>NC_137112.1:38371682-39797093 GCF_949357685.1 Gobio gobio
CACTTAATTCTTGTGGGGACTTAACGTATTACGTACCTAATTTGGTCCCCATAATGTAGTGAATACCAGGTACACACACACACACACACACACACACACACACACACACACACACACACACACACACACACACACATGTTTGTTTTTGTGAAATGTGAGGACATTCCATAGGCGTAATGGTTTTTATACCGTACAAACCGTATTTTCTATCCCCTTACACTGCCCCTGCCCCTAAACCTAACCCTCACAGGAGACTGTGCAGTTCACTTTCTGTGAAAAAAAACTTGTTCTGTGTGATTTATAAGCAATTTGAAAAGTGAGGACATGGGAAAGTCCTCATATTTCACCCTCTTTTTGTAATACCTATGTCATACCCATGTCATTATACACATTTGTGTCCTGATATTTCACGAAAACATGCCCACACACAGACACACACACACACACACACATAGTTAAGGAGTAGTTTAACTGCCATATAAACATTATTTTATCTGCTCCTTTCTGTTCAAGCATGCACAGGACAATTTAAGAGTCACTTGTTAATAAATACAGGCACTGTGTGTTTTCTTTCTCTCGCAGGATGACACAGAGCCCTATTTCATTGCTATTTTCTGTTTTGAATCGGGCATTAAGATTCTTGCGCTGGGATTTGCCTTCCACAAGGGCTCCTACCTGAGAAACGGCTGGAACGTGATGGACTTTGTAGTGGTGCTCACGGGGTGAGTTAAACAAACACACTCACTGCATGGTGTCTGATGTCATTGCTTTTGTATACAAACTTCAGAGACCAAATGAAATATAATTTGAGCTGCTCGATTTATGAGTCAATCTAAATAATTGTTAGAGCGCTCTTTGAAATACATGATACTGTTTGGTCGATGGTGGCGTTCTCATGTCAAATATTTTTGTGTAATTGCATGTTCAGTGAGGGACTGAACATTCAAATTGGAGTGGCTCTTTTTGACAGATTAATTAAAAGAGTCATTTGTTCATGATTCAGACTAAATTAGTCATTATTTTTACTTTTGCATGCAGTCAGAAATGACAAAAAACACTTTTTGTCTGTGTTTCCATGGCCTTTTTAAGCTCTTAGCTTGTATGTAAAATAGATGATAGATCCATTGATTGCCTTATGACTGCACATTATCGGTAACATGTATGCTAAAAGATTTACTTTTCGCATGGCCTAAATTAGCCCAGTGAAAGACACACCCCCTCTGGAACTCTCTGTGCAAAGCAACACTACGTACACAGCAGAGGTCTGGTTGGACACTGGCTCCCTCATGCCTTAATGAGCACACACACTCACACACACACACACACACACACACACGTGGATTCTCAAACACAGGGCGGATCACAGCAGCACTGTAGGGAGCAACCATCAGGGCACGTCTGAAATGTCACCTCACAGGGAAGCAGAGAGAGAGAGCGAGAGAGGGAGACAGGAGGGTGTGTTGTAGTATTGCAGTTCTAAAGAAGGGCAGGGTCATGTGACTCCATTACTCCATTCCCCTGGGCTTTGAAATATTGGAAAATTAGAGGAGAGAGAGAGAGAGAGAGAGAGAGAGAGAGAGAGAGAGAGAGAGAGAGAGAGAGAGAGAGAGAGAGAGAGAGAGAGAGAGAGAAGGTGTTGGTTGATGTGGAAAGATGTATAGACTGGAGGAGAAGGAGATGAGAGGCTGAAGAATCCACAATGGAGTGAAAATCCTGAAAAGCTCATTTATGCTGGTTAGTGCTGGTTTGGTTGGCAAAATGCTTGTCCACTAGCATCAGCATTATGATTGAAAAAGGGGGGCTTGCTGGTTAAGCTGGTTAAAGGACTAGTTCACCCAAAATGAAATATCTGTCATCATTTACTTGTTGTTCCATACCTGTATTGCCCACTTTCATACGTGGAACGCAAAAGTCTGAACTGCTCTTTTCCATAAGTGAATGGTAACAAATTTGTATCTATTGCCACTGACTTTGTATTAAAAAAAATATATTTTTATACACACTATCATTCAAAAGTTTGGGGTCAGTAAGATTTTTTTTATTGATACTTTAATTCAGGTAACAAAGGTAACAGTAAATGCATTTATACATTAATGTCCTTTTAACTTAAAAAAAAAATCTAGGTTTCCACAAAAATATTAAGCAGTACAACTGTTTTCAACATTGATAATAATGAGAAATGTTACTTGAGCTCCAACTCTGCATATTAGAATGATTTCTGAAGGATCATGTGACGCTGAACACTGGAGTAATGATGCTGAAAATTCAGCTTTGCCATCACAGGAGTCAGGACTAAATTATATTTAAAAGTATATATTAAGATAGAAAACATTTATCATATTATAAATGATAAATTATAATAATATTTCTCAATATTATTGTGATCAAATAAATGCAGTCTTGTTGAACACAAGAGACGATTTAACCTCAAACGTTTGAAGGGTATCGTAAATGTATTTTAAGTGTAAGAAAGTCATACAGGATGAGAATGACTTGAAGGTGAGTATATTGACAGAATTTTTTTGGGGTTGAACTGTCCCTTTAAGAAGACTGTACCTTAAAGGACACCAACATACCAGCATCCAAAACGCACCATGCACTGTTGACCAGCAGTGCTTGTCTTTTCAACAGGGAACTAGTGAAAATAGAAATGATAGGAGGAAGGACAGAAAAAAAACTAGAACATGGAGGATAGAGGTGGAGGGGGAAGGGAGAACGAGGGAAATGTAATGGAGCAGGGCGAGCGGGTGTGTGTGTTTTCGTTAGCTGCTGCAGTAACCTGCTTTTCACTACTGCAGATGATCAATCAACTAGCCCCGCTTTTAGACACAGCCAGATCGTCACACACACACAAGCAGCTGTGAAACTGAACATGGCTAATCATTAACTACGTCCTCAATACTCACATTTTTACTCACGTCGACTGCTGTGTGCGCATATTGGACACATTTGTAAGCATCAGCTGACTTTCACAGCAGTATCTGTGTTAGTGTGATTTTGTGTGTGTGTGTATTAGAGAGAAAGAGCTACTCTTTGATGACACGATGCATCCTCCACCATGCTGCTTCCTGTAGCTTTGATTTTTGTTTGCATTCAGACTCATACACACCTTTACTTGAAACAAACAGGCACGCATACTGTCATGTTGGACTGCCATGTTGTGTCAATTGTAGAAGCAAGTGATTGTGTGTGTGTGTGTGTGTGTGTGTGTGTGTGTGTGTGTGTGTGTGTGTGTGTGTGTGTGTGTGTGTGTGTGTGTGTGTGTGTGTGTGTGTGTGTGTGTGTGTTTTTTCTCTCTTTCTGTCCAAGAGAGCATTTATTTGATTTGATTTGATTACATATTTTATATTTAACCTTTTATTTAAATTAAAATAAGATCATTTAAAATGTTTTATATATTGAATATTTATTAAAACATTTATTAACATTATATATGTTTTACCAGCACAGACCTTTACTTTTAGATTTGTTCCCATTTTCTAGTGACCCAGCAGCGTAGAAACTAGGGATGCCACAGTTCTCAATATAATATTGAACTGTTCGGTACGGCATTCACGGTTCAATACGCGCTTGTGAATTGCTTTTTGTTTCGGTTTTGCATTTAATTAATTATTTTTATTTCCCTCCGAATTGGCTCTGTTCGAGTGTGCCTGTGAGTCTACGCGCTGATATGAGCAAATTTCCGATCACTATGCATTAAAGTTAGGGGGTGTTTAGCCACGCTTGCAATGCTGGTGTCAGATTTCACACTTTTACAAAGCGGTGAAGAGAGGCTGCAGTGCGCACCAACATCTTTCAAATCTGTGGTGTGGGTGGGGTGTGCAGTTATCATGATTTTTGATCGTGGACGATTAAAATGTCTCCAAAATCTGCTTTTTAAAAAAAACATTGTACACAGTACACATTCTATCATTTGCCTCCATACCAATATACTGAACAACGCGACATACATTCACATCACACGTTAGTGGTAGAGTTATACTCACGGAACACTATAGTTATTTACACTCACGAAAGTTCATTATTTGCATGCGTTTTAAAGCCTTGCCGGTTAAACATTTCATTCGCATGCTTATGCACTGTTTTTAACATGCGCTTTTCTGAGCGTGCACACTAAAAGCCTGTCAAACACGTGATTACTGGACTAAGTAGTCGTACTGCGCTAATACTGTCAAATACACACAAGGTTAACATAAACACAGTCGGTTATGTCTAAAGTGAAAGTAAAATCGCGTGTGTCTGTATATTAGATGCGAGCAGGTCTTAAATTGACAGCAGCGCAGCCTAGTTAACACGCTGCCGTTTCTCCTTAAAGGGACAGTTCAATCTAAAATGATGTCATTATTTATTCACTCTAATGTTGTTCCAACCCTGTATTAATTTCTTCTGTTGAACACAGACAGTTCAATACCAGTTTGGTTTCCAACATTCCTCAAAATATATTTAATGTCCAACAGAAGAAAGAGCTTTATTCAGGTTTAAAACAACCTGAGCATGAGTAATCGCTGACAGAATTTTCATTTTTGAGTGAACTATTCCTTTATTGTTAAGAAAACAACAAAAGACAAAGAGAAAATCACTCACTGCTCTTGACTGAAAAACTTTAATACAGTAGCTTAAATAAGAAACAATGTATATTTTATAATGAAGTCTATGTAGTGTTTTATTTTTACATTTACTCATTCAATGTTATACTTAAATGCTGCTGTACAGCTCTGAGCTGCCATTATACTATACACTAGGAATATGTACAAGGGTTTTTAAGTAAAGTTTTAAGTTTAAGTAAGGTTTTTCAAGTCTTTTAAGTAAAATAAATAAAAGAGAATTGCAAAAAAAAAAAACATATTTTTCTCCTTAACCTCTTGCTGTTCCTGTCGCCTAAGAATAGAATAGCAAAAAACACTGATGTGACAAGCTATCAGAACCGAACTGAAAACCGTGGTTAAAAAAACGAGGTATGTATTGAACCATGGACCAACTGTATTGTTGCATCCCTTGTAGAAACGGTCTAAAATACATTTCAACTTTGATTTGACTATAAATATTGTGATGTGATTTTAGTCCAGTAGTCCAAATTTGATGAGGTAGGTAATGGGCGCTAGCCATAGCAGGATTACTGCTTACTGCTTGCACAGTTGTTCAGTCCACTGCCAACATTACCAGCTGGCAGAAGCTTTTTCTTGGTCTTAAAGTTGTTGTTTCACAGAGCCAATTTTCCTCATTCTGCAGCCATGCAAAACACAACTCTTTAAACATGATTAGCTATTTCTAAAAATGTGAGGACATGTCCGTTATATTGCCCTAAGGAGGCCGATATAATATCTAGTTCAGTCATAAATGCTGATTGGTCAAAAGCTAATTGGCTTTTGAGATTGAGATTGCTTGCTTAAAGGCCAAAAATACAAATTCTGTAATTTATTACTCACCCTCATGTTGTTCCAAACTCGCAAGGCCTTCGTTCATCTTCGGAACACAAATTAAGATATTTTTGATGAAATCTGAGAGCTCTCCGACCCCTCCATAGACAGCAACGCAATTGACACTTTCAAGGACCAGAAAGGTAGTAAAGACATTGTTAAAATAGTCCATGTGACTGCAGTGGTTCAACCATAATTTTATGAAGCGACGAGAATACTTTTTGTGAGCAAAAAACAGACAAAAATAACGACTTTATGCAACAATTTCTTCGCGTCTGTGTCCTAGGCCGTTTACGTTGTTAGCGCAGTGCAGAGCTTCTTAGTTGTACGTCATTCAGAGACTCACCATTGGCCGATCATGTTCACGTGAGCACCACGATGCATGCGTGTGATGCTGACGCAGGAGTTAGCCAATGGTGAGCCGTTTTTCTGACGTATAACTAGGAAGCAATGCACTTGCAGTAAAAACATAAACTGTGTAGGACACTGACACAGACGAGAAGAAATTGTTGAATAAAGTCGTTATTTTTGTTTGTTTTTTGCGCACAAAAAGTATTCTCGTCACTTCATATAATTAAGGTTGAACCACTGGAGTAACATGGACGATTTTAATGATGTCTTTCCTACCTTTCTGGGCCTTGAAAGTGTTCATTAAATTGCTGTCTATGGAGGAGCCTGAGAGCTCTCGGATTTCATAAAAAATATCTTCATTTGTGTTCTGAAGCTGAACGAAGGTTTTGCGGGTTTGGAACGACATGAGGGTTAGTAAATAATGACAGAATTTTTGGGTGAACTAACCCTTTAACATTTTATTTAGGGCTGGGTATTGACACATTTCACAATTCTATTCGATTTCGATTCACAAGCTTGCAATTCGATTTGATTTCGATTCAATATCGATTATTTTGGATATATATATCAAGTACAATACATGGCAAATTTACTCAAGGAAAACAAATCTCTGAACTAATGCTGTAAACTATGGGAGTCAGTTGTAGCCTTTAGGCTACATTAGCCTACTATAATATTGAAGGTAAAAATTAACGCATTTGTATACAAACACTTAGATTACACTCAATTATGTTTTTTTTATAATAATAAAGTTAAAAATATTAACTTTACAATTAGATAAACATATTTCTACTCCAATTCGTTTTTTGAAATATAAACATTTAAATGGTGGCTGTCAAAAACTTGCCAGATTTATTCAAACATGCATTAAATATTGAAAAACATTAACAATTATAATGAATATGTAATATGGTGCATATATTTATCAAAATGCCTCTTAGAGTCTCTTAAAACTCCTCTCTAGAGTTCATTTTTCTAGCGGACTTTATGGACACTGGATATGGTTTTTCTGAGGTAAATGTGACAAATGTTTTAATGTTACAAGTCTTTCCACGGTTGAAACTGCTTGAACGATTCCATGTGACATGATACAGATTTCGGTAAGTTGTACTCAATCTTTTAACACACTTTCAAATACTCATTCATGTATAGTTCACGCTGTAACCGGTATTAAGGCGGAAGAGAAGATCAGTTCATGTGCTCAGCCACTTCTCTTGAGCTGAGCTGCGCCAAAGCGATCTCAAGCCACAGTGCCAAAACGGTATTTATGTTTTTGAATTTGGTAATAAAATGGACGTCATTTGAAATCTGAGACTTCGTTTCATATCAATAGTAACAAAGCACAAAGATTATTGCAATTTATTGGATGGCAGGTGCGCTACTATGTCCCATTCATTCATCAACTGAAAACAGGATGACTAATCGAGTCTTGGGATTTAAGAATAGATATCGGCTCGTAAAAATGAGAATCGATTAAAATCGAGAAAACAATATTTTTTACCCAGCCCAAATTTTTTTATGAAATTTTCATACCGTCCCATCCCTAGTAGTGTTGCAGATCTAGTCCGACAAAGAGCAAATGCATTTACAGCGTCATATTCAATAACATGCTAAGACTATTCCGAGAGTTGTCATATTTGAACTATGACTGTGATGTAATAAAAACTGGCTGCTACAGTAGTTTGAGGTTGTTTAGCCTTTCGACTGGCAAGGAAATCAGAATTGCTTTGTGTTTGATTAAAATATAGAACTCCAGTTAGAATTAGTCTGAAAATAATGACCAGAATATTGGACACTGATGTCATTACATTTCATTGTTCCCTCTCACATGCTCTTACGTTTAGCCGTGGTTGTCCGTTTTCAGTGTCTGAAATGCTCTTTAGTGTCAGTTGAACAAGGATGTTGCTACTGACAAGAGCTGTGGTTGCAGTACTCCCTCGAGTGCCTCTCCATCAGCTCGAAAACTCTAGTTCTACATTTTAGTTTCACCTCGTAGATTTTACATCAAGACATCAATGAAGCTTGACAGCAGAGTGACAGACTCTCATGACCTCTGAGCAGAGTTTGCTGCTGGTCACAGAGCGGTCACTGGTCACAGCGGACAGTCTGAAAGCGCTCCTGTTGAATCTGCATTTAAGTAGTTGACAAATAATGACATGAACTTGCTTTTTTCAACATCAGGATTTTTTTTCAAAGTCAGTAAATGTGTGTTTGTACATAATGAAAAGACATGAATATAAAAGTGATGCATATATAATTTATAATATACATATATGTGTATCTAATAAAAAAAAAAGAATAATGAACAATATTTGTTTTTAATTTAATTTAATTTTTTCTTATTTTAAATAAATTCTGCACCATTTAGTAGGGTTGGGCAGTATATCAAGTTTGTACGATATATCGATATATATTTATTATAAACGATATGGAATAAGACAATACGTTTAAATCGATATACAGTAGTTTGATACGAGCGCATCTGAAAAATAGCGGAGGAGTGAACTATTGCGGGGAAGGTGCATAATCCGCTTTGTCCTAAACATTGGCCATGCTTTATATTAAGGGCTTCAAAATAAGTAGTAAGATATAGTTAACACATAGTTTAAAGCAGCTTGCCCCGTCAAATAATCTAACCGATAGGCCTACATGTGCTGACAGATAGATACTTGCGATGTTTAATGCGTTTTACTCAGGGTTGTGGTATTTTACTCAGTGCATATCTTACATTTCACAGGTATACACAACTATAAATGTTCGAAAGCCATGCAAATATTTCCATTTTGCTGTCAGGAGAGGGCAAACTTTCTGCAAGCGAATCTTCACTAAACTTCACAGACTTCAATGAACGAGCGCCACCGCACACAAACAGACTAAAATATACATATTGCTAAAATATATGTATTTTGGAGAATAAATGTGCCTTATTTAAAATGTTAAACCTACAAGCAGGGCTGAACATTAGCACTCGCCAACCGGGTTGAATTTTATGTATAATGTATACTTTTCTCAATTGTAGTCTTTTAAAAAGACATCATGTCAAAAATATTGATTTTTCAATACAATATCATCCCTCTGATAGCGAGTTGACACACAAACCCGCCTCCACTCGCTCGTTTCATTTTCTCCGGATGAATATTGTTGGTGTTACAGGGCTTGAATTTCGGCGTGGGATTGCACATAATTTGCACATAATTTTACTCTTAACCCTTTTGTGCTCACAGCCAATGTGCATGCACATAAAGCCGCCTCTCAGTACTAAATTGAGTTCTTTTTCGCTGCTTATTGTGCTTAAACAGTCAAATACACACAACATAATGTCAAAATGCCGGTCTTGGCGAGTATTCACGTGAATGCAGTCAGTTATGTTTAAAGTAAACGTAAACAGTTGAGAAAGAAAACGCATGTGTAACAGTATAATGGATCTGTGAGTCAGGTCTTAAAGTAACAGCAGCCTAATATACCTGACAAATTATGAGATAATATAAAAAATATCTATATGGCAGTTTTGGTATCGATGTCAAAATTGTGGCAACCACTAGCCACAGTGGCTGGTGAGCAAAAATGTTAATGTCAAACCCTGCCTAAAAGTAAGGGAAATTTTATGATAGCAGAAACTGTAACGTGACTATTGTAATGGGGTAATCACGGCTAATATAATTTGTCTGTTTTTATTTAATAACATTTTTAGTTTAGTAAATTTAAAAATGAAATCATTATTTTTGTTTTTAGATTGTAATGTTACAATGTTAGAATGTTATGTGATTTTTACCCTTTTTTGTACATAATTGGCTAAAAAGCATAGCCTGCATGGTTACATTCACTATATTTGTTTTCATAGCTTTGAATATGAACATTGTTTGTAGGACAACAGGCAGGATGTAAAATAACATTTTAAAATGCTTATAAAATACCCAGATACAATATATTGGCATTCATCCCAAAAAATACAGAGATTTTTTTTTATGCCTTATCGCTGAGTCCTACCATTTAGTAGTCCTTCCATTTTGAACCAATACCGTTATTAGTTCCCTATCACATTCTGCATTACCATTGCCACTGCTTGTGCACGTGTTGCCAATGTACAGCTCTTACTTGGCAGATTCCTGAGTCGTGACTGCGCTGGCTATTGGCTGCCTGCTCCGTGCCAATCTGTGACTTCACTACTGGCACACAGAGCGAAGAGAGACAGGGAGGAAAAGAGCGAGAGAGTGAGCAAGACTGAGAGAACAACACCATGGTTTAGCCTGTAGAAGATTTCTCAGTTTCTGGACACACCTTAGCGCTGCCATGTGCAGCTGTTTCCATAGCGATGTTATGTAATAAGAGAGAACCATGGAAGGCCAGAGAAGACACCACTCTTTTTGCTTTTCTCACTTTATCGTTCTCTCTTACACTCTCTGGTTTGCCCTCTCCCTATGTCTACACTTACATATAGTCACTTCTTTTAAAAATATGGAGAGGAGAAGAGATTTAAACATTAATATGGATCAAGATGAGTGGTTAAATTGGGCTTGAACAACATGGAACAGCATTCTGTTACATTTGATTAAAAAAAGACATTAATTTGCAGTTTGTGTGTTAATGCAATCCGTTCATGCAAGCAGTCCAGTTTCACACTGTCACCATGGCTCCGCCTCTGAAATTACCTTCTACTTAACCACTTTTTTTTTCATAATCCAATCAATTCCCAAGACTAGGAATATGTCAGTTAATGGAAGCAAAATGTGTTCGAACTGTTTCACATTGACCTTATATATATATATATATATACAGAAAGTAGTATTTTCTTGTAAAACATAATCTAAATATCTGTGTAATTTAAATGAGTTAGAGAAATCTGGTTTGCCTCCCTAATCCTGATTCTTCCAATTGTCTGCATCATTTCCGCCAATATCCCTAAATGATTTCCAAAGAGACAGTGTGAACTTGTGGGGTTGTGTCTACATGATCTTTTTTGAGAACATGTCCAGGAAGTTATGTCTGTGTTAACGGTACCGTTGCGCCGACCGGACACCAGGTTAAAAGCGTGTTTCAGGAATAGATGCACTTTAAGTGAAGTGTGTTTGTGCGTGAGTGTGTGTTGATGTTAGAATAAGTGTGTTTCAGGGTGAGTGTGTGGTTAAGCCCTATATAGAGGTGAAGGGAAGGATGTCTTTCTCTAAATGACTGCAGAGCAATAATGATAATGGAAATGATGGCAGTGGTACAATATTCTCACAGGTAGAAAACCTCTCTCTCTCTCTCTCTCTCTCTCTCTCTCTCTCTCTCTCTCTCTCTGTCTTTCTCTCTCTCTCTCTCTCTCTCTCTCTCACCACACACACAACATGTTACACCCATTAACATACACCTTCTGCTTGTGTGTGCTGGTGAAGTTGCTCTTACTCTTGTCCTTGAGAAGGCCACACACATGCTGGTTGCCACATAAGGACAGGTGGGAAGGGTGACAACAGAAAGCCAGAGAGAGAAAGTAAGGCAATAATGGACGATGTGTGTGTGTGTGTGTGTGTGTGTGTGTGTGTGTGTGTGTGTGTGTGTGTGTGTGTGTGTGTGTGTGTGTGTGTGTGTGTGTGTGTGTGTGTGTGTGTGTGTGTGTGTGTGTGTGTGTGTGTGTGTGTGTGTGTGTGTGTGTGTGTGTGTGTGTGTGTGTGAGATAGTGAGAGACTGCATCATTGTGTTATGTAGTTGTAAAGGGTGAAAGAGGTTTTCCATGTTTCTCTCACTCTCATTTTTCTTTCATCACAAAAGTAACATTGCAAGAGGGGGACTAATAGGGGGAAAAGGAGAGGGCTGAGGGAGAGGTAGGGGGAACATGAGGATGCAAAGAAAGCGCGGGTGCTTGGTAACAAGGAGAGGAGAGGATTAGAGGGAGAGGGAGTGACCATCAGCTTTGTTGAGATCAGAAGGAGCAAAAAAACTTGATATTCTAGTACTTAGATATGACTTGGTTGCTCCTTCAATATAAGTCTAAAAATATTAAAGGATAAATTGTCCAAGGGTACATTGAAAAACATTTGATGTAGGAAACTCTCAGAAATTGCTAGTAAATTTCACAAATAATTAACCCCCCCCCCCCCCCCCCCCCCCCCCCTCCAAAAGAAAATCCTAAATAAAAAAAAGTGGACCAGTGCCCAAAAGGGAACTTTTTTTACTTTTCCTAAAAGCTTAGTTAATTTCTGACCCTGGTAAAAACATGGTTTACCTCAGTAAGCAACATGATTCTGGGTATCATTCATGTCTGTAGCACAAATAGTGCAGGTGAAGTTACACACCAAGGTGTAATACTTAGAGTTAAGTGTGAGCAATAATAACAGGGATGTCAGCTTTATCAGTGACTTTTCACACCTGAAAGTCCGCACCAAGGTCCGAACCAAAGTTCATGTTTTGATACATTTTATACATTTGGTTAGTTTTGGTTTGGTTTCACATTGCAATTATGCAAGCGCACTAAAGAACTTTACATGGCATACTTGCGTCCTGTCGCCATTATCTACGTGGGCTGCATCTTGACAGTGATTGTTTTGTAAATGGACGTGCATCTGACGTCAGCGTCTTTGTCAAGAATGAATGAACAGACGCATATTGTTGCCACTAGTGAACAGTGCGCATTGCTTGACTATTTATTTTAGTTTCGAATTGTTTTGTTTAGTGGATATTTCAAGCTTTCTATACACATATTTCTCATGTCTGAGTCTCGGTTTATTTATGTGACATGTTCAAGAGCAATGCAAGTGATCGTTCCGGCGCCTCCATGTCACGATATGCTTCTTATTTATTAAATCCAGGTAATTGGCTGGTGAAACACGATTAAAATTAAGATACAATTTATACAAAACAAAATTCACTTTAAAGAAAAGCTTCTACAAAACAAAACTTAATGAAGTGGTCAAAATAATTTCTGACCTTCTGTCTTCTGACATATTACGCATCTTTTCACTTTATATAATCAATATAGCCTAGAGGAAATTTAAAAATAACTTTATAATATTTAAACATAAACAGGAACTTCCTGTAAATGGTCTGAAAGTCCGAACCATGCAGAAAATGCTTTCGCACTAGAAACGAACCAAACCTTTATTCAGTTTGATCCGGAGACTACCTCTTTTCGTTTGAACAAATTTCGTCTGTTCCATGGTCTGGGGGAGGTTTCACACCTGTAATTTTGATTCAGACCTAACTTAAAAGTCCGAAAATCCGGACCAAACAAGGTAGGTGTGAAAGGATAAGAAAGAAAGCTAAGTCAAGGAGGAGGAGAATACCATTTAGGAACCGTTGATAAGGAGTTAAGTAATATCATCTTCCCAGTGGTGAAAATGATCTCTTCCAGCAGTCTGTTACCATGCTAATCAGATCAAACTCTCACACATTAGTCCTATATGAGAAGTTAACAAAGAAGAAACCTATTCCACCACAAACAAGAGGCCAGTTTTACAAACTTTGTTTCAAGAATATAGATTGTGATACCAGATCTCTGTCACACTCCCCAAACAAACACCCTCACGTACCGCACAAATGCACTGTATTCCCAGATGCCCCGGCCTGAGTGTACAGCATTGAATAATGTAGAGTTCGGCTGCATATCAGCATGACCTAGATTCAGCATGAACGAAAAGCTGGAGGATTCCTGTGCCGTTTTATTGCAGGAACCAGCTGTTTTCACATGACGACAACATGAGCAACATGTAGAGGACATGCTAAAAGGTGGACTTTATGTAGTCAGTGGTTAAACTGTGGATAAGTATGACACTGTGGTCAGTCATAGAATCCGTATAAAAGAGATCAATCGAAAGGGGACACTTTATCTCTCACTCCTGGCCTGGTTGCCGCGGTAATACCGAGATTCCATCAATGACAGAGGGCCCGTTGCCACGGCAACGGTTATGAATGAGAGGAGGCTGGTAACCGTGGAGACTCCGTAAAAGAGGAATCGCCGGTTGCTATGGTGATGCCGTGAATGGGGAGAGACCTGGTGGCGTGATGTTGGAGAGAGACTTCCACGGTCGTCATCAACATCTTCAATTTTTTTTTAAGTAAATGAGCAAGACAACGCAGAATCTATTCTTAGAAACATTCTTAAAGCATACACAAATTAACCTAATATATATTATCATACACATACAAACTGTAAACAATATTAGCCATTTCACTAGATCATAGCCACGCCCTTTTTCTCATATTTGGGTTATGATATGTCTTTCGATTGTGCTAATTTTCTGATCATATGTGTAGGTAATGTTACAAACACAACACCTACAGTGCAATAGTGCAGAGAAGGAGTGATAAACTGGTGTAGGGAGAAAAAGTGAAAAGAGAAAGGCCTTTCGTCATTGTGTGTACTCTGATTGATTGTCAGGTTTTCCCCAGCAGACGAAGGCCTTGACGCTCCTGTGAATCCCACACTCCCTTCCTCTATCTCACCTTGTCATCGTCCTCTCCCTGGGGCCGGGAGGCTTTCTCTTTCCCTTTACCTCTCTCTCTGTTGCTCTGTCATTCTCAGGGCTAACCATGTGTCTTTCAATCTTTCCTCTCCAGTGTGTCCCAAATCACGCTTTATTCCCTTCACAGGACTCTCCCACTGGTGCTGAGAGAGAGGGCAGTGACTACCTCATGTAACACTGTGAGAAATACAGAGACTTATTTGGCAATTAAACGAGTACTTCACCCCTGGCAAAATGGGCTTTCAATAATACTTGGCTGGCTATACAGTAGAAAGGAGAAGAAAATGTTGAAATGGGTGCTACCTCCCTAAAGAAAACAAATAAAAAAAGGCTGTTGTTTTCCCTTTTGCCAAATAGGTAGGAAAACCTCAGCACCCATAATGCACTGGGTATTTTGCCATCCAAGGCCACTCCCACCAGTCAGCTTTGGATACATTTGACCAGAGTCAAGCCACATTGCTTTAGTAGCAAAAACTTCTTAGCAAACTTTTAATCATTATGGTGTCGACTTGTATTGTTTTAAAGAGTAAACGTTTAGTGGGATTGAGTTACTTTCGGTTTCCAGTGAAGGATCCAGAGTATTGTAGACAGCAGTTAAAGGCTGCAAAGAATCATAAATACGTAGAGAACGCCTCAAGGGAAAATCTAAAAAACCTCAGTGTTTGTAGTCAACATTTCAAACTGGATGACCATGAACACAGTGTTTTAGGCCAAACATAGGGGAAAAACTGATAGAAACGGCTGTTCTGTCAGTTCCGCCCAAAGCAAAATGCTGTTGGATACAAGTAAGAAAGCTGTTGCTACAGTGTTCCATTTTACGATAATGCTGTTTAAAGAGTAGACAAAGTATAATATATTGTTCAGTGATAAACTCATGTTTTTCCATTGCCAACCACTATATACTCCCATATGTTCTTCAGAAAATATAAAAATGTAATTTAAAGATTCATTTATCAATCATAAATTGTACCTATTTCAGTATTGGCCAGTCAGTGTGTGTGTTGTGTTCAAAATAACATCCTGTTTCCTATGAAAGGGACTTTCTTTGACAGCTCACAACAGAGAGTTCTTATCAGCCAAATAGATGTGGACAGGCCCGCTCTTCTACTCTAACCCGAGCGCAAGGGCTGCAGCCTTTCTTTTCAAACTTTTGCACATATACACACACTCTTTTCCCCTCTCCATCTGTCTCAAACTTGCACACACTCCTCCCTCTAACACACACACGTCAGTCCACTCTTCCATCAAAAATACCGCAGGCCTTTTAGTGTGTAGTAGGATATCAGCGCAGTCAGCGGTGCTCTGTTATCCTGACTGCACTTACTGTACATAAAGTGTTCTTCACCGCCTGACCTGGAGGCAGTTTATCCCTTTCCGCATCTAAGTATTCACTGTTCCACAAAATAAAGTGTAAACTGATCTTATATCAGCAGCCGAAGCACTTTAGTCCTGATCTCAGATCAGTTCTTTAAGTGTCAAATGTAGATTTGCAACTGTCTCAGGCTTATTGAATCACACGAGATGGGTCATAAATAGGTGTTATTTGTTACATGAGACTTCAGATATATGTAAATGAATTACTGACCATTTCATCCAAATATCTCAGTTGGGTTGGCTCAAAGAGGGCACAGCCTGCTGGTCTGTGATCAGGTTTTCAATTTGGGTTTGGTTGTGAGTATTCGAGACAGATCCTATACGCTTATTATATAGAGTTGGCGCCACCTCATCCTCATTCTCAAAACATTATTGCACTATGTGACATCACAAAATAACTAATATGATTCAGATCATTGATTGAATTAGTCGCAATGTTCTTGCCAATGGAGCAGCTTAACAGGAAGAGCTGAAAAAACAGAAGACATTAGAGAATGAGTCAGGAGACAAGTTTGCTGAATTCGGTCCAGTCTCGCTTAAGTCCATCTATCCATTCTCTCTCTTTTCTTTTAGCTTACGTAGGTGTTTGCTGCATGTGATGGCAGAGCAGTTAAAGGCCTATTGACCGAGCCAGCGGCTGGCGCTCTATATCATAACCACTAATGAATGAGCTCTTAGCAACATTGGCATCGCTGCATATACAGGCAACAGCAGAAGGGAGTGAAAAAGTGTTGGAAAAAGAGCAAGAAAGGAGGGCTGCCTTCTAAATCCTGAATTCATTGTCATTGCTCAACTATAACTCTGTGTTATTGTTTGATTCTTTTTTTCTTTGAACTACAGATGTAAATTTTCGATAATTTTCAACCATTTTGTATGCATTTCCCAATACTCAGTACACTTTTTCAAATAAACAAAAAATTCAATAAGATATTTGTGGCGGGGTACGAGGGCAATGGGGGGATTTTAATGAAATTACTAGAATGATAAAAATTAAAATTGAATAGAATGATACCATTCACACTCTCCGACTACTCCACCCTGAGAATTTCACTCAAAGAATTAGAATGAACGGCCTACAAAGGCATACACAGGTTCGTATCACCAATAAGAGTCAGAGACATGGGCCACCGTACAAAAATAAACCCCTTATTGACAATTCTTTAATAAAAACAATATTAAAATGGATTTCGAAACATTTGTTCCCACCCAACTGGCCATTAAGGGTATAGGACAAAGTCATGTCAGGGAACTGACTTACCAGCAAAGGAAGAAAGTCAGACTAAACCACCCGCAAATGAAGAATCACTGTGCCGCACTGTGCATGCTCACACACAGACTTATGTTAATGAGGATGTGAGGAAGTGACACACTGTCCACCACCCAAAATAGAGCCAGTCCTCTGCCCCTGGTACTCAGGGCCGGCCCTGCCAAGACACAGAAAATACATATAAAAACATAAAACAATACTGTGAATTTGGGAGCTGGGTTAGTTATCTGGCTCAGTACGCCAAACAAAAAAAAACAAAAATTATCAAATATAGCAAACAATCCAGCAAATGCTTCCGGTTCTCACAGCTGAGAAAGGGAGTCAAGAATTCTCAAATACAGACCAGCACTTCTAGAACATGTACCTCGTATGACTAAAAGCACATTGTCCCTACCTTCTAGCCTGATGTCGTCATACTCAGATTCTAGTCAGAATAGAGTCTGATACTGCTCCATTGGGCTGTGATTATGAGGTGTGTTTCAACTGAACCAGGAAAGAAAATGCCTCTGCAGTCAATTGGATAGACCTACAACCAATCAGAGCAATGGAGCGACGCATAGTTGTCAACAGAACTCAACTGCACGCATGCTGAAAGAAGTAGAAGAAGAAGATGAGCGTAAACGATCTTTGCCGGTGTTGTAAAAAATAATTTAAGGATACACAGAATACTTACCAACACGATCATCATTTTTGAAAGAAATAGTAAAGATGAATGCGAATACGAACAAGTTCTCCGTTTAGGATTAGAACGAATTGAACCCAAGCGCTCTTTGGTGACGTGAATGCTTACGTTACTGTTTATCATCTGTCCATCATCGTATAAAGCCCACCCTGACAATTTCATTGGTCCGAACAGCTCTGGTTCGAGAATAGTTGCTCCACAATGGATCAAGTCTAGACCGAACTTCCCAGCCTCAAATGTTGTGGGCGGGGCTAAGTTCGGCTGGCATCCAGGCTACCTACCTTCTCCAGTGTCCACATCCAGTTCGTGAAACAGCGATAATTAACAAAGAACATATATTAAACAATTACAAAAAAACATACATTAAACAGAATGCACATCTCGTAACCAAAAACACATTATCATCTTCCAAACAACTAGCAGAGCATTCTCCTTACCGCCTTAGGTACCTACATCCGGTTCCTGGAAACAATGATGATAGCACGTTAACGACGCAGCGGTCTACCGAAAGTGAGACATATGCTCCTGTTTTTATCATCCCGCAGCTGATTCCAGGATGACACGATTCATCAGGCTCAAGTTGTGAAAGAATGGTTGGGAGGGAGCATGAAGATTAATTTTTACACATGAATGGGCACCTCTGAGTCCAGACCTTAAATTCACTTAAAGTCTTTGGGATGTGCTGGAGGAGACTTTACACAGTGCTTGACTCCTGCATTGTCATTACAAGATCTTGACCAAAAATGTATGCACCTCTTGATTGAAATAAATGTTATAATGTTACTTCCATCAAGAGTAAATGCATCAATATATATTATTTCATTTTTAAAGTATTGATAATGCATAAGCAACAAAATATAAAGGGACAAAAGACAAAAAAAGAGATAACAACAAGATATTAAAGATATTAAAAGGTGAATGCAGCAACTTTGGTCAGCCCTGATTGAATATGTTGCTACCTGACACACACACACACATTGAAATCAAAATTTAAGTTCTGGCCAGCATTTTTGGCTTTTAGTATGAATATGTTTGCCTTACTGTTGTCTTACATAAGCTAGTGTGCTCCAAAACAATAACACAATTAGCATTTAGAAGTTATAAGCATTTAAAACTTAGTCTCTCACTTAAGCCAATATGGATCAATGATTTTGATCACTCTGCACTTCAGTTTCTCATCAGATTTTCTGTCCAAGTGTCCCACCCTGTACATTTTAGATACAATAGATACTGAAGCTGTGGCAAAAATCGGTCATTTGTTAACACGTTTACTATTTTCTAAATGGTAAATGGCTCATAGTGCACTATATAGGTGATAGAGAACGATCCTCAGCCTGTAAATATCCTTTCCATTGGGGCGAATTAAGTCTTTTGGTTTCAAATTAGTGTCACACGCACACAGTCTGCTTCGGTCCAGAGACACGATAGCACAGAGCGGATCATATGTGCAAATCAGTGCATACAAGAAAAAGTATCGACCCATTTGAATTCTGCCCAGAATGCTATATTTTAACGTGGTATGGCGTTAGATTAGGAGGAGAAACAGTTAGAGATTAGGAGGAAACTGCAGGCTCAACGGCTCTCGCCGAGCTGCGATAGAAACTAAACACTATTGGCTATTTTTACAAAGGGGAGGAACTGTTTGATAAGTCCTACCCTATCTTCCTGTTTCTTTGTAAATTACACATTGAATAATTCTGCACATTTCAAGCCACTTCAGTGTGCCTTTAAAGATCAGATGATCAGACCAGTGTGTGATGTGAGAACAGAGCAGTGTGTGATCAATTATTTACCTGCGATTGACCTCTTCTCAGGTTAGTGTGTATGCATGTGACTGTACTATAGTTGGTGCAAATTTCTCCCCATAAATGAGATATGACAAAACTTCCCTTTGAAAGAGATTTGGTGAAGAAATTGTCATTTGGAATATAAACAGATGACTGAATACAAATGGAAGAGAAGAAAGTAAATTAAAGCTGTTGGGTTTAATGAACAGGCATTAACTGTTTTTTGCCTCCTTTCTCTGTTTTTTTCCTGTCTTCCAGTATCCTGTCCTCCGTGGGGTCAGAATTAGACCTGCGGACATTGCGAGCAGTCAGAGTGTTGCGGCCGCTAAAATTGGTGTCAGGAATTCCAAGTGAGTGTTCGTTCTGTCTGCGTCGATCTATGTTTGTCAGAGCTCTTTGAGCAACATGCAATAATGACATTACTCTCCAGGCCTGCAGGTGGTGCTGAAGTCCATCATGAAGGCCATGATTCCACTTCTGCAAATTGGCGTGCTCTTATTTGTGGCCATCCTTATGTTTGCCATTATTGGCCTGGAGTTCTACATGGGCAAATTCCACCGCACATGCTTCGACAATGTCACATGTGAGCTTTTCTCAAAGACAAAAGTAAAACAGTTGACCTTTGAATTGTATGCCTTTTACCAAACCCTGTGCATTTACATTATTCAGTTGAGATTTACGACGAACAGCCTTGTGGTGCTCGAGAGTGTCCGGAGGACGCGGAGTGCATGGGATACTGGATAGGGCCAAACTATGGCATCACGCAGTTCGACAATGTCCTTTTTGCCGTGCTCACTGTTTTCCAGTGCATCACCATGGAGGGTTGGACGGACATGCTTTATTACGTAAGAGTTAAAGCCCATGATTTAACACTGATTCCATTTTTTTTTAACTGTACTTTGGATCTAGATGACAATATCTGATAAATATGTGTGTATTACAGAGCAATGATGCCTTAGGGAGTGCCTGGAACTGGATGTACTATGTTCCCCTAATCATCATAGGATCCTTCTTTATGCTTAATCTGGTGTTGGGTGTCCTCTCAGGGTAATATCTATCTATCTATCTATCTATCTATCTATCTATCTATCTATCTATCTATCTATCTATCTATCTATCTATCTATCTATCTATCTATCTATCTATCTATCTATCTATCTATCTATCTATCTATCTATCTATCTATCTATCTATCTATCTATCTATCTATCTATCTATCTATCTATCTATCTATCTATCTATCTATCTATCTATCTGTCTGTCTGTCTGTCCCTATTGATCGTTCTTTTGCTCATCTATGTCTACTTATATCTATGTCTATATCGTTCTATCTGTATATCATTCTATTGTTCTATCAATCATTCTACCTATTTATTGTTCTATTGTGCCTGTTGTTCTATTCTATCTATTGTTCCATCCATCCATCATTTGTACAAAACAATGTTCCTGGATTTGTAGTTGCTAACTATACAGGTATCTTTCTGTCTGTCTTTTTTTGGTTTCCTCCCAGTGAGTTTGCCAAAGAAAGAGAGCGTGTGGAGAACAGAAGCGAGTTCCTCAAGCTCAAACGTCAGCAGCAGATAGAGAGAGAACTCAATGGATATCTGGAGTGGATCTGCAAAGCAGGTCTGTGCATAAAACACATAAACATATGTATAGATATCAATTAATGTCCTGAATTGTCTGCAGAATTTAACCATTAGTTTAGACTAGTTTGGAACTGTTGGTGTTTTTGCATTTAAGAAATACATGTAAAAATACTGGAAACTTAAAACTGAGTATACATCAGGCATTTATCAATGCTCTCTGTGTCTCTTTTTACAGAGGAGGTCATACTCGCTGAGGATGACAATGGCCCCAGTGACAGTAAGAATGTTCCTGTTTTGTGCATGCTAAAGAAAGTCACAGAATTCAAACATGCTCTAATGCCTAAAATGCAGTAATAATTCACAGGCGTCCCTGAATGTGTTTTTGCACAGGATCTCGTCGCAGGCCCACATTAAAGAAAAACAAAGCTGACCTTTTAAATCCAGAAGAAAGAGAGGACCACATGGGAGACGCAGTTGGTAAGAATCATTCAGATCATATAGGAAAGGAACTATAATTACTTAATATGTTTCTTTAATTTGAAAACGTAAAGATCTTACAATGTACATGCCAGAGCAAGTGATCTGAATGTTGTCACAATGCTATGTGCGTATGTTCTCAGGGTCACCTTTTGCTCGTGGGAGCATAAAGAGTGGGAAGGGTGACGGAACTGCATTTAACATGAAAGAGCGCCGCCTTCGCTTCTTGATTCGAAAGATTGTAAAGACTCAGGCGTTCTACTGGACCGTCCTCAGCCTGGTGGGACTCAACACACTGTGCGTGGCTGTTGTACACTACGATCAGCCCGAGCTACTGTCAGACTTCCTCTGTGAGTTGTTTGTTTGTACATTTGTTATGGTGGCAGACCTATTTTTGAATCTGGCCGGCATTATGTCCCATTGTCCATTTCAGTCCTCAAATAGTTTTTGGGTTTCCTCTACTTTTGCTCTCATTAAACACCTTCCTTCCTCACCGTTTCCTTTTCTCGCACTTTTTATCTTATCTCTTTTTCTCCAGATTATGCTGAGTTCATTTTCCTAGGCCTCTTTATGTCAGAGATGCTGATTAAGATGTACGGACTGGGGACGCGCCCTTATTTCCACTCCTCATTCAACCGTTTCGACTGTACCGTGAGTGCCCTTCTCTCTTGGCCCATTTAAAGTCTCACTTTCTCTCCCATTCGCTTTTTTTTTTTTTTACATCTCTGCCTCTGTTTTTAACCTCCGCAAGCTGCTGGCCTACATTAAATGCAGACTTGAGTTCTTGTTAGCCAGTCCTCAGAGTGTTCCTTATTTGTTTTGGGATTTGACTGTGTACGTGTTTCAGGTCATCGTTGGCAGCATATTTGAGGTGTTCTGGGCCATGGTAAAGCCGGGGACGTCCTTTGGAATCAGTGTGTTACGAGCTCTCCGACTGCTTAGGATCTTCAAAGTCACCAAGTGGGTTCTGTTTCTTTCATTTAATCTCAGAGTTGCCATCACAAAGTTTTGTTGTTGTTTTTTGTGTTGTCCCCCTCTTGAGATTTGAACCAAGTACAAGATTACACTGCTGATTTTTTTCATGTCTTCATTTGTGGTTTGTTTAGATTAAATGAATAGTTCAAACAAAAAACAAAAAAAAAGTCTCACTCATGTCGCTCCAAACTGCTTTCAACATGGAATACAAAAAGAGGTCATGCACACTGTTCACACTGCTCTTTTCCTTACAATGAAAGTCATTGGAAACTGGGGCTTTCAGTCTTTAATAATGACAATGAAAGCACCAAAGTAGTAGTCCAAATGCTATATTCCACATCTTCTAAAGCCAAATGACAGATTTGACTGAGGAAAATACTGGAATTTTAGCCATTTGTCAATCTGAGATTTAAGTAACATCAGGGGCATAAACGATGTTAGAATTTAACTTTTGTCTTTGTATATAAAACTGTCACAGTTTGTTATTTAAGTCTGTTATATAGTACTAAATGTATTTCTCTGTCTCTCTGTCTTTTTCAGATACTGGGCGTCTTTGCGTAATCTGGTAGTGTCTCTTCTGAACTCCATGAAGTCCATTATCAGTTTACTTTTCCTTCTCTTCCTCTTCATCGTGGTCTTTGCTCTTCTTGGCATGCAGCTATTCGGTGGACAGTCAGTATAGATCTACACCTCGCTGCCAACACCATTAATCAGTTTCTCAGTTAGATACAGACAACCAATCACTATGCATAGCATGTTATCATTGTAAAAGTCCATTTGATGTTTTTTCTTTTTTTTTTTGCCAGGTTTAACTTTGAGCAAGGCACTCCTCCCACAAACTTTGATACTTTCCCTGCTGCCATTATGACAGTGTTTCAGGTAGGTCATGTTAAAACCTGGCAATCTGCCTACACATACAGCATTCCAAGGTACCTACAGATAAAGAAAATAGCTAATTATACTTAAAAGAACTTATATGTGGATCAAATATGCATACATTCTGTTTTATGTGATAAAACAAAAACACCTGTTTATATATTGTATATGTTTATATAGATTCTAACAGGAGAGGATTGGAACGTGGTGATGTATGATGGCATTAAGTCTCAGGGAGGGGTGGACAAAGGAATGATCTTCTCCGTATTCTTCATTGTCCTCACACTCTTTGGCAACTGTATCCTTCTTAATCACATACAAACACACAAGCATTTTCGTTACTACATGACGGGTTGGTATATTTTTTTATGTTTTGAAAAAAGTCCTCACCATGGCTGTGTTTATTTTATAAAAATACAGTAAAAACAGTAATATTGTGAATTATTATCAAAATAATTCTATTTTAATATATTTTAAAATGTTATTTATTTCTGCGATGACAAAGCTGAATTTTTAGCTGCCATTACTCCAGTCTTCAGTGTCTGATTTGGTGCTCAAGAAACATTTCATATTATTATCAAAGTTGAAAACAGTTGTGCTGCTTTTATTATTGCTTATATTATTTCGACAACCTACGAATGTGGTTTGATTGATCCGGTAACGTATATTTAGAACTATCCTCTTATTATCAGGTCACAGTGTCTAAGTCCTGTCTGTTGTTTCTTAACGCCTGTCCTCTCAGACACACTACTAAATGTATTCTTGGCTATCGCTGTGGACAACCTGGCCAATGCTCAGGAACTAACTAAGGTTAAACACAATTTCTCAGTTTCATATTTACCATTCATTCTTCTCCCCAGAACCATTTAGCAAATTTTGATATGCCATGTATGGTTAGCGGCTGTCACTATTGTACTTTTTTATTTTCTAGGATGAACAAGAGGAAGAGGAGGCCACATCACAAAAGATTGCTCTCCAGAAAGCAAAAGAAGTGGCAGAAGTGAGCCCACTGTCTGCTGCCAACCTCTCTATTGCTGCGTGAGTTACTCTACACACTAAAAATCAACACCTTTACAAATACAGAAACACACACAAATTGGATATGGGTATGTTTCTTTTGACTTCTATTTGTCTTAATGGTGAATTGCAAAAACAATGACTGCCGTGGATCGAACAAACTGAATTCAGGGGACAATTTTTGCCAATGTTGTGCCCAAAAGTAATAGCTAGGTCAGAGACACACACACCATAGCAATGAAGCCCAGTTTTTCATAAATATTCATGATCAAAAGGTGAATTTCTTACAAGACACCTCTGACACTCAGTGACACATAAATACCATGAATATGCATACATATGCAAATGAGTCCTAATACACTGGCACATTAATATAAGAAACTGACATAGTATAGTACACTTTAACTTTATTACTGTAAGAGGCCTTGTCTTATGTCACATACATTTGATCTGGTACTGTAAGCTGGTTTAAATGCTTAAAGCCTAGCTTAGCTGAGTTTAGCTTAGTCTGTCAGCTTATTTTTATCATCTTGTTTGAGTAAATCCACTCTAATTCACTTTCCAGCAGACTTGCTCAAACCTGCCTGATCATACAGTATGAAACTCCCTCAGGACCATTTCTGTTTCTGTTAGGGATAGTTCACCCAAAAATGGAAATATTTGTCATTTGTATGTTGTTCCAAATCCTTTGTTATCCCCTTGACTTTGTTTTATTGCAAAGAACACAAAAATAGATATTTTGCAGTAAGGGTGTGAACCTACACTGGTCTCACGGTTCGGTTCGATTACGATTATCATGTCATCGATTCGGTTCAATTCGATATCACGATGCATCACAATGCATTGCCGATGCACTGCATCCTCATGTATACAATTTTGTCAGTCAGTTATATGAGCTGAACCTTTACCTGCTCAAAGAAAACACGCTTCTTAAATGTATGAAAAAAACTCTCAAGTCTGGGCACAGAATACATAAGACAACAGGAACAAATACACAAAATACTAAAAGCCACTTCAGGTGGTGGTCTGGGCAGCATTACAGTCAAAACTAAAGTCTAAATGCATCTGGTTGTTGAAACCACATATGTACATTTTACTCCTCGCAACAATGCAAAAAAAATGTTATGCGTGAAAGCGTGTTATGGGCTATATTACATGTTATAGCCCGATATGACCGCGCTACTGAAGCACGCATCGCCGCAGACAAGCAGCTGCGTATCTCTTCATCAAGCAAACGCACAAACTACTGAAAGTAAAGTCGTAGGTGCTCAACATACAATCGTATTCATTAAAGGTAAAGAAACTGAATGATCTCTCAATTTGCGGTCTTTGATATTGAAATTAGCTGATGATCAATAAAATGCAGCTCATATCTGTTGTTTTCGGTGACGTGAACTCCAATAAATCTGCATATTGTGCGGGAATTGAAGATTGGATTTATATCCGTTTGGCCGAGATACATTTATGTGCCCAAGTGTAAATGAAATAATTTTGATACATCAGATAGCTTTGATTTACACACAGCGGGTGTGTTCTCCAGGTCGTGCTTACCAGGTTGTTCATAGAAGCCGAAATGTGCCCAGATGTCGGCTTTTAAAGTAGATGGGGCATTTTAATTACTCGCACTCGCGTCTTGCCTCCCTCTGCCATTGTATGCTACCGCAACAATGCACGTACGTGACAAATGACGCCACAAAATAATCAATACATTATAATCGGTTATGGTCTAATACTGAACCGATACTGAATCGTCCTCGTTTGCATCGCGGAACCGATTAATTTCGACACCCCTATTTTGCAGAAGGCCTAAGCTGCTCTTTTCCTTATGTTTGTAAAGCAGGCTGTAAACAGGGGCTTCCAAACCCCCAAATAGACCACAATAATTATAAAAATATCATGAAAATGCATATGTCTTGATAAATCTTCTGGATGCATGCCTCAGTTAAATTTACAGTTGTATGTGTGGTATCTGTGTGTGACGTGTGTTTTTGTGGTTACGCTGTAAGGTGTGGTTCCTCATTAAATTCTTCATTCAGTTACTAAAAGTGGTCAATAATATGTTTTCATTTTTTGTGTGTGTGTGTGTGTGTGTGTGTGTGCGTGTATGTGTGTATATTACAATCAACTAACACTTACACTATGACCTAACCAGGCATGATGCGACGAGTTTTCAGCGAGACCATTTGTCTTTCCACACTGAAATTAAAAATGCTGAACATGGTGAAACAATCAAGCAGAACATATCTGATATTTAACATAGTTACACAGAGATTTTAAACCTGTGAGATTTTACTTTCGTCACTTTATTGTGTCTGATTAGGACATGGTTACACATTTATAGTGAAAATATACTTTTAGTCTATTTATTTTTGTTCAGTGAATAAATATGTTGACTGTGGTTAGTCAGATAAGTTTAGGGATAACTTGGCACAAACCTGGAATTTGGAATAGTTAGTCAGGTTTGAGAAGCTGGAGATCTTCCTTTTTTTGAAAAGCGCAAAATTCCTGGTTTATACCAAGCCATCCCTAAACATATTTGACTAACCAAGCAAGTTACCTTCAGTGAACGGGCCCCCGTGTGAGGCCTGTTCGCTTTGTTAGCTGTTTTTTGTGATAGTTGTGGCAGCGTTGTTTTTATGTTCCTTGTTTCAACCCCCTCTCCTCAGAGTTACAGTAAAATCTGAACGTATCGATGCCACAGACAGTTTACTGGACTGGTATTTATTAATTTACTTACTCATTTTTTGTTCTGTATCCCTTTTTCTTTTTCTTTTCGCCTTCCTCATGTTTTGTATGGATGTTTTTTTATGTTACCAGCTGCTGTAGCTGCAGTTTTGTGTTGTAACACTGAGGCTGAGGTATCATTGGCTGTGATGACACACACTGTCTCCTCCACAGCAGCATTGCAAGCACAGGGCTGCTTGTATCGCTGTTTTGGTCTCGATCCATCTCTGCCTCCTTCTCTCTGTCTGTCTGTCTGTCTGTCTGAACATGTCTCAGTGCTCAATGCTATTGTTCAGTATGTCATCCTCCCCTCCCCCTCTCCCCTTCACAGAATTCATGAGCCACATCCATGTTCTCTTGCTGGGGACTAAGGGACACCATCATTTCGTTCCACCCTGGGTCATCGCTCATAGGTGCTTTAGTGAAGGAAAACCTAGGCTTTTCTTCCTCCCTTGGTTAAAATCATTCTTTTTCTATCTGTCTCTATTTCTTCATTCTGTAGTAAAGAGCAGCAGAAGAACTCGAAAGGTTCTAAGTCGGTGTGGGAGCAGCGCACAAGCGAGATTCGCAGACAGAACCTGATGACCAGCAGAGAGGCACTTTACAATGAACTTGATGCAGAAGATCACTGGAAGGTCAGAGGCAGTTCATAGATCCCGAATGAAGAGTGATGATGTTTTGTTGAGGACGTTCTTTTTTAAGAACGAAAGAAAGAAAGAAAGAAAACTTTTATTCAGCAAGGATGCATTCATTTAAATGAAATGAGAGTGAAGACTAACTGTTACACAATTCTATTTCAAATAAATACTGTTCTTTTGAACTTTCTCTTCATCAAAGAATCCTGAAAAAAATGTTTCCACAAAAATATTAAGCAGCATAAATAATTAAAAATGTTTTTTGAGCAACCAATCAGCATATTGAATGATTTCTGAAGGATCATGTGACACTGAAGATTGGAGTAATGATGCTGAAAATATACATTAAACTAGAAAACAGTCATTTTAAATTGTAATAATACTTCAAATCTTGCCAACCCATAACTTACAGTTAAAGGGTTATTTCACCCAAAAATGAAAATTCTGTCATTAATTACTTACCCTCATGTCGTTCGACACCCGTCAGACCTCCGTTCATCTTCGGAACAGAAATTAAGATATTTTAGTTGAAATCTGATGGCTCTGAAAGTCCTCCATTGGCACAATGGCACTTTACACTCTCAAGACCCTTAAAAGGTACTAAAGACGTCGTTACAAAGTCCATCTCACTACAGTGGTTCTAAAATAACTTTATGAATCGGCGATGAATCACTGAGCCGATTCATGATTCGGATCGCGTGTCAAACCGCCAAACTGCTGAAATTTGGCGATTCAAACCGCTGAATCGACTCAGTGATTCATAACGCTTCGAAGCTTCATGATGCTTTGTTTTGAAATCGTAATCACTATGTAAGACGTTATTTAGGGTTTTTTTGCGCACAAAAACTATTGTCGCCGATTCATAAAGTTATTTTAGAACCACTGTAGTGAGATGGACTTTGTAACGACGTCTTTAGTACCTTTTAAGGGTCTTGAGAGTGAAGAGTGCCATTGTGCCAATGGAGGCCTTTCAGAGCCATCAGATTTCAACTAAAATATCTTAATTTCTGTTCCGAAGATGAACGGAGGTCTGACGGGTGTCGAACGACATGAGGGTAAGTAATTAATGACAGAATTTTCATTTTTGGGTGAACTAACCCTTTAAATGTACTCTTTAGCAAATTCTAATATAATATATTTTATATATATATATATATATATATATATATATATATATATATATATATATATATATATATATATATATATATATATATATATATATATATATATATATATATATATATATATATATATATAGTATATTATAATCTTGGGAACATTTTTAATGATTGACTTTGGTTTTTAGTGTTTTATTTTACTTATTTATTTAAAATAACTTATTTTACCAAAATAATAAAACATTTTAACATTAGATGTAAAAAATTATTTCAAATCGACCATTATGTTAAGGGGTTAGTTCACCCAAAAAATTTAAATTCTGTCATTAATTACGCTTTTTTACCTTTTTTCATTTTTGGAACACAAATTAAGATATTTTTGATGAAATCCGAGAGCTCTCTGACCCACATAGACAGCAATTTAATTAACACTTTCAAGGCCCAGAAAGGTAGGAAATACATTATTAACCACTTAAACTCTGCGGACCCTGTACAGGCATGACATCATCATGTATATACTTTCAATTTTAATGGGGGCGGGTCCTCCCTTCAGATCCATTTGTATAAATCTAGCATACAACATGATACAGCTTTTCAATTTGGGTAGGCCAAAACCAGGCGAAATCCCAAAGATGGTCCCAGAGGTTAAAATAGTCCATGTGACTACAGGGGTTCAACTGCTTTCCCAGTTCACAAAAAAAAAAAAAACAGGTTTGGTAACATATTAATAATGTAAATTTTGATTTCATGTTCGCTACTCTTCTTCTTAGGAAAGTTAATTTTTTGAATTGATCAAATCTACTTTTTGTATCTCTAGATGAACTACCGCAACCGTCCTGACATGAAGACCCACTTGGACCGCCCACTAGTTGTTAATCCTCAGGAGAACCGCAACAACAATACCAACAAGCCCCGACCGGGTGAACCAAACCCCCAGGAGCTGAACCAGCAGAGGGGTGAAGAATACTTGCAGCACCAGCCCCGATACCACCACCATCACAGTCATCATCATCATCACCACCACCACACACACTCCAGTTGCCAGTCCCTACACCACCCAGAGCTGGGGGAGGCAGGGTGCGAATGTGCCCAGAGAGGAGGTGAGGACGTGGAGGGTGCAGGGGAGCAGAGGCGACCCCGACACCACCAGCACAGAAGGAGGGATGAAGATGGAGGAGAAAGAGGGAGGAGACACAGAGAACACCACAGCAGAGGAGAGACAGGAGGAGAAGGGGAGGAGGGCCAAGAGAAGAGGCAGAGGAGGCATCGCCATGGAAACCATGGGGATGGAGATGGAAGGAGGGATAGGGAACGGAGTCGACAGCATCAAGCTAGAAAGTGAGTGTGCTAAATTTGTGTCTCTGTTCGTTTGAAGCAGGAACTTGATGAATTTAATTGAATCGGTGAATCATTTGCAAGAATCATCTAAATGAATCAACTGAAATTAATCTTTGAATGTTAATGTTGTTGTTACGTTCACTTCCTCACAGATCTAAACAGCTGTTGTTTCAGCTGTTAACCTCTTTTCCCCACTTTTTTATTCATTTATTTATTTTAAGAGAGGCTAGTTTATCGACGGCTCGTCCAATTCAGCCAGGTCTTCCTCACGCGGAGAGCCAGTACAGTGAGGATATGGACAACCTGCGGAACAGCAGCAAGATGGCCATCCATGACCCTGATCCTGATCTTTATGACCCCTACTGTGACCCAGAGCAGGCCAATAACCTGCTGAATCTGCGTGGACCAGATCACCATGACAGCAGTCTCATTCTGACAGACTCCACCAAAACCCCCAGCAAACTCGACCACACTGCCATAGATATGCCCCCGATTTACCCCTCATTTAATGCCAAGTTACAAGGTGAGGGATGCGTATGTGCTTATGTGATTATAGAAAACTTTAGAAATATTTAACAAGTAAAACAGGACCCTCATATCTTTCCAAGCCTATACGTTTTCTTTTTCTTCAGTAAAACACAAAAGAGATTTTTTTATATTCATACAATACAATACAAATCAATAGGCCAGTGTTGGTTTTGACCCCATTGACTTTCATTGTAGGGGCAAAAACAGTTTATAACAGTTTTATAACATCATTTTCATTTCTGTAAATCTTAGGCCCACATCAACACATCTTTGTTTACATTTTATTGCATTGATTTTAAAAGAAAAACTGGTTTTAAATGTGGTCAAATGTGTTAAATGCAGCTTGAGATTGGTTGCTGAAAAAATTAATATGGCAATGTTAATGTATGCATTTGGACTAGATTTGCTGAAAATTATGTTTAAAAAGCTGATGTTTGACTGTTTGATACTTGATTATGTTTGTGGATTTCTGAACATTACTTTCTTGCCACATTCCCTTCATTGTCCAGTGAACAAAAATGCCAACACAGAGCCAGGTAAAGAAGGAGAGAAGAAAGAGGAGGAGGAAGACAATGGTGGCGACGAAGACGGCCCCAAACCTATTCCCCCATTCAGTTCCTGTTTCATCCTATCCACAACCAACCCGTAAGTGTGTGTTCAACTGTGTAAGTGCATGTGTGCAAAGTAAATGTTATTTATCATAACCAATGTGAGTTTTCAGGTTCCGGAGATGCTGTCACTACATATTGACGCTACGTTATTTCGAGATGTGTATTCTGTCAGTCATCGCTATGAGCAGTATTGCATTAGCGGCTGAAGATCCTGTGGTGCCAGAATCACCTCGAAACAACGTAAGACTAATGTTCTGAATTTTTTTTTGTGTTCAAACCTTTCTAGAAGTAATGTTCTGCCCACTTGAAAATACCACCAACCAGAACAGTTTTAGGTGTTTAATAGGGGTGTAATGGTACACATATTCGTACCGAACCGTTTCGGTACAGGGTTGTACCGGTTCTGAATGCAATCTTTAACAGTCGGCTTGTTTTAAGTGCGGAACACACTTCAACCGAGTTCCCACACGAACATATTAAGTATTCAGTCCATTTTATCACAAAATTCCAATGATGCTCTTTAATGTGACGTGACTGATCACTGTATAGGCGCGTCAGTTCAAGTGGCCGCTGCGCGCACGCGTGTGTGAACGCGATCATCTCTTTCTAAAGAATAAACATGAATTCATATTTTAAGGTATGTTGAGGATACATTACAATTTACTGAAACTTATCATATGTGGTATAATCGCTCAATCAGTGTTTCAACCGGGGAAAGATGTCAATATTAAAACAGCTTGAGAACAATGTCACGTAGCATCACATTTACCTCAGAAGTCATCAATCAAACAATGAAACAATCAAAACGCTCTCCATTGACTTGCATTGCGTGAGGCTGCCTCCTTGTCCTTGTCAAAAGCTGATATGTGACAAAGTGTACAGCAAACAAGCTAAACAAAACCCAGAACCATCCACTTTTGTCTTCTTAAACACTCGTTTTTTGGGTCAACAGCTTATAAAAACTTCTGGGTTTTTGGTTCTGGGTTTTGTTTAGCTTTTGTTTTAGTTTTGTGTCCGAAATGACAAGGAGGCAGCCTCACGCAATGCAAAGTCAATGGAGAGCGTTGGATCCCCCCCCCCGGTCTGGGCGTGGCATAAATACGTTCTGTCTCTATACAAAATGTTATTTGAGCGTTGATTATTATATCTAAAAATAAATAGCAATTGAATTTAGGCAAATAGTTTTGGCTCTGTTGTTAACCTTTAATATTATAGTAATGTGTAAGTAAGGGCTCCCTGGATATTTTACAGCATTATCTTTAAGAAACTTTTAGTTATAATTTAAGTCATTTAAAGACAGACACAATTTTTTCAGTAAACCACTGTTTAATAAAAATAACAAAAGCAATTTTGTAAATCTGCTGTACCGAACCCGTACCGAACCGTGACTTCAAAACCGAGGTACGTACCGAACCGTCAGTTTTGTGTACCGTTACACCCCTAACATACAGCTATGTAGTGCAGTAATTTGGACAAATACGTTTTATAAGAGATCTTAACATTGCCTCAAGCTGCACTCAGTTTACCTCAGTTGAAGATTTTAATATGAACTCCAACATTTCAAGGCCAAATTATGTGGCCTATGACATCCACATTTATTTTATAGAACATTCATTTTCTATGTCAGTAATTGTCTCATTTATTTTTCTAAAGGGACTTAAAGAGAAATATTTGAGGCAAGATTACTTATATGACATATAACGTGAAACAAAAACACATTTTACTTTCAAATAAATCTAATATACTTTCATTAAAAAAATCTTAACATCTGCAGTATTTTGGACCAATCAGATTTCACTTTGTGGTTGTTTTGTTCTCATATAGACTGCATTTAATGGCAAACGTTTTCAATGCATTTGCTTTGTTTTCCAGGTTTTGCGTTACTTTGACTATGTATTCACTGGTGTGTTCACGTTTGAAATGCTCATCAAGGTAAAGTGTGCACGAGATGATTTGTGTGGTGGCTTCTTAGTGTGTCATTTTATCTATTTGCTTTAATTCTCTGCTCTGTGTTTCAGATGGTTGTGTTAGGCTTGGTTTTGCATGAGGGCTCATATTTTCGTGACCTTTGGAACTTTCTGGACTTTGTAGTGGTTAGTGGTGCCCTGATAGCCTTTGCCTTCACGTAAGTGCCCTTTACTCCACCGTTTCCTGACCCACAGTGCTGCCTGCTGCCCCTTATCTTCTCTTCTGCCACCTTGTTGCCCCACTGCCACCCTGGAGCCTCTTTAATACTTCCTGCCCCTTTCTCTCTTGGTCTCTTCCTCTTTTCTTCTCCTGTCAGCACTACATGCTCTTTTTCTCAGCTCTCTATTTCAATTTTTTTTGTCACTTGCATTCTGTCTCTCTCAATCAGCCACAAAGATGAAGGTCTTTCTTTATACACACTCGCGCTCACACAAACACTCGCTTTCTGTCAGGACCGGCCTGTCTACCTCTATATTCTCTCTGTCACCAATGAGCTCCCCCAGCTTTCTTCTTGGCCAGTCCCCTATTTCTTTCCCATTCAACTCCTACCATTAGTTCTATGTGATGCACACAAACTTCTGCCTTCCATTATACTGTGTGTCCGACACTTCTGTTTGTCCGTCTGTCTTTCGTCCCACACCATTCATCCTGTATCTCATCTCACACTCTGTCCTTCCTCCTGGTGCTAAAACAACTTTTCTTTCTTTCCTTCTTTAACCGTGACATTCAATCAATTCATTAACTTTAGATTCTCTGAAACAACTCCAGTCAAAACCAACAAACGCAAATGGGATCTTAGTGAAATGATCCAAATGGAGCAAATGGAGAATTCTACTCAAATCTCAGATGTGTCTCAAAATGTTCTCCTAATGTCAGCACTTATCTGACACGTGAGTTTCAAATGAGATCTTAACATTGTCCCAAGCTGTTCTTAGTTTTCCCAAAATACCACAGTTAGATATTTCAATATTAAAACATTTTTCATTAAATTCTTATAAGGGCAAATTATGTGGCCTGTAATATCCACATTTATTTTACAGCACATTCTTTTTTATGTCAATAACTGTCATTTGTGTCTTTTTATTTCTTAAAAAGAAGTTTAGGATAAAAATCTTAGACTAAAGTATACTCGTATGACACAATGCAAAAAAAAAAAAAAAAAATTTACTTTCAAATTAATATAAATTACTTTACTAATAAAGCTATGTATGTATGTATTTATTTATTCATTTATTTAATTTTGTTAGAAATTCTACCATGACACAAAACGTGAAACTAAAAACTGTTTTAGTTTTAAATACATTTAATTAGTTTCTTTTAGTACATTTAATTTAAATGTTTTTTTCTAATTAATTTTATTGACTAATTTATTTATTTTATTATTTTAGAAACTCTACCATGATGCAATGTAAAACTAATTAAAAATAAATAACTAAATCCATTAAACTTTTACTAATACATTCATTTATTTATTTAGTGAGATATTTATTCGATTTGCTTTTTAGAAACTCTACCATGATATGTAATTTACAGAATTGGGTAAACATAAGCAAAATGTTTGTTTTGTTGGAGTATCAGGGCTCTTTTCCATCCGTCATTACTCCACCAACCAAGTATTCATCATAACCTTGTCCCCTCACACCTTCCCCCTGCTGAGAAGGGTAGTTTTGAGCCCTTTGGGGCTCTGTGGGGGTGAGGGGTCTCCAGGCACCTGTAGCCCTTAAGTGCCCAGGCGGTTTCCATGTCTGGATCAGCGAGAGCCCGTCCTGCCACAGGTACTCTCGTTTCTTTCCTTTGCACGGCCTGGGGGAGCAGCAGCCTGGGGATATAAAGAGAGTGGTTGAAGAATAAAGCTGAACCCCAGAGCGGGAAGTTCAGCTAGTCACTAAGAAAGGAGAGCAAGTGAACTGCTGATGGGGCTTTGAGCGTGGAATGATTTTTACTCTTGTTTAGCCCTTTTTTGTTATTCTTGTAAGTGTCTGTTGTGCATGTTTGATCTAGTACATCCTCCTCAGCCCCATAGGCCAGATATGTGTATACAAGAAACAAGTGTTTCATATGTGCAAGATTATGTGGTGGATTGCACTAGTCTTTGTGGCATTAAAAGTGTCTGCATACTTTTAAACAAGGCTTTGGAATAATAATAGGATAACAAAATAGGTAAGTAAATAAATATCTTGTGAATAGTTTCAGATCTTTTTTGACTTTAATATAGGCATCTATTTGTTGATTTTGTGTGATTGCATGCGCTTACATTATTGCATGTGTATTCAGTTCAAATTATATTTCCGGCTGCGCATTTAGCCAACATCATAACATGTGACTTTAAAAGAAAAAATCACCTTCAATTCACATGCTGCTAGTAAATCTGAAAAATCAATTTTAAATAGCAACTTGCTAGCTAACCAAGAGCCTTTGGAAATTGTCTTAAAGGGTTAGTTCACCCAAAAATGAAAATTCAATCATTAATTACTCACCCTCATGTCGTTCCAAACCTGTAAGACCTTTGTTTATCTTCGGAACACAAATTAAGATATTTTTGATGAAATCCGAGAGCTCTCTGACCCCTCCTGTAATTAACACTTTCAAGGCCCAGAAAGGTGCATAACAATAAGATCGAACCACTGGAGTCACTTGGACCTTGAAAGTGTTAATTACATTGCTGTCTATGGAGGGGTCAGAGAGCTCTTGGATTTCATCAAAAATATCTTTGTTTAATATATTTGTGTTCTGAAAATGAACGAAGGTCTTGCAGGTTTGGAACAACATGAGGGTCATTAAGAAATGAATGACAGAATTGGGTTTTTTTTTTCATTAAAATTAATTTTCATTTTTGGGTGAACTAACCCTTTAAGTTGTCATTTGCTTTACTGTTTGTCAAACTGTTTTGTCATTGTTAACACTTTGCTATCCAAACTCCTTTACAAGCAACATTGGCCCCACCAAGCAATAAAATTCAGGGACTGAGGAAGGTGGACATGATTATTTACATCAGTCAAACTATCAGCATACATGCACTGGCCTCAAATTTAATATGCAGATTTGAGATTTAAGCTAATCATTGTTTTTAAAATTATATACACTACTGTCAAAAGTAGTATCAGTCATCTTTTTTACTTTATATTTATAAAAAGTGTATCACTGTTTAGACAAAAATATTAAGCAGCACAATTGTTTTAAACATGGATTATAATAAGAAATGTTTTTGAGCACCAAATCAGCATATTCGAATGTGATACTGAAGACAAGAGTAATTTTAGCCATTTTTTCCCCCTATATTTACTGAAATATTTGCCAAGAGAAGGCACATGGTATGCTGATAGGGATTAGCTGAATGCCTGTAGTGAAACCTATCAGACCGTACAGTATGTTCGAATACACATGGCCTGATATGTTTAAATGCTGCTTTGAGTTAAAAATCACTCCACACGTAACGCCTAGTTTTCATTCCCCTCCCCTGACCCTAATCTAAATGAACCCCCTCCACCCTATCAACAAACAATTCTTCCCCATCCAATCACCCTTTCCTTTCCTTTCCTTTCCTTTCCTTTCCTTTCCTTTCCTTTCCTTTCCTTTCCTTTCCTTTCCTTTCCCCTCCTTTCCCTTCTTTTCCTTTCCCCTCCTCTCCTCTCCTCACCTCTCCTCTTCTTTCCTTTCCCCTCCTCTCCTCTCCTCTCATCTCCATCAGCACTAAGCTGCCTTGGACAGACTCCAGCTGTCAAGCTGTTTATCATTTGGGCCTCCATTTGTTGAGTCTGACAAAGTGAGTGAAAAAGAGAGACCACAAGAGATGGGGAGAGATAGAGAGAACAAGATATATAGAAGGATATAGTAAAGGAATACAAGAAACGAAGACTCCAGGTTGACAGTCGCTTCTCATTCCTAATTGGTGTTTTTGGTCATCTTCTGTCCTTCATCTCATTCTCTCTCGCACTCACGCACATATGAAATGAAAGGATATACCCTTTCATTATAACCTGTGATTATTTTTCACCGTCATGCTGTTCCAAACCTGTATGTTGTTGTTTTTTTCCAATATGCCACATTTTGTGTTCCATGGTTTTTAAAAAAAAAACAGCTTACAGGTTTGATACAACATAAGGGTGAATAAATAATGACAATGTTATTTGTGAGTGAACTATTGCTTTAAGTCTTGTTCTCTCCACTACATAATGCTTTCTAAATGGATGCATTCTGGGTATAGGCATGGTCATATGACACACAAGCATCTCTGATTACCCAGAATACCTTGGTTTGGTGGAGGAAAGGCTTGCCCGTGTGTTATAGTCTCACAATAAGAACAAAACGACTCAACAAATGATTATGCTTTTGGCACCTTCATTCTTATAATAAAGAATGAAGTTATTACAAATACCTGCGAAGCATGTAAACAAATAGGTGTTGTAAGTTTGGGTTGTTGAAGTGGGATTGTGGACTGTATGTGCTGCTTGAAAGTCACTCAAACAAATACCGTCCCACACTGCCACCTTGAGGCGACTGCAGTGTGGCGGCCATTTTGGCTCCACTGCAATCAGTTATGGATTTCACCTCCATTCTGGCTCTAGTGTCTGATACAGTGTGCTGATTCAAGGCTAAGGTGGCAAGAATCTCCCCCTGCTCTCAGAGTTGGCATGGCAGAGGGAGGATTCTCCTACCGCAGTGGGTTGTCCTAATCTATAAGTGTGACAAGTTTGAATCCCCAGTTATTGATTCGGGACAAGCCCAGAGTAAAGACCTGCCAAATATCTGGCAGGCAAGTGCTTAATTTGAGCCGGATCCTGTTCCTGAAAATGTCAGATTTTAGATTTTTGCGTTCCGGCATTTGTTTATAAACGATCCAGCTCAAACAAGTGCATAACATTGTGACAGTGCGTGCGTGTGAAAGACAGAGCAAGACATAACGAACATAGGTTCATATTTGGAGGTTATGTTTTGCTATTGGCCCTCAGCATATAGGCTATATTTTTCTCTCATTGGTTGGTGTTTACTGCTTATTGTTTTGCACGCAGTAAAGCATAAAGTTTGGAGAGAGTGTATATACCTGATGAATTATTCTAATAAAAATAAGTTAATATTGCCAAAATGTCAAAAAGTCGAGCATATTTTTGTTTTTCTTATCCATGAGTAAAGATGATGGTGTTTCTGATAAAAATAGATCCCAAAGTAACTGCTAATACTAATTAGATCAGTCAGAATCAGAAATTGATGTAACGGAAGAGGCAACGTTGTCGTCGGTGAGAGAATATCACTGATCAACTGAATGATTTTTGGTCTCAACGTAGCTGTATATGTGACAGTATAATACACTAGGCTGTAGTTAGGGCCGTGCAGAAATTTGTGAACGATGCTCTTACAGTTGTGCCGTCACCATTTAGTGACGTCATTGTATGTTCCGGGAAAACTGAAACTTTATGGTTAGTGTAGGTCTCAACGCCTTCTAATTGTTGATCTGGCAATTACTCATTTACAAATTAAGCACTGTGTCTGGGGTTAGTGTATGAGAATGATTCAGGCAATACGACAAAGATCAGCCGTGTGTGTGGCAATTGCGAGCATGAGTTAATCACTAATAAAGCAGCTAAATCTGATCAACAGATCAGAACACTTTAATTGTATTATGATATTATAATTTGATTTTAGTATATGTATGGGGTTTTTTTCTCTCATGGGCAAAACAGGGCACATATTATTATCACTGTACAGTACAATCTTGCATCCAAATAAAAAAATAAGTGTACAGCAACACATTTCTAGAGGACATAGATCAGACCTTCCAGTCCTCACTATATAACAAAACAGTGGTAAAAGCTGATCTTCTCTCAGATAATGAGCTTGTTTATGAAATGAACAGATAGATATCTTATCTTAGAACTGTATACTACTTACGTTTATCAGATCTCTCAACAGCTTTCTAACGTTTTAGGGGTTTTATCTGAATTTTAAGACTGATTGACCCTTAGCTAATCCTTGCCTCCAACATTACTGACAAAACCCGCCTTAGCAACTATTGCTGACTAATATGCGATTAATATACAAATAAATGTTTTGTTTGATAGTTTTACCCCAAATTTTACAGACATTATTAAACAAATAAGCGTATTTAGGTGAATTTCATGAAAATCTCCAATTCACTCCAATGAGACGTTCTGTAAAGCTTGTGTGAGCGGATAAAAGTAACCAAGTAGGCAGCGCTTGGCAAAGGGTCAATTATATGTGTCTATAGAATTTTTTTGGAATACATTACTTAAAGACGCACTAAGCAAAGTTTTAATATTGATAACTATTGGAGGGGATGTTGTATCACACAAAAGCAGTTGTTTTTTAATGACCAATTCAGGTGTATTTGTCAACCGTGATCAATTTTGCAATAATTTTAATTAACATGTGTCAAAAGTCCTATTATAGATGTAAAACATTGCTTGGTGCATCTTTAATTTTGTTTGACTTGGTATGTTGTTTTATATATCTAAACACGGAGGCTTTCAACTCTTTTAATCATTCGCTGGAGTTTTTTGTTTGGTCCTTTTTCTCTGTCTGTCTGTCTCTCATATTGATGTTGTTCCTCTGCTAGACCACCCCCAGTATCTTGTTTCTTTTTCTTTCTCTTTTTCTGTGTGTGTATTCCTCTCTTTTCTGTCTCTTTCTCTCTTCCGCTGTCTGTCTCTGACCCTCTCTTATGTCTACGCCTTGGTGATCAACAGGAGCCTCTCTCGGTAAAGTCTCCCCTCTTTATTGTCGCACGGCTACCGTCCAGCTCGCGCGATGGCTTCTCTCTCTTTCTTTCTTTTTCCCTTCCCGACCATCCCTCCTCCTCCCTTCCTCTTTGCTCATCCACTCTGGTTCTCTCCATTCCACTGCTTGTTTTATTCTGCCGTGACTTTGGTTATAACGGGTCCATCTGTGGACCTAAACGTCTGAACACAAAGTTACAGAAGAGATCACACTTTTGTACACTGCTCACGGTACTGCGCACCTTTCTCTGAGCACAGTCAGGAGCGAGTAATTGATTATCGGTAGCTGGACCTTTTCCAATGCTCTGACTCAATCAATCTGCCATGAGCTGGCCCGTCTTCAGCTGGGACTTGCCTGGAAGTTCATAGTTAAAGACAGCTGCCTTGGCCGCTTGATTGAAGAGTTCACCTCTGTTTCTGTTTGGCACCTGTGTAAATACTTAAAAAATACCTCTGTCTCATTCACTGAGCTTGGCTCAATAAGGATTCATGCTTGATGGCTAACTCTGTCTACACTGGGTGCAAGATCACTAACATAATCATTAACTAGACTAGTCTACTCTAGAAGCGCCACTTGTAGATTCAATTTATCTACTCCAGCCATAAAAGTTTGTTTATATAATATGTGTGTCTACATACAGTACATATAAATTGATGCACATATGTGTGTGTGTGTGTGTGTGTGTGTGTGTGTGTGTGTGTGTGTGTGTGTGTGTGTGTGTGTGTGTGTGTGTGTGTATGTGTATGTATGTGTATATATATATATATATATATATATATATATATATATATATATATACATATATATACACACAGACACACACACATTTATTTATATATATAGACACACATAATATTATATAAACGCAAACATTTATGTTAGATATTAATCGCAATTTGACAGCACTAATTATATATTTAAATTAACTCATCAATAAAGGGTTACTTCAGCGATTTAGCATTAAGCTTTGTATCAGTAGAAACCCGGTAGTATATTCGAATTATCGTACTTTCCCCCCTCACGTCCCCCTGAGACGAGAGAATTATGCATTTTATTTCTGGAAAAAATCCTCCGGTGACGCAAATATTGTCATTTTGCGTCATCAGAGGATTCTTTGGCCAGAGGCTAGAGACTACAGCCAGTATAAGGAGCTAGTTCCGCATGTTTTCAACCCGCCCATAGGGGTGGGATCTCACTCACAGAATGTAAATGCCCACGGCCGCTGCCGCTCGGCTCGGGCATTCATAACGGAGCGGTGCGGAGCAAAGTGAGTGTTTCAACTTTTCAATGAATTCCTATGAAAGTTAAGCTTCCATAGGCATGATCTGATAATGCGCCATACTGGACACGCTTTGTGAATGACTGCCGCGCTTACCTCAGCTCTTCGCTCTTGTGATGAATGAAATCTGACTCTTGCTGCGTTTGTGACGTGACTTTCGTTTCGGCTCACTCACACTTTATTGAAAAGACAAGTTCAGTTTTTAATTGTAGTGTCTGTTCTCTAACTGAACAAAACTATTTTATTACTATGAATATCAAAACGATGGTGGGGCGGTGTCATGGTGGGCAAGTGATAACCAGGACCCGTGGATTTGGGAGTGGCCTCATTGAGCAGCGAAGCAAGTGCATTCTGGGAGTTGTTGTCTTTCATCCACATGAGACAAAAATACATGTTCTGTCTTTTCTCGGTCTAGAAGGCACCAAATTAAAAAATAATTTCACATTTCTACTACATAAATGAGCCAGTTTAAATACACATTCATCTTCCCAGCACTGAAGTACCCCTTTAACCCATTATTAACCGCATTATTTTATTTTATATATATTTGTTTTTTATTTGTTTGTTTGTTTTTATTTATTTACCAAGTATTCATTTATTTATATAAATAACCCGTGCAAAGTCCATTTTATTCCCCCTGATTTCTGTTAGCAATTATGTAATTATTTTTTTCACCTTGCATGCGCATACACCGTGTATGCGATCTGAATATTTTAGGATATTTAACTTTGACGCTTTCCAGTGTAGACAAACTATGGCACAACACATCAAGTTTCCTGGTCAAAAATTCTTCAAAATGGCCAGCATTTCTTGACGATTTTCTTGTAAAAATCCAAATGTGCTTTGGTGGCAGGAAGTTTATTGACAGTGTTTCCTTTTGTTTCCCTTATTGGTTTGAATGCAATGAAATGTCCTTGTAACTTGTCTTTGTCTCCTGGTTTGAGCTTCCTCAAGTTCTTCTAGGGACAAGATACAGTTGGACTCAAGTCCGCTAGCCTTCTGCATCTCAGTGAACCCTCAGTCTTGTCATGTTACCTACAATTAACACAAACAGCCTCCATATCCCAGATCTCCATTCCCTTGTCTGCTCTAACACAGCTAAAAACCAAAAAAAAGAAAGAAAGAGGTTTGGCTGGGCATTGCACCAGAAAATGCCTGACAGTTTTGATACTTACTTGAATGTGTTATGCTTTTGGAATGTCCAGAGAAGGCAACAAGTAGACCGAAAACCATCGATGGTTGTGAATCGGAAGGCCTGTGACAACTTGCTTGAAGACAAAAAAACAAACAGATTTTTGATAAGCATTCCACAAGAAATTAGTCTACAACATGATACACACTACAGTATTAACTGTTGCATGGTGATTTTGAAACTATCTTCGACATTAAGAGTAAAATGGAAGCTTAAAGAATGGTCTAAAAGTGAAATGTGATGGAGAAGGTCTTTCAAAATGTAACTCTTTTTGTCTCATCATACATCATGTTGATGTCCTGTTGTTTGCCTCCACTCCACAGGGGGAGCAGTAAGGGAAAAGACATCAGTGTCATCAAATCTCTGAGGGTCCTAAGGGTGCTACGTCCACTCAAGACCATCAAACGTCTTCCAAAACTAAAAGTACAGTCAAAGCCACACACATACAGTACACCTACACAGCTGTGATACATGTTATCACATCATCATATTTTCCCATGTTTTGTTAGCTAAATTAGTGCACTATACTAATTTAATTTGTCTCTTTCTCCCAGGCGGTGTTTGACTGTGTAGTAAACTCTCTGAAGAACGTGTTGAACATCCTCATTGTCTACATGCTGTTCATGTTCATCTTCGCTGTGGTGGCCGTGCAGCTTTTTAAGGGACGATTCTTCTACTGTACCGACGAGTCCAAAGAGTTCGCCCGTGACTGCAGGTAAGGAGAGATGACATGTATTTTTGCATGCAACAGTTTTTCAAAAGTGACATGAATTTGGCGACATGGTCAACAATAATACACTTATGGCATGTTCACACCAAGAACGATAAAGATAAATTTATCGATAACTATATTAGCATCCACACCAACGCATGATAACAGTCTGTTTATTATAAGCATGTGCTGTCATTTGCCACTTGCCATTTGCCACTTAAATGTTTGAGCTCTTTAAAGTCGAGTGGATTCTGATTGGTGTCAATCATGGACTTCACTAGGCCCTTTTTAGGGGGGCTTCAGCCCCCCCCTAAACTTCTGCCCAACCCCCCTAAAAAATGTGTGATTAACCTTTATAACATATGAAACTGGCGGGAGGCTTCGGCTTCGTCCCGTCTTTTAATCAGCATGTTCTAAAATCCGTAGCGGCGCCGAGTGCGCGTCTAAAGCAGAGGTGTGTGCGTTGATCTGAGCCTCATTGGTCTGTCACCGCTCGTCAATGTCAAAATATTTGAGAAAACCAATCAAATCAGAGTAGGTGGGCTTTATGTACGCACAGAAGCTGCTGAGGTTGAGCGCGAATTTTAGTAGCAGGACTCTACGTCAAGTGTGAGATATGTAAATAGCTAAACTAAACATTTAATATTTGACAGCTGCTTCTTTAAGTCAGAAATGTTAAACAAATGACAAAAATATTCAGGCAAATGAATAAACTTTTGTCTAATTTCACCATTTTGAATTGAAATGGGCCTATGTAATGTCATTTATAATATAGTTAATAAACAAGAAATATTAACAAAGCTGTTTTCTTCAGATTAGGCATACGATTAATAGTAGCCTAATGAATGTGTGCATATTGTAAATTAATATAATTCCATTTGAAGCATTCAGTAAATAAAAAAGCTCAGCTCAACATTGGGCATAGTAGGCCTAATGAATGTGTGCATATTGTGAATTAATTTAATACATTTAGTTACTTAGCTTTCCTGGTAGTCTTTACTAAATTAGCATGTTTTTGAAAATTATTCATAAAACATATAAAAATCAGTTAACATATGTTTTACTGTCTTCACTGACGAAAACGGAAAAACTTAATCAGTCATATCTCCCCACTGACATGGTTTTCAAGCTATTGTTATCAAATTTTTTGCCGTTCAGAACATCTTAAAATGCACATATGTAGATCATGGAAATCAAAATTTTCTCGGGGGAACAAGCCTCCGAACCCTCCTAACTACCTCACATTTGGGATCTCAGTGATTATAAACCTACATTTTATGATTAAGGGATGTACAATATGGTCATGCAGAATAAGGCATTAATATTTGCTTTAAAAGTAATAATAAACAGCCGATATCCTAATATGCATACTAATAAGCTACTAGTTAATACTGAGAATTGGACCCTAAACTAAAGTGTTACCATTTTTTTTCATACCCTCACTGGGGGCTGAGCCCCCCTATAATGAATATCCTAGAATCGCCCCTAGTGTCAATGCTTTTATCATTCATCAGCTGGAAAAAAATATTCTGAAAGCGGTTCCAACAATATTGTTCCTCTGTGCCATTCTCCTTATAGAACTGTTATAAAATTAGAACGATTACTAAAACTTTATAGTTGTAGTCATCGTCCTTTCTGTAAACAGGCCTCTATACTCACTCATCATTATAAAAATGCATGTGTATTTGTGTTTCAGGGGCGAGTATTTGGTATATGAGCGTAATGAGGTAAAATCGCAGAAGCGGGAGTGGAAGAAGTACGATTTCCACTACGACAACGTGCTCTGGGCCCTGCTTACTCTCTTTACTGTGTCCACTGGAGAGGGATGGCCGCAGTGAGTTGACATTCACTCACAAACAAGCACTTGTGTGTCATCTCTAGTGCCTTATTATCTCTCCTTTTGTGTAATCGCCTCTTCCTTTCTTTTCTCTTTCAGGGTGTTGAAGCACTCTGTGGACTCCACTTTTGAGAACCAGGGCCCGAGCCCGGGATACCGGATGGAAATGTCCATCTTTTACGTGGTGTACTTCGTTGTCTTCCCCTTCTTCTTCGTAAACATCTTTGTAGCTCTCATCATCATCACTTTCCAGGAGCAAGGAGACAAGATGATGGAGGACTACAGCCTCGAAAAGAATGAGGTACTTGCTGCTTTATTCACATGAGTAAACCAAGCTGACATACCTCATTTTGAACAAAACATCCTATAAATCATTCAATCCATGGTGCATTGTGTTTAAATAAAATTATATCCAAGATGGTGGACAGAGTTTAGTTGTATTCATTACTAAAAAGTTGTTCAGGAAATAATTTCATATAATTTCAAATGTGGTATTTCAAGTCATAAGTTGCAATAGCTATTTGTGTACAAATATGATTATAAATTTGAATATTCATTGTTTTGTGGGGTTTTTTTGTTATTATTATCTGTGAAATTGTCAATTTTATTGCAAACTCTAGAAAGGAGCGTGAGTCGGCCTTTCGTAGTAGGCCGTGGATTCAGGGAACAGTGATTCGCCTATTTTGCACGCACTCCAGTCCAACGCTGTCTTCTTTTCAAAAGCATTTCTAAATTAAGTTCATAAACGTTTCACAAACGAAAAATTCCACCAAAAAACGAAGTGGTCAAAAAACTGTGAGTAACTACCATCCCAAAATCCAAACATTTGTTCTTTGTTCTCAGTTCCTACCCCGCCCATACGCAGTGACATATACATTACGCACCTAACAGGTGTACAATAATGAACAAAATAAGTTCCTAAATACAAGTATAAATATGCACCTAGTAAATAATAATAATAATAAAACAAGTTACATAACTTATAATAAATAAACTCCAATACAACACTTACTATGGACAAATGCTACAACAGAGCGGATTGCTAAAAAAAATTATATATTCTATTATTATTATTATTTAAAGTGTTAGTTCACCCAAAAAATGTACATTCTGTCATCAATTACTCACCCTCATGTTTGGTCAACTTTGAAACAAATAGTAGATATTTTTTAATAAAATAAAAAGAGATTTATGTCCCTCCATTAACAGTCTAGGCAGCTGCCACTTTGACACTCCATATGAATCTAATCTAGGCTTTATAACATTTTAGGATAAACTTTGACGCTTTCCAGTTTAGACTGACTTAAGCCGTTGTGGCAGTCTATACATACAAGTTTCCTGGTCAAAAATTCCATAAGAAAAGGGACACGAGTCGAGCCAAAGGAAAGTGTTCAGCCTTTACACGCCCTAACTCTACTACACTAACTATCCAAAATACAAAACTTACAGGGGATGGCGCTCACTTCTAACCTAGTGCGCTTAATACATAAAAGATCTCTAAGTGTTGCATAATGTATGTCACGTGATATCTTACCTGTCCGCTTTTCCTCGGTTCATAGAGAAAACAATGGGAAAATAACTAAATATGAATGAAATGCAAGATGACAAAACAAAAAACGGTACAAGTAAAGATTGTCACAGTTAGAACAACGCTAGCAAAAGGTTAGACTAAACAAGAGCAGAGGACACAGTGACGACACACAGGTTAATGATGATTGACAGCGACAATGGACGATAGCGTTCATCAAGGAATGAGCCTGAGAAAACAGAGCAAGAGAGATAGAAAAGGTGGGAAGGCCATCTGCTCTTTTCTAGATTTTGAGATAAAATTCCATAGATGAGACTTGAATAATTACATCATTAGAAAACTTTTCATGTAAAACTGTTTCTGGGGCATAAGCATCTCATTTCAAAGAGCTGATTACATTTGTGCACTTACATTTTTTATTTTTAACCACATTCTAATGTAAAAAAAAAAAAGAAGCTATTAGCATTAGTCGGGTTTACTGCTGCACAGTTTTACTTTTAACTTGTCTTTCCACTGCAACGAACATGCAACGTGATATGTCAGATGCTTCTTTCACTGTTTTCTGTTGTTCTGTGTCTTCTAGAGAGCCTGTATTGATTTTGCTATAAATGCCAAACCTCTAACGCGCCACATGCCTCAGAACAAGCAAAGCTTTCAGTACCGAATGTGGCAGTTTGTGGTGTCGCCTCCGTTTGAGTACAGTATTATGGCTCTCATTGCGCTCAACACAGTCGTCCTTATGATGAAGGTACGATCTTCTTTTTCCTCCCCCAGCATCAATAATGTCTGTGCATCCATCTGGGTCTAAATTTTCTTTACTGTATGTTTCCAGTACTATGGGGCCTCCGAAGCGTATGACAAAGTCCTGAAGAACCTGAATATCGTGTTCACGACACTCTTCTTCATGGAGTGTGTTCTCAAAATCATTGCCTTTGGTATCAAAGTAAGTCTGGCTGATCACATTCATACATCCTGCTCTTCCTAGCATTACTCATCGCACAATCTAAAGATATCACCCATTATTAATTCATACATCCTGGTACTTATTTAGACCTGAGATATTTATGAAACATGTTTCTTCTCCTAACCCCTTTCGAAAAATGTGTTTGGGGAAAAAAAACCATCTCATGCACTTGTCTGCCTGTCTCCATGGAGACAGGCATTTGATTGGCTACACTTCTTTAATAGTCTTGTCATAGCAGGATTGGGTAATACGGGTCCTCGCTCCCAGAAAACTCTGACATGATTGGTTAACACACACTCTCCTTTTGTTTCTCTGCAGAATTTTTTTCGAGACGCTTGGAATATTTTTGATTTTGTGTCCGTTATCGGCAGCATCACAGATATTTTAGTGACAGAGTTTTGGGTAAGTGCACTTTTAGACAAGTTTAGAAACCAAATACAGATTGCATCTTGATTCATTTTGGAATTGAAATGACAGATGTGACTATATCCATTTGTACATAAATACTCATTTTAATCCCAGTAAATGCATCTTTTACAATCACGCCCCTTTCTTGTGACTGTAAAAAGTTGCATTCCCACACACATACTGAATATATAGCATGTGCTTACTATATCAACCTATTATTATTGTGCTTACTGAGGAAGGTTTCAATGCAACTTTATTTTGTAAAAAATTACTTGTCAGCAAATTGTTAAAATTTGTATCTACTTGAATATTGACCCGTTCTGTCTTCCACGTCATGTGTTCATGCTATTGCTAAGTGTTGTGTGTATTTGTACTGGGTTTTGTGTGTGAATGTCAGTGTTTGAGTGTTTATTTGTGCTGGTGTTGTTTCCTCTCTGTGCTTTTTGGGTGCTCTGTCTATAAAAACGAGACAGACACTTTACTCTGTGTTACACTGAAGTTTGTGGGCTCTTCCAGTGGCCATACATTACACAATGTGGATTCTTATTCAAACTTTCCCCTGAGCAGTGTTATTTTATACTATTACAGTATTTATACATATTTTGAATTACATTATATTGTTCTATTTTTATTTCATTTTTCTATTTTAATATTTCTATTTAGCTGTATTTTTATTTCAGTTTTAGTAATGTTAGTGCTTTAACTAAAACGTATTACAGTTAGTTGCCAAGACAGTATTTATATATATTTCAATGTTTTTCACTTTTCAGTTTTTTATCTACTTTTTTAGATATTTTATAATTTAATTAATAACATATTTTATGCAATTTAACAACACTGTCCCTGATGTATCTAGCATTGTATTTGAAATATGGTTTAAAAAAATGCTTTTTAGGTCATAAACTTTATATTTTACTGTCTGGTCAAATCAGTAAAATCCGGTTTGGCCACTGGAACAGCCTTAATAGTGAATCAATGCCCACCGTATCTGTGTTTGATTAATCAGCCTGTTGACTGTATCCATAACGACTTATTCCTGTTTTATCTTTTTACATGCTTTCTTTGTTCCTCTGATTTGTTGGCGATAAACCCATCCAATCCAAAACAAACAAAAAATGCACTATGAAACTCTCATATCTTCCATCTCATATGTACCCATCCAAACCCCTCACACACTCATCTATGCATCCATCTACTGCAACAACACATAGAATCTGGTTGGTTTGTAATTTCTCTCAGCTTCTATTGCATCCATAACCCAAAATGCCTCGCTCTTCCTTCCCCTCCTTTTTCAAAGCATGTGCTTCCAGTATGATGACCCCCCAACTCCAAATATGCTTGACTATTGGACAGCTGCCCACGTTAACGCTCATATACTCTATTAGCAATCAAAAAAGCTCAAACAAAATAGGAGTAGTTTACTATTTATATCATGATAGATTTTTCCACACAGCTATTGTTTTGTAGAACAGGATAACTCTAAATAACTTGATTGTGATTTTATGTACTATTACAATAATTATGTAAAATTATTCATAAAAGTGATCATACTGTTCCCCCTAATAAAAAATACATATATATTAAACCATATATGGGCCGATATCTAGTAAATTAAAGCAACTTTACTGACATTAACATAGTTGATTTACCTAAATGTATTTACAGACTTCAGTAGATGACTCTTGCTCGTATTGACTTGCAGTTCTAATCTACCTGGTTACCCAGTGACCAATGAGAGCACTAGTTTTTGTGTGTTTGCTCATAAAAAAGCCTTTACACTTGCACAGTTAGTCACAGTCGTTGCCATATCATCTCTGAATGCCATGCACTTTAGCAAAAGCTGCATGATGATTTTTCTTTCATTACCTTATTTCTTCCCTCATTTCCTCAACTCAAGCGCCTGTTCTGCACTACTGTAGTTCCTCCTATGCATCTCACTCATTGAAATATGTGTATGCTGGAATGGGGGATTGATCCTCAATAACCTGTCCACACAGTTGAGACTCTTTAATATGTATTGTACCAAGTCTAAACGCAACATTTTGCTGACTGATTATATCAAATGTACTTAAAATACCACTCTGAAATTTTAAATTTTTAAGCACTTCTAAACTTTGTGTGGATTGGACCATTGAGAATTACATGACCAACGCAGCCAATCCCCATTGGCTAATATTGTTGGTATTCTATTCCATATGCCTGAATTTGCTACGGCCTAAATATTACAATATTATTGCATCGGGCTGCTTCCATACTGTGGCTTGCCTGTCTCAACAGATCAGTGCATTTGATTAAAAAAAGTTTATGCTTTAATATATGATTGGATGATGACTGTTACAGTTTAGTGTTTTTTTAGCCCCTCCTGAAAGTTTTGTTTCCTTTTTTTATGTCAATCCCATTTTAAGTTTATTTTATACATCACTTTATATACATTTATATACAAACTATTTGTATAACTTACATATTACTTTAACCCACTCTTTCCTTCTAATTTTTTATTTTTTTATTTTAATAAAAAAAAATCTTCATAAGCAAACTGATTGTGATTTTCTTCTTCACTTTATCTCACATCTCTCTACTATATCTTCTGTCTGTCTCTTTCACATTCTCCCTGTTCTTCTGGAACATTCTCCTCTATCTCTGTTTCTACATTCGTCTAAATCTAATCTCCACAGGATAACTTCATAAACCTGAGTTTTCTGAGACTCTTCCGAGCAGCACGTCTCATTAAGCTCTTGAGGCAGGGCGAGACCATTCGCATTCTACTTTGGACCTTCGTTCAGTCATTTAAGGTACGAAAAAAACTCCACACCAATTCAAATGCCAAAACCAAATCCAGTGTGACTTAGGAACAAGACTTAAAATACAGTATATGCTAAAAAAAATTTGCACCATAACCTTTACACTGATTGTGATGCCAAATTTCATGCACTCTGATTCAGTTAAAAAAAGAGACAATTTTTCTACTTGAGAAGTATTACTATTTATATTACCTACGTAGAAAAATGCTGCACGGAGGAATAACCAACTGACCTGCCTTAGGGACTTAAAGGGTGAATTGAGTTTGGATGCCGTAATTGTCTGGCATCTAAACATTTAACAAATTGAGCCTATTTATTGAATGGAAAAACAAAGAAGAAATTCTCCAAATCTAAACAAAAAGTGAGATCATTACAGTGCATATTTTCATGCAATATTGTAGAGATGTAATACTTCTTTTTAAATTCATGTTGTCTTGTAACTTTTATACAGTGCATCCATTACATTTTCTTCACATTTTATGTTACAGTCTTATTCCAAAATGGATTAAATTCATTCTTTTTTTTTCCTCAATTCTACAAATAATACCCCATAATGACAACGTGAAAGAAGTTTGTTTGAAATCTTTGCAAATGTATTAAAAACGAAAAAATCACATAAGTATTCACAACCTTTGCTATGACACTCAAAATTGAGCTCAGGTGCATCCTGTTTCCACATTCATCATTGAGATGTTTATACAACTTGATTGGAGTCCATCTGTGGCAAATTCAGTTGATTGGACATTATTTGGAAAGGCACACACCTGTCTATATAATGTCCCACAGTTAACAGTGCATGTCAGAGCACATACCAAGCCATGAAGTCCAAAGAAATTTCTGTAGACCCCCGAGACAGGAATATATCGAGGCACAGATCTGGGGAAGGGTACAGAAAAATTTCTGCAGCATTGAAGGTCACAATGAGCACAGTGGCCTCCATCATCCATAAAGAAGTTTGGAAGAAGTTTGGAACCGCCAGGACTCTTCTTAGAGCTAGCCGCCCGGCCAAACTCCGCTATCGGGGGAGAAGGGCCTTAGTCAGGGAGGTGACCAAGAGCCAGATGGTTACTCTGACAGAGTTCCAGCATTTCTCTTTGGAGAGAGGAGAACCTTTTAGAAGAACAACCATCTCTGCAGCCCTCCACCAATCAGGCCTGTATGGTAGAGTGGCCAGACGGAAGCCAGTAAAAGGCTGCCTGGAGTTTGCCAAAAGGCACCTGAAGGACCCTCAGACCACGAGAAACAAAATTCTCTGGTCTGATGAAACAAAGATTGAACTCTTTGGCCTGAATGGCAAGCGTCATGTCTGGAGGAAACCAGGCACCGCTCATCACCTGGCCAATACCATCCCTACAGTGAACCATGGTGGTGGCAGCTTCGTGCTGTGGGGATGTTTTTCAGTGGCAGGAACTGGGAGACTAGTCAGGATAGAGGGAAATAAGAATAAAGCAATGTACAGTGACATCCTTGATGAAAACCTGCTCCAGAGCACTCTGGACCTCAGACTGGGGCGAAGGTTCATCTTCCAACAGGACAACGACCTTAAGCACACAGCCAAGATAACAAAGGAGAGGCTACGGGACAACTCTGTGAATGTCCTCGAGTGGCCCAGCCAGAGCCCAGACTTGAACCCGATTAAACATCTCTGGAGAGATCTGAAAATGGCTGTGCACCGACACTCCCCATCCAACCTGATAGAGCTTGAGAGGTCCTGTAAAGAAGAATGGGAGAAACTGCCCCAAAATAGGTGTGCCAAGCTTGTAGCATCATACTCAAAAAGACTTGAGGCTGTAATTGGTACCAAAGGTGCTTCAACAAAGTATCAAGCAAAGTCTGTGAATACTTATGTACATGTGATTTTTTTTCTCCCATTTTTTATTTTTAATACATTTACAAAGATTTCAAACAAACTTCTTTCACATTTGTCATTATGGGAAAAAATATCAATTTAATCCATTTTGAAATAAGGCGGTAACATAACATAAAATGTGGAAAAAGTGAAGCGCTGTGAATACTTTCCGGATGCACTGTATAAAAGCATAGTGACAAATATGCCTATTTTACAGTGTGCACATTTGTAAAGATATGTGAACAGACTAGAGGTGTAACAACTTTTTTTAAGTCGGCATTGATTTCAGTGAAGTCGATGATTTCAGTCAAGTCGACATCGACTAGTCGTTGATGTCATCATCAATAAACAAATAAGGCTGAACCTCGAGCTGAAACCCGAATACGGGTTGCCTTGTGCACAGCTATGGCATATGACACAGCGCTGTCCACAAGGCTACTTCTCCTACATAACAGCTTGTTTTTATCAGTTCTTTTGTCTTTGGGTCGTTATTTCTCACAGGTTTCTAAATCAGATACAGATAAAGAAGCAGAGTATAGATTACATTTACATGAATGCATGAGCATGAATGAGAGAGTGATTGTGTGTGAATTAATTCTACCTGGCAGCGTCTCTCTACTAATAGTGAAGCTGTGGGTTTTAGTTACTAAGAAATATATGCTAGAACCTTTCAGTTTCTAAGCTATTTTATTGATAAATCACAGAACAGTGTTGACAATACATTTTTCAAGCTACTGAAATGTGTCTATGTTACAATAAGCTGTTTATAATGTGCATTCACCCGATCAATATCGATCATCCAGAGGGTATAATCAAAAATATCTAGTGGAGCGCTCTCGAAGTATGCATTTATTTGTCATTTTAACTGTTGGAAACGGAGGGTAAAAGTGGACTTCAAAGATTTCTTATCCTTTTGCGTCATCTGTCATCAGCGACAAGTCAACATCAAGCTTAAAGGGATAGTTCACCCAAAAATGAAAATGAATTACTCACCCTCATATCGTTCCAAACCTTTGAGACCTTTGTTTATCTTCAGAACACAAATTAAGATATTTTTGATGAAATTCGAGAGCTCTCAGGACCCTGAATTAGACTATTTTAACTATTTTAACAACTATTTTACTTCCTTTCTGGTCCTTGAAAGTGTTCATTAAATTGCTGACTATGGAGGGGCCTGAGAGCACTCGGATTTCATCAAAAATATCTTAATTTGTGTTACGAAGATGAACAAAGGTGTTACGGGTTTGGAACGAAATGAGGGTGAGTAATTAATGACGGAATTTTCATTTTTGGGTGAACTATCTCTTTAAAGCGTCATGGCAGAGCATTAAAGTCAACTGGTCTATGCAACCCCTAGCACAGACTTAGCCAACCATCAAAATTCTGTTTTCCTCCTTTCATTCTGTTTCTGTCTTTTTACAGGCTCTGCCATATGTGTGCCTGCTCATTGCAATTCTGTTCTTCATCTATGCCATCATTGGCATGCAGGTAACAGCTCTAACATCACTGTGGGTTTTCAAAGAACTAAATAAAGACAAAAATGAAACCTAAATAAGCCATGTATCAATCAACACATAAGCATAAGGGAACTTTGGGATGTGTGCAGAAGTTTTATATTTGCTCTGTGATGCTTTAGTTGTTTGGAAACTTGAAGCTGGATGATGAGGAAGCGATCAACGAACACAACAACTTCAGAACCTTCATCATGGCCCTAATGCTCCTCTTCAGGTCCATCTTGTGTCTTTACCAGTGTTATTTTAGTATTACTGTTATAGTATTTTGAATTAGCTTGTTGTTTTTCCATTTTAAGTTCAGCTTAAGTTATAGTGTTTTTGTTTTATAGTGCTTTTGTCATTTCTTTTTAGATTTAATATTTTTTTTTTTTAGTAGTTTAATACTTTAAATTAAACCTTTCTATTTTGTTTCTAGGAACAAGATCTGCATACAATTTTTCACACCAAATATTTCTGTTTAGCTTTCATTTGTTTTTGTTTTGTTAGTTGTTCTCTAAGTATAAGTTTTTCCTACTAATAACATTTTCCAGTTAGTTAACAAAAAATATTTTTAATATTATGTATGTGTATGTTTTGGTAACAGGAGTGCCACTGGCGAGGCGTGGCATGACATCATGCTGGCATGTCTCGGAGGAAAGGATTGTGATGATTTCTCTGGCAACGATGGGCCAGAGTGCGGCAGCAACTTTGCCTATGTCTACTTTGTTTCTTTCATCTTCCTCTGTTCTTTCCTGGTGAGAACAACTTTCACTTGTTTCTTTACTCCTTCCTTTACCTGAAACGCACTTTTTAACATTTCACTTTTTCCTCTTAGAGATGCATCTGTTTTTATTTTTCGCTTCAAAACAGTAAATAATTGATTCAGTATGTTTTTGGCCTGTCTGTTTATGTGTTTAGATGCTGAATCTCTTCGTCGCTGTCATCATGGATAACTTTGAATACTTGACCAGGGACTCCTCCATCCTGGGTCCACATCATTTGGATGAGTATGTCAGGATATGGGCAGAGTACGACCCAGCAGCCTGGTGAGTTGCACGCACAAACGTTTTCTATCACACACAACAAAAACACATTTGAACGATACATACAACCATTGATTTTTCATTCTAAATCCTAAATCAATTGCAACACCTATAACAACATTTTTTAAAAGGAAACATGCTTACTGCAAGCTAACAAACACTGTAACATTCTAAAGATTATTTTATCACAGATATTTAAATGTGCACACAAACTAACTTAAAAACTAACCATTCTTCCCCATAGCTCTTATGTCTTTTTTTACTGAAAACATCCCCAGAACGTCCCACAACACTGTCCATGGTCACTCAAGATAATGCCCTGTCACAGATAGTGGATCTTAAACTCTCAAAATGCCCAATGGTTGTCTTTATATCCCTCCTATCCCATCCTTGGGCTGATGTGACATATGGGTCACATATGTAGATGAGCCCGATTGTACCAACTCCACAAACTCTGTCTGCCCAGTCAGTGCCCAATCAGTAGTGTCTCCCACTTCCCCCCGTCCCAGTGCTTGCCTCATCCTCAAGTGCTGTTCTGCAAGAGCGCATGGAGATGGTCTGAATGTAGGAATCCCAGCTCTGAGAGAACCTGCTAACCCTGTTAATAATGCGCCGTACAAAGATGATTCAGCAAATAAAGTTTTAAGGTTTGAACCAGGGTTGTTCACCATTCAGAATTGAATTAATTTTATTTTTTTAAATTCCAGATCAATTCTCTAATTTTAATTGAATTTTTTAGTTTCAGACACCAAACAAGATGTAGAATTGCACTTTGAATGTAAAGAAGTACAACTGAAATGACTCGAAATTAAATAAATTCATAATTCCACAAATTTTAAGTAGAAAAGTGAGACAAAATGGAATGCCGGATTGAGAAAGCCCTGTTTGAAGTTTGAAGGTTTATAGACCTTATAGATAAAGATGGATGGATGAATGGATGGATGAGTGGATAACCTGCATTGCATTTCTTTGAATTACAATTCGGTAAATTCCTCTTCCTGTCATTCCAATTCAAATTCAAATTCAGTTTTGTGTAGATTGTGGCCAGTTCAATTCAAATTCATACTCATGAACTGAAAGGGACCCAGTTCTTCAATTCTGTATTTTGCACAATTTTGTTTTGAACAAATGCTTTCAGTATTCAGAAAGCAAGTATTTTACTACAGTATCATTTTAAATCTATTTGTTAAAAAAAAAAAACAGAGTGCAACAAAGGGTAGATTTGAATATTTGCAAGAATTATTTTAAGGAAAAAAATATGTGTACAAGAACTTTAAAAGAGAGTTGAACGTGAGACCCTGTGCATGGCAGATTCTGACTTCACAATGACTTAATTCTCCCATCTTTATGGCTCAGGTGTGCATGGCAAACATCTTCACAGACAAGCTGTCGCAGCTTATTTCTGTACTTGCCACTGCATACAAACGTTAACAAAATACACCTCATGTATTTTGCCTGGTAAAGCCCACATAGCTGTCACTGTATGCAGTTCAATTAAGTCATTGGACTCGTAAAGATGAGAGAGCCTCTCATGTGCACGGTCATAACGGTGGATTGGTTTACTCCGCACCGTGATGGGGGGAGGATTCAGAACAGCACTAAAGATCATTCAAGGACAGCTTTACCAATTTTTTGTTGCTGTTGTTTTCTCAAAATTTGATCTGGTGATTTCACTCACATGCACAGATGGGGTTTATTGCACTGGATTTTGACATGCGTTGAAATCTCGGCTACAGTAACCCTCGCATGCATGTTTAAATTCATCCAAGACAATGGCCCCTTTTCACATTTCCAGGTTTTTATTATGGAAGTAAATAGCATGAAAACTGTCTTTAGAGGTAAAGGAGGCATTTATTTATAATGGCTGCAGCATGTATCTAAGCATTTATTTAAACGAGTTTATAATATTTTTTATATTTATTTATATTTCTTATTTTATTTGTTTGATACATATAATATATATACTATATATATATACAGTCATGGTCAGAATTATTGGCACCCTTGGTAAATATGTTCAAAGAAGGCTGTGATTATAAATCTGCATTGTTTGTCCTTTGGATCTTTTATGCAAAAAATAAATGACTAATATTGCTAATAAATCTAATATTGTGGAAGTTCATCATCACAGTCTTGTGAAAAGTGTCCATTCCAAGAAGATTCCAGTCTTTCGTATATCTGAACATGTTTGTTAGCTTAAAATCGGTTGGGCTGTCCTTGGAATGATCTGGTTTTCTATTGGTTTGAGGCAGTGGAACAACTTCACTGGGTTTGGTCTGTGATTTGTCAATGGATATGTGTGCTTTTATTCTCTTGTTCTTTGTGCTCCTCTTGTTTCACGATTTTTTCCTCTTTCTCTCCAACTCTTCTTTGGCTCTCTGGCTCTCTTTTTTCTCTCTTTTCCTGTGTGTGCCCCCTCTCTAACCTCCCTGTATTCTTCTTGCAGCGGGCGCATTCATTATAAGGATATGTACAGTTTATTGCGGGTTATCGACCCCCCGCTGGGCTTAGGCAAGAAATGTCCTCATAGGGTGGCCTGCAAGGTTTGGATCCTACTAAACAAAAAACTTAAGCACCTGCTCGCATTGAAGACTGGAATGAATGTTGCTTTTCTTTTTTTACGTTTTCTTTTTTCAGTTTTTTTTTTACTCTTCACAGTTTTTCTTCTTTTACTTGAAATTCATTTTTGTTATTTTATTTGCCATCTCTGTATGCATTCTGATATGACAAATGAGAATGTGCAGGACAATGCAGACACCTTTTTAGAAGCATGACGTGCACTGCCATCGACAGCCAAGTTTGTACGAATCTCTCTGTGGAATAAATCACTCTTAACAGCCAAAAAAAACCAAAAACACAAATGAATGAATCAGTCATTTTGTTATTTTTTTTCTTTCTGCTTGCTGTTGAACCATGCCTTGGCAAACTGGGTGTAACAGTGTGCATTGTTCTTGTTTGGGGACGAAGTGAGGGTTGGGGATCAGAGGACTGCATTGACGTGACTGCCATAGTTCACCACCAAGCAGCGGAGCTTTTCTTTGCCTGTTTGAAGCCCCACTGCAGTTCTATGGGACCGTCCCACGATCGCATAGAACCGTGTTTTTACTAGGACTTAAAACCAGCTTCCCCTCCTCCTGTTTAATCTCCAGCCAATCAAGAGCTCTCACGCTCTCAAAACCCCGCCCCTCGCCCAGACCAAAACAGTAACCTATGTGTCTTTGTTTTTCCTTCTTGCCGTTCTTATTTCCTCCTCCTTTCTCCTTTTTTGGTTTAAATCCCACCATCCTCCGGTTTGTCCCCCTCCATTGTTTCTCTTCTTGTCCATTGTTTTATTCGTCCTTCGTTGTCCTCCTATTTCCCCCCTCCCGTTCTCCTCGTTTCATTTTTGGGGGTCTCACCCCTCCCCTCCCACCCCACTCCCCCTTACAGCGGCAGGATCAGTTACACTGATATGTATGAGATGCTCAGGCACATGTGTCCTCCGCTAGGCCTGGGAAAGAGGTGCCCAGCTCGGGTCGCCTACAAGGTTAGCGGCAGCAGCCCGCCGTGGGTGCGCCACAGCCAATCAAAGCTGTCCGTTTTTTTCTGTTAGTGTTGGTGTTGGTGAGCTGCTGTATCTTTCTTTTTACATTGTGGGGTACCGGCGAAAGTGTTAGCCAGCTGACACACCTACACGTACGCACACATCCACTGGAGAGCGGGAACGGAGGAGGGTACCTTGTCGGCCCTTCTGCACCGTACTCAAATACTCACTCACTCACATGCAGATGCAAATGATTTTGCTGCAAAACAGCTACGGTTAACTTTTGCAGTCTTGTTGTTAGAGATAAGTTTATTAAATTAAACATTTGTTAAAATCAACATGAAATCAAAATAGACCTTATTTACTTTCTTAATACACTTAGCAGGTCTTATTCATTGGTGCAATATTATTCCAAACCCAAAAAAGTTTTTCTTCATAATCTTTCATCAAATGTTAATTAGTAGTTCCTCCTCTGCAACAACTCAAATGAATTCCAAGTGAATAAAATCAAGTCGCCTACAACTTTTGCTCTCTTTGAATATCCGGTTTCACTCAAGAATATCACATTGCAGAAGTAAAATGGGTTTCGGGTACCATTTCATGTTGACTTTAACTAGAAAACATGGAATCTTGTATTATTCCCGCATTATGTTTTCCATGTTCATTGCAGAAATAGAGCCCTGTGTAAAACTTGAAATACAAATAGGAAGCATATAGACAGAAATATACACGTTTCACTGTGTGCGTGTACAGAAGGACTGGGAAGGAATGTGTGCCTTTGGTCCTCTGCGTCTCTCCCTCCAGTGGATGATTCCTAAAGTCTACAGATGTCCAGTATATTTTCCATAATTTCAGCAGATGACACTTTTTTAGGTTCAGCTAGTGCGATCACGTAGCTTTTAGGAGTCTTTAGACCCACTTTATCCTTTTGATTTTTTCCACTAGATTCACAGATAAGCTTTCCCACCTGTCCTTCGTTTGATTCTGTCAATGCAGTTCTGACCTGTTTCCGTTCCCCTCTCTCTTTCTCTCTTACTGTCTCTCGCTCTATCTATCACATTCCTCCAATTTGCATTTTCAGCCACTACATCAAAAATTAATTCTTCTGCTCTCTCTTTCACTTCCTATCTCCTTCTCTCTATCTCTCATTTCGTCAGTTTTAGTCAGCATGCTTCTTAATTATGCAAATAGTGATAACCTGAATGCATCCTTATGTGACAGTTACATCCAGCCATTTTAATGTCATTACATGTTCATTATGTAAAGGCCATGGACCTTAGTCAGAGTAGATGGTGTGTTTAGTTTGAGGTGTATGAAATCAGAGCCATGTTATTCGTTTTTTTTTTCATACAAAATATTATTTGTCACTGTCATTTTGCAGGCGGAGACTGTAATTAATGTCCCATGATGTATATCTGTGTAGTCTTTTTCTCAATACAATTCAATTACACTGTGTACAAAACTGATGATTTGTCCTATTCACTACGTAGTGAATGTCATGTACTCTATTGTTCAAAAGTTTCTAGTTTGGTAAGATTTTCTTTACCAAGGCTGCATTTATCTAATCTAAAATATAATAAAAACTATGATATTGTGAAATATCATTACCATTGAAAATAGCTGGTTTTTGTTTTAATATGTCTTCCAGTCTTCAGTGTCACATCATAAATCATTCTGGTAACACTTTTCACTAAGGTTCATTAGTTAACTACATTAGTTAACATGAATTAATAATGAACTGCACTTATAAAGCATTTATTTATCTTTGTTAATATTAATTTCAACATTTACTAATACATTATTAAAGTCTTGTTAACATTAGTTAATGCACTGTGAACTAACATGAACAAACCATGAACAGCTGGATTTTTATTAATGAACAAATACGGTAACAAATGTACTGCTCATGGTTAGTTCATGTTAGTTAATACATTAACTAATGTTAATAAATGACACCTTATTGTAAAGTGTTACCATCATTCTAATATGCTAATATATTATTTTTATGTAAATATTATGAATTTATTTTCTTTTATTTACTGACCCTAAACTTTTGAACAGTGGTGTTTGTGAGGACAAAGCAAGCAAAAATTGTTGTATTATGAAAATATTACAGAAAATGCCCACAGTTGTGAGGAAAAAACGACTTCTATATCTCATGTGACAATTCAATCAGAGATTGGAAACATCATATTTAATGTGTTTTCTTGCTCTTCACAGTACAAAAAATTTGCTAAAAAATTTGCAAGTAATGTCTTTTGTCCACTGCATGTTTCATCAACTGTACACAGCGAATGGTTGTTCTTGGACAGACAGTACTTCCCTTCTATAATTTACGTCTCAATACAACTGGCATCTACACTGACTAAGATCCACTGAACGGACTTCCTATATGCCAGCATGGACAGTTTTAATGTGGTAGACATTTTCTGAAATGCAATTTAATTACAAGCTCACAAAGCTTTACTGAGACTCCCTTCACTCCACCCTCTTCCTCTCACTTTCCTCACTCTCCTATTTTCTCTCATCTCAAACAAACAACATTCTTCTTCTTTTTTGCTCTCTTTCTCCTCTCAGACTTTCTCTCTATCCATTGCCAAGCACACCACTCCCCCCCTTCTCATTATTTTTATATGTGGTGCATATCTCATAGCTTTCCAGTCTGAAGTGAACTAACCTCTATACCTGTTGCCCCTAATCCAGTCCTACACCTCTCGGTGTACAACACAGCCATTTTTTTCCACCTTAACTCTGTAGGGAATGCCACCAATGCCACTTATCTGACCTTCAAAAAAATTTACCCGTTTTGCATCGAGAGATCAAAAAAAAAAAATTATGCAAAATATCACTTAACCCTATGAGAAATCTCCCAATAAAAGATGCTAAACAAACCCAAAAATACAAGTGGTCATTAAAAGATTAAATGATACTCTCTGTGCGCGGCTGCACTGCTCTTGTTCTGTGAGGGGTGGGGAGGGAGGAGGGGGGTGCATGCACTGCATGCTGCATGGAGCAGGGGTTGATGTTCGGGTGGGCCGGGGCCGTTGCCGAGGGCGGGTCGCCACTGAACTCCGATTTGGGAGTTCGTGCTGCATTGCATGCGCTTCTGCATGGCCACCACTGGAACGCGGCTCATGCTCGTTGGTATCTACACCAGGAACGACGGACTGGTCTGAAATGGCCGCACGCGTATATACACAGGCTCACACATGCTCAATTTCTCACACTAATGCCATGTTGTGTGCTTGTGTGTTCCAATTCCATGAAGGTACATCCAATGCATGGAAACGCATCTAAAAACTACTGTTTTTAGGTGCCCTTTCATCCATTGTTTTGTCCAAAATATACAACCTCCAACAGGTAGGGGGAGCTCTTTAACAGTAGCCTTTTGAAAATAAATGTCAAATTTAGCTGATATTTGTGTCCTCGTCCTTTGCCAGCTGATCAAAGGGTCAGTAACTTACTGTTAATTGCACTAAAAGCACTTCAAAATGTACATTTGCATTAGATACAGTATATCAACCCGAGTGGCATTCGCAAATAAGAGATGCTTATGTGAGTGATATTTATGCCTGATCTGTGATCAGTTTTCACAGGCAGAGGAACACTGAGGAACTTCGTTGTGTGTGATACTGCTCCTGTTATCTGTGAGGGCTCCAATTAAGTTACTTAATTGATGTGTATGTACTGTATATGTTCTGTAAGATGTGCGAATGGTTCATTCACACATTACAAGGTTGCAGGATGTGTATTGGTCAATCTTTTGTCAGTCCAAGAAAACTGCTCTCACAGATGTCAACAAAATCTTCCTTTTTTGTGTGGTTGAATGAGTATCACCTGAAAAATTACTTGCATGATGCATGGTTTGTACACAACCACTGCATCAAAAGAAAGCCAAAACTACAATCAAACGATCTATTTAACAACTTAAATTGTTAGTAGTTTATTCTCTGGCTACAGACTGCTGAGCTCCCCAAGCCTTTTATTAGTCCACCAAAGCATCTGACTGGAGGTTTAAATTACACAGCCCCGCCCTCATCCCCTCTGATTGGCTCTCCACAGAGACTGCTACGTATGGACCTACCTGTTGCTGATGACAACACGGTGCATTTCAACTCTACTCTGATGGCTTTGATACGCACAGCTCTGGACATCAAAATCGCCAAAGGTACAGAATGACATCCATCTTTCTTGTATACTGTACTTTTTTAATCTATTTTGTTTACCATTTTTTAATTTTGAAAAACTCTCCAAGTGTGACAAATGTTAACCAAAACAACCTTGTGTCTTGTGTATCTTCTGAACGAATGTGATTATAACTATGTTTTTGTGATGTTTGTGCTTTTGGTGTATTTGCATATTTTGTTCATCTATACATATATGTGTTTGCGTATGTGTGTATGTACACTGCCCTGACATCACACGCTTTCAGGAGGCGCAGACAAACACCAGATGGACGCAGAGCTCCGCAAGGAAATGATGGCGATTTGGCCGAATCTCTCCCAGAAGAACCTGGATCTGCTGGTAACGCCACACAAGTGTAAGTTGCAGATGGGTTTGTAGAGAAAAACACCTAATCAAAGATCACTAATTCATCAGAGGACAGCTTCTCTCAGCCCACACCGCTCAGCACCCTCTGATCAGGCAACACTACCACAACCTTTCTCCCATCCCCACATGACAAACCAATATCTTACGTTGTAAATTAGATCAGGAATACCACGCTTTATCATATCAATTCGATTTAAAACCATCCTGCTTCCTAGCTAGATACATTGCTCATAAAGTTTCTTTTCACATCTGATCATCAATGTGACTCAAGTAGTATTTAGAATAGGATGCTATCCTCATTTAGACCTATTGTCATTCCACTTCTACACTACATATCCTCTCCTTCCCCATCCTCTCTCCTTTTCTCACTCTTGCTTTCTCCTATCTTCTTCATTGCCTGTTATCAGGGGGTGCCTCGCTATAGACGGATCCTCTATAGAAGTCTTTTCACTCCAGCGCGTGTAAAGCACAAAGCTGGGCTTAACCTCCAAACCACAGAGCCTCAAAAACTATCCAGGGTTATTACCTCAAATCTGAGGGGGTTAAAAAATGTTAGGTACATAAAAGTTTGACATGATGACCAGAATATCTATGGAGAGTAGCTAATAAACAAGTAGCCTGAAAATACTTTTGTGTGCTTTCCTTTAGCATGTTTTCTTTTTAATTTTGAGATTTTAGCATGTTTTGAATGAATTTTTAGAGTTTATTGTCAATCCTTTGGGTGTTTCATGCCATTTTACTATGAAGTTGTCCTAACAAGAAAGTGTTTGCTTTTTTGTCATTTATGGCAGCTCAAATTTTTCCCATTTTAAATGTTATATGTCTCATTCAAACTCCGGATGCCGCTGCAGAGTTTTGATGAAAAATTTGAGCTCCCTGCAAAATATTGTAATCTTATGGTACTGTTACTGTTGCCTCATTTATGGCATCTGTTCATAGTGAAATGGCCCTAGAGTCCCTGTAGGAACGTAATGCAGCCTAGAAATGTCAAGCAATAAAAGTTCCTTGAGTAAAATGAGAGGTTCTTGAATTAATGAGGATCTGACTGTGAAAAGACTATCAGCTCTGTGGTGTTTTGTATTTGTCAGTGTACTTTGTCTATTGTGTATAATGTATATTGTGCATGTGTATATATATATATATATGTTACTTTATATACATTAGCCCCAAAAAGTGCTTGGACTCTATTTAGCCACACTAAACATGTAAGAAATTCATTGCATTTAACAAAATACAAGGTGGCATTTATTTTGAAAAAATATAGCGCAAAGCATGGTTTTTTGCGCAAAATATTTCACAAAAAGCATTGGTTTGGAAATTGGAAATATCTCTAGCATTATTTGTTTGCAAATGCCACTTGGTTTGATATTTTGCTGTCAACGCAGTGACATTCATACATGCGTAACTGTGACTCAAGTGTCTTAAGTGCTTTTTGGCACTGTATTGGTATAAGTTTTGCTGTATACCTGTAGTCTAGATTCTCAGACCCAGATTAAGACTCATTCTAGACTCTGAAGAACTTCTATTGGTATATTTCCTTATGAAGTTCCTTATGAGGTCATGGATGAGTTTTGTCTGGGTCTGAGAGACTAGACCTTAGTGTTTGTGGCATGTCTTGTCTCCAACTCCCATTCCCCTCTCGGCTCAGGGTCCCATTCCACCCCGGTCTAATTGTGCAGGGTAACTTTTTCATCCTTTCAGCAGCGACAGACCTGACAGTGGGCAAGATCTACGCCGCCATGATGATAATGGAGTACTACCGGCAGAGCAAGGCCAAAAAGCTGCAGGCACTTCGTGAGGAGCAGGTACCGCTTCAGACAAACAAACAAATGCCAAGTCTGCTCTGCTTTCTCAACCTTTTGCAACTCTTCTCCCAACAAATCAAACGTGTAGTCTATTTAGCCAAGTTTGCAGTTGATTTGCAGAGGGAACTTCCTCACTTTGCTAATCAACATTGGTAACAGCACATTTTTTAGTTCCTGCCTGTCCACAGAACTATCTTAAATTTGGTTACCTTCTCACTTATTGGCTATATATGTTTTTTTTTTTACTTAAAAGTAAGCATTGCCGTTTATATGCAAACTTTATTTGCATCTTGGTGCTTCCATACTGCAATTTTATGTGATTTTTAAAAACAGTATGCATAAAAATATATAGTGGAAAACTGTTCACAGATAAGCAGCTGCCTGCAGTTTCAGACAATGTCTCCTTCATTCTATTTTAAGCTGAAATTACCCCTTATTATATATGTACACATTCAAAAGTTTGGGTCGGTAAGATTTTTAAAAATATATATTTTTGAAAGAAGTCTCCTATGCTCAACAAGGTCTCTTTATTTAACCAAATCTATAGTAAAAACAGGAATTTTGTGAAATGTTATTACAATTTAAAAGAACTGTTTTCTATTTTAATTTATTAAAAAACACTTATAACATGATCCTTCAGAAAAAATTCTAATATGCTGGTTTAGTGCTCAAGAAACATTTCTTATAATGATCGATTTTTGTGGAAACGTGATACATTTTTTCTGGATTCTTGGAGGAATAGAAAGTTCAAAAGAACAGCATTTATTTGAAATAGAAATCATATAACATTATAAATGTTTTATTTAATAATCAAATAATTAATCAAAATATTAATTTCTTTAAAAATGTTTCCGACCCAGTATACACATTAGTGAATGTCACTTCCCACATGGAGCACTAATTTTTTCATGCAAACTCCCCTAATATTTCAGTGCTTTTATGGCATGAAAACAGTAACACTGGATATATCGTAGATATGATCATTTCACATTTTATTTACAGAATTAGAGCATGCTTAAAAACACGTGCAGTAATTTTGCAATGAATATGCAATGATGAATGATACAACATGGCCTTTTGTCAGTGTCACTCCTTCCCCCTTCCGGAAATGTTCCCATCCTGAACAGGCACAGTGTCCATCGTTTCTGCTTGTAGTTGTCCATATAGAAATTGAATTGGTAATAATTGAAGCATGGACACTCTGCTGGCATCAGGGAATGGTCTAAATATATGTTTGTGTCCTGCCTCACCTAAATCCCTGTATGTCTCTTTACCCGTCTGCACCTGTACCTCAGCACCGCCCTCTCAACATCAACAGCGCTTTGTGGCTGTCTCACTCTCTATATCCATCCTTGATGTCTCTATATGCCTGTCTGTCAACTTGTTTGCATTTTTTACTGTCTTCCTTCTGTCTAATTCTTTTCAATTGTTTCCGTACTTTTTGACATTTTGGATCTACTGTCAATCTCCTGTTCTTTTTCATTGTGTGTAATCTTCTGTTTGTCTCTGTTTTGTTTTCCTTCATCCGTTAATTGGTGAGGTTGATTTATCAGTCACTAACATGGAATCTTTTCTCCCTCCGTGTGGACACGTTTGTCTAGCCGATATGTTCATTAATGGATGTTGAGGGGAGGTTCTTGGTGTAACCTTTGGGCTACCACAGTCTCTGAGATTTCTAGTATTCATAGTTTATGTATCATGCACCCAGAACCTGTAGTTCTGCGAGTATGAACCTCAGATCTTCACTGTAGCACGCCCAAATTGTTACTACCACACGTTCTGGTGGGTTGGATGGAAATGCCTTGAGCCATCGGCACCTACCTAGACAGCACAGCCCCAATGGGGGCCTCCATTCAGGTTGGCGAGGGCACAGGAGGAATCCATTTCCTATGATGCCCTCTGGGTGACCTCTGCTGTCTGGTACCCCACCACCTGTGTAATGCACGGTGGCTTGTGTGTGTTACCCCATATCCCATAAGTGTGTCTGATCCCAGCTGCAGGCCATGTTCGTATCTCACACAGAACCGAACGCCATTAATGTTTCAGCGCTTGGAGCCATCCCCTAACCAGGAAGGGGGACCGGGGGTGAACGGTCTCCCAGAGTTGCCACAGGAACCCATCAACAGCTTGTGAGTAGCATCATGATTACTCTTTTTATGCAAGTCCTGTTTTATATCAGCTTTTAGCTTAATCTGTATGAGTGAAATCATGAAATCATATCCAGATCATATTTCATTTGAAAGCACAATTAATAATTATTAAAAGATTATTTATTGCATTAATAAAAATTAAAGCCACAATATGTAATGCCGCTATTGAAAACAAAGGCGTAGCTTGATCACGCCTTGATTTCGTGGAGCTTTTATTATATTATATATATGTATATATCGTTAATTGTCATGTAAATACTATTAAAGTTCTAAAATGATTAATTGTACAAAAATAGACTTTGATTTCTGTATTCAAAATATATTTTCTTAGTTTTCCTTTTGATTTTGCGGTAAAATATTACTAAAAGTTTTGTGAGATTCACCTGTTTCGACTGGTACTCTTGGTCTCTCTCTTCACTGCTTAGCTTTGCTTTAATTGTTGTCTTTCTTCTTCTCCTTATAGGCTACACTTCTGCTCTTTTTTTGTTATACCTTCTCTCAGCTGTCTTTGTTCACATTATGTTTCAGTTCTACGATTTACATCTATCTGCTTTTGTGTTAATTCTGCTGTATATACATATATACATTTGTAATAGTGTACTATTTTTGTCTGCAAAAGGCATTTTGTATGTACAAAATTGCTTTTATGCAAGTGTGTGTGTTTGAGTGGGAGAATTAGCCAACCAACACCTTTCTCTGGTTCAGGCCTCCAGAGGGTGGAATGAGTGAGAGCCAGTCTTGGGTGACATCACGTGCCCAGGAAATGTTCCAGAAGTCTGTTCCGGAAAACTGGAACCCTGACAGACCGTATCCTGATGACCATAACAACAGCCGCCATAATCCACAGGTAATACCGGAGATCCTCCAATCAGAGAAAGGTGATTTTGTCTTTGTCTCTGAATTTTAACTTTTAGCAGGAGTTTATTTGGCCATTTGAAGCCCAACAAGTGGCTGTGACTATATCAGCGGAATCTGTTTCTGGCCTTTTCTCAGCCTTTGGTATTCTAAGAACCGTGTGCTTCAGCCAATCACTGTCTTCCCAGCCATTGTCTTTTTCGGTGCCTTTGGGCACGCTTTTCATTCATATGATCACTCTTTCTACCTCTTCTGTCTCTGTCAGTCTGTAGCTCACATCTTTGTATATCTGATAAATATTTCTAATGAACTTCACTGCCCATCGTAGACATTTGTATAGATCTTCCCACCTCTGCTAGACTGCGGGGGTGTTTCACTGCTTGCCGCTTCCTCACTGTCTGCTGGATCGTACCAAACCCAGACTCTCATCTCTCCTTCCGTGTGACTCTTCTCTGTAGCTCAGCAGTCATCCGACCCTGATGTTTCCTTGCACTAGTCACTCATCATAGTACTATGAAGCAAAGAAGATGCTGAATAAACAGCTGTAGGCTTGATTGAGCATGTTGGAAAGCACTTAAACCAGTAGTGGGCAATCAGACAGGGTTAGTGTGCATCTAGTCTCAGCCTACAAGAAGTCTATAAATGAGAGCTGTGACCTTTTTACTGTGAAATTTTAAGACCAAACCTGGAGTCACTCAATGTCTTTTTTATTTCCTCTCATCACTTTGGATATGTATGCAAAACAGGTTAAAATATTTGTAATGTTAATTTGTTTTTCCATTAATTAAAACATGCAAAACGAAGAGAGGAAATAAAAAGAGATTATGGTATTCCAGGTTTGGTATATAAAAAAATTCAATAGTATTTATAATAATCAAGAAAAAATGTCACAATTGCGAGTTTATATCTAGCAATTCTGACTTTTTTTGTGAGATATAAAAGTGCAATTGCGAGAAAAAAGGTCAGAATTGTGAGATAAAAAGTCGCAAATATCTTTTAAATTGTTTTATTCCATGGTGGAAACAAGCTTCCATAAAAATCAAAAGTTAATTTTATTTTATTTATACTTTATAATTTTATTTTATTTAATTTATATACCAAATCTGAAAGAACACAATCTCTTTTTATTTCTTCATTTTGCATATGTATGTTGTTCAAATATTTGTATTATTAATTTGTAGTGTAAAACTTTTTTTTTGGTCTAGTATTAGTTTAGTTAATTTTATTTTACTTTAACTTTTTTTATAGACCACTGATCACTCAATCTCTTTTTATTTCCTCAAAAAATAAAATATATTAAAATATTTGTATAAACGTAAAATATGTTATATAAACCAGAACAACTTTTATTTTTATTAGGGCTGTCGATTTTACACGTTAATTAGATTAATTAGTAAAATTAGTAAAAATAACATGTTAAAATGATTAACGCATTTAACGCACTTGCCCCGTCCTGTAGGTAATCAAACATTTCATACAGTTTATTGATGAAGAATATGATGCAGGGCAAAACTCAATGTGTGATAAAGCCTATAGAATGAAGTTAGAATGTCCATAAAATTCAAGATATTGGGCAAAAATACCCATTTTACTCTCAGGGCGTTTTTTACACTGGGCATGTTTGTTGTGGTCCGCGTCCGAGCGCGATTGTTCCCGCCGATGCTATGAGCCAGGTTTATTCTTGCCTATTTATTGGGAAAATCTTATTAAAACCAAAATTATATGTAGTGTCACATGCACTGACAACCATTTAAACATTTACGATGCCATATAGTCCGCTTTCTGTTGATTCTGTAATTTCGGTCAAATGTAGGCTATTTTTTACTGTGTATAACATACAATGTGCTTCAAATTACTCGTATGTAAATATCCATGTTAATGACCAGACAAGACGATCTATCTGTTTTTTTTGGGGGGGGGGGGGGGGGGGGGAACGAATAAATCATACCTATCCCAGCAGTAGTTCTCCCCGCCACCATGTTTAAAGTTTATGGCACGCCCATCTCGGGAATTTGGGTATCAAAATTATTTCCGAACTTCCCAGTGGTAAACACGACATCAGAGGCCGTTCATGTGCAATTTTTACCTAGGAAACTCGTATTTACGATAAATCCGATTGCACGTGAAGGCAGCATATAGACACAATATTGTCTGTTTTGCTCATTTTTGCCAACGAAAATATAAAAACAAAGAAGACCAGTTCGTCTCCGACTACACAGCAATACACAGTGGCGTTTCATTTCTGAAACTGCGTTTTGAACGAATCGGGTGAACCAATGATTCAATGGACCATAAAGAGAACCATTTACATTTACCATTTTCATAAAGAGAACCATTTACTTCACTCCTGAATGAATCAACCATTTGAACAAATCTAATGAATGAATGACTCAATGATTTAATTAGACATTTACCGCCACCTATTGGCAGTTTCTCATTTAGAGTATAATTTCATATTTCCGTATTAATAAAAACAAACATTAAAGGTATAGTTCACCCAAAAATATTTATTTCTGTTTTTACACAATAATGACTTTAAATTATCTTTTGGGAGTCATTTCTCAGCCAAATTGGATGTGCGATTAATTTATGATTAATTAGATTGATTTTTTGCCACATTGTGTAATTTATTAGATAAAAAATTTGAATCGCTTGACAGCCCTAATTTTTATTTTATTTTATTTTTACGTACATATCAAGTTTAATTCAACATATATCTTTTTTTTTTATTTTTTTTACTGATTTCAGATTTACCTGTCTTTAAACATAATATTCAAAAAGAAAACTTTGGTTTTTCACTTTATATATCAGTCAGACCTCTAAATTGGCCTGAATAAGTTGTAATATGGGCTGATAGTAAGAGACTAGTGTGCCCCTGTCTCTTTATTTCACTCTATTAATGCTTAATTTGGTAAGGGCTAATGACTAGATCAAGTTGCTAATCTTCAGTTCAAACGCACTTTTGCGCAAGACCTCGCCCCCTACTGGTTTAATCCATCATGGGTCCAGTATCACACCCGATAGAGCTGTAGGCCGGTGAAGCAGGCATCAGCCCGGCCCACATGCTGTTGCTCTGTTTTGCAGACGGTAGAAATGAGAGAGATTGGGCCTGTTGGGGACGGTTACTCGGACACTGAGCCCTATCACCCAATGGAAGGGCATGGGCGGACCATCTCCATGCCACGCCTCTCAGCAGACAACCAAGTGAGCACCTTCATCCTTTCATCCATCCATTCACCCATTTCGTCTTTCCACCTTTTATCTGTTATCATCCATTCCCGACATCCATCCTCAGTCAGTTATCCAGCTTACAGCCTTTGACCGCTTCAGTTGGGGGAACCAAACTTCAAATAGTTTGTTGTGCTGTCATGCTAACATGTCAATAAATGCTAGCATGTCTTTGTCAAGAGTCAAAGGGCACATGGATAAGTGGCTCCCACCCTGACCTTCACTTACCTGCATGGCTGTGTGAATGCATGTATGCGTGTGTGTGTGTGTGTGTGTGTGTGTGTGTGTGAGAGAAAGAGAGAGAGAGAGAGAGAGAGAGAGAGAGAGAGAGAGAGAGAGAGAGAGAGAGAGCATGTGTATTCCCAGCATCATCATACCACCCTAGCTCACTTTCAGGAAAACCTTGGTGTGTCTGGTGTGTGCTGCTGCCAGAGCACGATTTGAGGTAGTGACAAGTCAGACAGAAGTAGGTCAACTCATGAGAAAACATTAATTTGTGCGTAATTATAAAATGGATAGATCTAAAAAGTAATTATATGATACATAATAATGTATGGAATTATCAATTAAATTATTTAAAACTCTTAATTCACTTAATTCAATTAAAATTATAATTCACTCTTAATGTAGTTTTAAATATCTAATTATGTAATTCATGTTTTAAAGCATAGTTAATTGTAACATTAAAATGAATGAATAAATCACTTTTCTGACCTTTACACTACCATTCAAAATAAGGAAATCTCTTATGCTCACCAAGGCTGCATTTATGTGTTGAAAAAATACAGTTAAAACAGTAATACTGTGAAATATTATTACAATTTTAAAAACTGTAAAACATAATTGATTCCTGTGATGGAAAAGCTGAATTTTCAGCATCATTACTCCAGTCTTCAGTGTCACATGATCCTTCGGAGATAATTTAAATATGCTGATTTGGTACTCTTTTCTTATTATTATCGACGTTAAAAACAGTTAATATTTTTGTGAAAACCGTGATATTTTTTTCAGATTTCTTTGACGAATAGAAAGTTCCAAAAAACTGTATTTATTTGAAACAGAATTCTCTTTTAATATTATAGAAGTCTTTACTGTCACTTTTTAATACATTTAATTAAATCTTGCTGTTTTTTTTTAAATGTAATAGTATATAATTATTGTTTAAAATGTGAGTTAAACTTGCATTTTTTTTAACTTACAAAAAAGGCTTTAATTTAATTAAAATATGCCATAGGACACATATGGAAGCAGCTAATCGACTGAATTTAAGAGACACCTTTTAGATGCAAAAAGGCGCAAAAATGTGATATGCAACATATGCATTGCATTCCAACGCAGATCCAACTCCTGTGACCTCCTGACCTGACGGATATATTTCACCTGAACACTAGCACAAATCAACCTCTGGAGGCAGTAACACGCTCACAACATATGATTCCACAAACATGCATCCAAAACACATCACATAGAAGCAATTACACTTTTAACACTATTATGATAAATATTCACAGCATTTCTCACCCTTACATGAAACCCCATGATCTCTTGGTTGACTATCCTCTGGAGATGTGTCTGGATTGAGCATTTTGTCCAAGTGTGTATCAGATAAGTGTGAGGGAGCCGTGTGTCCCCGCATGTGCTTCAAATTGTGTGTGTGAAGGTGAGCTAAGCGTAGAAACCTCACAAACTAGTGACAATCTATATATGTTCAGTTGTGTGTTGGAAGTGTGGTGCTTAAAGTGCACACCAGGAAGTGTGAGGATCCAAAGTCTGTGTCTATGCGTGTCGTGTAAAGCTGTATCGTAGATGTGGTTCTTGTTCTTGTGACTCACTCTTGTCTAACACTGCTCTGCCCCACAGAGTGTGCGTTCTGCTGCGGTAAGTGTGTTAGTGTGCTTCCAATCTTCCTCTACACTCGCTCAATTTGTCTTTTTTCTCTTTCCTTTTCCTCCTCTTCCCCTCCCCTCCCCCCATTCCTGTCAATGGCTGTGTGTTCCTTTGCTCTTTCTGAATTAAAATGGGGATCACGATTTCTCTCTCTTTCTCTGCTCTCTTCTCCACTTTGCTTTTAATCTCTCCCCGATCCTTGTTCTCTCCCGTTTTCTCTTCTTCATTTCTTTGCTTGGTTTTTATTACTTCCTTTGTTTTGGCACACTCGTCTTTTTCATTTCTTACCAACTCCATCAATCCCTTTCCTCTTGTTTTGACAATTTCTCATTCCTGTGATCTTTCTCGTTTATCCTGTCATGTTGCACATTGAATTTGTCTAAATTTTTTTTACCTCCTGCCCTGTTCGTTCCTTCCTTCCTTGTTCTATACCCTCTTTTCTTCCTTTACCTTCCCCTCTCTCTCTTTTTTTCCCCCTCACACACTTTCTCTGCTGTGCTCTGTGTGTATCGTCCCTGTGGTCTCATGCGTGTGTCCTGTTCTGCGCACCGTCTGTCTGCTGTTCAACAGCGACGGAGACACAGGCCGCGAGGAAGTAACCTCAGTGTATGTACCGTCTCTGGCTTTCTGCCTCTCTCTCTCTGTCTTCTCCATGCTTTCCCTTGTTCCCTCTCTCATTTTGTCTGTTTTAGGAGTCTGCGTCTCTCTTTACGTCTTGATGTCACATTGAACTCTTTACTTCATGCCATCCTTCTTGTTATTCACCCTGTTTTCCCTCTGTATATTCTACCCGTTGCTGTACCTTTCTCTCTCTATACCTTTTTCCTGTCCACTTATGCAGCCCTGTATCCCTGTGTGTGTGTGTGTGTGTGTGTGTGTGTGTGTGTGTGGGTGTGTGTGTGGGTGTGTGTGTGTGTGTGTGTGTGTGTGTGTGTGTGTGTGTGTGTGTGTGTGTGTGTGTGTGTGTGTGTGTGTGTGTGTGTGTGTGTGTGTGTGTGTGTGTGTGTGTGTGTGTGTGTGTGTGTGTGTGTGTGTGTGTGTGTGTGTGTGTGTGTGTGTGTGTGTGTGTGTGTGTGTGTGTGTGTGTGTGTGTGTGTGTGTGTGTGTGTGGGTGTCTGTGTGTGGGTGTGGGTGTAGGTGCGCGCGTGTCTGCCTGTACCTTTTCTCTGTGTTTCTGGTCCTGTGGACATGGGGAGCTTTTGCTGTCTCGTAGTTCTTGACGCATGGATTTCAAGCAGGAAAGCCTGCTGCCTATAACGGTCATGCTGTCAGCATGTTTCAATGCGTTGCATGGCATCAAACATTACGTGTGCGAGTGAAAAGAGGAGCGTGAAGGGTTATTTCAGTTTTCAGATCATGTTTAGGCGCAGAAGAGTGTTATGTGGCCAAGTATGTCTTTGTGCGTCCACACATGCTACCGACTGTTGACCATCATGCCTTAGGGTTTGTGCATGGATGAATGTGCTGAATTTGGCTTTATTTGGCTGGATTGGGTTCTTCTGTGCGCTCAACTGTGGAGGAGAAAGACATTGAGTATTTAATTGTTCCGCTTGTATTAGAAAGGCTGCAGTGCATGTAAGGCATGATCTATCTATCTATCTATCTATCTATCTATCTATCTATCTATCTATCTATCTATCTATCTATCTATCTATCTATCTATCTATCTATCTATCTATCTATCTATCTATCTATCTATCTATCTATCTATCTATCTATCTATCTATCTATCTATCTATCTATCTATCATATATCTATATGTCTGCGTTTACACTTGGCATTAACATGCAACCTATATCTGAATGTTGTCCACATACACATTGAAAAGAAAAGTGTAAACGTGTTTCGGATCGGAATGTTAACCATTCAGCGTGTCCTGGTCCAGAGGTAGTCAAGGACACATTGTGATCGGATCTCAGTGTAATGTAAACACAATCCAGTCATTGTTTCTACATTCAGAGGGCGACGTTATATAAATCCCGCCCACTCTCTCCGTGTGGCTGTCAGAAAATAGACAGACGCAGTTTTGACGAGAAATTAAACTCATCTGAACTTTACAATAAACGTCAATCTTTAAAACAGTTTATTTAGACTTACATGATAGCCTACCGTTTGTGTCATTTTTTCATTTTAATTGCTCAACATTATCTGAATGAGGCGATCGCATGTACAATCACAGTTATGCAATCTTAATTAAGAGCTGCACACTGCTTTTCCAGACGAATAATTTGAATACACATTGCATTTTTTTAAATGTATGTTTTTATTGTTTCAGCATGTTTATTAATCTCCCATTTCTGTCAATATATAATCATTGCACACTATTACCTTAAACCCAGATGATGTGACTTATTTTTGTATGGTCAACTCTGGAAATATTTCATCATTTAAACTTAATTTGATCTAAGATTGGAGATTGCATCGGAAAGTAAAGTAAGTGAGTGAAAGCAATGGGACTTTGTTTCATTTGCATCATCTTTACACTTAATCGGTTGTTGTATAGCCTATACCTTGTTTAATTCTAAATGAATGATCTTTAATGTGATGTGCGTTCTTTAATTTCTTTAATACAAAGGTGTTCAGATTCTGCCGTGTTTTACTGCTATTACAGATACAATAAAAATGCTTGTGCGCGTCGGAATAATTAATATTTTCATCGTACAAGATTAATATTGGGAAACTTAAATAAGTAGATTAGTACTCTTTTTGTGATCGATTGTAACGTTACTTTTGTTGAATAAATCACAAAAATTCTGTGCTGTGTGCACTGCCATTGATAGAGGCTAAAGTTTATCCATTATCCAGATACACAGGCCACTTAATGTGAACAAATCTGAACGGGCCGTGTCCTGATCAGATCACGGTGAGCGCATGTTAATGCCAAGTGTAAAGACAGCCTGTCTATCTATCTATCTATCTATCTATCTATCTATCTATCTATCTATCTATCTATCTATCTATCTATCTATCTATCTATCTATCTATCTATCTATCTATCTATCTATCTATCTATCTATCTATCTATCTATCTATCTGTCTATCTGTCTATCTGTCTGTCTGTCTGTATGTTTTTGTCTGTCAGTCTGCCTATTTATCTTTCTCTTTCACTCTGTCAATCACAGAATATCCATTTCTCTCTGTATTTCTCTCTAGATCTCCTTCACTTTTCCTGTTGATCTCTATTTCTCTTTCTGTCTTCGTTGAGCATGATAGATATACATGTGCTTTGGTTTTCTCTGTGGGTGTGGAATGTATTGAGTGTTAACATGATTACATTCAAATGTTTACGCCCACTGAAGCCCACTCTACGAAAACAAACATTAATTTAAACTTCTGTCCTTTCCCATTTTTTCTTCCTTTTCTCTGTCTATCCTTCTTTTCTTTCTCTGTAGACCATCACCGACACAAGTCCAATGCGCCGTTCTACATCCTCATTGGTACACGGACGTTCTGGTCGAGGCGTGCGATTGGACGATTACTCTCTGGAGAGGGTGGTGTCAGAGGAGGGTCACCGACACGGCCCGCGAAGGAGAGAGCGTGATCGAGACCGGGAGAGAGACCGCAGTCACCGCACGTCAGAGAGATCCCTCGCTCGCTATACAGACGCAGACACAGGTCACACACAACTCGTAGCAAATGTGTCATTTAAATATTTTTTTATTTTTTTATTTTAAGATAACCAAGTTCTCTAGGTGCCATGAGAGACTTATTATCTAAAGTTAGCAATGCTTCTCAGTTTTGGTCAAAGTATAAAAATGTTTGCCCCTCCACTACCTAATTAAATTAAAATGTATTGTTTTAACATTATTTTATATTTAAAGTCCCTTTAAAGTCAAAATTTAATATTTGTTCTGAGATTGTCACACCACAGAAAAAATTATTATCAACCGCCCAGCCAAATTTGAAATATAAAAAAATGGCAAGCAAAATCTTGAAACAGTTCGGCCCCATTCTGCAGTGGATTATCAGTAAATCCCAGTTGTCTCTGATGAAAGTTTGTAAAACTATCTGGGGTAAACCGATCACTGCAGAGGCATATGTCGGTGGTGATCAAGGTAGCTGTTCACAAAATTAATCCACCTCTTCTTGATATCATCGATTTTGTTTTATAAGCTGATTTGTAATTTATCGCAACTAGGTAATATGCATTTACGTGACGAAGGCATAACTAGCTAGCTAACTGTAGGCTGTAGTAACTAATGGTAGTGACAGTAACTCGCGATTAAATGGGTGAACTGGCAAACTGATGCAAATGTGCTGTAGTTATGATAGTGTTAGGGGAGGGGCCATATGCTCAGTGGCTCCAGTGCGTCATCGAGCCACCGTTTTAGTACTACGCAGTTTACAGTCTTTATAACGTGTTTCAGCAGTACATTCCTAACATTTATAATGTGTTTAGAAACAATTTTTAGAATTGCCTTTACAGTGACTTTAATTTAGTAATTCCTCTGTGTACCACTAGAGGGAGCCTAAGTACCACTCTTTGAGAACCATTGCTCTAATTATACAACAATATAGCCAAAATAGCCAAAAACATATGAATATAAGTGACACTCAATATTGTAAGGATAATTCACCCAAAAATAAGCAATCATGTCATTTGAAACCCCTTTATAATCCCTCCTCACTTTGACAGCGACTCAATTAAAGGGTTTGTGTTCTTAAATGTCTAAAGTGCCATCTCATTTCTCTGTTGTCTTTTGCAGGTCTGGGTACAGATCTTAGCACCACTACACAGTCAGGTGACCTCCCAACTAAAGAGAGAGAACGAGAACGGGGCCGAGCTAAAGACCGTCGTCACCACCACCATCATCATCACCACCACAGCTCGGTGGATAAGGAGCGGTACGGTCCTGAGCGCGACTACCACCGCCAGCCTCACGACAGATCTGATCGCCACTGGTCCCGCTCACCGAGTGAGGGGAGAGGGCACAGACAGGTGGGGCACAGACATTCGCTGAAATACCACTCGTATATTCACACACAAACTCAACTTGAAATTTTCGAATTATTTCACTATACTACTTAAAGGGGTCATGTCATATTGAGTTTTTTTCTTTATAAATTAAGCAATTAAGCTTTATAATTGCTGTCATGTCCAATATAGTTTGTACTGCTCTGTTCTTCAATAACAGCCACTTTGTACATTGCAACAGGTTCACAAAACAAATCTGTCCTGAAACGTGCCACCCAAACTGTTGATTGGAATCAATCTTAAAAAAAAAGTTTCCTCATATAGAGATCCTTAAGAAGAGCTACACACAGCCATGTGCTAATGCATTTCGGAACGAGTTTATTTTCAGTACACAGCCTTTTTGGGACTGGAGGAGGTTTTGCACTCTGAAAGCTGGAGTATGTTTATATAACATGTCAAAGTCTTTTTGTTCTTTTTTAGGAGCAGGAAATAGCAATGTCTGCTATTAATATGTGCTGTTTAACGCAAACTTTAAATGAGAGGCATCAGTATCAGTATTGATATCAGTGATACTGACCTTTATTCATAGTACTTTACTTGCATAGTATTTATGATATTTCAACATTAATTATATTTACAATTATTAAACATTTTAATCATATGTGCAGTTTAAATGTGATTAATTTCTGGAACCTGTGTGATTAATTCATTTTCTTAATCGATCGACATCCTTATTATTTTTATAAAAAGGTCAAGGAAAATGAGATCTTTGATGATGTGACCCCTTTAAAGTCATACCCATGAGTAATAATTTTGAAGCATTCCTTTATTCGCTTCAAACAGCACCCGTAGACATTCATGTGTGTAAGTTCATGGTTTAGATCTTTACAGTAATCTGCCATGAGAAGCCTGAGGGATGAAACTTAGAGTACCTAGAGCACGCAGGTGTGGGTCCATGTGGGAAGACAGTAACCAGACAGGATATGCTCACCTGTGACCTTATCATGACTGCTTACTGAAATCAGTTTCTCTTTCTTGTGTTATTCTTTTATTTATCTTCTTTTATCACTGTGGTTTCTGTCCATTTTTCTCGATGTGACTCGTGGCTTCTATGTGTCTGCTGTTTTGCCTCATTGCCGGTTTGTTTCTTTCTGGTTTTATTGATGTTGTTGTTGTTTCCACACACCTTTTTCTCTCTCTCTTTCTCTTGCTTCCTCTTCCTTGTCCTCTTCCTTCTCCTCCTTCTCCTCCTCCTCCTCCTCCTCCTCCTCCTCTTGCCGGTGTGTGCTCCTCTCTTTTGTTTGACGTTAATTTTGTGGTGTTTTTTTATTTGCCTTGTTTTAATTTTCATGTAGGGCAGTAGTTCTGTGAGCGGAAGCCCCGTTCCCTCGACGTCGGGGACCAGCACCCCCCGGCGTGGCCGTCGGCAGTTGCCCCAGACCCCGTCCACACCTCGCCCTCATGTCACCTACTCCCCAGCCGTCCGCAAGCCTCCGTACGGCTCCACGGGCCAGGGTCGACTCCGCTCCCTTTCCCCGCGACACTTCTCTCCACCAGGTCACGAACCACCCTACCACCATCCACCCTCCCGCCACGCCTCGCCCCATCCCGGCTCACCCCGGCACGCTTCCCCGCGCTCCCCCAGGCACGCGTCACCCAGGTCCCCACGTCACGGCCGCTGGGGCCCGGCGCCGGACAGCCTGGAGGGCGACGGACCGTTCTACGATCGGGACTATGAGTACGAGCAGCACCACGAGCCACCTGCCTATGAGCAGAGTCTATCGCAGGGCAACCCCCACCCTCATTCTCACCCGCACCCCCGGTCCCCAAGGACTGCTCGTCAAGGGCCTCCCGCGCACCCGCGCCGTATGCCGAACGGCTACCGTTCTTCCTCGCCCTCCCCGCACCGGCGCGACCCCCACCCTGGCCCACACCGGCCGCCGCATGGCCGTGGGCCCCGGAAGGGGTTGCACGAACAATATAGCGAGACGGACGAGGATGATTGGTGTTAGTGCGCAGGGTGACCAGGAGGGGGCGCCGCTCAACTCAAACCGAGATGTTTATGCACCGCAGCAGGGAGAGAGGGGGCGGAAGAGGAACAACAAGCGGTGCTTTTGCGCCATCGTGAAACTCTAAACCCTGCTTCCCTACTCCCTCTCTCTCTCTTTTGCTTTCTCCTGCTCTCTGAACTCTGTTGCCCATGCTGCTCAGCAAGCAAGGGAATGGGAGCATACGAGAGATAAATGGGGTGGTTGCGTTTAGATGGACTGAACTTTAAAGATCAGAGTCGTTGTGTTTAAACGCTCCACTCCAGACTGAGCAAGACCGATTGCTTCTTGCACGATGGAAAAAATGAGGAGCATCATCTGTCGATCAAAAAAAGAAAAGAAAAAATTAAGTTTGAAAATCAAGCCAGAACCCCCCTTTTCCCCTCACATCTATGCCTCTTGAAAAGACCCAAAAAATAAAAAAGGGAAGGAAAAAAAATAGACATTGTTGAAGAAAAAGCAAGTGCTCTTGTGAAAAAGAGCTCTACCTACTGCAAAACCAGCCCCATGTGCTGGCCAATATCGATGAGTTTTATCATCTACGTTTACTGTTACCAACTCAAGATGCTGAGTGACCTCATCACCTGGGGGGAGGGGTTAACTGTCAAAGAGGCGTGGCATATGAAAGGACCCAGTGCAGGCGAGAGGAGGCGGGTTGGCGTGGCATACCGAAACCCCGCCCACAAACTGCCACTCAATCCTGATAAAGGAAAAGACAGTGGAAAAAGAATGAAACGACAGATGAGGGAGGGACGGAAAGACTATTTCCTCTTCAGAATGTCTTCAATTGATTACTTCTTCTTTTTGAACATTTGGAGCTTGGTTATTCTGTTGCATTTGCTCAGCTTTCTTTGATATTTTTGGACTAAAATCTGATGGAAACTTGCATGAATGATTTAAAAAAAATATATATATATATATATATCAGACAGAAGATTTACTGTGGGAAGGGGGGGTGATAGCTCTCTTTTTTCCGTTCAGTTTAAGGAAGTTCTTTCTCTCGTTTTCTCCCTGTTGCTCTGGCCATGTCTACATGTGCAGATGAAGTTTATAGATAGACGCTAAAGCAGACCTTTATAGATAGCAAGACAGATCTGAAGGTGTTTTCTATGTTATTTCCATCTGAGGATCCCAGATGATGTTCTGCACTGTTTATAATTACTTTGGATTGCACTAAAAACAAGCCTGAATGGTGAAACCGCCCTCATTACTGCTCTGTCAGCCATGGCTGCGAATGGGGCGAGAGATGTTCTCCTCTCTAAAGGCTGCATTTGCTATTGTCAATAACAGTAGTCTTATAATGATGATCAAAATCTTAATGCAATTGATGAAGATGACGGTGATGCTGATGAAGATAGAGGTGGTCATGTGACTTTGTTGTCTTGTTTTCGGGAGTTTTGTCTGCTGTGGCCATCTTGTTTCGAACTCTTTGTGTTTGTTTTGGGTTCTGTTCATCACAGATTGAAGTCTACAAGGGTGCGCTCCTGATAGCATCCTGAAGTTTACGTACTTGTGACCTCAGCTGAGTAGAATAGTATGTAGTGAATAGTTTGGGTCAGAGCTCATGAATGTTTTAAAAGAGAGAGTCAGGCCATTCAGGATACCCTCGGACAGTTTTTGTGTCAGAGTTTTTCAAACAAATTCAGGGTCCATTTCATATTTATTTTTCGACAGAAAAAGATGGTCACACAACAGTGTGATCAGGAGAAGTCGTTTTATAGAAGGTCAGTTTTTAACCCCTTCAATTATTTCACAGCTAATGTAGAGTAAGTGCAAGTTAGCATTTTGGGCGATGAATGTTGTCGTTTACTTTTTGTCCATGTTGTGGTGCTGTTTTGCAGCTTTAGTCAGGCTAGACTATGGACAAACAATCCCTTATGAGAATACAGTTGCCAGAGGGTGCTATTACATTAGCAGAACTGTTCCCCGACAGTAGGTGACGTAGCAGGTCTGTCGAAGCTCGCCTTTGACTTTTATTTCGACAGTAGCTTTTTGACCTGGATAGTCTTTGATCAAGTAACTGGAAACGATTCTTCCACCCTGCCTTCCTGTTCCCTGCCATGGGCAGCTTGTCATGTCTTTGGCTGCCTGCTCAATCTGAGACCCTCCCCCTTCTGCTCAGGATACAACAATACAGCCAAACGTATATATCTCACAGGGGTGTAGAGGTGCGGCCTATTCAGCCTCCCCTACTGTCATTGAGCCTGTCCAGCTGACCCACACCCATCCGACCATCTCAAAACATCAGAAAAGACCAAATGTTTATTAAATATCCCATTACAACAGGTTTTTTTCTACAGAAGAGGATTTTATTGTGCATAGGTTACTATTTTTATAGCTCAGGAGCCGTGTATTTCTCCGTTTTGTTTAAGTGTCAACTTTGTCTCAGATGTTTCGGCCTAAAATAGACACAAATGAGACAACTGTTGACGTGCTGTATGGATACAGAGCTATAAAATTAATGTGGGTAGCGTCATCTGAAATCTTTGACTTTTGAATGCAGACTTTATATTAGCAAATCACAGAGCGTTTTCTGAAACTGAAACTAGACACGCGAGATCTTTTTTTCTCAGGAGTAAAAAAACTCAAAGTCTCAATTTTATCTGATTGCTGTCAAGGTGTAAGTATTAAAGAGATATCATTTATGATACCCTGACGGTAATTTTGCTTAAAAGTTTCTCCTAATGAAACGTTGAGGATTTAATTTTATTCAGATAAAAAAAAAATATCACAAAGCATCTCGGAATAGTTCATCCCATTCATTTAATCGTGACGTCAGTTGGGCGGTTCTGTTTTGTCTCGTTTTCTCTACCAGAATCATATGAAATCCACAGTACAAGGGACTTTTTGTTCTTTATTTAATCCCTTCTCCTCGCCAACCCATATCCAAGACTTTTAGGGAGGAAACCACTGTTTTCTGGGTGTTTGTTGATGTTCGGCCCACATTTACCCACAGCTGGCCCCCCAGTTAGCCCCTGGTTTGATGCCCATGGGTCCAGATGAACCTGCAGAGCCACAGTGCCTTCTGTTCTAGTGTCGCACACTAACCCTTCCCCTGCCTCTCTTCCCTCTCCCCTCTATCTCTCTCTAAATGTGATGGACTCAGTCACACTACGCCTTAACAAGTTCCCATGTCTGCGCTGTCTGCTGGGCTTTTTAAAGACAGGGAGGCACGGTTATATGATGGGGGAAGATCCCAGTTACTCTGAGAGTAATGAAGGGAAATGACAACCGAGTTCTGTCAGGGTGTCCATCTCGGCTCTCTGTCTCTCTTAGCAATGCTTCCTCAAGTGGATGGCAACTTTTTTTTATTTGTCTCACCCTGCTCGTTTAGAGAGTTGCATCGAACATCGGAGGGATTGTTCTACTTCTCAGGTCTTTAGCAAAAGGACAGGAAGGCTTATTTTTGTCAGGCATGAATGTTAGTTAGACCTTTTGCATGGTTAATATAAAGCCCATTTAGAAATGCTCTCGGTCTTGAATTCTTTTGCTGAAAACACTTGAAATGCAGGAAATTTGCTCCATTTTAGCTCAAGATTTGGATTGATAGTTTATTAATAGGATTTGATTTTTATTGTTAAAAAAAAGAGATAGCAGAAGGTTGTGGTTTTTAAAAGAACAGTTCACTCAAAAAAGAGCATTTACTCGCCCTCGTCTCATTCTTAACTAGTATGACTTTCTTTCTTCTGTAGAACAGACAAGGAGAAATGTTAAAGTATTATTCTGGTTGCTCTATTCTATGCAGTTAAAAGGACACAGAAGCACCATAAAAAAATTGGGACTATGATCTCATTTTTATAAGCCATAAAATAGGTTTGTGTAAAAAAAAACAGACTGAAATACTAGTCATTATTCACTGAATATCTTAAAATCCACCTTCATGAATCAGAACGTTTCAATGAATCGGCACAAAACCTGTCAGAATGGTTTATTCTCAAATACCTGGCGGGCTTAAAGACTGTAAAGTCGGCATGTAGAAATTGCAGTCATCTTTTGTATTTTGACGTACTGTATATCCAGTAAAACAGCTTCTGCATCCTTTTTGTAGCTTGAAAATGTCCTCCTGTTGTGTTTCACAGAAGAAATAATGTCATATTGGCTTAGATAGTGATGTCGGAAATGTCATTTTTGGGCGAGCTGTCCCTTTAAAAGGTTTATGCATGTTACTAAGACTGCTGCATCATTCTTTGGCTCTGCTTGTTCATCAGTTTGGTTCTGACCCTCTTTTGCTCTCAGTGTCAATGCCTTTATTGCTTTTTGTTTTTGACTCGCATCTCCATTTTCTGTCCCAACAGAAAGCCATTTTCAGTTCGCAAAACACAAGTGATCCATCGTAGATACACAACACACTTGCATTTGAGCATGTGTTGTTTGTTTTGTATCGTCCTAGTGAAACAAAGCTGTATTTTCTTTCTGTTTCATACGAAATAAGGGCTTTCCTTCAATGGTTGAGTGCTGCCAAAACAAGTCACCCTCTATGTAGCTACACCACTTCCTGTGGTCTCCCTTTGTACAGAACAGAATTACATGTGTGTGCATGCTAATGTGTGGGGGAACCGGACAAAAGGGAGGGGGGGTGATGGGTAATGTAGTTTTTTTCCCTGTATGTATGTATGAGAGCGAGAACTTGAGGCACAGATGTGGCCAGCACAGGCATTGTGCATGCCAAAAAAAAAAACCTTATCAGAAAGGGATACTAATGATATTGTGCACCTTGGGTAATTTAGTGCTGGGTTTGCCAATCCATTTCTGCTCAGCATTTACCATGGCATACTTCATTATCATCCTCATCTGATCCCAATCTGAGATTGGGTACGGATCCATTGCCACTTTTTCCAGAAGATCGGAAGGGTTGGGTTCATCTATGTGACAGTGGGACGGTCGACTGCGAGTGTGTGTGCGCGTTTGTCCGCAAGCTGATTTGAAGGCAAGTCGTTTTTAGTGCCTTACAATGAACAGTTTCCCATCGCCGTTACATGACCGTAGATACAAAGCCATGAGGAAAGCGGAGAGGCTCATCATGTTTGTCCCTCGACTGTCTATCCATGTCTATCTAACTTGTTTTTCTGGGCCTATCTATCTCTTTCTCTTCTGTAACTCTTGTATATATCATTCATAAACTTCCTGCAACAGTCTGTGTTCATCCTCTTTCTTCAGCATTGCCATCTGTTTCATTTCCTCTCGTTCTTTATGCATGTCATGGTTTCTTCATTCAAACACATTGCTGATAAGAAATATTATTTTCATATAAATCTATTATTAGTAACGCTCATAGTTGCATTAATGAAAACATAAATCATACTTATTACACATTTAAATGGACAGTCCACCCAAAAATGAAAAATGTCATTATTTACTTATTAAATGTGACCTTGTTTCTTTTGCGGAACACAAAAGAAGATAATGAAAGTCAATGGGGTCCAATGTTATTTTGTTTTTCTTCGAAATGTCTTCCTTTGTGTTCCACACAAGAAACATAGCAGGCTAATATGACACAAGGGTGAGTAAAAGTTGACAGAATTTTCATTTTTGACTGAACGATCCCTTTAAGCGCACTAGTTGTTCTGCCGAAGACAGAATAGATGCTAAGCTCTCAACTAAAAAACATGTAGCATTAAATGAGATAAACAACTGAAAAGAGAAACTAATGTTGCGGTTCTCTTAAAGGAAGCGGCTCACAAGACAGGACGTGCATTTTCACCACCGTCAGCAAGAGTTTGCTTCTTCACAGCCCTCGTGTGTGTCGAAGGGGAAATGAGCGTGTGGTGTGAGTGTGTGAATGCGAGGAGTTCCTGCGAGCGCGCAGCCACTGTCACCGTGACACCCGCAAACCCGTCCCATCTCTCCTTAATCACCCATACATACCCCACCCGCCATCCATATTACTATTGACCTGAACCATTTAGAAGCAAAAGAGGAAGTTTATGAGAAAAAAGGCCATGATAAAGAGAGGTATTTAATTACTGATTTGCATGTGCAATGTGCATGCCACTATGTGGGTTAACAAGTCAACTTCAGGAATTATAAAATATAAAAAGAAATATAAAGAAAAAGAGTATATATGTATAAATATATAAATATAGTTAGATGTTTTTATGAGCAATGTGTTCCTTTTTTCTTCTATTTTTAAAAATGAAAAAGACAAAAAAGAGCACCAAGAGGGGGAAAAAAATAATACAAGAGACGATACATGATAAAAACTCCTAGAATGTTTGTTTGTTTCTATTGCCAACTGTTCTCTGAGAATTGTGGGTGAGGTGAGCACACTACATGCTGTGGAAATGTATTACAGAATAAAAGAAAATAAAAAATAAAAAAAGGTTAAAAGATATCCAGTAACTCTCAGTGTGAGGGACTGCACATCACTCTGATTTAAGAAGAAATCCAAAACCCTTTTTGCTGATGTTGAGCTGTGAAAGAGGCTGCCTGAACCTGGTGATGTTACACATTTATTCTGGCTATGAAAAATCCCCCTTTTTTCTCTCTCTTCCTCTGTCTCTGTATCTCTCTGCTATTTCTACCAGTGCATTTTGTAATTCCGAACAGACCTCTTCCTAAAGAACCTGAATAAAAACCAGAGAGAATGCATTCTAAACCAATCTCTTGTCTTCAGATGCATGGCTGTAGTTTGTGTGTGAACGTGTGTTTAATTTCAGTCTTTGTATGCAACAATTAATGAATGTTTGTAGAAGACAAAAGATTTTCTCTGACATGTGGGTTCACACCTACAAAACAATCTGAAAAGGATTCAATCAAGTTCCTGGTGGGGTAAATGATGCCACACATTGACAGCTGTTCAGGAAGTGCTGATAGCCAGATTTTTAAGGATCTGGGCTGTTGGCCCAATGGCTCTATGTTAAATAGGCCTACCAAGTACGAGTGTCCCAGGAAGCGAAGAATTAGTGACTGTGCATCTAAACACCCTCATACTTCCTCTTTAGGAAGTTAAGTTAGTCACCATGAAGCAGAGAAAGGCAAGTATTTTCCTCTCTTATTAGCTTTTTTTATACATACATAAACCCTCATTTCCTGGGTTTATAATGTAAATATACAGTGGGTCAAAAGTTAAATATACAATATTTATTTTATGTATACAGTGGTGGCCAAAATTATTAGAACACCTGACAGATCTGAAAATATTGACCTTTTTCTGTATAAATATGTATAAATGCATATACGGTATTTAAAAAAGATTTGCCCTTCTCTGCTTCAATTAGTAATACTTTACAATAAGGTTTTAACTAGTTAATGCATAAACTAACAATGAGCATTACAGCATTTTGTTAAAGGGGAGGTTGATTATGATTTCTTTTTCAACTTTAGTTAGTGTATAATGTTGCTGTTTAAGCATAAACAATATCTGCAAAGTTACGACGTTCAAAGCAAAAGGAGATATTTTCTTTTAAAGAAATTGCTTTTTAAGGACGGCTGGTAGGGACTACACAAGCTTCCTCCTGGGTTAGTGACATCACTAACCCTGATATTAACTCAGCTACATAAGCCGCGTTTCCACCAAAATTACCCGGAACAATTTGTACCAGGAACTTCCCCCCCCCCCAGATCTGCTACTGTCTGTGTTTCCACTGCGGTCTAAAGTACCGGGAAGATTAGGCAAATTAGGACTGCACGCGGCTGCTCCTCCCAGTCAGAGCCGGACAGTAATCATTTTTGCGTGATACTGTCTGCAACAATAACAAGTATGGAGGAGATGCAAGCAGTGCTGCTTTTGGTAGTTATGTATTGTTTTAATAAAGAGGTCATTAACAAAACGGCGGAAAAGAGACGAGCACTGATACTAAAGCGTATTCTGAAAGCTTGTAAAGCTAGATTTAAAATAAGACAACGTATGTTATTATCAGCTATTACGGACATTGACCGTGAGATGGCTGAGACGAACACACGCCATCAAACAGAAAGAGCACGACTGATATGTACTGAACTGAACGCAGAACGAACGAACCTCGCAAAAAACGCTGCGTGAGTTCAACCAATCAGCATGTTCAGCACCCAGGTCCCAACCCCGAAAGTTCCCAAACTTTGAAAAAGTACTACCCCGGGAGCAGGGCCGTTTGGAGGGGGAAATATTTACCCGGAACTTCATTTAGACCCTGGTTCCTGCGGTCGAAACACACCGAATACCACCTCAAAGTTCCTAGTTCCTGGGGAAAGTTCCTGAAGTGGAAACGCGGCTATAAATTCATAACCAAGAATCTTGTTGCATTCTACATGTTGTCACTTCTTGAGTCTTGTCCGACTCCGGTTTGAACATAAGGCTGAACAGTTTCGTTGCCTGTCCGCATGAGGTTATCAGAGCTGCTAACCTGGAGTTCTTGAAGCCCCGCCCCGTGAGTAGCAGCTCATTTGCATTTGAAAGGGACAAAAACAGCATATTTTTGCTCACTCTCAAAAAGTGACAATTTTAAAATGCTATAAAAATGATCTGTGGGGTATTTTGAGCTAAAACTTCACATACATACTCTGGGGACATCAGAGACTTATTTTACATCTTGTAAAAAGGGGCAATCAACCACCCATTTAAAAGATCCCGCCACTATTTTTGAAAATAGGCTCATTTTCCTACTCCCCTAGAGTTAAACGTTGAGTATTACCGTTTTCGAATCCATTCAGCCGATCTCCGGGTCTAGCGGGAGCACTTTTAGCATAGCTTAGCATAGATCATTGACTCTGATTAGACCGTTAGCATCTCGCTCAAACATGACCAAAGAGTTTCGATATTTTTTCCTATTTAAAACTTTTCTGTAGTTACATCGTGTACTAAGACCGATGGAAAATGAAAAAATTGCGTAATAATATTACGCAGCGCCTGAAAATAGGCTAACTTCCGCTAACATAAGCAACATGACAACCTACTTGCACAGGCACTGTTTAGTTAAGAGGTGAAAGACCCACATCAAGACCACCCTGGAGGAAACAATCGCTTCAGAAAACTTGTTTGAGGTATCCACACATGACCACAACTCACTCGGTTAGGTTTCACTCAGTCTGAATGAAAGGGTTCCAGTGATTAATCTTAAAAATGAGTTTCAGTTATTAATCATTCCTGAGTAATTATCTCTCTGCAGTTTCCCAGCAGAGGATTCATCCAATTAAAATGATCTCCACCTGAAAATTTCACTTCCTGTCTGGCCAACACTCCTGTGATCCGGTTCTGAAATTACATGCACACCTATTCAGATCCACCCCCACAACCCACATACCATCAAAGCAGTGATTCATACTTACTCATATAGTCATTTGAATATAGAGCATTCACATGCTATTGTGTCACTAATCTTTAAAAAAAACACATAACATTTGAAACATTTTACTACGAAATCACCCGCTTAAGACACTTGACACTTACGTTAACGTTAACACTTGAAGATATGATCATGCTCTGAGGCCCGTGGACTCTAGTTTCGCTCTCTTGCATGAATTATTTCTCATTGTGCTCTACTTATGTCAGTTTCGGATGCTGTAATGCTGCCAGTCGAGCTGGGACTTCAAGCTTGACAATTAAATATAGTTTAATATACGCCGGCCACTAGCCCAAAATGTTTATGTGTGTTCAAGGGAAAAGAGAATTTGATGACTCATGGACATGTTCGGACATATCTTGCTGACTAATGAAGGGAAATTACACTTTACCGTGGCGTTTCCAGCTGTTGCCTTTTTCTTCGCCCACACAAGAGTGACAGATGATGAGCTGTATGTTTTATCAAAAGATTGGGTTTAGGATCAGTGTGAGAAGAGCATTACACCTCATGATGAAGGGATGAGCGAGATATAGTCACATATTTCAGACATGATCTGACTGAAAAACCTTTAACTTTTTCATAACCGTATTGGAACTCTTAATATAAAGGAACATGTATTTTAAAATGTAGATTTCCAAGCCTGGAAAAGTAAATAATTCTATACGTTATCTGATTTAATTTAGTTATGGTCAACTCTAGGATATGTCATTGGCTAGCCTTCCATGCCTAGAAAAGTCTAATTAATACAAAATAAATAATATTAAAATTATAAATAATTCTATACATTATCGGATTTTTTTCTAGTTATGGTCAACTCTAGGATATTTCATTGGCTAGCATTCCAGGCCTAGAAAAGCCTAATTAATAAAAAATAAATAATATTAAAATTATAAATAATTCTATAGGCTACTTTGTGATTTTTTCTATGGTCAATTCTAGGATTTTTCATTGGCTAGCCTTTTTTGTGAGTGTAATCTCTTTAAAAATATCTATTTTTAAATTATTATCAAGTACAAAAGCTGGAAAGTCATGGTATTTCATTGGTTAAACGGTGTGGGGGAAACTTTTTAACTTAATCCACATAGGCTATATTAGCCCAAACTAGCCATCAAGAGTTTGTTCATATGTTTCTGTGAGATTTGAAAAGAAATCCGTACAACATGATGATTTTTAAACATTTGCATGTTTATTGCAAACAGTAAACACTGAAATCAACATCATATGATATCAGTCCATCGTGCACTTCTTATATTAGCATTATCAAAACATTCTTCTGTGTGCAATTGATCAGTGCAACAGTTACGTATACACGTTTTGGCATTTTCAAGACATTTTCAAGTATCAAACTCCGACAAACATCGTGTGTTTAGTGTCAAACACCGTCAGAGTTGTCCTTATGTGAGGATGTAAAGTTCATAGGCTGGATAGAAGACATCAGAGCCCAGTTCAACCGTGAGTCAACAGAGTCATCTGACTCCTCTCACTGAACAATGAAGCAGCTCGGGTGATTCCAATGCGATTGGGATCAGACAGAGTATCCACCACCTGTCCTGTTTCCTGCTGATCCTGGCCTCTCTTGGAGCTCATATGGCGAGCTGAGCCGGCCGCACAGGTGTCAGGCTGCATAACCGGTCCGTTCGGAACCAGTTTGTCCAGGAAATTCCCACCAAGGGAGATCGATTCTCGGAATAATCCAAAGCGCGTCTTGCTCAACACGCCACGATGGCTCGATGTGTTGCGAACGCTGTCAGAGTTTCAGTCTGGCGACAGCTGTTTCCATTATTAGTCCTCAAAACCTCGCCTTGGGGATGTTGCTTTTCCTCATCCGTGTCCATTTTCGCCTTCTTCGGAGGTAGGAAGTCAGGCTCGAGCGCCGTCTTATCGCGGCGCTTCCTGGAGTGCCGTTCAGAAGCGCACTGGTTCTCTTTGTCCTCCTCTAGAGTCTCTTTATGTTCCTGAGGCTTCATTGCGACCAGAGGAGAGTCTTTATTGATCTCCATGGGTTCCTCTGTGGCCGCCTCCGGAGCGCACGGAACGACCTGCTCCTCCTCCTCCGCGTCTCTGAGCTGCTGCGCGATGTGGTAGATGTCCCGTGCGGCTCTCATGGTCATGGAGAGCAGGAGACTCCGGTGAAGTCTCAATCCCCCGCGCTGGGTTCTTAATGAATACAGTTTACTAATAGAAAGAGCCATGATTCTCTTTGCCTCGACGTCCATTGTGTTTACAATGTATCAGAATGTTTCAGTTCTAGACGTGTTTTCTATTTTGAAACCTCTGCGCTTTAAGGTCTTCACGGTGGATTGCAAAACTAAAAGTTTTCTCCTCTCAGGGCGGTGTTTTATGTGCGCTCTGGTGACGTTAAGAGTTTCCATTCCCCTGGGTGTATAAACACGCCCCTCCCGTCTTGTCAACATAGGCTTGCGTCATGTTGGCACAGCGCTGAAGTATCAAGTCAACATATGCTTTATGTTGCCATGTCCCCTTATTGTACGCAGCTTTAAGCTTGAAGTAAGATAATACATGCATTCAATTATGCCAGTGTGGATCAGTGTTATTTTAGTATTATTTATATAGACTACCATTAGAGTTTTTATTAATGTTTTGAATTTGCTTTATTTTATATTTTAAAAATGTAAGTTTTTTTGGTCATTAATTTAGTTTTGTAACATTACTCTTTTTAGGGTTATTTATTTTTTATTTATTTCCCTCTTCAACTTCAACTTATTTCAATTATTTGCCAAGGCAACATTTATAATTGTCATTTCATATTTTATTTTATTTTTAGATTCATTTAATTTAAAATTATTTAAATATAATATATTTTAATAGCCTATAATAATGTGGATGTGAGGGGGACAATGACATTTGTTAGCTTAGATTATTTTAAATAATTGTATTATTATTATTATTATTAGTATTTGTATTATTTTCAATAATAACCCTGTTGTGGGTTTGAGGGGGGAGATTAAATGTGTTAACTTAGACTATTTTAAATCATTTTTGTAAAATATCTAATTATTTTCAAGAAAAGATTGCAGAAAAATGCAATTCAGTGATGTTAATGTATGTGCAGCAATAAATCTGAATGATAAATATAAAACAATGTTCATTGGTAAACACGCCCTGCATCCTCCAGAAGCACAAAACAAAATTGTTTTATTAACATAATTATAGCCTACATGCACTTTCGTTCAAATGCAAATATTGAACAATATACAATTGTACATACAACAATGAAACTACACCAAAAAAATGTGTTGTGTAATAATATTAAAATCAGAGTAGGCCTATAGAATTATTACAAAATATATATTGTAAAGTCTTTATAGCTTTATTTTTTTAGAGAGTCTGTAATGCTGTCTACACTACCGCCTTACTTCAGTCAACAGTTTTTTAGTAATATTAAATAAAAGCATTTTCCATTTTATTAAAGCCAATACCAGAAAAAAATAAGGTTGCTTATTTTGGGCTTGTTTTGTAAAACGAAATTGATGGGGATTTTTTCTAATGAGATCTGGCAACACTGTTCTTAATATCACTGCTCTACAAAAGTATCATCACAAACAGCATGTGTCATTATTGCACTGTCATATGTATGCCAGAACAGTAAAAAACTGCTTCGGGACCTCAGGTGATCTGTTTCTCAAATAATCATTACTTATTGATCTCATGTAGCCTAATTATACTAATGACATGTGAATAAAATACATGAAATATTCATAAAGTGTAGAGGGAAATGTTAACAAAGTGCATAATTGGTTTGTTTTTTGTTTTGTTGTTGCCTAACAAGCTAGACTTTCTCGTTGAGAGTTTTATCAATCTGCCCCCAGTGTTTACAGTCCAATTGGACGCTTTTTTTCTGTTTGCTCGACGTCATGTTCTATCGCCATATTTGGAAGATCCGTCGTGTCTCCGGGGAGCGCGCGGTGGAAAAGCCGTGACGTGCCGCAGCTGCACTAGTTCCAGCAGCCTCAGCAGGGGCAGGAATGATGTCACCGCGCACCATATTTGGACTTGTCACCGGTCCAACAGCCCCTCCCTTCTGCTCACATGAGCGTTATAGGAAGCGAAGCGATTGAGGTCAGATGGAGAGGCGGTATTAACATTAAGTGACATGGCATCTGACGCACAGAGGCCATTGGCACATGTCGCTATGCTTAGTGACACACCCTGTGGCACTTCCGGTTCTCAATGGCATGTGCCAGTGGAGAGTGGCATGTGTCACTGACATTGTCGCGAAACACTGACACACCCGGTGGCACTTCCGGTTCTCAGTGGCATGTGCCAGTGGAGAGTGGCATATGTCACTGACATTGTCGCGAAACACTGACTCTGACAGTGACAGTGAGTCGCGGAAAATCTCGCTGTATGTTGTGACACTCAGCAGCGACTGACAGATGAGCTGAGCAGCTGTTCTGGTGTAATTGTGCCACCAAAACCTAAAGAAACTATTTTCGAGATATGTTTGAAATAAATGTCAATTGAACGTTTTAAAAGATCGTAATATATGACGTGTTGGTTTGTGACAATCTTCTGTATCTGCCACTGAATGTTAAATGTAATGCCATGAATGTTGTTGATCATGCAAACTGCACATCCTATAAAACACGAATAAACCATTCGTCATAAGTCAATACAAATACCGCATTAACAGTCGCACACGTTACTGTAAACCTTTAAATTGTGCATGCAAGCATCATGATGCTGCACGCTCGCCTATAGGTGTCAGTATACACATTAGCCAGCGCAAAGATACACCATAACTTATAACAGTTGAGGAACATCAACGGGTGGTGTATTTGACATTTTGTTTGCGAGTTAGAAGGTAGCAAAAAACATTATCTAGAGTCTGATCTTGATTAATTAATATGATTGATATTAAACTACAGATAACGAACGGTTGTACTACTCTCGGTCAAACATGAATGGTAAGTAATGCGGTTTTTGTCGTCGCTCCTGAGGATGACTATTCAATATAATGTAACATCGAGATAAACATTCCATGCCAAAAGTAGAATAAACGAAAATATAAATAACTTAGCATGATAAGTCCATTGCTTATTACATTATTTAGGCATACAATATGCAGTGGTATCCTATAGCCTAAAATAGCTTATGGAATTACTTTAAGAGAGGTTAGGCTAACGTATCGTAAAGTCTTGATCACAGCTATTACTATAATTTCTGAACTATAGTATAGAAATGTAATTATATAATGTAATATTATAAAAAAATACAGATAGATTAACGCAATTGTATATTAGGTGCAGTGTTGTATTCTTTTGTCCCCCTAGGTCCTCAAACGTTCAAAGACCATATTAGTTTAATTAAGACCAATGAAGGAAAAAACTGTCAGCTATGCAGGCAGGCTGTGAATGGGTCAGAAGAGCACCTGGAAAAAAGGCATTTTAAATATGCTGTGCACTTCAAAGAGGGCGATTTTGGTGAGCATATCGGATTTGTATCATATTCTATGCATTAAAATATTCGTTTTATTATAATCTATTCTCTTTATGTGCTTCTTCACAGTTTTGTTCACAGTACCATGCTTTTGTGACAAAATTGTCCAATTAAAAAGAAGTCACTGGCATTGCTTTAAGTGTGACAGGATTTTACAAAGGCGGAATGCATTTGAAGAACATCTGCAAAAACATGGTAGGAGTTAATTATGCTATTATATGATTATTGATCATGCTATTGCCAAACACATAACCATTTAAAATGACTGTTTTCACTGACTTAATATACCGGTACTTGTCTTTCAGGTTGCATGGTAACACCATTCAACGACCTGCCAAAGAAAAGTATGTATTTGTTTATTTTATATTTGCATAATTTTTTGTTGATATTTCAAGCCTATCTTACGTAGTGTTTTCAGACTTTTCATAATACTCGGATTGGAAGCTGATTTTTGTCACAGATAATGGCATTTAGTCTGGGTCTATAATATAACATGGTCCATAGCTTTTAATTAAGCCTTGTACATAATGTATATGACATACTAATCAAACTCACCAGCTAATTCTGAAACTGCTACTGTAATCTATTTACATTTTTAGGTGAGCCAAAGAAAAATGACGAAAATGCAACGAGTGCTTCTGTTGCTGAGCAGAGCTTTCTGTGTTGCCACTGTTCATCCTCATTTGCTACAGCAGGGAGTCTTCGAAGACATGAAAGGGAGTTTCATGCAACATCAGATCCGGTGTTCTGTGTTGATGTACAGCAAGGTGTCTTCATCACAGCAAAAAATAGTAGAGGCCAAAGAGTCCCAATACATGTACAAAAAAGCACCACCTCTCAAGTAATTGCCTGCGAAGTAGCAGAGTGCCGGGAGTTCATGACTCTGGCCAAACTTAGTGGAAAGCCTGGAGCAGAGTGTGAGCATTTGATCAGAGTTTCTTCTGCTCCACCATACATTCCTCCTGAGCCTCTGAGGGAAGAATCCTTAAAGGTGATGCAGGAAAAAGGACTGATTTCCACCACCAGAATGACGGAGTGCTTAGGACATAAAAATTCATCATCAGCAGAGGGAATCAGCTCTGTGTTTCCAATTTTCTTTGAGAAACATGGATATTCTGGCAGGTTTGTTTACTTTTCTATTTATACAGGAAAGAAGGAAAGGTGGTGCCTCTTTGGGCGGACAAGAGTGTCCTTTGACAAATTGTTGGGGAACTGGTATTGCCTTTGTAAGAGTTCGAAGAGACAGTATAGATGCCTCCATATCTATATGGCAATGTGGTGGCTCTTCCAAGAAAGAGAAGATTTATTAATCGAGTCTTCCAGAGCAGACAGTGACTTGTCAGGTGACCCCTCTGAAAATGAAGAAATTGAACCTGGTGTTGTAGGGGAGGGACTGACGAAGCACCAACTGGTTTCAATGACCAACTATCTCTGGCAAAACAAAAAAATTCCAGACAATTTGCCACAGAAATTAAGGACTCAGGCAAGTGAGGTCCCGAAAAGGTTTGAGCCCACAGAGGAAACATGTCCTTATTGCCCTGGGCCAACCCCACCAGGTCTCACAGAACCAGTGGTTGTCACAAAGAATGCATCGGTCTACGACATAGATTCAGTCAAGAAAGGTTTGTACATTAAATTAAAAAAGCAAATTTGTAAATGTGTGATAATGCCATAGTAATTTTCTTTTCGTTCTCTCCTAATAAAGGTGTTACAGTGTGTGTAAAAAACTGCCTGATCTGCAAGACACCGGTCAGGTTTCAAGAGTACACTTCAGGTTTTCATAATTTCAATAATAGCATTATTTTGACAACCCGTCTTTGTGCAATGATGACATCTGCCCTAAAGGTAAGAAAAAGTTATTTGTAATTCTTATGTACAGCATGTCAACTATATTTTAAGGTATGTATTTTAAGGTATACATTTAATTACCACACTTTTTTGTAGACAAACACAGCTATTGGGCGTTTTCTGTCAATGATGGAGGACCTTCTTGAGGTAACAATTCACCACAACACCCTGAGGAAAGCCATTTTTCATTTCTGGGCAATGACAAGATTTAGCTATGACTTTTCATGCATTCGCTGTGGCCATGAACCACCCATCGTAATTGCTGATGGTAATTGGAAGGTGGCCTTTGATTTACCTGGTAAACTATTTATAGAAATTACAGTGTAATAATAATATACAAATAACAATTTTTTATTATAACTGGTGTAGCTAATTGTTCAATTTGACATTATTTTTTCCTCTAGTCAATCTCCTGAAGAGACCATGTACCCAGAATGTACAACCAAGTGACCTTAGAGTTGATGTTGAAGAGAGATGGTCATCATTAGAAAAGGAGCTAATTTGTGTTGGTTTCTGTTATGGTAAAAACTATACTCACAAACATTGATTTATGTGATTATGAATCATTTAAATACTACAGAATTGCTAGTAGAGATAATTTGGCCTTTACCCCAACATCACCTATAGAAACAAAGGAGAGAAACCCTTTCACCAGTGACCTGTCCTATTCATCTTTTGCCCCATGGCTTGGATCCTCCTGCAGAGCCGGGAGTGTTTTACCAAAAACAGAGATCCTCAAAGGGTTTTCAGATCGTCTAAGTGACAAGTCACCTTCTGTAGACTCGCATGCTGTTGAGGACACAGTGCTGAAATTGCTCGATTCCAAAAAGGTATTTCTCTGCCATAATTATTACTCATATACTCACATTTAATTTTAAAGCAAAAAACTAAATAGTTACATTTCTTTTTCAAGCCTTCCAAAAGTGAGCTGCTGGCAGCATGTGCACAGCTTGGAGTATCTGTTGCTGGCTCTGCCTCAGATATCATTAATCGCTTGGAGGAGCTGCTTCTATACAAAGACATTTACCCCAAAATGTTTATCAAACTACAGCAGACTGGAGGTATGGTAGTCATATACAGTTTTTCAATTGAGTTTTTAAGTAGAAATGTTTTAGCTTCTGTCAATTCTTTTTTCAGGTGGTGTTCTTCATGCCGGCTGCCCACATGCCATTGTTTACGTTTGTTCTCCTCTTTGGTGGCAAGAGTCAGCAAGGGACCACGTTGATGCACTTTTGAGTTTTAAAACTCCACCGACTCTCTACATTTCAGATGTAGCTGGGCGTGTAGCACGACATGCCAACAACAGAACTCGACAGGCATTTTTCAGGCCTTTTGATGGTAGACTGTGTGATCCCACGGCTGAAAATGTGGCCAAGGCCTCAGCCAAGGAGCTTTGTGTTCATTTGCCCTGGGTTAAAACCATGACAGAAGGTGGACGTGTCCAAAGTCAAAGTGATGAAGCCACTGAAGCCCTTGACAAGCCTCACCCTATCACAGGAACTCCAGATAGATTTTCACTGTATGACCGCTTTCATCAACGCAACCAAAAACAGGAAAAAGAGAGACTGAGAAGCCTTGATCTTGCCCCAGATCTCATTGGTCTTATCAACTCTTCAGTGGCAGAGCAACTAAATCGGGAACTTGCCAACTCTCGGTACTTTCTTTGTCAGCTTAAAGATGTACATTTTATGTTTGCACTTCGCTTGGTGTTCCATTTGCATAACAGCAGAGTGAACAAATCATTCATGGACAAAATGCTGAGACAGACACAAGGGGCCGCTGAGGTTGGCCTGGATGGCAGACTGAGTCTCTTCACTACATGTGAGATTGATTTATCTTAATTTGTGCATTTAACCTTTTAACTACCTTGCAAAAAGTTGATCTAATCACTGAATTTTTACAGATAGAGACACTGATTCAAGATTGCAAATTCCTAAGCATGTCAAGGAAAAGAAGAAAGAATTGGTCTCAGGGGGAGGACTACACTTTAGCACATCACTTTTCCCCATCTTGAAGGAAAACAAGGTATAATTGAACATATTTACATTTGGTCTAGCACAAATTGTTTAACAAATACAAAACCATGCCATGTTGGAAATGTCATAATAATTGTGTTATCATATTACATGTCATTATTTACTTGTAGGACAAGCTTTCTGAATTGTACTACACTGTACAAAATCATAATTCAGTCCTTGTGCAAATTGACAACTGTGTGGCAACAGTTAAAGACCTACAGACTCTCTATCCAGCGCAATCCATTTTCCCTGATTCAGAAGACATCCTACCCAACCAACCTTGGCTGACTGATGAAGTATGTATTTTTTTGTGTGTTAATGTGTTTTTGTATATATGGTTTACAAGGACACGTGTATAATAACAAGGGTATTACAATGTTAACCGAGTGTGAGTGTGTGTTTAAGAAATAGCAAAGCATATTGACACAAATTTATTTGTAATAGACTGTCAATACTAGAGTAGCACAGCTTGCATCTACGACACCCAATGTAAGTACATATATTATTTTTAAGAGATTAAAAAAATACTTACTGAATTAATTATATACAGTTTTTTTCTGAATTAACTTAAATTAACTTTCTGCAAGGTTGTGATGCTCCCGACATATACATTTGTTAGCTGGTGGAGAGACTGGATCACTGAAAAAAAAATATCCCCTCGAAATGTATCATGCTTGAAGGTATACTTTATAAGCAATCACACACACACACACACACACACACACACACATACGTGTGTGTGTGTGTGTGTGTGTGTGTGTGTGTGTGTGTGTGTGTGTGTGTGTGTGTGTGTATTTATGGATTGTTATGGACTGTTTTTGTAATAGCAATAATTACACAGAATGTATTTTTTATTTTGAAAAGAACCTTAAAGGCAGCGACACTGTGGTTTTTCCTCGATGTGTCAATGACAGTGAGAACCCCGAGAAAGGGAACCACTTCATTTTGTGGGTTAGTTGAAATATTTAGATCCTACAAATGTCTTAACATGAAAAAAAATTTCTGTCAATTTTCTGTAAGTTTTTTCCCTTTTAATATCTTAAAACTCAAAGGTGTTCTGTGGTCAAAGTCATGAGATCCGGGTGTTTGATTCCATGGGGCTTTACAAAGATATACCACAGCATCATATGGAAATACTTTGGTAATGTCTTTGTCTCCTTTTTAAAATGTATTCGCTACAACAACTAGGTACATATAAAGCACATTGACCATTCAGTCAAAATGTATTGAAGATCTATTTTTGTCTACTGTAAAGTAACCATACATAATTTCTTACTCATTAATTACTATTATATTTCACATAATTATAAAGGCAGGGTAATCTTAATTTACTTTTAATATAAATGATCAGTCTGAATGCAGTTTGTTGTTACATTCAGATCAGCAGTGGCTAATAATGTTCTTGTTTTTTGTCTCTATCTATGCATCTTTGTCTTCATTAGTCATGCCTTCAGTAACACATGGAAACTTGCTGATTGGAGGATCTCTTATCCACCACAGTGGCTTCAGAGCCAGGGGGATGCAAACAATTGTGGAGTGTTTGTATGCACTGTAAGACATTAATAAAAATTATATTTTATATTTATATTTCCAACATTTTCAGCTAGCTTTTAAGAACATGTTTTTATTTAATCAGAAAAAGAGTGGTAGAATGTTATGTTCTGACTGATTTAAAAGAAATACACCAACAAAGTGTTAACTTTAATTTTGTTTAATTTGTTCACCTTGAACAGATGGCAGAGATGGAGCTGAAGGGCAACAGGTTGAGCAAAGAGGCCATTGGTCTATCACAAGCACAATATCTAAGAGAATATCACGCAACAGTCTTAGTAAAAGATGTTGTTGTAGAGGTTGGTTGTCTTAGATATTGATATTATCGTTTTAACTTGAAAATGTTCCAAACTAGGAATTTACAGAAACAGAACATTATTATTATTTTTCATTGTAGGATTCAATGAAAAAACCAGAAAAACCAATGGAGTGCATGGCAGGTGACTTGCGTGTGTGCTGTTTTCAAAAAGTCGGCGATGGGTAGGCCTTGTTTGTTTTTACTTTATATTTTTTAGGTGAATACACTTATTATACCATGTGTATCTTATTTGCAGGCCATTGTATCCCAGTGTTGTGAAGACCCTGTGGGTACAGTGTGACATGTGTTTGGGCTGGCTACACACAGATTGTGCTGGAGTGAAAGAAACTGAGGCCAAAAGAGGCACCTTTAAATGTGGATGTGATTTGACACAACCATACACTTTTGATAGGTAAGTTTTTATGGAAAGTTGGCTCTGTCATTGAGAAACATGGAGTTGAATCGTCGTCTAGACCAGGATTAAATTTTTATTTTCACTGAAAAGTGTAAGATCAAAAAAGCAGGAACAAAAGATACACAGCATTAATAATATGGTACTTCAATTCGTTACAAAATCAGTATGATGCTACATAAACTTTGATTTAGCTAACCAAATCTGTTATATGGTTTTTTGGTTACTATTTGCTATGTTTTTATGTGTACAGCACTTTGGTCGGTCAGAGGCTGTTTTTAAATATGCTCTATAAACAAACTGAATTGAACTGAACCACTTATTGACAGCCTTTTGTGGAGTCACTGCCCCATTGTCATCTTTTTAATGATCAGCAACTGTTCTATAGCCTTTTTTTGTTATATGCTATGTAATTACCTGATGTTGATACAATTTACATAATTGTTTCTTTGTAGCACTCAGAAGGCTCTGAGACTTGGGATTGAAAACATAATCTCAGATCAAGACATACAAGTGAGTACTATCAAATCACAATTAAATTTTTTGCCATGTGTATATATAAAATTATTTAACATATTCTGTTCCAACAGGCTTTACATGAAGCTTTTCACAATGAAGACATCAAATCCTGTCGGTTTTATCTGTGGAAACATCCAGAGACATCACTGAAATTCAAGCAGCACTTAAAGCCAAAACAGTGCTATTTCAGCGAAAGTGATGTGAGTAAAAAGCTTCTTGTTAAATGCTTTTCACATTTTAGTTACAGTATATTGTATTGTTATTTTACTACAAGAGGTTCCTTATTATCCTAAATTTCTCATATTTAATAGCTCATCAAACTTGCTGATAAGATAAAGAGAGCAGTGGATGCAGATGGAGATCTTGAAAACCTGAACTACATATTTGATGTTATGATTCCAGAGGTATGTGGAATCATTCATTATCTTAATACTTGATGTCGATTTGTGTTATTTGCTGCTTGATGGAAAACTTTTTCCCCTTTTTTTAAGGTGACCATACTTCTTGTACAAAGAAAGGAGAAGATTTGCCGCTATGCGGTTGAACTTTTAATGGCCTCTGGCATGGTCAAGTTTGACTAATTTGAAGTATGCATCTATCTATTAAAAGAAAAAAGCTGTTGCTTTAACTTGCATTTTTGTTGAGTCTCTTTTCTGTCTCTACTTTACTGAAAAATGTGTAAACATTTTATATGCCATGATTGACTTAACATTGGGGATTAGTCTACAATAACCACAAATTATTTTTAAAATAGGTATCATTTAATATGTGGTAAGTGGTTCTCATCTATGGCTTAATATTTCACAACTAATTTTATGGAATTATGTAATAAGAAATAAACCAATTTTTTACAATGTGAACATGCATTCCTTCTGGAGATGGCATCTGGAGATGTTTTGATAAAATGTTTGACTTGCTGAAGCCACATTATAATAGATATCCAGTTTTGGATAGTAGCCTATCTATAAGCAGAGTTGGTGACAGTGTCAAGGTCCAGCACACTTCAGAACGGTTAGTGCCAGTTTTCATAATTCTTTTAACAATGGCAAATGCCACTTTACAATGGTCATTTTCTCTCATGCTAGTTTAAAATGATATGAAATACCCGATTGGTAAGTGTCAATTTGTGGTTGCACATACCCATGGTGGTTGATACCACTTTAATTTGAACGTTTCACTTTTTTGTTGAGGCTAAATAGTTCTAAATATTCTTTTATAGTTCCAAGCAGAAGTGTCAGTACTATGTCCAAATACATTTTTTTTTATCAAAACAATGTATAGTTAAATACATAGTAAATTTTTCTTTTTACAAAAAGAAAGAAACTTATAGTAAATATACATACACACAAAACAATTAATACTTTGATGTAATGTTTGAAATCAACGTATTATTAATTAAATGTCCTTCTTACGTTAAGTGCGTATGCCACGCCATCTACATAATGGGCAGACAGTGTCAGTAGGCCATGTCATACAGCGACATACTCCGCATAAATGCCAGTGGGACAGTGGCATGTGTCACTAAAACTAGTGACATTTGTCAGTGGACAGTGGCATGTGTCACTAAAACTAGTGACATTTGTCAGTGGACAGTGGCATGTGTCACTAAAACTAGTGACATTTGTCAGTGGACAGTGGCATGTGTCACTAAAACTAGTGACATTTGTCAGTGGACAGTGGCATGTGTCACTAAAACTTGTGACATTTATCTGTGGCATGTGTCACTTAAAATGGTGACATTTGTCAGTGGACAGTGGCATGTGTCACTAAAACTAGTGACATTTGTCAGTGGACAGTGGCATGTGTCACTAAAACTAGTGACATTTGTCAGTGGACAGTGGCATGTGTCACTAAAACTAGTGACATTTGTCAGTGGACAGTGGCATGTGTCACTAAAACTAGTGACATTTGTCAGTGGACAGTGGCATGTGTCACTAAAACTAGTGACATTTGTCAGTGGACAGTGGCATGTGTCACTAAAAACTTGTGACATTTGTCTGTGGCATGTGTCACTTAAAATGGTGACATTTGTCAGTGGACAGTGGCATGTGTCACTAAAACTAGTGACATTTGTCAGTGGACAGTGGCATGTGTCACTAAAACTAGTGACATTTGTCAGTGGACAGTGGCATGTGTCACTAAAACTAGTGACATTTGTCAGTGGACAGTGGCATGTGTCACTAAAACTAGTGACATTTGTCAGTGGACAGTGGCATGTGTCACTAAAACTAGTGACATTTGTCAGTGGACAGTGGCATGTGTCACTAAAAACTTGTGACATTTGTCTGTGGCATGTGTCACTTAAAATGGTGACATTTGTCAGTGGACAGTGGCATGTGTCACTAAAACTAGTGACATTTGTCAGTGGACAGTGGCATGTGTCACTTAAAATGGTGACATTTGTCAGTGGACAGTGGCATGTGTCACTAAAACTAGTGACATTTGTCAGTGGACAGTGGCATGTGTCACTTAAAATTGTGACATTTGTCAGTGGACAGTGGCATGTGTCACTAAAACTTTTGACTTATGCCACTGTCCACCATGGTGTGACATTCAGGCATCTCCAGAAGGAAAGCGTTCACATTTGTAAAAATGTGTTTATTTCTTATTACATAATTCCATAAAATTAGTTGTGAAATATTAAAGCCATGAGTAGGTAGGTATGCAAAAATACACAAGTAATCAGAGACTGATATTAATATAAATAATAAGTAAATCATTTATAGAATATAAATTATATATAGGCCTACCATTATATAATTTAAATCAGATAAAGTATTTACAAATTAGCCTATTTATATATCAGACCCTGCATTGCCGTCTAACTAATTAAACAAAATGTCAAATACACCACCCGTTGATGTTCCTCAACTGTTATAAGTTATGGTGTATCTTTGCGCTGGCTAATGTGTATACTGACACCTATAGGCGAGCGTGCAGCATCATGATGCTTGCATGCACAATTTAAAGGTTTACAGTAACGTGTGCGACTGTTAATGCGGTATTTGTATTGACTTATGACGAATGGTTTATTCGTGTTTTATAGGATGTGCAGTTTGCATGATCAACAACATTCATGGCATTACATTTAACATTCAGTGGCAGATACAGAAGATTGTCACAAACCAACACGTCATATATTACGATCTTTTAAAACGTTCAATTGACATTTATTTCAAACATATCTCGAAAATAGTTTCTTTAGGTTTTTATGGCACAATTACACCAGAACAGCTGCTCAGCTCATCTGTCAGTCGCTGCTGAGTGTCACAACATACAGCGAGATTTTCCGCGACTCACTGTCACTGTCAGAGTCAGTGTTTCGCGACAATGTCAGTGACATATGCCACTCTCCACTGGCACATGCCACTGAGAACCGGAAGTGCCACCGGGTGTGTCAGTGTTTCGCGACAATGTCAGTGACACATGCCACTCTCCACTGGCACATGCCATTGAGAACCGGAAGTGCCACAGGGTGTGTCACTAAGCATAGCGACATGTGCCAATGGCCTCTGTGCGTCAGATGCCATGTCACTTAATGTTACTACTGCTACTGGTCAGATGGCAGCTGTCACTCACAGCAAATGCGTGTTCTATTTATAGAAAATGGGCTACCTGGCTATGTCGAAATTAAAAGATTTTGTTGGTGTGGAACATTTTAAATTATGAGCGTGAAAAACGGCATTTGTCTAGTGTGCGCGCGCTCCCCGCTTCACCAAAACAAATTCCTTGTGTGTGTGTGTGTGTGTGTGTGTGTGTAACAATTTTTGGCAATAAATCTCATTCGGATTGTTTTGGTAGATTGCTTTGCATGAGTAATAGTCTTGTTTGTGAATGTTTTTTTTATAGAGAAACAGAAGAAGGAGGAAATGTTATTTTATTAAAACACTAGGGCATTACAAACCAGTGTAGTAAACAGAGTGACTAATCGGGACCTTAAAGCTACTGCTTGTAAAATAGCTTCTTTATTACAGCTCTCTGACAAACTGCATGCCATGTGATCATCACACTGGTAATCCTCATAGACGGTAAAGGTTTCACTACATTAATGAGGACACCACAATTATGTCAACAGGTTTTTTGAGGGTTAGAGTTGAAAGACTCGGAAAACATGTTTTGCCTTAAATGTCAACAGGCGTGTTTCAGGGTTGGGGTTGAGGTTTAGCTAATACCATATGTCCACATATGGACTTTCGAATTGTCAAAGCCATTTCAGATGTCCTCTAAAGTCAGTTTTCCTGTCTCACTACTCACAAATGTGTCCCTGACAAATATAACCAACCTTTATGCTTTTCACAGGAGGTGGAGTGTGTGTGTGAAACAGGAAACAGAGTGTGGGGAGAGAGGAAGGCAGGAGACAGGAAGGAAAGGGTGACTGTATGAGGTGGGGGAGGAAGTGAAGGAGAATAGTGTTACTAAAGGGAAAGAGAGGAGAGGGGACCAGACGTCAGTGATTTAACTCAATAGCTGGCATAAAAATGCATATGGGAATCCTTAAAACAGTTTAACACACCTCTTGCAAAATGCATCTCCACTCCCACCAACTTATCTTTAGCCTCGCATATTTAATGCCCTGAGCATCAAGCACATCTAGGGCAGTTACATAACCAAATTAATTATGAATCAGGTCAGGACTGCAACAAAGGTGTGCTAACAGTCCTGTTTTGGAAATGAGGGACAAACAATGCTAAAAATATGCCTATTTCTACTTACTGAGAGAGTCACAGATGAGGTAAAGCATCATGCAACTGATCCAAAGACTTCTCAGTCAAGGCTATTCAAATACATTAGTGCAATTCTCTGCACTTGTGCTTGTGCATATGCACTCTACAAAAAAAAAAGGTTCTATATGGCACCAAAAATGGTTCTTCGTCGTAACCATAGAGGAACCACTTTTGGTGCTATATAGCACCATATCTTAACATGTTCTGTATATGGTAGCGGTGCTATATAGCACCTTAGTTAGCGGTGCTATATAGCACCTACGTCAAAGAACTGGTGAAGAACCGCTGAAGAACCACTCAAAATTGGTGCTATATAGCACTTAAAAAGGTTCCCCTATGATTACAAGCCAAGAACCATTTTTGGTGCCCATAGAACCTTTTTTTAGAGTGTATATTTGTAGCAGTCAAACTCTAATGGTCCCATTTTTTATTCAATAAAGAATTATATCTATATATTATTCAATTAATATAATATATATGTATATTAGTGCTGTCAAATAGATTAATTGCATCTGACATAAAAGTTTCTATAATTTTATATATATATATATATATATATATATATATATATATATATATATATATATATATATATATATATATATATATATATATATATATATATATATATATATATATATATATATATATATATATATATATATATATATATATATATATATATATATATCCGCTGTGTGCGTTTGTCTAATTTTACTATAATATCTCATGAAATATGAAGCATAATTATCCGCTGGTTAATTAATGACTACAATTTCATTATTTTTATTAATTATAATTTTATTTAATTTATTTATTGACAGTTGAGTTTTGTATAGCCACATTATTATCAATGATAATGACATATATAGTATATCTTTCTTATGCAAAAAATAATAATAAAAAAATAGGCCTAAATAAAAGGTAACTATATTATTTAAAAAGACCATTTTGATAACACTTTATTTTATAGTGTCCTTGTTACACATGGGTTGTTGACGTGACATGGCATTTTCACTGTCACACAAGATAAAAATGAATATAATTAGTATTGTCATCATTTAAAATGCAGTAAATGGTTAAACATTTCTTTGTCTTACATGGACCTGATGATATAAAAACGAAATGTTTGAGCCAAAGCTCAATATTCTCTTATTGTGTGACTGTCTCAAGCATGGTTCAATAAATTACAACTTTTTTAATTAAAAAGAAAAGCAAAAGCTCAATATTCTCTTATTGTGTGACTGTCTCAAGCATGGTTCAATAAATTACAACTTTTTTAATTAAAAAGAAAAGCATACAAATGTTAATAAATACCTCAGGCCTTTTTTTACAAGTGTCTATTTTAGTAAACGACAATAGACTACTTTTTTTTCATCAACTATATTTCTAAAAGCGTAGGAACTTGGTGGAACTCAAAGTTGGTGGTGGAACTGGTAGGGACTCACACCTCTGGTGTGACAGAAGTTGAAGGACTCCATTGAAGGTCATGTTACTGCGAAGCCCATGACGTGCACATGGTAAGATTTTACCTCAGAATTTTTCAGATATTTAACTTTTTTGGAACCACTATAAAAGTGCTCATTTCTGTTGTCCTTTGGTACGACACCCCTTCTTCATTCTTTCTGTCACACCATAGGACGCATTTCAGTAAAAATTTTCAAAAAACATTGAAAGAATTGACAAAGTTAGTGACCCATTATATTTTATCAAACATCACACTAAGACTTCACACCACATATCAATATGCATTTTTTCTTCAAAAGTGGTGTTTAAAAAAAAAAAAAACAAGCATTTTTACTGCTTATTTGTCAACTACACTCTAAAAAAAAGGCTCGTAATCATAGGGGAACCTTTTTTAGTGCTATATAGCACCAATTTTGGTGCTTCAGTAGTTCTTCAGCGGTTCTTCAGGGGTGCTATATAGCACCTTAGTCAAAGAACCGGTGAAGAACCTCTGAAGAACCGCTGAAGAACCACTGAAGCACCAAAATTGGTGCTATATAGCACTAAAAAAGGTTCCCCTATGATTACGAGCCAAGAACCATTTTTGGTGCAATATAGAACCTTTTTTTTTTAGAGTGTAGGTTACCCCGTTACACGTAGCTACCAACTATGGTAATAACGGTAATTTGTGCATAATTACAAACAATATATACATTATAATTAGAGTAGCGTCCAGTGACTTTTATTTTGAAAACTCGCGCGTGCGTACACAATCCATCTTGCCGTTGACTTCACGCAGCTCCTAAACCAGAGGGGCTAATATGTCGATGGAGGATCCTTTTTTCGTGGTTAAAGGGTAAGAAAAGTTATCTTCCTCTTCCCTGCCTTAACGGCTGTCTTCCGTCTTTGTCTAAACAACACGGGTTTGATAGTGACAGGTTAATTTAATGGTTAGTGAAGCATCTTCATCACTACCTGGAGCCACAGTTATTGTCATATTAATGTGTCTATGTTACTTAACTAATAAACTACCCTAATGAACAGAAATATTGATGTGTTTTTAGTTGCTTTTTAGGTATTTAGAAGGTTAAAGTCTACAAGTCTAAAGAAGCCATATACATAGTTGACTGGAGTGTAAACACACAAGGATTTATTATGTGGCTTGTGTTTGTGTGTTTCTGCCATTCATTTACTGTACAGATACAAACCACAAATGAATCATAGGTGTTCGTTGTATAAGACATCACCCCAACATGACAGTAACTACCACTGGCATAGTGTTTATTTAAAAGTTGTTTGCTACTGATAAACACCTTTCATTACGTTCAAGTAGAAAGGATTTGACAGTTTGCTCCTCTATCTGGCAGGGAGGTGCAGAAGGCCCTGTCCAAAGCACAGGGGCTGTTTGAGCGCTGGGAGGAGCTGCTGCAGGAAGAAACCCCCGTCAGCCGCGATGAGCTGGACTGGAGCACCAATGAACTCCGAAACTGCCTGAGGGCCATCGACTGGGACCTAGAGGACCTGCATGAAACCATCAGTATCCTGCCATAAACCAAAGCCCTATGATTCCTTCAAATATCAGAATGACGATAGATACCTTAGTAGACACAATGTTAGACAAATACTGTGTGCCTTGATGCCTTCATACCTTGTTATAATCCTTGACAGTATCAGGTATTGTGGAGGCAAACCCTGGAAAGTTCCGTTTAGAGGAACATGAACTTCAGGAGAGGCGGAACTTTGTGGAGCGAACACGGAGTTCTGTGCAGGTATCAATCACTCTCCTATTCATATATATATATAATTATATGGTGTAGACTTAGTTTTTTCATATACATGAGTGTGTATCTATATGTAGCTGATGAAGGAGCAGCTCTCTAGTCCCTCAGCTGTGGCCCAAGCAGAGAAGAAAAACAGACAGGTGAGTGATTCTCTCTTTTCAACTAAAATGACTCTGAATGGATTCATATGGTCATGTTTGCTAGTGACAACAACACAGTGTCTGTGTCTGACAGGCTCTGCTGGGGGCCACAGCAAAGGATCGTTACGCCGGTCTGGAGCCTCATCTGGTGTCTGCAAACTCCAAATACATTCAGGAACAACAGGAACAGCAGCAGGTAAAAGACAGGGGGTCAAAACATCTCCCTTTTTCATTCTTTTCTTATCCAGCATTATTTGAAAGTATTCCAAAGAGCATATTATTAGCTTCACAGGAAACAAGGAAATGTGACCTTTAAGTGCCAAGTAGTTCAGATACTTAAAGGAATAGTTCACCCAAAAATGATCATTATCCCATATTTTACTCACCCTCAAGCCATTCTGAGCTGAACACAATCAGAGTTTTATTTAAAAAAAAAAAAAATCCTGGCTCTTCCCAGCTTTGTAATAGCATTGAATAGTTAAAAAAGTTTTTGAAGCTCCAGAAAGTGCATCCATCCATCATAAAAAAGAATCCATATGACACCAGTGTGTTAATAAATGCCTTCTGAATTGAAGTGGGGGGGGGGGGGGAATCCATATTTAAAACTTTATAAACTATAATCACTGACTTCTGGAAATGCCTGTATGTGCGCTCACGAGAGAGTTACGTGTTCTTGCGGGAGGCGTCTATTCTCACCTAAGCTATCAGTTCCATCACTTTTTCTTGTGTACCAGCACTTCAGGCCATTAATGAATTGTATACATGCACATTAAGGGCTTTATAAGCCATATGAACTGAACGGATCAGTTATCTGCGTAATATGACTGAAGCCCAGTTGTTTAAAGGGTACCTAACACACACAGTTTCTGCCTATCTCATGTTAATCTTGAGTAGTATTGCATCCTTCATATCTCCGAAGGGTCTTTAGTTTTATCATATTTTTAAAAGACAAATACATTGTACCGATTCTTTTGTGGAGTCGTGCAGTGGGCGGAGCTGACGAGTCACGCGCACACTCACATAATACATCATGGCATTATCCCTGGATATCTTTCGATTCACGATACGTTTGTGTTGTTCACATTATATGCCCTTACGCGCCAATTGCCAACAAAACAGAGACATTTAATGCAGTTTCACACACCGCCTGCGGTTTCAGCTCATGACCGGGGACAAACAAACACACTTGCAGAACTCTGTTGCTGCTCCGGAAAATCAAACTGCATCCATTATTCCCTCACAACCAGAAACGCACTTCTTTAGTGGCATTGTTGATTTCGTGGTCTAAAAACAAAATGGCAGCGCTGCCAACGGCTTCCACAACCCGAATGAAGCTCGTTGACGGGCACGCTCTTGCTCTCGCTCTGGTTGATGTGTGCACGCGCTCATCCGGGAGAAATGCCCATACAAGGAAATCTGCCACTTATGACGTCATAGAGACAGAGCGTATTTAGGCCACGCCCACACGGGGACAATCCAACGCCATTGACTTTGCATTGCGTGAGGCTGCCTCCTTGTCATTAATGACTTCTAACAAAAAACAGAACAATGTCTAAAAGCTGATATGTGACAAGGTGTACAGCAAACAAGCTAAAAAAACAAAGCAATACGTTTTATAAGCTGTCGACCCAAAAAAGAGCGTTTAAGGAGACAAAAGTGGATTCAGGCAATAAGACGTGACGCTTCAGCAGGAAGAATGGGTACATTTTGGGATCCTGACACTCAATATGCCTATGTGTGCAGTAAACATTTTGTCACTGGTAAGTCAAATATCCAAATGTCAGTTTTGTATATTATATTTCCTGTCGCTGGTTATGTTCCCCTCCAGTGGACGTAGTTCTCAGTGTAATATAGCATGTCGCGCTCTGTCTCAATTGCCTGTATCCAATTATTTGTCCTTAAACGCTGTTTTTTGGTCAACAGCTTATAAAAACTGGTTTTTGGTTCTCGGTTGTTTAGCTTGTTTGCTGTACACCTTGTCACATATCAGCTTTTATACATTGTTCTGTTTTTTGTTATAAGTCTAAAAAATGGTATAGTCAAACAATTACAAGAAGTATGTTACTTTTTCATAAGGCCAGATACAAGTTAGAATCAAGGGCTTTTAAAGTCTGGACCTTCTTGAATTATTGACTAATCAATTGGTGACAATTCCAAAAGATAACAGGAAAAAAATGTTCAGTATTTAAACATTTTAAGTAAAGTTAGTTTGACTTCCTATGGCAGTTTGTAAATAAGTGATTCTTAACTAAGCTGTTACTTCATTGCAATTATCATCAGTCAATTCTGCATGTATGGATGATACCACAAAAGGCCATTTTGCAAAAATATATAAACAAACAAACACAACCTCACGAGTGAGCATTCCCCGGAAACCCGTTAAATTCAAACCAAACTACGCACTTGCACCAGATGGAGAATAATTTTTGGGTGGGCTATTCCTTTAAAGTTGGCATGAAACGAAAGTTGTGATAGTCTTTTCTTCTCTTTTATGACATATATCACAGTGAAACGGCTTCTCAGACAAGATAAAATGTAGGGTGTGATTTTTGTCAATCAGGAATTGATTGGATTGTTTTGTTTTGCTATTGGTTGATATCATGTGAGTGACGGGTTGCCCCGCCCTCACAACAGTAAACATGTCATCAGAGGGAAACGATTATGAGGGCACATAAATAAAAAATTATAATTTTGAAAACAAGAATTGTCAATTTTGATTTCATGGTGATTTTAATACTACAATTTGAAAGTAGCACAAAATCGTAAATATTTCTTCTTCATCCGTTTTACGTCATAACTTTCCCAATTTGTCTTTCTGTGCAGCTGATCATGCAGGACCAGGATGAGCACTTGGAGCTGGTCACAGGCAGTATCCGTGTGCTGAAGGACATGTCCAGCAGGATAGGAGACGAGCTGGATGAACAGGCCGTGTAGGATATTGTTGAATAAACAGAAACACGAACATGTGTATTCTATTAATAGTCAATGTCTATTTGTTTTTTTGCCATGTGTGCTTTTTGTCCTAGTATGCTCGGTGAGTTTAGTGAGGAGATGGACCAGACCGGTTCTAGAATGGACTCCGTGTTGAAGAAAATGGAGAAGGTTTCACACATGACCAGCAGTGAGTGCTTTTACTCCTTATTGTGTGTTTCCTCTAATGGTTTTCTCACGTTTTAAATAATTCAGTGCAAATGTTAATGTTTGTAATTTCAGATGTTATTATATTTATACACTATCATTCAAAAGTTGGGGTATTTGTAAAATGTTTTTGAAAGACGTTATGCTCACAATGGCTGCATTTATTTGTTCAAAAATACAGTAAAATACAGGAATTTTGTGAAATATTTTTACAATTAAAAATAACAATAGTCTTCAGTGTCACATGATCCTTCAGAAATCATTCTAATATGCTGATTTGGTGCTCAGGGAACATTTCTTCTTAATATCAATGTTGAAAATAGTTTTGTAAATTGTGTTAAAAAGCAGCATTTATTTAAAGCTACACTGTGTAACTTTTTTAGTTTATTCTTAGCTAAAAACACTTAGTTCTTTCAAAAATATATGTGCTCATTAATGTATATTTACTTCTTTCAAGTAATAAAGTATTCTCGTAAGTTTATAATATGCCATTGAAAATACATACGGGTAATGGGTTCGAATGCCGGTCGCCATGTTGCCCCTCCATCTTGAAAGTTCATCAGCCAAAGAGGGACATACCCGTAAATTCAAGCTTCGCCTTTCGCGTTTTAACACTCAATGGCACCGTGTCGAATGTGGACGAGGTCGAACTGGAAGCCATGTTAATCTTGGACTAAATCAGCCACCGTAGGAGTTAAAACGAAATCGGAATTGAGAGGCATAGAAACTATTATTCACTGGATGGTCATATACCCTTCCACCACTAGATGGGGGAAATATCACACAGTGTAGCTTTAAAATAGATTTTTTTTGTAACAGCTCAAAAGTGTTTACTGTCACTCATAGGTTGAGTTTCACTTTTGCGCTGGGGGGGGGGGGGGGCACCTTGGGGTATAATTTATATTATTATTAATAATAATAATAATAAATGGTCTAATTGTAGTAGGCTAATGTTGTAATCAGTTTAAACTATTTGCAAATAATAATTTATTTTAAAATGTGTACAAATTCACTCTTATTCGTATGTCTGTAGAAACTGCAAAAAAAAAATGTCCTCGTCGTCGTCATATTCATTTATGAATCAAGTTGTCTTGCATCTACTTACATTTGTCCACAAACTCTTGTTGCGTAGTGACAGTATGATAGTAAGCCACGCCTTCTTTGATCTGATTGGCCATCTCGATAATTTTGACATTGACGAGCACTGTTAAACCACTGAGCAGCCTAAATAAAAAATTAATCCGCCTAAAAATGTAACTTTACACAATTTTTGTCATCCTAAAAACAATCAACTTTACTCATTCTACACTAAAACGATAAAATAAGTGAAATAAAATGTATTATATTATTAAAAAAATAAATAAATTCATAGTTCAGACCAAATCATTGGCCCTTCGACCCCCCCCCCCCCCCCCCCCCATGCCCAAAAATTAGCCTATGCTGTCACTTTTGACCAATTTATTGTCTTTGCTGAATAAAACTAATTTTAAAAAAAATAACTGACCCCAAACTTTTAAACGCATATAATAGCATTTAATTATAATAATAGCATATAATTATAATTGTAGCATAATTTTTATGAATGAATTTCTCAACTCACACAAACCACAAACAGGTTCTCATTCATTGTTTACTCAAACGCTATCTTGCTCAATTTTGCAAGGCTTAAGAAGCGAGTGTGAGATTTTGACTTGGATCATATGTTCTGTGTGTCGCAGGTCGGAGACAGTGGTGTGCTATCGGCGTTCTTGTAATCATACTGGTCGTGGTGCTCATTTTGTTCTTCGCCATTTAAACCAGACTCTTCAGTTTGGCCCTCCATCATGCCAAAAGCTTACAGAGGAAGACGGAATTTTGCCATGATTCTTCCAGCTCGGCTCACATGATCCTTTGTGAGAAAGAGATCCCAGTTATTTTTGTATAGTCCTTTCTCGTCTTTTTGCCTTCATCTAATCCATATGTCTTCTGGCTATCAGCATTTCACTCTCTCCCGCTGCTTTTGGATTGGACTTGTTGTCGACTGGAAGGTCTATTCCGGAATTTCACTGGTGCTGAGATGGAAGTTAACAGTTATTATATTTCTTATTTCTGATGTTTTATTGTGGTACAGAGTGTAAGTGGGGATGAGGAATTTGATATTGCCTTATTATATTTTTATATGTTTGATTCTTACAGCAGTACAGTACATTCTAAATGCCAGAGAAAGAGGTTGACCATAAATATTTTCACCAATTATGTAACAATTGAAATGTTGTTGTTATTGGTTGATTCAGATTTCTTTAAACAAGCACAGCGAGTAATGCAGGCTCATAGCGCCCTCTAGATCTGTAATATGTGCTTTGGAAATTGTGAGAGAAGAAATGTAGGGCTATTTAAATGATGTTTTAAAGCAAAGTCACAGCTTTAAAATCAGGTTAACATTGGCTTTATGGATCAATCTAATGCTTTATTGCATTATTTGAGCGAGCTTATGAAAAATTGCTTATTTTGCCTGCACGTTTCATTAATCTTCTTGGATGTGCTTCTTTTCCCATATTTTAAAATATGATTAGGTAATTCTTCTAAGTATTTGAGTTTTCCCATATTTTAAAAATCATTTTATGTATTGCTTTTGAGATTACTGTACATTGGATTGAAGTTTCATATTGCTGTGGAGATGTGTATAGAATCATTTGGACATATAGACATTCTTAGTCTAAGCCTTCGCTGCATGCCACAGTGATATTCCATAGCCATTACTCCAATAATAATAATAATACAGTATATATTTGACATTTTACTATTTTTCAAAGGAAAATGCTATTAACTGCTCTTTTAATTGCGGTGAGATGCATGTTCTGGATGTCAGCTCTATTAACTGACAACATCCCCTAAAGAGCTGATCGGACCCCGCGGTTAGGATCATTACTTGATATTTCTATTCCTGAGCTTGAGCTCAGATCTAATCTTGTGCCCATCTGTGGGTGTGCTAATGAACATTTTGTACTCACATCTTCTGTGCCAATGAGTTGTTTCCAGTGTGCCCTCTGATCTGAGACACTACGTGCCTGTGCGTGAATGTATTATGTTCAATATAAATGATTTCCTCTCTGAATATGACACATTTCAGTATTGTCTTGTCTCTTGTAATACGCTTAAGTACATAAACCCTTAACTGAAAAGTCAGATCCAACTTCAGGCGTAAGACCTTTTGACAATTCTAAGCCTTAAAAATGTGTAGTACTCATTGTTATTAAAAACGTGGAACACAGAACTAAAACTTAATACCTCTTACATGCCCTTGAGGGAGATTTGGTACGCATTTGATTCTTTTATTTGCAAAGTAATGTCTTTCAGTGCTGCCTACATACAAATAATTGCATTTCAAAAGTCTAATGCCCTTGTCACTTGTTTTTGTAAGTATTTGTATTGTATACAAATTTTGCCTTTATTTTGGCATCTTTATCCAAATGGTTCCTGAATAAAAGTATATGACTTTGACATGCCCTTTCATTTTTCAGGTCATTTTCAAATGACATGCATCACATTATGGAATAACTTTATAGCAGGAAAATATACCATGGATATGTAATTTACTTTCACAATAAAGATACGTATCATACAATATAAAAGCCAATGGACCCTTTTCACGGACTTTGACGTGTTTGACACTTTTATCAACGTTGCAGTTCTAGTAAAGTTATTTTCATTTAAAAAATATTACATTTTAAAATAACTTATTTTTTTATACATTAAAATGAATGAAACTAATGAATACACATTTACAACACTATACTTTGTGTTGTATTACCATGGGAGTAAATTTCCCTTGGGTGAAAAAAACGAATGAATGCAGCTAGCAGTATTTCTAATACACCGATCAGGCATAACATTATGAATAACACTGATTTACTCTTCATCGCGGCACCTGTTAGTAGGTGGGATATATTAGGCAGCAAGTGAACATTTTGTCCTTAAAGTTGATGTGTTAGAAGCAGGAAAAATGGACAAGCGTACGGATTTGAGCGAGTTTGACAAGGGCCAAATTGTGATGGCTAGACGACTGGGTCAGAGCATCTCCAAAACTGCATCTCTTGTGCGGTGTTCCCAGTCTGCAGTGGTCAGTATCTATCAAAAGTGCTCCAAGGAAGGAACAGTGGTGAACCGGCGACAGGGTCATGGTCGGCCAAGGCTCATTGATCCACATGGGGAGCGATCACACAGACAAGCTACTGTAGCTCAAATTGATCAAAAAGGTTAATGCTGATTCTGATAGAAAGGTGTCAGAATACACAGTCCATCGCAATTTTTGTCCTGCCGGGAAACTTTGGGTCCTGCCATCCATGTGGATGTTACTTTGACACGTACCACCTACATAAGCATTGTCCATGTACACCCTTTCATGGAAACGGTATTCGCTGGTGTCTGTGGCCTCTTTCAGCAGGATAATGAGCCCTGCCACAAAGCAGAAATGGTTCAGGAATGGTTTGTGGAGCACAACAACGAGTTTGAGGTGTTGACTTGGCCTCCAAATTCCCCAGATCTCAATCCAGTCGAGTATCTGTGGGATGTGCTGAACAAACAAGTCCAATCCATGGAAGCCCCACCTCGCAAATTACAGGACTTAAAGGATCTACTGCTAACATCTTGGTGCCAGATACCACAGCACACCTTCAGGGGTCTAGTGGAGACCATGCCTCGACGGGTCAGGGCTGTTTTGGCAGCAAAAGGGGGACCAACAAAATATTAGGAAGGTTGTCAATGTTATGCCTGATCTGTGTATTTCTCTCATCTGACTGCAGTAATCTGCCTTAAATGCAGATTTTTTTAAAAATGAAAAAAAAAAGGGATTTTTTTTCCCACTTTTGGAACGTTGTGGAAATGTTTTTGTCACCCATTAACCGCTATTAAAGTTTACCATTCTATTGTTGACCCGACAACGATGTACTAAAAGCATCAAAGTTTTTCCTTCGCGTTTTTCACGTACAGACGACAATATTAGAAACGTCAAAACTACCCCGTAAACACAGACGGATCCACAAAAACGATCAAAAACTGTATTATGCTGCCAGGACAGTAGTTGGCGATGTCACTCTGTAAAGAAAAAACGATGCGCATACTGAACACGTAATACGCATGACGTCACCGTTTTCACAAATTTGCATTTTGAAGATTTTGAAACCCGTTTTCCATAGTTTTCAGGCCCCCAAAGCGCTGTTGTCGTGTAAATCAATGGCCAAAACACATAAAAAGTGTTCTGTTTTTAGTTGGAGACGACTTCTGCTTCTGAGAGCCCCAGAAATGTGAAAAAGGTCCATCTGTAACTGCTTTGAAATGACTAAGCCACACATTAAAACAAAAGACAACCACAATGATTTTCTTTGTTACAAACCATTTATTAAGATGTATTATCTTTTCTCCATGTTTATCTTTTTTGGGGCTTTTTTTTTTTTTTTTTTTTTACAGTAGTCAATGTGCAATTTTCTTTCTCGTTGGGTCACAGTTAAGGAATTCACAAAGTTATTGGCACTTGAAACACAGAGGAAACACTGGCATGTACTCAGGGTTGGGTGAAGGGTATTTTGACATCAGTAGACGCTACTGCATTTGTTTCCAAAAAGCGTTTCTGGGGAATAACATCTCATGCTGTGAGTGCACAACTAACAATCAAACTTCATTAGTGTTTCTATGTATAATGTACAGTATATATAGATTTGTATTTATATATGTATATTCATATATCTATACTGGAAAATAAAAGAGCTGCAGGATCCCTGCGGCCACACCAGAGACATGCTCTCCGGAGCCATATGCTGACGGAGCTCCCGGCCCCTGGTGAGGTATGAATCTACCACCTTCCGTATTCTACGTTTCCCCCATTTACATCTGGTTCCTGTAACACCTCGAGGGGTCTCCTGCATCGCATGACCTGTTTTGGGGCACAGGGGCCAGGGAGGTATGGCTGAAGGTGTCGGGAGGTAGATCCACACACCTGCTCGTGTGCGTGCACATGTATTGGTCTCTGGTGGGCAGGGAAGTACAAAGAGCAATGTACGTTTAAAATCTGTAAAAAGTCTTTGAGGTTGCCGGTAGCGCAGAAGCGCACAGAGAAGTGAAGTACATGTACATGGAGCAGAGGGACAGAGGCATGTTTATACTGGGGAAAGAACGCTGGAAAGGTGAAACGAGATTAACAGGTTGATAGACATCCAAGATAACAGTTCAGGAGAGGTATGTCTTCATCCGAGCCTTCATCTTTCATTGTTTTTCCTGTGTACATGCCTCTTTTTTTCCTCCGCAAAACTGTGAAGTGGAGTATATATATACTGTATTCACACAGAACGCGTTCTCGCACTTAAAAACGCGTTTTTACGTTAATATGCTACAGGGAAAACTAGGTTTTTTTTTCATGCACTGGTCAATTTGACGTTTTTGGGGCTTCTATAACAGCTTTCAGACTAGTGAAAAGAAAACATATCCAAAAATACACTTTTAAGTGTTTATTTTATTACATTTGATCTAGATTTCAATTACAATACATATCTGTTAGGGCTGTCTTCTCAAAAAGATTTTTTTCCCCTCAGACATTGAGTCTTATCTACACTTCAGTTCACCGGTTTATTCCCATTTGGTTTTTATTCCTAGAAATATAAAATAGACATCCAAAATCCCCTCTGTAAAACACCTCAATTGATACTTGGCTTTATCCAATGTTCAGATTTCTGATCTGGAAATGTGAGCAAATTAGTGCATATTTAATTAGATAATGCCTCATTTGCATATTTAAACATACATTTCAGAGAATTTGTAATACAAATAAATTGTGATTAATCATCTGGGGAAGTATGATTTTTTTTTGTTGCCCTATTCATCTGTGGTGTCTTGCCTTAAAAGTCAAAATTCGATGCCAATGTGATCAAAAACGTCCGCTTAGCGCACATTAAAAAAAGAAAATAAAAAGAGTTAAAAAGCAGCTCAGCTGAATGCAAAAATGTGTTCTGTGTGAACTGGCCCTAAGACTAACAGAAACTTTTATTTGATAAAAAAACGTAACACTTCCCATTGCTCAGTCGAATCAGAGGCAGAGAGAGGGAGCTGAAGGTGCTAAAGAAAGTGTCTTCAAATTGTTTTCAGGCCAAGCACACCTTGCTTTTTAATAGAGATGGAGAATGCATCCCCTTTTACATATTTTATAAAACTGAGGGTTGCACTTTAAGCCTGGCCATGCATATATATTATCATATTAATGTATTTACATATGACGTTGCAAAGCCACTAAAATAAGAAATAACCATTCATTATTTGTATTAAAAATACAAATATCATTCATTTTCTATAATGAGGGAGGACAATTTTAGCAGAACATCTTTAGCTTTTTATTTTGTAGTCAACAATTTTCAAAAAGGGTTGCAGACTCTCCATTGAAGACCCCTAAGGTACTGGTTCACAGAGAAACTATGAACAGCTTTTCAGATTTAGAAAAAAGCTCCCTCTCTCTTGCAAAATCCACATAAATGTAATATCTTCAGCAAAAGATACGAGTAGCGCTCTCAGCTCCATTTCATATATTTTACAATGCTTAAAATCATTCGGCAGAGTCCCACAGAAAAACAAATATATATACGAGAAAAGGGATTTTAATAATCAAGAAAAGTTTCACATCAAAAAACTCTTAGTTTGTGATAGCTGTTCGCAAATCCCCATATTGGCCATTTGTTAATAAAGTGTCATATTCAGTATTGATTGTTTTGATCGTCACATTGGTAAAAATCAACTGAAACTATTTCTTTTAGTTTCGGATTTGGCAGTTCAGAAACATTTTAAACACAGCTGTGCACATTTTCTTCTGTTCAGGGGTTATTAAATAAAACATCAAAAACAAGTCTAAATCCTCTGCTGTCCCTTATTGGCCAGAAGAAGCAACTGCATTGCAGTTCTCTTTCCGACCTGCAGCGTTAATGAAGTCTGACACCAGGTGACGCTCATCCAAGTGACACTCTTCACCAGCGAACTATTTCAGTAACAAAAACGATTCCTTTAAGACGGAAAATAAGTAATAATATATAGCTTGCAGCAGTGCATGAAGACCCAACTCCTTATATCTACGCTCCTTCAAACTCATCAATTTCAATGCAGTAAATGCCCTTTCAGCTGCCTTCATCCTTCCCAGCACTTCAGTCATATTCAAAGCAAAAATATGGCGCTTCTCTTGATCCTAGCTATTGTACATTTCACAACGTTTCTTTACAAAATACTTGGCAACTCTACAGTCTAATGTTAATTAGTAGCATTTCAATGGCCAAGCACTATCCTAAAGCAGAACAAAACCATGGATAAGAAAAACAAAGATACATAGTTCGCCTTTATTCCTCATTTTTTGTGGCTTGACCTCAGTTGTTTTGTTTGACTTCCATGCTTCTTACTCAGAATACATGTAGTTTAATTGATGAATGAAAATGCTCTTGCACAAAAGACCATGAACCCAGGCTGTGGGTCAGGGATTGAACTTCAAATTCCACTCTAGTTCATTGGGTTCAGAGATCAGCGCACATTGTGCACACAATCTCACCGACGCACCGCCGAGCAGAACATGTTAAGAAGGGATTTATGAGTTGAAAACGTCACAAAACCCAGCCCTCATGGACATACAGGCTGGCTGCTTCCTAAAAATAAAAACTTCTCGTCTCTCACTGTGTCCAACACCAACATGATACAAAAAAAAGGATTCAGCTCCTTGTACATTCCAAAAGAGATGAAGAAATGTCGTATCTTTTTCGCTCTCGTTGTATTTCAAAAGGAGCAATGAGGAAGAGTCAAACACAAAGCCATATTTTTGTCACCATCAATCTATTTTTCACACTTGTCTGTTTTTTTTTTAACAGTGGAATGTCACCACACACACACACACACACACACACACACACACACACACACACACACACACACACACACACACACACACACACACACACACACACACACACACACACACACACACACACACACACACACACACACACACACACACACACACACACACACACACACACACACACACACACACACACACACACACACACACACACACACACACACACACACACACACACACACACACACAGTATAATTGTGACAGTTGATGGAAGCCATTGACTTCCATAGAATATTTTTTCATACTATGAAAGTCAATGGCTACCTTCAACTGTTTGGTTACCAACATTCTTCAATACATCTTCTGTGGTGAGTAGAAGAAAAACTCATAGTTTGGAGGTTTGGAACAACTTGAGGATGACTAAAATGGTGAAAGAATTTGCATTTTGGAGTTAACTATCCCTTTAACTTCCAACTCAAATACAGTCTTAAAGAGTTAGTTCACCCAAAAATGAAAATCCTGTCATTAATTACTTACCCTCATGTCGTTCGACACCCGTAAGACCTTTATTTATCTTTGGAACACAGATTAAGATATTTTAGTTGAAATCCGATGGCTCAGAAAGGCCTCCATTGGCAGCAATGACATTTCCTCTCACAAGACCCATAAAAGGTACTAAATACGTTGTTACAAAGTCCATCTCACTACAGTGGTTCTACAATCATTTATGAAGCGACGAGAATAGTTTTTGTGCGCAAAAAAATCAAAATAACGACTTTATTCAACAAGTTTCTGTCTTCCGCCTGGGCCTTTGACGTGAACTCACGAAGCACCAGGACGCATGGGTGAGAATATGACGTAGAGCCGGTGGTTCAGGCATCCAGGAAATGCACACTTTAGCACCCTTTTGACCACTACGTCGTGGTGCTTCGTGAGCTCATGTCAAAGGCCCAGACGGAAGACAGAAACTTGTTGAATAAAGTCGTTATTTTGATTTTTTTGGCGCACAAAAACTATTCTCTTCACTTCATAAAATGATTGTAGAACCACTGTAGTGAGATGGACTTTGTAACAACGTCTTTAGTACCCTTTACAAGTCATGAGAGAGGAAATGTCATTGCTGTCAATGGAGGCCTTTCTGAGCCATCGGATTGTGCGTTCACACTTGTCATGTTTGGTTCGATTAAAACGAACCCAGGTGCAATTGCTCGGTTAGTGCGGTTCATTTGAACATATGTGAACACTGCCATCCGAACCCTGGTGTGCACCAAACAAGCGGACCGAGACCCCTAAAAAGATGGGTCTCGGTCCGCTTCTAAACCAACTCTGGTGCGCTTCGATTGATATATGAACGCAACACGGACCAAAGACATGTAAACGAACCAAAAACAGGACGTGATGTCACAAGATGCGACGCTACAAGTCAACTGATTTGACGATGCGGAAAGATCGGTGTATCCAAAATGAGTAGAGGGCAAACGTGGAGCAACGAGGAGGTAAAGTGCCTCATCAACATATGCAGATCCTCGTTTCTGCGTACAACGGAGGAAATCCTGGTGCCGTTTTGAATGTTTTGAACATTTTATGAGCTCTTCGTGAGTTCTCAGCTGGTAAAAATAAAACCATATGTACACGCATAAAATGATGGCGTTTAATCCAGCACACAGCATTGTTTTTAATGTTCGGTAAGCAAGCTCCATCGCGAAATATACGTCATAAAAGCCGACCAATCAGGTTGTGACCGTATCCCTATGCCTTTGGTTCGGTAACTTTAGGTTCGCTGTTAAAAATGCCAGTGTGAACGCTAAGCGGACCAGGTCTATACGTTTTGTTTTTGTTTTTTGGTCCGGACCAAACTAAGTGTGAATGCACCCTAAAATATCTAAATTTTTGGTTCCCGAGATGAACAAAGGTCTTAGAGGTGGTGAACGACATGAGGGCAAGTAATTAATGACAGAATTTTCATTTTTGGGTGAACTAACCCTTTAACCCCTTAACTGTCACCCCCTTTTTTGAACATTGATGAAAGTATGAAAAAGTTATAGAAGTTTAATGTAAAGAAAATATACTGTACTATAAAGTTTATATTTTATATAAAATAAATACTCTAAAATTAAAGCCATATGTCTAAATAAAAGTTATGTTCCAAATTTGAAGTTGATATACATATATATAAAAAAGTGGTTCCTGTGAGATTTTATTTAGGCGTTATACCAAAAACAGCCACCGAGTGACACTCAAACTCCACTGAATTTCTTTCATGCATTTTTCCAGTCACAAATATATACATTTATTTAGCAATATTACTTCTATCACAAAGTAACCACCAAATATGGAATCTTTAGACTTTCAGACGATATGTATTTTGTCAAGATTATAAAAATGATAAAATATCATAATACATTTTGTAATATGACACGACACCGCCAACTAAGGGGTTGGGGACCGTTAAAAGATTTTAAAGTACCATTTCCATGGTAAAACAAATGTACGATTTCAAAAAGGTTTTCACGGGATGAATCTTAAGTTTTTACAATTTATGATGATTACTAAAATATGTGATGGGGAAAAAGACAGGGGGAAAAAAAAGAATGCCAACGGTGACAGTTAAGGGGATTAAAGTCAACATAAAAAAATCAATTTTTTTTGTATGTTTAAGTTGGAATATTTAGTAAGAACCCAAAATGCAAGGCAGGATTTAAATCGATTTGAACAACTTGAATATGATTGAATTAAAAGTGGTTGTTCTACACCAAAACTGGAGGCAAGTGTAAAAGCAGAAATCTGAAGTCGACTGTTAAGAGGATGCATTAAGATTAAATGAGTGGTTTTAGAAATAAAGCATTTTTTTCATTCCATTGAAGAAAAAAAAACAATAAAAAACAAACAGTGTCATTTAGGAAAAACATGCACAGAAATCATTTACAATAACAGCAGGGGTCTCATGAATAAATGTTGCAGAAGCACAAAATAGGCATTGAAATATGCATGATATGTTTTCCATGCAGACATGGATATTAAAAAAAATCCTTTCTAGCATACATGGATGAATCATACACAATACGAGCTATTATATGCATTTTAAAAACAGAAAGGGTGAATTGTCATTTCATGCTGACTTTCAATGCAGTAATAATATGCATATGTAAATTGCATGCAAATTAGGCTATGCATAATAAAAAGCTTTGTACATTCCATATGTGAGTTTTTCAAGAAGATGAGGTGGAAAAGTTCTGGCAAACATATGGTTTTATGAATATGACACCTTTTAAATTATACTCAAAACCTGCCATGTGTACATATGGAATTTTTTTGGCCGTGTATAAAATCTGTGCAAAGTTTTATACATGAGACCCCAGAAACGTGTATTAAAAAGAATCACTTTTGATTTCATGCTAACTCTAAAATGATGAAACAAAACCAATGGAGCCAAACCAGATTGGATTCAAAGCGAGCTGATGTTTGTTTAATCAAAGCGTAGCGTTTGATGCCTCCATTTGGGAAATGGCTCACTGCACCAGTTGTGTTTAAGTGTGAGTCTGAGTGTGTGTGTGTGTGTGTGTGAGCATCCATCTCCTCACCATTCCCTCCCTCTCTGCTTGCGTCTGCACTGTATGTCTCCCTCTCTGAGTCAGACAAAAACAAACAGAGCTCTCTGATCTCTGCATACACACATACCAACCACCCACCCATCCATCAACCCACACACACACACACACTCACAATGCACATATTCCACAGTCAAACACCAACACCACCCACGCACACTCTCTCAGACATGCATTTGGCACACAAAAACCAGACGTACACACATTTGAGCACGTTTACATAAACAAATGCACGCACATAAAGAGCATGCCTTTGGCGCACGCTCTCGCTTTCCTGTCAGCCTCCTCGCATGAATGCACAGACATTAGCACGTGTGACTCCAAAAATGGAAATGAAAAAAAGAAACTCAAACTCAAAACAAAAAAAAAGTAGCACAGCACAATAGCACGCATACAGACTCATCCAGGCATTCTTTCTTTCTCTGTCGCAGACTAGTTGTGTAAGACTCCCAGGCACCAATTTCCACTCTTTAAGGCAGTGCTGAACAATCCAGCTCAGATTTCTGTGCAAATATCTCATTCGTATCCTATCGTACTCTGATTAAGACTTGGTGCAGTCTCTAAGGATCGTACCACGTGGCTGAGAGGTAAAAATTCTTCTTCTAAAAAAAAAAAACCTTGCCTTTGTCCTTTTTCTTCCATGAAATGTCTAAGTAAACAGGCTTAAAAATGTAATTTAAAGAGATAGTTCACCCAAAATTATGATGCGTTTATAATTGCATGATCATTTTTATTTTATTACTATATATATCTAAGTCAATGGTTACCAAAACCAATTGGGTAAATATCAACATTCTTTAAAATATCTTCTCTTCACAGAATAAAGGTGCGTCATATTAGCAAAATTTCAGCGAAACTTCATAATAGCGTACTCTACAAGTTCAATCCAAGCAGCTTTCAGCTGGTCAGCAAGGGCAAAACATTTTCGTTCTAGCACGAAAAACAGTTTTGTTGAACAACAGTAAATGTGGCCACAGAATTGTCTTTTTTGGGGTGAGCTGTCTTTTTAAAAGAAGAGGTAAAAATGGAAAAAGAATAAATGTAAACATTAAAAACCCACAAATAACAGGGCTATATGTGCTAATAATATAGTTTTTAGGATAAAACTTTTGGACTGGGAGGATCTTGACCAATCACAGCCTTTCTCAAGCCATAATTCAAACAATTTAGTCGACCGTTACAGGACATAAGTGTGCTTAGGTCATACTTTGGGAATCTAATTTTAACACTTTCTTTCGTCTCCGAACCCGGGGTTACAACAGCTCTTTGAACTTATCTTACTGAAACCCGAAACCATCAAGAGAGAGACACTTAAAAACTGACTTTTCAAATCCACATAAAAAGAAGACTACAAAAGGGTTTCCACTCTCAGAGTGGTCTTTAGTGGTTGGAGCAACCATAGCTGTGGCACTGATGCCGTTCAGTGCCAATCTCTAATACTGCACTCGGCCCACTTCATCAGAGCGTTTAGTGCATCTCTGTCAGAGGCGCTGAGGCGTTGCATGTCAGAATGCGCCATGCGGCAGCATGCACCACACTTGTGCGATAGGTGCATGAAGCAGTCAGCTGTGTTACAGCGCATCAAAAACTACCATCTGCAGTCGCCACACACACTCATTTACACCAGTCCTACGTCAGATGCCATTTTTACACAACTACTAATGACATCAAAAGAAATGTAAAAGGCCTTGATTTTTAAGCTTGTGGGAGTTTGCCAGTAAAAACGTGTTGATTTGATTAAACCTACCAAAGTAACAATATTAAGCCTTGGTAATATACCAAAATAAAATGATTCAAATAGACTTTGGATTTCGCTAATGCAAAAACATGTGGACAACAATTCACTATTCGTTGATTCAAAAGGTGAGAATCTTGCACAGACCCTCTCTATCAACAATCAAAACAGGACAGTAGTTTCAGATATAGCGAAACAGATTCATCTGCCTCTTATAAATTCATATCACAAATCATGACAAACTGCTTCTCTTGGGATACTTGGCAAGACAAATAGTGGAAAAGCTGGCAAAAAATGACAAACGTTGTTCAAATAAAAACATTTCAAAGAAAAAGGTGCCTAAGGGTGTTGGTGCAGGAAGAGGAAATGGGGTCCAAAAAGCAGATATACCGCTACTAAATATTAACAGATGAATACAATCTTACGTCCAGCAACATTAACTTTCTGGATTCTCCAAAAAAAGATACATTCAGAATCACGCCAGTGTTCTCAGACTGGATAGGAGCTTCCAGACACCATTTCCCCTTCAGATCACCCCAAATGTCCCCGGAGGTCCCTCCTCTTCAGGAATGTGTTTCTGCTGTATGGAGAGGAGGGCCCACAATGTACAATCAAAAAAGATCTACAGGGAAATAAAAATGAACAGATTTGGAAGTGGGATTCAACAACAGTTACACTTCTCGACTCCGCGATGACATCAACGCCCAAGGTGAGACTGAGATACGATGGAGGAGTGGAAGTGAAAGAATAGCTGAACCATGGTAGTGTTACTCACTAAAAGAGGCTGCTACCATCCCCGCTCACACCTTGCAGGGCATCTGTCGATGACTGGCCAGAGTCAGAGGCCGTACCACCTTCCAGGGATCCCGTTTCGAAAGCATGCTCCACCCCCAAGCCGTCAGACTCCATTTTGGCAGCGTCCGGAAGGAAGTTGGCGTAAGCGTCGTTTTCTGCCATCAGAAGCTTCAGTTTCGGAATCCAGCTCTTGCGTACCACGCGCCGTGCGTTAGTGCACATGTCTGCAGCGATCGCGTTCATTTCGCTCTCTTTGAAACTAGGAGCAAAGTTCTGGCAGTAAACTGGAGATAAAAAATAAAAAATATCTATCTATCTAGTAATATTACTATCGTTAGTTTTTCATGCACTTTTTACACAAAGATATTTCATACTTAAAAAGTCACAAGTAGCAACAGATATTTTCTTCTGTATTGTGATGTCCATCCAATTATCAGAAGAAAAAAAAGTAGGTCAGGACTTAGTTCTATCCATCGGTTGTTGATTGGATTCTGAGATTTGGGCGTGAGCCGTGTGTCATTTGTGGAGGGGTGGGGTATATCGAGTTATGACATTGAGGCAAAAAACATATGAATACTTCACAATAACACCTATGGCTCAATGACATGACAAGCATTTTTTGTGTCCGAATTCATTATTTTCCTAAAAAAATAAATACATGTCACATATCAAATTGATCTACAATATTTCCTTTATACGATACTCTTTAAATTTTTTGGAAATTCAATTGACTTTTTGAGTAGTGGTGTTTCAAAGACCTAAAATGTCAGGTGGTGGGACCAGTAAATTTACATTTAAAAGTATCAATTCCCACTGCAATTGCAAAATGAAGTAAAAAATATCAATGTAAACCATTATATAATGTATACAAATAATAAAAAATAAAAATAAAAACACCTTATGGAAAACTGTGTTCTGAACACATGAAAGTGTCCATTTATATGAATTGGACTTAAAGGGCAATACATAGAAAAGGGAAAGGGAATTTACCATGTGATATGCATTTTACAATAATTCATATGTGTATTGTATATGTATATTATTTTAAATTAATATATGGTCGCACCACTTGACATTTTCTGTGTGGTAAAATCAGAAATCTTGTTTAACAATGAATTAATGCGGTCTTAAAAGCTGTAAAACCAATATGAATCAACACCATACATTTTTTGGACACAAAAATGCATTTTAAAACTCTTTTGCTTAAAATTATTATTTTTCCTATTTGTCATTGACCCCTATAACATGCATTTACCAAATAGATGGGTTGAATTTTCATTTCATTACAACTTTAAAAATTCAACTGGTCTGTTTTAATGTAGATAAAACAGCTGGATTCATAGAAATAGCTCATTTGTTTTACCAATAACAAAATATTACACAATCAGCATCAATACAGTACTTACACTTAACAGCATGGAGAACCCGACTGTCGAGTGGCTTGCGATTGGGGTCATTTGTGGAGGACCGGATGCCTGTTCCACAGCTGTTTGCAAGAGTGCTTCTACAGGAAAAACAGAAAAGGATAGTTCAAAATACACTTTAAACGTAACACACAGAATCTGACCTGTAAATTGCAAGGGCAAATGGGATCAACAAAGTACTGTTGTTCACACAAACAGCTTGAGGACCGTTTTCTTCTACTAACTGAAACCGTATAAAAAAAGCCACTTTCTAAATCCCTAAAACAATTAAAGTTAACGTTTCCATCAAAGGGATAGTTCAACCAAAAATGAAAATTCTGTCATTAAATACTCACTTCGTTCATCTTTGGAACACAAATGAAGATATTTAATAAGCTAAACCCCCCAAAAACAACGACTTTATTCAACAATTTCTTCTCGTCTGTGTCATTCTCCTACGCTGTTGAAGCAGTAAATACAGTACAGTGCTTCCGGGTTCTACCTCAGAACGCTGGCTCACTATTGGCCGGCGCTGTTTACATTAGCACCATGACGGATGCAGTGAGCCGCCGTTCTGCCATAGAACTCGGAAGCACTGCACTGCATTTACTACGTCAACAGATAAGGAGAATGACACAGACGAGAAGAAATTGTTGAATATGGTTGAACCAATGAAGTCACACGGACTATTTTAATAATGTCTTTCCTACCTTTCTGGGCCTTGAAAGTGGTAATTAAATTGCTGTCTATGGAGGGGTCAGAGAGCTCTCGAATTTCATCTAAAACATCTTCATTTGTGTTTCGAAGATGAACGAAGGTCTTACTAGTCTATTATTTACTATTTAAGAGCTAGTTCAATCCAAAATTCTGGCATTATTTACTCACCCAAACCCTTATGACCATCAACTTTCATTGATGCAGCTTGGAAATTATGCTAAACATCTCTTTTTTGTGAAAGAAAGTCATAAGGGTAAGTATATTTTGACAGAATGTTTATTTTTGGGTAAACAAATCCTTTAAATACTAATTGCAAAGTGTTTTGTTTATTTGTAGAATACAGTAAAAAGTACAAAACTTCACTCACCGGTCAAAAAAGGCAGCAAGAAGCCGCCTGAGCAACACTTTGTGGCGTGTGCCTGCACTAACGTGGCAGTTCATCAGCTGAGCACGTGAAATAAAAACACTGGTGCCTGTTACTAGCTCCAGTTTCTCAGCAGGGTCACCTTCTTCATAGAGTTTAGGATGACAGCGGTTTCCGATCTGTGCAATGAGCTCAGTGGGAAGAGAGGCCAGATCTTGCCTCACTCGAACTCCTCTTCCCCTCGATTCAACTGTGAGGTGGTCGGGTAATGATTCCACTCGTTCATTGGCTGAGCCAAGATAGCAACGGGGAAAAGAGGTAAAAAAAAAAAAAAAAACATGTAATACACATATAAAATTTATTTATCATCCTTTTTGTTTTGGTTTGTTAAATGTTTTCTTGCTTTATATATGTTGTTTAGATTCTTTTTGGGGAACCGTGAATGGAAAAACAGGGCAGTTTCCTCTACTGTTTAACCTATTGATGGAGTTCCTCAGGGCTCGATACGCTGCCCAATTTATTTCCCACAATTACTCTACATTCCGAAGTCTACTACCACGATGCGGGATTCTTTTTGGGGAACCGTGAATGGAAAAACAGGGCAGTTTCCTCTACTGTTTAACCTATTGATGGAGTTCCTCAGGGCTCGATACGCTGCCCAATTTATTTCCCACAATTACTCTACATTCCGAAGTCTACTACCACGATGCGGGATTCTTTTTGGGGAACCGTGAATGGAAAAACAGGGCAGTTTCCTCTACTGTTTAACCTATTGATGGAGTTCCTCAGGGCTCGATACGCTGCCCAATTTATTTCCCACAATTACTCTACATTCCGAAGTCTACTACCACGATGCGGTGTTCAGCAGTGTCAGTCAATACATTTAACTGATAAACATTAGCAATCAGTCAATAAAAATTAATTGGTAGTCAACTTTTCTTACCTGTTGCCCCTACATTCAGCATGCTGTACATAGTGTACATATTACAGATCTGTCTGTACTGTTCTTCTGTGGTTTCGTCTGTAATTTCCTCTTCTTCATCATCATCATGGTAAGAGATCGGCGAGTCACTGGTGTACATGCTTGGGGTTGCTGGGCTGGTGCCTTCCGGCGTACTACTGCTGTTGTTGTTATTGTTGTTGCTGTTGCTATTAGTGCCCAATAAAGCTGCGCTTTGAGGTGGCGCCCCGCCCACGCCCCGTCCTGCCTCCTGCGAATAACGGGCTGCTTTCCTCATACCTCCTCCTCCACCTCCCCCTGATCCTCCACCTCCTTCACGGCTTCCTCCTTCCCAAAGACGCTTCGCAACTGGAGTGCAAACCACTGAATATGATGATGCTTCTTGTTGGGGCTGCTGGGCTTGAGGTTGCTGCTCTGTCTTCACCCTTGACATCAACGGAAGAGGTGTGAGACAAGAAGTAGGTCGAGCCACTGCCGCGGTGACCGCACCTCCTCCTACGGTGCCACTCCCAGTTTGAGTAACGGGGCTCTGGGGTTCTGAGGGTGGCATTTCTTCAGTGTGAAGTCCCTGTGAGTCACAACTTGGTGAGCTGACCTTTAGGAAGAACTCTGTGCCTTTCTCCATAATCTGCTGAATCTGCAGGAATCCTGCTGTGTACATTAAGAGAAACTGATCCCCCAAGTTCATGCTAAGGCGACCGGTGTAACAGAAGGAAAGGATCTGCTGGAAGCTCTGAGGCTGAACCGCTGGTGGTAACTCCACTACAGAGCTCTTACTTCCAGAGTTGAACAAGTCACGAAAGTAGGAGCTGCTGGCAGCCAGCACTGCCCGGTGGGCTTTAAATGTGTGACCCTTGACCACCACTGACACGTCACAGTACAGACCCTGAAGCCTCTGCTCATTAAGACACTCCAGGACATTGTTGCCAAAGTTGGGAATCGCCATCTGCAGCATCTGAGCCATATCGTAAAGCCCAGCACTACAGAGCCTGTGAAAACACAAAACACAAAACACTTATTTTTCACCTCAATTATAAAATGATCATATAATAAATGACCAGTGTACAGAATACACATCAACGCAAGTATGCAGAAATATCTGCGGAAGTGCGGATTCCCACAAAATTTACCCATTGAAATGTATACACATTTAAACACCCCTTGCATGCTCATTTTTTAAATATTTTGATCATTTCATGTTAACGGTTACTAATAAGTTTCGTTTAATACATTTTACCATATCAACTCCACAGAATTCCAGACATGTTCTCACTAAATCAGTGTGGAAAATGTGAAAAAGTGCACCAATTACATAGTTTGGATATGATGACCGCTATAAATAAAATAATCATAATTCATTTATAATTGTTTGTATGTCAGTTTGAATATCACACAACTTCAAATGGTCATATTTAAAATCTTAAGCTTCTATTTTCAAAGACAGCTGCAAAAAGATTTTTTAAGGTTAATTGTTTTTGAAAGAAGTATCTTTTGCTCATCAAGGCTTCATTTATTTGATAATGTATACAATAAAAATAATAATATAGTGAAATATTATTAAAATACTAGTTTTTCCTTAATATATTTCAACTTAAATGTATTCCTGCGGCAGAGCTGAATTTTCAGCAGCCATTACTCCAGTCTCACATGATCTTTGGGAAATCATAATATGTTGATTTGGTGTTCAAGTAAAATTTCTTATTATTATCAATGTTGAAAACCGTTGTGCTGCTTAATATTTTTGCGGAAAGAAACCGTGAATTTTTTTCAGGAAGTCTTTGATGACTAAAGTTCAAGAGAAAAATCTCTTGTAATATTAAAGAGGTTTTTGCTGTCACTCTTGAGTAATTTAAAGCATCCTTGCTAAATAAATAAACCTTACTGACCTTAAACTTTAGAATGATAGTGTAGATAACTTCTGATAAAAAAAGTTGCTAATTGTCTCACACACACATATTTAAACTGTGTGTCCTTTAAATAAAGCTTCAAAGATTTCTGGAATCATGACACAAACACACACATTTGCAGTATGTTATCTATTCTTATAAAAACATGGAGACACACACACAGTGCTACTCTGTTCTAACTCCAAGGTCAATGCGTGCAGTCTCACAAACAACATCCCATGACTGTCAAGTCCGTAACAGAAACAGAGAAAATGCATACATTCTCCACTGAAAAATTAGACAAAGAACAAAAGCAGTAAATGTTGATGATACACATTCTTAATATAACTGAAGATTAGAGCACATGCCTAGGGCTTAGGGTTTTCAGTGGGTCATGAACAATTTATCCTACAGTGTATTCTTTTTAGGATCATTCATATTTTAGGATCTGCTCTAAGCCAAAGGTCAGCATGACAAGTACTTAAAATCCTTTTAAGAGCAGAAGATGAATACATGGTACACAAAAGTCATCCATCCTGTATAATGAAATCCGAAATGCTTCTGAGGAACAACTCACATTTGCACATTACATTAAATCATATCAGTGTACTAAATGACCAACAACTCTTCAAACTTAAGTGCAGTTACTTTTATGTACCTCCATTGTTTACTTATGTTCATTCAGTCTGCTGATATAGATCAGTTCTAAAGAACACTTTTAAAGCCATTCTTAATCAAAAATGTTACGTTCATAGTCACAGTATCTTCTTGAGTGTTAAATCACAACTACTAAAAAAGTACCTTACAGTTTGGTCAAAAATCCCCCAGTGTATTGAGTAATTTCACTCCAACGTCTTGCATTGTATCTCTGTACAAAGGTTGATCGGGAGGTCACATGCATATGCAGATCAAATATTCATCAGGCTGAGCAGTAAGGTTATGCAAAGTTACAAACCCAAAACTTGTTACTAAAGAAACTTCCATTTACACTCTTTAACATTTATAATAAAACAATTAAAAACAAAAAAATATGTGTATACACGGAAACAAAATCATACATTAAATGATCATCAAAAAATGTCTATTTTCTATTTAGTTACTGCAGTTATTCTTACTACTGTAAAACTCTGATAGTAGCCACCATTCCACCGAATAAAATGTACATGTCGAAATAATATTATGCTGTTTATTAATATTAAGCCAAATTTGTATTTATTATGCCCAGCGTAACAATAAATAATATTTTGGAAACAGTACAGTAGCCGTTTAATTTGTGCCATCCTAATTTAAAGGGTTAAAGCTAGTCATTTAGCTACTAGCAATCACAATTTAAGAAACAGATAAAAATTCTTCTAAACTTAGTTATAAGAGTAAACTAGTAGTTTAGATTGTCGATTGTTGAATGTAGTTCAGGAGCTAAGAATCGAAAATGCCGTTAATTCACCTAGACTATTTGTTCTGTATCACTCGAACAGCACTATTTCCCAAAGGCATAATAACAACAGTTTTGATTACTAGCATAAATGTAATAAACTAGCAATAGTTTGTAATCTCACTGTGAGAGTCGGACGCCGGTGTTTCGGTGATGTGGGCGGCCGCGGAAGGGCCGCGGTACCCGGCGAGAGTGTGCGCCCGCACCGCTGCCCAGATGGACACGAGCTCCGGGTTGGCACGGGCCCCGGGGGGCAAAAAAATACAAGAAATAATACCCTAATTTCCTGGTTTCCTCACTAGATTCTGCGACCAAAGAGCTAAAAGCTGCTCAGACTTCAAAAATCCTGTCACCAAAATAATCTGATAGATGAATTATTGAGAAGCCCACATCCGTTTCTCTCGCCCCCTCGGTGCCAGTGCAATGCTATGCAATGTCGGGCTGGATTACAGCCAGGCACATACCAGAATATCTATACCCAAAACGTTTTGATTCGCCCAGCAGCAACCATATCATATGCATGCATTATTATTAATACTAATATTAGTATTATTATTCCACCGCATACTCGCAATTTGGCTTTCTTAAGTAGTCATATTTGTATGCACGCGGCGCAATCATCGGATTTCACATCAAATATTCTGTGGTTAAATTCTACTCCATTTTGGAGGGAAAGGAAGGGGGCTCGGCTCCATCTTTTCCCGACATCAACAGGTCATCCCGGGACAAATGCAGCAACTGGGGGGCGAATCACACTGATCCGCGAGACAAGACACCATTAACCACTTGACGTCTGAAAGCACATAATGCCCCCATCCAGTACAAATCCTCAAATCGTCCAGAAACAAGTTTTAACATTGCAAGCGATGGTGTGCATGGCTAAAAAGTTGGGAAAATATAAATGGGTGTATTAATGCACCATAAATCAAGCTCTCGGCAGCAAGTCATTGAAGTGGTTAAAGTTTTGCAAGCCCATCCCCCATCTAAAGCAATCGCACACCTTAACAAAACAATACCCCTATCCAAAATCCGCTTAAAATTTTCTCAGCTACCCCGTGCCACAACAATAACTAACGCGACCCCTTGTTCAACCCACGTGATTGCCCCTTGACACCACTCAAAGTGGCATGACCCGCTCGTGCATGCATTAAAATACTCACCCCCTCGACTGCAATCTGCTGGAAAGTGATTCAATGGAGGAGTCAAGACTCTTTCTCTCTACGGGCAGCCATTCATCGTGAATGCACAGGCAAGACACCCGAGCGCAGAATAATCGAGGGGTGCATCATTTTGTCACCCCGGTTAAAGAGCACAGAGTTACCGATCATGCACAGACCACGAAAAAGAACGCTGCCTGAACGCCAAAGCATGAAATCGTTGCCGCGCGCTCTCCGCTGGACCAGCCTGTGCGCGAGACGGCCGTGGTTGCGCGTGCGACAGTGCGGAGAAAGTGAGCAGTGTGAAGCGTCTAGACTCAGGTGAAGCCCTAGAGGGGTCTGGGTGCTACGCGCACTGCATGCCAACCCAGCTCTGCATGGCGCACTGGAGGAGAGGTTGTACTAAACGCCTTCGAAATATGTCCACCACGTCGTAATGGGGTCAAATTATATGGCGTATAGACAATTAGTGTTTATAGAACGTGACTGGATTAGATTATCAGTTCGAATGTGACATTTGCACAGAAGGAAAGTGGCATATATACCACGAATGTTTAATGCTGCACCTACTTTACGCAGAACATGATGGAATTTATGTTAAATATAAAATTATGAATATAGACATTTTAATGACAAAATAGCTACTGTCAAGACACTCACTGTCATTGAGTGAATCAGAGATCAAAGAAAAGTTATACTATTACTTTACTATAGTTTTCCACCCAAAACTTTGATTTATTTTTTCATTTAATTTTTTTCTCGACATCAATATACACCATAAGCATAACAATACTATTGATAATATAATAATAATAATAATAATAATAATAATAATAATAATAATAATAATAATTCATTGAAATATATCAGAGCAGATAAAATGCACACCCAGTAAACACAGAACGTTCCCATATGGTTCCCGTTTGGTTATTTTTTTGGGAACCAAATAAGAACGTTCTGGGAACGTTCTCTATTGGTTATTTTGGGAGGTTTATTTTTATAACCTAAAGAGAACGTTCCCTGCAGGTTATTTTGGGGTTTTATTTTGGTGTTCTGTTTCCCAGAACGTTCCTTGCAGGTTTTTTTAAGGTTTTATAAACCAAAGAGAACAATCCCTGCAGGTTATTTTGGGGTTTTATTTTTATAACCTAAAGAGAACATTCCTTGCAGGTTATTTTAGGGTTTTATAACCTAAAGAGGACCATCCCTGCAAGTTATTTTTGGGGTTTTATTTTTATAACCTAAAGAGAACGTTCCCAGTACATTCCCTGCAGGTTATTTTAGGGTTTTATAACCTAAAGAGAAGAATCCCTGCAGGTTATTTTTGGGTTTTATTTTTATAACCTAAAGAAAAAACTTTCCTGACTAACCAATGGGGAACGCTACAATGTTTGATCTATGTTCTGGGAATAATTTTTTTTTAACTGGGCAGTGCTTAGAGACATGAGTCTGATTATTAACATTTATAAACATTTTTTTTTTCTTAATTGTGAATTTACTGTTCACCATCAACTGGCATTCAATTTCAAAGAAATTTTTTTGCATACAGTGTTGGCAAAGCATAAACAAACACAGACTAAAAAAAGTTTCTGTAATGTCAATCAAAAAAACAATAAAATATCAAATAAAATATTATATCCTGACACTGTTAGTTACTATAACCTTTCTGTAATTTCTGCTATGTGTAGTATAGATAAAAGGTAGTATATTATAATTTTATAAAAAAAAAAAATTTTTTTAACTAAATGTTTAGAAACGAGTTGCTAAATGACCCTGCTTTGTCCTCGGTCGGTGCCCTCATTTTACAGTGTGTGGAGCTTTCTAAAGGTTGCTGTGCGCGTGCGCAGTGTCTGGCGTCTCTGTAAGGCGTTTAGTACTACAAGGCTTCCGTAGTTCACATAGTCGTGGGCTGCACGTGAATCCTCCCTGAAAACACACGAGCTAACTGTTGACAAGTCTCTATGGTAGTGTACATTTAGCTCTCTGTTTTGTTTTTTGTTTGTGAAGGATCTGCTATGACATTACTAAAGTGTCTTTTTGAAAGGATAATTAGCGTAGGAAGGCGAGATAAATTGTAACGCTAGCTTGGCTAGTTACATTGTGAATGTGAAGATGCCCAGGTTTAGAAACATTTGTCTTAAATGTAAATCTGAAGTGAGGTTTTAATGGGTCATGAAACAATAGAGACTGAAATGGCTGTATGTGAGTAGAATGTATATAAATCGGTTTTAAAATGTTTGACTGGAAAAATTAATAATGAAATAAAGTTATGGATATTCATCAGTCAAAAGGTGTGGGAAGTTGGGAGGCCTTGTATTTGTTTTTTTAATTAAGTTGACAGCATTTGGGAATTTATAAGCACTTATTAACTCAAATTAATTTTGTGTTGACAGGTCACAGCTTTTCTTTGGTAGATGTTAGCAAGGACTACACTTCAGGTATCATTTAGGTGTCCTAGTTTGTCATTAGCGTTTTCTAAGAAGAGAGCATCCTTCCTTCAGATCCTCACAACAGGGCGCAGTTGTGTCTTGAAACATTTCAGGACAATGGACAGCAAGAAAGACCCCAAAGAATCTCAGGACACCACCAGTGCAGTTGCAGACAGTACCACCACAGCAGTGCCAAAGGAAGACACCGATCCCTCCAGCTCTACAGAGAGCGTTCAGACATCATCTACACAACCTGGGCTTTTACCAGGCGAGACAGTTGTCAGGGAGGGAAAAGCTGCCATTTTATTCCCAAGTGCTAATGAGGTGTTCTACAACCCTGTGCAGGAGTTCAACCGAGATTTAACGTGAGTATGCCATCCAGTGTGACATCTCGTGATGTATTGTTTTCTAATCTCGCCTTTAAACTTCCCATATACCGTCTTCAATCAGGTGTGCGGTGATCACAGAGTTTGCTAGGGAGAAGCTGGCTCAAAGGGGCGTCCGGATCCTGGTCCCGGGTGAGAAAGACAGAGTCGTGGTCCGACTCTCAGAGGAGAAGAATGGTACGGTGGATCAGGAAGCATCAGAACAGCCTGAAAATGAGCAACAGAAGGAAGAAGAGCCTGATGAGAAAGAATACATCACTGCCTCTGTAGGGGAAAGATGCGAGGTCTGTGTGTGCTACAGTGTGATTTTAGTATATATTATTATAGTATTTATTCATATTTTTTGAGATGGCTTTTGTTTTTATATTTCCAATTTTCGTTTTAATTTTACTTTAAATGTTTGTGATTTTTAAATGGGGTTTTGACATTTTTATTGACAATATTGACACATTTATTCTTCTTCTAATATTTGTATTTCATTTTTATTTCAGCTTTGTATTAATTAATGATTTTAATCATTTTTGTTTTAGTTAACAATAACAGACTGACACTTTCATGATACACCTACAGCATGACTTTTTATAATGAATAATGAATTAGTTCTCAGGATGTATATATCAGACTGAATAAACCTTCAGGTGAGCGAGTATTGTTTTAGGATGCAATAGAGTGGTAATTAATTAATAATTAACTTTAAATTAATATAAAATAATGAAATTATTTTATTAAATGTAATTATTAAAATACATGTAAAATTTGTTTTAGAATTTATAACTAATTTTTATTCCACACGACTGTTGTTTTCAGTAGTCTCCTAATGACTCACTTTTTTTTTTCCTCCCTCATTTGTGAATCACTTTGGCTAAAAGTGTCTGCCAATAAGTAAATGTAATGTGATTTATCTCTCTCTTTTGCTCTAGCAAGGTCTGTGTGTGCTGGAGGGTCTGGCGGCTTCAGGCCTGCGTTCAGTACGTTTTGCTCTGGAGGTTCCTGGCCTGAAGAACATCACTGCTAATGATTACTCTGCTAAAGCTGCTGCCCTGATCGCCCGCAATGCACAACACAACAACGTGTCCCACATACTGCAAGCCAGCCAAAGAGATGCTAGGTACTGTTTATATATTCAAGTATTTGCTTATACACTCACAAACATCTATTGACAGCTGAAGTATGTTTTGGCTTATTCTGTCAAGTGTAACTTTAGTGTTATTTAAGTACTGTTATAGTAGTTTGCAATATTTCAAATTAACTTATTAACATAAGTGCAATTTAATTTGCTTCAATTTAATTAATTCATTAATATTTTAGTTTTATTTTGTAATTTTGGCACTTATTTAGTTTCTGGTTAAGTTTTTAAAGTTTAAAGGATTAGTTCACTTTCAAATAAACTTTTGCTTATCATTTACTCACCCCCTTGTCATCCACGATATCCATGTCTTTCTGTCTTCAGTCGAAAAGAAATGAAGATTTTTGATGAAAAGATTTCAGGATATTTCTCCATATAATGGAAGTCAATAGCCTCCAAACGGTTCAAGGTCCAAATGAGAGGTTCAGTACAGCTTCAAAAGGGCTTTAAACCACATCAAACAGTACCAGACGATCAATAAGGGTCTTATCTAGCGAAACGATCGGTCAATTTTTTAAAAATAAATAAAGTTTAAGTTTTATAAGCACAAATGCTCGCCGTGCTCTGTTCAGTGATGCGCACTCGTGACGTCACGTAATACACAATTACGTTGAAAAGGTCACGCTAGACGCAGGCGCAAAGACGTTTGAATATGTGGATACGGTCCTCCTTCCGCTCATTTGTAAACACTGACTCGGTACTTCCGCCTGCGTCTAGCGTGACCTTTTCAACGTAATTGTATTTTATGTGACGTCACGAGCGCGCATCACTGAACAGAGCACGGCGAGCATTTGTGCTTATAAAACGTAAACTTTATTTATTTAAAAAAAAAAAGACAGATCGTTTCGCTAGATAAGACCCTTATTGATCGTCTGGTACCGTTTGATGTGGTTTAAAGCCCTTTTGAAGCTGTACGGAACCTCTCATTTGGACCTTGAACCGTTTGGAGGCTATTGACTTCCATTATATGGAAAAATATCCTGAAATCTTTTCATCAAAAATCTTCATTTCTTTTCGACTGAAGACAGAAAGACATGGATATCTTGGATGACAAGGGGGTGAGTAAATGATAAGCAAAAGTTTATTTGAAAGTGAACTAATCCTTTAAGGTTTTCATCTAATATTTATATTTTTTGCTTATATACTAACAAACAACTGTTGGCATCCGAAGTGTGTCTTGGCTCATTCTTTTAAGTGTTATTTTAGTATTTTTTAGATGCTATTGTTGTATTAGCTCACATTTTCTTTTCTTCTTTTTTTTAAATGTTAGTTCAAGTTTTAGCAAGTACATTTTAGTAGTACATTTTTAGGTAACATTTTACAATAAGTTTAATTTATTAACAGTAGTTAATTGATACTAAACTTTTGATCTTTTATTTTAAATTTATTAGTAATTGTTTAGATTAACACTGACTTTAACGAAGATTAATAAATACTGTAGAAATTAATTATTGTTAGTTAATGTTAAAGGGTTAGTTCACCCAAAAATGAAAATTCTGTCATTAATTACTTACCCTCATGTCGTTCGACATCCGTTAGACCTCCGTTCATCTTCGGAACACAAATGAAGATATTTTAGTTGAAATCTGATGGCTCTGAAAGGCCTCCATTGGCACAATGGCACTTTACACTCTCAAGACCCATAAAAGGTACTAAAGACGTCGTTACAAAGTCCATCTCACTACAGTGGTTCTAAAATAACTTTATGAATCGGCGCCAATAGTTTTTGTGCGCAAAAAACCCCTAAATAACGACTTGCATAGTGATGACGATTTCAAAACAAGGTTATTTAGGGTTTTTTTGCGCACAAAAACTATTCTCGCCGATTCATAAAGTTATTGTAGAACCACTGTAGTGAGATGGACTTTGTAACGACGTCTTTAGTACCTTTTAAGGGTCTTGAGAGTGTAAAGTGCCATTTGTGCCAATGGTGGCCTTTCAGAGCCATCAGATTTCAACTAAAATATCTTAATTTCTGTTCCGAAGATGAACGGAGGTCTGACGGGTGTCGAACGACATGAGGGTAAGTAAATAATGACAGAATTTTCATTTTTGGGTCAACTAACCCTTTAACTAATGTAGTTTGCTACATGTTCACAAATGAAACTATTTTAAAGTGTTACCATTTTGAAAAATTATATATAAAATATTCCTGATATATGTTTGATTTGTTTTTTAAAGTTTTTCATTTGATATTTATATATTTTTTGAATTGCAACTTTATTTCACTTACTGAAAACAAATTTTAATAGTTTTAGTTAACAATAACAACACTGATTATGTTGCGTCCTAAATCCTGGTGTAACACCATCTGTCCAGTATGGTGATGTATGAGGCAAGAGGGAGGAAGGAACGCTATGATGTCATTGATCTTGACCCCTATGGCAGCCCATCACCGTTTCTGGATGCGGCTGTGCAGGCTGTCAGTGAGGGAGGTGAGTCAGTATCTGTAGCTTTTCTCTCGCATGCACATTTTGAATTGATCAAGCACATATACCGGAATGTTGTCGCTCTCTCGTTGTCAGGGTTGCTTTGCGTCACGTGTACGGACATGGCTGTAATGGCTGGAAACAGTGGGGAGACCTGCTACAGCAAATATGGCTCTATGTCCATCAAGTCCAAATACTGTCATGAGATGGTAAGATGGGCTCACTGGGTTTGTGCATGGATGAATGGATGGAATGAAGGCAACTCTTCATCACGTTTTCTTTCTTTTTATTCTAGGCCCTGCGTATAATCCTGCACAGTTTAGATCAGAGAGCAGCCGTGCATCAGCGCTACATTGAACCTCTCTTGAGCGTGAGCGTGGATTTCTACATCCGTGTGTTCGTCAGAGTCAAAACTGGCCAGGCTGTAGTCAAAAACTCTGCAAGGTAACATACATGGTTTACTCTTACTGTCTATATAGAGAGTAATAATAATCATACATGAAAAAGTGCGCATATACTACCATCCAAAAGTTTGGGGTCAATACTTTTTTTTTTAAGTATTTTTTTAAACTTTCTATTCATTAGAGAATCTTGCACACAACTGCTTTTAATATTTAATTGTAATAAATAGTTCTTGAGCACCAAATCATGTGACACTGAAGACTGGAGTAATTGCTGTTGAAAATTTAGCTTAACCATCACAGGGATAAAATATTCAATAGAAAACGGGTATTTTAAATTGTAATATTTTAAAATATTACTATTTTTACTGTATTTTTGATCAAATGAATGCAGCCCTGGGACGCATAAGAGACTTCTTCTTTTAGAAACCTTCAAACATCTAATGTGTGTTTTATGTTGCAGTAAGCAGGCGCTGCTGTATAACTGTGTCGGCTGTGGTGCGTACCATCTGCAGAGGATGGGGAAGAGGATGATCCAAGGCAAACAGTGAGTATTTCTACCTCCAGGATTGTTCTTTTATCTCCTGTTTCACTTTTTTTCTCAATGCCTTTGTACTGCAAGTAACATTGTGTTTCAGTTTGTGTATATTTATGTGTCTGTTACAGTATGAAGTATTCAGCAGCCACTGGACCACCTGTAGGGCCTAACTGTGAACACTGTGGGCAGAGACACCAGGTCTGAACCATCAATACAAAAAAATAAAATATCCCTTTGATGTGTTATATCATGTATCCCTACTTATAAACCATGATGGTTATCTACCGATATTAGAGCTTTTTTTAATATCAGTATCAGTCGATATTTGACATATATCAGCAAATTTCAGATATTTAATTTTTCCATTTTATTTCCCCTATTTTTATGTTTCATATGTCTTAAAAAAACACACATAATGTAATTACACTGTTATATGTAATCTTTATAAAATCTAAATGAACTAATATTAATTAAAATTAATCAAAATTAATACACATTTTTCATACTCTACATCAGGGATTCCCAAACTTGTTTGTCAGCTGTAACCCTTTGACCTAAAATTTCTACTTGGAAGTACCACCTGAGATTTTAAGTTGTTTTAATAATTTCTTTAACGAAGCATTAAAGCAAACTTTATGGAGGTGCAAGTAGGGAAAAATACTTTATAAAGAAAATATAACTGCACACTCACAAGTCTATTTTTACTAGTGTTTTGCCAACAAGCCTTGGTGATAAAGGCCTGTTGCCAAAACATTGAAAAAAATAAATGTATAAATAAGTGTGCAATTATATTTTTCAATAATTTAACAACACATTGGCATGGTTGAGGCTGTTAATTGTCACATGATATGCGTGTAAACAAATAACATCACAGCCCAGTTTGGAAAATAGTCCTGTAAATTATAATGTTTAGAGTTTAAAATGATTGGTTTTAGTTTTAGTCTTTTCTCTTTTATTTATTTAGACAAGATAGTATAGAATTTTAATATCAGCCATTTATCAGTTATCTGCCATAACATGAAAACAATGATCAACTTGTTGTATTGGCCAGGATTGTAATATCAGTGCATCACTGTATAAAACCAACTGTCATGCTATAGTATATGTCAGCCATGAACTTTTAGTTCTTCCTTGTTTTGATTTCTTTGTTTCTCTCTCTGTGTTTCTAGTTGGGTGGTCCAGTCTGGGCGGAGCCTCTTCATGACATCACATTTGTTCAGAAGATTCTAGGTGCCATTTCAGGGAACCCCACTCGCTTCAGAACGTCCAAGCGGATCGAAGGGGTGCTTAGCATGGTGACCGAGGTCAGTCATTATTAAACTTAATATTAATAATCATCAACATAATTATAACATCTTTAATGTAAAGGCAATAACAGATTTTGATCATTGAATAGAGATTGAGTGCTGAGAGAAAGATGTGTTTTTCAGGAGCTGCAGGATGTTCCTCTGTACTATGCTTTAGATCATCTGAGCAGCACAGTTCACTGCAACACACCACCCATGCTGCAATTCAGGTAAACTCACAACATTTTCAACCTGTGTATTATTCTACTGTTCAAAAGTTAGAATTTTGACTTCTATTCAGCAAATATGCATTAAATTGATCACAGTAAACGCATTTATGATGTTACAAAACATGTTTATTTCAAATAAACGCTGTTGTTTTGAACATTCTGTTCATTAAAGTATCACAATTTCCACCCAAACTTTAAGCAATCATTAGAATGATTTCTGAAGGATCATGTGACACTGAAGACTGGAGTAATGATGCTGAAAATTCACTGGAATAAATTTGAAAAACCTTATTTTCAAAAACAATAGTATTTCACAATATTACTGTCTTTACTCAAATAAATTTAGCCTTGGTGTCTTAAAAAAACACACATAATGTAATAACACTGTTATATGTAATCTTTATAAAATCAAAATGAACTAATATTAATTAAAATTAATCAAAATGAATGCACATTTTTCATACTGTACATCAGGGATACGTCAGCTGTAACCCTTTGACCTAAAATTTTTACTTGGAAGTACCACCTGAGATTTTAAGTTGTTTTAATAATTTCTTTAACGAAGCATTAAAGCAAACTTTATGGAGGTGCAAGTAGGGAAAATATATATACTGTACTGTAACACATATGTAGATAGCAGTGTTTCTTAACTTTCTATTTATTGTGTAGGTCAGCTCTCATGCACGCTGGGTACAGAGTGTCTTTTTCTCATGCCTGTAAGAATGCTGTGAAGACCGACGCTCCCGCTGGGGTGTTATGGGATATCATGCGCTGCTGGGTGAGTGATCGCCATCCACTCATAAGATCCTCCCCAAAAGTTCTTAAGACGATGCCTCATTTTCTAATGTCAATTCTCTGTTTGCTTATTCCTCAGGAAAAGTCCAACCCTGTGAAGAGAGAGCGGTTATCAGAAACCAGTCCTGCCCACCGCATTCTCTCCACAGAGACAACGTAAGGATCAAACGCCTTCTATTTATTCATCTGATGGCTATTTTACATTTTATATTCAAATCCCTGTCAAATCTGTTGCTGTGCCTTTTAGTTTAGTTTAATTGCGGTTTCATTTTGTTTTAAAAAGCTTTATTACCCATAATCCTCATATTTTCTCATTTAGTCTTCAGGCCTGCTTTGAGATCAGAGAGGACGCAAACCCTCAGTCACGGAAACGTCACCTCACGCGTTTCCAGGAGAACCCACAGGCCAATTGGGGACCCAAAGCACGTGCCAGAGCTGGGTCGGTTTTACTACTTCTGTTCTTTTGTCAAATCATAGTCAAAATCTTTCATTTAATCTTAAATGTGTAAATCATCTCTTTTTCCCTCTTGTATTTAGTGGAGGAATCTCCTCTGAGCTGGAAGACAAAAGAAAACACTTTCAGGGTAAAAGAAAGAAACAAATCACAGACTCCTCTCAACTCAAGAGCCTCCCATGTAAGAGGTTTCGAAAGGTACGTTCAATTGAATTCAGTATATGGTAGGGATTTTGGCATAGGAGGAGTTTCTCTTTTGTGCTTGTGGGGGGTGGGGGAGTGGCACCTACCTGCAGTATAATTTATATTATTATAAATAATAATAATAATAAAGGAAATGAATAATTAAAGGATTAAAAGGGATTTAAGGGAATAAAAATAAGTTCTAGGTCTAAATGTAGTAATGAAAATGCGAACGTTTTTTTGCCTCGTCGTCACATTCATTTATGAATAATACGAATCATGATTTTTTTCAATTCAAAACGGCAAAATTTCATAAAATGTTTAGTTTGCATCACTAGATAGTCTATTACTGTCGGTAACAGTCTAATACTTGCATCTTTTCACGAACTCTCGCTGCGTGGTTGACCATAGACGGCTGTGACAGTGACAGACTGACAGTATGACAGTAAGACCCGCCTTCTTTGATCTGATTGGCCATCTCGATCATTTTGACATTGACGAGTACTGTTAGACCACTGAGGTTGGCAGTGCCCCCCCAGGCACCTCCCAAACTCTGCCTATGGAGACATTCAAACATGTTGCTTTATTAGCTTTTTTTGAGAATTTCGATTTAGAAGTGAATTATTGTCTTTGATTTTCAAAGTTAAAGAGGGCCTATTGTGCTTCTTTACATTTTCAACTTTCTTTAGTGTGTAATGTTTGCTGTTTGATCATGAAAAGGATCTGCAAAGTTACAAAGCCCACTCCGAAGGGAGTTATTCTCTATATCAGTGCACACTGTTTCTAAACTCCCTGAAATGCCTTGATTTTAATTAAAATTTTACTATCAGGAATGTACACGTCACAATATTCCTCATTTAAATAATTCCCGCCCAAAGCATACACAAAAAAAGGGGGTTAAAGCCTGGTTGAGTTGCGTTAGTATTATGTTGAAACTCGCGGTTATGGTAATGGGTGTGACTTTCCAAAACACGCTCAAAGCGGTTGACAAATCACAACACACTGGTCCAGCCGACCAATCAGAGCACATTTCGTTTTTCAGAAGGAGGGGCTTCATAGAGACAGGAACTGTCGGGGAAGAGAAGTGTTGCAACAATGTAAAAGATGTTTGTTTTTTTTAACATTCAAGCATGAAAACCTATTGTAGTAGACCTCAAAAACAAAGTCAAGACATTGTAAAAGGGCATAATATGGTCTCTTTAAGTCCAAGAAGTATCCAAATCTTATTCCAGGATGTGAGATAAATGTTTTAACTCTTTCCCTACCAGCTGGTTTTTTTTAAGTTGCCAGCCATCGCCAGCGTTTTTGACCATTTTCATGAAAGTTTCATGAAGCGTGTTCTCACAAATGATGGATATTTTCGCTGAAGGCGGGGAAAGAGTTAAAGGGATAGTTCACCCAAAAATGAAAATTAGCCTATGATTTACTCACCCTAAAGCCATCCTAGATGTATATGACATTGTTCTTTCACAGGGTTCCCGCGGGGGCTTAAAAGGTCTTAAATTTCAAAATCTAAATTTTAGGCCTTAAAAAGTCTTAAATTCTCTGAAGTATTGAGTTCTAGGTCTTAAATAGTTTTAAACAGGTCTTAAATTCTCCTACGTCCATGTAACGCTACCTCTAATGTTCATTGAAATGCCCCCGCAGCGCGTGTGTGTGTGTTTATTCCGGGCTGTTGTAGTTCTTTCTTTCGCTAGTCCTACTATAGTTCGCTGTATTACAACTACAAATGAGACCAGCATGCATCTTATGTTGCAGCCAATCAGCTTTCATGTTATTGGCGCGGGTCTCTTTCAGATTGTACCACAGACGCATCAAACGGATTTTATTCTTCAGCTGCAGTTCTCCAGTTCTTCCAGTTCACACGATCGTGAAAGCGAAGGTGAATCTTTCTCACCTGCCATAAAGACCTTTGTTAGGTCTTTACCTGCCATAAAGACCTAACAAAAGTTTAATACGTCCGATAGCACTAAAAAGAGTTAATAAAAGCGATGAAAACCACGAACTCAATTCGGTAGACACACAGCCCGATGTCAGAATGGCTGTGGATTTTGTGTACGCATTTGCCGCCTGTCAGTTTGCGCGAGTGTACCGAATGTGTCTATTTCTAGGCTTACTCTTGAACGCTCATACACACATTCATATCCCTATGTTCTTATTGGCGGTTATGTCTTGACTCTTGAGTAAAAAAGTTAGGGACGTGTGTCAGTATTGGATCTTCACATTACTGTAGTTCTTAAAGTGAAAGCATACTAATATAGCCCATACCCGATCCTGTCTGTGTGTTAATGTTAAACAAAGAACAACAACTGGGAAAAAACGGTACTTCAACTTAATGCACCGTTTGTATCCGTATCTTTAGGCTGTATTTATTTGTCCTATTGTAATTGGTTAATAAGTTCTTATTTTATTAATGACCGTTTACTTGAGAACTTTTTACTTATATTAAGCAATTGTAAGATTTTGGTCATATTTCCCACCTTAAGCGATAATGTTATTAGAGCTATATAGCACACCACTGGACCAGCCTTTTTTTGTATTACCAAACAAGGTTCATGCATTTTGTTTGTTTTATTGTCATGTGTGACTATTGTGCATCTAATATGGTAAATGTGGCATCCTATGAAAAAAACAACAAAACTGGAAATGACAACCACAAAATTTTGATTTCAGAAGGAGTGAAAAAAAAAATAATAATTATATATATATATATATATATATATATATATATATATATATATATATATATATATATATATATATATATATATATATATATATATATATATATATATATATATATATATATATATATATATTATAGTGAAATCCTGAGATTGAGCTATGAGGAATTGCAAGTTTACTAATACTTTGTTCAATTTGAATAAATTAATTTGCTTTGCAAGTAATTTTGTGATTCTGCATTTCCTTTGTACATTTTTTTTATTGTGTGATATAGGTCTTAAATTTAATTCATAATGGTCTTAAAGAGCACCTATCATGGCATTTAAAATGTTCCAAATATTGTTTTAGAAGTCCCCAACAACAGTTTTGCATGCATGCAATGACAAAAAAGACTTTAGTTTTCTTATAATATGCATTTATTTTTACCTGTTTTGACAGCGATTCTCAAATGATTCCTTTAGTGATTCACTTTTCAAAACCCCGCCTTTACGTGACACTAATCTGCGGTGATTGGTCCGATGAACCAGTCAGTTGTGATTGGTATAGTCTGTGCAGATATTTTCGGAAACGGAACGCCCATCAAAGTCTTATAGTGACAGTAATTTGTTAAGATGTGTCAGGAGTTATGAATATGAAAACCGCGTCAGTACTGTTTGATTGTAATATGAGCCTCAGCTGATCTCATTCATAAAAAAACTCCTCTATTCTCCTCACGAAGACTCGCGACAAATCAACATCCCTCAGGGCTTTTAGTTCAAAAGTGTGCAGATGAGGAGACATATTGATAGATTCTCATATGTCTGTGTCAAATTTCTAAACAGAGGAGTATTTTTTATTCAATACTTCCTCAAAATGCGCAGATATAGCCTAATCATGAGCGATTGAGTCTCTTATGTGTTGTTTTCAATTCATACTGGCAGCCGGAGGGCGCTCTGTGCACATGTAGTCCATGTACAGACAGACGAAGAAGATACCATGTGCCATAATAGAAGTCCATAATAAAAGCTTCCTGAGATCGCGAAACATACATTTGACGACTAATAAACACTCAATCGCGACGATGTATGGTTTGTCTTCAAATGCTCATCCTTGGGCAGATGAAAAAAGTTTGCTTTTGAGTCGCACTTCAGAACACAGTGTCTCGTCGCCATGATGTTTTCTAGTTTTCACTGGCGTCTTGGAGCGCAATAAGTGGGCGTATCGTATTCAAATAACTTGACAAGTTGACGTCATCTAGTCAGAGAAAAAGCTTCGGTCTTCTAACGATTCTTAAAAATGACTCAGTCGACTCTTACTTTTGAAAGAAAATAACTATATATACGGTGCACTGTCATTTTTCAAACTATGCAGGATGTTTTTGTTCACTTAGATCTATGTTACACACTACATGAAAGGTAAATTTCAAAATTCCATGATAGGTGCTCTTTAAGTCTTAAATTTGACTTAGTGAAACCTGCAGCAACCCTGTTTCAGACGAATACAATCGGAGTTCCAAGGTTTATAACGGCTGTTTCTGTTTTAAAGTCCATAAAAGTGCATCCATCCATCATAAAAGTGCTCCACACGGCTCCGGGGGGTTAATAAAGGCCTTCTGAAGTGATGTGTTTGTGTAAGAAAATGATCCATATTTAAAACTTTACAAACTGTAATCTCTAGCTTCCGCTAACTGTTGTAGCGCGTTCACGAGAGACTGGTGTTCAAGCATATGACGTAGGATGCTCAGGTGAGAATATGCTAGTTCGCTTCGCTTCAGAAGGCCTTTATTAACCCCCTGGAGCCGTGTGGAGCACTTTTATGATGGATAGATGCACTTTTATGGACTTCAGAATCAGAACAGAAACACTGAACACAGAATCACTGCCATTATAAAGCTTGGAAGAGCCAGGACATTTTCTAATATAACTCTGATTGTATTCGTCTGAAAGAAGAATGTCATGTACACCTAGGATGGCTTGAGGGTGTGAGGGTGAGTAAATTATGGGCTAATTTTCATTTTTAGGTGAACCATCCCTTTAATGTACAAGTCTGATTTTAAATAGTTATTTTTCAAGATTTAGTAGTCAGAATGGAAAATAAATCAGTCATAAAAACGCAACTCTTTTTACCTAAAATAAAAATGCTATTCTTCCTTTCTTTTTTAGGGAACATGTACACATGGAGACAAATGCTGCTATTCACATGAGCTTGAGCAAGAAACTAATGAGGACAAGATGGACTAATTGGTTTTCTCACTACGAGATCTACATCACACAGCGAGTTAAAGACTGGGACTTTATGACTTGTAAATTAAATTTCTCTTAACTGTCTGAATGTCTGCAGTTCTGTTCACAAGTTCTGTGCAGATTTGCACCTAAAGCTCGTTTTGTTAATTGGATTTGTGCAAGACAAGTTTAATTTACCTGGCAGCCCACGAATCAGGGGGACGTATTTTTTATTCTTGGAAATAGTTTTACTTTCAAAATGTTTTATTTTCACCTGGCAAATAAATACTAAGTGAATGTGTGTGTGTTTTTCGTAGTGTATTCAAGATGAGCAGTACACAGCATGTATCAATTAAAAACAGTTTATTTCTGGTCATTACATTTATGCCACAGTTCATTCATTAAAAATTTCATTTTTAAATGAAAGGCACGGTAGAAAAATACAATCAAAATTATTGCACAAATGAATTTTAGGCAATGTGTTGACAGCACAGAAGAAATACAAGATGCTGATTTGGCCAGTTGCGAACCAAAACAGCTCATGTGATGAATGCAGAAGAAATCAATATTTGTAGATCATATACATCTTTATGAACATATGGCAGTGCAGTTCAAAGAATATGCATTCTTCAAAAATAAAATGATACAATTTTGGTATTATGCAATGAAAGTACACGGACAAATCATCAATCATCTAGTTCAGCTCTTAATAAATCAGTGCCAGGTGGAGTTTAGATAATCCGACTTCAATGCCCTTCTACGGCTGTCGTACCCGTAACAGGAAGGTGCGGATCTCCATTGGGTTTAGTGTCACTTCCCATGGTGAGGGGTCTCTGACACGGAGAGGAAGGGGCTTTGATTTATTTTCTGAAAGACAAACACATCAAGCATTAACTTCTTAACAAATGAGCTTTCAGATAAAATTAGAGTAATTAACAATTGTTACCTGTGTTCCACTGTAGGCGGTTCATGTCGTCTTTCCATTGATTTGCCCCTAGACTCATCTCAGACGCTCCGAGCACCTCGAGAGTAGAAAAAAGCTTCTGCACAAACAAAAAGAAAATGTATCAGTATTAACATGATTACTTTTATAGTTTGTATTTTTTATTATAATCTATAAGGCACTCAAGATTGACTCAAACTGACTATATTTACAATAGGTATAGTCAGTGATTTAAGTGCCTTACTGCTTCTTATAAAAATGTGATCCTGGACCATAAAAAAATGAAAGCTGAATAAATAAGCCTTCCATTGATGTATGGTTTGTTAGGATAGGACAATATTTGGCCAAGATACAACCATTTGAAAATCTGGAATCTGAGGGTGCAAAAAAAATTCCAAATATTGAAGAAAATTGCCTTTAAAGTTGTCCAAATTAACTAATAATAAAATGTGATATATTTACATAAGGAAATTTACAAAATATCTTAATGAAACATGATCTTTCCTTAATATCCTAATGATTTTGGCATAAAAGAAAAATCGATAATTTTGCCCGACTTATGACTGGTTTTGTGGAACATGCTTTACATGTTCCCTGTGAAACACAATCAGTGTTTGACTGTGGGATTTACTGGAAGTGTGTAGGTGGGAATGAAAAATGTGAGTCTCCTTGTTATTCCCAGCACTTGCATTATACCTAATGTATTTTAAATTACTTGCATTGCATTACTGAAGCTAAAAGCTTTCAGTTAACCTAGGAGCCCAAGCTAAAAGATTAGCCAACTAGCTTAGTGCAGTGCTAAATGCATAAAGATATTTTAAATAGTTAGAAGATGATTCTGGAGGACAGTATGATCTTGCATCACACCAGAACCCTTTTGGATGTTTGTTCTGAGACTTTATGTGCAGGCCTTGTTCCCTGTGCAACACAATCATGTGATTGTTACCTGTAAGTTGACTGTAACGGGCTGTGAGTGTGTTTTGCTCTCTTTGGCCTGGTACTGATGTTCCAGCCTAATTAGAACAGAGTCTTTATCCCACTGAGACATTGTCAGCAGATGAACAGCAGGGGGCAGAGCAGCCTGAAGCGCTGAGAACTATGGGAGAGAGAATGATCAGTCATTTACAAAGAGTTTAAGCTTATAATAAGGAACCAGTTCAGTTCATCCATCCACGGATCCTCTACAAACCTCCAGTTTAGTGTTGGCGGGAGGTGTACCGTCCTGGAAGGAGAGCAGGGGTTGGAGCACCATGCCCTGTGCGAGGGGTCTGTGGACATCTGCGGCCATGTCTGGAGGAGTGAGGGTCAGCAGCAGACGCCCTCGGGCAACTAAACCATGGAGAAACTCACCCGGTTCAGAGAGAGGCTCTCCCACCCCCCTAAAATCATCATACAGCAGTCTTCTGTGCAGCTGACAGAGAATGTATTAGCTGTTAGACTATGGAACCTTGTAAAAGATCATTCTTTTTATCTTAAATGTTTTTCAGTTTTTCTCACAATTGCGAGTTTATATCTTGCAATTCTGACTTTATAACTCACAATTGTGAGTTTATATCATACAATTCTGAGGGGAAAAAAAGTCAGAATTTTGAGATAAAAAAAATGTTAAATTTTTTTTTTTATTCAGTGGTGGAAACAAGCTTCCACAAGAGACCATGTCATAAATAATGATAATAAAAAATATATTTATATAGCGCCCTAAAGGGAGATTTTGAAGGTACTTTACATACAAAAAAAGATAAGAATAAAATGCATACAAATATAATATATATATATTATATATATATGAATATTCATTGTATTATAAATTATATTTATATAATATAATTTATATAAAAATAATTAAAAAGCAAAACTACAAAAATCAGAATGCAAAACAAAAACTAAATTAAAACCTTTCATAAAAATAAAATGATTTTGTGAAGTCTTGCTTATAAACATTTACTTGAAAGTTTGTGAAATGTGGAAAGAGAAATATTGAAGGAAAAAGGAATCCTAATTTGAAATTACACTAATTTTTATGTTTATTTACTTTTCATTTATAACTTATTTTAGATTTTGTTCTCCTCCATTAAAGCTACACTGTGTGATATTTTCCCCCATCTAGCGGTGGAAGGGTATATGACCATCCAGTGAATAATAGTTTCTATTCCTCTCAATTCCGATTTCGTTTTAACTCCTACGGTGGCCGATTTAGTCCAAGATTAACATGGCTTCCAGTTCGACCTTGTCCACATTCGACACGGTGCCATTGAGTGTTAAAACGCGAAATGCGAAGCTTGAATTTACGGGTATGTCCCTCTTTGGCTAATGTACTTTCAAGATGGAGGGGCAACATGGCGACCGGCATTCGAACCCCTCACCCGTATGTATTTTCAATGGCATATTATAAATTTACGAGAATACTTTATTACTTGAAAGAAGTAAATATACATTAATGAGCACATATATTTTTGAAAGAACTAAGTGTTTTTAGCTAAGAATAAACTAAAAAAGTTACACAGTGTAGCTTTAACGTTTTACTTTCTGAAAATACACTGAACCTTCTGTATTAAAGCCAGTAAAGCATTTTTAAATTGAAGTGAACTGAGATAGAGAGATTGACAGAGAGAAGGAAAGATCATTTTATTTTACCATGATTTCCAGCGAGCCGTTAGAGATGCTGCTGGCCCCTTGAGAGCGATCGGTCACAACTGTTAGCTGACGCTTGTCATCCTAAATGCACACACACACACATATTAGATTTCTTGACATGTTATGGCGACTCAAGGCTGTTTATGAGAATATGAATGACAACAGAAAGCGGGGATGAAGGACATATAAAAAGACAAAATATACAAAGAAACGACAAGACAGCTGACATGATTGGCTGCACGCCACTTGCCTTGATGTAAGCACGAGAGTTGATTGGATAGTAGTTTCCGGCGACTGGCTCTGTCTGCTTCAAATCCCAAGTGGGCCGATAATCTTTCCTACAATGACAAAGCTCCTAAGATAATTTTCACAACAACACTACCGTTCAAAAGTTGGGGGTCTGTAAATGTTTTAGAAAGAAGTCTCTAATGCTCACCAAGGATGCATTTATTTGATCAAAAACAGTAATATTCTGAAATATTATTTTTAAATATATTTCAAAATGTAATTTATTCCAGTGCTGGCAAAGATGAATTTTCAGAATCATTACTCCAGTCTTTAGTGTCACATGATCCTTCAGAAATCTCTGATATGCTTCTCAAAAAACATTTCTTATTATTATCAATGTTAAAAACAGTTGTGCTGCTTCATACTTTTGTAGAAACCATTATATTTCCAAATATATTTCTTCTATATTATATTTCTACAGGATTCTTTGATACAGCATTTATTTGAAATATAATTTCTTTGTAACATTTTAAAACTTTTGATCAATTTAATGCATCCTTGAGAATTTCATTTTCAAAAAATTATTATTGACCCTAAACTTTTGAACAGTAGCGTACATGACAAACAACAAATAGCAATTAAAAGAAACTTTCAAAAGCAATTGAAGGAAAATGTGATCTGTAATTTCTCTTTTCTTTCTTCAGTTCTCCATTTGAATCTCCTCACCGTCGCTCTAAAACCTCTCTGCCATTGGAATCAGTGTAGAAATATCCAGAGGACTCGATATCTGTGTCCAAACGAGTGATCACTTCTTTCCCTAAACCATCCCTGAAAAGAGAAAGAGAGCTGATATTCAGAAAAAATGCCTTACTTTCATTTCGCAACAAAATCCTTTGCATGTGTATGTTGACTCACGCGATAGGCACGGGTCCCACGGTCCACTCCAGTTCCAGTTCCCTGCGGTCCTTGTACAAACGGACAACCTGAGACACCCACGGGCTGAACCACTGCCTCACCTCTTGAACTACGCTGGACACCGTAACTATCTGTATTTCAGCAGTCTTGTTAATGACGAAGGTTTCTGATGAATTTGGTCTGAAGATGTAAGCCCCCGACGTCTGCCTGCTCTCCTTGTTATTCCCAGCGCTTGCATTATACCTGTAAGTGCCAAGAAGCACACAAAAAAAACATTTTTATGATTCACTTTTTATGCTATGAAACATGACAAGGATTCCTTTCAATCCATTAAATGCAGATTCACAAGCAAAATGTACAGTGCAGAGTCATTATCATACTCACATGTTCAGTATTTACTTGTATTCCAAGGTAATTCAAAAAATAAAATAGTGTTAGAATGGTACATTTTCAAAAAATCATATAAACAAATCCATCTACATGGTAGACAGAAACTGGAAGGGAGAGACTGATTCTGAATTAGCCTAAACTGACCAGTAGAAGTTCTGATTGAGTCGAATGGTTTGCTGCGTTTCCAGGTTTGTCAGACTGCTTAACAGACCCGTGGTGTCGTCAAAGGTCACCTTTAAGAACTAAAACACACACAGAAAAATAGATTTTTATTATTTATGCTAATTGAAACATGAACTAGTGCATGTACACCGATCAGGCATAACATTATGATGCTGTGACACTGACAGGTGAATTGAATAACACTGATTATCTCTTCATCACAGCACCTGTTAGTGGGTGGGATATATTAGGCAGCAAGTGAAAAAAAAATTCCTCAAAGTTGATGTGTTAAAAGCAGGAAAAATGGGCAAGCAAGAGGATTTGAGGGAGTTTGACAAGGGCCAAATTGTGATGGCTAGACAACTGGGTCAGAGCATCTCCAAAATTGCAGCTCTTGTGGGGTGTTCCCGGTCTGCAGTGGTCAGTATCTATCAAAAGTGCTCCAAGGAAGGAACAGTGGTGAACCGGCGACAGGGTCATGGGCGGTCAAAGCTCATTGATGCACTTGGCCAGCGAAGGCTGGCCCATGTGGTCCGATCAAACAGACGAGCTACTGTAGCTCAAATTGCTCAAGAAGTTGATGTTGGTTCTGATAGAAAGGTGTCAGAATACACAGTGCATCGCAGTTTGTTGCGTTTGGGGCTGCATGGCCAAAGACCAGTCAGGGTGCCCATGCTAACCCCTGTCCATCGTCTGATGAGGCTGCATCAGAACTGGACCACAGAGCAATGGAAGAAGGTGGCCTGGTCTGATGAATCACGTTTTCTTTTACATGGATGGCACGTCAATTAGAATTAGAATGATTTCTGAAGGATCATGTGACACTAAAGACTGGAGTAATGCCATGACAGGAATAAATTACATTTTAAATTATATTCAAATAGGAAAGTTCATTTAAATTGTAATAATAGTGAGGATTTTAAATGGATAGTTTCCACTTATGCTGCTCCATTTACCTTGTTCTGAATGGAGCGAGTGTTTGTCGGTTTGGAGCTGGATGCTGGAGGCTCATCCTGAACCATGGAAATGATGTATGTACTGTAGCCAAGAGGAGGAGCTTCAACCTGGAAAACCAGCTCACCTTTAGCATAACCCCTGTTCTGTCTCACTTCCTGTGTGGACTTAGACAGTGGAACCACCTGACCGACAGCAAGAGAAGTGGAGGGAGATGAGGAAAAGTTATTGATTTGATTTTATAAATGTAACGCATACAAACGTAAGTGATGCAAACAGAGTTTCCAACCTGACTGTCCACTGCTTTCCCGTTTGCATCAGTAACACTGTACATTGAACCATTGACAGGCAAACGAACAGGCCAGCTTACAGTCCTGCCCAGAGGATTGTACACATTCATAGAGAACTGAGAGAGATTAAGAAAAAGAATGATCAGAATTTAGTCACTTTAGAATGTAAACACTGTTTGTGAAGCAGTTTTACACTTATACATGACAGCTGCTCTCTCTGGCTCAGCAGCAGCTGTCAAAGGTTTTGGCAAAGGTTTAATAGGCACAGGCGAACCGTTGTCATTTACAATTAATCGCAGCTCTACTGTGTATCATACCTTATGGCTGCTTTCTGTGAGGGGACACACACTAATGTTGAGATTCTCACAGAACACACGCGGAGCTTCAGAGCCACTGAGAACAGCCAGAGAATTACCAACCAGCACCTACAACAAAAAAGGGAGAGTGGACAACAAAACACATACATGTGCATAGGCACAGTGATAATTTATACAATAGATTAATGTAATAGTAATTATTGTTATTATTATTTAAGTTTTCCTGGTTCATTTTGTCTGGTAATGTTAAGGAAAGAGAAAAACGTGGATATAGATATAAAATAACCATAATAATAATACAATAATACCATAATAATTCTAATAATAATGACAATAACAGCGATGACAACAATAACTACAATATCTGGGCATTTATTACCAATTATTCCAGATACTATCCTTTTTTGGGGTATGTGTCATTTCCTTTATATTTGTTACTGTCATGTTATATTATGTTTTGTGCAATAAAATAGGCAGAGTGGCAAAACATTTGTTAAAATTAATTTATGTTCATTTATATTTGTATGCAAATATAAAATATGTCATGCCGAAAAAGCACGCTAAAATTGACATTAAGAGAAAAATAGACAGTTGGGAAATAGATGTAGAAATTTGAATTGTAACAGCACACCTCGCCTTAATAATCTGTATGATATATAGCAAGCACCACTAATAATAAATAATGCTTAGTTAGGTTTAGCCTGAAACAATCTGACAGAAAGACATACAGAATAAATCTTTTATCTTTGTACCTCACAATGTGCCCAGCCTGTAGCCAGTCTCCTGGCGTAGTCGTTTGCCACATGCTGTTTCTCTGTCCCAGACACAGCATCATGATGTTGGGCCACACCCATCGCCCTCTCTGAGAAAAAGAATAATATTTCAAACAGACCAACTGATTAAAGCCAACAGAAGTGATTCCTTTACAACAGATGTAGACTTACTCATAGTATCACTGTCCCCTTCACCAAACGGACCCGATGTGGACTTGGGCCCGCCGAGCACCTCCAACTGGTTGCATGTCTAGAAGAGCAAAGCCAAACATTACCGATTTTAAAACACTGCAGACATTACATTTTTTTTTTCAGATGGGAAGGTTGTGGTAATCACCTGTAGTCGGCTGTTGCTCAGTCTCTCATATAACTTCAGTGCTGGACGGCTGGTAAAATATCCCGTCCAGAAATCATGAGCATCATCAGCATAGGGGAAAAAATCATCGGTCTTCATAGGCCTATTATAAACAGCCAAGACAAGAAAATGTCACAGAGAACATCTGAGAGATATGCTCTTAGAAATGTATTTGCTGTATATGCACACTAACCAGGTGAGGTTGGCTAGGTTGAGCTCCTGCAGGTAGCAGGACGGTGTAGAATAAAGCACGTTCACCTTGCTCCCTTTAGCTTGCAGGGCATTTACATATTTGATCAGCTTATCCATGTTCTTGTACCAGAGATTGGCGTTCTCATACTGAAAGTCTGAACCCATAGTCATGATGATGTGGTTTGTCTTATAAAAGGCAGCCTGGGAACAGAAATCACTTGATGGCACCTCCATGCTAATCACAGACACGTGAACTGCACACATTGCAGAAATTATGTTTACTTACTTGCTTATAGGAAGCATTGAGAAACTTCTGCACCATCTCATCCACATTGTAGTCCTCAAGGTCTGGGTCGTCTCTTATGGGAGCATCATCACATGACTGATCCCAGCAGAAGCCCTCAGGAGGGTTATAGCCATTGGGGAGGACGCCTTTAGAGATGAAACATGCGTTAAGTCATTTAAAAGAACTAATAAACCCATTTACAGTAGGGCTGCAACAACTAATCAATAATGAAAATCATCAACAACGATTCTCATTGTCGATTAGTCGGGTCTGCCCTCTGTGCACAGAAAACTTCCACCAGTCGCGCCAAATTACAACACTGAATAAAGCATTTCTATGGACAAAATGTATCTAAAAATAGTGGAGTGGAGTAAGCTGCAGCGGGAAAGGTCCCAAGTGCCCAAAACATGAGAATATAAAACATTATAATCTAATATGACTTCTGACTTGTAATGTTGCCTGAATCATAATCATACACTGTTTGTTCGTTGGCCAGAGGAGAACTGGCCCCCCGACTGAGCCTGGTTTTTTCTCTCCATTCTGTCACCTGATGAAGTTTTGGTTCCTTGCCACCGTTGCCTCTGTTGCCTTTGGCTTTTGGCTTGCTTAGTTGGCGACACTAAATATTCAACTATATTACTCATCTGCCCGCATTGACACTATATGATAATTGAACTGAGCTAGATGACATAACTGTTTTCCAGAGCGGCTGTACAGCCGAATCAAATTCTGTTGCATTATTTTCCTGTTTAACACTTTGAAACAATCAGCATTGTAAAAAACACTATATAAATAAAGGTGCATTAGTGTTTATCATTACCCTTGAATGCGCTTTGACAGATGCGTGTGCGTCATCAGCGCAAAACGTTAATTTTACAGGTTATATCCGTATCTGTAAATGTTACTAATTCAGCGCGTCAAATTTCACTCAGCGAGTGGCGGGCGCGCATATGCATCATACAGACAGAACACAGTAGAGGGAGACACTTAATACTCAGCTCAAAATCAACCATTTAGCTGAAATATCTGCTGTTGGACACTAAATTTAGGTTTAAAAGTCAACTTGTAATTCAAGTATTTTATGAGATTAGTAACTGTAAAGGGATACCAGTGTGTAACTGAATATAAATGCAAGATGTTTCTTATAGTCTATTTACAGGATAAAGAAATTACAGAAACAGTTACTTTGTCCATTGCGAATGTGTGTGTTCCTGCAGAACATTCCTCTTATCTGAGTGATAACTGAGTTTTTTTTTCTTTTTTTTTCCTTTAATATAATTTTAATGTAGGGATTTAAACTGTCCTTTTGCGTAGTAACTTTTTTGCACATAATGTATAGCACAGATATACCCTTACGAAAATCAACCATGTTTTTACTATACTGCCGTCCAAAGCCAAAGCGCAGTAACTACACATTTGGTCAAAATTGAGTTAAGACTTGAAATGGGCTTTGTGACATCTGTTCTGTCTTGTGACAAAGTTTGCTGGTTCAATTTTGTCCAGTTTTAGAGAAACGAGCATGTCAAAATTGCAGTAACTACAAAATCCAAGCCAATACCAAGGCAAACCGCAGTAAGTGATGTTACTGCGTTCTAGCTTTGTTTCCCCGTTTTTGACACCGCAGATACTGCGGTTTCAGCCTTGTCACGAATGGGGATTGTAACTTATGCGGTTTGCCCCGATCGTAACACACAGAAACAACAAGCCTACCATGGCACAATCCCGCAGCCAAATGATGGTTGAACTCGCGTTAAAACGCAAATATTCAAAGACTGGTAAGGAAGATAGCAAAATATAAACTCATAGTAAGGCAACTGAAAGCTTTATAATCAGTTAACATTGACTAGCCAGCCGCTAGCAAATTTTGACTTATACCTGTGCTGCTCTATTAAAGGCAATATCCTCTGACAACGTAATGATAATCCGATTTAATCACGTTGGTGTTTGTTGATTCGGACATCTCTCCGTTTCAGGCAGCTAATCCAATTGTATTGACAGGGGTTACTTCTTCAAAAGTTAGCTGGGTCTGGTAAAGTTATCTTGTTAGACAAAGTTACTCTAAAAGTTAGCGGCGCCAGTCAGCAGGTGACAACCGGACGAGCGCAGCCGGGCCGACAGCAAGCACACTAGGAGAAAAGTACACTTGCATAATGTACTGAAAGTACTCTATTTTCACGCACTAATTTCGTAGGCTACTTAATATACAAAAAAAAGTGCCAATCAGTTTTTTGGATTTCACAGATAGTCTAGCTAAGAATACATAATAATTATATTTTAATTATTAATTATTGCTTTAAGGGTGTAGATAGCATAAACAGGAAATTTACATGTTTGAGAAAAGCTTAGAAGTTAGGCTAAAGGGAGAAGAAGCATACGTAAGTTAACTTACTCTCTAACCTCTAATTCTAGGAAATGATGTATGGCCATATTAAAGGGATAGTTCAACCGAAAATGAAAATTCTGTATTATATAAAGTTTATTATTACTATAAACATGTATTAAGAAGCATGAAAAAAGTTGGATGAACACATTTAGTTTGTAGATACTGCACTTTGCCTTTGCAATAGTGTTTTAGTTGTTTAAGGTCATTCAAAGGCAGAGTGCAGTATCTGCATTTTGGGGGTCAAAGATCACATCGGTGGTCATGGTTTTTATCAATAAAAAATTTCTTCCTAAGAAGGCAATACATGAATGCATTACCACTAATCTACCCACAACATGTTTGACTGGCTGGTGTAAAAACTTTAAAGCCATTTTTCTCAGTTTAGGTGTTTGCGTAGTTACTGCACTTAGCCTTTGTAGGGCAGTATAGTAAGACCATGTTTTTTGACGTATTGATGACCTTATATGACCTATAACCGCACAAATATCATAGTTAAACTATGGATTTGAAGCAAAACCATGGTTAATTTGTGGTTACCATGGAATAATATTTATTTATTATTATTTATTTATTTTATTCGTTGTAAAACCATGGCTAGTTTTTGTAAGGTTAGATATATTCACTATGTGTGTTTTCATAGCACCCAGCTGACACGTTTATTTGAAGGACAGCATTGGGCAGGATGTGGAATAATGTGTTTTGTCAATAAAATAAACGATTTATACGATTAATCGATCAACCAAAAAAAGAATCGTTAGTTGCAGCCCTAGTTTACAGATTAGTACCTGTGAAGAGATCAGCGAGAGGTGGTGTCAGGCTTTCACTGGCCCTCCAGAGCATTTCCATCTCTTTGGTCTTCATCCTGCGAGCCTTGTCCTGGTAGTCCAAACGGCCAAAGAAGAAACCGTCATAGCCCATCTGTAAAAAACAAAAGGGAAGAGTCATTAGCACCACTATGCCAGTTCATAATCTCATATGATGTGCTATGATTACCTGAGCAAAGATGGAGGCGTGTTCTCTGGCGTGTCCGAACGGGTCGATGTGCCAGGCCACCCGGGGACGCCCGCACTCGCCGAAGGTGTCGTTCAGGAATCGCAGCCCTAAAGTCATCTGATCTATGACAGCGCTGTAGTGCGTGGTGGCCTCATCGCTCATGCACCAGCCGCCGTTTATGAACTCAAGGCGACCTATGAAAAAAGAAAGAAATTGATATAATTCATGACATTTGTGAAAAATATTTTTTACTTTGAATAAAATATATATATTTAAAAGATTCAGGTAATTGTAGCAACTTTAAATACAATGCTTTTGTAAAAAAAAAATATTTTCTTAATTTTTTTTATCATCTCAGACATTCACAAATATGGAAAATAATAAAAAAGATTCAAGGTGTAAAGAAAGTATATTAGTACTTCACTTAATAATTTTAGCATGATTAAATATCATATATATAAAAAATTAAAAAACGTTATTATATTTTATTTGTTTAAAGATTCAGGAAATAATGAAAGTATTTCAGTACTTTTACATCATTTTACATTTTAGCATCTTTAAATACGTTTTTGTAAAAATGTGTTTTATTAATATTTTCTTAATGATTTTTTAAATACTTTTTTTATCATTTCAGACATCCTGAAATATGGAAAATAATTATAAAGATTCAGGGTGTAAGGAAAGTATTTTAGTACTTTATACTTCATATTTTAAGCATGATTAAATATGTAATTTTTCTGAAACAAATTTTTTTTAAAATTATTTTTATCTTGATCTTTTTATATCGTCTCAGACTTCCTTAAATTGTGGAAAAAAAGAAAAATAATTATAAAGATTCACGGTGTAAGGAAAGCATATTAGTACTATTTACTTCACATTTTTTCATATTTTAAAATATATTTGTTGTTTTTTATTTTGATATCTATTAGACATACTTTGTGCAAAAATGATGGAAAATAACTATAAAGATTTGGTCTAAAAAGTACTCATAAATAGTAATCATAAATAGTAAAAGTACACATAAATAGTACTTTTTCTACATAACTTCACAATGTTAGTGTCATTATTTATTTTATATTACTTTTCATCCTCAGGAACATCCACAGTCGCCAACCCCAAAATAAATATGGTCCTCACCCTCATTGACCAGCTGGGTTACAATTCGGCGTGTGTCCTGGCTCTGTTGCCTCCACCAGCGGTAAAAGAAGGCCGTCTCTACGTAGATGAAACGTCGGGCTGGATCCTTCTGTAGCTGGTCTATCACCGAGTCCAGAATATACTGGACACCTGCATGCTGGATGTTGTTTCGGTCTGAAAAAATGACAATGACTGGAATAAAAACACTGAGGTTTGTGGTTTATTTACATGCCTGAACAAGCCCTGGTACCAGTAATACTTTCAATTTTGTTGTGTATTATGGTGTGAGGTTAAACATTACCACTCCAAAGCAATGCCATATCATATGACAAGCAGCACACAAGTCATTTGCAGAATATGGACAGTCTGACAGTCACATGAAGAATGTGATGTACTCCCATATCAATGCATGTTACGGACATCAAACACTTGACATGAACAGAACTTCACCTCCATAGAAGTACTGATCCACAGTCTTGAGCCAACCAACATCATCATGTGTGTGAGGAACCAGGTGGACGTTCAGCATGGAAGGCTTTGTGGCTGGGCATGACTGCAAAGATCCAACAAGGTCATCAACAGTTGAAAGAAACAATAATTCATACAAGAGGTTCACTTCCTCATTCTACAGTTGTTTCCTTTTTACTTTACTGAGAGATAAGCTCCTATATGCATCATTGATCTGCCAAAATTGCATATTTCAGAACTACTGTATATAGTTGAGAAATTAAAATAACTGGGTCAACTGATATTTGAAACTAAAATATAAAACAAAATAAACAATAGTATGTTCTTGTTCTTGTTTATTTCCCTGAGTGGCAACTTACGTTTATTTACTCAAATCTCTCTTAAGGATCCTACAACGAAGAACTTATCATCCAGCAAGCCAAAACTCACCCTATAACCGCAGATGGAGTTTCGACCCGTCGGTAGAGAAAACACAAGACAGAAAAACAGCTGGAGCAGAAAACCGATGTGCAGCGTAGCCATGATGAAAATGAAGCTACAATCATATGACAGACGAATTTGTGTTATGTCACGTGTCTTCTGCTCCCATCTCTTAGAAATAAACAAAATAAAAGTCTTTGTTCAGAAAAAAAACTCGACAAAATACAGGATTGCCAATGGAATTAATATTATATTATATTATATTATATTATATTATATTATATTATATTATATTATATTATATTATATTATATTATATTATATTATATTATATTATATTTATTATATTATATTATATTTATTATATTATATTATATTATATTATATTATATATTAATTATATTATCCATTATAAAAATCTATTTTTTTTTTAACTTGAATTAAAAATTGAATAAACATAAAGCATTAACCACTTCTGATCCCATATTTTACAAATAAATAAAAGAAAAGCCTTTGTTCAATAAAAAAAATATATCTACAAAAAATACAGGACTACCAAGAAAGGAATTAAGATATTATTATACTATATGATATTATATTATAATAAGGAAGTAAGGAAAGTATTTAAACTATTTTTAGCATGATTAAATATCAAATATAGTTATTTATAACTTTTATCTTTATGTTTTGTATTGTTTCAGACTTTCTTAATTGTGTGAAAAAGTAAAAGAAAAATAATTATAAAGATTCACATATTAAAGCATATTAGTACTATTTACTTCACATTTTTAGCATATTTAAAAAAAAAATTTGCTAATTATGTTTGTCTATTTTAATTTTTGTATCTTTGTATTTATCAAACATCCTTTGTGCAAAAATAATGGAAAATAACTAAAAATATCTGGTGTAAAAAAGTACTTTAATACTTTTAGTACTTACTTTTAGTACCTCATTGACCAGCTGGGTTACAATTCGGGATATATATTTTTTTAAAACATCAAATATTAGATCAAATGAGCGCAGAATTAACTTTGCGCTTCTGCCTGTAATTGCGTCAAATATCGGACAAATTTCCACATACATTTTGAAAAGCCATTGTTTTGGAAAGTGCTGAGGTTTTTAAAAGGATTCTTGCTTTTAGTGCTATGTTTGACAAAAAAGCAAACCCAGCACCCAAAATCTGGTGTTAACTGACTTAACTTGAGCAATTCTGCAAGGAAGAATGGGCAAATATTCCCCAAGTGTGCAATGCTGGACATATCCAAACAGAATAATGGCTGTAATGAAAGCAAAAAACTGGCTCTACAAAGTATTAAATCAGGGGACTGATGACTTTTCCAACCCTGTTATTCAAGTTTTTAAATTTTATAATAATCCTTCAGAATGTTTTAATATGTTATTTTCACTTTGATGATGAGGGATATAATGTGTACATACAGCTCAAAAAAGTTAGACTTATTTTCCAGGGTGTAATATGACAAAAGGTGAAGATTTTCACAGGGTATGATGACTTTCTACATTACATTGCTTCAGTCAATATCCTGCTCACAAAGTGTTACTTTTGCTGTTAAAATGCTCTGTGTTACTCTTATTAAGGGAGGAAGCTTTTACAGCTGTGGTTTACTGCCTCATCTGTCTGCGGCTGGGGCCATGGTGACCTCACCTTTTATCTACTTAACTCTCCCTCACTCCTTATTTCCTTCCCCCTCCTTCACATGGGTTTGCAGGAGTCACATACCCCATCTATCTACTGCCCGACTCCCATTACAAATAGCTAACATTCCCCAGACATGAAGATCTATGGTTAAAAATCTTCAAAAACAAAGCAGAGAGGTTTTTAAAAACATTACAATCAGTTGACTTTTTAGTACCTCACGTTAAAGAAGCTGATTATTGAAGGGCTTATCATTCTATAAGTTGACAATGACGCTGTAAGGGAGGACATTTACTTGAACAGGCATTTTGAGCATTATGTCATATAAGTGCCTATAAATTACACCATTAGAAGTCATTCATCATCATCTCAAATGTCAGACTATGCACGATCAAAGGATCAATCAAAATATTCAATTTCATATCCCCTACTACAGAATGACTCTGTGGTTATCCCTCCATAATTGTTCATGAAACTTCAACTTTATATTGTTGGAAAACCCAAGAAAAGCCTACAAGGCAGTTCAGCATGAGCCCAAGAAAAAAGATCTGCAGGGAGCCTCTGTGACTAAAGTCTTTGTTCACACTTTAGTCTCTTCATGAAAAGACAAGCTAAGGGATGAGCCACATCGAAAGGAATCCAAGATCATGTTGCTGCATATATTTTCACTCAGTCTCAAACTGTGGCTGTCGTATCTCTGTGAGGAATCTCTGCTCTTTGTACAACAAAGTAGAATTGGTACGATTAATCTTTAGGTCTAGACAAGCAGTGACATTAACTAGCCCTATCACACTGTGTTTGTGTCTGGTGTGTTATTATGTTTGCTTTTATCCTGAAGAAGGTAATGTTTTTTTTTTATCATGTTGGTAATTTCCTTTATTAAAGACCTTGCGGTGAAAATCAAGTTTTTAATGTTGTTTATATGTCTTTGTGGTGTTTTCATTATGCTTTAAGACAAGCCATGTGCAATTGCTGTATATTTCCTTAAAAACTGCAGTGAAAAAAAAACTGCAGTGGTGTTTCTTACGTCACAAACTACCTTGTAACCAATCACGTCAACGTGTGGGCGGGCTTTAGCATATCGTTAACTATTCTCTGAAGCAGGCGAGTCTCAAGAGAAGCCAGGTTAGCCCGGTATATTTTTCTGTTGATATGCAAAACTGTGTATATTTAGCAATATAGCGGGTGGATTATTAATATGATGTACAGTATATTACGATGTTATGATGAACTATATGCCTTTCTCCACTGACATTCTATGATGTTCAAAGCGTTTCTAAGGATGCTGAATTTTAGAAAGTAGACTGAGATGGTGAATGGAACATGATTTGTGTAACATTAGCAACACATTATTAGCTGTTTGATAACATAGTCAAGCAAAAGGCTAATACTGTTATGTGTCCGACATTGTGCGACGTGATTGCGATACATAAAATGCATTACCATTCTGATAAACTGACTTTGTTGTCTGGCTATCACCAGATCAAGCTCAATTTAAGATTGAACAGTGGTCCGGGGACTCTGCTCTGTATTTTCTACTGCACACGCGAGCATAAACGAGCATAAATTAAATGACTCTGTAAGCAATTGGATAGTCCTTCAACCAATCAGACCACAAGAGGCGTGATAAACAAACATAATTCAAATGACTCTGTACGCAATTGGATAGTCCTTTAACCAATCAGACCACAAGAGGCGAGATCAACGGGCAACGACCCATCGCTTCTCTATCCGTCTGTGATTGGTTCCCGCAAAAGTGTAACAAAAGCAGTAGAAGAGAATGTACGGGTTTCCAGACTGAGTTGCAGATCAGGCTGGGTTTAATCAGTCTACTGACTTTGTATTTCCACTTGCCGTTGTTCAGCGTTTTGAAAAGTTGACCAGATCTCTGAGCTAGTGTGAGTGAGTGGAGGTGGGGCTAATTTGCATATTCATGAATCTGCATATACTAAATGGAGCAAGGGAATTGTTACAGTCAAGCTATTTTAAGGCATGAAGATTTAAATGATTAAAACAAAATTAAATATGCCATTTTGTTGATAAATAATGAGTTTTTATTATCACGGTATACAATTATTGACTACAGGGGGCCCTATTTTAACGATCTAAGTGCATGGTCTAAAACGCACAGCGCAAGTGCACTTAGGGCATGTCCGAATCCACTTTTGCTAGTTTAACGGCGGAAAAAATGGTCGGCGTGCCAGGCGCATGGTCCAAAAGGGTTGTACCTTGTCTCTTAATGAGTCATAGGTGTGTGTAAATGACGCAATATTTTTTTAAAGAGCGCGTTAGTAATAACTATTCTCCAGTCTATTTCAGTTGCCTCAAAATAGCAAAGTGCCTACAATGCGCCTGAACAGACCTCGTTTTCAGACCAGCACGCCCATGGGTGCACAGATAGGTGCAAATGCTGGAAGTGAAAATGATAACTGCGTCGGGCTGAAACAAGCAAAAAAACACTTGCGCCGCTCTTGGCACCGCATTGCACCGGGTGTATTATAGGGCCCTTAATCTAGAAAACGTAGTCCCACTATATATTAAGTGTCTTTAGCTACTATGTAAATTAATCATACAATGCACTTATTGTCTACATAGATGTGTTTACATTGCACTTATATTTTAAAAAATACCTGCAATTATAACTGTAACTAATTTCTATAATTAATTACACTGTTGAGCCTTTCCCTTACAACTTAACCCACATTTTAAATCTACCCATACCACCAAACCTGTCTCTAACCTTACCCGTATGGTATACCTATATATATTGTGTAATATGAACCCAAATGAATACAATGTAGCCTACTTTATTTTTTGGATGCAAGTAAATAGTTCATTATATACTGACTGCTATATTATGCTATAAGGCTGTTAAAATAAACTTCAAAATAAAGTGTCAGCGTTTTGAGATAAGACCAATCCTCACAGTCAAGTGCTATACAGTAGCTTGTTCCAACACACTGTACCAAACACCTGGTTTGAATCAGAGGAGGGCCACAGCCAGAATGTGCAATGTTTTCCCCTGTTGCTGCTCTGTAAACATTTAGATAATAGTATGAGACTACCACCGTCTAAACCACTTACAGCCTCCTGCATCCACACACCTATTTATCTGTTTATTTAGTTGCAGGAAGTATCCAAGCATATGTATCTTTAGATGAACAAAATGCTGCATATTTTGTAACATAAAGGGTTATGTGATTTGTATGCTGCATTAAATCTGACAAAAGGACTGCATGAAAAAAAGTGAAAGGGAACAGCTGAAGAAAAATAAATGACATCATTGTCGAGAAGCAAGGCCTCAGAGAGGGCTCGACTTTGTGTTTCTGACTCTTATCTTCCCACAACTTCTTATTTTGAGAGGAAGCTTTTACAGCTTGGGTTTACAGCCTTCTCTCCCTCCAAATGGGGCCGTGACTGAGTGTGATGACCTCACCCTGTTTCTACTAAACTCTCTCCTACTCTTCTCCTCCCTCACCCCCCCTCTCGCTTTCTCATAGTCTGTGCAGAAGTGAGGCATTGCAAGAGTCACGTTCTCCTCAGTTCCTCCAGTCTGCATCTCAAAAGTCTCTCTGCAGTGTCTAAGAGCAATTCAGACAGGACCATTTTAGCTTAAATGACTGTTAACTGACTTGGATGATTTCAGGCTTGTAAGTTTATCAGATGTACCAGAAGAAGGAGTCATGATGTTTTATTGTTTTATGGTCATCTGCTCCTCATTCAGATGATTAAAGCAAGAAGAGCAATGAAGAGGATCCAACCTTTCACTATCGGGACTAAGTTATCTGTCCCCTCCGAGGCAAAATGTTTGGATTATGTGGGCACCATCCTTCCTGTATCAGGTCTGGACTGCTGTGAACTGAGAAACGACTCAAACAATGACAATTCTCCCTTGCATCAGGAGAGAGAGTCCACATCTACACCAGTGGAGGGACTTTCAGACGATTTTAAAGAGGAAGATGACAGGGACTCTGTGTCCCCATCAGCTTCTTCCAGATCTATCAGGAAGATTGCTATGTGTTCAAACGCAGAAAGCCAGATCAACTGCCATGTCACTGACTTCAATGTGACAAACTGTGAGACGAACAAGCCTAGTACTTCTACTGAAAAGTTGTTTCTAGTTGAGGAAAGACTGACTGACAAGTCCGGTGCACAACTGGAGGTGAGCAAGAATGCATTGTTTTCATGTTCTGGACATTATGTTCCTTAGCTGTATATGATTTGCACATAGACGTGCAGTATTTTAAGTACAATTTGTGATAGTTTAATTTGTAAATATGTATTATAAGTGTATGTATTATAATATGTATGTTTAATTATATTTAGACATTCAAATGATATGAATGTACAATACATTATTGATGTGCATTAATGTAAAATCAATGTATAATATATTATATATTATAAAATTGTATAATTTGTACTATTTATAATTTGATTCAATAAGTGGGAAATATATATTAGTATATATTTAAACTTTATTTGTAAATCTATCTATCTATCTATCTATCTATCTATCTATCTATCTATCTATCTATCTATCTATCTATCTATCTATCTATCTATCTATCTATCTATCTATCTATCTATCTATCTATCTATCTATCTATCTATCTATCTATCTATCTATCTATCTATCTATCTATCTATCTATCTATCTATCTATCATCTATCTGGATCATATATAATAGTATTGATTACATATAAATATCATATATTTATATAATATAACAGGTCCTATATATCCCACTTTAATATTTTCTCCTCACTGAAGGCAATTTTAGACACACAAACAAAAAATAAACCAAACTCTACATCTGCAGGATCATAAGATCACAACATATTTTTCACAGGGCGTCACAAACCAACAGCACTCACATTAGCTCCATATTTGTTATTCTTTCAGTCTCTCGCTGTTTTTTTTATGAGCTGTTTGTTAAATTGTTACAGTTACCGCCTGCCCATGCACTCTCTCCACAAATGAGGAGTTTCCCACTGCAAAACTAGAAATGCTGTTTCTCATAGCATGCACAAATGAGTACAACAAGAACACATTGTCTTATTGTGAGAGGAAGAAAAAAACTGCGTGGATTATTACAGTTTTGCACACTGTGCTCATTGAGATGAGGTCATAGCCAGGCCTCTCATTACACAAGCCCACAGCTAAGATGAACTGGTAATTTCCACAAAAAAATGGGAAGTAGTTCCAAGCTGGAACACAGAGGGAATGATTTGAGATTAAACTGATGATCAAACATGGCACAACTACTCTAAAGATGCCAAATAATGTTGGTTGTGATGCACTTTGTGGCTAAATAAATGGCAAAAGATGCTACAGTTTTCCACAACTCAACCTCGATTCCTGTGTAAGTGGTAAAGCCACATTATAAATGTTAAAGGGCAAAAGGTGTGGTTTGCCCACTGTAGAAGAATTGTAACACCATGTGCCGCGGATGCAGTCATCGCAGTGGTGCAGAAGACAAGATCTGCAACATAAAGCACCACCGCAAATAGATGAGATCATTATTTGGAAGTACCACACCTTGCTGCAGGCTCATGTATTGTTGGTGGGCCAACAGACTCAGATCCTGCTATTAATGTGATTTAAACTAATACATCATAAAAATCCCCCCGGTGTCCTAAACACAGGTGCATAAATATGAGGTGTTTGCTGTGGAGATATCTGATACCTCTGAAGAAAACGTCTTGGCACAACTTCTTGTGAGCAATCTTTTTTGGCCTGCAATCTGAACTTCATGTACCCAAACAAACAACATGATTTTATTGCCTAACAGCTAAAAAACTGAACCAGAACTTGGTGTGCAAGTCGAATTAGTTGGAGCAACACGGAATGATGTAAGAGATTTTGGGAAATTTACGAAATGAGAAATAGTCTGTCGGTCAATAGCGTGAGGTCATTGGCGAAAAGCAGATACTGAAAAATAATTAGCGTAAAAACAACGTTCACTCAGATATTGCTATTAAATTTCACAATTATATCTCAGTAATAAAAAAAATTTAACCAAATAACTGGTGGTTGGACATTATTACTATATATATAACAAAACAAAAAAAATAATATAATTAGGAACATAAAAAAGAATGCATGTAATATTCAAGCCGCTATATATCTTTACAGACTGATCCATGGACTAAAGGAAGGAAACTAAGGAACCTTCATTACGATTATAGCATGCCACCGGTACCAGAAGACGCAGCTCACAGCCAAAGAAGAGACCTCAAGGACATCGAGAATTCTCTCATCCAACTGACAACAAGTCTGGACTTGATGCAGGTTAAATGCATTGTAAAGATGTTTCTGTTTTGTTTATTAAAGTGTCTTGTTGAACCATTACCTCATGATTGCTTAATGCATCTCCTGTGCCAGGAGGAACCAGAAAGACCTCTTCAGAACACGTCAGATGCTGTAGATTTAGGATTGGAAATGTTTAGAACAAGACAAAGCCCGGGGGACCACGTTGACAAATCGTAAGATTTCCTGGCACTATGGAGCGTAGAAAATTATTGCAGTGATTTAGTGATACAAACTGTTAGTTTCTCTGCAGGTGGCTGAAGTTGAGGTCACTCCTGAGGGACTATCATCAAGATCTCATGTTGGCTCTAGACGTTTCCTCGTTTTACCAACAAGCTGACAGCATCATCGGCAGCATTAATTGGAAGGTTGAGAAAACAAGCATTGATTAGTTTCGGCATTTAGTGATATAACACATTTATAAGTAATACAAGGACTGATCCAGAATGAATTTCGTTGCAGAGGAACCATGCATTAGCGGGCGAGATCCAAAAAAGCGACAAAGAGACGAGAGAAATTGCCTGTCAGATCAACGTAAGTCAATCCATGATCTCATTAGAGGAAATACAGTCTCCTTGTGTAAACCTGAATTTGAGAACATGAAAACATATGAACCTGACACAGTCGCTTTGTTTTTTCTATGTATGATTTCTCACTCAACCAAGTTCTAGGCTGTTGTATTAGTCTCACGCACACATTTTTTTTCTCTGGACTGTAGCATATGAACTCCAAATGAATGATGTCATTTCCTTCCACGACCCCACCCCTCTCTGGACAACTCTCTTTCCAGATGCTGAATGAGTCTGCGTCTCGCCTGTCAACTCTCCACCCAACCCTGGCCAGAAGAGTTACATGCAAACAGGCCGAGGTGAAGGAGAACTGGGCACTTCTCCAGGAGTTTCTCCGGTAAACCAGAGTCTTTTACTCCCATTGTCCTCCTGTGAACAAAAAACAATAGTAAACAAAGTACTTGGGAGCAGTGAGGTCATATTTAAGGCTTGGAATAGTACATGACATCATGCCAAAATGGAACCCATAATTGTCAACGACAAGGAGTTGAGCTGTGGTTTAGTTATGTAATGTTATGGTCTTTTATTTTGATATTGACCTATTGCAGAGTCTTAGATCATGAATGGTAGATGTTGTTTTGACGCAATTGCTATGTATTTAGTTTGGAACTTAATAACACGTTGGTCCTGAGGTTTAGCCTTTGGCAGTTTATTCGATCTTTTTAAGGTGTGATTCTGCAAGACGAATATCACTTTGAGCTTACAAAAATATTATTTTGCCTGCATATACTTAGTGAATGATTTTTAGATAATTTTTCTATTAAACCATGCACGTCTGGTTTAAAACATTGCCAATACCATTAAAGCAAGCAGTAATTAGTGGCTGAGCTAACGTCACCCTTTTAATTGACAAAATATCCCATTGGGTCATGGCTCTTATCACAGAACAGTCAACAGCTTTAGACGCAGAATTCCAGAAATACTCACAGCATTATGGAAACCCAGATTGGAGTATGACCTCTGCTCAATAGTATGACTTCTGAAAGTGTTAGAGAGAAGAGCCAGATGAATTGAATGACAGACAGGAAGAGAAAGAAAAGGTGCTTATCGATGAACAAAATGCTATAATAGCGGAAGATTTAGTCTCAGTACTGGTGCAGATGTGAGGAATAGCTCATATGTATGGTATGAAGATATGATGAGAGACAGGTACTCTGTGAAAACACATCTGGAGGAATGTGCCCGTGCAGTGAGGAAGGAACTGATAAAAAAAATAACTGTCTGAATATTTGTCATAAATCTCACTATTGAAGCAACTAATTCAGACAAACACAGAAAGTTTAAAACAACAAAGCAGAGTAAAAAAAACGATACATATGTAACGTAGGCCAGTAAGAGCGGTGCGTGTAAACCTCACTTCCCTGATCTCAGGAGGCGCTCTAGAGGCTGCGGCCTTTAGCATCCTTGTTAAAGGGTTAGTTCACCCCAAAATGAAAATTCTGTCATTAATTACTCACCCTCCTGTCGTTCCAAACCCGTAAGACCTTCGTTTATCTTCGGAACACAAATTAAAATATTTTTGATGAAATCCGAGGGCTTTCTGACCCCTCCATAGACAGCAACGCAACAACCACTTTCAAGGACCAGAAAGGTATAAAGACATCGATAAAATAGTCCGCGTGACTCCAGTGGTTCAACATTAATGTTATGAAGCGACAAGAATACTTTTTGTGGGCAAAAAATACCAAAATAACAACTTTATTGAAGAATTTGTTCTCTTCTGTGTTAGTTTCCTACGCTGTTGATGTAGTAAACACACTGCAGCGCTTCCGAGTTCTACGCCAGAATGCCGGCTTTGTATTGGCCAGCTCCTGCGTCAGCATCACACGCCCGCATCCTGAACAGCGTCGGCCAATTGTGTATTTTAACAATGTATATCCTAGTGATGGGGAGTCGACTCCAAAAGAGTCGATTCCTCGACTCTGAATAGCCCCAGAGTCGGGGTCGACTCCAGCACAGGAATCGACTCTCGGTGTCGACTCTGTTTCTGTGTCCGAAATCGCTCACTTGTTTAATAATTCTCTAATCCCTATAAAGTGCATGGCAGTTGAGTGCACTATAAGCAAGGAGTGAATGAAATGATGCGAGGAATTCAGACACTGACGTAAAACATCGCGTCAGAGAGCTGTCGCGTTGCGAGACTTTCACACACATTTATTTGAGTGCTTACTTTAGAAATAGAAAACAGTCTCAGCGACTTTAGTTTGTAATTATACATAGGCTTCCTCCATGCTAGCTTTAGTTAATTGATAGTATATTAATGCAATAAATATACATTTGGTTTTCTATGGTTAAAGGGTTAGTTCACCCAAAAATGAAATTTCTTCCATTAATGACTCACCCCAATGTTGTTCCACACCCGTAAGACCTCCGTTCATCCTCGGAACACAGTTTAAGATATTTTAGATTTAGTCCGAGGGCTTTCAGTCCTTTGAATGTAAGTGTATGCACACTTTGCTGTCCACGTCCAGAAAGATAATGAAAACATCATCAAAGTAGTCCATATGTGACATCATTTGGTTAGTTAGACTCTTTTGAAGTGTCGACAATACATTTTGGTCCAAAAATAACAAAAACTAAGACTTTATTAAGCATTGTCTTCTCTTCCGGTTTTGTTTGAATCCGCGTTTACGACGCCACAGTGACGCTGCTGACGTAAGACGCTGTGACGTGTTATCTGGTATCTATCGCACCCCTGCTATCGCACCAGATAACACGTCACAGCGTCTTACGTCAGCAGCGTCACTGTGGCGTCGTGAACGCGGATTCAAACAAAACCGGAAGAGAAGACAATGCTTAATAAAGTCTTAGTTTTTGTTATTTTTGGACCAAAATGTATTGTCGACACTTCAAAAGAGTCTAACTAACCAAATGATGTCACATATGGACTACTTTGATGATGTTTTCATTATCTTTCTGGACGTGGACAGCAAAGTGTGCATACACTACTTACATTCAAAGGACTGAAAGCCCTCAAACTAAATCTAAAATATCTTAAACTGTGTTCCGAGGATGAACGGAGGTCTTACGGGTGTGGAACAACATTGGGGTGAGTCATTAATGGAAGAAATTTCATTTTTGGGTGAACTAACCCTTTAAACCTTGTGTTCATAATCATTAAACTAAATCATTAAAAAAAAACTCACAATAAAGAAGAAACACATGAATAAGTGTACATTATTATATTTATATCTTTAACTCACCTTTTAAGACAATGATCATGTGCGTTTAGCCCCATCACTCGACAACAGCTTTTTTTATGACTTTTTTTTCCTGTGTAAAATTAGGTATCGGCAACAGCTAGGTAGAAACGTTGATAGCCACTCATCAAGTCATTGCTAAATTGGACTAATTGGGACGATCACGATAAAAGGAGCGAGGTTTTAATAAGGGGATTTTAAGGCTTTGTGTCGGGGAACAACTGCGATTTTGTCTTATTTCTGACCCTGTTTTAATGTAAAGTAAATGGAGTCGAGGAGTCGATTCCATAGACTCCTACAGTGGGAGTCAAGCATCGGAGTCGACTCCAAAAAACCTGGAATCAAACAGTAGTATTTCCTACCTTTCTGGTCCTTGAAAGTGGTCGTTGCATTGCTGTGGAGGTCAGAAAGCTCTCAGATTTCATAAAAAATACCTTCATTTGTGTTCCGAAGATGAACAAAGGTTTTACTGGAACGACATGAGGGTGAGTAATTAATGATGGACTTTTCATTTTTGGGTGAGCTAAGCGTGCCTGCATCCCATGCTGGTTCGAATCCCACTCGAAACGGTTCAAGTAGGACCGGCTACTTTTGGTGTGACATAGATGGAAGTGAGGTTTAGGGGGGTGAGTGTAACATATAGGCCAGTAACAGCTGAGTGTGTAAACCTCACTCCCCTGATCTCAAGAGGCGCTCAGCTCTAGTGACTAACTAAAATTATCATAATTCAAGTTTGCACAATTTGTTTTCTAAATTTACACCAACTGAAACCACACATAAAGTCACAAACTTCCAGTGGCCTTGGAAACAAGTAATTTGTCATTTTAAAATACAAAGCTCTGATATGAAAATCTAGATGGCGCAGACTGATATGTCCTTAACTCATTCTGCTTGCTGTCACATCATTCTCTATAGGGCACAGCTGATTGGTTCTTGCTGTATCAGCAGCCAATGAGCTTGCTGCACAACTTTCAAATACTTGGTCAGCATCTGCGTAGCAGTTTGCAGCACGCTTTCAGAAACCCTCCACCTTCCCCAGCTCCACCTGTCTAGATCTGCTATGGGTAATTCATGTAGGCTATATTGTACAGAAGCAGCATGTCATGAAGGAAATATATATACGAAAATGTATGACTTTGGAAAAATGAGGAAATAAGGGAGGAATGGACCTTAGTCCGGTTAGATGCCATATTGAATTAACACAGATGAAAAGGAGGTTGTGAGGGTGTATGTAGGTGTAGATGTGTATGCACACACTGTATAAAGGTCCTAGATCACGTAATTTTCAAAACTCACTACTTTTAAAACAGTTATGGAGTTTTCGTCTGAGGAAAGTTTTCTTTTGGAAAAATGTTTTGTCATCAACAAAGGTACAATCCATTGACCACACTGTATTCTATCCCTCACAGCCTCGTTTTCATGCCGTGAGCCTGACTATGTGAAATATTAATGCATATTCTTAAATGAATATGTTTGGGTAATTGGACTATCTCACTGGTAACACTGCTTATCTCTTCATCACGGCACCTGTTAGTGGGTGGGATATATTAGGCAGCAAGTGAACATTTTGTCTTCAAAGTTGATGTGTTAAAAGCAGGAAAAATGGTTTGACAAGGGCCAAATTGTGATGGCTAGACGTCTGGATCAGAGCATCTCCAAAACTGCAGCTCTTGTGGGGTGTTCCCGGTCTGTAGTGGTCAGTATCTATCAAAAGTGCTCCAAGGAAGGAACCGCCGAAAGCACCAACAGTGGGGACGTGAGCATCAGAACTGGAGCACGGAGCAATGGAAGAAGGCCTGGTGAATCACATTTTCTTTTACATCACGTGGATGGCTGGGTGCGTGTGCGTCACTTACCTGAGGAATACATGGCACCAGGATGTACTATGGAAAGAAGGCAAGCAGTGTGATGCTTTGGGCAATGTTCTGCTGGGAAACTTTGGGTCCTGCCATTCATGTGGATGTTACTTTGACACCTACCACCTACCTAAGCATTGTTGCAGACCATGTACACCTTTTCATGGAAATGGTATTCCTTGGTGGCTGTGGCCTCTTTCAGCAGGATAATGAGCCCTGCCATAAAGCAAAACTGGTTCAGGAATGGTTTGAGGAGCACGAGTTTGAGGTGTTGACTTGGCCTCCAAATTCCCCAGATCTCAATCCAATCGAGCATCTATGAGATGTGCTGAACAAACAAGTCCGATCCATGGAGGCCCCACCTTGCAACCTACAGGACTTAAAGGATATGCTGCTAACATCTTGGTGCCAGATACCACAGCATACCTGCAGAGAGAGTCCATGCCTCGACGGGTCAGGGTTGTTTTGGCAGTAAAAGGGGGACCAACACAATATTAGGATCGGTGTATATTGCCATGTTGATGGCACTAATTATTGTAGGTGGTGCTATACACCAATTGTTTATTCTCCATTAAATGAATAAAGAACAGGACAAATTTTGCTTACCAAACACTTTTATCTGCTTTTAAAAATGTCTATAGCAAAAGTATCACAGGATATTAATTTACGTTGTTTGGAAAAAGAAAAAAAGCTGTTCTTGCAGACATTAGCTTTTTTTTTTAAATGCAGCCAACAAGCCATGTTGGCTTTGTCGACAGAGCTGGTTACATTCCTTTTTGTCTCTTTTAACAAGTCCTCTATCACTAGCTCTGCAAACACACCTTTCCTGAAACTATGAGCTAACCAGACAAGAAGGAGGTGACATCATTGCTTGCATATCCTGCCAACAGTAATATCTCCCCAAACCAAAACAATTGCTGCAAAATTTCGTCCAGCATTACATAACCAGCAGAGATATGATGTTAGTGATCTGTGGATATTTTTGTATTTTCAATCTGCAAGTTGTTAGCATTAAAGATTTACAGTCTACTGACTTGTATGGTCTAAAATGATATGTTTGAAATGTTTGAAGAGTAATGATGCCTCGGTGGTGCCATTAGAGGTAACGTTTTGTTCCACTTCTGCAGGAACCAGAAGACAGATGTGTGTTCCAAACGCCCGTCAACTTTACCCGCAGATCCTCCAACCACATGTCCTGACTCACAGAGCTTTGCTAGAAATGAGGGTCACAGCATAATGGGAAAAGACGTCAAAGAGGAGCAAAACCGTCTCAGAGGATTTGAGGTAAGCTTCACTGCCTCCAAAAACATATGTTAGCATGTGATTATGAATGACCAGTCATGACCACATAGAAAAGTAGATTGGTGTTCGGTGTTCGAAATTTCTGTTCGGTGAGACAATCGTTTACAATGAGGCTTTAAACTTATCTCACTTGACAGATGACCTTCTAGATAATGATATTGCTTTAGTTTTTAGTTGCAAAGTTAGAAAAAAGTGAAGCGTTCAAATTATGCTTTAGAATTATTGGAAAGAGAATGTAAATGACCTTCGGCAAAACCACAATTGAATGCTCAAATCCAGTGAAATTCACTTTCAAATTGTCATTTCTGTCAGGCCTGTTTCTGCCCCAGATTATACCCCCCAAAAAAACATAAAGTAATGTGAGATGAAGTTTAAGATAATAAAGTCACATTTAATATATAGTCACAATTAGCTTATGCAAATACACAAATACATGCATGTTTTTTATTTTAAATTGAAAGTGTTCTGAATGGTTTTAAGCACATTGTCACAAGGTTGCTGAGATATTTTAAGTAGATTTAAGCATGTTGCCATGCGTTTGCTGAAATGTTCCAAGTAGTTTTAAGCATGTTGCTATGAGGTTGCTAAGGTGTTTTAAATGGTTTTAAGTATGTTGCTATGTGGTTGCTAGGATGTTTCTTACCATCCCAAGTCAAAACATGCCACCCATGTGTGTCTGTGATATTCTGGTGTGAATGATCCAATATACAATGGGGCTGTTGAATGCTTGAATCTTATGTTGGTTGATGAACGTTCTCGGCTAAAGTAGTTAAAGGGCAGGTCTTGACCGCATTACATGTCCATATCACTTCACCAAAGGATTTTGGTTATTTCAAAGGTCCTTACAGCCTACAACAAAAAAACAAAAAACAAAATTCACAACGACACTGACAAAGTAAATAAATATAGTAAAAACGACAAATTATGTCCATGTTTTCTCACTAGCGAGGTAATAACGGCGCTGTTCTTGAAGCAGATAAATGTAGTTTCGCTATTAGTAGTTTCGCTGATGCTGAATACTTTGGCTGAAGCCTCCATTACTAGCTCTAAAATGACGTTTTGGAATTGGCAACAGAGGCGTGAGATGAGATTCGTAAGAAATTAGTTCAGCACACAAGAGTGTTTTAAGGACAAAAACCTGACAAATGTCTTTGAAATACAACATCTGAACAATGTCTTGAGGTGTGGTAACTGTAGTATAAGTGAAATAATTGACTCCGGTCCGTTGAATTACAAGAAAATAATGCACTCCCAAGGTGTAACGGCCACAACGCGCATCACCACCTCGGTGTGCATTATTTTCTGATAATTCAACCGTTGTCAATTATTGCTTACTTAAACATAATCTATGCCTGAACATGTATTTCTGCAGTGCTCTCAAGGTCTGTGGACTCATAGGATGTGGAGTCCAGTTGAGGAATGTTCTGCAGGGAGTCGAGGCTCACTGTCGGAGAGCAGCTGTTCCAAGCTGGACAATATCTCTGAAAAACAGGACAGGAAGAGGTGCAATTCGTTTTTTATTTCACAATGAATATGTGGATGACTGATGAAGTAAATGATCCGTAATTGTGTGATGTCATTTCATACAATGGATTTCAAGATGCAGTTGTTGAGTAAAAGTTTGATTAACGGTTAATGCTTTCCCAGCTGTATCGGCCAGATGGCTCAAACAACCTCTGTTTCCTCTCAAGAGTGTTTCATACCCAATAAGCTGGTGAAAGAGTCGACGACATCCACTGGAATTGTAATACTATTTTAAGATTTTTTCATATACACTAAAATGATTGATATATATATATATGATCTCACTTATCTCTTTTCATCTCCTTTTGGAAATTTAATAAAGAATGAAGAAGAGCATGACTGCTCAAAGCAAAGACAAGACCGCAAAATAGAGGAGCTCCTAAGCCAGGTGGAGGTCCTTTGGGATGCTCTGCAGACGAAATACGGAGAGAACAATGAGACTGAACCAACGGAAAAAGAACAAACCGGAGATAAAGCCGCACAGATGGTATCAGAACTCACACTTTCAAACCATCTCCCGGAAAATGTAGAAGGCGGCAGTTCAGGAATGCTTGAAAAGTTCCTTGAACTTCTGGATCCCAGCGGATATCACAAAAAGAGTCAGGTAAACCAAACATCATATGCAGTATAAAACCTCCATTATACAGTAGTTTTAAGTGTAATTATTCCCCCCAAAAAATTGCATACTCGATTTCATACTCATAACAGTGTTTCTGTGTATGATTTTAGAAAATGTAATGAGTACAGGACCAATTATAACATTATGAATCTGCTTTAGAATGTTTCTGGACCACTGCATAGGCAAGAAATGGCTGAGGATGCAGAAATGTCACTGGATCTACTGAGTCATCAAACTGACCAAGAAAGATCACAGAAACAGGACCAGACCACTGATGAACTTCAAAGCTCGGTAAAATATGAACTTGTTTCACAAAGCGATGTCCAACATCAACCTCATATTAAAGATACATATAAATTAATAACATGCACAATATTTCACTAATTTGCATCACACTGCTAATCATTTTTCCAGAAATGTTTTATTTTTCCCAAAACATCTATTACAGTATGGCAAATGTAAAATCTAAAAATGATTATATCATTTATTATATAGTATAGTAACTATTAGTAGTTACTTTGGGACTATTTGGTTAAAATACTACTACTACTACAACAACAACTACTACTACTAATAATAATAATAATGGATAAGAAAAGTAAAGTTAATGTAGAGAAAAGGTCTAGCATCATTGGTTTACAGATGCCAATTGGTTGATATTTTATGAATTGCCATTATGACATTGACATTTAAAGTCAAAGTGTCTAAATACTTGTTGTGGCTACTGCATGTTTTTTTCATAGTCAATCATATATCAGTTAAGAGCAGATGTATCTCTCCTCAGCTATCTAATCTAACACTGCGGATAAACCAGCACCTCTGCCGCTGTGCTGAGCTCAGTATGGACCTCCTGGACATAGAAACAGATATGGCTGTGCTTTGTGACTCCGACCTCAGTGGTCTGGAAGGGCTACAGGAGCAACAAGATGACCTAGAGGTCAGATAATGAAAATAATAAATTGACTAATTGAATGTAAATAGATGTTCATTAAAGGGATAGTTCACCCAAAAATTTAAATTGTGTCATCATTTAATCACCCTCCAAACACGTTCCAAGCCTGTAGGAGTTTGTTCTGTTGAACACAAAATAAGATATTTTCAAGAATTTTTGATAACCAGACAGTTGATGGTAGCCATTGACTTCCATAGTATTTTTTCTCCTACTATTTGCTACCGTCAACTGTCTGGTTACCAACATTCTTCAAAATATCTTCTTCTGTGTTCAACAAAGAAAGAAACTCATACAGGTTTGGAACAACTTATATAATGACAACATTTTCATTTTTGGGTGAACTATCCATTTAACCTTTGCCTGCAGTCGTTAAAGATGGGCCCAGCTTGCTAAGATTAAACAGTATTCAATTATTTATGGGCTAATTATAAGGGATTTGTTAGTTATAATTTTTCCCAATGCACCCTGGAATGGATTGAATGAACTTTAAGTTATGAATGTCTAACTTTTAATCATGTTGTCAGTCTAATTTATAATTTTTTTGTCGCACAAAGACTCATTATAATATCATTGAGTCAGAGGTGAGAGAGATGGAGAGACTAGCCAGTCTGCTACAGGTTCCTTCCCCAGAGGAGAGAGACCCTCTCAGGGAAGAAGTTCAGGCGATCCTGCAGGCTTGGGAGGAAGTAGGCCGTAACATGGCTGAGAACAGAGGCCGCCTGGAGAAGTTTCACCAGATTCAGGACTACTTTGAAAACTATCTTGCCATGATGTAAGAAAGAATGTCTGACTCATTTTGATCATTATACATGTTTAATGTCAACAACTTAAGCAGGAAATACTTTCCCATAAGTGGTATTACTGTTATATTATATTATAGGACTGAAGTGATAATTTGATACGGTCTCTCTTCATGTGTCCCGTAGTACGTGGACAGAGAACACCAGATCCTGTATCCTTGCTGGCAGCTTTGCCTGGAGAGAGAGTGAAATTGCAGAGATTGATCACTGCATTGAAACAAAGCTGGATGAGTTTAGCAAACTGGCTGCAGCTGGTCAAGAACTTATGCAACATGAGAGTCAGTTTAAAGACATTGTGAGTGTGTGATTGATTTACTCACCATTGCCACATGGTCATCTAAAAGCAATGTCAACTGTCTAAATATGCGGTGTCCATCTGCAGAATGTTAGTTATGGTGATGTTTTCTTGATTACAATCTTCCTGTCTCTAGATCAAGGAGAGAACAGATGAGTTGCAAAGCATGCTGGGATGGATCCAGGTGAACTGGCACACTCAAAGAGAGCAGCTTGAAAGAAACAAGGATGGGGGACCAGAGTCAACAAATGATCCTGTTGAACAGCAGGTTTCTAGATTTTGTTTAATCATTTATAATTTAAAATATGTAAGGGATAATATACAGTCATGTGATTATTATGGTAAAATAAGCCCAATCAGCATCTTGTATCACCCTGAAGGGGTCTATTTTGCAATAATGGCCATCTGACTGCACATTATCTTGCTTAATACACAAAATGTTTATTAAATTAACAAAAAAAGGACAACATTTATATAAATAGCTTAGTTTTTTTTAAAAATCACAGCCAAATGTCATTTTAGAAAAAGTAATAATTTCAAATAATGAAAAAATAATACATTTTAATATATAATAATCAAAAAGCTATTATTTTTATGCTTTTTTTTTAAACTTATTTTCCCCTTGTTTAGGCTATTCCTTTCAAAAATCCTTCTGATAGTCTGTGCATTATAAATGGAGCGGTCAAAGGAGGTGCTACTGAAACACAGTCATCTCAAAATAACTTCGAGCAACAGAGAGAGAGACATGATGTGTCCAGTGTTGTTAGTCAGGAGCCCTGCCTTTCAAAAACATCGCTAGGCTCTAGCATCTGTCTCATTTTGACCTTTGATGAACAGTCTTCTGGCATCAACCAAGTGACAAAACAATGGTCACCCAACAATGTTGAAATACACGAAGAGTCATCAAGCAGCATTCAGGCGGACACACATCAATCACAAGACAAAAACTCGATGCAAATGCAACAGCCACACGATATGCTTCAGGTGAAATGGCCAAATGAATCAGTCATGAGTAAAGAGACCAAACAAAATTCATCTTGTTGGAATCTTGGACAATTGCAAAACAAAAACCATGGAGAACCCGTCCAGTCACTAAGCGAACAGAAAGTATCCAGCCTTTTGTCCTCGTGTGACACTGAATCATCTTTTTGCAACCACTTAACAGAGAATCTGCAGTCCATCAACCAATCTAATCTGCAATTCTCACCAGACACTGATCCGGTGCAAAAACTATCAGAGATACCAGTCATGCATCAACCACGAAACCCTCAGTCACCAAGCTACAAACAATACTTGACGCGAAATGTGGCACACAACAATCTAGAAACAAACCAAAACCAAAGCGACGACCACCTGCGGCATGAAGTGGCAGCTGAAGTCACTCATAGAGTAAGTAAGACTTCAAAAACTGTGTTGTTAACTTCAGACACATTCCAAACTGAGCTCAAAGCTCGCACACAAACCAGACATGCATGTGCTTATTATTCTCCCGGCTCTGTACATCCTGTCCCATGTGGTAAAACAATGACCTCATGATTAAGTTTCCATGGCGTGGCTTTGAAAAGCCTCCTGGTGGTGTGTATTGTAATAATGCGCTGTGAAGCCTGCACATGCCATATAGGATTTATTAACTTGGCATGCAATCATATTAGTCATGCTTCAGCTATTGCCATCCCAGCTGTGTGTGTATGCATTCAAGAGCCGTGTGATTTCCAGGTTACAGAATGCTTGTGGGCCATTACAACTGGCCGTGGGTTTGTTTTTATGAGATTGTAAGTTGCACCTCAGCTAATCTAAAGTTCTGCATTCATCTTTCAATGGCAGGTGTTCACGTATTTACACGTCTCGGATAGTTACAGATCTGCAGGACGAGTCTTGGAGGTCGAATCCCCACCACATGCAGAAGGGCAGGACATGACAAGTTCCTCCTCAGTTCATTCGCCCTCCTCGTTTTCGCAAAATGTCACAGCTGAAGGAGGATTGGTTTACAATCACAACAGATTCAAGGCAGGTTCTGTGTTCAAGATGAAAGAGCCGATCAGAAGTAAGGAGGATGAGCAGAGAAGAAACTCTACGCTTGGCAACGTAAGATTGGAAAGGTCTGGCAAATCTTTAAGCATTTTCAGGCGGAGGTGTAACACTTGGCCAGAAGGAGAACGGAGAGCGAAAGAAAGTCCTTCAAACTCCAGTCTTCAGGTTTTCATTAAAAAAAACATGTTACCTGTGGATTCTGTCATTGATAACAAATCCAATCCTTTTCCAGAAGACAATTTGCCTAATGCTGTCAAGACTTCAAGCGGAGCAGTTAAAAACATCTGCTCTTATTTGTCTCTAGGATCCACTCTTAGCTTCAGTCTTCCCAAGCGCTTTCACAACAGTGTCTTGGACATGGAAAATAAAGAGGAGATTGAACCTATACAGATTTATGACTCAAACAACCAAACATTACCCTCAACTCAAACTCCACAATTAGAACTGGAGGTGGAACCAGTGATTCATATGAGACCAACTGAAATAAACCTGGTAGATACGGAAGATCTTGAAGATACAGAAGAACCTGAGGTTGAGACCCAATTAACCAAATTGAACCAAGTTTATGAAAGCACAGAACCTGTCTTGAGGGATTTCACATTGGTTGAAAATGAAGGACCCAATAATGATTCCTCCAGCTTTCACAAAACCTCTCCTCCAGTGGTCAATAGTTCCCCGTTGGTCAGCCAGAGAAGGCCTCTATGTCCTTCTTCATCCTGTGGTCACAGTTGCTTTAGTGTTCACACCAAAATAAAAGACCTGGATGGCCACTTATACTACACGTCCAAACACATGAAGATAAACTCCTCAGAAAAATTGTTCCCTAATGGCCATGGCTCCCGTAAGAGCAGCCGTATCATAAACTGTGGTGTGAGCGACTGTGCGGTGTGTTTCAGTGATACAGTGAAAGAGACAAGAGATGACAGTGCAGAGAAACCAGACATCAGGACGGAGGAGCTTCTTCAGCCAGGGCACTGGCTGTTCCAGCAGGAGGAAGAGGAACTGGAAGATATCTGGAGAGGAAAAGTTGGTAATCTCACTTTAAACTGTGTTGTGGAAAGAAATACAGATGAAGAAACCAGAAGAGGATTCTTACAATAAAGGTTAAAGGACTAGTTTACTTTAAAATGAAAATTACCCCATGATTTACTCATTCTCAAGAAATCCTAGGAGACCTAGGCTACTTCTTTCTGATGAATACAATCAGAGTTATATTAAATATCCTGTCTCTTCCAAGCTTAATGGCAGTGACGGGGTCTATTGAGTATGAAGCTCAAAAAAAGTGCACCCCTCCCTCATAAACGCCTACTCTCCGGTGGGTTAATAAAGGCCTTCTGAGGCAAATCAAACGTTCATATTTAAACATTATAAAGTAAAATACATAGCTTCCGCCAGATCGTCTTACGTAGCGCATATTCAACTTAAAGGGTTAGTTCACCCAAAAATGAAAATTCTGTCATTAATTACTCACCCTCATGTCGTTCGACACCCGTAAGACCTCCGTTCATCTTCGGAACACAAATGAAGATATTTTTGTTGAAAGCTGATGGCTGAGAAAGGCTTCAGATAGGCCTCCATTGACATTCAGTACATTTACACTCCCAAGACCCATAAAAGGCACTTAAAATGTCGTTACAAAGTCCATCTCACCACAGTGACTCTACAATAATTTTACGATGAGACGACAATAGTTTTTGTGCGCAAAAAAAAAATCAAAATAACACCTTTATCCAACTTGTTCTTGTCCTCCGTGTGTGCCTCCACGACGCATGCGCGAGAATATAACGCAGATCCGGCGTTCAGACACATGACCCAGAAGCGATTTGTTTACAAGCAGAGGAAGACGCGCGTATCTAAGCTGTTGAATTCTACATTGATCGTGCTTTAGGTCTCGGCGTAGTTTTCAAAATGGGGTTAAAGTGTGCATTTCATGGATTCCCGAACCCCGGCGCTACGTCATATTCTCGCGCATGCGTCGTGGAGGCACACACGGAAGACAAGAACAAGTTGGATAAAGGCGTTATATTGTTGTCGAATCGTAAAATTATTGTGGAGTCACTGTGGTGAGATGGACTTTGTAACAACGTTTTAAGTGCCTTTTATGGGTCTTGGGAGTGTAAATGTACTGAATGCCAATGGAGGCCTATCTGAAGCCTTTCTCAGCCATCAGCTTTCAACAAAAATATCTTCATTTGTGTTCCGAAGATGAACGGAGGTCTTACGGGTGTCGAACGACATGAGGGTGAGTAATTAATGACAGAATTTTCATTTTTGGGTGAACTAACCCTTTAAGAAAAAAGCCTACCTGGCGCGACCCACGACGTATGATGTCGGATGTAGCGTAAGTGTTTTAATAATAATAATAATAATAATAAACTTTATTTTCTATAGCGCCTTTAAAGTTACATCTCAAAGCGCTTCACATAAACATTATGGACAGTATAGAATACAATAAAGACAATATAAAATACATAAAAAAAACAGTAGGCCTACTGTAGTTTGTTTAATGTAGATTTCGACACTCCCGCAAGTAGCGCATTGCAATAATCAATGCGAGAGAAAACAAACGAATTGATCAGTTTTTCAGCTACTGAAAATGATAGCATGGGGCGCAATCGTGCAATATTTCTCAGATGAAAAAATTAAATTTTTACCATATTCTGGACATGGGGATCTAAAGTTAAATTTTTAAATTTAGTCTGAAACTCCAAGGCGGTACCCTCCACCATGAATGTGTCTGTGTTAACTTTGCCAATTTGTTGGGGTGAGCCAAGCATTATCTGAACTGTGAGCGGCGTTTTACACTTTCTTCATAAGTTGAATACGAAAGTTTTACTTTATAAAGTTTTAAATATGGATATTTTTTCTTACAAAACCCATCATTTCGCTTCAGAAGGCTTTTATAAAATGCCATTATAAAAGTCATATAGGCTACACCTAGAATGGCTTGAGGGTGAGTAAATCATGGGGTAGTGTTAATTTTAAAGCAAACTACTCTTTTGACTGATATTGAATTAGTCATATATTTTGTCTTGTTTTAACTGCATTTTGCACCCGTATAATGCCTATATAGATTATAGTCCAAAGGTATTTTTATTTTATTTATTTTTTACAGAAGAAACGGCTTATTAAATTGACCAGAAATTACATTTACAGTGTTACAAAATATTACATTTTTTCAAATTCAGGTTTGCCATCACAGAAATAAATCGTCTATTAATTGGTCATCACTGAAAATGATTTGATAAAATACGAGACAATTGAGTAGTGCTGATCTTTTTAGACACTGACATGTCGTCATTAGGTTAACTTGTGCCATATTCATATTAGTGGCCAGTTGTAAATTTAATTCCATAATAAATAATTACAAAAAAATATATATATATTAGTGGCCAGACTATGTGACCTGCCCAAGTGTGATTAGCAAAGTGATTAGCAAATAGCTCCATCTGTTGGGCATGCGCACAGTTCAGATGATTCTTCAGTAATCCACTGAGCAACATTTTTACTTTTTATTGAGCAATTGCTATGAACCATAACACATCTAACATAATATGTGAATTTGCAATGGAGAAGTACAGGCTATGCATAAAGAGTTACTGGAATTGTATACATTTTATTGGTGGGACACCTGCAATTCTGAATGAAGAGATGGAAAAATTCAGTGTCTGTAATTGCATTAGAAATTTTTTCCGCTCCGGTTATTAATCATGAAATGAAGTGGCCTTTATTACATTGACTAATACTCCAGGCTGAAATAATGACAATATCTCATGGGGATAACAGGGAAATTGATCTCCATGTTTGACAGCTGTGTTGGGCCCTAAACACAGCTTTCAAAATTAGGCCAGTATTTCCCTTTAGACCTAAAATTTGTTTAAAATTAAGTATATGAACGAGTATATGATATGACACATGCAGATTTATAATGAAAAACAAATGAACAATTACGTTCCCTTTTTTAATGGCAGGTTAATTGCTTTTTTTTTTTAATTGCAGGGCTATCAATTAAAACCAGCATGGGACAGGTAGCACACCCACTCCATGGATGAGATGGTTATTTTGGCCATGTAACCCCGTCACATCATTGGCAAGATGGATTATTTCATGGATGGGATCGTTTTGGACATCTCACCATTTATCTGCTGTGCATTTACTATGCTGTATGTGTATTATTATGTTTCAGTTGTATTCTTCTCTATATCAACATAGTAAATTGAATGCAAAACTGTCATTCTGAAGGTTGATCCTAGATCTATAGACAACAATGCAGACACACAATACAAGTTTGAAATTGCCATTGCCTAACTCCAGGTGGAGCCCTTGTCCCGCTTATGCAGCATTAGGTATGCACAGTGGAAGGGTCAACCCATGTACAATTAAAAGGCACCTCTGTGCACACCCATTTAGAGCTAACAACAGAATCATTAGACCCAGAGACATCATGCTGCTGATTCACTGAAGAAATAATAACAAGACTGTCATCAGAAAAGACTTGCATATGAATGATAGTCTCCTTTATAACCAGACTCTATTGTAATTTACATCTGAGAAAACAGTTTGTAAATCACTATCATGGAGCATATATGCCATTGAAGGGATTATTAAGGTGTTTGTGTGGCCATAAGGTGGTGTTTTGTTATTCTCACAGTTACATTGTTCACTATTTTGCACAAAATAAAACTGAAACCAGTCAGCTTGTCGGTGTGATTTATATGCCGATTGATTCAAGCCAAGGTAAATAAAACATGTAATAAATTTAGGTCACTGTAAAAGTACTTTACAGTCTAGGAAACACAACCCTCGTCAAGATATAAGATGACACACAGGGTAGCTCCCATCAGATCTAAAAATAACGACATTTTACTAGTGTGTGTAAGATTATTCATACTAATAATATGAGGCTTAAATGTGATGAGAATTCAAATTATGGTAAATTAACCCACTCTTGCATGCATTCGCCTACAAAAGCTTGATTCAAATACATTTTGAAGAATTTGGGAGCGTCTTCTTAGGTATGCTGCCTATTCATCATTCATCAAATTCATCATAGACAGTTTTTTGTGTAAATATTTACTGTGCAATTGAGTTACTATACAATATATTGATGTCATAATAGTAAAAAGAAAATGTAACAATTTCATTATACTACTTATTGTTAGACATGACATTTTTTTACTGGCTATTCAACTTAGATGTCAAGTAAATACTGTAGGGTAGTATTTAATAATGAATTACTCCAAATTCATTCTGTCCATTTCCACTGTATTCATGCAAAATGTTGCCTCTAGGCAAAAAATAAATTTGTGCAAATCCTCATTAAAATTATCCATAACTGTTTTTAATAGGTGATTAACAGCTCCAAGGGGGGAAAATGTCTCCTCCACATCAGAAAAAGTTTTTAAAATGACCACCAGGATGTAGTGTGACCAAGTCAAAGCATTTTGCTTGTGTATTCAACGTCATCCCCGCACTATTAATTGCTATCTAGTATGCATAATGTGATTGTAAATACAATGGGTTTGTTAATCTGAGGCAATTTCATGGAATAAATGATTGTTAATTTACAAAATACATTCATTAAAAATGTAATTTAAAAAGTGGAGAGATATAGAACTTTATCTATCATCCATAAAAAAAATATTATTTAATTGGCTTATTTGCATGGTAGATGCAATTTACTCAACACGAGACTACATAAATGAGTCTCACAACATCGTTCTAAACAGCCCCTTTAAAGTTAAAGGGCGAGATTGACAGGCCAGATAGCAAATTATAATCCTCTATCACAGGAGGAGGAGTTATGTCTACGCCACGGCGAATCAGCGCGTAGAAGAGGCGGGCTTTGTGCCTGTGGGGCTGTCAGTCAGCCGCTCGCTGTGTCCTGAGATCTGTTGAGTTGTTGCGCTTCTATTGTGGAAGGCGCGTCTCTTTGGGAAATAACGCGTGTGTTGACACAAGGAATCGTTGCGTTGTATAATTTTCACATACAATGGGATTGCCGTCTCGTGCTTGGCGAGGTAAGATGACTAACAATTGATTCTGTCTCTTGTATTTGAACTTGTTCCGATAGAAACTTTTTCTTAAAGGTGAACTCGGGTTTTGTCCATACAGATCCATCCGGCTCCACAGCGCGCGTGTGTTTTTGGTTTTAACAATAGATGCTTTTTAGGAAAGCATCGGGAAATAATAAATTGCTTTGTTTTAGATAAGGACAATTCTTTTGGGTTTTAATATATATGTGCCGTTGCTAATGCACATTAACAGCGGGCAGTTTAGTAGCATTATTCAATCCAGTGTTTGGGAATAGGGGGAGGTAATAACAAAACATCCTACAATACTTTGACAACACATTTGTTTGCACTCCAGTTGTTGTACATCTGACATTTGTGTGAAAATGTTCAATATTTATTCTCTTTGTCGTTTTCTTTTCACTTTAAAACTTGTTACATCGACAGTTCACCCAGAAATAAAATAGTCTTAATTTACTCAATTAATTTCGTTTTAAACCCTTGAAATACAAAGGTAATCCATCAATCGTTATATATATAGCGTATATTGCAAGTTTTGACGCCATGTGATAGCTTTGTGTGAGGAACAGGCCGAAATTTAAGTCGCCATCCACTCTCCATTCACTTCAGTTTAACGCTGCTACGGAATTGTTCAGTCAATGAATTGAACTCCAGAATCGGATTAGTCTGATTCGTGAACGAATCATTTCCCGTGTCCGAATATGCTACTATAGTTAGCATAAAGTGTGTCAAATCAGTAGGTTGACAGAATACTCAGTTTCATAAAAACAGTAAGAAAACTGTCTATGGTTCAAAGTGTGGAACCAGCCATCACTTTGCTATCCCATAAGGCTGAGGAGGTTAGATTCAAAAAGTTGAAAAATAAAAAAAATCCAACATGTGGGATGTTATGTTAGCATGTATTGTTGTATGTATACTGCATACTTGCTAGCAATTCAAATTACCTGCTATTTCTGCAATCTGCAAATTAATTAAAGAAAAAAATATGGCTACGTCTCCCATAAAATCGCAAAGAAGCGCTAGGGCAGATGTCACAATCTTTAGTGAACGACTTTTAGAATAATTATTTAGTTATTTCCTTGCACAAAGGTATCGTAGGGCTTTAAACGGCTCAGACTATTTTTATGTAAATTTTATGGTGATTTGTTTTTTGTGCTCTTCATTGTGCTGTCATTGATTGCCATAGACATTCTTCAAAATATCTCCTTTTGTGTCCCATTGAAGAAAGTAAGTTGGGTTTGGAACGACATGAGGGGTGATCTCTTTTGTGAGAACTATTGCTTCATGGCCTTGCAGTCTCAAAGATCTTTTATCGTTTTCTCAAACTGACTAGCAACTGATCCTATACATTTTACATTTGAAACAAATGAGTTTTGTGTTTGTTAATAGGAAATCAGTCTAGCATTTAATTACAAATGATTATCTTCAATCTAATAGCGTTAATGCTCATTCTGTCACTGGTCTTCATCCTAAGAGAGATCATCCGAAAGTACTCATTATTCAATGGTGTCGAAAGCCCTGCAACGGTCCGAAATGGATTAGTCTCGCTTAATTTGTAACGCTTTAAAGAGAAATAGTTTTTTTGGTTGTTCCTTCAGCAGTAACCTTGGCAGCCAGCTGTTGCTTCGAACATCTTGGCAGTCTACCCAGTAAATCTGCGGTTTTATTCTCTCTCCTGGGTTTGGAGTTTTTGATGCCCAAATTGGAGGGGTTTGTGTGCTTTGCAGGCTGAAACCCTTTGTAGCTCCGCTGTCTTTGTTTTAGGTGCATCCATTATTCAAATTCAGGCAAATACTTTGTTCTCATCTGTTAGAATCTGAGTGGCATGTAAATGAAATGTCTTCATCAAATGGAGACTACAGATATCCGCCCAAATGTCTTGCTGCATGTCAAATGAGGTGCAGATGGCTGTGAATGCTCATCTCATGAGCTGCCATATATTTTATTGTTAATTTAATTATCAAAACTCCAATGTAATTATGTTCAGCCTAGCTAAATTGAGTCAGAAACACTTCTCTTGAGAGCAGGGCTCTGGGCCAACGAAGAAACACATCTGTGTCCTGTTGGTTTCAGCTATAAGAACGCTGTGCTGTTTCGGTGAAATGTTCGCATTCTCACTTAAATTGTGATGTACTGCTTTAAACCGCTGAATGAATAGTCATGCTGCTTTGTGTGGTTATTTGAAACCCCCTCAGGGTGGATTAGAAGTCAAACACCCCGAATGTCTGACAGCAGGGAACCCGTCAAAAACACTTTCTGGGCGCTCGGAGAGTTCAAATCAATGGTCTTTGTGTCGCTACCCCTGACAGAAAACAGGCCTGAGGGCGATTTGTTTGTGTTAGCGGATTAATTTCCCCTCTCTCTGTGTCATGGCGGGCACCTGTCAGCACTGAGGGACTCTTCATGTGAACCCTGTGGGACTTTTCGGCTTTCCTGACATAGTGTGGTCAGGCTAATTAAGTCTCCAGTCTTTTCTTAAACTCTCTGGTCCCGTCCCTCAGGCCTTTGACCAACCTCAAGATCTTAGAGAAGGATCAGCAGATGTTTTTCAAATGGTTTAGTGCAATGCGATTTAGGGAAATTATATTAGATGCATCTGAGTTTGAGCTAGCCCTCGATTGACTGTTGATCGAGTTATCCAATTCTTGTGAGACCCCATTGACCCTAGCAACCAAATCAGAAGACTCCTCCCACTTTTCATTGTTCATAGGCGACATGTGAGTCCGGTGTGGGTGATTGTGTATGTTTGTGTGTCTGGCTCGATGGGAAGACTCCTCAGCTTGGGCTGTTTCCTCCGTGCAATTCTGGTTCCCAAGGGATGGTAAACAATCAGAGCATATTTGAGTGCCCAGATCCTGCACGGTGGGGCAGATTATGTGCATATTTGCATAATTCTCAGATAATGGAAAGGAAATAAGTTCGGATGTGTTTCAAGTTTACCAAATCAAGGTCAGAAGTTGAGAACACCTCAGGGAACAAGATCCAAATGGCTTAATTCGAAGACTAAACAGTCTCTGCCCTAAGTGTGACCTCTTTCTGAAAGAGTTTGTCTTTTGCTTCTCTCAGAAAGGAAGTATTTTATTATCTCGAGACTCCAATCGGATGCTCTAGTTCCCTAATCTGTTTGCCTGTCTGTAAACTCCTAAAATAGTCACTCACATCCATGTAAGAGCCTGTTTGTTCATTGATTTGTTTTAAGATTATGTTCTCAGAAGGGAAAAAATTATTGGGTACATCAGCTGGAGACCATGAAAGCATTTGAAATGTGTTCTCTTGAAGTGGCATCTCAGAAGATGATTACAAAGGATACATTGTTAATTTGCTGGTAGTATTGTACTGGGTGATTTAAAAAAATAAATAAAAAAATATACCGATGGATAGCATCGGGAGAATGCATGGACACAGACAGGGATTAGCTATGGCCATCTGTTGCCCGAGGAATCAATAGCCAGACCTTTCTCAGCTTCCCTGCATGGGTACAGGAAAGGATCACTGCACCACTCCATCAAGGGTACTTCAGTTTGGCCGAAAGTGACCCCGGATACTCCATTTTTATTGTGAGTTTGCTCATGCACCTTTGTGAGCAAGAAAGTGACGTCTTGAATGGGACTACCGACTCCACCTTCCATCCACAATCTCTGGCACTCTTCCAGTACCCTGCATGACCCGCAATCCTCTTGTTAAGATGAACAATATAATTGGTTTAATGTAGTCAGCTGGATGCTCAGCAGTGGTTGCCAACTGCTAATGTCAATTTTCAAACTTTCCAAAAGGCTACCATATCGTGAGGACATTTAGGGCAACATTTGTTAGTGTTTTCCTGACTTTTTTGTAGATAGGGCTTTGTTTATTCTTTCTGACGTATGTAGTTTTAATTTTCTTGTCCCAATGGAGGCTTTTGTTGCAAGAAAAGGTTTCCTTTTAGTCAGCCATTGAGTTCTGTGTTTTTTTTTTTTATTCCTCCTCCCATTCTCTTTCATGGCTCTTTTAGAAGGTGTCGACACAATGGACTTCCTATGACGCTTCCGCAGCCTGGAGGTTAGGGGATTCGGTTTTCAGGTCGATAAAGAGTAAACCATTTCATCCTTATTGTGCTAGACAACCCCAAAGAGCTGACGCCAACTCAGACTTCCCTTCTCACTTATGCTTGAGTGACTTTCCTGACGTTCCTAGCAGAATCACCTGGCCTTAGCACCCTGGATTTCTGAATCCAAAACATTGTGCGGCTAGTAGACTAGAAAAACAAGCTTGTGATCATTGGTTTGTTTTGTTTCTGTTGTTTCATTTCAGGGTTTGCTGTGAAGCATGGATGTTATCTTGGAACTTAAAGGTCAGGCTATAGGTGTTGTATTGCAGTCATGTGACTTTAGCAGAACTGTTTAAAATCATTGACATGGAGACAGAGGGAACAGCCTGCTATGTGAGAGGTGGCAATTTGAGGGAAGGCCAAGTCTTGTACTGGAAACCTTAATGGTTCCGTAATTATATTACCAAATTACTTCTGATTCATTTTACATCCATATATTGCTCTTCTGTGTTCTATCTGCCTAATGTAACAGTCTCTCCATAGTTCACCCCAAAAATGTACTCAACCCCATGTCATTACAAACCTCTATGACTTTCTTTTTTCTGTGGAACACAGAACAACTTTTAGAGTGCTTTCACATCTCTAGTTCGGTTCATTTGGTCCGAACCAAGGGCAAACAATTATACATTGTAGCATTTTTCAGCTTTTTTGGTTCCTTTTCACACCACACTGATTGCTTTGGTCCGAACCAGTTTCACCAAAATGCAGTCAAATGACAACATCCACATCACTCATTGGCCATGGCGTATTTCCTAAACTGCAACTGCGCGGGCTGGTTTTGTCCCTGGCCATAATTTTTTAAATTTTTTGTATACACCACAATATGCAAACAATACATTTCTATAATGAAGCACGGATGCGGCTTGAAAACAACGTTCTAATGCACTGCCTGCAAACGGCGAGCGTGCATCGCTCGTCACTTCAAGCGAAGATCGCGCTGTTCTTGTGAGTTTTCGAAAGTTGGGACCTAATATGGTCATCAGACCAAATTTCTATGAGGCTCCGCACCTCCTCGCTACTCCAACTTTGTCCGCGAGCTGCCATGCTAAAGTGCAAACTGTCAACAAACACTTCCTCATCACATAATGCACAGCGCAGCTGACTACGGCAGCTGTTTTAGTCCAAAAATGATCAGTACTTTTTGCAGTTGGGTCTGTTCGAGGTCGGATCACGTTCTCACCACAAAGGAACCTCTCCAGAGTTTGTTTGAAAGCGTACCGAGACCACCTCTTCAAGGAGGTCTCGGTACGCTTGTTTGGTCCGCTTTTGGTGCGCACCCGAGTGCGATTGCTGCTTTCACACCTGACCAAGCGAACCACACCAAAGGGGAAAACAAACTCTTGTACGATTCAACCGGACTAAATGAGGCAGGTGTGAAAGCACCCTTAGACCCTTTTGACTTTCATTGTATAGACCAAAACAGTTGAAACATTCTTCAAAATGTCTTCTTCTGTGTTTCATAAAAGAAAGTAAGTCATACAGGTTTATTATGATATGAGGGTGAGTAAATTATTTATATTCATGCAAGGCAAGTGTTCCTTTATATTTTAGCAGTTACTTTATATATTTAACATCTCTATATCATATTTTAATAACTTGCATCCCCAGCCTCACAATAACCCATCCATCTTGGACCGTTCCCTCTTTTCTGCCTAATGCAAAGGCCCATGGGAAAGAGAGCGAGGCTGCTGGCAAACCCTATCAGATGCACAGAGCCATCTGCCTCTACACCTGACACTGTAACACTCACTTCCATTCATCCAGTTGGGTCTCAACCCCACCAAATGCCTTTTCCTGATTTACAATAGTTTAATTTCAAACCCTTTAGCTCAGGCTCGTACATTTCCACCGTCCTTTGGGATCTTCTTTCTTCCTTTCCACCTGCTTCATGAGCGTAACCTCAGATGACAAGCTGCTCAATATTTAAAATGGCAACTGCTATGAAAAACTGGAGCACCGGAGTCTGCATTGGGCTCTGCGTCTGTTTCTGTGCGGGGCTTTGTTTCAAGTTGGAGACGAGGATTGAAATATCAGCAGATAGATTTCCAGAGTTCTACTTTGGCTGAACCAAATCTCATTCAAGCATCTACGCTCATTGTGAGAGGGGGGAGATTTTAGAAGGCTGGCTGATGCACACAGGGCCGTCTCCTTTTGGCTTCTCTCTCTCTTTCTCTCTCTCTGTGTCTTTGAACCAGATCTCTGTTCTCAGCGGGACTAATATGACTCTCTTGCGCTTGCTAAGTGGACTCTTTGGAGGTTGCTACCACAAAGAGGGACTTCAAATGGGGACAGGCGTATTTGCGTGAAGTGTTCAAAGTCATTAATTTCCCCATTTCTCTCTGTCTGTTGGATGGGTGGAAAGATCAAACCTTGAGCCTTTCATTAACACAAGCAGACTGAGCAAAACACTTTCACAATTAGATATTTTTAATTTCATAAAGTAGGGGGAATTGCCACACAAGCCTTCAGGGCGAAAATTTGAGGAATGTCACCTCTTAACAAGCCTGTAATTGGTTCTCTGCTTTCTTCGCTTCCACCTGGAGAAACATGGTATGACTAATCAGATGACTGACGGGGAGCTGAAAAAAATGAATTATGTGCACAATAAGGCCTTGCATAAGGTTAACAGCTCCTGCCAAGTGTTGAGAACAGTGGCTGTGTTGTACCTGTGTCGGTTGTCATGGAGGTGTGTCCCAAAGCGAAGACAGCGATAAAGACTGCTCCGTATCTGTGAAGTCTTTGTTTTGCAATGTTTACCCTTCAACAGCCGTGAATCACCACGTCACTAGCTTGTCTTGACTGCTCCATGCAGTTGCGTTCATTCTGCTTGCGTTGGATTCTGCTAAATAGTTGTCTTTTTGACAGACAGTAGAAGCGTTTGTGAGGCGAAGGATTGCGCAACCGTCTCCTTTATTTTGCATCATTGTTTTTGCTTGTTAGCCATTAGCTTCTTCAAGCATATTTGCGCAATGATTAAGTGCATTGTACGCTAGACAGTGGCACCTCCGCGATGCAAGTCGAGTGGAAAGCTTATTATTTTTGCCCTACATTTGCTCCTTGCCAGGGCTGGATGTGTAATTCCCATGACAGTGGGGTTGTTTGTTAGTCAAGCGTGTACAAGGACGATTAAATGCATGTAATCCTCAGGACTCCTCATGTTAGAGTCCATTTTGCTCTAATTGCACTTTAAATATATTTTAGGTTTTTGTCTGTGGCTGCATTGTTGCGGATTTAGTTCACTGTTACTGTTTCAGGCAGTCCTATGCTATGGCCACAGTCTTCCTCTGCTATGTCTCTCATCTGACTACTAAATATATACCATAAGGATTTAGTATGACATTGCTAGATGTAATTTACATATGTTGGTCATAATCAGCAAGGCTATTTGTAGCAGAAACAGCTGTTGTTTGTTGCGGCGGAGATGGTGGTGCTGCTATTCTGCACGCACAGCAAACCCTCATGGCCCTTTAATAAATCATAACCATTTAGTCTAAGAATGTAATAACTCAACTCACTCTAGTATTCACATTTGTCCATGTTTTTTCAGACTTAAAGGCAAAGTCTGTTTTTTACTATGTGTAAATAATTTTATATGCCAGTTTAATGTGGGACACATTTTTGCTCGTTTATAGTGGGACTACTTGTAGAAAGCTGTTTTGTGTGGCGCCACTAGTGGTTCATAAATTGCACATTTCACCTTTTAAAGTAACAACGAAGCAACCCCTCGTTTAGTGAAGGTGAGATTGGTCCAACATGTCCTTTGACCTCCTACCAGCCGCTTCAGGAGGGACAGATGGGCAGGTTTATTCTTAAGGTCAAGGTGCCCCTGCCCCCAGCGTTTTCTATTGTTCTGTCTTATTGATCTCATCCCATCAACGGACAGTTCCACATTGGTTTGGAATGTGGACTGTTGCATAAGCTTTAGTCAACAAACTAAATGTCAGCAAGGTCCCCTTTAAGCCCTTCTTGTTTGTTTGGGTGGCACAAAGGTTTAACCTTTGAAGGCCTCAGAAGATACCTCTTAGTATTATATTTAAAGAAATTGTATCAATATATTAGAACTGTAATTATATTAGTATTCCGACAGTTTGATAGGATATATGTTTCAGTCATTGTTCTTAAAACATTTAGCAGCAAACAGATTAAGATAGTTGACTTGCCTTGTTAAAGGAACAGGCCAACTTTTGGGGACTTTAGCGTATTCACCGTATCCCCCAGAGTTGGATAAGGCCATACATACCATTCTCATCTCCGTGCGTGCCATAACTCTGTCTGACGCACCACCGCTAGCCTAGCTTAGCACAAAGACTGGAGGTAAATGGCTCCAGCTAGCCTACTGCTCAATAAGTGACAAAATAACGGCAACATTTTCCTATTTACATGATGTGATGTGTATGGTTACATCATGTACTAAGACACACTGGCTGATGAGAATGGTATGTATGGACTTATCTAACTCTGGGGGATGCGGTGAATAAGATAAAGTCCCAAAAAGTCGGCGAGTTCCTTTAAAAATGGTCAAATTGGTCTATCAGTCTGACAAAGCTGATCTTCAGTTCATCTAGCTGGCACTTGATGAGTGCCCAGAACCAGTCTAAATCCAGCAAGTTAAGACCTGCAATTTATAGAATGGGTTGTTAGTTTTAGTTTTTTTTATATAATAAAATAGTAAATGCTAGTGGTGTCAACAATAATCGATTCAGCGATGCATCGCAATGCGGGGCATGCACGATTCAGCATCGATGCGGCAAAGTGCCATAATCGATTATGTCACCGTTTATTTTCTGGCCTTGAGTTGGACAATAAAGTTGTGAAGTTTCAATTACTTCCAGGGTCATAACAACAACAATCAAGATGGCTGAGGCGGAGGGAGATGACCGCGATAGACGGGTAATTAAAAACGCACCCAAAGCTTGGAAAGCGGACATCTGCACATTTCGGATTCTGACGCCGGCTTCACACCGCACGCGTTAGCAGGGCAGGAGCCCGCGCCCCCATTGTGGATTCACACTGGCAGCGTTTGTCTTGCGCAGATATTGCAAATACAGACAAATATTGTACATTATGTCACATTTTCCGGGCTCCTCCTCCGAGCCCCGTCTGTCTCGTGCTTTGATTTTTGATGGGCAGCATATGCTGTGATTGTGAAACACACGGGGCACTTCACTACATGATTTCATGGTGAAATTTGTTATTTTCCATGTTAATCTGGTCAGTTTTGATCAAGAACAATCCACTGTGGCTTCAAATCAGCGTGAGCAGCGCGGCAAAAATAGACTCAGCGCCGAAACGATCGCGGCACTGCTGCTTCTGCTCCTGCGATGCGATGCGCTGCCGCCTCTGCGTGCGATGTGAATGCTCTGATCTGTTAACATGGGCGCCGAAAAAAATATGCGCTGCTTACGCCCTGCTAACGCGCCTGCCACACTAAAATCAAGCACGAGAATTGACGAGTCCCTAGTGTCAACGTTACTGTGTGTGTTGCACTGAATATTTTTATTGCTGGGTGCCTGGGTGGTGGTTGTTGTTACAATAGTGTGACTGTAATTACAGATTAATATTTGCACAGGAGTTCATGAAGTGCCCTGTCTTAGAGCTTTTTACTGTGTGTAAAAAAAAAACACTTATGTTCACTGCTGGAAAAAGTTGGCTTAGTTGGTTATTATTGCCCTATATAATTTCAAATGGTTCTAAAGCAGAGAGAAGAGAAACATTTCTCATTCAAAGCACTGAAAGCAGTGATTTATGTTTTCTTTTTCAGGTTTGAAAATGCCATATCCAATACCCTGTACCATTCAATTTTATTTTATTTAATGACATTTATGTCAAAGATACAGGAGAGTGATAATACACACATAGCAGCCAATACAATCTGTTGTTCAATATCTGACTGCTTGTATTGCCTCATGACTGATTAAAAATTTGCCTTGTGTGCAGTAGAATTTTTATGCATCGCAATGCATCGTAGAATCGAATTGAATCGAATCGTTACCTGGTGAATCGTAATCGAATCGAATTGTGAGGGCAGTGCCAATGCACACCCCTAGTAAATGCTTGTTTGGGGTATTTTAAATGTATTATAATATTGGGTTTTTTAATCAGGCTGCTCTTGCCACTTTTTGTGAAAGCAATAAGCCATTTGAGACTCTGGTTTGTAGTGGCTTACCAAGGTTAAGGGTGTTTCAGGCGCATCTGATCTCACATGCTTCTTGTGGCTTATTGCTTCATTGTACATGCTCCATTATGCTCCCCATTGACCCATGAGGCATAAGGCAATAGCAGATTATTCATCTGATTGTGTGAATTAATCTCTAGCACAATTTAGAGATGAACACGGAGAGACAAAAGGATTAACTTGATGGTTCACAATCTGATGACCTGTGCTTGCTGCTGGGTAAGACCCCAGAGCCATAGGCCAGACAATGTGTTGTTTCCATGCATTTTTTTTTTTTGGTGGGGGTGAGATGGTTGACCTGTTGTCCTCTAGAGCCGAAGGCCAGATAAGAGGAGCGGATTAGTGTCTCTCCCAGCATTCCTTCTTCCCACTGTAGCGAAAATGATGTCTCAATAGGAAGCCTAGGGGAATTTTGACTGGTGACACTGTGGACCCCCTTTTTTCCCCCACTGGTTCTCTCCCTTTTACTTTTTTTAATCTCACCCATCATTCTCCAACCCTTACCACTGAAATAAGATGTTAGGCTTTATCATTTTCTGGAAGCCCCTATGACCTGGAAAATTAGAGACATTTGTGCAGGAAATTATGGGTGTGATTATGGTGGCAGGAAATGGCTGTCGGCAATTAAAAAAGATGAGGAGAGAACGCGTGTTGCCTTGAGACGCAGGTGCAGCCCTTAAACTCTTCCATCAGCTCTCCTCACGTTAAATAAACATAACAGCTCTGTGTTTGTCGGAAAGGGTTGCGGGTGATCAAAGACCTCACCGGATCCATTTTTGGTCACCTAAATGGTGTCAAAATGCGCTAGATTAGTAGTTTCAGTTAGCGAATCGTTCTGTTTGACAGATGTTCAATAAAGTGTAGATTTGGCATGCTTTTGTTTGCTAAAACACGAGAGATACAATTTTTATAATCTGTAAAAGAAATCAACATACTTTTCGAGAGATTTACTGTTGTTAGGTTTTATTTTCTCATTTTAGAGTGTAATAAATGCAGATCAGGTCATGTTGTCCTGGAATTGCAAGATTAAATTCATGGAATTTGAGGCCTTTTCTCTGTTACTGACAACAATATACATCGAAAATCTAGTATGGTACATGACCCTGATCTAAAAACATGACCTCACGGCCACCTTGGGTCAACCATGCTGGATTTTTTTTGAATTTTTAATGCTGATACTGGATTAGCTTTCCATCCAGATGTCTTTGTTTTATGTCATATCGCAGGGCTGGTCTCACATTGGCATGAAAGGGCAGCTGTTATCGTCGACCTTTTGCGTGTTCGACATTCTTCACAGTCTTATTGACTTCTATTAGTTCAATTGACTGCGTTTCAATAACGTAATTATCGCTATAAAATCTTTCGTCACGGCCTTGATGAGATTTTTACGAGCCAGACGTGGCGCATGTGTACAGTTGAGTGTGTATTTGCCTGTGTGTGTCCTATCTTTGGGATCGATTATCTGGTAAGTGACCTGCTCGGTTCAAGGTTAATTGGTTTATTGTAGCAGATCATGTTATGAGATGAGAAGAGTTCGACACAGCTATAATGTGCAGCTTTCAGGCTCTAATGAGTTGCTGAGCTTGCAGCCAATCAGGCGCTGCGGTTCAGCCAGTTCGGCCTGTTTTATGTAGTTAATGAGCTTTTTTAGGGATATTTGAGAGAGAAGCGTGTATTGTTTCCTGTACTTGGAAGGAGGATGAGGTTATGGTTCGATTAATAACACGGTTAGACGTTTCGCTTCAGGGCGCTGCTGTGTTGTGAGTTTTGGTGTGACTGTGTGTTTACTTGATTTTAATGCCTTTTCCTGACGCAGCTAGCAGAGTGCTGCTTCAGCTTACTGGTGCCTATAGATGTGCACATACTCACAGTCTTAGCATTCTTCCCAGTCTGACTTCATACATCCCATTCTAGCACCAGACATTACTTTATCAGTGATTCCCAGCCGGAGTATTTTACTTTTGCTTTAATTGTCAGAAAATTAGACGTTGTTTGTAATAATTATCAATTTTTTTTATATATATATATATATAATTTTTTTTATTTTATTTTTTTATAATTTACTTTTTTTGTAATGATCAATTATATTATTTAGTTTTTTGTTTTTCATGATATAATTTTTTTCTTATTTGAATGCTGTAGCATTCAGTTATTAAAGGATTCAAGTATTAAAGTTGCATCTTACTATTGGAGCATTTGGCTTCTCATGTGGTTCATAACTAAATAAAACCGTCTGCGTGACTGTGTACTGTCTGCGATGGGTAATTTGACATGCAAATGTGAGGGGCTTTTCTAAAAATAAATAGTGAAATATTTATTGCTAAAACTTCTTGCATGATTTACTCATAGGAATTCCTGTGCATGGGATGATTTTGTCTTAAATAATGATAAATCTTGAATTATGATGAGAATCAAATATAGGTTTTAGATATAGGTTACATGACGGGATATCAGATATCAATCATATTTAAAATTGCGTTCAAAATGTGCATACATCTCATATTTAATTGCCTCACCACGTCTGTTGCATTTTTAAGATGATGTGGCAAGTTAAATAAAAAATTGTTAAGCTTTTAAAAACGTGTCTCAAGTCCTGTTACATTTCATCAGTTACGCTTCATCTAACTGTTTTTAAGTGCAAGAATTCAGATTGAAACCATGTACGGTGCCTGTAATTTCTTTCCTGACTTTAGCCAATCAGAAGAACACAATGTATTAGCCAATATGCCACAATAACCAACACTTGTATTGAACATGGAATGTTAGTTTATATTGAAAAAAATTGCTGTCACTTCTAATTATTCAAGTAGTTCACACTTTATCCAAGCTGCATGTGATGAAGAACTTTCAGACAACCCTTTAAATTGCAACAATGATGCCCAAATCCAGTATTAAGCCTTATTTATACTCGAAGCGTGGCAAAAATGACGTCATCGCGGAGTGGGCGGTAATGCGTTTTGAGTGTGCGAAACCCCATTTCGCGTGTCGGTGTGCAGCGCATTTTTTGTAACTTTTCGCGCGGATCCGCATCCGAAGATGCAGGAGTTTTAGGTGAATCTAGCCGAGCATGACGTCTCATCACACCGGCACCCAGTTTGCACGTACAAATTAGTTGCTTATATTTACAAAATGACCCTACAAAAGCCCTTTTATTGAAAATAAAGATCCATGTTTAATAAAAAAAAATTCACGAAACTAAATACAAATGTTTAGTGAAATTAGGAAATATTTAAGAGATCGTTAATTTAGTTGTATACATGTGTGCATACATTTTGTTCTTATGTCACAAGTAATAATATCAAGGTTTACTGAGTTTTACACGATTCTTTTGTTGTGTGGTTTATGGTGAAGTGTACTTAAATAAATATTGCCACCTGTGTACCATCTTCTACTTCTTCTCACTGCTGTTTCCTGATGATTTGTAGTATAATTACTCCAAGTCGCCCTCTATCGTTTCAAAGAATAGTACAACAGCGAGCGCGTCAAGTATAAACGCCTCGTCCGTTTAGGGAGGAGCGCGTGCAGTCAGCGGAGGCTCGCGCTGTGGAGCCAGGCGACAGTATAAACAAGGCTTTAAGGGAAGAATTGGATTTGCACTACCATTCAAAAGTTTGGGGTTTGGTAAGATTTTTCAAATGTTTTCGAAAGAAGCCAATTCATTTATAGACCAGATGACCAGAAAGAGAAAAAAAAGTCTGATCTTGTATGTTTTTAAATTTTTTTACATGCAACAACATCCGATCTGATATCAGTTAACAAATTGGCTGGCTAAATAAATGGAGGCACTCAGTAAGATTCAATTCCTGCCTGTCCTCCTCCACTTCTTCTTCTTCCTCGTTCTGCCTTTTATCTGTACCGGGGCTCATGAGATCGTTAGCGGATCCCAGTCTCTGTGGATTTCAGCAGTCAGAGGTCAGCAGTCTTCAGAGACGTCACTCACTGGGCTTGGAGGTTTTGTTCCCATATGGAAGGATAGACCTTATTCATGCTGTCTTTATTCCCTGAATGCCAAGGAGCACCAGGAGTGAGGAATGGATGGAGGGAGAGAAGGAGAGAGAAAATGGGACAGGCAAGCACAGCTGGCCAGCCAAGACAGGACAGTTTTATTTCAGCGAGTTGGTGTGCTTTGTAATGTGAAGAACAGAGCCTAGGGAATTCTTCACAACACCCAACGGGCCATTCCTCTGTCGGACTCTCTTTTTCATCCTCTCTTCATCTCTTCTGTTTTCATCTCCCTCTCATTTTTGTTTCCAATTTTTTATGCTTTTAAATGGATAGTCCACCCAAAAATGTTCTGTCAATTCTGTAATTTACTCACTCTCATGTCGTTCGGTCCAATCCTTTGTAGTGTTGTCAAAAGTACCGACCGCGATACCAAGTCGGTACTGAAATTTTAAAAATGTGACGCTTTGAGCGCTGTTGAGCGGAATCATAAACAGCTCTGATTGCCCATTGTGCTCACACGCTCATCGGATGTGTCTGTGATTGGCTACAATGACCAGCACTTCAAAAACATGTTATAAATATACATCAATGATGCTTTTCACAGAGCGCTTACACAGATACACATGGGAGCGTTTGAATGTAGGCGCCTATCAGCCTACCGGTCTGCTGGTCGACGCCTGCTTGTGCTTTCAAACACTCCTGCTCCCGTTTTTAAAACACTTTCAAACACTTCCGTGTGCTTTCAAACGCTCCCGTGCGTTGATCATTGTAGCCAATCACAGACACATCCGATGAGCGCGTGAGCGCAATGGCCAGTCAGAGGTGTTTACGATTCCAGCTCAACCACCGACTTGGTATCGCGGTCGGTGACAATACTAATCCTTTGACTTTCTTTTTTTTCTGTGGAACATTGACCAAACAACACTGAGAGATTCTTCAAAATATCTTCAAAGTTATTTGGACCCCATTGCATTTACATTTATTTATTTAGCAGATGTCATTCTTCCTCAAAAGTTATTTTTTTGTGTGTTCTTGGTCTGTCATCAAGCTCGAAAATGACATAAAAGCACTATATAAGTGGTCCATATGATTAGTTTACTAATAGCATTGTATGTGGCTGTGAAATAAAATTTTCACTGTATTTATCGTATTACTTTAAAAATAGACCACTTTAAATATTTTTATTGTGCTTTTTTTCTGTTTTTGAGCTTGACAGCCCCAGTTCTCATTGAAAATTCACCTTGTATTTCAAGGAAGAAGGATTAAAACCAGATTTGAATGATGAGAGTGAATAAATATTTTAATTTTGGGTCAGCTGTACCTTTTAAACTTTTCTCTTGCGTAATTTTTTTTACTAAAATCCAGCATTTCTATTTGGTATTGCACAGATTACATTCAAGTTGCTTACCGAAGTAAAAATAGCAGGACTCTTATTCAGTCGTTCTATTTTTCTCAAACACGTAATTTCTTTGCCAGCGGTACAGCAGAATAAAGAGCGAATGTGTTTGAGTCTGACTGACGTGTGATTGCGAATGAGAAACAGCTGTTTCCATCCCCCTCCGTGTCTCTTGGAGTGCTCGTCCCACAGCAGGAGTGAGCCAAGTGGAAAGCAGCACCCAACAGCTGCACACAGGCTCAGCAAGGAGTCAAGTTTTTTTTATGTCTTTGTTTAGAAGGAACAACAGGAAGGAAACCAAGTGTCAGAAGGTTTCTGGCCTAGCTGTGGGCAGCGTAAACAGGACGAGGCAATAGAGCCGTAAACGATGGATGGGCCTACGTCAGTACAAATGACACAAGTGTTTCAGATCTGTTGATGTGACCCGGAGTGCCGGGGCAAAGGGGCGGTCAGTCATTAAGAATTCGCACCTCTACCTCAGGAGCAGCTGTTGCCCATCTCTCTCCTCCTCAATGAGGGGGAAGGGAGGAATGCTGAAGGAATATTCCGGGTTTATTGCGACTTGACGTCTGCGTGCCGCATTTGTGGCGTGCTAACGATTACCTCAGACAATAAATGTGTGCTTACTGTAAACGCGTGTCTCGTGTGTTTATAAACACAGAGGGACGTGTTGAAATTATTGCCTGAGGTAGTTGACAGCATGTTAATGGCATAGATAAACCCGGAATGTTCCTTTTAAAGGTGAACCGTGTAATTTTTGATGATAAAACACTTTCTTATGCCAGGTTAATGCATCAAAACAAGTAAGGCATTCATAGGTTGACTTCCTGAAACGTTCTCAAAATGTTAGCTGTATTATATACATTATATCCCGTGCATTACGCACTCTGCTGTCTAGTTTATGAATTTTTGAAGAGTTGTCATCTCAAATGTAATACGTTTTAATATTTTTTTTACTGCACTGAAGCAGTCGCCATGTTGAAGCATGTTAGCTTTAGCATGTTTAGCCCAGTGTAATTTTAGTATTATTTATATAATATTATAGTTTATAATTTTTTTTAATTAACCTTTATTTTTATAAGTTTTAGTAATTTTGTTGTGCCTCAGTTATTTTTATTATTTTTTTCCCCCCAATATTTTTTTTTTTGGTCTCTTATTTTTATTTTTTTACTAATTGAAGTACTTATTTATATACAACTTAACTCAACTTTTTTCATTTAATAGGTATTATTTATAATAGCTTTATTTCAATTAATTTCTTTGCATAATTTTTTCACTTAATAAACATCACTTCATGTGCTGTTGCGGTCTCGTGAACTTACAATGGCCGCCATGTGCGCAAGACCGTAGGGTATCCCATTTGTCATTTTAGGTTTCAGAAGGGTGCTAGCGAGTGCCCCCTTTGTGCCTATATGCGCCTCGAGCTCTGCAGCAGAATTCTACCCAACAGTCAAAGCGGTATTGCTTCATGAAAGTGTGGTCTCAGAGGAAGATCGAGTGGGCTTAGGGTTCAATTTGGAACAGGGCCTTAGTTATCATTTTTGGCCCTTCCTTACCTGCTGTGTATGAAAATTCGCAACTAGAAAGTCCAGTATAAGTTTTCCATTTGACCAAGTACTTCATCTTGGTACTTTTAATACACTACATATACTACAAAATGGCGTAGAATAGTATTGAAAATGGGTACTTATTGTTTGTTTGAGTGTTTGACATTCTGGTCAACTTCTGGCTTAGCTAAGCCCCTTTAACACACAGATATCAGAAAATACGCTGATAATTTGTCCCGGGATAATTTGATTTTGGTTAATTCACAATGCTAGTGATTTTCTGGAATCTGTGTGTGCGTTCACACATCCCATAAAGATCCCATAGACACGTGACATCAGGACATCTTTTTTATGATATGCGATATGATTTTAATGAGAAACCACGCTCTTGCAATTTTATTCTGATTCAATCATGAACTTCCACATTCCACTAAGCTGACGAACGATCTCCGCTTCAGCGTCATCACTACGACACACCCCTTACGGCATTGATCCTGCCTTTTGTTCACACAGGGCACGTTCCAGGACTGATCCCGGCAATGTGGCTAGGTCCCCATCCCGGGATCGATCCCGCGATCAATACCAGGACATGTTTGTGTTCACACATAATGCACTCTAGCATTTTTCTGGGGCTAACTCTCTGTGTGAAAGGGGCTCTAATAGCATGAGTTTGGGGGTAGGTGTACATGTTTGTCCAAACTACGGAAGACCGGGCTGAAACGGCAGGCAGAAACCTTTTGTGGTTATTATTATTCTGATTGGTACTGCTAGGGGTGCAGAAATTTCACCTGAAAGATATAGATGTTCTCCTTTGTTTATTCGCCTATGTGGAGCAAGGGAGATTTCTTACCTTACTAAGGCTTAAACGTGTTACCTGATACAAAATGGTACAATTCCAAACTAAATTTAAACAGTGCTTCCTAATAAACTTGACAGCAAAGATAAAGAAACAAAGGCCCATTAGAGCGAGCGAGAGAGAGAAGGAATGAGAATAATTCACGGCCTCTCCCTCCTGCGCTCCATCACTGGGGCTTTATGAGGCCACAGGCAGCTATAAAGTTTTCCTTTTTAATAAAAGCAGCTATTCGCACATTTCTCATTCTCATTATCTGTGTACGAGAGAGTAAAAGAGATTTGCCTTCCCACACTGTTTTCCCACTCGCGTTTAAACACGTATGCAATGTATACAGTTCCCACTATATAAACACGCAAGCACCTCAGCTGTGTTTCTCCTCGGGGTGAATGAGTTTTATCCTGTCTGCTGCAGATACAGAAGGCCTTTAGGCTCCTATCAACACAGTTAATAACTCGCAATGGTTGAAAACACGCACAAACACACCTCAGAGAGATATTGAGAGGGTCCCAGTGTTTGTGTAGATACTCTTGTCAAGAGCAGGTCAAGTAAAAGGTGCATCTGTTGAGTGTCATTTTTTGTGTGTGTGTGTGTGTACGGCTAGACGTTTAAAGTCAACTTGAAATAATTGACCCTATTTATATATTAGTATTAGTTTGAAAAGTGAAATCTATTACAATTTACTCCATTACTTCAGTGACACATGATCCTTCTGATTTGGTGGCAAAAAAATGTGGTGATTTTATTATAATATTTGTCTAATATTTTGTGGAAACTGATTTTTTTTTTCAGGATTCTTTGAATAGAAAGTTAAATAAATAAATTGCATTTATTTGAAATAGACATCTTTTGAATGTCTTTGTCACTTTTGATCAATTTAATATGTCGTTTCCTGAATAAAAGTATTAATGACTTTTAAAAAAAGTCTTACTGATCCCAAACTTTTTAAAGGTCCCATGGCATGGATTTTTTATTTTATTTTATAATGTATTCTGAGGTGTAATTATATTGTTAGTATGATTTTTACATCATAAAATGTCATAATTTAGAAATAAAAGGCATTTTTTTCTATACTGATGTTTGCCCTCTGGCTGAATGCCCTGTTTCAAGAGGCGTGTCTGCTGTGAGACTTCAGTAACAACGCCCACTGTTGTGATTGGCTGACATCTTTGCATTTGAAATGCATGGAGGGGGCGTGGTTTAACGAGGTCTACGAGGCACAAGGCTGCCAGAGAGACGGATGTCACTTCTCATCAGTTCTCTCAGCACGTCTCAGTTCAGTGAACTGTTGTAGTTCCTAGCATATACTTCAGGTTATTAGTTTATTTCTAGTCGGAGGGGCTGTCACTCATGTCAGAAAGTTAGTAACTTTAGTAAATGATGGATCAGCGCTGACTCGAGACACAAACCGTTTAGAACAATTCAGTCCGATTTGGTGAACTGGTTCGACCGTTTCACTAAAAAGAAAAGAACGATTCGTTCGCGAACCGGACATCAATGGGCCAGAGACGGAACGGTTGCTAACAAAGTGATATTGTAGTTGTGAGAGCGCTGTCAGCGCGAGTTTATTTTGTTTGTATCTGAGAGTTCTGAATAAACATGAATCCCAGTCACGCTGAGCCTGTCTTCCTCCTTAATCTACCAACTTTGTAACACATGTAATGCACCATTACAGCTGTCGAGATGAATGACTTACGAGTAAGTGTTGATTATAGCATTATTTTTAGATATTTTCCTATCATATGAAAAGCGTCAGTGACGCGCATTGAGTACACAGCGCAAACAAAGACAACAGCAGTAATCGAATGTAATCCAGTTTATTGTGGGGATAGCTGGCTAGCCTAGCCCAGATACCCTCACGCTTACCCCCCTTCTGCTTAATCTCGCGCCGCATTTGGTGCCTCCGCTGTGGGCCAGATGCAGTACTGTGGGTTGGTGATGTTGAAGGCCGACCGGTCAGTGCAGCCCGAGCCTCGGCGTGCGTGAGGTTTATCTCTAAAGATGTGGCTCTGCCGATGTTGAGCAGAAACTCACGACTGTATGCACATTTTAGAACAGATAGACGCAACGAGGACATACAAAAACACTGACTCACAAGATAGAAAACACAGTTCTGTCGGGAGAGAGAGAGAAGCCGCAGCGCGTGCACAAATAATAAAGTTCTGTGTGAACTTGAATAATTAGCTACACATCAGAAATCACTGATCACAGATCAGAAGGAACTGAAAAAATACTGTTTTCATTTGTACATCCAAACACTGAGAAACTGCCAGCATTCACTCGTTCACAGGCCATGATCTCTCGAGGACAAACAAGTATGGCGCTCGCATGGGCGTGCCAAATTCTCTGGGCGAAGGAAAGTGAAGTAACCGTTCCTGTTATGACGTCATAACAGGCAAATTCAAGATCAGCTCGCCTGAGCTGTCATTTTCTCAACGGCAGAGAAAGACACCCAGAACTCGGTTTACACCGATCAAATTTCTAGCCACTTGGGGACAATATTCAGACTAGGGGAACTCATATTAATGTTGAAAAACCTCATAAAATAAAAATGTCATGCCATGGGACCTTTAACAGTAGTGTATGAGATTAAAATTAACATGCATGTTATAAAAGCATTGTGCATTATTTCATGTTAGCTATTAACTATTATTAACATCGAACCATACTGCAAAGTATTCCCATTATTCCTTATGGATGAAATATGTTTTTGTCTCCTTACAAATCCTGTTTTGCTCTGGAATCTTTGCTGACTTTTAATGCCATTTCATGTTGAATATAAGATCCATACACATACTGTGGCCATATGTTTTGTGGTTGTGCCACATCCTGGTATGCATCATTGGAAAGTGATAGCCCAGAAAATCATACCCAGAGAAATGGATAGTAGGAAGTAGTCCATCAATATGTGGTGATGTCTTTACATGTTCATTCTCCCATCTTTAGCTATCTCTGTCTTTTGTCTTTGGTTTGACAAATGGCAAACCAGGTTTCTCCACCATAGTAACCCAGCTGAGGGGAAATGTGCTGTCAATCAAAGAGGCATGAGATCAGAGGTTGCTTGGTAACGGGGTAAAACAGACCCCAAACCACTAACTAACAACAACAAACTGTGCAAGTGCACATTTCAGAAAACAGCTAATAACATGTTCGGGAAGCAGTTACGCTTGGCATCTCGCTGGCGTGCGGCCACAGTATCCCACAGCAGCTGAGTTTTAACACTAAACACACTGGTACTTCCAAGCCTTGACTCGTACCGACTGACCTTTACCCTTATGAGGAGTGTTGTTTGTTTCATTGGCAGATTTTTTTTTCACTTGTTATTAAAGAGATAGTTGAAATGAAGATTCTGCCATTTACTCACCCTCAAGTTGAAACAAACCGGACAGGCCCAGTGCTCCCTGACTTTCATAGTACTTTCTTCCCCATACATGAAAGTCAATGGGGCCTATCAACTGTTTGGTTCAGCAGAAGCAAGAAACTCATACAGGTTTGGAACAACTTGAGGGTGAGTAAATGATGACAGAATTTTCATTTTAGGGTGAACTATCCCTTTAACTTGGTTATAATTAAAACAAGCGACATAATACAGTAAGACAAGTAGTTTTTTATTTATTGCACTGGCAAGAAAAGAACTTCTTGCAGTGTTTTTCATGCATTTGTATCCATGCCAAATTACAGTTAAGGGCTTTAGTGCTATTGGAGTTTTGAAACGCCTCTTGTCCAATCAAATTAGAGCACCGGTCCGGAACTAAGAATAAGTTTTGAGGCGCACTCACATATCCAGTAGCTCCAGTTCACTTAGTCTAACTTGCTCTGGGCTTGTCTGCTGGAAACTTTGCATTGGAGCATGCACACAGGCGGTTGCAGTGATCCATGAGCACATTAGCCAGACTGCAGGGAGAATAAAGATGGGTGAGTTAAGGAGAGGGAAAGAAAGAGCCTGGACAGAACAGTGCATCATGGAAGAGAGAGAGAGAAAGACATGGACCCTAACAAGCAGTAAGGCCCTGGAGACCTACAGACCACACCAGTGCACAGAAGCAGCTTCAAATGTGCCATTGATTCAGTTGACAGTAGTGAGAGAAAGAGAGGGAGAAGGAAGCTCGGACTGTGTGTCCTTTCCTTACATTTAGACTTGTATAAACAGATTGGGCTAGCCTGACAGAGTGATGTGTAAATATTCCTCTGGAGACTTGGCACAGCTGTAGGCAGAGCGAGGCAAAGCATCGTGGGTATTTGTTGCAGAGCTTCGATCACTCTGCATTACCGTCCAGCTCTGTGTGCTTAGGGTTTCAGTCCAACTTCCCCCAGAGGTCGGTTCCCATCATTAATGTCTGTTTAGATGCATTTTAATGATGCACAGTCTGTACTGACGGGAAGTTTGAGCTGTTCAGTGTTTTACTGTTGTTTTTGTGTGTGTGTGTGTACAGAGCTGACACTGCAATTTGTGTGTATGGGCCCATCGATCAAACTTTGTATAGCACATTTCCTGTAAACAGAGGAAAACAGATGCAGCATAGTAAATATTATTACTTAGATTTTTGGCTGATGGACAACAGATTACACAGCTGTAAGCCATAAGACAGGAGATAATGTATTATGTTTTATAATTATATATATTTATAGTTTATATTTATTAAATTGCTCTCTAAAATACTTAATTCAGATTGGATTCCTGGATAAAATTGGATTCCGATTGGATTGGATTTCCGATAGGATTCCGTTTTTTCTGTATAATTTTTCCTTATTGAAAATAAATGTTATTAAAAATAAATTCATATTCTTATTGAAAATAAATATTTATTTAGTAAGTAGCAATGTAATAAATGAGAAGGGTAAAAGTAAATCTTGAAAGGTAAAATGTGTAATTTACCCGAATTTGAAAACTAAAGACTGTTTCCAAAGAGTTTGCAGAAACACTCCTCCCATCTGCTATTGGTTGATAAAATGGATATCCCCGCCCCCAAAATTGCACCATTGGTTGAGCCGGTGTTGCTGTGCTGGGTAGGGATGCTCAAACAAACAGCAGTTTTGATATCACCACTGAGTCCCAGTGTTTACAGTGTTTGCTGAATTCTACCTACTTTGTTTACTCATAGTTGTCTCTTTTGATTTTAAATAAACCAGAGTGTGTGAGCATTTCTGTTGTGTTCTGTTAGTATCAGGTCTTGTCTCCCTCTGCCATTGTCCTCCATTCGCCCTCGCCGCCACAGGAAGTCTGAGTTTACAGCATCACAGCATATGGCTTGTACATGGGATTATTCCACCTCTGTCCTCTCTGTCACTCTCAAAAATTCTGTCTTTCACCCCTTTATAATCCCCAAAACTGAATTGAGGAGTAAAAAAAGCATGTAGAAAACCCTCAGATGTGGTCTTTATGCCTCTTTGAGGGTCTTTGCATCAATGCAGGTGGATTGAATAGGTTTGGGGGGTGGGTTGAGTTCAAGAGAGGGGGGCGGCTTTATCTGTCGGTCCGATAACTGGAGTTTCATGGTACCGCCTCTTTTTATAGAAATGCTAATCTGAGCCAGCAGCACCAGTCGTTAGGGGCTTTTGTTCAGGGGGCAAAGGGGCCTGGAGAGATGTTGGGGGATGAGGAAATGAGGTTTGGCTTTCTTTTAATTGTTCTCTCGCTTTATATATACGCTTTATATTTTCTCTTTATCTTAACAGTGTTTTCACTGCACACATTTGTCTTAATCAGTAACCAGCATCAGTCCTCCATATCAGCGAGGCTTGTGGCCTACACATGGAATGTATCGATTGGTTGAGCAACACAGTAAGTAGGTAAAGTAAATGTTGCTTGTGAGAAATGACACCTCGCCAGGTAGACTTTGGGTGTGGTTTCCAGGTGTTGGCAGGGTTCTGAATATATGTTTGTTAAGCCAAGGCCTTGGGGACTTTTCTGCCGACATGGATGGATTTACAGCTGTTTTTCTGCGATGAGGATGTGGCGGAGGGCAACCGTTCCAAGCACAATTATTGAGCTGATCGGTCCTGACATGACTGCCAATGTGCGCTTGATTCGTATCTGTAACGGCTGGGAAGAGAATGTGGGTTTGTTTGGTGAGTTGCTCTTGTTTGTGTTTGACATTTGTAACGTGCTGGATCGCTCTCAGTAGGCTTTTCTGAGGTTAGATGAAGAGCTCTGTAATTCTGGGAATGGCTGCAGTATAATTACATTTAACCGTCAGTGGGATAGATGTCCTTCAGCAGTGAAAGAGGTGTTTACACTCTCTTTTTCTTTCTTTCTGTGCCATTTTATTGGGCATTTAGTTTTGCTGAAAGCATCGAGTGATGGTGTACACTCTAAAAAAAAAAGGCTCGTAATCATAGGGGAACCTTTTTTAGTGCTATATAGCACCAATTTTGGTGCTTCAGTGGTTCTTCAGCGGTTCTTCAGAGGTGCTATATAGCACCTTAGTCAAAGAACCGGTGAAGAACCTCTGAAGAACCGCTGAAGAACCACTGGAGCACCAAAATTGGTGCTATATAGCACTAAAAAAGGTTCCCCTATGATTACGAGCCAAGAACCATTTTTGGTGCAATATAGAACCTTTTTTTTTTTAAAGTGTAGCGAAGACGTGGGTGTTAGAAATAGCTCACAATGGTCGACGAATCATCCAACAACTAACTTGTCCATTGTCCAAAACACAGTTCATAAAGTAAAAAATTTCAGTGTGATACAACTGTCTGGATGATTGTAGAAAAAAAGTAGTAATTTAGCAGCATCTTTTTATCTTGAAATGTTTTAAACAACTTCTTCACTGCTTATTAGCAGTCAAAAAAGATTAAATATTAATATATTAAAGACAAACCGTGGTCTTTTATTCATCATGGACACCATGATGGCTTCATTTGCATCAGTCAATGTAATTTTAGTGGCAGTGCTTTTGTTCGCATGAGGATAGCTTGTGTTTTAGCTTGTTGCTAGTTTGCATGTTACAGAAGCCTTCAGAAAAGTGTCTTTAAATCCCTGTATGTTTTAGGGCAAAGTAGGGTCTTGGGCAAAGGTTCTAGTGGGTTGTGACCCAGAAATTTATCACAGGTCTGTCCTTATGATATTGTAGTGAGAAAACGGTGATGAACTCAAACCAAAAATGCTGCTGACCTTAAAATCGTGCATAGTTATGGTAGCTAAAATACATAGACTCATCAATGTTACAATGAAGTTGAAAAATGTTCACTTAACTTTTATTGTTAACGTCACAGGTCGACTCAAATTGTTCTGTATTTGGTTTTATTTAAATTAATTGTGGCAATGTAAATACACAAATGCCTGGCGGAATTCACTTAAAAAAATGTAAGATGTCATCATGTAAATGCTTTAGTCTGACTGCAAATTAATCTGTCACTTGGTAGAAGCTAGCCAAAATTAAGTAGTGTTGTACGTACTGAATTTTTTTATATAATTATAAACAAATGGCAAGTAACACATTGAATTAAACATGAAATTTTGAAGTGCAAAGACTGAAATAATATTTGCTTTTAAAATGTTTTCAATAATCTTCAAGAAATATATATATGTTTTTTACAGTGTTTAATTACTATGAAATATTATAATGAATAATTTATTACATTTCACTTTAAGGACATTTTTTGTTGCTTGATGTCCAATGGAAAATCTGGGTCTGTGAAACCTGTTGAGAAGCACAGTTCTATGGGATGCTGGGTAAAGGTCATATTTTTACTAAGTCTGAGGAGTCCAGGTCTTTTTATTCAGCTGTGAGTGTGTGTGTGTGTGTGTGTGTGTGTGTGTGTGTGTGTGTGTGTGTGTGTGTGTGTGTGTGTGTGCTGGTTAAGGTATTTGGCGGGGATAGTGCAGCAGGGTGTCAGTGTGTGTGTGTGTGTGTGTGTGTGTGTGTGTTCGGCTGCTGTGAGGAGCTCAGAATGCCAGATGGTGCTTGTTAAACTCAAAAAGCTCTCCCACTCTCGACTGGAGCTCCGCGGTGTGGACCACATGCTGTCTGGAATGACCAGCCTCAATTCAGACAGGCGGAATTCTCCAACACCCAAAGCTACCTGCTGCTTCGGTTTTCTCACAGGCCCTTTCAGCCTTCCTTTCAAGTGCAGCATGTCGTCAGAAACTCCCGGTGAATGAAGGTTGCCGCTTGAGCGCGAGAAGAAATTAGTTCAGCTCAGGGGCACAATGCAGTGCTGCCTCCACAAAGATGCCCGCTGCTGTCCAAACCCACAAAGGAACGACTTGAATGAGAGAAACAAGGAGGCAGTGTGTTTCCACCATGTAGACAGGTTTGTGAAAGACCCTCGGCCTGTTTGCTCCCACTGACCTTAAAGAAGCAGAGACGTATTTAGAGTCATGCCATCGATTGCTGTCGAAACTCGCCGTCGAGCTCCATACGTGTGCGAAACAACCAGTTCCCACATGTTTATTTGTGTCTGGTCTTGTCTTGTGAATGCGTTTTTACCCTTTAGTATTGGCAGCAGGTGAACCACAGGAATCGAAACTCCTGTCAAACTTTCAACATGTTTGTCATTTGCCCTGCAGCTGTACACAGATCCGAACAACTTTATTTTATTCCAATTTTAATTAAACGAGGCACAAGGCCGAATCGCCCTTTATACTGTTCCTAAAACCTCATTGACGTGTGTGAAAAGGAGGATTTGTGTCAGTACAAAAGGCTTACATAAACTCTTAACTCTTTTTTTTTTTTAGCTGCTAGCTGATGAGCATTGTTCAAATAAGCCCTTTTGGGCCCAGGCCAAGACTTATGGTGTTTAAAGGACTGAAGGGTTGGAGGTTAATTTACCTCATGGCCTTGTTTAAGATGCCCCCGTATAAGGTTCCATTACGCATAAGATTGGTGTTATTTGTGGTTGATGTGTCATATGGAAGACATTAAATGGGTTAAAATTAGGATAACTTACCCTTAACACAGCTCATTAGCCAAAATAGTTGGGTTCCTTGTAAAACAGCGAATGTGTGTGCCTGATACTTACTACGCAACTGTGCAAAAGCTTGTGCAATATATTGCAAGTGGGCGGCCTATATGGTAAATAATGAAACTGTATAACATGGTATATCATTTGTTTATATGGTATATCATTGAAATTTTTTTTATAATTGGCATTGGTAATGTCCACCTGGTTGATAAAGCCTGAAGTAGGGCTGTAATCAACCAAAGAAAATCTTGGGTCGGCTGAAGTCCTGAAATTTTCGACTAAAAATGACGTTAGGAAAAAAAACGTAAAATTAATTAGCTGGGCACTGTGCGCTGTACTTGGTAGCCTTGTTGTCTGCCTAAATTAATTATAAATAAACATAAAAAACTAGTAGGCTATTTGCAGTATATTTAATCGTTTTTGACATTTTTATTTTGGACTGAAATGAGTCTGACACACGAGTCTGTCGGCTCTGACAGCTTTGCATCACGTGCACCTGCGCAATATCATAGTACTATATTTTCGGAAATCATAGGCTATGTTGTCAACTAGTGATATCATCACAAGTACTTTTGAGGAATATGCAACATAATTTAGACAATTGTTTTTGTCATATGTATTATAATAATTTCAGCCGCTCTGTGTAGCTCGAACATAGGATCAGCTCAGCTTAGCGGCTGAGACACGAAAAGACTATGAACTTAAAGCTTTTACTCTTAAACACAAAAGGCACGTCCACTTTAATAAAAAAGGAATATTTATTAAATAAGCCAGATCAAGAGCAGAAACGAAATAAAGTGCAAAACTGAAAAATAAAGCATAGGCTCAAAACGAATACAAACAGTGGGCACAGCGCATCGCGCATTAGGCTCCAAAAAAAAAAAAAAATAATAAAGTGCCCAAATCCAATAAATAATACTAGAAATACATTTGCAGTTTGCGCAATAATAAAAGGGACGGGGCAACCTAAAGCAGACAAGTTAGCTTACCGTTTTTAGGTGATATGACATGTTTGTCGTCGAGCTGTGATATGCAAACTGTTGCTTGCAAAATTTGCATTCAACATTTTTTCCATTTTCTATTTTTTTTTAAATGCTGCCACACTGCCGATGTCTTTGTTGACATGGTAGAAAAGGACTGACTAGAAAAACGCTCTCACAATTAAATAAATAATAGGCCTATACAGCAGAGTAGCCAATCTGTCTCTCTTCTCCAGTGGGTTGGGCTAATCCAAAAGAAGTGAAAACAAGGGGGGTGTTCTGAAGACAGACTGTTACCTGTGAAACAGGGGTGCTCTGAAAACACCCCCATTAGCAATTAGTCCTTTCCACCTGATGAAATGAACGCGGCCAAAAAATCGGAATCAGAATTTTGGTCGAGCCAGAACGCATCGACTAATAATCGACTAATCGACTGGGAGATTACAGCCCTAGACCGAAGTATTCAGTTTTGGTGCACATGCTTACCATTCAGGGCTCGCAAAATCGCTAGCCCCGACGTTCCTGGGCTATTGTATCTTCCAGTCAGGCAACCAAAATGTATCACGGCCCTGCTCGACGGGCTATTTTAAAATATAACATTGTAATTAATTGCAGGTGAATGAGAGATAAATAATTAATGTGTTGATTTTATTAAAGACCAGTGTCTTTAATAAAATCAACACATTAATTATTTCTCTCTCATCCACCTGCAATTAATTACAATGTTATATTTGTTATAATGTCATACTCCCATTTCACGGTAAAACGAAACAAAACAAATGTGCATCACTCTTTCGCTCGTACTTTTGTTTTCGAAAACAGCGTCTCTACCATAGACTGTAAACAAATCAAGGATAACATCTCAAAGCACCTCCTAGTGGACAGTATATAAAACACAAAGGAAAAGCCCTACATGAGAAATTGCTTAATAATTTAGCAGTTTTACCTAAAAATATACACAAGCTTAACAGAAATTATTCTGAGAAGAATTTTCCAATATAATTATTGGAAAAATGAACGTGTTTAAAACTTTAATTTTATTAATTTTTTTAATTTCTTCAGGTAGCCTACTAATTTGCAGAATTTAGAGAATTAAAAACAAAAGGAAGGAAAGTCAAGTAACGTGGGAGCGTTTTAGTGAAGTAGTTTAACAGGACAAATCAAGTGTTGGGTAGCCTATGTGATGTGTAACAGCTGCTCTATGTATATGACCATAAATGAATAAAGCCTAGCCTTTGCTTGGGCTGAATGTATTTACCTAATGTTTGTGATCAAGAAGTTGCAGTGATGGAAACAGTGTAAAGTCTGTGTTTGGGCTATTAAGGAAATGCAATTTTGCATTTAAATAAATGTTAATTTAAAAGCAGCCTACTTCCGCGTTACATATACCATACCATCTTGCTCAACACTGAGATTTGTGTCGATCTGGTGTGCAGTGGAGAAAACTGCGAAAGTCGCTGACTGTGTGTGTGTGTTAAAATGTTAAAAGGCGCATAGATTTAAGTTGGTGTTTGTTTGACACAGCCAAAAAAGGTCAAGATGAAGAAGAAAGAAATTCATAGAAATTTCAGTTCAGGTAGAACCAAATGCATATTTGTATTGATGATTGTAATTTGATTATTTTATATACCATTGTTGATATTTGAGATTTTGAAAATGGTTTTGATCGATGTTTCGACTTTTCTACAATTTTCCACATAAAAATATATTTTTTATTCGGGCTAGTTAAATTAATTAAATTACCAAAATCTGAAGATTGCATTGTACGTCCAACGAGGTACCAGTGATATTTTGCGAGCCCTGCCATTTAGCCAATCGTGTAGCCTTTCAAAGTACACTCACCTAAAGGATTATTAGGAACACCATACTAATACTGTGTTTGACCCCCTTTCCCCTTCAGAACGGCCTTAATTCTATGTGGCATTGATCCAACAAGGTGCAGAAAGCATTCTTTAGAAATGTTGGCCCATATTGATAGGATAGCATCTTGCAGTTGATGGAGATTTGTGGGATGCACATCCAGGGCACGAAGCTCCCGTTCCACCACATCCCAAAGATGCTCTATTGGGTTGAGATCTGGTGACTGTGGGGGCCATTTTAGTACAGTGAACTCATTGTCATGTTCAAGAAACCAATTTGAAATGATTCGAGCTTTGTGACATGGTGCATTATCCTGCTGGAAGTAGCCATCAGAGGATGGGTACATGGTGGTCATAAAGGGATGGACATGGTCAGAAACAATGCTCAGGTAGGCCGTGGCATTTAAACGATGCCCAATTGGCACTAAGGGGCCTAAAGTGTGCCAAGAAAACATCCCCCACACCATTACACCACCACCACCAGCCTGCACAGTGGTAACAAGGCATGATGGATCCATGTTCTCATTCTGTTTACGCCAAATTCAGACTCTACCATCTGAATGTCTCAACAGAAATCGAGACTCATTGTGAGCTTGTGCAAATTGTAGCCTCTTTTTCCTATTTGTAGTGGAGATGAGTGGTACCCGGTGGGGTCTTCTGCTGTTGTAGCCCATCCGCCTCAAGGTTGTGCGTGTTGTGGCTTCACAAATGCTTTGCTGCATACCTCGGTTGTAACAAGTGGTTATTTCAGTCAAAGTTGCTCTTCAATCAGCTTGAATCAGTCGGCCCATTCTCCTCCTACCTCTAGCATCAACAAGGCATTTTCGCCCACAGGTCTGCCGCATACTGGATGTTTTTCCCTTTTCACACCATTCTTTGTAAACCCTAGAAATGGTTGTGCGTGAAAATCTCAGTAACTGAGCAGATTGTGAAATATTCAGACCGGCCCATCTGGCACCAACAACCATGCCACGCTCAAAATTGCTTAAATCACCTTTCTTTCGCATTCTGACATTCAGTTTGGAGTTCAGGAGATTGTCTTGACCAGGACCACACCCCTAAATGCATTGAAGCAACTGCCATGTGATTGGTTGATTAGATAATTGCGTTAATGAGAAATTGAACAGGTGTTCCTAATAATCCTTTAGGTGAGTGTATACTCCATTTGATAGCACCAATAGTGGCGCCAAACAGGTTGCAGTTCCATTTGGTTCCACTAGTGCAATACACACTTAATTTGATTATGTCTAGTCGACCACTATTTGAAGTAGAAACTGTGGTCGTCTTTTCTTCCCTATTGTGATGAATATCTGAGTGAAACGGCCTCTCGGATAAGTAAAAAATGCAGAGCAGGACTTGATTTTGTCCATTTTAATGTAGTTAAAGTTAATATTTTTATTAAAGATCGCAAGATTTCACTGTGATATTACATATAAATATGTATGTATTCAGGTCATTATCTTTAAATTTGCTGATAGTTTAATGAACTTTAACTAACTCAGCAAGATTTTCTTCAAACTGTTGCTGTAAGAAAACGCTTTATGCAAGCGCCCCTGTGGCATACATGAGAAAGTGTACTTGGTTGTGTTATGAATTGCTGACACATTTAGCTAGAAGCATTTGTGTTTGCTTGCTTTCATGGAGTATGTTTATGGCCTAGAGTGAGTGAGAAAAATGGGATTTGGTGGGCGTCTCTCATGTTTAACTCCCAACTGGCTGCGAGGTGAAATATCTCAATGATAATGCGCGCCTGTCTCCTCCACTTCAGTCCCAGCTGAGAATGAGGGAATATCTGTCAAACAAAGGCGATTCCAGCTGTTATTGATAAGTTCGACAGTGTGTACATGAAATAGTGTTCACAGATTGTCATTAAGAGGACTTTATCTCTCATTGGGCCGGATGCCATAAACTCCATCACAGACAGTCATGTCTAGTCTAGCAGATGCTGACTGGCTGTCTGCGTTTGCGCATGTCTGACTCATTTTAACAGCTGATACACGTTATCCAGGTCAGTCAAAGCCAAAAGCTGAGTCTGAAGTCATGAAAGCGAGCGGAAAAAAGTATTTTCTCGCACTTGACTTATCGAGGGCCTTTTCCCAAATTGGTGTAGAAGCAGTCAAGCTGTGAGCTTTTAGCATGAAATTATGGGTCTTCCTTCTCGTTAAGTTCTGGCAGTGAAAATGACAAGATCTTGACATGTTCTGGCACACAGGCCTGCATTCCTGCGTAAAACTTGCCAACTACGGGTCATTTTGCTTTGCAAAATACTTAGGAAGTAGTCATATCTGGGTTGTATCATACTGTAAATGAAGGAAATGTGGGTTATTGTGTTTAAGCCAGAACACTGACCCAATTCTAAACCACAGCCCTTTCTCACGTTCCCTGTCTGTTTGCTCACTGTTGGAGGGCCATGTTTGTTTGGTAAACACCTGGAAATTATATTAACCCAAATGGTAAAGGTCAGTTGCTGTCTTCCCTTCAGAAAGCCCCCTCAGTGCACCCCCTGGGGTCCAACCTTTCAACTCGGGCCCACACTGCCTGTGACGGTGTGAGTGTGAGACCTGCCTGTTGTTTGTTTATTGTTCTCTTCCAATCTCTCATTGGGTCCGTTCCTTTTTCTCTTTTTCCCAACATTCACATCCTAATAGTTTGCAGCAGAGTTAGCTTTCAGTTTTTCACCGTAAAGGTGACATTTTGGATTTGGTTAAATGAGAAATGACATAACCAATGTCTGAATGTACAGTAAAGTGGCAGATAAATCGGCCAAGCACTAAAATACTTGGGATGTTTACTTTTTTTATCTTTTATTTTATTTGTAATCAAAACAAATTTGTATTTTATTTACTTATTTTCTAGATTGATAGATATTACATAATCTGAAGGCCACATGAAGTTTGGAGTAGAGATGCGTGGTTGGTGGTTACAGCCGCGGACTCTGCGGATAAACCGCGGATCAGGCGGATGACGTGACGGAAAATTATATTTTAATTAAATTTGGGCGTGTGGCGTTCGAAACAATCGTCAGCAGCGCCCTGCTTCGGCCATAGACCTTAAAGCAATCAGTGGATGGCGGGCGGGTGCGGCTTTGAAAATTGGTCAAAAAAACGTTGGTGCGGATGGATGGCGGACGGATGATGAGATTTGTGATGCAGTTGCAGATTAAATAATAACCCATCCGCGCATCCCTAGTTTGGAGGTCTGCAGCCATTGACTCTGCATAAAGTTGGCGACTTCTCCGCACTGTGTGCTTCAGCATACGCTGACCCCGCTCTGTGATTTGACATGACCTACCACTTCATGGCTGAGTTTCTGTTGATCCCAATTGCTTCCACTGTTATAATACCACTAAGAGTTGACCGTTGAATATTTAGTAGTGAGGAAATTTCACAAATGGACTTAGGTTGCCACCTGTGCAATATCCCGGTACCACGCTTGAATTCACCAAGATCCTGAGAGCGACTCATTCTCTCACAAATGTTTGTAGAAGCGTCTGCATGCCTATGTGCTTAATTTTATACATGGAAGTGATTAGAACACCTGAATTCAATGATTTGGAGGGGTGTCCCAATACTTTTGGCAATATAGTATACATCTGTTACGTAACTCATAAACACTTTTATCAATCTATCTATGTTTGTCTTATGTATTTTAGATAGTGCTAGGGAACTCTGTGCTGAATTGTCCGTGTGAAAGAGTCTTGTTGGTTTCCTGCATGCCGACGCTTGGAATAAATCCAGAAGTGTTCATGGCATGCGAGGCATTAGGGCACACCGGCTCCTGGCTCTTGTTATAGTGCCTGTAGCACTGGAATGCATAAGCGCCAAAGAGACTCCATCCATACTCCTAACAAGGAAAGGGAAACGAGAACACAAGACCTCACAGCAGCGTCTCAGGAATTAGAAATGTAGGTGAGCTCAGGGCTGAAGCGGAAAGAGCCTGGAACCCTTTGACAGCATTTGACAGGGTGTGCCCATGTAGGGTGTTCACTGGGGCTGATGTCAAAACTTTCTTGTTCTACTAGGTGTCTGCTCACTCCAGTTACCCTGTCGAAACTACAGGGCTCAATTAACTCAATCCTTCTCTCAAAGTCATCCTTGTGTTTTTTCCAGTAAAACCCAGGAGCAAACAAAAGTGGACAGGAAGCAATAATCAATTAGGTGTAACCTTGTAGCATTGATTTGGACTGAGTAACAGCAGAAATGGAGAGAAATGATTCAGTGTTTTTATTTATGGAATATAACAAAGTGGGGCCTAAAACTAATGCAAATTATGTATATTTTAAATCATTTGTGAGTTTTTTTTTTTATTAAATTATAAATATTAACATAACATTAACAATTTTTTTTTTCAAATTAAAGGCACAATATGTAAGATTTTTGGATTCAAATATCCAAAAACCACTAGACAAATCTTATATATTTTGTTGACTTGTGTACTTACATTATCCCAAATGTTTCCAAGAATGTTTAAATCCATAGAAATAAGCATTTTAACCAGGCCATGCGTCCCCTATTAATGACATCATACGTTACCCTCGATTTCCGGTTTTATTTTGTGAATTCTGGTCCGTGTCACAGATTTAGTGCAGTATCTAAAATCCTCAAACTTTATTTGAAGGGTTGGACAGACAGGGACTGACTGTGAGTGAGCTGACCTCCTTGCCAGCATTGTTTTGATCTGTTTTGCACCACATTTCAAAGAATTTGTTTAAAAAAAAAGACTGCTGTGCTGTGCCCAATGTCAATCATCCTGTAAAGAGTGATGTAGTTTAACTTCAAGTAACATCTGACTAAATCAGTTTCCTGAGAAAACAATCAAAATGTTGTGGATTTATCAAACAAAAGTATCCATGTAAGCTGCTTATTCTGATTGAGGGGGGAAAAACTGTCTGTCAGGAAGTGGAGAAAAAAAACCCTTCAGTTCAAATATTCTCTCATATCTTCTGCCCTATCAAACCCTGGGCAGACAGGGACTCCTTTTGACTTCTGTGGCTGTTGGAAATGATAGACAGGCCAATGTGGTCACAGTCCCCGCTATAGATCCAGCTGTCTAAATAGATTGGGTCAGTGTGTCTTTGCAGTGGGCGATGATAGTGATGATGAGCTCTGTTGTTTGGGCGGCACGGTGCATGTGAGCAAGCGTTTGAAAGCAGGGGACCGGCTCATAATGGTAATCGATGACCTGTACAGGAACTGCAGCTGGACGGAGGGTGTTCGAGGGGACAGGATTGGCCATTTGCCTGACTCTGAAACCCAGCGGGAGATAGTGGGTGGGAGCCTTTCAGATGTGCAATTTGTTGTCCTCTCAAGCCTTTGCTATTGTACTTGATGTGCTATTTTTTTTCTTTTCTTGTTTTGGATAAGGCTTATTTATTGGGATCAAATGTGGTTATGCCTCTAAAGACAGTGTACACATTATTATAACACACATTCCCATTTATTTTTTAAATGTAATGGTCCCAAAACAGATATTTGTTGTATCCCAGGGAACACAGTGATGTTGTATGTCTTGGAGGTCAAACAGACCTCTTTCTGACATTATTAATTTTTAAAACCACTGAGGGTTTACAGTCAGAAGTGAATAATTGATGCGAGTTACATTCAATGTTCTTTCAATGATTACGACGTGAGTTTAGACTTGCGTGTTACTGAATACGGCTATAAGATGGTGTTGTAGATTTTAGATGATGACACTCCTGAACTTCTAAAACTTCTATTTTTTTATCAAGATTATATTTTGCATAATTGAAATTAGGACCTTTGACATTGACTATTATTAATCAAATTTAATCATATATTTTCCTCTCAAATTTTGTAGAAAAAGTAGAAAAAAAAATTACAGTAATTAAATAATAAATCATATCATGATATATGTTTAAAGTTGAATTTTACAAATGTAGGCTACTTTAAAAGTAAAATAATATATTTTTAAGGTAATGAGAATTGACAGTATGTGCATAATTGTCATGAAAATAATGCAAAAAAAACCTCTTAATGCACTTAAAATGTGTGTAAATTATAATTTCTTATTTATTACTTTGGTTTTATGGGTGGGAAAATAATTCTAGACTATTCTCTGCAGTTTTCGTGAGATTCATCCCATCATTTGCCAGGATATCAAGGTTTCGTGTTGTTTTGTGAAAGAGAGCCTCCCCGCATGTTGCTTTTCCTTTTAATATTTAACAGCGTTCTTTAATAATGAAATAGCTTGTCATTTGTGCACATATCTGAAGCCTGATGCTAAGTTTAGCCTGACTAACCCTCTCTGTTCACTCCATGTTCAGTTTAACCCGATGTTCAGTGCTGCTGGGAATGTTTTTGACTTTTGCATTTAAAATTTTTGATTACTACTAGGGGCGTAACAATACACTCGTGTCACAATTTGATATAAATCACGATACTGAACTCACGATACGATATGTATCGCGATACTTTAAGCCAAAATGAAGAGGTTTTTTATTTTATTTATTTTACTTTTTTATTATTATTAAATTATATTATTATTGTATTATTATCAGGACCCCCAAATATTCCCCGATTGCATCATGTTATATTCAATATTGTTTAATGTAGTAATGTCACTGAAACTTCAATTTCACGCATTACTCACGCTTTCAATGCAGGTGCTCACTATGTCCCATCTCTCCCGCTATTAATGCACTATACATATAAGAATAAACCATCTAAAATGCTTTGATTTGTGAATGTGATTTGGTGATTTTAAAAGTTTTTTTACGCTTGGACTATAAAGGCCCTGTTATACTCGCGCCTGGCTCCGCAGCGCGAGCTCCGCAAACTGAGCGCGCTCCTCCCCCAAACGGACGAGGCGTTTATAGTCGACGCGCGCGCCGTTGTAGTATTCTGTGAAACGACAGGGGGCGACTTGGAGTAATTGTTCTTAAATCCGTCGAAAGCACGAGCGAAGAAGTAGTTTACCGGTCCGGAACAGGTGAACGTGGCGTCCCGCAAGCCGTTCGTGGAACATAAACGAACCCACATGAGCCCCGTAACTTTACAAGAGAGACTGGCCGTCACACTACGTGTTCTTGCGTCTGGCAGTAACCAAAAATGTGTTGCCTACAGTTACAAGTTGGGCTCGACCACAGTTTCGTTGATCGTAGTACAAGTACATTCCCCCAAATTTTGCAGATGGTTTTTATACTAATATATATATATATCATATATATATTACTATATTAAACTATATTAGTTCACAGTGCATTAACTGAAGATGACAACTAATTTCTGATTTTGTTTGTACATTCTGAAATTAACACTAAACAAGCACAATAAATGCTGCAGAAAGTGTCTTGTAAACTAATGTACTAAATGAAGCCTCTTTGTACAGTTACTTTTTATAAAACATGCCTTATTTTATCAAAGGTTCTATTTCAGTTAGTGTAGGCTTTTGAAAATGTAAGCAGTTACTTAAGACAAGTGCAAACTGGGTGCTTAATGCAAATGTATTCTAAAGTCCTATTCACAAAAGGAATGGATGGTTGGACGGATGGATGGCCATCAATGCAAACTTTCCATGAATTCTGTGCCATCTGGCTGTCGCGATGATCCCTCATGGAATGGTCATAAATGTGCCGGGACTGACGCACCAGCTCGGACAAAGTCGCCTCAAAATCGTACACCTTCGGATGCGGAGGTGCGCGCGGAGTTACAAAAAATGCGCTGCGCACCGCCAGGCGAAATGGGGTCTTGCGGAGCCAACGCGCGAGACCGCCCCCTCCGCGTTGACGTCATTTTTGCCGCGCGCACCCTCGCGCTCTTGCGGCCGCGGCGAGTATAAACAAGGCTTAAGCAGAGCCCGTCTACGGAGAGCCTGCCCACTCCCTATTAAGCCCTGTTGTACAGAATTTTGGTTGTAGTACCACCAGAGTTCCACTGGGGGCGATCGCCATGAGTGCAAAATGAATGGAAGTCAATGGGGCTTGACGGCTAAATTTGTCTCTTTCACCCGATTGCCGTTGAGAAATCTCAGAAATGATTGTAGATTTTGCAAGTTCAACATGGGTTTTAGGTCGAAAGTTGAATGAACGAGTACTTATGTCCTTTTGATTTCTTACAGGTTGAGTTGTTGTTGTCCATAACACGCTAGCATTCTGCTAATGAACGCTGATTGGTCAGTGAAGGACTGATTACGACCAGAGATCCCGCTTGATGGCATCGTGTCATCTGAAGCGGGACCAGAAACAAACAAAACAAAAACTCTTCTAGCACGTGTATTTACCTGTGTCAGCTGTGTTGTCGATGCCTCGAGAGAAAAGAAAGTGCAGAGCGCGAAAGCACCAGAGCGACTGAAGGATTGCCGTTAAGCAGTATCTCTGGTCGTACATGTGTATGACGTCATTGACACTTTAAAAGACTTTTTAAAGCAAATAAGTGACTCTAAAAAATCTAACACCCAGCAATGTGTAATTTATTTGCATTTCCTTTCGAATACAACATTCAAATTACTAGATAAAAAATTATATCCTGAGAAAAGTGGATTTTTATTGGTATAGCGCCATAGACCTCCATTCATTCTGCACTCGTCCTGTGAGCGCCCTCATATGGAATCAGAGAGGAACTGCAACCAGTTCAGAAGCCGGAAGTTCAGTGAGAGTGAAACTTCTCGCCATATTAGACATTCTCTGGCTTAAGTGTCATTCATTTCATCCTAACCATCAGATTGTCCTACCAGGTCTTACTGTGCATGCACACATCGATATTTAATATTTATTTTTTAAATATTTACATCGTTTTAAGGGTAGGTTTAGGGTAGGGGTAGCGTGTCCAAATGACTATTCCCTAACATGTTTAGCTCATCCAAACATTTTAATTCTGCATTTACTCACTCTCATGTTGTTTTCACGCGTCACACATTCATTTGAACGTCCATGTTTACTACAGTAAATCTGTTCATCACATAAAGCCACTGTGTCTCTTCAGAAGACTTGGATTTTTTTTGGATTAGACACTCAATTAGTTATTTTTATGATGCCTTTATGACATTTATTGGATCTTTTAAGTTTGAGAGGAATGGTCTTCATATGGAGGGACAAATCTTTTGAGTTTTTATAAAGAACATCTTCATGTGTGTTTAGAAGTTAAACGGAACAACATGAGGGTGAGTACATGATGACAGAGTTTACATTTTTGGGTGAATTATACCTTATTAATATAGCAAGTTCAGCCTTGGATAAAACTAACTCTATATCGCGAATCATATCAATGATACATATCGTCGCTTTTTTATATCCAACCTATTGATTATATCCACATTTTAAAAGCAATAATACCTCACATCTCCCCTGGGGATGAACATGTGTGGCTCTGTGCCTTTGTCCAAATGTCAATGCCGTATCTTTTGATGAATGTTTTACAGAGATTTCCCCCTTTGCTCTATCTAGACGTCAACTGAAAAGGAAAGTCATTTCAGAGAAGGAGCAGGCTATTATATTATGATTTAAAGACTTCAAAAACAATTGTTTTCTTTGGAATAACATGCACCCATTAATTGTGCACAAGAGAACACATGTATAAAGTAAAAAAGGTCAATTATGTTTTCTTGTTGACATTAAATCACAGCGCGGAATCCAGTGAATTTCAAGACTCTAGATGGGTAAAGAAAAACTTCAATGTGGTATACAGCTGTTGTCTATGCTGACACGAAGATGTGTTTATTTCAAAAGGAGGGTTAAAGGTATTGGGGTCAGTTTGTTTGTAACAGACAGACAGGACCGTGCTTCCAAACCACATTATTAATAAACGGCAGTTTAATCAGCTTGCCTTTCAAAGGATTATTTTTAGGTTGGCGAATTTCACAGCATGTACCCGTGGCGGCGTCTGTCAGTACTGTAATTTTATACCCTTTTCCGCTCTCACTAGTACTTTATTTTTGGATGATATAATATTGGAAAGCTCTTTCACTGAAAGGCAGTCTCAGTGAGTTCATCAGGTTTTTTTTGCTGCAAGACCTAGATTTTACATTGGATATCCAGTGGTGACCCAAAACAATACTAAAATCAAACGAAAATGTTCTTAAAATTAAATATTAAATTCTTAAGCCAAGTGCAAATGGCATAGATTCAAGTGACATACTTATATTCATATTTATTTTGCAGTCCTAGCAAAGTATGATTTATAATGAATTGCATTTTGTTAATTACATTTAGCAGTTTCTTTTCCATTTGAGAACCACTGACTAAACTCAATGGGAGATCTTTAATTTTAAAACTAATTTGGAAAACCATCATTTTCATTTTTAGTTTTTATTGTAAAATTTTACGCTATTTATTATGATTAAATACACCAATTTGCATCTTGTTTGATATTTGTAAAAAGATGGACATCTGTCAAGTACTTTCAAATGTAAAATATGTAAATGAAACAAATTTTTTAAAATTCTTTTAACACCGCTTGAAATAATAGCAATGAATATAATTATGACTTTACACTGTAGAGAAAGTGGTTTGAATCTGTTCTGCTATTCATCACAGGAAGTAGCGTGCATAGATCACTATGCTTTTCATTTAGATGTTTATCTCGAATTGTGCATGAAGGTCACAAAGTTGTACATTTGTTATATAGATGAATGACATGCATTCCTGTGAAAAAGAAAGGTGCTTTCTGAATAGACATTCAACCCCTTATTAAATTAATTGGCCTTTTTGCTGATGCTTTGTTCAGTTGAGGATTTTGAGAGCTTTGCATTCTTTCAAGGTCACATTGGTATCTCTCCCTCCCAAATGGATTCTCTAATGATCTCTCTCTCTTTCTCGTTTCTTTCCAGAGCATCAGAGAGATCCCACCTGGCTTTGTTAAGCTTACATGCCTGGGAAATGACCGTATCTCCTGCTTGCCCTCCTGTGGAGTGAGCAGTTGTCCTTGAGAGTGAAACTGAGATAAAGAGACTCATTCTCCTCCTATGGATTACAGACCCATAGGTCTGAACACCCTGACGTGGGTCAGCCATCATTCACAGACTTCTCCCAGCGTCGTCAAGCTCCTTCGCTATTGCGTAAAATGCTGGAGTTGGAATTTCTGTTCTGGACAATTTAACGTCAGGTATGAATATCCCTAACTTTAGGACCAGAGATACAGCAGACGAGGCCGTTGAAGCTTGAGAAGTGCCTCACCTCAGAGATGCAGACTGATGATCTATTTGCCAAAAAGCTTCAAGCCTTGAATGGGAATATGGGGCCTCCTGGCGCAAATACTCAAGGAACACCAGCAGTGCCCAAGATGGGCATACGTGCAAGAGTGTCAGATTGGCCACAGAAGAAGGATGGCCACGGTCCACCACCCAGGTACGACAGCCTAATGACGACCTTCCAGAATGGACAACCCAGTCAATCAGTGGAAGATGCGGTCAAACAAAGCCCGGGTTCTCCTCCCAATCCCAGCTTTCTGGAGGCAAAATATGGTCTTGGTGACCTTCTGAGCCACTCTCCTAGTAAAGTTCAGCACGCTCTCCAGAAGAGGAGCAACAGTGATGTCACCATCAGTGATATAGGGGCGGAGGACATGGATCAGACAGCAATCAACCCTAATACAGGTGCCTGTTTGCACCGGGAGTATGGAAGCACATCCTCGATCAATCGCCAGGGTTTGCCCGATGAAGGTTTTTTTGGCAATATTAAGGGTTTCCAGCCGGAACTCTCTGAGCAACCGAGCGCACCTCCTCCACATAGCTTTCCGGAGTTCCGTAGGTTTCCGGAGACCGCCGTTTCTCCAAGCCTCCAAACTGCTGCGCAGATTGCTCGGGGGGACATTCTCTGCATTCCGAACTACTCGGACTATGTGGACAGTTCGCTCTTCTACAGTCGGGAAAGGGAGAAGTCCTTCCTACAGCGGCAGAAATCTGAAAAGTGTGAGACGTCCATATTCCGCAGGCTAAAGACCATGAAAAGTGAGCAGCGGCAACTTGGCGAACACGACGACTGTAGCAGGCACGGTCGTCCATTGAGTTTTCAGAGATGCTTCGCCCACTATGATGTCCAGAGTGTGCTTTTTAATATTAGCGAGGCTGTGACTAATCGTGCAGACTTAGCACGTCGTAAGAATATTACCACGGGGGCTTCTGCAGCATCCCAACACCAAATTGGTGGGGGAATGGACAGCCTTGACCCCTTGCCTATGTGTGAGTCCCCTTTGGACAGTTGTGAGGAACTTGGGCTAAAAGCTTGCACCGATCCTGACGAAGGGGATGGGAAGAGCAATGGTTTGGTGCTGACCTGCCCGTACTTCCGTAATGAGGTTGGTGGTGAAGGTGAAAGGAAACTGAGTGCCATCAAACCAAACAGTGGACCCCACAACAATGTGGGTGACAATTATACTATTGAGTCTTCTTTAAGCTCACACTGCACCAACGCGGGGGTTTCTGTCTTGGAAATGTCCCGTGAGAATTATGCCTCTCGTGAAAATTATGCTGTTCCACGGGATTGCATCAAACGCTACATCATTGAGCACATTGACATGGGTGCTTACTACTTTCACAAATTCTTCTTCAATAAAGGTATGTTTTACAAACTAGACCTTGAATTCATGGGTCTACGCAATAGTGCTCTATAGTGATTGATTATCTCACTTAGTAATCAAAATAAATTGTATCTCTCACTGTATGTCGCCAACCCCTTCTTATTCTCTTTTCTTGAAAGAGCACCAGAACTACTTCGGTGTTGATGAGAACTTGGGCCCGGTTGCTGTTAGCATTCGGAGAGAAAAGCTGGAGGAGGGGAAGGATGGCCCACAGTATAATTATAGGGTCATCTTCAGGACCAGTGAGGTAGGACGGCACCTATAAAACACTGTTTTACACACATCATTTAACAGATCCCTGTAGATCTATTGGTCTTTGAGCCAGTCAAGTTCAGGGGTTTAAATTAAGGGAAGGGCAGATATGTCCAAAACTTGATATTATTATTGTTATATTATAATTTTTTCATTCATTTATATTGTTTTGCATAAGTGCAATAAAATGTTAAATAAGCTGATAACGTCGACTGCATGTTTTAAACAGACAGTCAGTGGACTTCTCATTAATTTATAATTGATTTCCACATTCCCATTAAGTGTATTTCCCAAAGCCTTTACGTTATCCCCTCTGAATACAAATCAGAGCTACCTCAATAATAGCATTGATTGTTTTGGAAATCAGCTCAAGATGGATGATGTCTGTGGTGTACTATTGATTTTTCCATGTATGGTGATATAAATTACCTCACTGTACTACATGATTCTCACCACTGATGCTATAAAAGTCCCAACCAGTAAGGCTTTCAAAATGGCAAGAGATCTTTCATATGCGGCCTGCCAGGGGTTTTCCTAAGGGTGACTGGATAGTTTGCTGAATTGGCGGTTGAGCGTACAATGGCCGTCTTGCTAAAAGCCAAAGCGTTACTTCAGCATTCGCCACAGTTAGTTGAACTCAATTATTCATCGAAAAGGTTGGCAGGGCATGTCGCTGGATTCAGCACCATAGACGAGGCACTCTTAGAGAGTGCTTTGCCATTTAAGAGACTAGAATGGTTTATCCATCTGTTCAGTAATAGAATTCGAGCGTGCTGTGTATTTCATTTAATGGATACATTTGCTCAGTTCCACCAACAATGTGAACTCTTTCCTTCTTTTCTCTGAATATGAACTTCACTCTCTTCACTCTGTCCAACTTTAGCTCACCACTTTGAGAGGGTCAATCATGGAGGATGCCGTCCCCTCCACGGCAAAGCATGGGACGTCTCGTGGTCTCCCTCTTAAAGAGGTGCTGGAGTACGTAGTTCCCGAGGTCAACATTCAGTGCCTCAGACTGGCCACCAGCTCACCTAAAGTCCCTGAACAACTGCTGAAGCTGGATCAGCAGGGGGTAAGTACAGTACTAAAATGTCTACAGACAGTTTTACACATAGAAAGTGTGTAGATAATTTATTTGATTTTACTTTTTTAAATACCGTAAATACCACCTTGAGCTAACATGACATATAAATAAAGATGTAAAATTATTACAGAGCACATCATAGCTGCTATTATATTGTGTATTTTTGCACACCTGGAACACAGTAGAATATAGCGTTAGCGGAACGTTAGAGAATAACGTTAGGGGAAAGTTCGAGAATAATGTTAGAATATAACGTTAGAGGATAGCGTTAGGGGTTGTTAGAGGATAATGTCTGGGGAATGTTAGAGGGTAACGTTAAAGGATAACATTAGGGTAACATTAGAATATAACGTTAGAGGATAACAAATGGGGAACGTTAGAGGATAGCGTATGGGGACGTTAGAGGATAATGTTAGAGGATAACCGGGAATGTTAGGGGAATTTTAAAGGATAACGTCAGGGGAACGTTACAGTAATGTTCTACAAACCAAAAACTAACGTTCTATTTTCGTTAAGAAAACTTCCCTGGCTAACCAAAAACAAACCTTTAAAAATAACATTCTAGGAACCAAATATTGTTATCTGGGTTACAAGCTGTGGGGGCTTTATGAGAACATTAACACTGTTTACAAGTTGAAAATAAGTAATTGCGGTAATTACGACATTGTGTGAATGCACCTACAGTCAAACATGATTTAAATCAGCCACATAAACTAAAAAAAATTATGAAATGAAGATAACATCATCTTACACCAACATCAATTAGAAAGTGGAGTTCTGAGGGAGAGACAGTATTTCATCTAACCGTCTACTGCTATGTTTATACGACAGCGATTTACTAAAAACAGACGACAACGTCTCGTAAACATACCCTTACTCATGTGTCAGCATTATTTAAATAAGCTATATGGTTTAATACAAAATAAACATTTGTCATTAATTAGTTAAGATATGCTGTGATTTGAAATTTGAACATGGATTTTTATTCTTCTTTTACATGTTGTTTCATGGAACATTAGGTCATACATGGAACATTAGGTCATAAATATTTGCCTCAAAAGTCATGGAAATGTATTTGCAGAAATGTGTATGTAACCTGCTGTATTGTCCAGTCAGCATACAAGACCAGAACTATTCATTTTATGATGTGCTCACATTAAAAGAGAGACCGCATGGAATATTTCTGTCTTAATTTATTTTTGTTATGCTATATGACCATTTCAAATTAAGTTTTGAAAGTAATGAAGTTTAATTCATTAATTTAATGTCATCTTGTAAAAGAAATAGTGCAGTTACAGGACATAAGGTATACTGTTTCCCTTATGCAGATGGAAATTTTAATATAAAATTTGATGTTAAATATAATATGCCCATTAACTTTTTTTATGGTAACAACCCAAAAATATGCTTCTTTTGTAAGTGCAACAATAAGCATTTCCCACAATACAGGCAAGCTGTAACGTAATCGTACCACCGTTTGGACAGTAAGAGACAGTTTGGCTAACACAAAGTGACAGGAGGGAAGAAACCTTCATTCTCCGTGATGATTCATTGCAAACAATGTACAATGTTGTGAACCGTACATGTCCGCAAGGCTTGTAATTACTAAGACATAATCAAGTGGGGGTTTAAGAAACCATCAATTATATCCTTCATACGTCCCATTCGCTTAGTTTTAATGCATACTGATAAAACCAGAAGCAGATGTTTTAAACCTCTGCTGATGATGTGACGTCCTTAAAAGCTGTTGTTCATTTGATAACTTACGCAAGATTGAGCTTGTAAACTAGTTCCTTTGGGCAAGGCGCCTATCAGGTGCTGCTGATGGCTTTACAACATTTCCGTTTGAGGGTTCAAATTGCAGGTGTGTCAGGATGACACAGTGTTTTACTAAAGGAACCTTTTATAAAAACAAAGATCCAATTACTTATTGACAGACCCGGACTTCTCAGGCCGAGAGTGGAACAGAGCGATGAGCAGTTGTGTCAGTAAACTGACTGAATGGAATCTGAGCAGCAGTTAAAGTCTTGATCGATATTGCAGCCACACGACCGCCAGAGGGGAAAATCTGAACAGTAACCCTGTAGAACAATAAATGCATTGAGTGCAGTTAGTTTTCAAATTAATGTTAGTAATTATTTCAAGTGGTATTTTGTCATCTCAAATCAATCAAGTTCAACGAATACCTTATTGAGGACCTCAATGTAAAATAATGATTCAACTATTGTCTGCCCTTCCAGCGCTCAGACGGGAGGTAACTAGTTTTCAAGGCAAATTATTCAGCAAAACCAGAGAAAACATCACCATGGCAACCACCTAGCCACACATAACGGGCCACTTGACCCGTCTGAGATGCTACCAACTGTGACTAGCAACACTTAGGGTGAAAATGAAAGAAAATCATTGCTTGTCTTATGCTTTGAGTCCCCGTCTTTGTCCATTTCTTCATCGCACCTCTATACTCTCTCCCGATTCTACCCCCTCTCTGATAATGGCTTTTTGGGGGGGTTTGCTTTTTCCCTCTAGACTAGAGACTGTTGGTGGCTTTTTTATGGCACAAAAAGCCAAAGCAATTGAAAGAATAGCACTAAAATTGCTTTTACCATTTTTTAAAAATTGGTACAGGGTGGGGATTTTGGACAATTACCGTAGACCTCTTAAAAATTCCTATGTCATGGTTAACCAGCGTTGTTCAGATTGTAACCCATTCAGCATTTCCTATTATTATGATGTTAAGCATCATATTCTTGACTTTCTTTACATTATCTTTTAATAATTGTCCAAATAAATGCTTGGCTGTACTATTTTTTTTTCTTTCTTTTGGCTGTCTGCAGCCCAACGTCTGGTTCCATAGCTTCTTCCTGTAGTTTCTGCCTGGTATGTGTGTCTCATACATAATGCAGAAGTGGCATCTGAGGCCAGTCTGCATGTCATTATGTGTCAGGCTTTTGCATAGATTGATAGCACTTAACATGAATAGATCACCACTTGTGTGGTAGACAGTGTATATCACCTGACCATAATGTGCTTTAAGAGTGCTTTTGATGCTTTCCTGTAGATTGTGTGTTGAAGATTGGATTTAGATACCCCTTTTTATATATATAAGGGACAGTGTTGTTATTTTTAACTGAAATATCTGAAATATCCTTTCCATTAATCGAATTAAAGCGAAAATAAAATAAAAATATACATAATACATTTATCTTAAATCATAAAAACTTAAACAAAAATGAAAAATGCTGTCTTGGCAACTAACTGAAATAAAATTAGTTGAAATCAAAATAAATTAAAGCTAAAGCTAGATAGAAATATTTAAAAATAAATAATAATAAAAATGACAAAAGCACATAACAAAATTACTGCAACCTAAACTAAAATTAAAATTAAAAGGAAAACTGAAAATATAAAATTAAAGCGAATTTAAAATCTTAATAAATACTATAATAGTATATAAATAACATAAAAATAACACTGGTAAATGGATAACATGTAGTCAGGGCGGTCATTATTAATGATTAATGTAGAAAGGATGATCAAGACCCTGACGCCAAGTAATGCTTTTTTTTTCTTCTACTTATTACACAGTTTGAGTTTAAAGTGTTTTATTGTAAGTAAATAAAGAGACCACATAATGATACAATACATGAGAGGACCACAGTGTAGAAAATCAGTTGCCAGGAACAACTACAATGGACTGTACGTTGTAATGTTCATTTATGAAAATAAAAATAAATGACCACAGAATGCAGCGACTGGCCAGTATTTCAGAGGGCCATGTAATAGATGTAAGTAGGGTTGAGGGAAGGATGTAATAGCTGGCTCAAAATACTAATAATAATAATAAAATAAAATAATAAAATAAAAAAAATTATCATTACGATGATTGAAACTGATTGATTGTGTTTTTACTCTTTGAAATCTGTAGCTGAGTTACCAGCACAAAGTGGGCATCCTGTACTGCCAGGCAGGGCAGAGCACAGAAGAGGAGATGTACAATAACGAGAGTGGTAGTCCCGCACTGGAGGAGTTTCTGGATCTACTGGGTCAGAGAGTCCGACTGAAGGGATTCAGCAAGTACAGGGCACAGCTGGACAACAAAAGTAAGTGCTACTCTCACAAGGATATCCTCAAAGTGTTTGAATGTCTGATGCACGTTCACTGCTGTGAATCTTTGACGAGCTAGAAAGCTGCTTGGCAGCTTCAGGTTAATTTCTGAAATGGGTTTTGTTAATACCATATTTGTTCTCGGTCAGTGCATATATGGCACTTTAGTTTCTCATAATCTCTTAGTCTGTGCAGATGACCCATTTGCAAATTAATACTGAACAGCGAGAGACTAATTTCGTATTTCATCATGAGTGTATGTGTCTTTTGAATTTACTGCTTTTATACGCATATGTGTGATATAATCACATCTCTGCAGCGGACTCCACTGGCACTCACTCTCTCTACACCACCTATAAAGACTTTGAACTGATGTTTCACGTCTCTACAATGCTGCCCTACACGCCCAACAACAGGCAACAAGTGAGTCGGATATATTTCATACTTATTCAAGCCCATATGACCCCCCCCCCCCCCCCCCCCCCCCCCCCCCCATGGAACACTGAAGGCATTTTGATAAGATGTCTGGTTAGCTATAACATGACTTCAGAAGGTCAGAACTTTTAAGGTGTCCTTTTGGGAGCTTACTTCATTATAAGAAAAAGAGTATGTTCAATGGAAGTTAGTTAAACAGGTTTGGAATGACATGAAAGTACACTACTGTTCCCACAAAAATATTTAGCAGTACTGTTGTTTTCAACATGGATTATAATAAGAAATGTTTCTTGAGCGCCAAATCAGCAAATGAGAATGGTTTCTGAAGACTGGAGTAATGATGCTGAAAATTCAACTTTACCATCACAGGAATAAACTATTTTTTACTTTTAAATGGTAGTGTAAGTAAAAGATCTTTAACATATTTGCTTTGGTCCCATTATTATTTCATTATTACAAACAAGCAAGCAGATAGTCCAAGATAGATCATCCTTCCTGCTGATTTATGCACACTTGAATAAGCACCTGGTCAATTGAGATTCAGGTCTGATCACTTACTCAGTCCTTTCTACTCAAAACTCTTTCAGCCCTCGTCAGCTCTCTCTTCAAGTGCCTGGTCTTGATCTGTGATCTGTGCATCTACAGACCTCACAGAGCCCAGACCAATTGTCCTGCATCCTGCTAATTGTAAACACTTCAGCGGGCAGACCAGGTTGTCATGGAAACCGTCTGAATGCCCCATCTTTTAAAAAAAATGTAAAAAAAAAAGCTCCCTTTCCAGTTGCCCTGTGAAGGGCAGGACATATCAAGGATGATTCATTAGAAATGTGTCATTTTTTGATGCATTTAAGATGTGAAAGGCTGTACTTGTTTATTTGGTGGAACAAATTCTAAAAGATGTATTTCCTTTATCCGCTATACTTTTCAATGCGCGGAACAATACTAATAGTCTGCCGCAGATTACTTTACCACCATAACAGCTTTCCATCAATGACTTCCATGAAATCCCCATGGCTAGACTGAACTCAATCGGATAATGAAACTGAGATTTGTGCTTTTAAAAAAAAGTCGTTTTTTACAGAATGAGTAGAAAGAGAAGTGAAGGAGCCCTTGCATGGGTCTTTATTTGGCTGATTTGTGGGATTTGATGTTTTTTGTCCATAGGATCATGGTCCGATAGGGATAATCTTAGAATATAAGCTGGTGAAGATCTTCACCGCTTTGAGCTTTAGTTCAGTATACCTCTGATCCTCTTTTTTTTCTCTCTCTCTCTGCTGACAGAGAAATGAGTCTACAGGGGTTCTACAGTAGACTACAGCTAAGCCTTTACATTTACACGTTACTTAAGCTTTTTTACAAACAGTTATTTGTCCAGTATGCAGTAGTTAGAATTATATGTGGATGTTCCTTCAAGTCCAATGTCCCAGAGGTTGATTTTTAATTTTTTATCATTTCATTTCATTATTTTATTTTTTATTTACGCACATGTTTTCACTTTTGGAGAGTGTGTTTTCAAGTAAATTTTTGCTTTCGCTTTCTGATTCGATGGCTGTAACTGTAGCTGGTTTCTTTTTAAAATCATTATGATGACTTTCTTCCTATTATCTGTTCCTCTATCCAGCTACTGAGGAAGAGGCACATTGGAAATGACATCGTTACCATCATTTTCCAAGAACCAGGAGCTTTTCCATTCACACCCCAAAACATACGCTCTCACTTTCAACACGTCTTCATCATCGTCAAAGTCCACAATCCTTGCACAGAGCATGTGTGTTACAGGTAAGATGTAAAATGTCAATTACATATAGTTTTCAGCCTAGTATGTTCAATAAATGCTTCTGTTTTCCGATAAGGATGCACTGTAAAAAAATATTGTTAGTTTAACTTAAAGTAAGTTACCTGGTTGCCTTAAAATTGAGTTCATTGAAATAGAAAAATTGAGTTAATACAATGAAGGGGATTGGTTTAATCAACTATTGTTATCTGAACCACATTATCTAAGCTGTTTTGGCAAGAGAAAATAGGTTGTGGCGTGGCTTATACATATCTTTGCTGAACTAAATACTGTTTTTAAAGTCATGCCCAACCCATCCAGAATAATCCAATTTTGTAAATTAGAGATTTCTTTTTAGTTGGGCAGGGGTTGGAGGCAGATGAAGATGCTTTCCAAACAGCTTGGTGACAGTCAGATTTGACCTCTCAGAACGATACGGAGGATTAAAGGATAAGATCGAAGGGAATTCAATTTCCAGTCTTATTTACTCAGTGTGTACCTCTTAAGCTTGTTCAGCGTAACATTGCAGAGAGCTGAGGGAGGCTGGAACCCGTCTCAAAGCAAAATTGCTTGTCTCATCTTTCTGAGCAGATCTGTGAGAGACTTCTGCGGCAGGATTTCAGAATTGATGTCAATGTTGAAGTCAAACGGAAAAACCTTTCTATGCATTTTTCTCACAGGAGCCATGTGCTTCCCACCTTTGTGCATATTACGTATATTAAAGTTGAATCTCCTATCCTAGCTTAATATGTGGAGACCCTTAGTATGTATATAAATGTATATAAAACAATATTTAAAATTATAATTATATTATATTGTTCAAAAGTTTATGTTCAAAAGGTTCTTTAAGGTTTTGAAAGAAGTCTCTTTGACGAATTGAGCTAGATTTTTAAGTGACTAAAACTCATTTAATCATATTTCTTTATTCAATAGTGTTGCAGTTGCCAGATCCAAAGATGTGCCTCAGTTCGGACCTCCCATACCCAAGGGAGTGATGTTCCCAAAGTCTGCTGTTTTCCGGGACTTCCTGCTAGCCAAGGTGATCAACAGCGAAAACGCGGCCCACAAGTCTGAGAAGTTCCGCGCCATGGCAACACGTACCCGCCAAGAATACCTTAAAGACTTAGTGGAGAACTTCACCGGTGCAACGCCTGTGGATGCCTCAGGTGCAAAATTCAGCTTCATCACCCTAGGCGCCAAAAGGAAGGAACGCAGCCGGCCAAGGAACAATGCTCATCTGTACAGTACTGGAGCCATCACGTGGTCAGTGGTTGCCCGGGACAGCTGCCAGTCCACCGATATCGGATGTTTGCTGGCCATCTCCCGCGAGTTTGTGGCACTCATTGAGGAAGCGTCCCGGGAAGTGGTTTTCAACTGTTACTGCAAGGACGTAATTGGTTGGAGCTCGTCCTCCATGGTTGGCAGGGTGAAGCTCTTTTACGAACGTGGCGACTGTGTGGTGTTTTCCGTGCAGGACGGATGCCCAGAGGAAGTTCGAGAGGTCGTACAGCGATTAGAGGTATGTGTAGCCAATCCAAGAGGAGAGATCAAGTTTAATCTAAGCTGAAGCTCAGTCCAAGCTTGCCTTTTACTGTGAATAAGCAAGCAGTGTTGGTATACAGGATCAAGTTTCTCTCGCAATCAGGGGCCAGAGGTCAATGGATTAGCATAAGAAAGGTAGAAAGACCATGTTAGAGCAGAATATAGTACCTTAGTTTACCTTAAGCTTGCCAGAACCATTCACTTTTTTCACTCTGGGTTATGTACGTACATCAACACACACCTTAATAAAACAATATTAGTTCCACTTCTTGCTTTATTGCCGCCTTTTCATGCTCAGTTGGGCCAGACCTGCAGACTGGCATTTTTTACAGTGCAATGGAGGCTTAAGTGGGTGTACATGCTGTTTATAGTGATCGACCCAGTCAGCATGTGTGGTCCATTCTCTTTGTGAGATTTGACAGCTTGTAAAATACTGTGCTTTAACTGTTCACAAGCTCTTAAATGTGTTTTTTTTACATTGGTTGGTTTTCTGTCATCATCATAGTGTTTGTGCAGCAGACCATCAGCACTAAATTAAAATTCAGTCATCGTTTACTCACCCTTGTGTCATTCCAAACCTGTATGGCTGGCTGACTTATGTGGAACACAAAAGAAGCATTTTGAAAAATATTGTAGGTTTTGTTTTGTTTAGTTTTTTTTGTCCATACAATAAAAGTCAGTGACTTTTTTTGTACCCCTTTGGCTGTCATTGATTAAAACAATCTTAAAAAAATAAAAGAAAGTAAGTCATACAGGTTAAGTGACATACATTTTTGGTTCATTTTGTGCATTTCATTTTAAATCTGTGTTTGGTAAATTTTTTTTTATATTTTTAGCAGATATTATGGTAAAAGCCAAGCGGTGTCTAAATAACAAATCCTTTCGTTAACATCTTAGTTTAGAGTCCAATTCTCACTATTAACCAGTTGCTTATTAGCATGCATATTGCTAGGATATAGGCTGTTTTTTAGTACTTTTAACATAGACGGAGTTTGGGGAAGCAGACTGCTGAGTTGGCTCAAGTTGGCTCAGCGTCTGGGTCCAAAGTTGCCCTGATACACCAAGCAGACGCTTGACACCCAACGGCCAAGTAGCACGTCTGTTCTGCGCTTGCGTATGATTAAACAGCTTTCCGTACCAGCTGGTGGCAGTTTTCGTTATTCAAAGCGGGAAACTGGAAGAGCTACCCTGTATATCCTATATAAACAAAGCTCACCTCATAATCTCGCTCACCACAGACGATCACTTCTGGGGGTTTTTCTCGTGTACTGGTTCGCTAGCAGAACAGCCAATCAGAACGATCAGATGACCTGACTGACCAACAAGCGCAGACCCTGATTCAACGTGTCGAATCGGCTGAAAAACAGTCTACGAGGACCAAAACTTAGGAAACTTAGTTGGCCGACACACGAAAACTTGGTGTGTTCCAGGCTTTAGACAACTGTTTTATGATAGAAATGTTCACCTACCGACAGTAATAGACTGCAAACTACTCAACGCTTTGTTAAATTTTGCCGTTTTTAATTGAAAAAATGCGATCGTGATTCATGTAATTCTTAAATTAATGTGACGACGAGACTTTTGTATTTTCTACATATTAGACATACGAATAAGAGTGAACTCTTTTAAATCAGTTATGGTTCGCTCCAACCGTTACTTGGATAACTGTGGCAATTCCAGAGCTAATACATGCAAACGAGCACTGACTCGGCCCCTCCGGCGGTCGGGGACGCGTGCATTTATCAGATCCAAAACCCATCCTGGTGTGGCCGGGGGGTGTCGGCCGCTCGGTCCCCTGGCCACTTTGGTGACTCTAGATAACCTCGGGCCGATCGCGCGCCCTCCGCGGCGGCAACGACTCATTCGAATGTCTGCCCTATCAACTTTCGATGGTACATTTGGCGCCTACCATGGTGACCACGGGTAACGGGGAATCAGGGTTCGATTCCGGAGATGGAGCCTGAGAAACGGCTACCACATCCAAGGAAGGCAGCAGGCGTGCAAATTACCCATTTCCGACATGGAGAGGTCGTGACGAAAAATAACAATACAGGTCTCTTTCGAGGCCCTGTAATTGGAATGAGCGTATCCTAAACCCATGGGCGAGGACCCATTGGAGGGCAAGTCTGGGGCCAGCAGCTGCGGTTATTCCAGCTCCAATAGCGTATACTAAAGTTGCTGCAGCTAAAAAGCTCGTAGTTGGATCTCGGGAGTGGGCTGGCGGTCCGCCGCGAGGCGAGCCACCGCCTGTCCTGGACCCTGCCTCCCGGTGCCCCCCGGATGCCCTTAACTGGGTGTCTGGTCCAGGGGCCCGGAGTGTTTATTTTGAAAAAATTAGAGTGACTGGCGCAAGATGGACGAAAGCGAAAGCATTTGCCAAGAATGTTTTCATTAATCAAGAACGAAAGTCGGAGGTTCGAAGACGATCAGATACCGTCGTAGTTCCGACCGTAAACGATGCCGACCCGTGATCCGGCGGCGTTATTCCCATGACCCTCCGGGCAGCGTGCGGGAAACCACAAGTCTTTGGGTTCCGGGGGGAGTATGGTTGCAAAGCTGAAACTTAAAATAATATATTTGCAAATAGTTTAAATTGATTGCTTCATTAGCCTATTACAAAGACCTAGAATAAAGACCCCCCCCCCCCCCCCCCAGAAAGCACAAAAGTGAAACTCCGCCTATGACTTTTAAAGCACATATTAAAGCCTTATTATGCATGACCATATTCTACATCCCTTAATTCTACCCAATACCTAAACTTAACAACCTTACTAACTATTTAGGGTCCAAGTAAGCAGTAATTAAGAGTTATTGAGGCAAAAGTCATATTTAATAGTTAGTTAATAGTGAGAATTGGACCCTAATCTAAAGTGTGACCATCCTTTCATACAGTATTTCTTTTAAACCACCTCACTCATCAAAGTGTTTTTGTTGTTTTTGTGGGTGCTTCGAAAAATGCCTTCGGGCTCTTAGTAGCTTTGAAGAGTCTGAGTAAGGTCAGCTTAACTGAGGTTTGCTTAAAACTGTGTATTTTGGGGTTTAAGTTGTATGCAAAAGGTTTAAGCTGCTATATCACACATACGTTTGTTTTAGGTGTCCAATTCTCAGTTTGGGTTGTTGGAATGTGTTATTCATGAGACAACCAGCCTGTTGTGTTCTCCCGTGTTGGTTTGACATCAGTTAATTTCATCCTTCAGAGACCTGGCTTCAGCCATCATATATATCTCTGCATACCTGCCAACCCATCTGCATGCTTACCTGTGCAGGACCTTCTGCCGATCATCACAGTATAGATTTTATCTTTAAAAGTCGCTGAGGTGACAAAAAGCCTGGTTTCAGATGGTTAAAGTCATTTCGTCTGTTCTGTCTTCTCCGCAGATGGTCACCAGGGGTTGTGAGACGCTAGAGATGACCCTGCGCAGAAATGCCCTGGGCCAGCTGGGCTTCCATGTCAACTTTGAGGGTGTGGTAGCCGACGTGGAGCCGTTCGGCTTCGCCTGGCAGGCAGGACTTCGCCCTGGCTGCCGTTTGGTAGAAATCTGCAAGGTCGCTGTTGGGACTTTAACTCACGAACAGATGATTGACTATCTGCGGACCTCCACACCTGTTACGGTGGTTGTCATACATCCACACGAGGATGGCACCCCCAGAAGGTACAGTTTGTCCTCAGTCTTCCATTGGCAGTTATGCTTTTCATTACCTTCTTTCTTATTTATTCAAAAAATCTTTTTAAAATCATGTTCACAATGCCGAATAGATTTAAAATGTGTTTATTATTCAAAATGCAGCACATGTTATAAACCTTGTTATAAATCATGGCCACATTTACAAAAATGACCCTCAAAACTAAACCTTTACTAAATGTAATTCAGACAGATGGGCCACACCAAATTCTCATGGGCGAACAGAGGTCATGTCCTGAAGAGATGATTTCTCTTGTCTCTTAAAATAATCTCTTGATAAGACTCTTGAGATAATCTGTGAATGATATGATCGTAGTCTGCTTGTATTTTTTACTTTTTTTTTTGGAGCCTTTACATGAAAGAAACCACTCACGGCAAACTGTCCTGAAATAGAAAGTGACCCAGAACCCTTTTGAACTTTGTTGAACACGTGCCTCATGTTCTGTTTGCTCATTTCAGAAGAGCTGAGGGCTTACCAAAAACGTCTGAAGGCAGAGATTAAAGTGACCCTCTAGACTGTCAATAACTGGATTGACTTTTATCGCCCCCCTGCAAGGCATGAAAGCCACAGATATCAAGCGCTCTGTGCTCTTTGTAAACACAAATTTATAGAAGATTGCTTGCACTTCTGGTTGAGTGCTCTAAATAGCTGTATCTTGGGCAAGTCGTTTCTAGAGAACTATAGTTAACAGAAGCATGCCAGGACAAGTCATGGTTGTATTTGCTTATAGTTCAGATCAGAGTGTTCAGCAATAATATTGCATTTGGATGTCATTGGATTTTCAATTGGATGTCAAAAATAACTTTAGTACTGAAGTCTGTAGAGATGTCTTGAACTTCAGAGTAAATTAACAGGCATATTTATTTAATTTGAAAGCATTTGTTTGCAAGGCATTTCTCAATTCAAGGAATTTGTGCATGAGGGTCTAAGAGTGCATTGTTCTCCATAGAAGTAGTTTTTTGAAGTACTGTATATCATTGTAGTGGCTGTGAGAATCTGTCTTGAGAGCCCTCGCCTGTTCCAGCTCTTCGTTCAAGAAGATCACCAGAGATTCTTGTTTCGGAAGTAATTCAGTGTGTGTGGTTGGTACAGAGAGGATTAGATTGGAAAGCATCATTAACCATCAATGAATCCCGCTGCCGTGGGCTGGACTTGTTCATTTTCTGTTTGTTCTTCTCTCTCTCTAATAACACCCACCAGATAATCACAGAAAAATACAGTACATCTTTTATCGGATACCATTTGTCATCTCATTTGCAGATGTGTCTTTTCTCTTGCCAAACAGCCCTGCAGTGATTATCTTTTAATATTTTCTGCCAATTTCACTCACAAAATGATCCCTTGATGCTGAATGACTGACTAGAAAAATACTCCAGATTAATACATTGAAATGGATTCATAGAAATAGCCTGGCTCTAAACACAGCTAGCAATTATTTACAGTGGTGTCCAAAAGCCTGAGAACACTAGTGAAAAGTGAACTAGTTTTGCAATTTTTTTTATTACAAATTATATTTTAGGATAACAATTTGAGTTATAATTTGAATTGGGAAAATTAACATTAATTTCACACCATTTCAGTCACATGATCAGTGTCACTAATTTGCTTCAAAGTATAAGAGTTTCAGCTTTCATTTGTTTTTGAGTCCTAGATTTTTTTACTGTGGTCTCAAACCTTTGGACCCCGATGTGTGTGTGTGTGTGTAAACGTCAACTGCCGGGAGTTATCCAGTCAGATCAGAGGCGTGAAGGAAGTGATCCCGCTGTTGGGGGGCTCTGACCTGTAACTCAACTGCCATGATAATCCTCATTCTTTTGGAAGGAGCGGTCTGCCCCCACAATGCTGATTCCAACCTCTCAGGCATTTCAAGGCTAATTAACTCTAGGGGGAAAAACGTGATCTATCCAAAAATCAGGTTAATCCATAGTATTGATGTGATTAATCCCTTCAGGCTTTTCTATAATTAAATACATGTCGGGTACATGTTGTGCTGTTGATATAATGAAAGTTGTTTCTAAGTGGAGATAATCACTGGGTTAGCTCATGTAGGCGGCCTACAGGGCCGTAACCACCACAGACTTTGAGGGGGACAAGTCCCCTTGAATAATTAGAAATGGCCAAATTGCTGCTGCTCTGCTGTACTCCATTACACACGGCTCTGTTTGTTGCTATGATGACAAAAGTAAAATGTTACATTTTTTAGGTTGGTCTGCCTCAGCGATCTAACAGCGCTCATCACTGTCAGAATGAGGGAGATGGCCAATTAAATCAAAGAAGCCGGGGCTTACTGTTTGTGCGAATTCCAAGGCAACACTTTAGTTATAGCAGTGAAAGAGTGTGTCGTAAGATGTAAGGTGTAAAACTGTTCCACGATAAAAACATTCAGTGACCAACAGTAATATCAAGTGATGCAAACTACTTGACATTTTTTATGAAATTTTACCGTTTTGAATTGAAAATATAACATTATTTATGTAACAAGGTTTGTTATGCTGCATTGTCCTGTTTAAAGGAACAGGAATTTCTGCTTGTTTACCTGTAGAAGAAAGTTCATGTGACTCAACCTGAAAAAACAAATCAGTTTATGACGGTTCCCCATGTTCAAAATTAGTCACTAAATAACATACGTGGTCATCTGAGTCATCAAAAATTAAATGTGCGGCTATTGTGAGTGACAAGCCCCTCTATATCAAATGGTTATACAGTGGTAAATTGACATACCATTTTACCCAATGATTTTCATATGGACGGTGTGCTGTATAAAGTTTAAAAGTTTGGGTTAAATGTTAAAGAAATTTATACTTTCAACATAGACATGAAATCGATCACATGACAGTAAGATATTGTTTCTTGAGCAGCATATTAAAATGATTTCTGAAGGATCATGTGGCACTGAAGACTGGAGTAATAATGCTGAAAATTCAGCTTTGCCATCACCGGAAAATGGAAAATTGTTATTTTAAATTGTAATATAATATTTCACAATATTGCTCTGTTTACTGCGTTTAATAAATACAGCAATTATAAGCATAAGAGATTTTCCAAAACATTATATATAACATGATATACAATGGTATTACTATGATAAATGTCCAAAAAATAAACATGGTATGGGTAATGTGTAAAAACCCATGGTAATTTGTGTTTTTCAGAGGTGCCTCAGAGCTGTATCGTGTCCCCGTCATGGAGTACAAGTCTCTTGGTACCGGCCCTGGTTGGCACAGGATGACTCACGTTCCCCAGGGGCTGCCGCTGTCTCGAGTTTCTCCCACTCAGGGTCCAGATCGACCCTCCCCGGGCCAACAGATGTTCCAGTACGCGCAAGCTGCCATCTCACGCAGCACTTCTTTCGATAAGAAGTACCAGGATGGATCCAGGTAGGAGATATGTGATAATGTCATTCCAAACACAAAAGCTGCTCTTTCATGTTCACGTATGTCTATAATTTCATTAGATCCTATATGAGGAAAACCTATAAGGAAGAGATTCTCATGGAGGGGCAGAGTGGATTGGTTTGGTTTGTGTAATTGATCTCGTCGTTGCAGTCATCTCCATTACAGCTTGTGGGTCATCCAGAATTCAGCTGTTTATTAGTGTTGATGCACGTGCATCGTTCAATGCATTGATTTCTTCAAAAAAAGATGTCAATACTGTCTCTAGGCCTTTTCTGTCTCTGGTCTCCTGTCATGGTTGATATTCAGAATAGATACCACCCAGCTTTTCTATAATGCTGATTGATCTGAAAATCAGTTTTACATGGACAGCTAAAGCAAAAACATGCCTGAAGTCAGACACAAGGACAAACATTTTTCTGGCTCATATTACGTAATGAAAATCGATTAAATAGTGTTTTATTAGCTCTGTAAATAGTGGACTGCATTCGGAAATGTCCAGGTCACATTTCAGTCCAAAGAGGAATTTGGTCTATTCATAATAAAGTAAGTGGTGAACAATAAAAATGTAATTAAGTAAAATTATATTAGGACTATTGAACTAAAAATGTAACATTATTTTAATGACATTTACTAAACCCTCACTCCCCCCCAACACACACACACACATGTTTGTTTTTGTGAAATGTGGGGACATTCCATAGGCGTAATGGTTTTTATACCGTACAAACCGTATTTTCTATCCCCTTACACTGCCCCTGCCCCTAAACTTAGCCCTCACAGAAGAGTGTGCAGTTTACTTTCTGTGAAAAAAAACTTGTTCTGTGTGATTTATAAGCATTTTGAAAAGTGAGGACATGGGGAACGTCCTCATATTTCACCCTCTTTTTGTAATACCTATGTCATACCCATGTCATTATACACATTTGTGTCCTGATATTTCACGAAAACATGCCCACACCGCCTAATTCTCTAATTCTATTGTAATGATGTCTGAATCCTGTTTTTAAATCAACATAATTGTACCTATTAAAAATAATTATACTATAAATATATAGTATATTATTTTGTATTTGTATTGTTTTTTTTAATTGGTCGCCACTGTGAATGTGTCAAGTAACAAACAGCAACACCTGGTTTTTAATGGGTAAAAGGTAACAAACAGCAACACCTGGTTTTTATCAGGCTAAGCAACAAAAACTTTAAGGAACAATGATTCATAACGCTGATGTTTGATTATCGAGACATATCTCGGCTGATATATCCTCTGGGAAAGCCCAAAAGGGAGCACATAGAGGCTATTAAGGATGATACATTCCACCCTGTGGATTAGAGAAGGCAAAAAAGTATGGAATGATCATGTCAAAGTCTGATGTGGCATTGATTCGCTTTCGCATTTCTCAGGAGACGCCTTTCAGGTTGAGCTAATTGGGAACTTGATTTTCCGGTGCCGTAGACTTGGGATCCCTTCGTAATGCGTGTCTTCTTGTGCAATTGAGTGACTGTGTGTTTCATGCTTGTGTCTTCACCTTGTCTGAAATGCACACACCTTTGCGGCCTCTTCACCCAGGCTGTCATCCCATTCCCTGCTGGGATCTGTGTTGCACATGGCATGTCATTCCTTCCTGGAGTATGTTTCTCTTATTTCCCCTCTGGAATGCGCAGACGTTCCCAGCCCTGGAGACACGGGGTCCCGCTATGAATAGAATCTGCTCCAACACTTTTTTTTGACAGTGTTTCCTCCCTCCGGTCCAGAATATGAATGAGTCTTGTTGCAGTGCTCTCATTGCGTGTGCTACCAGAGCTTTGATTAATGAGCTTCTGCCTTGTGTTTGCTCATTGCAGGGTGTTGCAGGACTTTGAGATGGTTCAGAGTCCGTCTGGAAATCCTGGCCAGCACTACTGCAGTTCTCCCAGTAACCAATCAACCTCCAGTGACCCCGGTCCCTGCGGCACATGGGCCCAGAAAGCCAGTTATGATGGGTAATGAGATTCTGTTCGCCTCAGCCTTGTACCTCAGAAATAAAAGAGCTCAGCAGGTTTAGAGGTTATCACAAAAGTCTAATCATATGAGATTTGGTGCAAATCTTCGGTGCAAACAGAATTAGAGAAGGATGTCTAGTATGAGCTAATATTTCATGGCCAGCTTTGTAAACATCAGCTGTTCTTTCACAGACAGATGCACAACACAGGAGGTTATTGAAACCTCCCTGCCCCACCAATGCTAGGACAGTTAACCATGACCTCTACATCACCTTGCTAAACCACTCACTTTAAACAAACGTTTCATATCATACATTTTTCATTTTATTTTGTCCCTTGAGGTTCACAATCTGTGCTTTAATAGTGCTGCAAAAATATAATCAGGGACTTTGCAAAGACAAATCGCAGCCACTTTTCTGAACATTAAAGAAGATTCTAAAATTTAGACAAACATTTTTATATCTTTGCCTCGAAAGATCAAGGAAAATTATAATTTTTTTATAATATGACCCCTCTATATTTTCCCTCCATATGAAATGTATTCATCAGGCTGATACAACATGCTTTGGCAGTAAAATCAAAATATCATTAATGTCTATGGATAATGCCTGTGGACCTTTACATTACAACGATATTCTACTTGTCCCATAGATCACAATCACCTGCCCTTCATGATCAGCCAGAAGAAAAAGAGGGAGACGTGCACAGAGATAGAGAGCACAAGCTGGAGAGGACGCGGTCTGCTGGTATGGAAGCATTGTTTTTCTCAAGCGCCAATTAAACTTCATTAGTTTCAAGTGACTTATGGAATTTATTTACCTACTTTAATTGACTGTTTTATGAATTTAACAATCTGCATTAAATAACCAGAGTCATTTTCTATTTATCATTTGGTTAAGATCGACTAATCGGTTTTAAATGCACAGCGTTCCATTTAATGTCATGTAACATCACATCCATTATTTCCAGGATCGCCTTGTGTACCAGAAGCCAAGTGGCACATCCCATCCACCAAGATCCTAAACCGAGGTCTACAGAGACAGGGGGCGAAAGACTCGCCTGGTAAATTTCCTCGTGTAAGTAATCAATCAGTTGAACTATAAAACCGTTAGATCCAGTCTCTGATTTGAAGTCTTTTTTTTTAATAGCACTGGGACTTGTTTCCTTCTGCTTGTCTACATTTGCAGCATTCCAAACGGCGGTTTTCTAGTTTACATATTAACTTCAGGTTATTGGAGCATAAACATCTTTATGATACAGTAAATGTCTTTTACTGTACAGCAACAGAACCAAATGCTACGTAAATGCATGTGTGTCGGTGCAAGTGTTTGTGTGTTTATATGTGGCTGATGGGTGCAGTGACCTCATTAGTCAGGAACGTGTAGTTGGCAGTATTGCAAATGCACAACATTTCTCCGTGTGGGTGGGTAGTTGTGGAGTGGAGGTCATTGGTTTGGAGGAAAAGGGGGGTTGACATCTATGGCAGATGGCTCATATTGTCACATCCAGTCATGCAATCCCTGTGGGAATTGACATAAGAAACTGGACGCCGGCACAGTTACAGGACACCACACTGTACATTCTGACTTGTGCTGTGCTCTGGGTAGCTCCAACATCAGGAGCCTATACATCAGGTTAAGTACAAATACACCGGATTTATCAAGCACGAAAAGGTCACCCTACCCTTGCTGCTTGCAGCCGATGTTGATGCTAATGGCAAGAAATATCTTCATGGGTCATGTTTATCTCGTATTACTTATCCAAAGCCCTGCATCTCCCATTACTTGATTCACAGAACTGACAGCGTTTTGCAATAGTGTATTGACCGTATTGGCTTTAGCCAGAGAGGACATTAGGAAAGGGTGCGCATTGTAGATCTTCCAAAGCAAACCATGCATTAAAGTTTAAAAATCATCCGCTTTCCATTCATGTGAAAGGGCTTAAATTTAGAGGATGCAATTTAACCGAATAATCAATTATTAATTTTCCATGAGATTGGTTACAGTAGGTGGTAATGGCATAGTGCTGGTTCTCCTGTCTGTTGCTTTTATTGCTCTGCTAAATGCACTTCAGTGCTCTGGGGGTCTTCCTTCATCCATTTTTGTTGGATTGTATTGTGACCATGAAGTAAACAAATGTTGCATTTCAATAAAAATGGTTTCCCTGCCTCATATTCAGTGCCCAAGTACCAATGGTAAAAAATGTTCACTCTGAATATTTTGAAGAATTTTTTAAAATTATTATACAGTACAATAATATATATGTATATACAGTATCTCTATTTTCATTGTATAATATTATTTTCTTGAGCACCAATTTAGCATATTAGAGCGAAAATAGAAATAGGTAACGCTATATTTTATAGTGTCCTTGTTACTTATGTTACATGTAGTTACTGTAGTAATAACAGTAAATTATGCATAATTACATGCAACTAACCCTCAACCAAACCCTTATCCTACCCTAGTTAATTAATATTACTCAGTACTTAAGTATATAATGTAACAATTTTAACAATGACACCTTAAAATAAAGTGTAACCTAAAATTGTTATTTCAATTGTATTAATATTTCACAATGCACTGTTGGTGGATTTACTTTTTAACAGTTTTCACTCAGTAATTGCTAGTAAATTTCACAAATAATTACAAAGAAATTACAAATTACACATTGAATTAAACATGAGATTAAGTAGAAAGACTGAAATAGTATTTTCTTGTAAAACATACTCCAACAATCTTTGTTTTTCTCTTACAAGTTTGAGATAACTTCTTTTTTTAACAGTGTATTTCTGTTTTTACTGTATTTTTAATCGTATAAATGCAGCCTTGGTACGCATAAGAGACTTCTTTCAAAAACATTCCAAAATCTTACTGACCACAAACTTTCAAAGTGTAGTACTTTTTTTTTAACCACCATAATAATGTGTCAACTTTAATCTTCCAGACCCGTGAGAAGAGCTGCCACAGTCATTGCTCCAGCCACTCCAGTAACAACACCCTCTCCAGCAATGCTTCCAGCGGCAGCGACGAGAAACATTTCGGTTCTGGAGACCCGATGGATCCAGAGTCCCTGGGTCTCACCTACATAAAGGGGGCGTCCACCGACAGCGGCATAGATACAGCACCCTGCATGCCCCCTCCACCCCCTTCCCTGCCCTTAACTGGGGTGGGACCCTCACGGATGGTCATGAGGGATGGAAGGGTTGAGACGGGACTCCCGTGGCCTCTGGAATACCACGAGGATGGTGAGACAGATGAAGGAAGGGCAAAGATGTACTTGTCTCAAGGATATGTTCCCGCTACACCTACCGGTCACACCACGGATGGCAGCACAGGAGATCTAAGCGAGATCTCCTCTCTTTCCAGGTGAGATTGAGAGAGAGTGTATGATTATTTGCATGAATGCTTGATTCATTTAAGATTTTTGTATGAATTTTTTAGTTTGTTACGTTTGTTCTTCTTGCTGATTCAACTAAAAATCGATTGAAAAGTATTTTTGTACTGTATTTTTTGCTGTTTCAGTAGTAATTTTTGCTTCCATGTTCCTGCCTTGATAAGAAAGAATCCTTAAAACCTGATAATTAATGGTTCTTGCTAAGGCAGGCATCACAATTTCATGATAAATTAGTTATTCAAACAGCTTTTGGTTTAATTTTGGTCTCCATTTTCCCCCCTCAGTGGTTCTCGTCATTCTGGAAGCCCCTCTGAACGCTGTTTGAAGAACTCCAGCTCCATTGATCCGTCAAAAATCTACATCATCTCTCCAACGGACTCGTCTCCAATGGGAGGGCGGGAAAAGCACTCGCTTAGCTGCCAGTCACAAGGCGAGAAGTATTTGACTGGCTGGAAGAAAGGAGAAAATGACCACTTAGTGGAGGAGCAAGGGCAAGAAAGAGACTTTAGGTAAGTTGCACCAAATGTAACATTGGAGCTAAAGAACAGTTCATAGTGCGATTTAAATCATGTTGCTTTTTATGTTTAACAAATGCTTTAAGTCAGTGTCTGACCAGTACCTCTGTATATCAGTGCCATTCGGAAAACCTTTTAGGTCAGTAACACATCTCCCGCTGGAAGCATTTTAGAGATGATCAATGTCAACAGACATATTACGTAACCTCCATCATACAGAATCCAGACAGAATCTATTTGACACCTGCCACTTCACATTATAAGACTGAAGGCCTGGTAAAAGTTTCTCTGTAGATCAAAGCATAGACTGGATTTGATTGACAAGCTCACTGGGGGATGCTGACGTTTTCCTGATGCAGACAATATTTGATGAAAATTCATATTTCTCTTGTATCAGGTTTAAAAGCGAAAGCTCTGTATGTAATCATTTTTTCTTCTTTGTTGCTGCCTCAGTCGGTCAGAGGCTTTGTTGTCTTTACTTCTAAAGACACTTTTGAGGAAATCAAGGTAGTTGGATCATTACCTGGCCCTGAATTATTCACTGTGTTGTTCCTTCCCTCTTGTCTTGTAAAAATGGCTCTTCCTAAAGCCTTAAAGGGACAGTTCACGCACAAAATAAAAATGATCAACGTTTACTCACCCTCATGTCATTCCAAACCCATATTTACATTTACATTTATGCATTTGGCAGACGCTTTTATCCAAAGCGACTTCCATTGTATTCAAGGTACACATTTTTACATTTTGTCAGTTCTTGCTTTCCCTGGGAATCGAACCCAAGACCTTGACGTTGCTAGCGCCACACTCTACTGTTTGAGGCAAGCCCCCATATGACCTTTTTCTTCTGTAAAACACAAAAGGAGATGTTTTAATAATGTGCTGGTTGCTCTTTTCCTTGTAATTAAAATGAATGAGACTGGAGCTTTCAAGCTTCAAAAATAATGTAAAGGCACAATTAAAGTACCGTAATTTATTTTGGTAACACTTTATTTTACAGTGTCCTTGTCACATATGTTACATGTACGTGCCATAATAATAACAACAGTAAATTATGCATAATTACATGCAACTAATCCTCAACCAAACCCTAACCCTACCCTATAGTAAGTACATGTAGTTAATTAATATTACTCAGCCTACTTAAATATATAATTACACTGTAACAAAGACACCTTAAAATAAAGTGTAACCTTTTTTTTTTTGTCATGTGATGAACATAATCTTCCATTTTAGTGGGCTGCAGCCACATCATTTAGTCAGTAAGTTGTTCAGTTCACCTACAAATCATTCATTGAACAGATCTGAATTTTAATGATGAATCAGACATAGCTACTCTGCCAGTATGGGTCAAAATGAATGAAAATTCAGTGAATATTGACTTAATCGTTGGTCAGTTCCTCACATAAAGCTATTGTATGACATCATAAGACTTGGAACCAGTTTTATGATTCTTTCATTGTGCTTTATTGTTATTTTCGAGCCCTAGTCCTCGTTCTCTTTTGTTGTATTAAAAAGGGCCCGGCCAGGGTGTACTTTAAAAAAATCATTATAAGTGTGAGTAAACGATGACATTTTCATTTTTGGGTTAACTATTCCTTTTAGATCACAGGAGTCAATTATCTGTTTTGATTTGTTCCTTGATGAGTCATGTCATGACTGTGTTAAGGCTGTTTATTACTCAATGGCCCATAATCCTGTGTTTTGTCACTACCGTAGCCTTGAATGTTTTGTCTGTAGCACCTTTACAAGGAGATCCCCAAATCTAAGGCACCACATACAGAGGCACTTCACAATTCACTTTAGATTGATACTACAGCAAAACTGTCTGCGGGTTTATTGTCTAATTTGTTTCACTTTCTTTCGCCTTTCCTCTCCCTTGGTCTCCGTGTCTCTCTCTCAGGGGGCTCTATTTGAGAGACCCATCCCAGTTGGTTAATAGCGCAGGTGAGAAGCTTCAGACGCTCACTAAGGAGGCCTTCCTCAGGATGCTCCTACCCGACAGTCCCCCGGGGCAGGCAGGTCACGGCAAGGTGAGTGTAGAACTGAGCCCTGGAGGATGAGTAATGCAGTGAGCAAGTGCTGCTGTAGTTAGGACGTGTTAAAACAACACTGAAAAATTAAGAAATTGTTTTGAACATGTTTTGCGCTAAACACATTAATCACTGGTGTGTTACACTGACAGGCAAATAACTATCCAGTCAGCAGCCTGTGTAACAACCATTTGGTTGACTAATGGAAGCGTCTAGAGGAAATGAGGTCACAACGATCAGTCATTCTCCTCACCTGCTTTGCTCACAGCAGTTTGGATTATAAAGCTGCATATGCCCACACACTCTACATGTGTGCTCGCTGTAAGCTTTACTTTGATTCATTTGCATAACGCTTTTCGCAATGCATAATGTTCATGGCAGCTTTAGAAAGAATAATGCCTCACAAAGCCCCAGTGAGAAAGACAAAGGCACAATGCATACAGTACATTCACAAGTGTTCATTTGAAATGTATAGTAATTCAGCAACATAGATATCAAAACCATGGGTAACACTTTACAATAAAGTTGAAATCTTTAACATAAGTTAATGCATTAAGTATAATGAACCAACAACCATTTTATACAAACTGTATATTTTCATTCTGAATACATTACTCTTAATTTATTCAGCTTGAATTTATTAATATATTTATTAATACATTAGCATTAACCAAGCTTGAGAAACGCTGTACAAGCTCATGACACCTAATGCATTAACTCATGTTAACTAATGTAACCTTATTGTAAAGTGTTATCAAATGATAATATTGACTAAATTGTTGGTTAATTAAATATTGTTATTAGTTTTTATGAATAAAAAACATCATCGTAAGTGTTTTATTATTATTATTATTATTATTAGTAGTAGTAGTAGTAGTGGTATTGCTGTTGTTGTTAATATTATAATAATATAATAGTAATCGTTGTTTTTATTTCAGTTAACTGGAAACTATATTATCATAATTTAAGTGAAGTGGAAAATGTTTAGTTATTGCTGTAATTGTAATAATAATAACAATAATAATGTTTTTCCAGTGAACTTTGATGATGATGATGATGATGATGATGATGATAATATTGTTATTTTATATTATTATTATTGTTGTTAAAGTCACTGATTATGATTATTTATTATTACTATTATATTTAAGACTTCTAATAAAATAGGAATTAATATTTCATTGATGCAGCTATTCTCACTCTGCACAAACATTAATGCGTGATTTCGTTTTTTTGGTCACTGTGTATTATTCACCATGCTTTTTTTTTTTCTAATTTCGGAAGACTATAATAGGCATCCCATCTCTGTTAGTCCTCTGTCACGTTCATGTCTCTAATTGTCAGCTTGCGCCCCTCCTCCTGCCCATAGACCCCCCGTGAGGACCGTGTCCATCGCGCTTGCATTATTGATGAGAGCGCAATGACTCTAATAGGTCTGACTCACAGACCCACAGTCACTCACTCTGACTGCTGATTGGTCCCCAGCTGAGTCTCATGTTCCCTTAGCTTACCCTCCTCCTGCTCTCCACCCCCCACCTCTCTCCCACAATTCAATTAAGTGATATGTGCTTTATTGCCATGGCTGTTTTATTAACAATATTGCAGAGCCTTTCTCCTAATCATATTCTGATGAATAATATCTTTGCTCTCTCTCTCTCTTTCTGCTTTCTCTTTGTCTTCCTGTTACCCGTCTTCTTCTATTTCCATTCCATCCATCACTTTCCTACTCTTCTATCTCTGCTCTTTTGTGTTATTTCAGATACCGCTTGTCGGTCAGTCTCCACGCCGCTCCCTGTACCGGACTCTCTCAGACGAGAGCTTGTGCAGCAGCCACCGGAGGGCGCTGTCTTTAGCTAGCTCGCGTAGCTCCATGCTGGACCAGGCCATGCCCAACGACATTTTGTTCAGCAGCGCCCTACCTTACCACAGCACCCTACCACCTCGCATGGGTCTTAACCACGCCGCCGGTCAGCTCAAACGTGAGTTTTCGTAATGACGCACCGCATTTACCAATGTTGTTACCGTATCAGTGATACTAACATTGTTGTAAGAGTCCCACGGGTACATTTGATGTACCGCAATATGCTGTCCACTTCATCCCAGAATGCATTACAGTACCAGCTGTACATGTAATGTAAATGCTCGGATTGCCAGCACTAAGACATGGTTGATGATAATGGAATAAATGAGCTTTTTTTTGGCTCATAGCAGATTTTTCCATCTCCTCTGTAAGCTTACCACATTCCTTCCTGTTACAGTAATTTTATCCTCTGCAGACTTTAATGTTGTACTTAGTAATGAAGCAAGTAATGATACTATAAATCTGCTGCTAATGCATGAGAGACTTGGTGCTAATCATACTATTATACGTCTACTGAAATATTCTAGCAGGATAAAAAGTGCGCTGTAATAGGAAAATCATTATAACGGCAGAGTTTTTGTGTAACTATGCTGGACTGGTCACTGAAAGCAAGATGTGTTCATGGGTTAAACAGCTGGAGCGTGATGCATTTGAACAGAAGTTGACGGGAAGTTAAGCTTCTATGTACGCAATTGTACGGAGCCCCTAATGGGACATGGTGGTGGAAAAAAATATGAGATTGGAGGAAAAATAACAAGTCAATGCGTTGTTTGAAACTTTGCGTTCGCTCAGTCCTTTGCGAGTATAGTTTCTCAGGAGAATTTACAATTGCTATGTTTCCATCTTATTAATATCGCAAAAACGGTGTTAAAGCAGTGTTTCCATCTCATGTGTTTAAAAGAAATTGACATTTATACGGGCAATGTTTCCATTTCTAAAACCCAGGTTTTTTATGAGCATTTTGTAAATTGTGTTTTTTTGCAAAAATATTGATGTAATATTCCCCAAATTATTTGCTGCTAATTAAATGTAATTAAATGTATGTATGCCTATTTTGTAAATTGTATTTTAAATTTTTTTTGTAAAAAAAAATATCTTTTTTGTGTACAAATATTTAACGTTTTTAATGTGCATTTTGAAAATTTTATTTTTGGTTAAAAAAAATAATTATGCAGTATTCCCGAAATGGGGATTATCCGCTATTTAAATTAGATTTTTTTTGCATATTTTGGAAACATATTTTTTGTACAGTCAAACCAAAAATTATTCAGACACCAGATAAAATTTTTACTAGTGGGTGCAGGACGCTGTAGTTAATTTATGTATGTGAGGATAGCAAAATAAAGTAAACCGTGACATATTCTACCCAAAAATCTTCATACTGTGGACTACCAGTCAAATTGATAACAATTTGGGACCAAAATTATTCAGAAACTTTGACCTGACCATGTTTTGCTTACGTGTTTTTTCTTTAATTGCTAATGCGACCTTTTACACCACAGACTGAACAAAATTAAGCATTGCTTGGTAATTGGTTGACCTAAATTAAAACATCTAACTGTGTACTTAAATGTAACAGCTGATTGGTTGATTGTAATACATTACATATTTTTTTCTATCAAAGTTATCTGACATTATCAAGAGAAATTTGTTCTGGCAGTTTAATATGACAGTTTATTAACTGTAGTGAATAATGTGAGAAAATGTTGAAGATGTCTGAATACATTTTGGTTTGACTGTATGTAATATTCCTTAACATGTTTTTAAAAAAAACATAAAATTCGCAAGACACACCCATATAATGCATGTTTATGTAGACAACAAGTGAAATAGCGCATATAGAACGTAAGAACACGTCCTGTGTGAACTGCATTAATGCCTCTTGGCGTGTTTCGCATACAGACACTTGAGCTGTTCTCCAGCTGTCTAAAACGTACAGTTCCTCTCTCATTATAGCAGAACTCTAAGCTAGCCAACTTCATTCATTATTCAAATCACTCTCACCTCTCCGCTCTCTGTCTGTCTGCCTGCATGAGCAGACTTTGTGTGAATTAGCGAGTTTGCTCTCTAGGTCACCCAGAGCTAATTTTACTGTGCTTCTGTGACTTGCCACGTTTGATTCTTTCTCCATAAGTACATCAAATTGTGGGTAAAGATGCCCTTTGCCCCTTGACTGTTGAGCAGCAGCAACTGCTTTTCTATCAAGTTGAAATCTCTTCAAGTGGATGAATGTTTAATGAAGTTTACACCGCGGTCAGGGCTTTTCAGTTGTGTCCTCAGTGACCATCTCAGTTTCCTCTTAATCGAACTGATCGTTATATCCATGATGAATGGCTCAAGTGTAATTGTAGTCTCTCGAGTTAATTTATTTAGCAACAGGCCCATTTACGTCAGAGCAGGTTCTGTTGGAATAGTGCTTTAAAATCAGCATGGAATCAACTATTTTTATTTTCTTAATGATTGTTCCTGCTCTTATTGTGAATGATTCAGTGGTGCAGATTATTCCACCTTAAAATGTCTTCATACATTTTAATCAAAATGTAATGATGTGCTCTTCCTTTCTGTGGACGACACGTAGGCCTTGTGGGTTTTCATGTTTACCAATATCCAAATTAGTGTTTTTTTTGTAATTAATAATAGTAATAAACACCATCATTGTTATTACGTTAACACATCATGACTTCTAATAAAACTTATGTTGCATCTAGTCTTCATCTGTGCACATTTTTCCAAATTAAAATGTCGAGATGACGTTTAGGTTATGAGAACGGGGGATGGGTCCCATCTAAGCATACACTTTAATGAACTATGTGTGCTGTCCCCTCAGATGAGCTCTGGTTCTCTGACGGCTCACTGGCAGACAAGGCCAAGCTGGCAGACACTGGTATGATGCCCTTGCCGGACCCCTCTTCTGGTCTCGACTGGTCACACCTTGTGGACGCCGCACGGGCTTTTGAAGGTACAAGCTTCCGTCACACACACTAAATATGCTGAGAAACACCATATTCGCAGCTGTGTACGGTCTTGACCCATTTAACATGCTTTGTGATTTTAAACTCACTGCTCACTGTTATGGAATGAACAGCAAGGGTACTTTTTTCCACTAGGACTGCACTGACCCTTTGACTCTATGGATATTTTTGTACCATACAAATGCAGTCAAATGTCTTCATGTTTGTCAAAGACTATGGGGCAGATTCATTCTATACCACGTGGTATTTCAGCACAAAAACGAACTAATACAGCATTATCAGGCACTAGCTTAAATAACATTGTGCAGGAAAATATTTAAATTAAGTCATTGGCATTCTTTGGAGCTCAAACATGCCTTTTTTTATGCAAATGAGGCTCATTATAAAATGCGCCTTGTTCACAAAGGTCAGTATTGTTAGCTCGGTGCAATTAATGTTGCACTATTTACTTTTTTTATAAAAAAAAAAGATGTACACTACCATTACAAAATTTGGGTTAAATATATAAATATATAAATATAACCCAAATTTTGTATATTAGCAAATCTGATGGTTGAGTTTGGAATTGGTGGTTGCCAGGAGAACGGTACTTGCCTGTCTGCATTGTACCAAGTGTAAAGTTTGGTGGAGGGGGGATTATTCGGTGGAGTTGTTTTTGGCTCCTTAGTTCCAGTGAAAGTAACTCTTAATGAACTGCATGCCAAGACATTTTGGATAATTTCATGTTCCCAACTTTGTGGGAAGAGTTTGGGGATGGTCCCTTCCTGTTCCAACATGGCTGTGCACCAGTGCACAAAGCAAGGTCCATAAAGACATGGATGTGGTTTGGTGTGGAGGAACTTGACTGGCCTGCACATATATTTTCTGACCCAGTTTTTGGGGTGTGTATTTGTGTCAGATTGACCTGATTCCAATAGTGAATTGGGAGCTTAAACAATGCAGACCACATGTACAAATTAAATTTTTATTTATCCGTTTAATATTTTGGAGCTCATTGTATTAACTGTAGGCTAGAGAGTATTGAAACTAACAGAAACCTTACAACGCCTTTTTGTCCTATTATTGGAATTGTGTTTTGACCAAGGTTTTCCCTCACCACAAAGCTTTAGCCGCTCTCACACACCATTAACAAAGTTAACTGAAGGTTGCAGAAAACAGCACCCGTCTCTAACGCTGCTCTTGACCATGTCGAAATCACCACGTCTCTATTTTCCTCCCATTCATTTCCTGTGACTGCCTGAAGGCGCATTGTTCCGCAAGGTGCTAATTAGGAGCGGAGAACGTATTTCGAGCATTGAGAAATTAAGCCATTATCACAATGTGAGCCCAGCAAGACACCACTTAGGGAAATGACTCAAGCCATTGCTTGCTGTAATTACACATTTTGGGTTTTGGACGCTTTTACTCGTGTGCAATTACAGCTGTTCCCTCACCTTCAACCGGTCGCTGTGGAGACCATGGTGAATGCTGGCAAGGGCAGCTCTTCTTGAACCGAGCATTTCTTTCGGATCTGCATGTGGAATGGGGGGGGGGGATACATTGTGGATGGATTTAATTGGCTGGAGGGGCTTCCGGCAAGCAAGTCGGTGTGCGGGTTTTCCCTGCTAGCGTTTTTTTCCCCTCGCAAGTCCTTAGAGACGTGCTCTTGGGACCTGACGGATATGAAAAATGGAATGAGTGTGTGGCTCTGTCCCGAAATGGTAACAAATATGAGACCATCGTTTCATGGTGAGAGAAATGATTAAGTTAGCTTTTGCCTCAGGGTTGGGGTGCTAACTAGAAGGGGGTGGGGAGGAGGTGAGCTTACTTTGTGTATTTCCATGTGCTGCTCTGTGCGTGTTTTTGTTCGGAGCGCTGATAATTATCCGTCCATTCAACTCCAGCTCCGACGACACCCCTTACTGTGAGACTGTTAATGAAATGAAATGAGAGAGGGGGGTGGAGGAAGCGCTGAAAGGTGTTAGAAGAGGTGAGAGCTCTTAAAGGAGCCTCATGAACGGTTTTAGCTCGCCGTTTGACGAAACAATGGCAGGTCAACATCTTGTGAGATTGCTCATGGTATATTGAATGTATAAAGGGTCGTGAAGGGCGTTCTTGTTAACAAAGAGCTTGTGGGTCTTTATAAAGAAACAAAAGAAATTCTCCACTTCTAAGGCCACACCCACATCGCATGAATCCAAATATTAAAGCTCAATAAACACGTACATCCTAGGTAGTTTTGTTTTATGCAAGTGCTATACACATTTGGGCATATTAAATATGAGGTAACATCATTACCATTGGTCCATCTTTTGCTCTAAATGAGTAGAAATTGGTATTTAAAAAATCATGCAAAAAACACGTTTGGGAAAATTTAAATCTCAATAAAAAAAACCACCATCTTTTGTAAACTATGTAAAAATTGTACCTGGATATTTTTGTTTTATGCAAGTACAAAACTCCCATTTTTAAAATTGAAATAAAGCTAAATAAAACAATCCAAAAATATAGTTATTAACTTTAGGTCCATCTTTTGCTATCAGTGAGTAGAAACTAAATTGGACCCTAAACTAACTAAGGTATTTAGAATTGATATAGACTGAGGTAAATAAAAACAATAGAAAACATATTTATTAATTTAGCTATCAATGATTATAAAAGGGTATTTACAAATCTTTCTAGATCTTTCTACGTTTGTCATTTCTACCCCTTGTTGCCCTCTCAGCAGAGGTAAAGACTATATCGGTGCGTTCTTGGTCTTGAATTCTTAATGATATGTCAGACTGACAGTGTAATGCTAAACTCACCTGAAAGTGTGTGAACCCCCCTCCCGTCCCGCCATTAACCCTTCTGCCGTGTTAGCTCCGTTCCCCACTTAATTAACACCTTGCTCTGCTGAAGCTGGTTAACAGTTAGATTTAACACCTTGGAAAAAGCTGGAAAGGAGGATTACATTTAATAAGCTTTTCTCTGGGTGTTGCTTGAAGCTCCTACCTGGAACATCAGCCTACAGTATATCACCTCAGGTGAAGCAGTATGAAATGTTTCACCTGTTTCCTGTGTGCCTTTGGAGATTTCCTGCTTGTCTTGTTTTTTAGTCCTGTGCAGTGCTAATGAGTGATTAAACAGTTGTTTTATAGAAGATTTACAATGTGCAGCTGCTTCTATTAAATGACAAACACATTATACAGCGCACAGTCCCTTGCTATTACTGCCCTGTATAGATAATAAATGTTTCAGCCTGAAATTCTAACAAAATTAATCTTTCCTCGCTTTTAGATCAGACTGCAATCTCTCTGAGCTCCCTGACTGAAGAAGAGCAGAGCAAGCAGGTTCTGGAGCTCTCTGAGGAGCTGACCAGAAGAGTAGGATGTGTGGATGCCTCAACCCTACCAGCAGGGTCAGTGCTGAAGTAGAATATCTGAATATCTGAATATCTATCTATCGATCTATCTATCGTTCTATCTATCATTCTATCTATCGTTCTATCTATCATTCTATCTATCGTTCTATCATTCTATCTATCGTTCTGTACATCTATCTATCGTTCTGTACATCTATCTGTCTGTGCTTCTATCTATCTATCTATCTATCGCTCTATCTATCGTTCCATCTATCGTTCCATCTATCGTTCCATCTATCATCTATCTATCTGTCTGTGCTTCTATCTATCTATCTATCGCTATATCTATCGTTCTATCTATCTGTACATCTATCTGTCTGTGCTTCTGTGTCTGAATTGTTCCTATCTATCTATCATTCTATCGTTCGTTCGTTCTATCGTTCGTTCAATCATCATCAATCTATCTATCGTTCTATCTATCGTTCTATCTATCTAATCTGTCTGTACATCTATCTATGTGTGCTTCTGTGTCTGAATTGTTCTATCTATCCATCCATCCATCCATCCATCCATCCATCCATCCATCCATCCATCCATCCATCCATCCATCCATCCATCCATCCATCCATCCATCCATCCATCCATCCATCCATCCATCCATCCATCCATCCATCCATCCATCCATCCATCCATCCATCCATCCATCCATCCATCCATCCATCCATCCATCCATCCATCGTCTTATCTATCGTCCTGTCGTTGTATTTATCTATCTGTCTGTACATCTATCTGTGTGCTTCTGTGTCTGAATTGTTCCTGTCTGTCTATCATCTAACCAGGGATGGTTCTCCTGCTCTCCTCACTGGGAAGGTTAACCAGCTGGAGCTCATCCTCCGACAGCTGCAGTATGACCTAAGGAAGGTAAGAGCCTCGAACATAACAGGCAAAAGCCTGCTTAAACAATGCTTAAACAAATGCTTAACATAGCTGAACAAGCACTGTTAGCAGCATTCACCTCAAGGCAGTTATTTGTAACATTTGTACATTTGTAGCATTGACAAGCTTTGTTATTGTCCTCCAAAGGAGCAAGAAGACAAGGCTATGCTCCAGGAACAGGTGCAACACCTTCGCCAAGACAACCTTCGATTGCATGAAGAGAGCCAGACAGCATCCGCGCAACTGAGGAGATTTACTGAATTGTTTCTGAACACAATGGACAAGAAACCTTGAGCTGAAGTAGTCCATAACTTCCCCTTCTTGTGCTTCGCAAACTACATAACCCAAGGATTAGTCCAGCATACTGTATAAAAAAATAAAAAGATGTTAGAGGAGAAATTTCAGCATTTGAATGTGAATGTGTGCAGAGCTAATATGCTAACACACTAAAAACTAAGTCATAGTTGGTGGCAGGACATGAGAATGTGAACGAGAAAAGGGAGAGTAAGAAATTAAATTAAATATGCGGTAAGGGCGGGAAGGGAAAAATGTAATAGTTTATGACCAGTTGAAGGGTATGAACACGTCGTGATCGTGAAAGTGAATGTAATGCAATAAGCCGTGATTTCTTTCTAAAATCTTTGGTTCCTTGGGCTTAACATCTTCAAAGCTACCGTCGTACAGTAACTCAAGTTCAATCCTGGCTTTTTGGCTGTCCACCCCCATCGTTTGTCGAAATGTAGACCAGCCAGATGCAATGTTCCTTAGTGTCCAAAGCTCCCCGAGACTTGGTGTGCTGTATACCTGTTTTGAAACGCGTTTTTTGTAAGTAACCCATTGAAACAAATGTTGTAGCAATAATTTTGCTGATGTTGTAATCACAGAATTGTTCGATAAGATTAGCACTGAGTGTGATTTGGTTGTCTTCAAACTTTTATGAAGAAAAACAAAAACAAAAAAAAAAGTCTTTCGTGTGCCTGATGTTATTGGTGGTAAAAGGATTGTTCCTTCAGTTGTTTTCGTTAAACCATATAACTGTCTGAGTACGTACAAAATCCCATGCCCACTGCTCTTGACCCTTAGGCTGTCAACTGGCTTTGTTTTACACGAACAACAGATGTTAAACGGTTACACTTGTGTGGATGGGCCAGTACACGCAGACTAGCACCTGTAAACCACTTAAAATAAAAGCCAAATTCTGCTTGTTGGTGTAAAGTACCTCAGAAAAGTGTCTTGTACCTTCACCCTCTTATTTAAGCTTATTTAACCTAAGATTGTTATTTTAATGAGAGTATTTTCCTTTTCTGCACTAAAAAGAGTAATGGCTCCATGTGGCAGTACTTTGTATACTTGTGTACCATGTCAGCAGTACTGTGTATAGCTTGGCTGAGAGATAACTGTAAACATAAAATGGTTTATTTCCGGGAAGTACAGATGTTTGCTGCTAGAGGACAGGATGTTGTTTTTTATGGCCTTTTAAAGATGTTTTAATTTCTTTGTAAATCTGTTTCGTTGAGGTTGGGATGAAAAGCTTACCTTTGTAAAATAAAGTTTAGGATGTCAATAAAGTAAGACTTGTGTCCTTTTAATATGGCGTTTGTGTTGTATTTTTTTTAAAACATTGCAATAGGCAGCAGAAAAATGCTAATTATACACCAATCAAGCAAAACATTATGACATCCTAATATTGTGTTGGTCCCCTTTTTGCTGCCGAAACGGCCCTGACCTGTCGAGGCGTGGACTCCGCTAGACCCTTGAAGGTGTGCTGTGGTATATGGCACCAAGATGTTCCTGTAAATTGTGAGGTGGGGCCTCCATGGATCGGATTTTTTTTGTTCAGTACATCTCATAGATGCTCGATTAGATTGAGATCTGGGTAATTTGGAGGCCAAGTCGACTCCTCAAACCATTCCTGAACCATTTTTGCTTTGTAGCAGGGCTCATTATCCTGCTGAAAGAGGCCATCAGTGAATAGCGTTTCCATGAAAGGGTGTACATGGTCTGCAACAATGCTTAGATGCGTGTCAAAGTAACCTCCACATGGATGGCAGGACCACGGTTTCCCAGCAGAACATTGCCCAAAGCATCACACTGCCTCCGCCGACTTGCCTTCTTCCCATAGTGCATCCTGGTGCCATGTGTTCCCCAGGTAGGCGACGCACACGCACCCAGCGTGATTCGTCAGACCAGGCCACCTTCTTCCATTGCTCCGTGGTCCAGTTCTGATGCTCACATGCACACTATTGGTGGACAGGGGTCAGCATGGGCACCCTGACTGGTCTGTGGCTATGCAGCCCCATACGCAACAAACTGCAATGTGCGGTGTATTCTGATATCTTTCTATCAGATCTAGCATTAATATCTTGAGCAATTTGAGCTACAGTAGCTCGTCTGTTTGATCAGACCACACGGGCCAGCCTTCGCTCCCCATGTGCATCAATGAGCCTGTCGGCGGTTCACCACTGTTCCTTCCTTGGAGCACTTTTGATAGATACTGACCACTGCAGACTGGGAACACCCCACAAGAGCTGCAGTTTTGGAGATGCTCTGACCCAGTCGTCTAGCCATCACAATTTGGCCCTTGTCAAACTCGCCCAAATCCTTTTCCATTTTTCCTGCTCCTAACACATCAACTTTGAGGACAAAATGTTCACTTGCTGCCTAATATATCCCACCCACTAACAGGTGCCGTGATGGAGAGATGATCAATGTTATTCTCTTCACCTGTCAGTGGTCATAATGTCATGCCTGATCGGTGGATATGCATAGTTAGAATAGCGAAATAAATGGGAATCATATTTATTAAAATGGATTTGTGAACTCTGTATACAGACATTTGCTTCTTTTGAAAGCCATGTATCAAGATCAATACTGGCTGGTTTATTGATCAGACACTTTGGAGTCTATGAAGTGTAACCATCCCTGGAGTTCTCCAAGAACCAAGAACCAACCTATCCAATGCATTTCAGGAACCGTTTGTGATGTTTCAAATCTATGGCTGTGTTGTTATTAATAGATTAAGATGGATAAAAAGCTGAGAAGATGGATGAACACACGCACAGGGAGCTGAAATGTGCAGTAGCCATTGACCCATTTCAGGAGAGTGTTATTCGTCAAAACTCTGAGAAAAATCAATACATTTCTCCTTATTCTGGTTGTGATTGAGGAGAAATGAAATGCCAGCACTGCCCTACATCTGTGAGGAACCAGTGGAAAAATGTCAACCTTCTTAGGTGACCTGTGATGGATGGTATGGACCAAGGTGCCTTTGCTCCTGTGGGTACTGACAAGGTGAAACAGTGTGGTGTACAATTGATGGTCATTCCAAGATCTGGTTGCACTTTATTTTACAGTACATGTGCTTTCATTGTACTTCCCAAGAAAGTACTGAATAATACAAGGTGACCACGTGGGTTAAATGGATGGTTCACCCAAAAATGAAAAATCTGTCATTATTTACGCACCATCATGTTGTTCCAAAACTTTATGAGGTTTATTTTCTGCTGAACACAAAAGAAGATATTTTAAAGAATGTTGGTAACCAGACAGTTGACGGCACCATTGACTTCCATAGTATTTCTTTTTCCTACTATGGAAGTCAATGTGTGCCGTCAGCCATGTTGGGTACCAACATTCTTTAAATTAACAAGGGGGAGTAAAATAAGGACAAAATGTTAATTTTTTTGGTCAAATATCCCTTTAAAGGGGCAGCGTGTAGTATTCATGAGGATATATTGACAGAAATGCACTATAATATATATAGCTATTTTTTCAGTAGAGTATAAAGACCTTACATAATGTACCATTGTGTTTTTATTACCTTAGAATGAGCCATTTCTATCTCCATACGCCACGGGTCCCCTTACAGTGAAATCGGCATTTTGCACCATCATGTTTCTACAGTGGCCCTAAACGGACAAACTTCTCTACAGAGCACTAGTCACTCTCTGCTCTCTCCGACGATGACATTTTTGTCCTGTTTAGGCCCCCGTAGCTTCTCTATGTGCTTCGAAAGGGAGGGGTGAACGGTGTGTGATTGCAATTCACAACCTCACCACTATAGATGCTGCTAAAATTCACAAACTGCACCCCTTAACTGTCACCCCCCTTTTTGAGAATACACATGAAAATGCACTATCCAAACTTAAAGGGATATATATAAAAGAATATAGACCTAAGTTTGGTCTTGTTTTAAAGCAGACACTTGGCAAGAAGTGAAAACAATTCAAAATATGAAAGTTTGAAAAAGTTATGGAAGTTTAAATTTACTGTAAATAAAAAATACTGTACTAAATATTTTTTATTTTATATAAAATATATATTTTACAAAAACTTTTTAATCTAAAATTACTATAAAATCAAAGCCATATGTTTACCCAAGTTGTTGTTCCAAATTTGAAGTTGATATCAAAAAATTGAAAAAAAAAGTTCCCATGAGATTTTGTTTAGGCGCTATACCAAAAATAGCCACGGGTGTCATTGAAATTCCATTGATTGTTTTTTGGATGCATTTTCCTGTACATTTCTGTCCAAATGTCACTTCCATCACAAAGCGGTCACCAAATATGGAACCTCGAGACTCAGACCTTTCCGACAATATGTGTTTTGTCAAGATTAGAAAAGGTTTTGATTATAAAGTAGTTAAAATAAATGTTGTAATATGAAACATGACACCGCCCACTAGGGGAGGAGCCCGCTAGAAGATTTTAAAGTACCATTTCCATGGTATCGCAACGTCCAATTTCTAAACGGTTTTCACAGGATGAATTTTGAGTTTGTAAGCTTTCGAATGATACCTAATTTATGATAATTACAAAAATATATGATACGAAAAAAGGCGATCAAAAAAAGAGTGCCAGGTGTCCCGCCAGCGGGACAGTGACAGTTAGGAGATTAGGTTTAGGGGTAGGTTCAGGACTAGTACCTAGTTATTACCAAGTTATTATAATTACTACGATAAGTATATAGCATGTACATCCGAAATACGACTGTAAAATATAAAAACCCAAGACAAGATTGGTTGCTTTATCATTGCAGTTATTTTAAGTGTTTTTTTTTTTAGAGGTTTGGTAATCATAATTGACATGAAACACTGAAATTATGAGATACTTATGAGATACTTATAAAATGTTGAAATGATGACAAAAGGAATAAGTGTGACAGTTCAAATGATGACAGTTTAAATTTAAGTTTTTCTGAATTAATTGAATTAATGAATAATTATGATTTAGTTTGTCATGTTTTTGACTTTTATGTGATCGATTTGACCGTCATAATTTGCTTTTTTTGTCGTAAATATCACTTTTTTATCTCATAATTATGCCTTTTTACAATGTCATGATTTAGAATTTTCATCTCATAAATGACTTAGTATGTCATAATTTCGACTTTATATCATAATTGTGATTTACCAAAGCATGATTTTTTTTTTGTCTCACATGCAGAAATAGGCTTCCATATTAAGGAGCCACCAAGAGATGAAGAAAGGTATATTTACTTTTTCATATTTTTCCTCTACAAAGTATTGAAGCTCCCAAAAGAGGTGGAAGTTTTTATTGGACTTTGATTGGAGATAGAAGTCAGAATCCATTTTATTGCTTTTGCCTTGCATTATGTTTCCTCATGCATCTAAACTCCAGTTTTAGCCATGTGTGATTGTGCATGCATGCATGTTACATCATTAACATAATTAAAAAGCCATGGTTCAGGTCTTGCCGCAGGGTTCAAGTGAAGGTCAGTGAATGTCAACTGATGCACACCATCTATGTGTCATCTTTTTTACTTTATTAGTGATGTCAGGCAAGCCATATAATGCTCTTCTTGTGAAGATCTGGGAAAAATGTGGGTTGCAATTATTCATGCATGACTGCATATCATAGATTACTGCACAAATTGAAAAGATAAAAGCACAATCATCACACATTATTCTCAGACCACAAACATGTGGTTTTACTCACAATCAGTTTGTTTTATACTGAGTGTTTTGTAGTGTGGTGCTTTATAGTCCAGTACTTCTGTGGTATTCTTCACATAACAGTGCCACCAAGAAGGCTCAGCAAAAATGTTCAGGTCCAACCACAACTTTGAGGAAAACTGCTGCGTGAGTCAATCTCACTGCCTCTGGGAAAGAAATCAAGCGCTCCTGTGATTAGAAAGCTTCACTGCTTGGCATCAAGATAAATGACGGATGTGATTTCACAGATTGCAGTTATCCGCATGTGCCATAAGAAATCTATGCTTCTTAGCTATAAATTTAATTCTAGTGCAAATAGCAAAGCCATACCTTGTGTTACATGTCATAGAACAACCACACCACTTGATTAGAGAGTGAAAAACCACATTAAGCTGGAGAATCAGTGTCAAGCTTAATCATATACTGAATTGAATCCTTTGTATGTTTGGTACTGTAACCGTAACTCAAGTGCCATAAATGGCTGGATATGCCTCTTCAGCTCTTTTGATGCTTGTTATTTCTCCTTTAGATTCAGTATGATGTACATAGCCTGTCAAATGTAACACACACACACACACACACACACACACACAAATATATGTGTGTGTGGTGCTGGTCATATAATTATAATATCATCAAAAAGTTGATTTATTTCACTAATTCCATTCAAAAAGTGAAACTTGTATATTATATTCATTCATTACACACAGACTGATATATTTTAAATGTTTATTTCTTTTAATTTTGATGATTATAACAAGCAACTAAGGAAAATCCCAAATTCAGTATCTCATAAAATTAGAATATTACTTAAGACCAATACAAAGAAAGGATTTTTAGAAATCTTGGCCAACTGAAAAGTATGAACATGAAAAGTATGAGCATGTACAGGACTCAATACTTAATTGGGGCTCCTTTTGCCTGAATTACTGCAGCAATGCGGCGTGGCATGGAGTCTATCAGTCTGTGGCACTGCACAGGTGTTATGAGAGCCCAGGTTGCTCTGAAAGTGGCCTTCAGCTCTTCTGCATTGTGGGTCTGGCATATCACATCTTCCTCTTCACAATACCCCATAGATTTTCTATGGAGTTAAGGTCAGGCGAGTTTGCTGGCCAATTAAGAACAGGGATACCATGGTCCTTAAACCAGGTACTGGTTGCTTTGGCACTGTGTGCAGGTGCCAAGTCCTGTTGGAAAATTAAATCTGCATCTCCATAAAGTTGGTCAGCAGTAGGAAGCATGAAGTGCTCTAAAACTTCCTGGTATATGGCTGCGTTGACCTTGGACCTCAGAAAACACAGTGGACCAACACCAGCAGATGACATGGCACCCCAAACCATCACTGACTGTGGAAACTTTACACTGGACCTCAAGCAACGTGGATTGTGTGCCTCTCCTCTCTTTCTCCAGACTCCGGGACCCTGATTTCCAAAGGAAATGCAAAATTTACTTTCATCAGAGAACATAACTTTGTACCACTTTTTTTCATTTTTGTCTTTAGCACAGGCGAGACGCTTCTGACGCTGTCTGTTGTTCAAGACTGGCTTGACACAAGGAATGCGACAGCTGAAACCCATTTCTTGCATACGTCTGTGCGTGGTGGTTCTTGAAGCACTGACTCCAGCTCCAGTCCACTCTTTGTGACTCTCCCCCACATTTTTGAATGGGTTTTGTTTCACAATCCTGTCCAGGGTGCGGTTATCCCTATTGCTTGTACACTTTTTTCTACCACATCTTTTCCTTCCCTTCGCCTCTCTATAAATGTGCTTGGACACAGAGCTCTGTGAACAGCCAGCCTTTTTTGCCATGACCTTTTGTGTCTTGCCTTCCTTGTGCAAGGTGTCAATTGTCGTCTTTTGGGCAACTGTCAAGTCAGCAGTTTTCCCCATGATTGTGTAGCCTACAGAACTAGACTGAGAGACCATTTAAAGGCCTTTGCAGGTGTTTTGAGTTGATTAGCTGATTAGAGTGTGGCACCAGGTGTCTTCAATATTGAACCTTTTCACAATATTCTAATTTTCTGAGATACTGAATTTGGGATTTTCATTAGTTGTCTGTTATAATCATCAAAATTAAAAGAAATAAATGTTTGAAATATATCAGTCTGTGTGTAATGAATGAATATAATATACAAGTTTCACTTTTTGAATGGAATTAGTGAAATAAATCAATTTTTTGATTTTATTCTAATTATATGACCAGCACCTATAAAGATACACAGCCACACTTTACCTAATCTGGAGTGCCTCTGGGCTCTGCTTTAGGTCCGCTCTACTTTTGTCACTAACAAGTAGCAATAATGAAACTCTATGGCATCAAAGGCTACTTGTAAGCCTTAATTAATTCTTTTGATCTATCTCTATTTGCAGTTCAATAATGAATACATGCTTTTTAAGCTATTCATAGATGGTTTTAGGGTAAGCCAGTGGGGCTGAAATTGTAAAATAAGAAAATAACATGACACGCACTACATTTACAAAAGTAGAAACCTTTTCTACGCAACAGGTTTGGCAATTGCAGCTACACACATTGTTAACACACATTAAAGGGGACATATTATGCCCCTTTTCACAAGATGTTATATACATCTCTGTTGTCCCAATGTGTCTGTGAAGTTTCAGCTCAAAATACCCCATAGATTATTTATTATAGCTTGTCAAATTTGCCCCTATTTGGGTGTGAGCAAAAACGCGCCGTTTTTGTGTGTGTCCCTTTAATTGCAAATGAGCTGCTGCTCCCCGCCCCCTTACAGCAACGTCAACAACAAAACAAATCTCACTCAGCTAAAATGTCAGAATTGTGGAGTGCATCCTTATGCTGCGTTCACACCAAACGCGAATTGAGCGTCTGGCGCGAGTGATTTGAATGTTAAGTCAATGGAAAGGCGCGTTGACGCGCGTCTGGTTGACTGCTGTCACGTGGTAAAGTGACGTGTATGAGAAACCCTGCATAAATTAAAAACAGTACTATTGTGTCACAAAATGTAGTTTTACGTTTTCAGGTGGGAATGTAGTTGTTTATCTGTGGTTTATTTATAAAGAGAGCGCCTATTTAAAAAAATAATCTTGTGTTTTTGGAGTTGTGAGATCCAGGCGATCACCGGGCAATCACTGCTCATAACCCCGGCGAAGGCAGCCTTTCCTCGGCCAGTCCTTCTGGCGTCTGCCGCTGGCTCTGATGTCCTGAAGTGGTTCGTTTTGAGTAGATCTAACGGCCGAGCTTTGCTCTCATGAATCTATAATTTGTTGTCTGCCAAATCGTTTTGACTGAGGGCAAAGAGAAGTTTCATAACTTTATATTTTAAGGATATTTAAATATACATGTTGTGAAGATAATGTACAGTTGCCTGGACCACATTTGTGTGGCTTTTAATGCTTAATATATATGTTTAATGAAAATGTAAAGAGGCAGAGTGGTGTTTTATGACATATTTCTCCTGGAGTGCCTTGAACGCGTGTCAATTTCGCTTCAAACGCTCGATTTCTACGCGCGTCCAGTTCTCTGCGGACGCGCGAATGCATTCAAAATGTTCGCGCGTGAAACTAGACGCGGTAGACGCGATTTTGTATGGCAAGCCAAAGTGTTCATATACGCTTGGACGGGCGTCTGATTGCACACTGACACGTCAAAAGCGTGCGATTTGACAGCAAAACGCGCGTCCTCGACGCGTGATTTACCATAATAACGCGTGTTTTTATATCAAAGCGCGCGTCCTCAATGCGTGATTTACCATAAAAACGCGCGTTTTTAACAAACAAAGCAGAAGAGTTGCATCTCTCAGCAATGTTTCGTTCTCGAATAATTCACCGTTTTTGAACAGTCGGTTACAACGAATTAGTTGAATGATTCTAGAATCCATGACGCCGCCAACTATACTGGCAGTTTATAGTTTCATAGGCCTGTGATAATAACATTTCCCCCAACATTTCATATTTCTATATTTAAAATATTTACATAAATTTAAATAGTGTATAATTACTTAAAAAGATGGTCAACAATATGCAACTTTACTTTATAAGAGGTGTGCCCTAAAAAGTGAGTATGCAATTTGAGAACACCAAGGAAAGAGCGTGTTCTTTAGTCTGTTTGGATACTTCAAACACAAGTTTTCACTCCGATTTGACAGCAAAACGCGCGTCCTCGACGCGTGATTTACCATAAAAACGCGTTTTTAACGTGCGCTTTGGGGTCACAGAACTCAGATTTTTATATCAAAGCGCGCGTCCTTGATGCGTGATTTGCTATTTTAAAAAACACGCGTTTCCGACGCGCGTTTTCCGTGATTTACTTATAAAGTAAAGTTGCATATTGTTGACCATCTTTTTAAGTAATTATACACTATTTACCACGATATGGCCATTATAAGAATTAAATCAGTATCAACAAAATCCACTTACACTAATTACAATTGCCTAAATAATGTAATGAAATTTTTAGATTTATGTTCTAAATATTTTAAATATAGAAATATGAAATGTTGGGGGAAACGTAATTATCACAGGCCTATGAAACTGTAAAACTGCCAGTATAGTTGGCGGCGTAATGGATTCTAGAATCATTCAACTAATTCGTTGTAACCTGTTCAAAAACGGTGACGAAACATTGCTGAGAGATGCAACTCTTCTGCTTTGTTTGAATCTATTTTTGTTGGAAAAATAGAGCAAAACTGTAAAAAAAAACAAAAAAAACAAAAGACAACTTATTGTTTATTGAACTATTGTATAAAATGAATATCGCATTTTGCAATCGTGCTGATAGCCTACTCTGGAAAATAGCACTCAGTCTTGCGAGTATTTACTGTTTAATTACTTTCAAACAAATGTTTATTTTTTTGTTCGTTATTAGCCTATTTTTAATGAAAATACAACAACAATAAAATAGTAAAAAAAACTTGCTTAGGCTATATTAAACTTTTGTAAAAAAAAAAAAAAAAAAAAAAAAAAAAAAAAGAATAACACGGATGACATAAAATAACTATTGGCTACCCGAATTATAACAAATAAATAACATGTATTTGGAAATTCCCCTTTAAAACGGGGAACCCTCCGTTTGTGATTTGTAATTTTTTTTTATTAATAAAAGTGGTTTTGCGCTTGTGCCTCTGCTATTGTCCTGTCAATCATCTCGCTCCCGGCTATGATTACAGTTACAGTAAAATTTAAATTCACCATCGGTTCCCAGCCTCAGTCGATCTGCATGACAGTATTTGCCATGACCAATCCTTGTCCAAATATGAGCTTATTGTAAAGAAAAGTTATGACTGCTGCGTATTTGGGTGATTCTTCAATTAGGGGAACTTTTATGTCCCCAGGTTATACATTCATGTTAAAAATACTATATTTTAAAATAAATAGTTTAGTTATTTCAAATAATATTTATTGCACCACCAAAAAATGTTATACACTAAAATCAGTTTGATTTCCATTTTTAAAAATGTTTTCATCACTAATATTTGGCTACTCAGGCCTTGTCCCCAACCCAGACTTTAAAACTTATCTGCTCTGAAAATGTGATCAAATGTTATCAGTTCATTAAAAAATCACAATATATGTTTAAACAGTAACTTAAAAAGGCACTTGATGCATAATTCTGGTTCATATCTGTGCAATTTGTGAATATTTTTAACAATTACCGCGACAGTCTATGATTACAACAAGGATTTTTTTGAGGGTAAGACTTGTTTATGCCGTAACCATGGAAATGAAGACTAGCAGGGGAGCACATGTCAGCCATGGAAGAACAGTGATATTTGATGTCTGAAAAAGTAAGTAATTTAATCATGAATTCCTTCTGATCATGGAGTAGACTTATTCAGCGTCATTACCATAAATGCTGTAGCAGCAATATTTTGATAAATATATATTTATATTCACATGATTTATGTGTATTTCAAGTTCTTTTTGTACTGTTGAATGATGTTAGCAAATCCATGACCTAGCATCTTTTTTCCTGAAAAAAATAAAAAAATGTCATTACCGCAACACGTCATTACCAACACACAACATGTTGTGATGGTAATGACAAGTGATGGTGGTAATGACATGTTCTGTGTCACTATCTATATCATATTATGTGTTTATAAATTAAGTTAAAGAAGCATAATAGTGTGATTTTACAATGAAACTTATGTGAGATGCCTTACTTCCTAAAACAATTTTTCTTATTTTTTAATCAGAATGGCTCCCAAGAAATCAACTGAAAGGTCTAGAGATTATAGAAAAAAGGCTGGAGTTGATCTTCAGGACACTTTGCTCATTGAGTGACTACACTATGCCTGTCATTTAAACTAGGGCCCAGTATCTCTTTCTCTCCACATCCCATCCATCTCCCTTTATCATCTCTAATTCACATTTTGAATGTTCAAATACACTCAAAAAAATGATACGTGGGTTTTACTTAATTTTTTTATGTCAACAGGTTCCACGTAATTGGGTTATGTTGAATTAAATTAAAATTGTTTATTTCAGTAAACTTAAGTTTTTTACGTAAGGTTAATTCAATGCCATTTAGTTAAATCAGGTTAACATTCTTAATTTTGTCCAAAACTATTCAATTTAATTATTCTAAAAGGAATATTAAAAACAAACCAAATCAAGTAATACAGTTTAATTGATTATTTTTATTTAGTCAAATACAATTTTTTACAACATTTACAAAACCTTTTGCAAGGTCTTATTGGCTAGCCAGAAGATGGTTTTGTTACATCCATGGCATGCCCAAAGTAGTTTTTTTTTTATTATTAAAATAGTTTTAATTTTTATTAGCAGGTCCTCATCCCAAGCACATGCTCTACTTCCCCACAATGGTAACCTCCAAAAACACTAACATTACAAAACATTTTAAATACCAACATAACAAAACATTAAGCATTAAAAAGTCTCTCCATTTTCTCATCTTGTTAAAAAGGCATCAAATAGCACTTTATTTAAACATTTACTCTCCGAATTCAGCCCCTTTGCAAAGCATGATGGGAAGTGAAAGTCTTGTTTGATTGGGTTACTTGATTGAAATGTGTTATTTCAAAATGAAAACATCAAGTTATGTCAAAGAGTAACGGTTTTAAGTCAGTTTAACATGAATCAATTACATTTGAACCAGAAACCTGATATAATTGTGTTAAATCAAGATGAATTGCTTAAATAAAGTGAACAGCATCATAAAATAATTTTTTATTATTTTTGAGTGTGTTTGAAAGCAAACACGTTTCATTATGCATTGTTAGTTTTAACCCAATGCAACATATAATATTTCACCTAATGGTAATAGTCATAGTTATGAAATGTTTATGAAGGATGTTTATGCTGTTTTATCCCATTGTAACAATTGATTCTCTAGAAAATATTGTATGGTTTCTTCATGATTGAAATAAACATATATAAATATGACACAACCATCAACTTGAACATATCTCCTCACATCTGTCCATTTCTTTCAACAACACTCACCAGAAGTCATTATTTAAGCCTTTAAATTTGCTTTATGTATCAGTGCACTTTTCATTTATGTCATTACCAAAACACTATGTCATTACCAGAACAGTCATTACCGCCACGTTGCTTAATTTACAGCAAACATATATTTAAAACTGTTTTATGTTCAATCTTCAGGTGCTACATGAAAAGCCTAATGAAATACTCATCCACCTATTCAAAGAAAAAACATCTAAAATTAATTTTCCAGAAATTAAACAAAAGTGTGCTTTGATGAACACAGAAAAACAAATTTTGATGGTAAGAACAAGAAAATATATGTAATTTGCTGAATGGAAACATTTAGTTTTTTATACGTATTGTTGAAGGTTAAACAATATTTGCAAGATAAATGAGTTTAAATTATCTCCTTGATACATTCTTTGCATTATGATACTTTTTGATGTTGTGATGGTAATGACGTTTTGCAGTGCCAGTTGGCAAATAGATATAAAATACTCAAATTATATTTAAGCTCAGTCGTGGCCATTATCTTTACATCAAAGCATGTAAACATTGTCTTGACATAATTCTAACAAAATTCCACCAAATTTCATTCATCAAAATGTAAGATGGCAAAATAGCCCCCAATTGAAGAATCATCCATTTACACTTGACTGAACATTGGTCTGTTACACCTGCTCTGCGCTGTTTAGTGCAGCTTCACCACACAGTTTTAACTCCACCCATCTAAATAAAACAGGCTGGGTGCTGATTAATATTTCATATTCATGATATACGTTTTTCTGTGAAGCGTTAAGTTGCACTGAAGAAAGCCCAATCTAGGACCTGCCCTGTACAGTTTAAGACGCGGTGCTATGGAGGACTATTATTTTGTTGAACATGCTCAGATTTACTTGACCATTATATGAGTTAAGCAATATCATACGAGCAAGAGTGATGTTTTCCAGAGTAGGCTATAAGCATGATTGCAAAATGCGATATTCATTTTATACAACAGTTCAATAAACAATAAGTCTTTACCATTTTTATAGTCAACGTTTTTGCCCTAACAGTTTTTGCCCTATTTTTCCAACAAAAATAGATTCAAACAAAGCAGAAGAGTTGCATCTCTCAGCAATGTTTCGTTCTCGAATAATTCACCGTTTTTGAACAGTCGGTTACAACGAATTAGTTGAATGATTCTAGAATCCATTACGCCGCCAACTATACTGGCAGTTTATAGTTTCATAGGCCTGTAATAATTACATTTCCCCCAACATTTCATATTTCTATATTTAAAATATTTAGAACATAAATCTAAAAATTTCATTACATTATTTAGGCAATTGTAATTGATAATTTAGGCAATGTAATGATGTATGTAATGATGTAATTTAGGCAATTTTGTTGATACTGATTTAATTCTTTTAATGGCCATATCGTGGTAAATAGTGTATAATTACTTAAAAAGATGGTCAACAATATATGTAACTTTACTTTATAAGAGGTGTGCCCTAAAAAGTGAGTATGCAATTTTGAGAACACCAAGGAAAGAGCACGTTATTGTAGTATCTGTTTAGATACAAACACAAGTTTGCACTCCCTGTTTGGTTTACCTGTTTACACGTCAAAAGCGTGCGATTTGACAGCAAAACGCGCGTCCTCGACGCGTGATTTACCATATAAACACGCGTTTTTAACGCGCGCTTTTGGGTCACGGAAAACGCGCGTCGGAAACGCGTGTTTTTTAAAATAGCAAATCACGCGTCAAGGACGCGCGCTTTGATATAAAAACACGCGTCGGAAACGCGCGTTTTCTGTGACCCCAAAGCGCACGTTAAAAACGCGCGTTTTTATGGTAAATCACGCGTTGAGGACGCGCGCTTTGATATAAAAACACGCGTCGGAAACGCGCGTTTTCTGTGACCCCAAAGCGCGCGTTAAAAACGCGCGTTATTATGGTAAATCACGCGTCGAGGACGCGCGTTTTGCTGTCAAATCGCACGCTTTTGACGTGTCAGTGTGCAATCAGACGCCCGTCCAAGCGTATATGAACACTTTGGCTTGCCATAATTTTGACGCTCAATTCGCGTTTGGTGTGAACGCAGCATTACATGTTTGAAGTTTGAACCGGAGTCAGACACTGATGGAGAGACTCAGGAATGGAGAGACTGCAACTTTTAGACTGCACCTGGATGTTTCTGACTGGTAAGTGGATACATTTATGTAAGGTTAGTTGTTGTGGAGTTATGTTGATTCAACTAATCGACTAGCATGTACCGTCATGCTAATCTGTATCCGCTTGTTAGTCAGGTTACGCCGTTTCTGGGTCCAAGCCTCAACGACCTCAACTCCTTTCACTTGAGAATGCCATCGACGGCCGTTTATGAGATAAGATAAAGGTTATGTTTATAATTTTTATTGTAGTATTACACCACATTCTTAACAACCGAGTAGGTGCTCGTGTGGGAACGTAACACATCCGTCACCCGACTATACAAGGCATAATAAATGTGTGTTTATGAATTACGCAGACAGTGAGCGTTTTCGGGATAAAACTAACGACATGGCTCACTCACTGCGTCATAATCAACTCCCTAGTTCAGTAGTCAGGGCACTAATCAGGGAGTCGGCCACATTAATGTATAGGCCTACTGATTCATGACCTATGCTAGGGAGCTGATTGAGACGCACCCTCAGAATACAGTCAGAAGGCGTTTCTCAATGTCAAGGAAGGATCCTCGGAAGCCAGAATTCCGAGGATGCTACGTCATCGACAGCCGTCGAAGGACTGTTCCAATGTCGAGGATCCTCGGAATTTCAACCAAGGTCTGAGTCCTTCGTTCGAAAAATATGCCATATACAGGAAAGGATGCATACGAGTAGACTTCGCGCACTTAGCGTTCTCAAATCACCCACAATCCTATGCGCGCAGCTTTGCTATCTTGTTCAAAAAATACAAAATATCGGACGTTGGCGGAGTCGGAGCGTTAACGGGGCAATATGCTTTCAAGTGTAACGTTACCAAACATTTGTTATAACCGTAGTAAATATAAGTAAAGTTTAACTTTTGGTGACAGTTGGTGGTGGTTGAGGAGATTCCCCCCTTCTATGTAAAAGCGCTTTGAGTTAGTGCCTAGAAAAGCGCTATATAAATGTAATTAATTATTATTATTATTATTATTATTATTATTAACTTTTAAATGCCAGTACAAATTACAACCGTATTGATATTATACAAATGACGTTATTGATGGCTAACGGACCTTTTCACTGACGTAATGAGGCTGACGCGCACTTGCAAGCCTGTTCCATTTACATGTTCTCCGAATGCTAAAGAGGAGTCTCGCCTAGCCTCTGAAGGAAGTGACTTGGAAGGATTAGTCCTACAGAGGAAGGATCCTTGACATTGAGAAACACCTAGAGACTTTGGTAACTTTAGCCATATTAGCTATCATTCTAGAAAGCTCATTCAGAAAGGAAATTTGCAAACATTCACAAACTATGAAGTGCAATTCTTACTTGTTCTGAAGTTAGGCCACGGAGCGTTGGTATTGACCCATCCTTCAGAAAAAAAAAATGTTCTCGCAAATTCAGAATTATGTGTAAAATGATTAGTGCAAATATATAACATTTTACCGACATTCTCCGGCACATTTCCTTCAAAAGTGAAATTTAACCACTTCAGTGGCTCGGATGCCAGAAGTCTATGCAGACTTGTATGTTTGTTGGTACATAAAACAACAGAACATTTGTAATGTTTTTTTGGCGCAGACATTGTAATACTCTAACAATAGGGTGTGTCTATGCTAAAAGGGCAGATCATCAACAGTCATGGGTTGGGGTTTCCCTATAGGAGTAAGGGAAATCTGGAACAGCGTGTTTTGAGAGATTGATAATGATTGATGGGGATTATAAGGATTTTTACCATTATAGGCTGGTTGTTTACACACACTGTGGACACATATCTGTGTTCAAACACCTTATAAAAGTGAATTTTGCATAATAGGTCCCTTTAATAAAATTAAGCCATGCTATCTTATCTTCTTAGACAAACTAAAATGCCAGCCCAGTGTGTCAGAACCTCACTGGTGCCTTTGTGTCTGAACAGAGCAAAATCCAAAGTCATGTTCCAGGAGCAGAAAGCCTTCTCACAAGAATAAAAGCTGTTATAGCAGCAAAGGTATGGCTACATTCATATTAGTATCCATGATTTTGAAATTAAACATTATATGTCCACATAATTTGGTAGTGTAGCTACCGTATATGATTGTCTAACAGAAGCCACAATGACAAAACATTGCACTATGGAACTGCAATTTCTCTATCGCCATCTATGGTTGAAATATAAAATTGCAAAGTTGTTGTTTTTACATCAGTTGTATGAGGAGGACAAATGATGATGTACACCAGTTGGTGGTGGTGGTTGAGGAGATTCCCCCTTTCCATATGTGAAGCGCTTTGAATACCCAGAAAAGCGCTATATAAATAAAGCAAATGATGAATTAATTAATTAATTATTATTAAATATCACACACCAAATCTGACCCCAGCCACTCATATATATATATTTACGTTACATTATCTATGTTACGTTCCTTGATGTTTTTTTATTTATTTATTTATTTTTATGTTTAACTAGGGTAATAACATTTGAATAGACTGTGCCGATCAAAAGTTTGGAAATTATAATTTTTTAATATTCATTTAAGAAAAGTATCTTATGGTCTTGTGAAATAATATTATGATTTAAAATAATGGTTTGGTTGAATTTTCGTCAGCCATTATTCCAGTTTTCAGTGTCACATGATGTTTCAGAAATTATTCTAATATGCTGATTTAATACTCAATGTTATTATCGATGTTAGAAACAGTTTTTTTTTTTGTGGAACCTGTGATCATTTTTTCAGGATTCATTGATGAATAAAAAGTAAAAAAAAAGAACAGCATTTATTCAAAATAGAAATCTTTTGTAACAATATAAATATTTATTTTTTTAGCAATTTAACACAAATAAAAGTATTAATTTATTTAAATAAAAGAAAGAAAAAAAAACATTTGAATGGTAGTGTATATTGTTACAAAATATTTCTATTTTAAATAAAAGCTGTTCTTTTTTTAACTTTTTATTCATCAACGAATCCTGGACAAAGTATCGAAGGTTGTAAAAAAAAATATATTAAGCAGCACAATCGTTTCCAACATTGACAATAAATCATCATATTAGAAGGATTTTTGAAAGATCATGTGACACTGAAGACTGGAGTAATGATGCTGACAAATCAGCTTTACACCACAGAAATAAATTATATTTGAAGTATATTAAAATAGAAAACCATTATTTTAAATTGTAATAATATTTTACAATATTACAGTTTTTTTTTTTTTACATGTTTCCAAACATCCAAAAAAAGGTACTTTTGGTACAAACAAAAGGTACCTAATTTATATCATGAGTCATCCGAACTAAGAAGCTAAAACTTTGGACATCCGGCTCTAACTCTAATGGCAAATCTCTTTCTGAATTGCCGCATGAAAAGGCACAGGAGCACGTAGGGAGAATTCAAATCTTGCCCAAGGCAGCTGAAGGTAACTTTGTTTGTCGTCTCCCGAGGGTGACCTGGTTGCCTTGCCAACAAAGCATGTAATTGGAAATGAAGCGGCCGCACTGCCAAGCCGTCTTTGCTGATCAACCATTGTGTGATGCCTCACACACGCGCACACACATTTCGCTCAAAGCACAGTGACTGATGTGCAAAAGCTGGCTATTTGTAATGTACCAATGCCCCCCCTGCTTCCTCCATCTTGACATCATGAATGTTTAAACTCTTCCCAAAAGCACTTTATTTTGTATGTGGCTTAAGTGCACAACTATCTGTAAGAATGGAGGATAAAACATATCCAACAGGAAGCAAAACACTGATTTCAGTTTTCAGAGTAAAAAAGTGTGTTAAGGGTTACTCTGTAAAAGAAGCTGACTTGGTGACTTTTTCCCCATGAGGCAGCGCATGAGAAGCACTGATGCTGAAGCCAAAATTGGAGCTTCTAGAACTCGGCACTAAATAACCACACATCAGTTACAAGAACTTTTCTACTGTTTTTTCCTTTCGTAGCTCAAGTTATAAATCATGAAAATCCATTCGCTACAAGAAAATCCTTTTTATCTGCTTGGTCGATGCTTCTGAAGCTCAAAAGTCTGAATAATATACTGTTTTTGCGCAGAGTCACGATACCTGCCTCATCCTTCAAGAGTTTGTTCTGCAGCATTGTTGACTCTGAACCTTAAACGTCAGTTTGAATATATCTGCAAATCAGAGCACACAGCAGCAAAGGTCATGGATGAACGAGATGAATCTTCCTCTAAGCTGTCTTGTGTCAATCTATGCCATGTCTTCCCTGCTGAAAAATGCATACTGAAAAGGAATCTTTTTGAAACAGACAGTCTTATTGAAGTAAAAGTCCTCAATCGCATATCCCTGACTTCAATGTATGACAAAAGGCCAAAAAAGGCCAAAATAAAAGGAAAGAGGAGGTATTTTTCATCTAAGGCGTTGCTTTCTTTCTTACCCCTGGTTCTGAATGAGTGAGTCTTTGCTTGGGGCAAGGTGATCTTCAATATAGTGGAAAAGATTTGAATGAAAAATACATGAACGCTATTTTAACCAAGGTTGCTCAAGGAAAACACTATGTCCTACCTGGGGATATTGGATCCAGTTCTGGGCGTGTGTGCGTTTGAGTGGCTTCAGGGGATGTAACTGCATTTATGATATGATTTTGCCTAATCCAATGGGAATGAACAGGGGTGGACAAAGTATACAAATCCTGTTGCTTCTTGAGTTGAAGAAAGCTTGATAAAAAAAGGACTGACTAGCGTATGAATGCACACAAGTATCTAAACTATCGTTCATTGATTTATTTTTTATTCATTGCTCTTTACTATTCTACATTATCCTGCTTAAAATACCTGTCATTATAATAAATTATTAACAGTCAGCGCAATCGAGCTTAAGGATCATATTACTCCCGGTTCAGTGATTTGATAACTAGAGACACGCTCCAAGCGGATCATTGAATCAGTGAGTTGTTAACTGCTGCAATTGCATCAGTGCAATGAACCAGTTCGCTGAAAAGAATCGGTTCAAAAGATGATACGTTCAACTATGTTGCTATCCTGACTCAGATCGGGTCTGGATTTCTTCACTTGAAAATTACATTTTGATTTGGACTAGACATATTACTCGGTTCCTTTCCTCGTGCCTCAGCTCCACCCTCAAGGAAAGAATATGAGGATGGAGGAATTGAAGGAAAGCTTGTTTGTATATAGGAATATTCTTGATCACTCGAGTGTCACTTCAAATTATCATCAGCTGAAATGATCTACCCTTATGTTGTTAAAGTTTTTTTTTTTTAAAGGGATAATTCACCCAAAAATGCTGATGGGCCCCATTGACTTCCATAGTATTTTTTTTCTCCATATATGGAAGTCAATGGGGCCCATCAACTGTTTGGTTCCCCATATTCATAAATATCAGAAGAAAGAAATCCATGCAAGTTTGGAACAACTTGATGGTGAGTAAATGATGACATAATTGTCATTTTTGGTTGAACTATCCCTTTAAGAATTTTTTTACCTTTCTCGTTTGTTGTGCCACTTCTGCACCATACAGTTGTGGTCAGAATTATTGGCTGGTAAATATGACCCTTGGCTGTAAAAATAAATCTGCATTGTTTATCGATCTTTCATTAAAAAAAAAAATCACAAAAATCTAACCTTTCATTGAGGTAAAACTATTTAAAAGTGGGGGGAAAATCAAATTATGAAATAAATGTTTTTCTCCAAAACATATTGACCACAATTATTGGCACCCCTAGAATTGTTTGTGAGTAAAACATTTCTGAAGTGTATTCCCATTAATATTTATATTTTTTTAGCACACCATGGTGACTAGGAACATGAAATTGTCTAGCTATGACTTCTTGTTTCACATGAGTAATATGAGGAAACACAAAGGAGTAAACCAAAGAACATAGTTCTGATGTGGAGCAAAAGATTGAACATAGCTAAAGCATTGAAAATCCCCATTTCCACCATCAGGGCAACAATTAAGAAGTTTTTGAAACTAAAGATGTTACGAATCTGCCTGGAAGAGGATGTGTGTCTATATTGTCTTAATGCACGGCGAGGTGGAGAGTTTGAGTGGCCAAAGACTCTCCAAGGATCACAGATTAGTCTTTGGGTCAGAAAGAAAAAAATCAAACAACCCCTATGTTGTTCGGGAGGGCTTCAAGACAAATCCTCCTCGCTCATCCAAAAACAAACTCCAGCATATTCAGTTGTCAGACACGACTGGAACTTCAAAAGGAACCGGATTCTATAGTCGGATAAAAGAAAACAAAAAAGAGCTTTTTGGCAGCTAACCCACCAGATGGGTTTGGTGCAAACGGGGATAAAAAGTTAAATATACCGCTGGATCTTTAATGTGGTAGGCCTATTTTTTTGTTGGAGGTCCTGGACATCTTGTTCAGATACATGGTATCATGGATTCTAGCAAATACCAACAGATAAAAAATCAATACCTGACCGCCTCTGCTATAAAATCTTATAATGGGCCGTGGATCTTCCATCAGGACAACGATCTAAAACAAACTGAGCACAAAATGAAGCTTCTTCCATGACCGTCCCATGACCTGAACCCTATAGAAAACGAGTGGGGTGAACTGAAGAGAAGCACCAAAATGGAGCTGGGAATCTGAAGGATCTGGAGAGATTCTGTATGGAGGAATGGTCTCTGTCCTCTTGTCAGGTGTTCTTCAAACTCATCAGGCATTATTGGAGAAGACTCAGAGCTGTTATCAAAAGGAGGTGAAAAAAGTATGTAATAAAACGGTGCCAATAATTATGACCAACACGGTTTGGAGAAAAGCATTTATTTCATAATGTGATTTGCCACCCACTTTCAATTCTTTTACTTCAATCAAAAGGATAAACAATGCAGGTTTATTTTTACAGCCATCTTTGATCATATATTTATGGATATGATGAGACAGGCATGGGGTGAGTGCCGTAGGTAGCCTACGAAATTTCCCACCCCTTTGGAAGAAGGATTGATGATGTATTGAAGTTTGTTAATTTTGAACAAAGCTACAAAGCAGGCTTACCACATATTGTTATGATGTTAAAATATAGCAGAAGCCAGGTTAGAACATTCAAATTGAATATTTACAGATCTCAGACTGTCTGTCTCGGAATGCCATCCATTTAGGGAAACATTGCGTCGCGCCTACTTGAGGTTGCCATGGCATTTACATTTAGTGGTATCTTCCCTCTTCATTCCCTGTCTCTTTATTGTAAAGGGCGACTTTCCATCCGCCCAGCGGGACACAGGATTTAATTGCTTCCTACTTGGATGCTCCAGTCCTGTATTCTGTTTTGTGTGGTTGTCACAGGCCGGTTTCGCCAGTGGTGAGAACATTTATCAAGAGCATTTATTTATATTGTTTACACAGGGCGGCCCACTGTGCACATTCTGAGGCACATTTGGACTCTCCAGCTGAGACCCATGAAAAATTTGCATTTGTGTTTTGTTAATGCTTCACAGAGAGTTTTGTGAAAAGCTTTAGGCAGTTCCTCCCTCTTCAATAGGGAGCTCTCCCTTGGCCAGCGTTGTGATAAGGCAAACGGCAGATATTTGCATAAAGGGGAATTTACATAGGCAAACTGTACTGTGTGACTTGGGAAACCTTAACCAACGGTGGCACAATATTACTCTTCTTCACGTGAATAGAGCGATGACCCAAGCGCATTGTTGTCCGTTTCCATTTCACAACAAAGGAAGAAACAAAAGGAACGATTCACAAAAGGAAAACCGTTAGCAGCGCGAGGGGAGCCACTGTAGCTGTGGGGTATCCAGGCATGACCATCCCAGATAAGAGGCAAATACAACAACGTTAAGGTGGACAGAGACATATGGACTTTCCCTTTACTGATGTCATGGATGTCTGCACGCAGCGGCAGTCACTTGGATCCCACTGATTTACAGGTTCAGGCACAAACAGAAGCCACAGCTTTACATGAGAGCGATGAGACTGACAGCCGCTAACACAGACACAGCGTGGTGTTGCCGGAGGGTGAAATAGCAGTCGCTCATTGGATCTCAGTATGGGAACAAAATGCAGCAGAGCAGCAGCACAGATAGAGATGTTGACAGGCTCGAAGACGCATCTTATCAAAATGGCCTGTGAGGAACCATAATCTCCCATGGGTACGGAGAAACCCTATAGCATTCATTTAGAATTGCTTTCCAATATGCAGAATTTGATCCCCATCAATATAGGGGAGAGCGGGCACAACCTAACACAGGGTTGGGTATTTACTAGTTGCCATATCAACATTATTTAGAGAAAAAATTTAGTCAAAATTTAAAAATCTTTGGAAGATATCACTAAACATTTATTTACCCATAGCAAAAGTAAATTTATTTTAAAGTAAATTTTTCATGTTTGTTTTTTTGTTTATTTAAAATAAGATAAATCTTATATTATTTTAATCTTATATTATGTTAATAAAAAATTATGTTATTTAACAGTTGATATAGTTCTTTATTGCTGATCTAACCAGCAGAAGACACGAGCAGTTGTGCAGGAGGGGTCTGTTGTAACAGTGTTACAATGAGCCCCTTTAAGAAATATTCTATTATATTATATACTTTTATGAATTCTTTTGAAAAACCTTGAGAAAAAGGTGAATAAAGACTGCGAGTAAATGTTCAGAAATGCTTAATTATTATAATTTTTTTTAAACTATGCTGTATAACTGTGTTTTGAGATGTGTTTGTTGTCAAACTCAAATATGTGTTTATTTTTAACAATTAAAAAATGCCATTATTTTATTTGAAAAAGTTAATAATTGTATTTTATTGACAAAATATTTTAGTTTGTCTTGGATATAGTTTTTATTATATCAGATAACATTTTAAGCTGTCATTGGTCATGTTACAATCTACATCTAAATATGTAGTTCTATGGGGCATGTTGTCACATTTCACTTCCATTCTTTCGAGGTAAATCAAGAAAAAAATATACACTTTATTAATTAAACAAAACCACATAATTGTACTAGACATGTGGGAAATTAATGTGGGGAAAAAATAAATACTCTGAACCCCAAGTGGATTTACACAAACTGAGAAAGTCAAAAAGCTTTTTTTAAATATTTTAAATATTTATTTTCATTTATCACAATTAACCCTTTAAGACCTAAGGGTATTTTTACAATTAATTTTCCGCCTGGTGTTATTTACTAAAAAAGCTTGTAAAACATCAACCCTGTTGTGCACAGACAATTGACACACATCTTTTTTTTCAAGACAAGCTGCACTGTCAGTATATTTGTGTTGCATTGATGTCACCTGAATGTAAAATAAGTTATGGGACCATAAAGACAAATGAAAACATAAAACGGAAATTGAATCACTCAAATATTTATTGAAAACACACACAAATAAATAAAAGCTAAGCATATTTCCTCTGGAAAACAGTTTGTTCAAGTCTTTGGAGTCCTGGAACTCAGGAATAAACATGATAACTTATACAGAACCAAAACTATTTACATTTTTCCAAAAAAAGTCCAGGCGCTTTTGGCCTCTTTGGATTTTGGATATTTACTGGTGCCAAGCCTCAAAACAGTTCCTATCAGGAACTTCTCCTCAAACTTTCTCCTCAAACTTTCTCCACAAAACTACTAAAAACTGCAGCGCGTCTCTCTCTCTCTCTCTCTCTCCTCAACACTAGCCGTGCGTCTCTCTCTCTCCACAATAATAGAGCTGTGGTTCATGCGTAATGACGCACACCAACGTGGATGACGGATCAGCCTGTCATTGGTCAAACCCTCATCCAAAATGGCAGCTAGCATCGCGCTAGCGGCAAAAATGACGGAAAATTTATAAATTATGGACATCAAGTGGATAAATTTTGGATGTAAGCGTTTTGATTTATTGCTGAACAACTCCAAAAAGATGCACATGTTCCAGGCTGGATAGAAAACCTTCTGTAAAGGCTACAAAGACACCAAAGACACCCCCGTGATGGCTAGCTCGTTAGCTTTCTGCTGGAAAAAAACGGTAAGAAAATCGATAAAAGTTTCATGAAGTAATATAGATATTTATCGGAGGTGCCGTGTGACGTCGTGGGCGATGCCGTAGGGCTCTGAGGGTTAAGTGAACATTGCATGAATTTTAAATAATTTCACAACTTTAGTTTGGGATATTTGTCACATTTCTTCACCTCTAACATCTAAAAATATTATTTATTTATTTTTTACTCCTTTAAGGTGGGACATGCTAACTTTAGCCAGCTAGCATTGAAAGCATACGATCCCACCTTCCCTGCAAATCGCCGTCCAAAGCTACGCCTCTTCCAAAACACATGAACGTGCACAGACCAGAGACAACCTTATTGGATTACATTGTGTCATTCACCGGTGAGTAAACTTTACAGTACAGTGAGTAACAGTACAATACAATAACGAACGTAAACAACTGTTTGCCTGCCATTCTCGCTCTGTCTGCACTGCGTACGCGAACGCGCTGATGATGTATGATGTCTGCGTGAACAGGCTGCGCAGTGGTATGCAAACACACACTGACTGACAGGGAACACATGCTATAATTTAATTCAGACCGAATGCAAGGATTGAACGAACATTTTATGATCCTGTATTCTCAATGTCTTCTGCAAAATCCCTAAAAGAATATTCCTTAATGACATCATCCTTCTGGAAATGACATCATACAGTATTTGGTGATGAAAATAATAGTGGTAGTAATTAGTGATGGGCAGGCCGAGGCTTCATGAAACACTGAAACAGTTGAAGCAAATGTGCCGTATTGTGTCGAAGCTTCGAAACAATTCGACACCCGTCTCCATGGCGACCCCTGCTGGTCAGAACAGTGTAAATGCAACAAAAACCCAGGCCAAACATGCATAAAAACACCCTTTACAAATCTATTGCAAATGTTTTATTGAAAGTAAAATCTTTCAAATGCAATTAACTAATCATCTAATAAAATTAAATATTAAGTGTCTATGTGTTATTTTATCAATTGTCAGGGCCTGTTTTGTTTGTTCCATGAATGGCTCAGCTTAACAGGCCAATTCGAGACTATTATTCCTGTTATTTATACTAATGTCTACAAATGTATAAAACTGATCAGAGATCAGGTAAAACCCACAGACACTTGTTCAATGGTTCTCAGTGACTGCTCATGATTCATGGGTTCACAGAGATCATCGCCCCCTAGCGGTGAATCATTGACATTTTTGAAGTGTTTCAAACATAGACTGTAAAAAAATATGGACGTAGTGTCCGTGACGTCACCCATAGGATTCTGATGAGCAGTTTTGAAGCGTAAAGTATGGACGAGATGGCCACTGCCATCTTGGCAGCGTGTCATCGCACGTCACTCCCGGATAACAGAAAATGGGCAAAAAGGCGGGACGTGGGCGGAGCTAAAGTGACGCAATGACTAACAGACAGCAGATAAATGGCTATCCACCTGTCACTCGAAGTGGCCACGCCCTTAATTATGCAGAACTTTAATGCTTTATATAATGTAAACGAATGAGAAAAATTCACCCCCCTCACAGTTGTCATGAAGGCCAAAATTAGCTGTATAGACCAAAACCACAATTTTTACCAGGCTGTAAACATGTTTTATTCTGCTGTAAAGTTGGGCATTTTAAAGAGCACCTATCATGGCATTTAAAATGTTCCAAATATTGTTTTAGAAGTCCCCAACAACAGTTTTGCATGCATGCAATGACAAAAAAGACTTTAGTTTTCTTATAATATGCATTTATTTTTACCTGTTTTGACAGCGATTCTCAAATGATTCCTTTAGTGATTCACTTTTCAAAACCCCGCCTTTACGTGACGCTAATCTGCGGTGATTGGTCAGATGACCCAGTCAATTGTGATTGGTATAGTCTGTGCAGATATTTTCGGAAACGGAACGCCCATCAAAGTCTTATAATGACAGTAATTTGTTAATATGTGTCAGGAGTTATGAATATGAAAACCGCGTCGGTACTGTTTGATTGTAATATGAGCCTCAGCTGATCTCATTCATAAAAAAAACTCCTCACGAAGACTCGCGACAAATCAACATCCCTCAGGGCTTTTAGTTCAAAAGTGTGCAGATGAGGAGACATATTGATAGATTCTCATATGTCTGTGTCAAATTTCTAAACAGAGGAGTATTTTTTATTCAATACTTCCTCAAAATGGGCAGAAATAGCCTAATCATGAGCGATTGAGTCTCTTATGTGTTGTTTTCAATTCATACTGGCAGCCGGAGGGCGCTCTGTGCACATGTAATCCATATATGGTACAGACAGACGAAGAAGATACCATGTGCCATAATAAAAGTCCATAATAAAAGCTTCCTGAGATCGCGAAACATACATTTGACGACTAATAATAAACACTCAATCGCGACGATGTATGGTTTGTCTTCAAGCCACTTAGTCTTCAAATGCTCATCCTTGGGCAGATGAAAAAAGTTTGCTTTTGAGTCGCACTTCAGAACACAGCGTCTCGTGGCCATGATGTTTTCTAGTTTTCACTGGCGTCTTGGAGCGCAATAAGTGGGCCTATCGTATTCAAATAACTTGACAAGTTGACGTCATCTAGTCAGAGAAAAAGCTTCGGTCTTCTAACGATTCTTAAAAATGACTCCGAGTCGACTCTTACTTTTGAAAGAAAATAACTATATATACGGTGCACTGTCATATTTCAAGCTATCACAGGATGTTTTTGTTCACTTAGATCTATGTTACACACTACATGAAAGGTAAATTTCAAAATTCCATGATAGGTGCTCTTTAACATGGGGCTCAATGAGATTCTGCTCCCTTCTGGAGCCTGCCCCTAGCGGCCAATCGATGAATTGCAGTATTTGTCACTTCCGTATTGGCTTCAAGAGAAACTGTGGGAGGTTGCCGCTTGGCAGTGTTGCCATGTCTGCGGTTTTCCGGCGGAATTGTGCTCTTTTAACACTGTTTCCGCAGGCTGTTTTTCATGTCCGCGGGTTGATGCGACCCCAATTATGTGATATTTAGCCCCCCCGGGAATGCGAATTTTTGCAGGAAACCCTCCCGAAATGCGATTGGGCTTGTTTTGGGCTAGTTTTGAGTAGCAATTGGGCGGGTTTTGTTGTGAAAACCTGGCAACCCTGCCGCTTGGGTAAAACCCACGGACACTTGTTCAGTGACTGCTCATGATTCATGGGTTCACAGAGATCATCGCCCCCCTAGTGGTGAACCATTGACATTTCGAAGTGTTTCGAAACGTTTCGAAACAGTGATGACTAAATGAAGCCTCGTTTACTTAAATCACGTGACTTTGGGAGTTTGATACATGCTCCGAACCAATTGATTCGCAACAGAAGATTCAGAAAGCTTCATGAAGCAGTTTTTGAAATTGCCATCACTATTATTAATAAATGTTTTAGCTGGTTTGTCACTCTCACTACATCACGTTCGATGGTAGTCACTTTCATGCAAGCTAACTCTGAGCAATGACTTTAGCTCTTTGTTTCCATCCTTTTGTGATCCTTCTTGCTAATTCTCTTGTCATTGTGTAAATGGTAAAGTTCTATCATATCAGTTCCTTTTTTGGAAATACTTACATAAATCCTAACACAGGCATATTTATTAAAAAAATTACCGCATAACAGGTATGTCCCACTTCCAATATCTCTTCCAATAATGCACAGAATCTGCATACTTTCCCCACATTTTCCATGTTTAGTAAACAACAGGCAAGAGAGATGTGTAGAACTTTGGAGATGATAGAATTATTTTTGAAACCTGCTGAGCTTTTTGCGGGCTCTGATTTCATGAAGGCCTGCTCATCAGTCCATGGTGTCACAGCACATAAAAATCAAGTCATGAAGATCTGTTCATCTCAAGATGGCTCTATGCTTTTCCTTCACTAAATGCAGTGACTCACATATATAGGCATGCTGAATTCGATGCTATGCAACCCTCTTAATGAAGTGAGGCAGGTGGTGAATCTACATACTGACATTAATGTTTCATGAACAGGGCCCGGGGAAAGGGCAAAGATATATTTCCATAAGCTTTCCAGAACTATCATCACAGCGTGTTGTTCCTCTGAGACTGTTTTTCTTTTTTTAGAAGTTGCTATTACTCATCTGCTGAGACAAACTCCTTTGAAATTCAGTTCATTTCATCTATGTTTCATTCAGTTCCAGTTTAACACACAAGCGTAGAACCCCATCTGCGTTATCGCCTGCATGCCATCCCATTACAGAAGAGGGACAGACTTTTTTTTTTGGGAGATAGATACAGGCGAACATGTGGTTTCCCGAAGCGAAGAATGAAGTGTTCAAAATGCAAATTGCCGTCCAGCAGGTTCCAAAGGCACTAGCTGCCTTAAACAGCAGATTCAGGATAAAGAGAGAGAGATGGGGTAACAATTCGGCTAGTAAAGACATCTCAGAACAGGTTATTGATAGTGTCAGAGTGACCCCTTCTGGCGTGGAGGCTATTAGTTGAACATGTAGTCCCTGGGGTAAACGCTCCACCAAGGGAGCTTAGCTCAGCATGAGGCTGGACACACACAAACATGCATTATATGTGCTTTTACTGCTCTAATCCATTTCACTCTACGTTACAGAAGGATGGGAACCAAAGGTTGCTGGTCATTAGCAGATGGTGCTAATTCAGCTCTCTCGGGCATGTGGGTCATACATGGAGGCGGCTGGGTGTTCTTGCAACGCAGGCTGTTTTCTGGAAGGTATATTCATTATCCGAGACATTTTTTTTTATTCCTCTTTTTAAACCGGATACATGGGGCAACTAAAACAGACAAAAAAATATTTGATATCATAGATTGTTTATACATTTATTTAAATATGAAATATACACTCACCTAAAGGATTATTAGGAACACCTGTTCAATTTCTCATTAATGCAATTATCTAATCAACCAATCACATGGCAGTTGCTTCAATGCATTTAGGGGTGTGGTCCTGGTCAAGACAATCTCCTGAACTCCAAACTGAATGTCAGAATGCGAAAGAATAGAGTATTTCACAATCTGCTCGGTTACTGGGATTTTCACGCACAACCATTTCTAGGGTTTACAAAGAATGGTGTGAAAAGGGAAAAACATCCAGTATGCGGCAGTCATGTGGGCGAAAATGCCTTGTTGATGCTAGAGGTCAGAGGAGAATGGGCCGACTGATTCAAGCTGATAGAAGAGCAACTTTGACTGAAATAACCACTCTTTTCAACCGAGGTATGCAGCAAAGCATTTGTGAAGCCACAACACGCACAACTTTGAGGCGGATGGGCTACAACAGCAGAAGACCCCAACGGGTACCACTCATCTCCACTGGAAAAATGTTGCCTGGTCTGATGAGTCTCGATTTCTGTTGAGACATTCAGATGATAGAGTCTGAATTTGGCGTAAACAGAATGAGAACATGGATCCATCATGCCTTGTTACCACTGTGCAGGCTGGTGGTGGTGGTGTAATGGTGTGGGGGATGTTTTCTTGGCACACTTTAGGCCCCTTAGTGCCAATTGGGCATCGTTTAAATGCCGCGGCCTACCTGAGCATTGTTTCTGACCATGTCCCTCCCTTTATGACCACCATGTACCCATCCTCTGATGGCTACTTCTAGCAGGATAATGCACCATGTCACAAAGCTCGAATCATTTCAAATTGGTATCTTGAACATGACAATGAGTTCACTGTACTAAAATGGCCCCCACAGTCACCAGATCTCAACCCAATAGAGCATCTTTGGGATGTGGTGGAACAGGAGCTTCGTGCCCTGGATGTGCATCCCACAAATCTCCATCAACTGCAAGATGCTATCCTATCAATATGGGCCAACATTTATAAAGAATGCTTTCAGCACCTTGTTGAATCAATGCCACGTAGAATTAAGGCAGTTCTGAAGGCGAAAGGGGGTCAAACACATAATTGGTATGGTGTTCCTAATAATCCTTTAGGTGAGTGTATATTCATATACTAAACAATATTTAAAAAATATATATTTTGTATATCAACCGAATTCATATATATTTATATATTTTAACTATTTCACACACACACACACACACACACACACACACACACACACACACACACACACACACACACACACACACACACACACACACACACACACACACACACACACACACACACACACACACACACACACACACACACATTTATTTTAATTGTATTGTATATTAATTGTATATATATATATACACACCGATCAGGCATAACATTATGACCACTGACAAGTGAAGTGAATAACACTGATTATCTCTCCATCACAGCACCTGTTAGTGGGTGGGATATATTAGGCAGCAAGTGAATATTTTGTCCTCAAAGTTGATGTGTTAGAAGCAGGAAAAATGGGCAAGCGTAAGGATTTGAGCAAGTTTGAACAGGGCCAAATTGTGATGGCTAGAGGACTGGGTCAGAACATCTCCAAAACTGCAGATCTTTTGGGGTGTTCCAGGTCTGCAGTGGTCAGTATCTATCAAAAGTGCTCCAAGGAAGGAACAGTGGTGAACCGGCGACAGGGTCATGGATGGCCAAGGCTCATTGATGCACATGGGAAGTGAAGGCTGGCCCGTGTGGATCTGATCAAACAGACGAGCTACAGTAGCTCAAATTGCTCAAGAAGTTAATGCTGGATCTGATAGAAAGGTGTAAGAATACACAGTGTATCGCAGTTTGGTTTGTTGTGTATGGGCTGCATAAGCCACAGACAGTCAGTGTGCCCATGCTGACCCCTGTCCACGTCAAAAGCACCAACAGTGGACACGTGAGCATCAGAACTGGACCACGGAGCAATGGAAGAAAGTGGCCTGGTCTGATGAATTACGTTTTCTTTTACATCACGTGGATGGCCGGGTGTGTGTGTGTGTGTGTGTGTGTGTGTGTGTGTGTCGCTTACCTGGGGAACACATGCCACCAGGATGCACTATGGAAAGAAGGCAAGCCGGCGGAGACAATGTGATGCTTTGGGCAATGTTCTGCTGGGAAACCTTGGGTCCTGCCATCCATGTGGATGTTAATATGACAAGTACCTAAGCATTGTTGCAGACCAGAAACTGGTGTCTGTGGTCTCTTTCAGCAGGATAATGCGCCCTGCCACAAAGCTTTAGGAATGGTTTGAGAAGCACGAGTTTGAGGTGTTGACTTGGCCTCCAAATTACCCAGATCTCAATCCAATCGAGCATCTGTGGGATGTGCTGAACAAACAAGTCCGATCCATGGAGGCCCCACCTCGCAACTTACAGGACTTAAAGGATCTGCTGCTAACATCTTGGTGCCAGATACCACAGCACACCTTCAGGGGTCTAGTGGAGTCCATGCCTCGACGGGTCAGGGCTGTATTGACAGCAAAAGGGGGACCAACGCAATATTACACCTGATTGGTGTATATAGAGTAGGGGTGGGCGATATGACCAACATCTTATTTCACAATATGAGAAATTTTATTTAACGATAACGTTATACATCATGATATTTTTTTTTTTATTTCATTTTTGTTATTTAAAATATGGACAAAGAAGCAAATTACAAACAATAGTACACATTCAATATAATAAAACGTAGTAAAATAAAACATAAAACATAATAAATAATTTTTCAGTAAGGTTTATTTAACATTTAGTTAGAAATAGAACAGAAGTTGAATAATACTGCATAATGCTGTATGAATTATATATTAATTTATTCTTATTAAAGCTAAAACAGTTATTCAGTTAAGAGCAGTAAGTTATTTTCTGATTTGTTTCATTTGACCCAGACAGGTCAAATCAGGTTTATTAGGCTGCTTTCACTTTAAGAGCGAATGCACGGTTTACACACAACTGTTTACTTTCACATAACCGACTGTGAACATGAATACTCCACACGTTGGGCATTTTGACATGATTGTGTGTGTATTAGATCATTCAAGTACAATAAGACGTGAAAGGGAACTGAATTCGTGATCGCACGCTGAGGGACGTGGCTTTCTGTGGAAGCACATATTATATTATTATATTATATTATACATCTTCAAAGTCACACATGCATTTCATGCCAAATTAATTAGGAATATCTTTTTCCTAAATAAATAACTTTTCCTAGCTCTTCTATATAATCTTCCACATCAAAGAGAGCCCCATGATGTGGCCCCCAGATTCTCATGTAGCAGAAGAGAAAGAGCCGTCTCTGTGTATGTGCACACATCTCTTCCATCCTTCTCTGTAAGTAGGTCAGGAGCGTTTCTCCAGTTCTCAGACAGCCTCTGACACACTTTTCTTGGGCATTTAGTTCATATCTTTTCTTAAGTGCTTTTGTGTGGTGATGGTCTCCGGAGATTTGTTCTCCTCCCGTTTCCTGCCCAGCCACAGACTGCTATAGGTTACCCTCGGTCTGCTTGTTTAACAACCACATCTCTGTCCATTAAGACATGTTTCATTGCCACAATGACACTCCATCCATTTCCTTTTTTTTAGCAGATAGTCATATCTATTGATATCTATTTATATTTTCAGTATTACCTGTAACTTGATCCCAGTTTCATAGAGCTATAAAACAATTTGTAAGTGTTTGATCATTTTATTTTGTTTTAATACATGGCGACTCCCCAACTAATTGAATGCATACACACATATATGAAATATTGTTTTATTATATTATCTTAAAACTTTACAATTCCAATGTACAAATCAATCAACCAACAAGACAAACTCTGCGACTACATTGCAGTAATTAAAAATGATTGACCAATCAGAATCAAGTATTCCTAAGAGCCATGTGATGAAGATATATCCCGTATAGGATTTGATGTGCTTTTAAAACACCTTTTAGTTTATTTTACATGATCCTGTAGTGTGACAACTGAATTTATAATAGAAATATTCATATGCATTCTCTCAATTATTATGCATAACAATTCATATAAAACACATGCAGTATCACTCTGTAGAACTTCCCAAGAGAATTTCATGTCACATAAACACCATATAGAAAATGCTTTGCAGGTCCTTGTATTACACCGTATTATAAATCTATGAATCAATTTGAAATACGATACACAGAAATCAATCCACAGTTTCCCACCTCTAATACATAATGCAGTCAGGTCAGAGAAACATGGTTTATATTTCACATGGAAGATTGTGACTAGAGAACATGATTACAAAATGTATAAAGAGACTCTGAACATCCTCAGAAATGATGATTATTTGATGTACTTATCTTTTTATATTCAAATCTATAATAAACAATGTATCTTGGATATTAGCCTGCCAGCCAAATCAAACCGGATGCTTCTACACCTGATCTACGGCTGTAATGACACAATCATGAGAGAGACTCTACTGCCCTTGTTTGATATTCACAAAGCCTTCCATGCGTGTGACTTACTTCTAGTTTTCTGAAGTGTTGGAAAACTACTCATCTTAAATTCCTCATCCCAGCGGGCCTCGAAACCATCTGTGATTTCAGTCTCTTCCTGTCCCTCTTTCTTCTCCTCTCTCTCTCCCACTCATTTACTCTGTCCGTATCTCTGTCCCTTTGAGAGCGCGGGACATCTGGAGTTGTGCTCCTGTCTTGTTGTGCTCTAATAGAACAGGCTGTTTAGGACTGCCTGAGTTTCATTCTCATGAATGCGATTAATAGATCTCGCGGAAGAGCCGTGTTCAAACAGATATTTACATGGGGTTTTCAGGTGTCCTTCTGTTTCAGTCTTCTTCATAATAATAGCTGTGCATTTTTGACAATGTTTATAAATATTTTATATAGAGATGCACTGGTCGACGGAACCAGACGTTTTTTGGTTTCAAACACACAACATGGTTTTTAGTTTTATTGTGGATGATCTCTATTCCGGACTTGCACACAAACTGCATTGCAATCATTTCCCAAAATGTAATTTGTGTGGAAATATTTTGAAGTTTGGAAACAGGAGGTTAACACTGAAGAAGAACGGCAACCGGTATTGAAATTGGCCAGTTTGCTTGTAAAAATCAGAATCGGCCATGAAAAATCATGATTGGTGCATCCCTAATTTCAAATAGGGCTGTCAACTAATGATAGATAAAAAATGACTTAGATGCGCACTGATAATATAATTCTGGACAATACATGATTATGATTAAATTATTATATAAACAGATATTTAAATAAGTGCATAGTTATTTTCATGTTATGACCAAAAACGGATAAATCACCATTAATAAAATGTACACTGTAAGATTTTATTAGTTAGACTTACTTAAAAAAAAACATGCAAACCGATTGCCTTAAAAAAAAACAAGTAGAGTAAAATAAGAATAGTATGTTGTGATAACAAATGTTTAGTTTGTATACTTCACTTACGCAAGAGTTCTAGAAACTAAAAAAGAACTGTAGAGAGTACTTGATAATTTACTTTAGGTACACTCTTTGTGTTTTGCATGCTGAATGTCGAAGTCGTGTGTGATTCAAGCATGGTCAACTGCAAGATATTGTTACAAATATAAGAGGGATTATAGCAACCCAATTAAACATTTCATGAGGTCTTTATGACGTAATAAAATTGTAACCGATCATTGAATTGAATAGAATTGAATTGAATACGTTACTTTTAAAAGGTGACCTAATTTCTGACTAACTATAGTTTTTAAAAGAAACCTATTTATTATATATTTTCCTTTTAAACAAAATAACTGTAATTTCTAGTTGCATCGCTGCATCAATAGGAAGAGTGTTTTTTGTTGTTTTTTGTTTTTTTTTGCTTGACAAAATGGCACTCAAACCAATCAAGTAATCGTAACTTGGGTTTTCTGCGTTTACAATTAAGTTAAGACATTAAGTAAAGATAACCAAAAAGAATCACTGTTGAATTTAACAGTGTACTTACCATAGTAATAACAGTAAATAATGCATAATTACATGCAACTAACCCTCAACCGAACCCTTATCCTACCCTAACCCTTGCTCTACTTCACCACAATGGTAACCTCCAAAAACACTAACATAACAAAACATTTTAAATACCAACATAACAAAACATTAAGCATTAAAAAGTCTCTCCATTTTCTCATCTTGTTAAAAAGGCATCAAATAGCACTTTATTTAAACATTTACTCTCCGAATTCAGCACCTTTGCAAAGCATGACGGGAAGTGAAAGTCTTGTTTGATTGGGTTACTTGATTGAAACGTGTTATTTCAAAATGAAAACATCAAGTTATGTCAAAGAGTAACGGTTTTAAGTCAGTTTAACATGAATCAATTACATTTGAACCAGAAACCTGATATAATTGTGTTAAATCAAGATGAATTGCTTAAATAAAGTGAACAGCATCATAAAAATAATTTTTTGAGTGTAGTAAATACATAATAAAGTGTAAACTAAAATTCTATAAAATTATGTCTAAAAGAATGAAAAAAAAGTAATTTGAAATACTACAAGTGAATTTAGGCATCACAATAATATAATATAATAGGAAACATTTATATCATTTTTCAAAGGTTCTAAAATATTACATTTAACTGTTATTTATTATTAATATTATTGTTGCTAATACATTATTAGTAATTAATGCTGGCAAAGATGATCTTAATGTATATGAAAAATGTGCATGCACAATTAAACATCCAATATTGTTTGATATCAATACATTTAATAATATCTCATTCTGGCCAATAACTAACATCTCATGCATCCCTATATTTTATTAAATTAATTAGTACATACATCAATATGCTTTTCCTTAGAAAAATCTTCAAAAAAAAGATAATTTAAAGACATATTTTTGTGGTGGATAAAAGCATTGAAAAACTTTACTAAAACTGGGTTTAAAAGTCAACGTATTCTTTAATTATTTAGGCCATTTTGCTCAGTCCATATGAAATCATTTTTAGTGCATTATTCGTGAAAACATCGTCCATATCTTTAGTGCTACTCTTTATCACATTACACATTTATGAGTTTGTATTTCACATGAATGGCTTCCAACATTTCACAGTGATGAGCTTTTAACTATCTTCTTAAATCCCTGAGTCTCGGCCACGAGCATAAACTGACATGTGAAGCCATTTTGGATTATATTTAATATTTGTGCATCACTTTTTTTACAAGAGGTTTTTCCCCCAACATTAAAATATTTGAAGTGTCATCAGCCATCATCTGTTAGTTTGAGCCGGGGGTAAAGGCCATCTGGTAATTTCCCTCTCGGTTCAAGGGTCATCTGCATTTGTTTCCTCTGAATATTCTGTGATCTTAACGAACTCCATCTCGTTTTTCACTACCTCTGCTTTCTTTGAGTTCATTAAATTTATTGTGCAGAGAGTCAGTGAAATACACTATGGTGTATCTTCGTTTGAAAATCACATCTGCATGTGTATGTGTACTTGAGCTAGTGTGTATGTGTGCACACTTGAGCCGAGGCTGTTCCAGAAATTCATTTATCCCCATCACCATGTGAGTGCGGATAAGGTGATGGTGGCTAGTTTGAAGAAGACTCCCTTGAAAATCTTTAAGCCCCTTTTCAAAGGATTACCCACGGTGGCGTCGAACACTCGACAATGCATGTGGAGGTACTGAGGGACTAGCCGTAAGTTTAATTAGAAACATGGAGGGAGGTCGCTGGGCTATCTGCCGAAAAAAAATGAACACATTTTAGTCCCGGCCCTCACACAGGCACTCTACTGTCAGGATGCAGGGACTTCAAAGCGAAGAGCAGTTGCGGGTATGGTTTCAGCTCTGTTTGGTTTGCTTGGAGAGCCGTTTTCAGACAGAACATGCTGGAAGCTCGGGCCGACCTTTCTGTGGGTCCTGTGCGCCGAATATAAATCAATGTCACATTGAACATAATTGCAACATGTAAACTGTAAAAATGATCAGATATAACAATCGCATTTAAACTCTGGTGTAAATCAAGATTTCCCAAACTGGGGTTTGCGAACACCTGGGGGTTTGTTAAGGGAGCTTCAGGAGGTTTGTGAGAAAAAATAAATTTTCATTTTTATTTAAAAATTTTTCCAAAAGATTATATTCTTTAGTGTTTTTAAAGATTTTTTTGCTTTGCATCTCCCCTGACAGGCGAAGGTGTTCCCACAGTGGGCGTAAATTCCCGAAACACTAATAATTAAATCATAAAAATACTAAATGAAAATAATTAATTTAAAAAAACAATCAAAACAAAACATTTGTGAATGTCAACAAGTATTTTTATTTGTTTACCTGCATGTCATGTGACCTAAATGGGAAACATGGTGGTGGAAAAAATATGAGATGGAGAAAAATATATTTACAGTGGGGAGAACAAGTATTTGATACACTGCTGATTTTGCAGGTTTGCCCACTTACAAAGCATGTAGAAGTCAGTAATTTTTATCATAGGTACACTTCAACTGTGAGTGACAGAACCTAAAAAAATCCAGAAAATCATTGTATGATTTTTAAAGGTCAAATGGCATGAACATTTTTTTTAACATTAAAGGGTTAGTTCACCCAAAAATGAAAATTCTGTCATTAATTACTCACCCTCATGTCGTTCGACACCCGTAAGACCTCCGTTCATATTCGGAACACAAATGAAGATATTTTAGTTGAAAGCTGATGGCTGAGAAAGGCTTCAGATAGGCCTCCATTGGCATTCAGTACATTTACACTCCCAAGACGCATAAAAGGCACTTAAAACGTCGTTACAAAGTCCATCTCACCACAGTGACTCTACAATAATTTTACGATGCGACGACAATAGTTTTTGTGCGCAAAAAAAAATCAAAATAACACCTTTATCCAACTTGTTCTTGTCTTCCGTGTGTGCCTCCACGACGCATGCGCGAGAATATTACGCAGATCCGGCGTTCGGACACATGACCCAGAAGCGATTTGTTTACAAGCAGAGGAAGACGCGCGTATCTAAGCTGTTGAATTCTACATTGATCGTGCTTTAGGTCTCGGCGTAGTTCTCAAAATGGGGCTTAAGTGTGCATTTCATGGATTCCCGAACGCTGGCGCTACGTCATATTCTCGCGCATGCGTCGTGGAGGCACACACGGAAGACAATAACAAGTTGGATAAAGGTGTTATTTTGATTTTTTTTTGTGCACAAAAACTATTGTCGTCGCATCGTAAAATTATTGTAGAGCCACTGTGGTGAGATGGACTTTGTAACGACGTTTTAAGTGCCTTTTATGGATCTTGGAAGTGTGAATGTACTGAATGCCAATGAAGGCCTATCTGAAGCCTTTCTCAGCCATCAGCTTTCAACTAAAATATCTTCATTTGTGTTCCGAATATGAACGGAGGTCTTACGGGTGTCGAACGACATGAGGGTGAGTAATTAATGACAGAATTTTCATTTTTGGGTGAACTAACCCTTTAATATGAGTTCCCCTAGCCTGTATATGGTCCCCAAGTGGCTAGAAATTTTGATGGGTGTAAACCGAGTTCTGGCTGTCTTTCTCTGCCTTTGAGAAAATGAGAGCTCAGACGAGCTGATCTTGAATTTTCCTGTTATGACATCATTCCAGGAAAGGTTACCTCCCCTTCCTCTGCTTTGCCCGCCCAGAGCACTTGGAGAAAATGGATTCAGTTTCTGTCAGCACAGGCTTTACAAACAGACTTTACGATATGGATTCGACAGCACCGCGACAAACAGTGAGTAACAGTGTTCATTAATGCCTGATCTGTGATCAGTGATTTCTGATGTGTAGCTAATCATTCAAGTTCACACAGACTTTCTCTCTAGATCGTTTAGTGATCGCCGTCTTGATGCCCTAAGCGTAATGCATCAGTGAATCAAGCCAGTGACTAAAACGATCGTTTCTGTTAGTAGCATGAAACAAATCCGTTTTTTAAGTGATTAAACTACAGAAAGCGATCAAAGAACACTCTTTATAATGTCAATTACACTGTCAATCACGTCGCGAGTGTATCTGCACACTTGCCCAAACTGCCGTTATAATGAATGACGCTGTTATGCTGCACAACGCTCTTACTGTATTCATGTCCATGTTGTGTTTGCTATTAGTTGTGGTAAAAGCATTTTGTGAGAGAAAACGTGTTGCATTGAGGAGATCACTGCATTCACACGATCAACAGACTGTCTGTCTACTCAATGCTCATCACTGCAGCTTTTCATGTGATAGGAATAGATCATAAAATAATGCTATAATCAACACTTTGATGATTCGTTCATCTTGACGGCTGTAATGGTACATTACATGTGTTACAAAGGTGGAAGACAGAGAGTTGATGTGACTGGGACTGTTTATTCAGAACTCTCAGATACAAATAAGCTTGCGCTAACAGCACAGCGCTCTCAACAACTCAGTACGTTACAATAAATGTAGCAGACCCCGTCCGAATGATGGCTAGACTTTACTGATGTTTCAGGAGTTTATTGAAACCGTTTATCTCCAAAAATCACCGTAAGAGCTGAACAAAAAACAAAGAAGTGCGCATAAACACCTCGTACACACAAACTCTCTCTCCATAGCATTATCAATAACTAACAATACAGCGAAATACACAAACATACTCATTACAAATGACAGTAAACAAGCACATACACACCTATTGTCTTCTCACGGGGGGGGGGGGTTGCTAAACAAACTGTAAACTTTAAATCTTCTTAAACCCACTGAATGATGAACCGCGAGCTGTCACGAGTGCTCCCTCTTTTTTCATATCGCTCCGTAGACTGCAACACCCGTCAAAATAAAAGTCCCTACTTTTTTACACAGATAATACAGACCTAAAACCCATTTAAACGCACAGAAATGTCAAAAATGTACACAAAAACAAATTATAAGATATATTACAATGAAGTCTGTTACAATAAAACTTCCTCCAGCTCTCCGTGGTTCACGAGTGCCCAGTCAGTCTCTCCCTCTCAAGCATCCAGTGCCTCGCTAAACCACGCCCCCTCCGCAACATAATCTAACACTCATTTCAAATGCAAAGATGTCAGCCAATCACAACAGTGGGCATTTTCACTGAAGTCTCACAGCAGACACACCCCTTGAAACAGAGCATTCAAGCCATAGGGGTAATAACAGTATAGAAAAAATGCCTTTTATTTCTAAATTATGACATTTTTTGGTGTAAAAATCATACTAAGAATATCGGGAAACATTATAAATGCCAATGCCATGGGACCTTTAAGTAATTAATTTGCATTTTATTGCATGACATAAGTATTTGATACATCAGATTAATATTTGGTACAGAAACCTTTGTTTGCAATTACAGAGATCATACGTTTCCTGTAGTTCTTGACCAGGTTTGCACACACTGCAGCAGGGATTTTGGTCCACTCCTCCATACAGACCTTCTCCAGATCCTTCAGGTTTCAGGGCTGTCGCTGGGCAATACGGACTTTCAGCTCCCTCCAAAGATTTTCTATTGGGTTCAGGTCTGGAGACTGGCTAGGCCACTCCGGGACCTTGAGATGCTTCTTATGGAGCCACTCCTTAGTTGCCCTGGCTATGTGTTTCAGGTCATTGTCATGCTGGAAAACCCAGCCACGACCCGTCTTCAATGCTCTTACTGAGGGAAGGTTGTTGGCCAAGATCTCGCAATACATGGGCCCCATCCATCCTCCCCTCAATACGGTGCAGTCGTCCTGTCCCCTTAGCAGAAAAGCATCCCCAAGGAATGATGTTTCCACCTCCATGCTTCACGGTTGGGATGGTGTTCTTGGGGTTGTACTCATCCTTCTTCTTCCTCCAAACACGGCGAGTGGAGTTTAGACCAAAAAGCTCTATTTTTGTCTCATCAGACAACATGACCTTCTCCTATTCCTCCTCTGGGTCATCCAGATTGTCATTGGCAAACTTCAGACGGGCCTGGACATGCACTGGCTTGAGCAGGGGGACCTTGCGCGCACTGCAGGATTTTAATCCATGACGGCGTAGTGTGTTACTAATGGTTTTCTTTGAGACTGTGGTCCCAGCTCTCTTCAGGTCATTGACCAGGTCCTGCCGTGTAGTTCTGGGCTGATCCCTCCCCTTCCTCATGATCATTGATGCCCCACGAGGTGAGATCTTGCATGGTGCCCCAGACTGAGGGAGATTGACCGTAATCTTGAACTTCTTCCATTTTCTAATAATTGCGCAACAGTTGTTGCCTTCTCACCAAGCTGCTGTCCTGTAGCCCATCCCAGCCTTGTGCAGGTCTACAATTTTATCCCTGATGTCCTTACACAGCTCTCTGGTCTTGGCCATTGTGGAGAGGTTGGAGTCTGTTTGATTGAGTGTGTGGACAGGTGTCTTTTATACAGGTAACGAGTTCAAACAGGTGCAGTTAATACAAGTAATGAGTGGAGAACAGGAGGGCTTCTTAAAGGAAAACGAACAGGTCTGTGAGAGCAGGAATTCTTACTGGTTGTTAGGTGATCAAATACTTAGGTCATGCAATAAAATGCAAATTAATTAATTAATTAAAAATCTTACAATGTGATTTTCTGGATCTCTGTTTTAGATTCTGTCTCTCACAGTTGAAGTGTACCTATGATAAAAAATTACAGACCTCTACATGCTTTGTAAGTAGGAAAACCTTCAAAATCGCCAGTGTATCAAATACTTGTTTTCCCCACTGTATATTTTAGAACTTTTGCGTTTGCTCGCAAAACTTTTGCATTCCCCCGAGAAACGTTGCATTAGCTTGCAAAGAACTTGAAAGTTTTGCAAGCGAACGCAAAGTTTCTCGGGAGAAACATTGATATATAATTTTTCCTCCCATCTATTGTTTTTCCCATCTCCATGTCCCTTTAGGGGCTCCGTACTGTTAACCAACATCAGAGAAGCGTGAACATGCGAATGTGGTGTTAAATTACAATCTCAGGGGGTATTTGAAGTAAATATTTTAGGTTAAAGGGTTTTGGCTGACAAAAAAATTTTGCAAGTGTGAAATTCTGAGTGTACGTACGGATGCACAAGTTTCGATGATTGACAGTGGAAACCTCAACGTCGGTGTTTCACGGCTGTGAACAAGAAACAGGCTCGGTTGAACACCTTTGGTATCCACTGATTATCCGCAACATAATATCAGTGACCAAAAATGCATTATGTCTGGCGATTTTAAATCAGCACACAAATATTTTTAAATATTAAAATAAAAGGATTCCGGAGAAGTGTTCAGTCTTTCCGCTCGCAAATTCCGCCAAATAAATAGCAAATCGCCATGGTGCAAGAGCAACTGGCTTTTAAAGGGAATGGGAGATGAGACTCTGATTGGTTTATTGCACATTACGCCCCAAAACATACCCATGACTCATTAACAGACAAGGTACAACCCTTTTGGACCATACGCCAACTGTTTTTTCCATCATTAAACTAGCAAAAGTGGATTTGGACACACCCTAAATCTCAAATGCACAAAGTTGCCATGTGTGTTTATTATAAGCGTCTTCGGTCATAAATGTGTTTGCAGTGGGGTTTTTTTTTTCCCGTTTTGTTATTTACAGAGTTGCAGAGGGCTGGTAAGCACAATTAAAAGGTTAAATGAGTCTAGCATCTAGCAAATCTAGCAGTAGTGCACATGGCATTAGTGTGATAATAAGGTACAAGGAACAATTTGGCCATTTCAACAGATTTTGCTTATGACAAACAAAATGAAAGTCCTTTGATATTTAGAATCATGTGAGCAAGCTTTTGTGGCAATAACATTTGATCAAGTTTTACAAATTTCTCCTTAAGGGGTTTATTCAAATTTTCGAGTCACTTTAATCTCGCTTCGTTTATAACACAAGAAGCTTGGCTTTATAGCATCATTTGCAGTGGGTTGATCTCCTGAGGTGCCAAACAGAATGTTTAATAATTACCTATGAAATCTTGTCCCTGGTGCTCAAGGAGAAATAGACTGATTGTTTTTTTGGGGGAAAAACAACCCCTGGGGCATCAATATCAACAGGAAGCAGAAATTAGTTATTACATTCTAAGCTCACATAATTTGGATGTCAGGCAGTCTTGTATAAACAAACACAAACTACATCCACAACTACTTTTTATAAGCTTGTCACTATTGATTCCACTTCTATGAAACCATTAATGTCAGAGAGAAAATAGACCTTGCACACACACATCTATTCATCTCGGTGATTACCAGTGCGAATTCAAGCCTATATTTGGATTGGTTGGAAATTGACATTTATTATTCTTGATGACAAGATGCACAGGCGGCGGACTCCTTCATCGCCATCTTCCTTTCCCGCTGAGAGTAACAGGCAAGTCAGACTCTGAGGAATCTCTGCTTCTCAAATCAGGGTTTATTATTGAGCGCTTTTCTGTGAATTGCAGTCCGCCGTCTCTCAGGATGGATGTGCTGAGGTAGAGCGCTGGGGTAATTTGTGGATGTGCTGAATTCAAGGTCATGTTTTTGATTCCAGATATGCTGAACAATCACAGATTTTGCAGCGCTAGTGAAACGGGAGCCTGGGGCCTCTGCAGATATATTCATTCATTCGTTGATCCTTATACGACCTCTAGGGTCAGAGCTGGAGCCTATCCCAGTTTCTTTAGGCCCTGCAGAAATACTATAAGAAACATCATTCCTATAATAAATAATGCTAAAAAAAAAGAACCAAAGGTTTACTTGATGATCCGATTACTTGATGAGGTTCTTACAACATATACCTTTCAGGAAAGAACTCAAAATCTAGTCTTGCGTAGCCAGACCTTCAGATTAACGGTAGAAGGTCTGGACTCTTTCGCAGCCCAGAGGACATTTGACTGATATGTAGCGCAACCAATCACAGTTCGATTTGTTCCGCATCATGGTTTGGGGTGTGAAAATGTATGTCCCTGCAATAACAGACATCTAAAAACAGACATCTAGAAATTATTCATTCAAGAATGATGTGTAAATTTACAGCAACAATGGAGGTGGGAACTTCACATGCTTTTGAAAATCCAGCGTTTAGTTGATCCTGGTAAGCTCTCATTGTCACAGTTGTAAACACGACGGCGTTCTTCTTCCACAAAAGAGTTTGGCATCACAGCATTTGTTTCCAGGCAGACCGTTAAAGAACACAACACACTCGTCTCACGGACATCTTGTAGAATTCAACCAATCAGATGACGACTTTGAAACTCCTGAAGTGTTTCCAGAAAAGTGTGCCTTATGCATCAGACGTTCAGCCAACGGTCCGTGGGCGTGACATCTGAGGCTGAGACTACTCAAAATCTAACTTTTGTGGCCTGCTCAATTTACTTAATAATGCAAAGAATTAAATGCACAAAGTTACAGAATTTGCTACAGCTTTGACATTATGTGCAATCCATTCGAATTTGCTTAATCCACCTGTGTTGGTGTTAGCATCGAATAGCTAAAATTGGTATGGGGATTTCTAATTCTCAGCATGCTTTGCATGGGCCTGGATTGGGAGAGTAAAGGCCTGTACACACCGGGACGAATATCGCGCGCGCTTATCGCCAGCGTTTTTCGTGCCGTTTTTCGGCGCGTCTTGAGTGTTCACACCCAAGCGATTTTCACTGGCGCTGCGCCGAGTGAACGTGCACATTCAGTCGATGCGCTCCCGGTACACAAGATGGTGCTGCGGCACTTTAAGCCTCTGACACTCGCTTGTCACAAAGAAGGAGAAGAGAGACAGTATTTACGTGCTTGCCAAAACCATAGACATATTATGTATATGGACAAAACTATTCACACACTTTTTGCTAACTGGCAAGCAGCATTAGCAGTTCATCTTCTTCTTTGTCTACTTACTACTCCTTCGTCGTATCAATGTGTGCTCGGCAAGACCGTTTTGTGCTTGAGCGCCACCAAGTCGTGTTTTACTGTCACTTCAGCAGCTCCAGGCACGTGAACAAAAGCGCCGATCTCATTGGTCGGACAGTTTTTTACGCGCCGTGTCAAAATAAAAAAACGAACCCGAGGCGTTTTTTTTTAAATGACGCTTTTACGCCTGGCGTTTTGCGCGTCGGTGTGAACACTCACATTGGCGCCCATTGTTTAGTACCGAGGCGTTAAACGTCGGCGATAAACGCGTGCGAAAATCGTCCCGGTGTGAACAGGCCTTAAGGCTGCATCCAAAATCACATACTTCCCTACTATATAGTAGGCAAAAAAAGTATGTGACAAAAGAAGTATGTCCAAATACACAGTACTCATAAAAGAGTTGGCAAAAAGTACCCAGATGACCTACTTTTGGCTACATTCTGAAGTGTGCATACGATGGACGCTTTACTATCCCATGAGGTCATGGGAGAAGATTTATGAATAGCAGTGAAGCGACGTATAACTGACGATTGTAGGTCACATGATAATGACAGCATGGCGAATGTATTACATCCAGATAACATTCATATAATAAGTTGTGAAGTAATTACTTATTCAAAATAAGTACCTATTCAAGAGTATGCGATTTCAGACGTAGCATTCATGTTTAAAGTTTTTTTAAGCACAATGATCTTAGTGTTATTTGTGGATTTAGAAGTGTTTTTGCGACTTTTGTTGTGAAGAGTGATGCTTGTGCTTGGGTTGAGGATGGCTAATTTACATAAGTAATAGATATTTCCATTTAAAAAGCAAATGTAGCCTATTACATATGTCAGTTAGTGGGCAACAACAAGAGATTCAGTTCAGTTGGTTATTGCATTTACCTATGTAATTTAGTTAAGTTTCAGCCATACATGGTTTACTGGAGTATATTTGACAAGAAAATGCTGTTTCACTCTTTCTACTTCACAATTTCACATTTAATTCAATGTCACTATTCATTGTGACACAATTTCTGAGTGAAATTAGTTTATACACCATTTCTTTCAGTGCAGTTTTGCCTTCTTCCCAGCATGCACTAGGACATTGAATACCTAAAAGTGTTGTGTTGTTTGACCATTTGCCAGTTTTATTGACATTGTTGCTGTTGATGTCAAAATGAGTTTGTTCCTCTTCTTATTATGACCAGATAGATTGTTAGAATTGTTGTTTATCATGTACCAAGTGTTGAGGTCCATATGTGGTGGGTAGTGTATTTTTGTGTTTGTGTGCAGGTATACACAGCTCAAGCATAACATTATGACTTATCCTAATATTGTGTCGGTCCCCCTTTTGGGTCCAAAACAGCCCTGACCCGTCGAGGCATGGACTCCACTAGACCCCTGAAGGTGTGCTGTGGTATCTGGCACCAACATCTTAGCAGCAGATCCTTTAAGTCTTGTAAGGTGGGTCCTCCATGGATCAGACTTGTTTGTTCAGCACATCCAACAGATGCTCAATTGGATTGAGATCTGGGGAATTTGGAGGTCAAGTCAACACCTCAAACTTGTTGTTGTGCTCCTCAAACCATTCCTGAACCATTTTTGCATTATCCTGCTGAAAGAGACCACAGCCACCAGGGAATACCGTTTCCATGAAAGGGTGTATATGGTCTGCAACAATGCTTAGATAGGTGGTACGTGTGAAACTAACCTCCACATGGATGGCAGGACCCAAGGTTTCCAAACAGAACATTGCCCAAAGCATCACACTGCCTCGGCCGGCTTGCTACCTTCCCATAGTGCATCCTGGTGCCATGTGTTCCCCAGGTAAGCGAAGCACTTCCTTCATTGCTCCGTGGTCCAGTTCTGATGCTCACTGTTGGTGCTTTCGGGGGTGGACAGGGGTCAGCATGGGCACACTGACTGTCTGTGGCTTATGCAGCCCATACGCAACAAACTGCGATGCGCTGTGTATTCTGACACCTTTCTATCAGAACCAGCATTAACTTCTTGAGCAATTTGAGCTACAGTAGCTCGTCTGTTTGATCGGACCATACGGACCAGCCTTCACTCCTCACGTGCATCAATGAGTCTTGGCCGCCCATGACCCTGTCGCCGGTTCACCACTGTTCCTTCCTTGGAGCACTTTTGATAGAAACTGACCACTGCAGACTGGGAACACCCCACAAGAGCTACAGTTTTGGAGATGCTCTGACCCAGTCGTCTAGCCATCACAATTTGGCCCTATTCAAACTCGCTAAAATCCTTACGCTTGCGCATTTTTCCTGCTTCTAACACATCAACTTTGAGGAAAAAAAGTTCACTTGCTGCCAAATATATCCCACCCACAACAGTGATGAAGCAATAATCAATGTAATGTTATGCCTGATCGGTGGATATTGTTATAATGATGGTAGGTTATTAATCATAATGCGTACACAGGCGCAAAGGGGAGACAAAAGCCTCAATCAAGTCAGTCCAAATAATATTTTTGTGCATATCTGGTTGAAATTTGATAATTTTTAGTAAGTGTGAAAAGCAAAGAAATCACATGAAATGAGATGCAGTTGAGCAACATATGTGGTTTGAAATCTTATTCAAATCGCATTTCTGGAAATCTGAAATGGATTTAGCTTGGTTTGTCACTTTCTCACGCCACATATAACATAAACATGCTGAAAGTCCCTGCAGAAACAAGGTTGTGTTGTTGCAAAGTGCCTTTCGAGCAGAACATTAACAATATAATGTAGATTTTGCAAACCCCTCCACGTTGCTGTTGTTGTTTTTGACATATGCCTACTAACGCAACATCACTGCCATAGAAACCAATGCAGATATTGCAGAAAACGAAAGAACGCCATGGGACACACAAATCAGATCTGAGCAGTAGCAGTCAATCATTTAGATCAGATTTCAATCGGATACACAAGTAATCGGATTTGGACTGACAGTGTGAGCATAGCCAATAAAGCCTCAACTCCAATTAGCAAACAACAATGATCCCAAACAATTCATGATGGACAAAATCAAATCCCGCCCTACAGTTTTCTCAGTCGAGAAGCTGTTTCACTCAGATATACTGTACCTCACAATAGGGAAGAAAAATGATCATAATTTCCATTGCATGCTAACTTGAAGTACTAACCCACCCCTTTCAAAACTTTCAAATGCCAACCTTCTAAAAATACCTGACCCCTTTATCAGAAATGCTGAAGTGTACTTTACAAATGGCTCTCCATTGGACATCATAAATGATGCAGGCAATGGATTTATAGCTTATAATCGGTAGCTCTTAGTTCATGGGAAATATTGCCCACGGAAATCTAAAACCTAAAAGGGTAGGAAACTATTTTTTTTCAATAGCTTGCTTGTTTGACCAAGACTAGAACATTTCTTATGTTTAAGAAATCTGCCTAGGAAATATTTATATTTAGTTCCTGGGAGCTTGACACATATTTTAACATTACAGATTCAGTACACCTCAGCAAACACCCAGAGCACCACAGCAGTGCGTTTTCAACAGACAAGCATATTTTGTTCAGAAAATGTAAACAAGAATCCAGTTCTTGTTATTGCGATTGCAATTAGTTTACCCTGATCTCATGAGGGAAAACGTGGCTATGAATAAGTTTTCCCAAAATACTGACCTGAAGGTACAAATCCACATTTTCTCATGAGATCAGGCAGAATTAATTATGCCAATCCATGCTGTTGCATGCCATTTTAGATTTTAAAACAGATTTACAGCAGATTTACAGACAAGTGCATATCAATGTTTTAGTCTGAAACTTCATGACATTCTCCACAGAGGTCACAAATTGCGACTTGTAGGTTTCAATAATATGTGTAAATTGACACAGGGTTGCATTTTTGGAATAAAGTTACAATAGAAAACACTCACGCCATAAAACTCTAACTGACCCTGGTCCAGTCACGCACTATAGACATCAGGCACTGTTAAACTAAGTAAACAAATGCATGAGCAAATATGATTCATGCAGCCCAACTGTCAGACAGAGAAGGACACAATTCCCATTGGGAGCTTAACTAACCTTAGCTGTTTGCCAGGTCATTTCTGCAGGGCTTGCGAGGCCAAACCAAAGCCAACCCAAAATACTGTGTTCCACAGCCCGTTCCCATGCAGCTCATTCTAGATGTGACAGAATTAGACCTTTCGTCTCCAACACTTCAGAACGATACTGGCCTGCGTTGGGAAATTAGCCTTATAAAGAGAACATAGACTGAAAGGGTGTGCGGTTAACTTTTAGGAGATGTCAGGGTTAGGAGTGCAATAACAGCTCTGGGCGAATATGTTTGGATGTCTTTGAGACATTGTTGATGATTCAGATGTTCATCTGCTGAAAATATTCAGACCTCCCCTGCAGTGTCATTGTTCTGGCAGCCAACCAAGAGAAGCAATTCACAAGAGCGTGAACTGACCACACATGAATTGATGCATTAAATCTGTCGATCTGTTAAGAAATATTGAAAAGAAAGATGTTAGCAACTAAAACATATCCTCGAGTATTTGTGTGATTCAAAATAATCAAATGGCATAGTAAATAAAACATAAAAGCTTTCACTAAAGAAGGAGCGCTGTAGTGTTTGTGGTCTGCGTGTCAGATGATTAGAGATGATTCCCAGCACAGCAACACTGACTAACAGATCTGACTGAACAAGCGTTCTAAAACCTCTAGATGAAATAGACACTACGGAGAGAGTTGGTAAGTTTGTGAACAAATCAGGGCCGTAACCACCATAGACATTGGCCCCACCAATATCTGAAATTCTTGCACTGCTCTGCTGCACGCCATTATATTAAAAGCTTGTTTCCGCCACAGAATAAAAAATAAAAAAGCTATTGCTGATATAAAGTTGCAATTGCTTGTTATAAAGTCAGAATTGCGAGATATAAACAATCGTAATTGCGACTTTTTATCTCATAATTCTGACTTTTTTTCTCAGAATTGCGATACAAAGTCGCAATTGTTTATATCTCGCAATTCTGACTTTATAACAAGCAATTGCTACTTTATATCACGCAATTCTGACTTTATTATTCACAATTGTGAGAAATTAAGTTAAAATTGTGAGATATAACGTTACAATTGTGAGATATAAACTTGCAATTCTGAGAAAGAAAGAAAAAATGCCCCCCCTCAGAACTGGACTATATATATCTCACAATTCTGACTTTATAACTCGCAATTGCGACTTTATATCTCGCAATTCTGACTTTATAACTTTAATTTAATTTATTCTTTAGTCAGGGACAATACACATTAATAATACATAAAATATGTAAAAATGCACCAGATTTAGCCAACACTGGCTAATTTTCATCCGAAGTCCCTTGGCAGGTTGATGTTAAGGACAGGTACAAGACAAGACAAAACAAAACAAAACAAAAGATATACGAAAATAGTGTACCCAAATGCCTATAAATGAGAAACCACAATGTTATACATTTTAATTCTTTAAGCTCCGTTGGAAGTCTATTCCACTCATGTGTTCCTCTGAAAGCAAAAGATAACTGACCAAAAGTAGTTCTTCTTAGTGGTACATTACAATCACCCCTTGTACCGGCTCGTGTATACCGTCCTGTTATCTGACCAATCTGATCTGTCTGAGGCCATTTTGTATCGCTGTTGTTGTGGTATAGTGATAGGCTACAGGCAGGAGTGGTGTTGCTGCAATGCCGACGAAACACTGTTATTTTCATCCGGATTGCAGGTCTGGGGATGGGCGTTTAACATACAGCATGTTATATGCATGTGTTTGAGACAGAGGGGAACAGGTCTCAGATATATGCTGCCCATCATAAAGCACGAGACAGACAGGGTCGGAGGAGAAGACTGGAAAATGTGACATAATGGACAATATTCGTCCGTTGCAATTCATGAGCGGTTCAGTGTGAATCATGCGCGACGGGCGCGCCTCCCGCTGCACATTTCACGGAGGAAAACATCCACAATCTTCGCGAGTTCAATGCCGGATTTGCACCTCGGCTTGTCCTGAAAGCTGGATTTACAAACAGAAGCTGTTAACGGGCCACAACCTGTAAGTCTGATTCATTTTTCGTCGATGTGTTTTCCTGTAATAGTAATTGTACTTTGTAGCAAGGAAGTAAACAGATGACAACGCTGTTCTGCAAACCAGTCTGTTAAATGCTCATTCATACTTAACGTTATCCAACGAACACCTAACGTTACAAACACCTAACGTTAAAATCTCAACAGCGAACTTGGCATTAGTGTAAATGATTCTTTGATTAGAGCTTTTATGTATTGTTTATCTACAGGCATGCTAAACATGGTTCTGTGTGTGATTTGGCCACTAGTAAAGCCAGTGTTTAGTGTTCGTTTTGGGTTAATAGTTCTTGCCACAGATATTTGGCTATAATCGTTCTAAAAATACAAAAGTGCCATTCAGTAGCGATCACTATAGATCCGCAGTCTTTACTCTTGAGGACTGAACAGGTTCTGCTCGATCATCTTCACTAAAATGTTCTGGGTCTGATTCGGGCTCAGATTGGTATGGTTTTATTGACGCCATCGTTTCTAATACTGACCAAAGCACAGCCTCCAGGTAAGGTAAGGGGCGTGACGTTTCCGACAAACGTGCACTGCGGTTAGCGAATCACAACACACTGGGCCAGCTAACCAATCTGAGCCCATTGCGTATTTTTGAGGGACTGGCTTCATACAACCCGGAAAGCATCAGACCGTTTTTACAAGGAGGGACAGAGCAGTTTAGAATAAAGGTCAAATATATGAAAAATAATGCTTTTTTTTTTTTTAAACGAAGCATGAACACATGTTACAGTGCACCCCACAAACACAATCAAGCCTTCAAAAGAATGTGTTTTAACACCCCTTTAAAAACAAGTACTAAATCAGCAAATAGTATCAAATGTTCCCAACTTAAAATGGAAAACTTAGTTAAAATACTACAATGGTGAAAACTATTTAGCTTTTTATCTAGAACCTTGAGAGTTTGAGAACCTTGAGAGAACTTGAAATTGTGATATAAAGTCAGAATTGCATGATATAAAGTCAAAATTGTGTGGTATAAAGTCAGAAATGTGAGATATAAAGTCGCAATTGCAAGAAAAAGTCAGATTTTTTTATACATTTATATCTCACAATTCTATCTTTATAACTTGCAATTCTGACTTTATATCTCACAATTATGACTTTATATCACACAATTCGGACTTTATATCTCACAATTCGGACTTTATATCACACAATTCGGACTTTATATCACACAATTCGGACTTTATATCACACAATTCTAACTTTATAACTTGCAATTGCGAGTTTATAGCTCACAATTCTGAGAATGAATTGCAAGATGTAAACTCACAATTGTGAGATAAAAAGTCAGAAATGTGAGATATAAAGTCGCAATTGCAAGAAAAAGTCAGATTTTTTTATACATTTATATCTCACAATTCTATCTTTATAACTTGCAATTCTGACTTTATATCTCACAATTATGACTTTATATCACACAATTCGGACTTTATATCTCACAATTCGGACTTTATATCACACAATTCGGACTTTATATCACACAATTCGGACTTTATATCACACAATTCGGACTTTATATCACACAATTCTAACTTTATAACTCGCAATTGCGAGTTTATAGCTCACAATTCTGAGAAAGAATTGCAAGATGTAAACTCACAATTGTGAGATAAAAAGTCGCAATTATCTTTTAAAATATTTTATTTGGTGGCAGAAACAAGCTTTCATACCATTACAGTGCTCTGTATGTTGTTAGAATGACAAAAAGGTTTAAAAGTTACATTTTAGTCGACAATGCCAAAATGATTGAGATGGCCAATCAAATCAAAGTAGTTCAAACCGTTCATAGAAGCAGCATGTGAATTCCAGCGCAAAGCATCAGTGGCCACGCTTCCGTTATTGATAATTATTGATCCGGTATTTTCTAAATGTCGATCAAAAAAAACTATTACGAAATGACAGCGTTTCAATTAAGCGATGTTATGTGACTAAAACTGAATTTTTTTTCTCACGCCAACGGATGTTGGTAGATTTACATATATCACAGCCACCACACTAGCCATTATTTTTAATCGAAGGAGACGTAAGCGTGTTATCCAAGCATTAATGGCAAGGAAAGCCCCTTATACTTGGGAGCGGCCACATATGAGATGTTTCTGGGTGTTTCTCCCTCATATCTGCTTCAAGGTCTTGATAAATTGGGGCATTTCTTTGTCTGTCTCATCTTCTGTCCAAACATACCGCTTCATCTTTTACGAATTATCAACTTTTACTTGCACCAGGAGGCCTGTAAATGCGAAAAAAAGTGTTTCGATTGCAGTTTTGCGAAATATTCCTTTTTCGAATTGCCTGAAAAATGGCCTCATGTGAGCGTAAATCTTTTGTGCGATATGGAATTTTTTTGCGAAATTGACGTGTTTCCATTGGACGTATTTTCAATTGACAATTTTAATTTGTGCGTTTTGAATTGAAAATATGCATTTAAGTGATTCATGTAATTCCTGAGTGTGACAAGAAACATTTTAAGTTTTCGACATATTCAGCATACAAATAAAAGTAAATATGTGCTTGTTTTAATGCAAATTCATGCAAATATTATTTGCAAACAGATCTAAATTATTATTTCCCAAATAGAATTAGACAATGCAAAAAGTCTGCACTCTAATATTGATTTTATTGACTTGAAACAAGGAGATTGTCACAATGACAAGTGAGAGTGCCCCTGATTACCACCTGAGGGCACTCCACCCCGGATTGTCACTCCATTACAAACTATGTTACCCATAATCCTTTGCCCGGACTCATCATCACTCATTGTTTGCACCTGTGTCACATTACCTCATTACCCCATTACCCCAGCCTATATAAACCATGTTCACTCTATCATTAACGGTCAAGTCTTGTTTTGTTGTAAACTGCATTTCTGAGCATTTCCCTGGTTTCATGTCTCTGGTTTTGGATTTCTTGCCTGTTCCGTGGATTACCCGTTTGCCTGTCTCTCCTGCCTTGTTTGCCTGTTTGGACTGCTTGCCTGTGTATGACCTGTTGCCTGTTTTTGACTACGATTGTGGATTACCCCTTACAAATAAAGCTGCATTTGGATTCTCACCCTCTGTCTCGGAGCAGTACGTTACAGAGATACAAAGACACGTTTCGGGTGATTTGCCTTTGTCAGTGCCAAATAGAATTAGACCTAGAATCCATCGGTGTCCCTCTCCCCTCCCCCCTGGACATTTTCCTTGCAAGATGCTCCAGAAAAGCCACCAGCATTGTGAAGGACCCCACCCATTCCTCCCACAGTTCCTACCAGCACCTGCTATCAGGAAGACATACCAGAGCATCAGAGCCCGCTCTGCCAGACTGCTCAACAGCTTCTTCCCCCCAGGCTGTGAGAGCCCTAAACTCCAATCACCCCACTCCCCTCAGAACCCCGCTCAAAGCCCTACATCCTGAACCAGAAACATTTCAACACCCACCCAACCAACCACACACTTAACCTCTTGTTGCTATTGTCCCCCAAGTACTGTTCATTTAAAAAATTGATTACAATTCCTATGTGCAATACTATGTGAGCGGATGCGTGGGCCTTATTACTCTTGTGTCTCCCTGTTGTCCAATGAACACTTTAATTACTTTTCTCTCATCTGGCACTGTCCCTGTTTGCAGTGTTTTTGCCCTGTCTTCTGTACCACTGCACTACGTGTTTTGTTATGCATTAATTCAGGTTTCTTGTGTCTGAAGTTTTATGTAAAATATACAGTATAGGCTTACTCTTTAAAAAGGTTAGCTATATAAGTTATGTTTACATAGGTGATATAGGTACACGTAGATTTATAGGTTTTATGTTTATGTATTTTTTTTATGTTTTATGTTTATATGTAGCACCGTGGTCCAAAATAAATATGTCTCCACATATAGCAGAATGACAATAAAGCTCACTTGAACTTGAGAGATGTCGCTGCAAGAGGGAGAGAAGTTTATGACCATTAATAAATAAAATAAAAAGAAGAGGTGCACGGCACGGGTGTAACGTGTGAGCAGAGATGAAGCTGAGCGAGAATCCAAGTGCAGCATGAATGATTTAATAACAAACAACAGACAGAAAGTCCAAGAACAAGGGTATCCAAAACAGGCAGGAGCACGACAACAAGAACTCACATACAGGAGTACATCAACTGACAAACCACAACTGAAGCACAGAGGTATATATACACAAAGAGAAACAAGAATAACAGGGGGGAGTGGCTAATAGGCAACAACTGGGGAAAACGAATCATGATGAAAAACTACAAATGACTACAACACAAGGCAGGAAATAACAAAAGAGTCCACAAACACACCGGGAATTTATGACTACGGAATTGATGCCTCTATTGGGACAATAAAGCTCTCCCTAAACCTACCCCTAACCGATAAACACACGTTAGACACTTTATTTCCACTTTTATAATATTTTCTTTTTTATTGAAAATAAATGTCTTTCAGATCTGATATGTGATGGAAAAAGGGATTAGAGCGAGTTCGGCAAAATCGAACCTCAGGCCGTTTTGCATAAAAATTGTCTGCTGCACGCTTTTCTGCTGTACTATACTATTGCTAAACGCAAACTAGTGTCTTCCGTTGTTTTCTCTGGCCCAACCAGACATCAGTGGGCAGATCCAGGGAGTGGAGACCGGTAGGTTTAAGGATTAGTGTTTGGTGTAGGCAATCAGTTCTGCGATTGATATGACCAATAAAATCTGGCTTCTGACGTCACACTTGGATGTGGCCGGGTTGGATGTCCCCGCCAGGCTGCAGCGAGACGCTTCTCATATAAAAAGTGGGAGGAGTCGTATCTGGATCCAACCTCGCCCCCTGGATCTTGTCTTCTGAGTACTGAGTACTGCTCTCTTTTATGAGTACTGTGAATTCGGACATACTTCTTTTGTCACATACTGTTTTTCGCCTATATAGTAGGGAAGGATGCGATTTCGGATGCAGCCAGTCACTTGTTTAGTTCCTGAACAAATCAAATCAGTGTTTTTGAACGAATTGAGTGAGTCAGTGAGAACGTTTACATGGACAACAATACTCCAATATTAACCTGATTAAGACAATACTCTGATTAAGAAGCTACCATGTAAACAGCGATTTCTAATTACCATAATCTGGTTAAAGTCATACCTATTTTAGTTGCATTATCGGAGAGCATTACAGACATGTACACACCTTAATCTAACTATTAACGTTGTGTAGGAGTTTTCGGCGCATTTTGTGACAGGACACATATGCACACCAGGCAAGTACAGAGGGGAGGGCTTTGGGGGCTCGAGTCCTGCCCTTTTTTAAAAATTAATCAAAAGTGCCCCTCTCAACAATCATCAATAATATTGTGGCCAATAAAACAGAATTTGAATTATAATTAATATAACAACACGTACAAAACAGTATCAAAGCGATCAAATGCGCTCGGAAAATACCTGTTTATCTTTTAGGCCTACCGTCGGTCTTAAATGTCGTTGCCATGACATGTTTCTATTGTGCGTTTCTGGCTTGACTGCTCATTCTGACACTGCCTCCTCTATATTTTTTTCTTTTTGGTGTAATTATTCTGCTCATTGTAAAAGTAAAATACAATAAGTTTGTATCTGTAATCCCATATTCATAATTGTGACCAAACTTTCTGCTTACAACAGCGGTCGGGAACCTCTAGGCTCGCGAGCCATATGGGTCATTCAGTGAATGCCTGTGGCTCGACGGCAGGAAAAAACAATCCAAACAATTATGATTTTGGAACCTGTTTCATCATTAATCAAAGCTATTATTCAAAATGAGTAGTTTCATTAATCAAAGCTTTAATCAAAGCTATTATTCGTAATGTAGGCTGTCAAGAGGGGCAGTGTCTCTTCAAAAAAAACTGAAAGAGACAATAGGCTATAATATTACAAAAATGTAATATTTTTACTTTTATAAATGTAGTATATACAGTATAGTATATATATATATATATATATATATATATATATATATATATATATATATATATATATATATATATATATATATATATATATATATATATATATATATATATATATATAAATTACATTAAAAAGTATAAAAATCAAATCTATATATTCTATAATTTTTTATAAATCTATATAAAAAAATGTTTTTATAAAGTAACACTGTCCAACAGCGACACCCACAGGTAAAGTTACAGCGGGTTGCCTGAGCCCATTGAATTTAAACAGACCCTGCAAAATCTCGCTATGATTGGACGTCGGACAGCGTAGCGTGGTATGGGGACGTAATGACGTACCATTAATCGGGCTATGTTCTATAACATGTAAAACGGGAACATGAACGGAATATTCTAAAAGGAACTCATGTAAACACCTTAATCAGAATATTGATTACTGTTGTCCATGTAAACGTAGTCAGTGACTCACACTTGTTTAGTTCATCGACAAATTTTTATTCGGTGACTCACTCAAAAAGATAATCGCTTGTCGCCACCTACTGGTGGCAATGAAAGATGTGCTCATTTTTGTAATTTGTCTTTTATTGGTTAATGCTTGACATCAATGATCTGGTCTGATCACAATTGTCTGTTTTAGAGAATCAAAGTAGCAGAGCATCCTGACATTTTTACAATAAATCAGATATCTGAAAGAGTAAAAGGTTTTACTTAAAAGCTCAGCCATGTTGTAACATTAGCCTTGTAGGGTTGGCATAAAGTTAAGGTAAATCTGATGAATGTCGTGAGATCTGATTTGTATACATGCACATAGCCTTTAAATATATTTATTGCATAAAATAGGCCTAGATAACATATCATGGTCAAGATGGGTGAAATCCTCATTAAACATGTAGTGGTCTCCAGTGGGCCGGATCTAATGGGATTGCATTTAAATGTCTCAGATTGGCCAAATTAAAAATTAATCTTTCGGATGCTAATCCACAAATTGACTACAGTGCCACTGCAGAGATCGAATAAAAGCTGCTTTACTAAATGTGAAGTAAGGTGAACATCCTCTGTCAAAAAAAAAGGTGAAAATGCCCTTATTCAAGTGATATTTGTGTTCCAAAATCATATCTCTGTATTAAGCAGTCAGAGAGAGCACTGAAAAACACACAGTGTGAGGTGTGGCTGTGAACATTCTTTAATTGAATGCAAAACACTCTCCGTCTCTGTCTGCCTTTCTCTCGGTTCATCTTTTTATAAGCAGACTGTGGTAATGAAGTGAAAAATTTGCGCAATGCTTGCAATATCACACCCATGAAGTCATATTTCACCTCGGACAGACTTCAGAGTAAGTTATTTCATGTCTGAATGAATATGTACTCAAGGATATATTCATCTATCCATCTAATACCATATGAAAAGTAATCCTTCTCCCAGGAGTGGATGAAGAGATAATTAGTACTTCTCTCACTCCCTACTGCTGTCTTTCCATCCATTGACTATGCTCTGTCTTTCTCTTTTTTCAGCACTACACTTATTGAGAAGTGAAATCGTATATTTGATTTGGTTTCCATGGCAGCTCCTGGTGGGGTGTCAATACAGTAAGAGACTGATATGAGCGAACATCATGTTTACGTGTGAACGGAGAGTGTGTGTGTGTGTGTGTGTGTGTGTGTGTGTGTGTGTGTGTGTGTGTGTGTGTGTGTGTGTGTGTGTGTGTGTGTGTGTGTGTGTGTGTGTGTGTGTGTGTGTGTGTGTGTGTGTGTGTGTGTGTGTGTGTGTGTGTGTGTGTGTGTGTGAGTGTGTGCGTGCTTGTGGGGATAGACGGATAGGTGTGAGCATGATCAAATTAGCACACTTGCACTTCTTGCAGTCCTCTGGAGAAAGAAGAGAACAGGTGTATAGCTCTTGCTTTCCCTCTTGTTTTGCAGTAACAAAGGAAAGAGAGTGAATCGTCTGATAATTTAGATGTTTTTGAGTTGTGTTTCTGATGCTTAATGCTTTATTTAAGCAATAACATATGTGAGGCTGATATATTGTGTAAAAAGATCTCAGAAAAAGTGTCAGAAAATATCTGGGTGAAAATCAAAAGAAAAATACCTTTTAAAATGAGCATTTATGAATATGAGGCCCATTTTATTATTATATTATGACATTTACCCCCATAAAATATCCTTATTCTTTTTTCAAAGCAAAATAATAATAATTCATTATTACTATTATTATTATTATATTTACATTTTAAATGTACCCCTAAATCATGGTAGTATAAAATGTATGCTTGCTTTAATAATAAAATATCTGGACAGGATGATTTTCATTACTGTATTAAAGTAATTAGAATGATTTGTTTTATATACAGTAACGAGAACTTGGTGGAAAATATTAGTGCTAAGAAATCTTATAAAAATAATAGGGTTTTTTGGGGTTACAGTAAAGAGAATTTGATCAGAAACGTTATCATGAAAATAATAATAATGCCAAAAAAAATCGTAATATAATAATACATTGTAAAGTACATATACATTAAAAGTATATACGTTTATGTAAACTTATGTAAGTTTAATCATGGTAGAGTTTGTTGTTTATTTTCCGGGCAGGATGATTTTCATTGAAAGTAATTAGAATGAGTTTGCATTGAAAGAAGGACATTTTAGGGCTGTGTGTTCATATAAACACTATCTAGATGAAGTTTCAAACATCAATGTTTTAAAGGGATAGTTCACCCAAAAATTTAAATTCTGTCATCATTTACTTACCCTCAAGTTGTTCCAAACCTGTATACATTTCTTCAGTACACAAAGGAAGATATTTGAAAGAATGTTTGTAACCAAGCAAATCTCTTGACTACCTTAGTATTTTTTTCCACACTAGTCAAAGGCTCCAGAGATCTGCTTGGTTACAAACATTCTTCCAAATATCTTCCTTTGTGTTCAGCAGAACAAAGAAATGTACTGTATACAGATTTGAAACAACTTGAGCGTGACTAAATGATGACAGAATTTTCATTTTTGGGTGAACTATCCCTTTATTGCACAGTCATGGAAGCCTGTATGGGAGTTATATGAGGCTCATTCTGTGCATGTTGGGAAGGATTTCTTTCATGCGCGATTATGTTTGTTGGCTGCCACTCCTCATATAGTCAGAGTGCATTTCAGTTGTTCAGATGAGTGAAGAAACCGCACTAGTCGTCCAAGAAGAAAGTGGAGGAATGAACATGATATGAGAAGATTGCTTGAACATGTTGTATGGTGGAGGCACTGCCGATGGACAACTAGGTGAACAGACCAACTCATGGAGTTTTTTACATAATGCTAAAGACTAAAGCATGAAATCCACATTACAGAGGCTGACAAAGTATAATGTTTCTTTTCACAATAGGTTAGCTCAAAAACCATCTCCATTAGATTTTACAGTACTGAAGGACTATCTGCTAAAGTCTTCATCTTAAATTATGCATGACCATATAGGATTCAAAATGCAAGTATTATATAAAAAATTCACTGTACACGCAAGAATACTTTCAGTAAAGTAAGGTATATCTTAACTGCCTGTGCTCAGATCACCTTGCACTAGAAAGTGCATACAATGAGTCAGAAAAATGCAGAGAGAGAACGTCATTGGATGTTAGGTTCAGCATCCAGTTCACTGTTTGGACATGATACAGTAAGATGACTTGCAGTGCAACTGTGCAGCTGTGAACCATGTCAGCATTTAAGCCTCTGTTAAGGAGATATCACATGATGTTCCATGAACGCATTGAATCTTTTCTCACGCCACCCTGTAGGCAATCCATGACCAGTCAGTTGTCATTCAGGCTTTAAAGTTTACTGTTTTGAATATATTATGTTGAGATTTCTCCAATCCCATTATGCATGTGATAACTGAGCCAGTAGCTCTTCCTCCTCCCCACTAGATGCCACCATCTGATGAGTAATAGTTTGATCAGCTTGCTGTCTTTACTTAGTGAAGTTATTCAACGTAATTTCGGAAGGAGTACGCCCATCTAATCTTCCAATTAATACCAAGGTATAAAACCAGCAGCTTACCTCTTCCCATTTTTAGTTCCTGCAGCATCCCTCCTCCTCCCCTGCTCCTCCTTTTGTACAATTTTGCCTGTAATAGGGGGGGTGGGGCAATCGGAGCTCGAGTAGAATATCCTCTCCGAGCCCCTCTATAGCAGACAGCAAGCCAAATCTGTATACCACTTTCACTAAGATTATATGAGCACACAAACTCGTGAAATAGTATTGGGAGACATACTTTTCCATTACAGAAAATAAAGGTGCACCTAAGGTGCAAGTAACTTTTGTTTACGTATATAACATGGAACAACATTTTTATGGCTGTCAGTTACAGTATTAGGTTCATTTCCTGTTTTCAATTTTATTTTACTTTACCTACAACGCACAGAAACTACAAATTACCCTTTGTTTCGCGCGATATATATATATAGCGATCAAAACAGACAAACTACTGTAGCTCAAATTGCTCAAGAAGTTAATGCTGGTTCTGATAGAAAGGTGTCAGAATACACAGTGCATCACAGTTTGTTGCGTATGGGTCTAGTGGAGTCCATACCTCGACGGGTCGGGGCTGTTTTGGCAGCAAAAGGTGCACCAACACAATATTAGGAAGGGGTCATAATGTTATGCCTGATTGGTGTCTGTGTGTGTGTATATATATATATATATATATTATTTATTGAATCATTTATGAATTGTATACATTAATTATTTATAATTAACTGCATTGTATAGTTAATTTTATAAAATTATATATATATATATATATATATATATATATATATATATATATATATATATATATATATATATATATATATATATATATATATATATATATATATATATATATATATATATATATATATATATATTTACTGCCTTTGTTTAATTGGCTAAATTAATTTTTCAACAATCCCACTTTATTAAAATTTAATGCAAACTCAGTGTATCATAAAACATCAGGGACTCCGGATTACATTTAAAACCCATTATTAAGTAGGAAGTTAGTCTGAGTGTTTCTTTGTTCTCTTGGCACCAGGTAATGGATAGTTTCTGTTTTAGTGATCGCCAGGTGTTTTTCATTCAACTGAAATAAAGACTGTTTTTGATATAATATATAGGCTAATTAAAATACTTTTCTGATTTACTTTTTTCATAAGGAGGAAGGATTTGGACCTGTCTGTGTTCTTATAATGCCATCAACCAAGAGTTGTCATGATGTCACCAAGATGGTATTCAAACGATGTACTTCCGACCAGCCAAGCAAGTGCCACTGAGATACAGGCAGGGGAATGACAGATATTGTTGTCTTCCAGGTCTTATAGAACTTGTATTATCACACAGAGACAGGGTATGTATGTAATGTCACATTGTGATAGCTGTTTGATGTATCTGTCACTGTATTTTATTCATTGTGAAATTCAAAGATGTCTTCCTCTCTCTCTCACACACACCATCTCTGCTACTTTCTAATACAGAAAGCAACAAACTGCTGCTCAAGGAAGGAGAGTTAATGACTAGCCTAAACAGAGAAGCACATGGTGGGGGAGCTGTCAGTCAAAATCTGTCATCAGCCGTATGTGGCAACAATTAACGCCTACAAGATAAGGTAAACACGCCTTACACTTCTCCTTCTGGCTCATTTAATAGACAATGCCTGTTTTTATTCCATCTGGGTGCACAAAGTGATGCGAAACACAAGGAAATGTAGAAAAAGTCTCGGTCAGGGAATGAAAGTTGCTTCCATCCTCTGTAGGAAGTGCCTGAATTACAGCTTGGAGTTTGAATGTGACAGAGTTTTCTCTATTCACCCTGTTTAAAGGGAAACGTAGTGACAGTGCAGTTTATGCTGGCAGAAATATTTTATTCAAGTCAGAAAGACAAGCTGGAGAAAGTCATTTGGGATGTTTAACCACTTTTGTTTTTAGTTCAAATTAAGGTCACGCTTGCTTTGCTCCACTAGCGATATGCAAAGCCTTGAGAAGGAGGCAAAGTAATACAACATTTTAGCGTGTTGTCTATTTTTGCTACAGCTTTTAAGGGTGGCCGTAGGTGCTGAGTTGCCCCTTGGGTAATATGCGTGTTTGTGCGAATGCATTCAACAAAGCAGAAAATTGCAGATTCAGACCCAAATGTTGTTCAAAGCTGTCCTACTCATATTTTAGCATTCTAGGTCATTCTAGTCCACTGCATCTACGTGTAGGGGTGTCCTGGGTTTTTGTGCAATTATTTTGCCAGCCAATCCATCTATCCACAATACTGCATTTATTTGGTCAAAATTACAGTAAAACAATAATATTGTGAAACAGTTTTGCATTTAAAATTCCTGTGATGGCAAAGCTGAATTTTCCGCAGCCATTACTCCAGTCTTCAGTGTCACATGATCCTTCAGAAATCATTCTAATATGCTGATTTGCCGATTTTCATGAAAATTTAACCAGATCATCTTCAGACTGTGCTGACAAAAATGTATGGAATTCAAGTTGATTAGTTAAACCGTTTTTGAAAAATGCGCAAACCAATTTTACTTAGTGCTTGCAAAAACAGACATAAGGCGCTATCTCCTAAACACTTTCTTGTATTCAGACCATAGACCGTAAAAAAATATGGACGACGCGACTTCAGGGACTTCCGCTGACCAGAGTTGAAGCTTTTGTAGGCCCGCACACGGCGCTGACATCTTGGGACAGAGTCTGCGCAGTAGTGATCTCGGGACCGGAGTTGCGCAGTAGAGAGCAGGAAGTAGAGGCGCGATTATCAAAATCCCACCCACAGTCTCACAGATGCAGAACAATTAATTACGATGGTTTGAAATAAAGAGTTATAGAAATGTATAAATTAAAGTTAAAGCTCCAATCTCCTCCCAAAAATCCTGAAAAAAGTCTGTTAACTTCACCCAGAGAAGCCGTCAATCTCAGCTGTCAATCATGACGTCACACCTCCCGTTTTTATAGTATCAAATAACTAACTAAAACTAAACTTATTTAAAAAACGAACACTTGAAATGAAATCATCGGCAACAAGAGGTGGGGATTATGAGCTATACTGGGACCAACCACCGGGGGGGCGATCGAGGCGTGGAGGCTTCAGTTTCTGAGAAGAGTGCTGCAGGCTTGATTCAGACCGAACTTGGTCCATGGCCCTGTCCCAAATGGCACACTTCATGTGCACTTTCGGTCTTGTGGACTTACAATGGCCACTGCGTGCGCGTGTCCGTTAAGTCCACGAGACCCCACGATGTCCCATTTGTCATTTTAGGTCTCAGAAGGGTGCTCGCAAGCGCCCCCTTTGAGGTCGATATGCGCCCTCGATGCGCACTTCTGCCGAGCCCGCACTGGTGCGAGCTACACAGCGGACTTCTTCCCGGCAGTCAAAGCAGCATTACGTCGTGAAAGTGCGGACTCAGAGGAAGACCGTGAGGGTTTAGGGTGCCATTTGGGACAGGGCCCATGTCATCACAAGCATGGCCTGAGGCTACATGCTGCATTTCAGTGCAGTGCCACCTACTGGTCTGGAGATACAAATTATTATACATTTTTTTTGCTTATAACTTCTGAACGGTTTGTCCAAAAATCATAAAAGTCTCGTTAGATTCGGGGCTGCATGCCGAGTTGAATGATATCCAATTTTCCCATATCGGCCATATTTGGTGACTTATTTTCACGTGAGTCGTTTCAGTCCAACAATACCAAAATGCTAGGTTTCACCTTATGGTTTGTGCAACGTTGTGATTTAGCGGAATCATAGTGGGTTGACTATTTATTAATGGCCAAATGTAAAAAAAAACTATAGTAATTTTTTGTAAAAAAACAAAACAAAATCCAATCAAAGTTGGGTGTGGGTAATTTTTGATATGCTCATAAATACAAATGTCTATAACTCCTAAACTCGTAAAATTTGACATGCTTATGTATGGGCACACTCTGAGGACACACAAAAAGCAGTGAGACTGTGCCACAGTGCCAGGGTGGCATTATAGTATGAAATTGGCTCTATACACTTTTATTTATGGGTTTTTCAACCTTTTTGCTTAAAATTGTCTCCAAATGTCTTTGCTCATTTTTGCAGTTAGTCTGCTGCTAGCTTTCTTGTTTGCTTCTGTTGTACTTGGCCCCCGATAATTGCAACTTTATTTATTATTATTATTAACACCATCATCATCAATATTGAACATGTTAATATTTTTTTGTGGAAACCGGGGTTCTTTTATATATATATATATATATATATATATATATATATATATATATATATATATATATATATATATATATATATATATATATATATATATATATATATATATATACACCATATGGCCCTATATGTATATATTAAATGTAGATATAAGTAATAAAATCTGCTTTATATGATTAATTCCTCTTATATTATACCCTAAAGTCATTAACTCACACTCTTTTTTAGGCAGGCAATGTAATATATCATAGGCTTCCAAGTAGTATCCCACTGCCTCTGCCAATTTACAGTTCCTCCATCATACTATACACATACAGTATACTGACACACAAGCAGCAATGGGACCTTGCGTGAGAAGGAGACATGTAATATGCATATGCCCTCCTGTCTGCTGAGTTACTGTAGCGGCGATGCTGCGTAGACTAGCATAACTGACAAACACATGCACAAACAAACATATGTCGCTTAACAAACTACCTGATGATTAGGGAACTGCTCACTGTTCCCGTGGAGGCTGGCCAACAAACTCCATGCTGACAAGTGATTCACACATGCAAGTTTGCCAAACCAAGTTCTGACAGGTGGTAAAATGCAGCCGTGGACGTGCATGATCGCACATAGCTGTCCAGGCCGCTGGCAGAGAAGAAAATGACTGATTGCATATGTGTGTGCTTTGCACTTTTCTGGCTGCAAGAGAATTTAGCACCAACTTCCGCTCAATAAAGTGCTGTCACTTCACTACAGTCATCATCAGACTCTGCGCCTTTCTGTTAAGGGATTCACACGCTCAGCTGTCACATTAGCATCAGAAATGTCAAGTGGAAAGAAATAAATCTTGTGACAAGACACGCAAACGGTCTCGACCGAAATCTGCGATCACAGATGCAAAGTCCTTGCGAGAAAGTTACAACCAAGTAAACATCTGATTAGCCACAGTTCAGGGCATCCAGAGGTCATAGATGTTTCAAAGGTTGTGCGTATGTCAGAGAAAAAGAGAAATAAAGACTGTCTTAGATTCGTAGACTGGGACTCAGCTTTCAGAACATCTCCTGGTCACATAGCACCTCAAAATGACAACCATTTTTGCCAGCCATATAGAAAACATTTTCATTCTTAAAGAAAAAATATTTATATACAAGTAAAGTATTTTTATTTAAATAGCTTATTGTATACAAGTAATATATAAGTAGTAATATCCACTCACCCGCCACTTTATTAGGTACACCTTGCTAGTACCGGATTGGACTCCCTTTTGCTTTCAGAACTGCCTTTATTCTTCGTGACATATATCAACAAGGTGCTGGAAACATTCCTCAGAGATTTTGGTCGCAATTGACATGATAGCACCACGCAGTTGCTGCAGATTTGTCGGTGGCACATCCATGATACATACCTCCCGTTCCACCACATCCCAAATGTTGAGATCTGGAGACTGTGGAGGCCATTTGAGTATAGTGAACTCATTGCCATGTTCAAGAAACCAGTTAGAGACGATATGGCACGTTATCCTGCTGGAAGTAGCCATCAGAATATGTCTACACTGGTCATAAAGGAATGGACATGGGCAGCAACAATACTCAGGTAGGCTGTGGCGTTTAAACAGTGCTCAGTTGGTACTAAAAGGCCCGAAGTGTGCCAAGATAATATCCCCTACACCAATACACCACAAGCACCTGCCTGAACCATTGATACACGGCAGGATGGATCCAAATTCTGACCATATGAATGTCGCAGCAGAAATAAAGACCAGGCAACTTTTTTTCCCAATTTTATATTGTCCAATTTTGATGAGCCCGTGAAAATTGCAGCTTCAGTTTCCTGTTCTTAGCTGACAGGAGTGTCACCTGGTGTGGTCTTCTGCTGCTGTAGCTCATCTGCTTGAAGGTTGGACGTGTTGTGCATTCCGAGATGCTCTTCTGCAGACCTCGGTTGTAATGCGTGGTTATTTTTTTGTTACTATTGCCTTTCTATCTGCTTGAACCAGTCTGGCCATCCTTCTCTGACCTCTGGCATCAACAAGGCAGTTTTGCCTTCCACTCACTGGATATTTTTTCTCTTCTTTTTTTTTGGACCATTCTCTGTAAACTCAGAGTTTGTTGTGTGTGAAAATCCCAGCAGATCGGCAGTTTCTGAAATACTCAGACCAGTCTGGCACTAACAACCATGCCATGTTCAGAGTCACTTAAATCACCTTTCTTCCCCATTCTGATGCTCAGTTTGAACTTCAGCCGACCATCTTGACCATAGCTGTGTCTCATTTCGAAGGCTGCGTCATCTAGAGGTCACATTCGAAGGTTGCATGCGTCATTAAGGCTGTCTCATTTCAGAAAAGTAAGTAGGACACTCCGAATGCGACCTTCAAACATGTCCTTCTTTCACAGGATTTCGGAGGGTGCATGAGGTGTATCCTTCGCTGCTGCAGAAAACCCACAATTCTTTGCGTCGCCATTAACAACCGTCGTATTTTTAAAAAAATATTTTTTGAAAAAATGGCAGCGCCGGCAGATAGCTATACATGCAAGCGAAGAAGTGGTGTTTAAATGTAAGTAGTTTCAAGCTTGTTTTTGGTTTTTAAGCTGTATTACCTCAAACAGATAGTTATGGTAAACAGGATTACAAGTTGTGGCGAGGTGGACGAGCGAGAGACATGGGAGGAGCAAGCGAGATTGGTGTGCGTGATTGAGAATAAGCTTCACCTGCGAGGCACACCGGTCTCGAGTCCTCTTACAGGGAGCACGGAGGCATATAAGGACGAGCGACACGAGTGAAGGACGAGAGAGTACCAGGCCTGGATTTTAAGTTGTGTTTTATTTATGTTTTGTTTATGTATGTGCGCGGCAGTTGTCCGTGAGGGGCTGCTGCTTTTACTTTCACTTTGTTAATTTATTTTGTTAAAGTTTGTTGTTTATTGTTCGCCGGTTCCCATCTCCTTCTTCTCTGAACATACATACTCCGTTACATTGGTGCCGAAACCTGGGAGGAAGGAGAGACATGCTGGCGAAGAGCCCTCGCTGCTGAGGGGGATCGCGGTGCTGAGGAGTTCGGGCAGTGCGGAAGAGAGAAGACCACGAGTGGCTGCCCGAGGCAGTGGTGCTGGAGCGAGTGAAGATCCGGTGGGACGAAGAGCTTGCTGCCATGCCCCTGGGTCGAGGTGGGGTGGCTGCCGTCCTAGAGGGAGCGGAGGAGTCGCCGGCGTTCGCCGTGGGCCAGAGCCTGCGTCCATCCGCCATGTAGGGGAGGAGCAGGGAGCGCGCGAGACTTGCTGCCGGCTGCCCTCGATGGTAGGAGCCACCGCCGGCCGCCAGGAGGCGGAGGAGGATCGAGCCATCCACCAAGCGTCCAGTGCCATCGCATGGCACCACAAGGAAGAGCCTGTCGGCGGGCTGAGGACCAAGCGGCAGTGTGTCAGGGAACCGGACCATAATTTTTTTTTTTTCTCCTCTCTTCACTCTCTCGTCCGGTCGCTCTGGGGGTCTCCGTCTCCCATTCTCCCAATATCTCCCATATCCCCGGACGCCGAGATTGGGCTCCCTGGGGGGGGGGGGGGGTAGGTGTAGATACGGGGTATCCCCGGCCTAAGAGGGGTGTTGGGAGTATGTGGCGAGGTGGACGAGCGAGAGACATGGGAGGAGCGAGCGAGATCGGTGTGCGTGGTTGAGAATGAGCGTCACCTGCGAGGCACACCGGTCTCGTTTCTTGTTTATTGTTCGCCGGTTCCCGCCTCCTTCTTCCCTGAACATACATACTCCGTTACACAAGTATTTCGTGATTTGTAAACGTTTAGAACAGTACTTTGCTGTCAAGCCAAGAAACATTTCATAATCATTTTCAAGTTATAAATCATTTTCATTCATTTAACTGGTGTGAGAGCGCAACGACGCTGTGAACGTGTTGGCATAGCAACGTGATACCTCCTGCCTGTGTGTCCTACGAAGGACGTCTCATTTAATTCTGATTGAGGACACTCCTTATACCGCATCCTTCACAGGATGTGTCATCGAAATTAAATGCATGTCTACATGCCTAAATGCATTGAGGTGCGGCCATGTGATTGGCTGGTTAGATATTTGCATTAATGAGCAGTTGAACAGTTGTACCTCATAAAGTGGCCGGTAACTATATCATTCACATAACAATAGCTGCATCCGAAAACTTAACAATTCTGCCTTTGGAGAACACATTCCAAGGTAGAAAGGCATTAAGGCATGTCTGAATCCAATGCATTTCCTGTCTGCTGAGATACTTTCATCTTCATTTTCGAGGCAGCATCTATGTATCCTTCGCTGCCTTTGAAATCCCACAATCCTGTGTGCTTCATTCCGTGACAGTTGAGCTAGAAAAAGAAAGAAGGCATCTGAAAGTTGTGGTTTGCTGGTCAGTTTGTGTGTAAATGTAAATTTTTTGACCAACGTTTCACACTTCTGATGTAATATCTAGCGAGAAATCATTCTGAAATCAGTTTCGTGAGGTACCTTTGTGCGCAAACATTGCCTGCAGAGTCATTGCCTATAAGGCAGCGAGTCAACAAGTCACCTGCCTAAGTTTTCAGATGCAGCCAAAGTGTACATGCTCTTATATACAATTTCTTTTCTTATTATTTTTCTCTTTTGACTTGACTGGTGTGCGATTCACTTATCACTTTTGTGAGTCTGTCAGCTTCTGTATGTGACAACACAATGATTAGCATTTTACTTAATCTTGTGAGGCACAAAACTGAAAACAGCCATGCTCCTTTAAATACTTCTCCTCTTTAATGAGTAAATAAATGAATTACTCATCTAGCTTGAAGATCAGCTTAACCCATAAAATGCAGATGCCCTATAGGCAGTGAGAGAGCTGGAAATGTGTCATATGGGTACAGAGTGCTTCTTTGACAGGAACAAGCATGAATATTCACGACTGCCACCAAGAATCTTATGTTCCCATTGCCTTGCAAGAAAAACAAAGCATTTTGTGGAATAAAAACAACATTTAAAAAGCAATGTGTAGATGTGGTGGGTAAATATAAAAAGCTTTTTACCAAAAATCTATTAATTCGGTGCAGTGCCTTAATGATTTGGGTCAGTGTGAGTGAAATTAAAATAAAATCCTGCCATTTTATTTGTCAGCGCTGTTGTGCCACAAGGACAGTTTAAATCCCAGTTGGCGTGAGAAGATCTCATCTATAGTATAAAAAACGAACTGCAAAGGCCAAGTGTACAAGGGCAACCAGACAAAAAAAAAGAGAAACATCATGAATCAAGTGATGGGTGATAACCTGCACAAACATTACAGGAGAGGAAAACATCCACAAGCTATTAAACTTGGTTGGCATGGAGGTCTTGCAGGGGCTTCATGGCCTGGGGAGGTACAATATGTTTGGGATGGAGGGTGACTTGCTGTTCATGATGACATGCTGTTCTATGTAGGACTGACAGATGTAGGCTGTGCTGCTGCGCCTCAGGAAGAGTACTGGCACAGTCACAAAACAAGAGGTTAAGAGGTCGAATTAGTAAAAGAATATCCAGCAGGTGGCGGTGCAAGTACATTGTGTCATTATTTAATGACCCTCTTTGTTGTTCAAAATCCATTTACTTTATTCAGTAGAACAACAAAAGGAGATATTTTGGGTGAATTATCCCTTTAAAAATGTGTAAACTTGATTTAACATTTGGGGTCAAGAAGATTTTTTTTTGTCCCCGAAAAAAATTATTTTACATTATATCTTCTTTTCATCAAAAATACTGTAAATATGCATCACGGTTGTTTCTTGCGCAGCATATTAGAATGATTTCTGAAGGGTCATGTGACACTGAAGACTGAAATAATGACATCACAGGAATAAATGACATTTTAACGTATATTAAAGGTGCACTATGTAACATTTTACAGAAGAAGATTGTTTTGGTTGTGCTCTGGCTCTGCGTGACTGTTTGGTTGAATGTGGTCCCATTGCTCATAAAACATTCACTATTAAAAGATATAGCTAGTTTAGATGGAAAGGATCTCAAGCTGACTAGATGAAGACGTTACTGTAGCTATACCTATTAACAGACAGAGTACTTCCTTGTAAATAAACTCCAACATAGCGCTACAACCACCATAATGAAATGACCCGTCACAATAATGCTTTAATGAACTGGTAGCGAGCTACATATGGCAATTTATCTGTTCAATAAAATACCTTACTCACCTGCTGAGCGCCATGACAGGTATAAAAGCCAGCCTGTGAAGTATAGACTTAATGTGCTTTCAATGGCATCCGCTGTAAAAAGCTGTACAAAGCTCCAAGATCACTTATCATTTTCCATAGCTCATATTGTCTGGGGTTTTTTTGTCTACTGAAATTGTTCTGAAAGATATTTGTGCAGTGTTTTGTCAGCAGAACAATCCAAAAACACATTAAATAACAGCTCAACCCACTGAAGAGATGCATGGACAGACGTCCCTCAAAGCCTCACTGCCATTCCCGTTAAAAATCAAAGACCTATAGCCGCGTTTCCATCGCAGGAACTTTACCCAGGAACTAGGAACTTTGGGGTGGTACTCTGTGTGTTTCGACCCCAGGAACCAGGGTCTAAATTAAGTTCCGGGTAAATATTTCCCCCTCCGAAAGTCCCTGCTTGCTAGGTAGTACTTTTTCAAAGTTCAGGAACTTTCGGGGATGGGACTTGGGCGCTGAACATGCTGATTGGTTGAGCTCACGCAGCACTTTATTTCAACCAGCATTTTTAAAAGTCTTTTGCGAGGTTCGTTCTGCGTTCAGGAAATATCAGTCTTGCTCTTTCTGTCTGATGGCGTGCGTTCGTCTCAGCCATCTCACGGTCAATGTCCGTAATAACTGATAACATACGTTGTCTTATTTTAAATCTAGCTTTACGAGCTTTCAGAATACGCTTTAGTATCAGTGCTCGTCTCTTTTCCGCCGTTTTGTTAATTACCTCTTTAGTAAACCGATAATCAGAAGAAGCAGCACAGCTTGAATCTCCTCCATACTTGTTATTGTTGCAGACAGTATCGCACAAAAATGATTACTGTCCGTCGCTGACTGGGAGGAACAGTCGCGCGCAGTCCTACATCACTGGACTAATTTGCCTAATCTTCACGGTACTTTAGACCGCAGTGGAAACGCAGACAGTAGCAGGTCTGGGGGGAAAAAGTTCCTGTAAAAGAAGTTCCTGGTACAAATTGTTCCGGGTAATTTCGGTAGAAACAGGGCTTATGTCACTCCCACACCACACGCATCAAGTAGCCTGAGCAACTTTTCTCTATTTATGGATATGACGAGTCACTCACGGGCAAGTGACGTATGTACACAATTTCCTGCGAAAACCATCCCATCAGGTATAAAATATAAACGCTTATAATAGGTGTACCATAGTATATCAGGGTAAGACAAAACACGTTTTGGGAGAAGGATTGATGTATTGACTCTAAATGTTGTTTTGTTAAATTTTGAACAAAACATGTTAGAAAACAGTTGTTTTAAATTGTAATAGATTTCTCAATATTACTGTTTTTATATTTTATAAAAAAATGCAGCCATGGTGATCAATTCACAAATGTTTTAAAATGTGTGTATGTATGTATGTATGTATGTATATATATATGGTTTTAGCACATATTTACCACTAAAGAGACTTGAACCTGCAACATTTTCTATTGCTAGCTCCTTTACTCCACCATCAACCCTCTGTACCCTCTACTAAATGTAGAAATGGAGCCTAGGGTGTTAATCACATCCACAATTGCAGGTCTATACTTGTAAAGTGCAGCGGCCCCTGTAATAACATTTGAATCGTCGGGTGTGAATGAACTGCAAATTTTCCCAGGCATGAACTTAATTTACTGATTCCATATTAAATGGAGTGAAAGTTCTTACACCACTGTGAACTGAAGCATTAACTGTTTACACAGCTGTAGATTAGATTAGATATGTTTTTGTTTGATCCCTCCAGCTAAATTTGATTCTCATTTTAACCTTTTCAATTTCATTTTCATACTTAAACTGTTAAAGCTACACTATGTAACTTTTCCGTCCACTAGAGGTCGCCTGTTCAAAACAAAGGCATTGTTTGATGATGCCACGTTTGAGCGCAGAATCTTGGGACATGTGGTCTTCACCTCACAGCCGGTGGGAAAGTCAGGATAGGACTCGGGCAGAAATCATGTTCATGGATGCGATTATTAACATTACTGTAGTGAAGCAGAGCAGGACCGAGTGTTGTGGAGCTGAGCAAGGCCGCAGGAGCGATTGAAGAGCGGGACTGTTATTATGGCATAGTCGCCGGCGGGACTTTTATTATGACACGGTCGCCGGCGCCACTTCCTCTTTTCCAGTCATGAGTATGAGGTAACGCAACTCTGTTTATCGTATTAGATATATCTGAGTGTGTTGAAAAGGAGGTTATGACGTTCGCTCGGTGGCTGCTATGACACTTGTTCACACTGCAGTAAGAGTACAGCGTTTCTGCTAAATAAAACCAGAAACCGAGGGTGACGCAGATATGACGCAATCGGCAGGCGACTCCCTCAAACGCAAAGCTCACACGTCCTGGTTCCTTGGCTAAAATAGCAATTTCTCACGATTTACAAATAGTTGGAAACATTTGGGATATTCTAGGTACCCAACTGAACAAAATATATAACACTGGCCTAGTGGTTTTTGGATATTTTACTGCAAAAATCTTACATATTTCACCTTTAAACTCCCCCTGTAGACAATAATTGTATCCCTTAAAACTCATCTTTGATCACCAAAATGACATATTTAAAAGTTTTTTTTCCTGTGAAAAAAATCGTCATGCCTTAAAGGTCCCATGGCATGGCATTTTTCTAATATTTTATAATGTTTCCTGAGGTGTACTTATATTGTTAGTATGATTTTTACATAAAAAAAAATCATAATTTAGAAATAAAAGGCATTTTTTCTATACTGATATTACCCCTCTGGCTGAATGCTCTGTTTCAAGGGGCGTGTATGCTGTGAGACTTCAGTGAAAACGCCCACTGTTGTGATTGGCTGACATCTTTGCATTTGAAATGAGTGTTATATTATGTTGCGGAGGGGGCGTGGTTTAGCGAGGCACTGCACGCACTGCATGCATGAGAGGGAGAGACTGACTGGGCCCTCGTGAACCATGGAGAGCTGGAGGAAGTTTTATTGTAACAGACTTCATTGTAATGCATCTTATAATTAGTTTTTGTGTACATTTTTGACATTTCTGTGCATTTAAATAGGTTTTAGGTCTGTATTATTTGTGTAAATAATTTTTGGGAGATAAACGGTTTCAATAAACTCCTGAAACATCAGTAAAGTCTAGCCATCATTCGGACGGGGTCCGCTACATTTATTGTTCTGAGTTGTTGAGAGCACTGTGCTGTTAGCGCAAGCTTATTTGTATCTGAGAGTTCTGAATAAACAGTCCCTGTCACATCGACTCTGTCATTGCAGCGCGTTTTCTCTCACAAAATGCTTTCACCACAACTAACAGCAAACACGACATCGACATGAATACAGTAAGAGCCTCGCTGTGCTGCATAACAGCGTCATTCATTATAACGTCAGTTTGGGCAAGTGTGCAGATACACTCGCGATATGTGATTGACAGCTCAGGACATTATAAAGAGTGTTCTTTGATCGCTTTCTGTAGTTTAATCACTTAAACAACGGATTTGTTTCATGCTTCTAACAGAAACGATCGTTTTAGTCACTGGCTTGATTCACTGATGCATTATGCTTAGGGCATCAAGACGGCGATCATTAAACGATCTAGAAAGTAAGTTTGAGTGAACTTGAATGATTAGCTACACATCAGAAATCACTGATCACAGATCAGGCATTAATGAACACTGTTACTCACTGTTTGTCGCGGTGCTGTCTAATCCATATTGTAATATCTGTTTGTAAAGCCTGTGCTTACATAAACTGAATCCATTTTCTCCGAGTGCTCTGGGCAGGCAAAGCAGAGGAAGGGGAGGTAACCTTTCCTGGTATGACATCATAACAGGAAAATTCAAGATCAGCTCGTCTGAGCTCTCATTTTCTCAAAGGCAGAGAAAGACAGCCAGAACTCGGTTTACACCCATCAAAATTTCTAGCCACTTGGGGACCATATACAGGCTAGGGGAACTCCTCATGTTGAAAAACCTCATAAAATAAAATGTTCATGCCATGGGACCTTTAAAATAGCTTGAATGTAACTCTACACCCCTGCTTCATTTAGCATACGCTGATACATGAATATGCTAATTAGCCCCGCACCCACTCACTCACACCAGCTCAGAGATCCACTCTGTCAACTTACTGAGGTAACACTCTTTACAACTTCAAACGCATAACGGTAATTAATATGATTAGCCTTTTGCTTGACTACGTTATCCAACAGCTAAAAATGTATTGCTAATGTTACACAAACCATGTTCCCGTTCGCCATCTCAGAGTCAGACAGCTGCCTTCTAAGTAATCCGTATCACTTTGAACAACTCAAAATATCAGTGGTGAAAGGCATATAGTTCATCATAACATCATACACCCGCTACATTGCTAAATGTACCCGATTTTTCATATCAACGCTGCTTAAGAGAATAGTTAATGATATGCCAAAGCCTGCCCGCACATTGATGTGATTGGTTAACTTACAAGGTAGTTTGTGACGTCAGAAACACCAGCGATTTCAAACTGCGTTTTAGAGTTTGTCTAGATCACTGCAGCAGTTTTAAATGGAAAATTCTCAGCAATGGTGTTGACTTATGGATTTGCACATGGTTTTTCTTAAAGCATATTCAAAACACAACATAAAAAACAACATTAATGTCCCAGTGAACCGGAAGTAGCAACTGAGTTTTCTTCAGTGCTGTGACATATTTACAAGTGAAACGGAATATTGAATAAAGGGCAGGTTTTTACTTCAGAGCTCCTCCTCTCCATCTCTCGCTCATAGCAGACTAAGGGTTGGATGGGAGTGGTTAAGGATATTCAAACCCAAGCCGTCAAACTGACGTCATCTGAGAAGGAACGCCATTCCAGACTGGAAGTAACTTTTCAGATTTTGATAAAAGATTACCTCGACAAACAATTTTTTTCTGTGTATTAACTTGCACGGATTAATTGTTCCCCCTTAGACCTGTAATGTGTGCTGTTAGTAAATAGGGTCAATTTTATGATTTTAAAAACTTGATTTTCACCACAGGGGGACTTTAACTGTGTCTTTAATTTATTTTTAATCAATTTCGTTGAGCTGCATTACATTCATATGCCTATAATAATGCTCAAGTTTAGGGTGAAGAGGGTGGTATTTTTTTTTTTTTTTTTTGTCTCAGTCTCGTTTTATGCTCTCTATCCTGAACATTGTTGCTGTAGGACAGAGCATAATGTTAATTTAGTATAGGCTAGGCCTAATATAGCCTACTGAAAGTGAAGGCCACTCATGAAACAGGCATTGCTTATTTTTTCTGCTTGTAGCTGCTTTTTAAAAACATATCTGTCAAATATCTGTCCATTTCTGTGTAAAAAGATGATGCATTTGGAAGGCTGATTGTTACAAATGCTTTATGATAGTTTAGTCTGCAGTGACCTCTAGTGGAGAAAGACAGAAGTCAAGTCTATCATGCGAGATTCAATCACAGACGAGATTAGGGTAGAGTGGGGGAAACGCCCCCCTTAAGGACAGTGAAACTTTTTCTGTGAAACTAAAGTTAAATGTGTCTAGAATAGTTATCCTAGTTTTCAGTGACAATGACATAAATTATAAACCAAGTATGGTTTGTAAACCACAGGTGGGGTAAAATGCCCCCACTCTTACAATGCAATTTGCTTTATAAGTTTACAGCAAAATCAGAGTACAAGCATGTTTTAGCTTAAAATAAAAAGACAAGCAAAAATAACTAAATAAATATGAATATTTATGAATTAACCATGAAAAAAAAATAAACGAAAATTATTGTAAGCTGATGCTAACTGGGTGGCTAACTAGCTAGCTGATGCTAATGTGAGGTAATTTTTCAATTTAAAGTCCAAATATTTTTATTCAACCACATAGTTAGATTACATTTGATGAAAAAACAAAGAATGTGATGTTCAGAGCATAGTAACTACAGTATTTTTGATAGTGGGAACTGGGAAGCGATGCTCCCTGGGACATTTTATTCCAAGTGGCAGGGGACTTTTTACCCCACAGACTAGGTTTGAAAAAAAGGTTATGTCATTCTGAAAATATAATTATATTTTCCTTAAATGACAAGTACTCACTAACTACAGGCCTTGCTGTTAAAAATTATATCACTTAACGTGAAATCCAATTTCTCTCAGGTACGTCACCAGTGTAAGCTTCGCAGTGAAAACTTCTACATCACTCTGGTCAAAGTAGTCCATAGCAACAACAAAAAACTTATATTGATTTTATCTAGTGGTTATTTTGGGAAAAACAGTAGGGGGCATTTTACCCCATGGGGGCGTTTTCCCCCACAATACCCTACATGTCCTCATTCCATTTGGTTAGATTTCTCTATATTTGGCCGAGTGGTTGTTTGGGTGGTTTGCCAATGTATTCGATTTCTCTAATACATAAAATAAGTAAGCTGACCAGAGTTCTTGTGGGGAGAAGAAGATTGAAGGTAATAGTGTAGCACTGTCCTTCAGCAGTGATGTTAGCGTGTCTGCCTTCAAAGAATCTTAACCCAAAATTCTGTCTGTGCCTGTGGGACAGAACTTTATACATGAAGACACAAGGGCTACATACAATAGAAATCTGTTAGGATCTCCCACATGAGATCGATCTAGCCTACAGTCTACTCTGAGCAATGCAGTTTCTTTGTCATTCACACCCATTAGTTTCTGTGGTTCACACCTTTACAGACACAGAGTTGATTGCATCTGAGGCACAGTCACAATATAAATGCATCTGACTAAAGATGACTGAAAATACACATAATCTTTCCATTTTAAACCCAAAGCATCAGTTTCTTTCTTGTAGAGTAATTAAGTAGCTATACGGTTTTGCAATAGTTTTTAACTTTATAAATGTATCGTCTTGTCATATCAGTCATTTTGTTTCATTTAAGCCATTAATACACTATACCGATTAAAGGTTTGTGACCCTTTTTTTGTTCCGCAAGGACGTGTATTATATACAAAAACAATGCAATGCATAATGTGTTTAATTATTAGGTCTTTTATTATTATTTTTATAGGAAATGTTTCTTGAGCAGCAAATCATCATATAAGAATGATTTCTGAAGAATCACGTGACACTGAAGACTGGAGTAATGTTGCATCACAGTAATAAATAGCATTTTTAAATATATTCAAATAGAAAAAATTATATTTGAAAATATTTATTCTAAACAAATGCTGTATTTTTGATCAACATTTAAAAATGTTACTGACCCCAAACTTTTGAACAGTATGGTAAAAATGAGGCTAAATAGCCACAGATAAAAATACCAAAGTCCTATTCAGTTTCTGAAATGCTGTCGTTAATTACTCACCCTCTTGTCGTTCCAAACCCGTAAAACCTTCGTTCATTTTCATTTGTTGAAATATTCCATGTGACTACAGTGGTTCAACCTTAATGTTATGAAGCGACGAGAATACTTTTAGTGCGCAAAAAATAAAAATAACGACTGTTCACATTGTAAACACGGTGCAGGCATACCTGTCAACATTTGGGCATTAATAAAAAAATCCATAAAAAATGCATCTGTCCATCAAATAACATGCTCCACGCGGCTCCGGGGTGTTAATAAAGGCCTTCTGAAGCGAATCGATGCGTTTGTGTAAGAAAAATATCCATATTTAAAACTTTATAAAGTAAAGTTTCGGCCGACCGCCTTCCATGTTCAATTTATGGAAAAAGTGTTGAAAGTGCCTCTGCCGATCGAAAGACTAACACGACCAGGTACGCTCGTCATGACTTCACATACGCATTTTGAGTTTCACTTTCAACTTTCAACACTTTTCCATGGAAGGCGATCGGCTGGAACTTTACTTGATAAAGTTTTAAATATGGATATTTTTCTTACACAAACGCATCGATTCTCTTCAGAATACCTTTATTAACACCCCAGAGCCGCGTGGAGCACGTTATTCGATGGACAGGTGCAATTATTATGGACTTCAAAAACAGAGCAACTATTACTGCCATTATAATGCTTGGATTAGCCTGGACTTTTTTAATATAACTCTTGATTATATTTGTCTGTAAGAAGAATGTCATATACACCTAGGATGACTTGAGGGTGAGTAAATCATGGGCTAATTTTAATTTTTGGGTGAACTATCCCTTTAATGTCATCATAAATGGTTACTGTCACTTTAAGATCTTCCGCTGTCGCACATGAAGCGGATCTCGCGTGCGTCTCATTTCCTCACGACTCTTTTATTTAACTAATTTAAGACTGCTCTTATGAGGATACTCAACAAAACGAATTGTTTGTTATTTGTTGTTAGTTAAAGCACGAAGAGAACTCGATTCTGGTGCATGAATAAGAGCGTGATCATATAAATGTAACAGTAGCCAAAGGATACGGCGCTAAATATTTACCACCTGAATCTTCTCCTCCCATTTCTACCAGTGATGTTTGATTCAACTTCCCGCGTCTTACCTGCGCAGAGATCAATAGCGCAACTGGGTTGTAGTTTGCCAGGTCGAGGTCACAAATGGGTTGAAATCAGTCTATGGATGTGTCGATCGTGTAAGTAGGCGTTTCATACAAGATCTGGCAACCGAACAACCTGGAATATATTGATGTGATTATTCATATAACGTGGTTTGGGCCATACAAATTACGGGAGACTCCCAGGAGAAATAACAAAATGGGAGGGGGGCGGGAGATGGGTGTGAAATACGGGAGACTTTCGGCAAAAATGGGAGTGTTGACAGGTAAAAGTGCAGTGCTTCCGGTTTCTACGTCAGAACGCGGGCTCATTATTGGCTCCTGCATTATTGTGGTGCTCACGTAAACAGCATCAGCCAATACAGAGCCGAACCTAGAGCGTAGAACCTGGAAGCGCTGCACTGTGTTTACAATGTGAACAGCGAAGGAGTCGGAAAAGAAGAAATTGTTGAATAAAGTTGTTATTTACTTTATAAGTGTTGATTACGTTGCAGTCTATCAGGGATCAGAAAGCTCTCATATTTCGAAAATATCCTTTTGAATGTTAAAAAGATGAGAAAAGAACAATACAAATTTGATATATAAATGTGTGTTCCGAAGATGAATCAAGGTCTTATTTTATTTAAGGTTTTGGAACAACATAAGGGTGAGTAATTGGGTGAACTAAACCTTTAATGTTTGACTTTCATGTACATTTTTGTTTGCTTTGGTATGGCCAGAAAAGAAAAAAAAATGGTAATGCATGTGGACATGCGTTAACAGCCAAACTAGAAAATCAATAAAAATAGGCCTTGTTCTCTTCAAACATAATGCATCATACTCAGGAAAACAAATAAACCTTTGGTTGAGGCCACACGCCCACACCAAATAATCTGACACACAGAACAAGAGAGAGAGAGGGTGGGAGGGGTTATATCCTATTTATGGGAATAAAACATCCCCACAAAGATCTGAAATCCTTGTTCTTGTGGAAAACAGCTTATAAATCATACCATGTGTTATTTTTTTAAAATGTAAAAATGTTCTGTGATGGGTAGGTTTAGGTGATAATACATTTTGTACAGTATAACAAAGTCCCCATAAAACATCAAAACCCAACGTGTGTGCGTGTGGTCCTGGTATTCCCTACGTTATAGGGACCAAATGTCCCCGCAAGTATAGTAATACTAGTTAGCTTTGACATTGTGAGGACAATTTTTGGTCCCCTTGAGGAAAACAGCTTGTAAATCATACAGAAATGTCTTTTTGAAAATCTAAAATAGCTGAAAGTTTTCTGTGATTTAGGGGTAGGGTTAGTGTGTGTGTGTGTGTGTGTGTGTGTGTGTGTGTGTGTGTGTGTGTGTGTGTGTGTGTGTGTGTGTGTGTGTGTGTGTGTGTGTGTGTGTGTGTGTGTGTGGCGGGGGGGTTATAATATACAGTTTGTACAGTATAAAAATCATTATGTCAATGGAATGTAGTGTTTGTGTGTGTGTGTGTGTGTGTGTGTGTGTGTGTGTGTGTGTGTGTGTGTGTGTGTGTGTGTTAAACAGGACACCTGCTTCTCCTTCCATAAATGTGTTGTTTAATGTGACAGCCAAGAATATCAAAACTTTGTCTTTGACCCCGTTTCTCACCAGCTGTTGATCTTTGACTAATGGAACTAAGGTGATCCAAACATCAAAAAACAAGTCACTCACAGGCTGAAAAACATCCCACATTGCAGCTGACTCGAAACGGGTAAAAAGAGACAATGTGAATATAGGGGCAGGAATTTATGTGGTATGCGGCTTGAGGAGGAAAGAAACGGTGTGTTTGTGTGTGTGTGTGTGTGTGTGTGTGTGTGTGTTTATCAAAGTCAGGTCAACGGCACTATTGTTTTCAAGACAATAGATCAAGGGTGGATGTTCACTGGTACTGCTGAGTTTATATGGGTCAAGGTGTGCAGCTGTAGCTGTTTACTGAAGACTAAACTGCAGCGCTCAACCTCATTCAGATATTTGGAATAAAAAAGTTATCTGATTAAACATACTGTATACTTTCCATTTACACCGATCAGGCATAACATTATAACTAATATTGTGTTGGTCTCCCTTTTGCTGCCAAAACACCCCTGACCCATCAAGGCATGGACTCCACTAGACCCCTGAAGGTGTGCTGTGGTATCTGGCTCCAAGATGTTGGCAGCAGATCCTTTAAGTCCTGTAAGTTGCAAGGTGGGGCCTCCATGGATGGGACTTGTTTGTTCAGCACATCCAACAGATGTTTGATGGGATTGAGATCTGAGAAATTTGGAGGCCAAGTCAACACCTCCAACTCGGCGTGCTCCTCCAACCATTCACGAGTTCACACTTACATCAAATTAAATAGAGTAAATATTATGCATATTTGGCGTGCTGTCCGGGGGAGGGCTCCGGGCTCGGAATTTTGCCCGAACCCAGAGTACCCCCCCCGTGATGGAAATAGTCTAGAACTAGACTACATATATTAATTTGATGTCTTATGTGAGTTTAATTAAGTGAGGAGAAGGGGTGGTGGAGGGATGCTAAGAAACTGTCAACGACAGGAAGGTAAATCGGCAGTCTATATACACCTCCTATCGTTGATTTTTTAATGAGCTCCTCTTGTGTTCAATTAGGTTTAATTATCTGGGTCTGCTCCACTTAACAGTTTTAATTTCCTGAATGTGTTCCTCCCGAAATTTGTTTATAAAACATCAATTCACGAGTTCACACTTACATCAAATTAAATAGAGTAAATATTATGCATATTTGGCGTGCTGTCCGGGGGAGGGCTCCGGGCTCGGAATTTTGCCCGAACCCAGAGTACCCCCCAAAATGCAAAAACAGAGGACAGCCACCAAATCCCCCCCCAAATACGCAGATAATTGGTAGGCTGGCGTTTTGATGAGCCTGGTTGCTTGGCCCGGAGGGCCTGTTGCTTCAGATGGGAGCTGCTCGCGGCATTGGGCAGGCGAGCCCTACTGGCTGATGGCTGGAAGCAGCCTTAGTTTTGAACGACTGGTCAGGAAGGCTCTTGCAACATCCGATGGGAGGCCAATGCTCACTGTATCAGATGGAAAGCTTTAGCGGCTGATAAATGAAAACAGCATGGTTGGAACTACAGTTTGGGAAGGCTCTTGCAACATCCAATGGGAGGCCAATGCTCACTGTATCAGATGGAAGAACCCTACCGGTAGATAAAATAGGAGCAGCAAGGTTTGGAACGACTGGACGGGAAGGCTTTGCAACATCCAACGGGAGGCCAATGCTCACTGTGTCAGATGAAAAACCCTACCGGCCGATGATGAAAAGCAGTATAGCTTGGAACGACTGGTCGGGAAGGCTTTTACGACATCCAATGGGAGGCCAATGCTCACTGTATCAGATGGAAAAACCCTACCGGCCGAAAATGAGGAGCAGCATGTTTTGGAACGACTGGTCGGGAAGGCTTTTACAACATCCAATGGGAGGCCAATGCTCACTGTATCAGATGGAAAAACCCTACCGGCCGATAATGAGGAGCGTCAACTGGTCGGGAAGGCTTTTACAACATCCAATGGGAGGCCAATGCTCGCTGTATCAGATGGAAAAACCCTACCGGCCGATAAATGAGAAGCAGCATGTTCAGGAACTACCTGGCCGGGAGAACCCGTGTTGCCTCTGATGGGAGCTCATAGCACCTGGCGGAACGGGCCCTACTGGCTGGTAAGTGTGGAGCAGACAGAATTTGGGGTGACCGATCGGGAAGGCCTTTGCGTCATCCAATGGGAGGCCAATGCTCGCTGTATTGGACGGGGAATAAAAGCCCTACCGGTCGAAAAAGAGGAGCACATGATTTATTCCGCCCAACCAGAGGGACACCCTACTGGCTGTAAACGGAGGGCGCGTTGTTTGAAACAGCCGGTCAGGAAGGCTCAGGCCACATCTGGCGGGGAGATCAATACTCGTGACGACAAACAGGTGAGCCCTACTGACCGATAGACGGGGCGACGCAATTTAAAAAGAAACGACTGACCGAGGGGGCCCACCCAGCCTCCACCAGGAGCATTTTCTGGCTTCAGGGGAGTGGGTCCTATCGGCTGACGGCACGGTAAAGGAGAATTGGAACACCCGGCCAGGAAGCTCTCGCCGACATCAGATGGGAGCACAATACTCGCTGTATCAGATGGGTAAGCTTCGCTGGCGGACAGGTGGAGGGTAAAGCATGCAAGTTCGCCCAGGAGAGCTTTTGCAGCATCCGAAAGGAGATCAATACTCGCGGTTTCGGGTAGCCTCGCTGGACGGCGGAAAGCAAAGTGGATAGACATAGACCTGGAGAGCTCTGTGGTGTCCGAAAGGAGATCAATACTCACGGTATCGGACAAGCAAGCCTCGTTGGATGGAAGAGAAAAAGATTGATAGCGACTTGGAGGGCCCTCGCGGCATCCGATGGGAGAACAATTCTCAAGGCATCGGAAAGGCACCCTCGCTAGTCAGGGAAAGAAAAGATGGAAGCTGGCCTGGAAGGCTTCCACGGCATCCGAGGGAAATCAGCTCGAGGTGTCGGATGAGTGGGCCTCGCCAGATGGAAAAATAGGGAAAAGGAAATAGCCACTATCAAGGAGAACTCTGCGGTGTTCGACAGGAGATCAAGACTCGCTGTATTGAACGGGTGAGCCTCGTTAGTTTGAAAAAAGAGAAAGAAAGGATAGGGTTTTTTATAAGGGTTGTTAATTAATAAGGGTTTGGTGAGCTTTCTTGATGTGGTATCGGTCGGTCCTAATGTAGCTTTGAAAAGCGTGAGAAGACCATCTCCCGAGAGCTTGGATCTGCTGCTGGGAGAGTCCTTTTTGCGCTGCAGTTGTTGCCGCCCCAATGCGGAAGGAGTGGCTAGAAAAGTTTTGCGCTGAGATGCCTGTTTGCTGGAGAACAGATTTGAGCTGTTTTTGGAACCAGAATCGTGTGATGGGTTTGTCTACAAAGAGGGGTTCGGACAGAGATTTAGCCTGAAATCTCCTCATTTGGAGGTATGCAAGAACAGTTTGAAATGGTTGAATTGGGGAGGAGATGTTGAAAATGTAGACTAAATGGCCTTTTTTACTTTGGTCTGTCTTGCTTCGCTTGATTAAATATGATATGGTTTCATCGTCAAGTACTGATAAGTCTGAGACAGTGGGGTGGACTTTGTGGTCGAATTTGGAGGTGATTGCGATTTCTGAGCATCTAAAAAAGCCAAAGAAAGCCAAGATAAACATGGTATCCAGAGTGCGGGCTGTGTCAAGGGGTTGATATCCTGTACGAAGGGTATGAATGCATTTTGTGAGTAAATCTAGAGTTATGGGTTGTCTACTGTCAGGGCGGGTGGGTTGTGATCGCTGAATTCCTTTGATCAGGAGGGAGGTTTGGGAGTTTTTTATCTCCGGAGATGAAGTGCCGTGAATTAATTTGTGGAAAAATTGAAGACCGCTCAGGTAGCCTTTAATGGACCCAACTTGGAAACTCTTAATATTGTTGAGATAAGAGATAAAAGAGGTAATTGAGAGGAGAGAAAAATCAGGGAACTGCAAGCTATATGAGAAGTGGAAAGCTTTAAAACATCTCCAAGCTGTCACATATGATTGGATTGTTCTGGGGGAAACTGCTTGGAGGATACTGTTGAGCGATGCGTCCAAGAGGGGTTTTAGCGGGTGATTTATGGAAATATCAGTTCTGAATAGTGAGGTACTGGAGTTGGGAAAATATCCGCCTCTGGAGCCAATGTCCTCAATTTCTGAAACAGAAAACGAGACAGAGTCAGCAATTAGGTTTTCGGACCCTGGGACATGTTTTGCAGTAATAATAAATTGATCACAAGCTGAGATCCAGATGAGACGTCTTAGGAATGGCATTAAAGCAAGTGAATGAGAGCGGCCTTTATTAATGCACTGGACTGTTGCCTCGTTATCGCAGTGCACTAATATGCTACTAGCCGTCCATTCTTTCCCCCACAAAAAAGCCGCGACTACAAGAGGGTAAGGCTCAAACAGAACTGAGGACTGTAGCATGTCTTGACTGTGGTGGCCATGGAGACGCGAACCAGCGTCCTTTATAGAATCCCCCAAAGCCGATCGAAGGGGCTGCATCTGTGAAAAGTTGGATGTCAACAGGGGAAGAAACGAGATTATTATAGAAAAAAGACAAGCCGTTCCGCTGGTTTAGAAATGTTATCCGTAGCCTAAGTTCGTCGCGACACGCCATGGTTATTGGAATTTTTGTCCTCCAGCGCGTGAACCGAAGATGCAAGTGGGAGAAGATGCGAGATGAAAGGGCGGCCTTGCGGAATGATGCACATTGCGACATTTAAGTGACCTAGCAGTGATAGGAGTTCGTGTTTAGAATGGTGGGAGTCATCTAGAAAAGAAGGTGCGATGAGAATTATCCTATCTATTTTCTCGATAGTATGTCGAAAATCTTGGGGCTGCTTTTACAACCGAACGGCGAAGTAGAATTTCTAAAACATTGTGGAAATATGTTTATCATTTCAAGTTCATCTTATCACTGTATGAGGATGTGATTGACTATTTATGATTTAAGTATTTATTTATTTAAAAATTTATGTTTACGTGTAATAATAATTAATGAGGACACATTCACAAATTGGGTTAGTATTAAATAAACAATGTTTTAATAAAAATATTAAAGTGTTCAAATACACACATATTAAAAAGAACAATTGCTGGAAAAGTGCACTTATACACTGTAAATGTCTTACACGCTATATTTAACAGGTATTGCCTGTTGTTTGTAAATGAAAAAGTTATAGTGCTTTATCCAAAATAATTAAATAATAATAGCAAAAACAAGGTGAAAAGCAGTTTTAGACAGAGGTTAAGGTACCATATGCAGCTTGACCGTCTCTTATAATAGGTTTGAATGAATTCAGAAAAACACTCTGCCTGACTTTGTTAGGATTCCATTGTATTTAAATTGTAAACAAGGTGATAAAGATAAAAATGACGTAGCCTAATTAAACTACAGCGAAGGTGAAGCAAGCGACTCCTTTTGAATCGCTCTGGCGGTTCTCGAATCTCAATTTCGTTCTCGTTGTTGAGTCAGGAATCGATTGCAACCGGTTTTCGGATTAGCAGTACACTGAACCGACAACTGTTTGTTTCGAACATGTCCGATTGAAACCGATGAGCTGATGATACTGCGCATGCGTCTAGCGACTGACTGACTGCACGGCGAGTCTCTCTGAACCGAACGAACAACAGCTGATATGAGCGCGTGTCTATGAAACGACTCCGACATGAATGAGGGGGAAAACTGGCGAACCGTATTTATTTAATTAATTACAAAAACATAGTAAGTGGATCATGGTTTCTTCACTGATGAAGACTGATTTATTGATCTTATAACTGTAAAGATCGTTTGCAACACTGCATGTGTTTGGATGCTTTAGATGTAAAACATTTTTTAATAAACTATCAGATTATGATATTTTATCTGACTGATGTTATGATTACTGACTTTATATATTTTAATGTGTAAAGTGTGTTTATCCAGCCCGCAATAGACTTTTTTTTTTTTTTTTTTTTTTTTTTTTTTTTTTTTTTTTTATTATTATAGAACCATTAAACAACAATACAAAAACAGGCACCAAATACAAACATTCCAAAGATAAAGGAAAATAAAATAATAAAAAGAAAATAATAATAATAACAAAGACATTCACAAGACGCCAAATACAGATTCAAAGTATGTGACAATAGCAGTACCTTTTACATTTTTCACAACTTTAAGAGACTTCATTAACAGAATAAATTCGTTGTAGAAAACCTTGCATAAAGGGGAAGATTTAGATAATCTACATTTATGAATAAAGAATTTGCCGTTTAGGATAATGAAATTGACAAAATTGTCAATATTTTTATCTTCGTGTTCATAATAACAAATAATATCTTTCACATTCAATGTTATTATTACCCCAGTTTTGGTAGAAAAAATGTAAAAACAGTCTTTCCAAAATTTCTGTACATTTTGACACTCAAAAAACATATGGCTTAAAGATTCTTCAAAACTATTACAAAAAGAGCATTCTTTTCCCATATCCATAAACTTAGATAGTAAAATATTAGTTGGATATATTTTATGTAAGATCTTTAAATGAATTTCTCTTACTTTATTTGAAATACAAAATTTGTATGGTAACAGCCATGTCTTTTTCCAATTAACGTCCTTTAGAACAGAATTCCAATAAATTTTCCCTCTTGGAATGACTTTCCTTTTTTCATAAAAAACTTGTCTAATATCCTTGTTAGTGCATTTTTTATCCAATATATTTTTACCCTTTATAAGGAAATCATAGTCTTTATTATCAACTTTATAATAGGACAGATGGCTGCTCATCAAATGAATAAGTCCAGAAGGGATAGCTTTGATTACTGTAATAAAATCTTTGTATTTTACAGGAAAATTAAACTTAATCAAGAAAGAATCATAAGAATATATTTTGTAAGTTGAATCAAACATATCACTTAGGTAATTTACTCCATAATCCAACCATTTCTCCATAAAAATACTCTTGCCTCTAATTGTAATGAATTCGTTATTCCAAATTTTCATTCTATGGGGAGAAAAATTATGTACAAAGCAAAGTTTCCAAGCCAAGAGAGCTTGCCCATGAAATTTAGACAATTTTAAGGGTAATTTAGTAGGTGAAAAATTGCAGGTTAAAAGAAAATCAAGACCACCCACTTTCTTAAAGACATTATGGGGAATAAAAAACCAAATTGAGTCAGGATCACCAATACACTTTTTGATCCAATTAATCTTGAAGGTATTATTTATATCTACATAATCCAATATTTCAAATCCTCCTTCAGATTTCTTCCCAGCTAATACAGATTTTTTAAGATGGTGGTGTTTATTTTTCCAACAAAAATTTATCAGCAACTTATTAATTTCTTTACAAGTGGAATCCTGAACAAACAAAGAAAGGCCAGGGAAAATAAATCTAGAAACACCTTCTGCCTTAGACAAAAGAACTCTTCCTAAAATAGACAGATCTCTCCGTAACCAGTTATCAAAAATCAATTTTGTTTTCTTAATTTTATTATTAAAGTTAAGCTGCTGTCTAACTGACATGTTTTTTGATATATAAATTCCTAAGTACTTTATACAGTCCTTTACTGGAATGTTTGACAATGATTGTTCAGCCAAATCATGCACAGGAAGAATTTCACATTTAGTGAGATTTAAATGGAGCCCTGAAGCATCAGAAAATTTTTTAACTAAATTAATTGCATTATCAATTTGACTCTTATCTTTCAAAAATAAAGTTGTATCATCAGCTAATTGTGAAATTTTTATCTCTTTATTGAATAATGTTATACCATGAAGATTAGATTTAACTATACTGATTGACAATAGCTCCACTACAATCAAAAACAAAAAGGGGGAAATTGGGCAACCCTGCCTCACTCCTCTATTGATAGAAAACCTTCCAGAAGTATTAGCCTGTAATATAATTGAACTATTAATGCCTTCATAAAACATTTTAATCGTTTGAATAAATTTACTACCAAATCCAAAAGAATTTAAACCCTGTAACAAAAATGGGTGCTCAATGGTGTCAAACGCCTTATAAAAGTCAAGGAACAAAATGAGAGCCTCTGAATTAACAAATTGATTATAATCTAATAGGTCTAATATTAGCCTAATATTATAGCTAATATGACGTTTTGCCATAAAACCAGTTTGAAATTCACTAATTATGTTACCTAAACCACTTTTTAATCTTGTTGCATACACTAAAGCTAAAATTTTATAGTCAACATTTAATAAAGTAATTGGTCTCCAATTATCGATGAGTAAAGGATCTTTGTCTGGCTTTTGGATTAAGCAAATAACCCCTTGTTTCATTGTTATACTCATTTCTTTTTCTTCTAAACACTCTTTATACATATTATATAGAGCATCTTCTATCAGCTCCCAAAAAGCACAGTAAAATTCAACAGATAACCCATCTGTTCCCGGGGATTTGCCTTTTTTCATAGAAAAAAGAGCTTTAGAAATCTCAGCTTTGGAGATATCATCCTCACATAAGTCTCTATAATCATCAGAAATAACAGGGACAAAATCTACGATTGTCTGTAGGAAATTACTTATTTTTACATTATCATTATGTGAGGTATAGAGTTTTTCATAAAAAGAGTAAACAAATGACGTTATCTCTGAAGGGTTATTGGAAATTCTTTCATTTATTTTTAATGATGAAACAGAGTTTCTAGCATAATTTCTTTTTTCTAGAGCAAAAAAATAACTAGTATTTTTTTCCCCTTCCTCAAACCATTTGGCTCTTGACCTTACATAAGCACCTTTGGCTAATTCCATGTACATGTTATCTATTTCTAAACTGAGTTTATGCATTTTAGAGTTTTCGTCTTCTGATAGAACGTTTTTTTTAATTAAAGTATTAAGTTCTTCTGTTATCTCTGTAATCTTTCTAAGTTTGTTTCTCTTTAACTCTTTGCCTCTTTTCATAGCCATTTCCCTGACCTTAAATTTAAATAGCTCCCATTTTTGTATACAATTCAAATTCTGTTTTTCAAAAATATTTGCTAACAATTTGACCTGTTTCACAAAATATTTGTCTGATAGTAAATTATTGTTTAATTTCCAGTATCCACGAATAGTATTACCCTTATTCATAGACCCATCAAAGGAAATCGAAATCAATTTGTGATCCGATAGCGGGGCACAAGTGATTTTTGTTTCAGATATATAGTGCATTAAATCATGAGGTATCAACCAGTAATCTATTCTTGATTTTAAAGAAAGAGAAGAATTACACCATGTGTAATCACAACAGTTAGGGTTTAAATATCTCCATGCATCAGTAACTTGTAACATATCAGTTATAAAATAAAACAAGTCTGAGATTCGTGAGCTGGTGCCTTTAGGCGGAAAACGGTCAACAGAGTCATCTGGAGTATCGTTGAAGTCACCACCTATGATTACATATCCTTCTTTGTATTTCTTTTTTAGATTTGTTAATATTTCACAAATTTTCTTAAACATTTCTAGATTATGTACTCGAACATTAAAGCCATAGACATTGCAGATTATTAAAGTAGAATTATCCAATCTAATAGACATTATAATCCATCTTCCATTATCAGACCGAATAGTTTCCAAAACATTACCTTTAAATTTATTAAAGAGAATAGCAACACCTGCTGAGTGATTGGATCCATGGCTAAAAACAATAGAATCTCCCCATTGGGTTTTCCAAAAATTCGCATCAGAGTCACAAGAATGAGTCTCTTGAAAAAAAAGTACTTGAGCATCTGTATGTCTTCCGAAAAGAAATATAGCTTTTCTTTTGATGGCGTCGCGAATGCCTCGAACATTTAAGGAAATAAATTTAAACTTACCAAACTTAAAATCTGCCGTTGCAAAAGGTAACTAAATAAACAATAGAATAGTGAGAATAAACTTTGGAGAAAGTGAATACTGAGAAGTCATGAAACATTGAAACATTCAAACTTGCAACGTTCCCGATTTTTCCCCCTTTTTTTTCTTCTTTTTTTCTTCATGTTCCTTGCAAGATAGCAGTCAGAATCCAATCATTCAGGTAACATCTGGAACATTAATGCGCACCCCTTCAATGAAGGCAAAACCTCCTCGAAAGCCGGCCCTTTTGCCCTCTTCCCTCGCTCTTTTCACCAATGGCCATGTCTTCTTTCTTGCAGCTCTCTCCTCCGAAGACAGATCTTCTTTGATGTGTAGCCCGTTGTCTTTCAGGTATTGGTTGTCTTTGGCATCTCTCCACACTGTGTCCCGATAGAGTCGCATAGCAAACTGTATGATTATCACCCTAGGGCGACCATCACCTCTTTTCTGTCCCAGTCTATGAACCGAATCCACCACATCTGGAAATTTCTGCGCAATCTTTGGAGATACTTTAGAAAGAATCTTGATTACAACATCTCGTGTGTTGTTCTCCCTGTCAAGACCACTTTCTTTTACCCCGTAAATCCTGAGATCCCATCTTCTTTTGTAATTCTGCATTCCCATACACGTCTCCTTTAAATGCTTATTTTCTTGCTGCAACGCGGCAACATTTTTTTCCAGATTCAAAATCTTCTCCTTGTGGGACGTGGTCTCTAGTAACAGTTTGCTTACTGTGGTAGAAAGAGCGGAGATAGAAGACGCCGTATTTTCCATTATTTTTTCCATGGACTCGACTCTTTGAAATGTGCCTTCACACTTCGATGTAAGTTCCGCAACAGCCACAAGAAGTGAATCGATTTTCTCATCAATGTTGGCCTTCAATTTACCCTTTTTTTCGGGTGGACTTTTACACGGAGTGCATGGAAGCGGTGTAGCAAGCAGCACTTCAGAATCCATAGAAACTTCGTCACTATCTTTGCTTTCCTCAGTCGCCATGTCGGTTACTTTCAGATAAGCCTTTTCTCGATTTCTTTTCTTACCCATATGGGCCTGGCGAGCTTCACAATAGAAGAGGAGCACTTTAACTAATCATCAAGAAAATATATCGGGGTTATCATACTTAGTTTCATGTACAACTCAGAGTTGCCTGACGACACCCCTCAAAACGTGTCTACACGGATGAACGCCATCTTGGCCCCCCCCCGCAATAGACATGGCATAATTACGTCATTGTGAAATGACGTCATTACGTTTGAGCGCAAAAGAACTGGTGAACCAGTTTTTGATCCGGTTCATTGGACGAACTGTCCGAAAGAACCGGTTCGCGGAAAAGAACCAAACTTCCCATCACAACCGGGCAGGGAAGGGAAGGGTTAATTTTAGAACATAACACAGTAGCATGTGCTATAGACCTGCCGACTGCACGCGAAATATTCCTGCAGTCTAAGAACACCCTGCTGTGGAGGTCTGTGTCGAGAGCGACCCAGTAAGTGCACTGGTTCCACTGAGCTAGCCGCACGGCACACTTCTCAGAGAAGAGTTTGTGGTATGTGTAAAAATGACCTCCCCCATAGGACAGCGCGAGCTCGGCTATGATTGCCAGATAATCATTCAGCTCGCGGCGCCTTTGGGGGAAAACTGAACAAATAATGTCCGTGAAACGGGAAAAAGCAATCGAAAATTCAGGAAAAGAAAGTAAGCGGGATGAATGTGGGTTGGGGTTTTTTAAAGTGACTGAAAAGTCCCCGCAGTCTATTTGACGATTTATGTCTGACACAGGAAACAGAGAGAGTGATGACAAATCAATGTCCAAACCTGCCAGGATCTGAGCCCTGTTTTGGGCCACTGGAGGCGGCTCAGAGGAAAACGCGTTAGCTGGGACAGACATCTGTGTTGCTGTGAGGAGAGAGAACGAAGATTTAGTTTGCAGAAGGCGGTTGGAATAGAGAGGAACCGGGGCTGCGTCTGGAGCATGGAAGGAACAAAATGTTAGGGGCATGAGAAAGAGAAGGAAGCATCCGAGACGTATGCTCTTGTGCTGCTGGTAGAGGCGGCCCTGCGTTTGCTGGAGCTGCAGGCCACTGAAAAGAATGAGTGTTAGTTAATTGTTGATAGCTTGGACCGCTAGCAAGCTCACGCTAGCATCTGCAGTGGGAGCTGGAGGCCACTGAAAATGCAAAGGATTAGGAACTGGAGGAGGAATGAGCTGAGAGGCTGAGAGGAGACCTGTGGGCCCAGCCCCAAACATCTCTGCGCCTGTAGAAGTCCATGCTAAGAAACTGTCAACGACAGGAAGGTAAATCGGCAGTCTATATACACCTCCTATCGTTGATTTTTTAATGAGCTCCTCTTGTGTTCAATTAGGTTTAATTATCTGGGTCTGCTCCACTTAACAGTTTTAATTTCCTGAATGTGTTCCTCCCGAAATTTGTTTATAAAACATCAATTCCTGAAGCAGTTTTACTTTGTGGCAGGGCTCATTATCCTGCTGAAAGAGACCACAGCCATTAGGGAATACCGTTTCCATGAAAGGGTGTACATGGTCTGCAACAATGGGTAGGTGGTACAGTCAAAGTAACATCCACATGGATGGCAGGACCCAAGGTTTCCCAGCAGAACATTGCCCAAAGCATCACACTGCCTCCACCAGCTTTCCTTCTTCCCATAGTGCATCCTGGTACCATGTGTTCCCCAGTTAAGTGACACACACACACACACGGCCATCCATGTGATGGAAAAGAAAATGTGATTCATCAGACCAGGCCATGGGCACCCTGACTGGTCTGCAGCTATGCAGCCCCATACGCAACAAACTGCGATGCACTGTGTATTCTGACACCTTTCTTTCAGAACCAGCATTAACTTCTTGAGCAATTTGAGCTACAGTAGCTCGTCTGTTTGATCAGACCACACGGGCCAGCCTTTACTTCCCACGTGCATCAATGAGCCTTGGCCGCCCATGACTCTGTCGCCGGTTCACCACTGTTCCTTCCTTCTGACCACTGCAGACCGGGAACATCCCACAAGAGCTGCAGTTTTGGAGATGCTCTGACCCAGTCGTCTAGCCATCACAATTTGGCCCTTGTCAAACTCGCTCAAATCCTTACGTTTTCCCATTTTTCCTGCTTCTGTCACATCAACTTTGAGGACAAAATGTTCACTTGCTGCCTAATATATCCCACCCACTAACAGGTGCTGTGATGAAGAGATGATCAATGTTATTCACTTCACCTGTCAGTGGTCATAATGTTATACCTAATCTGTGTACATAAACATAGTAAAAAAGAGTATTTGGTATTTTAAAAGAGATACTTAAATTCACCTTATAAAATGAATATGTACACTACCATTCAATAGGTTGAAAACACAATGAATTGCATTAAAATTGGTATATTCACCAAGGTTGCACATTTTTTGTTCATCAAATAATCTTCAATGTGTATGTTTGCAGACCTTTGGCATTCAATCTGTCAGGTTATTAATATAATCATTCTTCATGTCCTTTCTGTGGCACTTCTCCCAGACCTTATATGTTCCCAATGTCCAGCTCAGTTTCAACATTATTCATACATGTTTTTGTAGTATTTCAGATGTGGCTGTATATTTGAAACTCTTGCATCTTGAAATGTTGTTTTTTTTTTTTTGCTGTGACCTGTTCAGTATCTGGGGCTTCCACTTCTCTCTTTGTCCTGCAAGTTGCTTTCTTAATAAATTATAAATACAAGTAGCACAACCATTTGGAAATGTGTTGAGATAACAATAAGTGTATTCGTAGCAAATTAACAGCAAAATAGAATGATTGCTTTTGCATGACTTTACACAATGTTTCATAGTAGACAATCGCTGCTAAAATTATTAATAAATTATTATTTATTCTAAACAGTAATAATTTGCATCTTTAATATAATGTATTATATATATTAAAATGCTACCTTGGTGAAATTTATTTCAGGAAAAACGATATTAGTCTCTTATGCTCACCAAGGCTGCATTTATTTGCTCAAAAATACAGTAAAAACAGTAATTCTGTGAAATATTATTGTAAGTTAAAATAACTGTTTTCTGTTTTCATACATTTTAAAATGTCATTTATTCCTGTGATGGCAAAGCTGAATTTTCAGCATCATTACTCCAGTCTTCAATGTCACATGATCCTTTAGAATTTGCTGCTCATGAAGCATTTCTTCTTATTAATGTTGAATTATGAAATGAGTTCAATTCAGCCATAAGCAGCTCTAGAAGTATTGTTGTTCACGTTCTACCTTTGCATCTGTCTTGGTCAGAAAATTATGCACATTTAAGCACAGTTATATACGCACCTATGCACTACTTTGCCAGGCCACACATCAACACACAGTCTTGTCAAAAATAGAACAGCCTCCTGAGGTACAGCAAGAGAGAGATGGAGGGAAGATGGAGCGATGGCCTCAGGCTTGGGATAGCCCTCCATAGGGACAGCGATGAGGACTGGTCCTGGATGTGGACCCACCCTGAGCTCTATATGACTGAAGATGCAGTCTGCATAAGTACTCAGACACAGAGAGAGATAAACACAAACATGCACACTGAGATTGTAAATAAACATGTCCGTATCTGAGCTTGGTGGGGCGGTTAGGCCAACAAAGCCCTCTGTGAGAAATTGTACTCCAAACATCAGCCATGCCAAAACTAGACAGACAAAGCCATGGCCATCGTTTCACCCTCAAACCCAGCGAGGACAAAAGAATCTCAATCATGAAAGACTCAAGCATTATCCAAATACTCCAATTGTGACAACAAAGTGTTTTTCTGCCTGTAATTGAGGCAAGGGAACTGTCATCATCACTTTCACAACTTTCTCATTACATGAGCAGCATATTTTGGCATACGATGACTGTGTTCAGCTACAAAATAAATGCTTGGAGGAAAACATATATAACAACAATACTGTCATTTGAGTGTGTTAAAATGGCGTAGAGAAAGCAGAGTAGGCCTATCATATCAGTTTTATCTTAAACAGTGCAAAGCTAATCTTTATTGCTTCCACGCGAATAATATTAATTGGGTGATGGAAATATCTTTGAATACGTGCTACACGATTGGGATGCAAGCCAAGATTTCATTTGGACTTTGTTTTATGAAATGACATCAATGAGTTAGGCCATAACATTTATGGACGCATTGTAGAGATTTTTATTTTAAGGAAACCACACAGATTTTTGAAAGGTGTAATTATGGTAAGACTTTATCCATTAAAAGGCAGTTCTGGTAGTGTTCTTTTTATTTTCCATATTTATTTATTTCATGCTCCTAAATGATTTTAAAATAAACTTTATTTACCTTTTTTTACCACTTTGAATTGCCATTAGGCCCATGTATACAGTATGCAATGTGCAATATGCATTTGAATAAAATATAAACTATTTGCTCACTTGTTTACTTATTTGTCTATGTGCTTGTCTTACTCTGTAGATACACCAAGTTCCCCCCAATAATTAGACATTAGAAATGGTAGTTTATTTGTGTTTATTTACTTTTTGGCCTTTCTATTATGCAAATTGGAGTTTATTTATACATTTGTGTTTATTCTTTTGTTTTCTAACACGCAGATGCAGTATTTCTGCTCATAAAATGTTTTTGGGCGACTGCTTGTGTTAATTTTCATTCTGCCCACATTAAGTTGAGAGAAGCACATGTGAATCATGCCCACAGTGTTGTCTAGCCGGTCTCTAGTGCGCATGCGCAGATGGTTGACGTGCGCTATGCGCTGAAGAAAAGGAACAGCAGGCGCCATGCGCTTCCATCAAACTCACGGCTCGCGCCGGGACTTCACAAGTGTCAAACCATAGATGTCTCGGGAATGTGAGAGCGTCACGTTGCCCTCCGTCAAATGGAATGAAATTGGCAGCGGGGGCAAAGGGACAGCGTTTCTTTTCATTTCGCTTTTGGATACTTGTGGTGAAGTTGCTGGCTGATACTGTAATACAGCACTGAAACATGGAGGGAAACTCAAGGGAAAGCGACCGTCTGGAGCGAGAGCGCCAGTACTGCGAGCTGTGCGGGAAAATGGAGAACCTGATGAAGTGCGGACGGTGCCGTAGCTCTTTCTACTGCAGCAAAGAGCACCAGAGACAGGACTGGAAGAAGCACAAACGGGTGTGCAAGGAGGCCGAGAAGCAGCAACAGCCGGCAGAAGAAGAGAGCAGCGCCGTCCAGTGCAACACTTCTGAACAGTCGAACACTTCTCAGAGTAACTCCGCTCTTACGTCACCCAGCGAAAGAATGCAAGATTTTATCAAGTCGGCCACGAGCTCAGACACCAAACCGACCGCGGACAGCTCGAAACCCAACGGACAGACGCGGTCGACGCCTCAGAAACTGGCAACGGACTATATTGTGCCCTGTATGAACAAGCACGGCATCTGTGTGGTCGACAACTTCCTAGGTGACGAGGTCGGACGCAGTATTCTGGAGGACGTGCAGGCGCTTTACCTGACCGGCGGCTTTACGGACGGACAGCTGGTCAGTCAGAGGAACGACTCGTCTAAGGACATTCGGGGGGATAAGATCACCTGGGTGGAGGGGAAGGAGGCCGGCTGTGAGAAGATAGCGTTTCTCATGAGCCGCATGGACGATCTGATCCGACACTGTAACGGGAAACTTGGCAACTACAGGATCAATGGAAGGACGAAAGTAAGTACGTTAGAGCTGTCATCAGGAGAACTGTAATGCCTTACGCTTAAAAGGTACGCTCAGTAATTTTGTGCAAGTTAAACAAAAAAAAAAAGTTTTATGCAAAAACATATGAGAAATATATCTAGATACGGCTGTTTTTATTATACAATTTACAAAAGGTAGATCCTATTTCGGGCGTACTGATGGGTTTGCCATTTAAACGACCAATCGGGTAAAGCTGTTTATGAATATTAATATGCCTATAAGTTTTTGGATATTTGCAAGTGAAGGGGCGATGTCACATGACCAGCCACTCAGCCGCTGCTAATTCACCAGTTGCGCAAAAAAAAGAAAATTCTATTATACAGATTTGTGTCGGATGAGATTCACAGAATTGAAATAATACAAAAATAAAACCATTTGGTGTCAATGGGTTTCTGTTAGTAAACAAACGTCAAGCCGATAGGTGTCAGTATAGAGTATAACTACTATTACTGCTGTGATGAATAAGAGTCTTAACACAAGAGTTTTATTAAGAGTTTTATTTGTCACATACACAGTTATATACACAATATACAACTGGCAGTGAAATGTAAACAGGTCCGCTCCATGGACAGTGCAAATAACAGTTACAAGAAATTAAATAGAAATAGAATAAAATTAGAATAAAAAGTATTAACATAAGTAGAATTATAAATAAATCAAGTAAAAGATAAAAATAGGAAATAAGATAAAAATAAAAATATAAAAAAATATGTGGATATGATAAGTGAGATAAACTGTAGACTTAAAAATAAGTGGTTAACATAAAATATATAATATGTATATATAAAGAAGTATAATGTGCAAGGTTTATTACAGGTTGTTACGCAGTAACAATAGGGACGTAAAGTGCAGTGCAATTGCAGTATGTGGATGTTAATGTTAAAAGACTGTATGTTTATGTGTGTGCGGGGGTGAAGTGAGTCACGTGACTGAGTTCAGGAGTCTGATGGCCTGGGGGAAGAAACTCCTCCTGAGTCTTTCAGTCTTTGCCATCAGGCTACGGAAGCGCTTACCAGATGGCAGCAGGGTGAAGTGAGAGTTTGCAGGGTGATTAATGTCTCTGATGATTTTAGTAGCTCTACCTCTGCAGCGTTTGGTGTAGATGTCCTGCAGAGACGGGAGAGCTGAGCCTGAGATGCGCTCGGATAAGCGCACCACTCTTTGCAGGGCTTTGCAGTCGTGACTGGTGCTGTTCCCGTACCACGCTGTGATGCACTGAGTCAGGACACTTTCTATCGCCCCTCGATAGAAAGTTTTCAGGATGGCTGGTGAAACCCTGAATTTCCTCAGCTGGCGCAGGTGGTACAGTCTTTGCCTGGCTTTTTTCACCTGTGTCTGGATGTGTGTAGTCCAGGTCAGATCCTCGGAGATGTTCACTCCCAGGTATTTGAAGCTGCTCACTCTCTCTACCGGTGTCCCGCTGATCATGAGAGGGGAGTATGACCGATGCTGTCTCTTCCTGAAGTCCACAATCAGTTCTTTGGTCTTGTTAACATTCAGAGAGAGACAGTTGTCCTGGCACCATGATGTCAGTTGCTCCACTTCGTCCAAGTATGCCGTCTCATTGTTGTTGGAGATGAGACCCAGGACAACAGTATCATCAGCAAACTTGATGATCGAGGTGGAGCTGTGTGTGGACAAACAGTCATGGGTGTAGAGAGAGTAGAGCAGGGGACTCAGCACACAGCCCTGTGGAGCTCCAACACTCAGGGTGATGGAGGTGGAGGTGAACTGGCCTACTCTCACCGCCTGGGGTCTGCCAGTGAGGAAATCTTCAATCCAGAGGCAGAGAGAAGGATTCAGGCCTAGATCCAGGCATAAACAAGCATAAACATACTGAGTGCACCTTTAAGTTATCAAGACATTTTTTTTTTTTGATAAGCATATTGAACATCAACAAAAAGACAATCACAATTGAAAGAATTACAAACAAGGACTGAGATTACAATCAGTAAGTTAAAGATAAAAGAAAAAGAGAACATAAATAAATGATCAAAATAAAATAAAATGTAGGGGTGAAAGGAAGAGTTTTTCCTCTAAGTTATAAAACTAAAATCTTCTAGTAAGGAGTACATATGCAATGCTTTGGGGGGTTTTCATCTCTCTCAGTGTTTCTAGATATACTCGAAATTCCTCTTTAGAAACCCAATCATTGTGGAGGGGTTTTGAAAAATGTACATTTGTGTTTGTAAAATTTCAACAAAAGACACATCATATTTATTACATAAGATCCCTTTTTATCCTTAATTAACAAACCACATTTAACAGTTTTCCATGACATTGTCAATTTTGTAGGTATTCCTTGTTGCATCCAGTTGAATGCATCTTTCCAGAATGTGTTAACCAATTTACACAGAAAAAAACCGTTTCTATCTCTAACTTGCATATTTGGCACAAGTTTGAATCTCCTACATTAAATCTTATTCTTAAAAATTCTTTTGCAGGGTATATATGATTCATATAGTTATCAAGACATTATCTGGGATAGGGAAATCTGAAAATATCAGGTCATTTTGAAGGCCTAGAAAGTCAGTAATGTTATAGGGTTTTTTTTTTTTTTTTTTGTATAGTTACGCTCATCTCTGCTTTGTCAAGTGCAATATTATTGGTCAACAGGTGTGAAAAGAAACATATGGCTGGGTGATCAAGTGAAAGCCCCAGTTTACACATTAACACCGCTTTCATGGAATTAGTTAAAAATCTGTGTCACTTTAGATGAGAAGAGGCTTCACCTTTTGATCCTAATGTGATGCAGATATCTGCACCTGCCTTTCAATAGAAAGTGAATCTTAAGAAATATTATGCAGACACTGTATCGGAAAAAGAAGTGGACGATATTTTTATTATAGATGGTGTAAATATATCGCTTTGTATTTAGCATTAAGGGCATTACTGAACAGCATCTGTGATATTAGCGTAAACCGCTACTTTAAAACAACCTTCTTCACTGTCTTTGTAGCAAACATGAAAATCTCCTACAATTAATAATTCTGGACTAAACGTATTAAAGACCCTGAAAATATGCACCATCAGGTCTCTCCTCCAGATTCAATTGTTCTTGAATTTTCTACCCCCACAGAAATGTCAGACTGACCGTTTTATTTAAAACAGGAGCTTCCTCTGGAGCCACAGACTATGTTACTGATAGTGCCATTGTGAGTTATCCACGACCAGCATGGCTCTCATATTTCCCCAGGTCAGGGGAACGCCTGCGACCACCAGCTGCTATCAGGCGTACCCAGCGCACGTACAATGTTTGGACAAACCTCCAACCTCTCAGGGTTTAGGGAAACCGTCACCTTTTCCCTCTTGCTGTAAACACATGCACGCTTATTGTGACATACAGGAAATTTGTAACACCGTTAGCTTACGAATTTGCAAGAGTTGGTACGATTATGCAAGGTTATGTATTTGTATGTCTCGTTTTATATCGCACACTATGGTGAATCATTTGGAAAGACAATGACCTCCGTACTTCACTGACTGTCTGTGCCTGGGGGAGTATGCGTTCCCTTTCTTTTATTTTTTATTTATTTTTTAGATTCACTCCCTCTACGCCACAGCAAGCCATCACAGGCATGCTTTACGATCAGTCACGTAGACCATTATCAGACTGTCAATAAAAACCACAGCACTATGAAAGAAAAACAATAATGCTTAAAAAACGTTCTTTAAACATAAATGTTTCCTTGGCTAAAGATAAATATCATTTATTAAAATGTCGTAAATTGCATAAAAATGTACTTTATACATTTGTTCTTAAAACTAAGGCATTTGCTGTGTACAGGATGTTGTAGTGTGAATATCAGAAGCCTTGAGGGGAGGTTATAGAACTTCCTGCGACTGCATAGTTTTTTTAATGTCATTGTGAGTGTCGCAGATGTACAGCTGGACAATTCAGGATGCTCAGCAGGCGTATGAAAGAATCAGCCGAAGGGAAAGAGTCTGTTACATAAAACACAATGAACGGATAATATGTTTATGTTTTGTATTGATATTAAACTATAAACGAGCTTTGTGCTTGTTAAATGTTGGAGGATCAGAGGCAGAGTGTGTATATATATATCTGGACTTCAGTGAGGCCGGGCGGAGATTGTGTAAGGGAAGGAGATGAGTAGAGAAAGAAGTGAGAACAGGAATGAAAGGTAAATGTTCATTATGAAACAACAGAACAGGCCTACATTTAGTTTTTTTTGAGTGGTTTTCATTGATTTAGAATAGATGCATAATGTTTTGATGCATTAAAATTTCATATGTAATTATTATGATTCATCTCATGTCTCGTTTTCCACCGAGCGGGACAGATCAGCACAGTTCAGTACGCTATGCAATTTTTGCTGTTTCCATTGTGAATGACGTTGAACGCTACACCACGCCAGTTGGTGGTGGAAACGCAAGCCGGATCAGGGTTTACGGTCCCGAATCGTACTGTACTGTACCGTACCGCTCAGTAGAAACGAGCCATTAAAGGGATCGTTCACCCCAAAATTTTAATTCTGTCATTTACTCCCCTTCATGTTAGAGCTGCACAATCAATCGAAATTAAACCGCACGAGTTTTGGCAAAGGTTGCGTTTTGTTGGGGTTTTTTTTCTGCGCTGCTTGTCAGTGAAGCACAGCTCTGTGATCAGTAGTATGCCCCTCCAAATATGCCCCTCAGAAGTACAATAACGCACATCATTCCAGGAAATCCCTATGGGCATCATACTATTGCTGTAGCTGAATAAACAGAAGATTGAAATGCTTAATGTTGATTAAACAGGATATGACTAATGATATGATTAATAAACACAACACTACGACAATAAATGGTTTAGTTCAAACTTTCTCTGGTATTTTCATGATAAAGTATATATAAATATATATATATATATACTTTAATGCTAATCGACATAGCCTTGTCGATGTTATTAAATTATTTATTTTTTTGGATTAGAGGTCATAAATACTTCTCGCAGTGCTTTCAGGTGGAGAAGCATTTAACTACTGATCACAGAGCCTTGCTTTACTGACAAGCTGTGCATAAAAAAATAATCACCGCCTTTTGCAATTTCATAATCGCAATAAGCCAAATCGATGCAGCCCTACTTCATGTCATCCCAAACCTGTATAATTTTTCTCTTCTGTGGAACAAGATATTTTGAGAAATGTCTTTTTTTTGTTTTTGTTTTTTTTTGTTCTGGTTCCAAAAAATGGAAGGTCACCAAAACTGCCTGGTTACCAGTATTCTTCAAAATATCTTATTTTGTGTTCCTAAATATACAGTAAGTCTACAGGTTTGGATGATTGAGTAGCTATGATGGATAGTAATTTAAATTGTTCTTTTTTTTTTGTTGTTGAGTGAACTAGACTACCCCTTTAACGATTCAAGTTCCTTAATAACTCCATTATTAATTCTTGTAGTCCTTTTGAGGAAGTATCTCAAAATAAGTAATTGTAATGTGGACCCTGTTAGTAATATTTTAATCAATTATTTAAAAAAATCAAAACTGCCCTAAAGTTACTGAATGAAATGTTCTCTAAGACTGTGCAAGCATTAGGGGTGTTGATGGACTCGATCTACTCCATCTGTGTTTTGATCATCGTTCTGAATCTGATCTGGATGTAGTATTTGACAAAAACGTGATTTTCTCAGCTTTTTGTTCAAATTTTTTTATTATTTTGATTAAACTTAAAATAGGAATGCATGAAGCTAGAATATTTTTTGTTGTTGTTTAAAAGCAGAGGGTCTGCTCTTTCTTTTGATATGTGGCATGCTCAGATATTCATACAACAAAATATTCTATGTGCTATATCACATTTTTGTGAAAATGACCAAAAACCCTGGCGGTGGCTGGCAACCTTTTTTAAAAACACTGACGGGGAAAGAGTTAAACAATCATTTAAAAAAAACTAAAATAAATGCATAGTTTAGTTTGTCACTTTTTAAAATGAATATTTTTTTAATGTACCATATCAGGTGGTTGCTTGTATCCATTCCATGGTTCTTGCATCGCCTTTCAGTAGCAACATTCCCTCCTGAATCATTGAATTCATGGAAATGAAATGATATCCGAGTTGTGAATGTGCGTGTGCAGGCTGTGCTAATGCAATAAAAAAGACTGTTAACACAAAACAATGGCAGGAGTTGTCTTCACTCAAACAAGCATAAGAAGTGACCAGTGTAGTCCAATTCACAAACAAATGACTTATGATATGAATATTTTAGTGAATCAAAAACATGCCACATGACCAGTGTAGCTCAATTTCCGAAACAAATTACTCTATGCTAGTTCTTTTTTCGAATTAATAATTCAATAGGATGCAGTCTGAAACCCCTGTATAATTTGCAGTGGCAAGAAAAAGTATGTGAACCACTTGCAGAATCTGTGAAAATGTGAATAATTTGAACTAAATAAAAGAGATCATACAATCATAACAATCATGTTATTCTTTATTTAGTACTGTCCTGAATAAGACATTTTACATAATTTTTTTTTACATATAGTCCACAAGACAAAAAAATACCTGAATTTACTAAAATAACCCTGTTCAAAAGTTTATGAAGCATTGATTCTCAATAGTGTGTGTTGTTACCTGGATGATCCACGGCTGTTTAATTTTTTGTTTTGTGATGGTTGTTCATGAGTCCCTTGTTTGTCCTGAGCAGTTAAACTGGCCAATGTTCTTCAGAAAAATCCTCCTGGTCCTGCACATTCTTCAGTTTTCCAGCATCTTTTTCATATTTAAACCCTCTCCAGCAGGGACTGTATGATTTTAAGATCCATCTCTTCACACTGAGGACAATTGAGGGACTCAAACACAACTTTTAAAAAAGTTCAAACATTCATTAATGCTCCAGAAGGAAACACGATGCATTAAGATACATTTTTGGAAAAACATTGGGCAGTTTAACTGCACAGGACAAACAAGGTACCCATGGACAACCATCACAAAACAAAAAAACAGCCGTGGATCATCCAGGGAATGACACACAGTATTGAGAATTAATAGTTCATAAACTTTTGAACAGGGTTATTTTAATAAATTCAGCAATTTTTGTTTTTTGTCTTTGTAGACTATATGTAAACATTGTATATGAAAAATATCTTATTCAGGACAGCACTAAATAAAAAATAACATGCATTGTGTATGATCTCTTTTATTTAGTCAAAATTATTCACATTATCACAGATTCTGCAGGTGGTTCACATACTTTTTCTTGCCACTGTACATCATTAGCTGAGAGAGAATTTCTTCCAAATCACAGAAAAATGCACATGTATAACTAAAATGTTCTCAAAATAGATGGCATGCACTGACGTCAATTTCCCACCGGAACACGCCCCCTCAGCCGGACTGAGTGGCAAAAGAGTCTGCTGCATGACTGCATTTAATAGGGGAAACTGCGAAAATGAGAGTAAAACAAATGATTATTAGTTTAAAGTAAACTATTAGACTCGATATAAGTCAATCATATCAATATGATATGATATAAATCACTTATATCAATGTTATATATATATATATATATCGTCATTTCGTCAAGCCCTAAAACTTATGTTTATTTAAAAACATCCAATTATGCAGAATATATAATGTTAAATATTTAATTGATGAATGCAATATATAGGGTAGGATTTTACCCCAAAATTCAACATTAACTGCAAATCCACGTTTCGCTGCCTGTAGTCCAGTTGTTTCTGTGAATTGCAGCGATCCATTTGCTTCTCCTCTTTGTAGCTTTCGCCAGTCTGTAAAAATGTACCTCAGATTTCTTGTCAAATCTATTTGTACAGTCAATTTCAAGGCTATTTCCGTTTATAGATGTTTTTTGTTTTTCACAGCGTTCACGCTAAAAACGAATGCTTGCCAGCAGTGATGGGAATAACGGCGTTATATATAAACGGCGTTACTAACGGAATAATTTTTTTCAGTAACGAGTAATCAAACAAATTACTGTTTCTCCCGTTACAACGCCGTTAGCGTTACTTAGAATAAAATGCGACGTTACTATAATTGACCAAAGGAGTAGTATTGTACTGATCATATTTACACAATATTTACTAGGGGTGTAGCGGTACGCGTATTCGTACCGAACCGTTTCGGGACAGGGCTTTCGGTACGGAGCGCGAATGGTTACGAATGCAATCTTTAACAGTTCACAATTAGCTTGTTTTATGCGCGTAACACACTTCAGTCCTAGTTCCCACACTAACATATTAAGTATTCAGTCCATTTTATCACAAAATTCAAACGATAAATGCCGTTTTGGCGCTCTTTAATGTGACGACTGATCATGTAGACACGTCAGCTATTCCTAAAGAATAAACATGAATTAATATCTTAAGGTATGTTGAGGATACATTAACACTGAAACGTATCATATGTGATGTAATCGCTCAGTCAGTGTTTCAACCGCGGAAAGACGTCAATATTAAAACAGCAAGTAAACAATATATAGCATCACAATTTACCTCAGAAGTCATTCAGTGTCCACAGCTGTTAGTTCACTAGATAAATCAACTATTTTGCTAAATATATGCACTATATTAGCCTATATATTCATTATATTCTACTTAACCTGTTAGTGATGTCTTGATTATTTCATGTTGGCCTGTTTTAAATAAACCTGTCATGAAAATGACACTCACTGTGTATTTGATTATATTTCAACAACGAATTGGAGAAAAAACATAATTTTATAAATTTGATTTAGAAATTAATGCAAAAACAGCCTTATGTGAAGCTTATGAGTATTGATTATTATACCTAAAAATAAATAGCAACTGAATTTGTGCAAGTAAGGGCTCCTTTTATAGTTTACACAGCAATATCTTTAATAAACTTTGAGTTATAATTTAATTCATTTAAGGACAGATGCTTTTTTTTTCTTCAGTAAACCACTGTTTAATAAAAATAAATAAAAAGCAATTTTGCAAAACTGCTGTACTGAACCGTGACTTCAAAACCGAGGTACGTACCGAACCGTCAGTTTTGTGTACCGTTACACCCCTAATATTTGCACTATAGTAGGTCTACTGATAATATTTACAATAATATATTGAATTTGATAGGTGTCTCTCACATTGTCCCACAGCAACATTACAATAGTGTACATTAATGTATAATGTTTTATAATAATAATTTATTCTATTTAGTGTCCAATTCATTCATTTAACATATTTAATATTGGGGGCATCCAAGTTATTTGACATATTTGAACATTTGAAGAAATAAAAAAAAAAGTAACACAGTAACTTTCCCTGGTAATTAGTTACTTTTATAATGATGTAACTCGACTTCCGGTTTGAGCGATGACGGCGTAGGTCGCAAACTGGGAGAGCTCTGTTGAAATCCTTCCTAAATTCGACTATTATACACTTTATTATTATAATTAACTTGAGCAAGCCTGTGTGAAAGCATATTTAAGATGGAGAAGCTGAGCAAAGCCAACCCACAGAAGGCTCTTCAGAGGATGGCCACGATGCCGGAATGCAAGCTAATCAAAATAATGATATAACTCAGTTATTATTTGTAAGAAGTAACTAGTAACTATAACTAATTACTTTTTTAAAGTAACGTGCCCAACACTGCTTGCCAGTTGCCACTCAGTCTTTTTGCCACTCAGTGGGCTTGAACGCAGTCACTCGTCACGTGCATACCCTCTATAATCGAAATCAAATCGAGAGCTTGTGAATCTGAACACAAATCGAATCAGAAAATATAGTTCTTTCCCCTCAAGGTTTTTGTGTGGTATTTTTGTTTTTATTATTGCTTATCACTGGTCTAGAGGGTTTGTCAGCTTCTGAGTGTCCGTGTGAAGAATGTTTGCTGGAGTATAACACAATGAATTGTTAAGTGGTCATGTTTACTTTACGTGACCAGAGATGCTGGCACTGGATCAGAATGGGCTGTTTTTGAGCATATTCGTTAGAGCATTTCATTCCCTTTGGAAAGTCCCACCTCACCAGGAAGGATGTATAATATTTCTTTGCGTCTGCATCAACGTTCAGTTACGTGATTTTTGTTTTTGTACCCTTATGTCAGGAAACCTTGCGTGCAACCAACAGGAGACATAGGGTTGTTTTTTGAAGGGGGAAAGCTGATGTGTAAAACACCTGTAGACTTCATAATGAACCATAATGAAGCCTGCTTTTTTATTTCTGGTGTATATTTTAAGGCGCTTTATGTGTGCGTGCTGTTAGGGTGTGTTTTTTAAAATTAAAACGAACAATGGTGCGATTGCTCTGTTAGTGCGGTTCATTTAAATAAGTGTGAATGCTGCGATCCGAACCCTGGTGCGCATTGTTAGGGGACAACAGTTTAGAACCCAAGACCTGTTTTGAAGAATGAAGACCAAGAGTCAGGAGTGCAATTAATTAAAGAAAAATGTACTGAAGAATAGTTTGCGGTTTCATCAGCAGAAGCCAGCTTCAAGTCTCACAAGGAGTTCGTAGGCCGCGCTCTCCCTCTACCTGTTTTCGTACATACAATTTCTCAACAGTTATGCTCTTTTCAAGGTCTACGTCATTACTGCAGTTTGAATGATTCTGATTGGCTAAGAGAAAATAGATAGTCATAGTAAATTTCCACACATTGTCAGTTAATCAGATGCACGTCTTCATAGATCACTTGTTGACACTTTCACCCCGGAATAGTGAACGTAGTGACCTTCCAGGTTTGGAGCAGGCGCCAGCTTGCCCAGAAAACAAGTCCACCCGTCTCTCAGGATGCCCGTAATCCACCTCCAATACTGATCTGCAACACAGAATACTGACGCACATACACAGATACACAGTTTCTCCAAGATTGGAGTTGGAGCATCAACTGAAAACAATATGGTTCTCCAAAACATACAGATAACTTGTTCTTCTCCTCAGAGAGAAGTATAGGCAATATTCATCTTTATTCTTTAGTGTAAAGTTTTTTGTTTTAGGATTCTTTGATGAATAGAAAGTTCATAAGAACAATTTTGTAACGTACTACTGTTCAAAAGTTTTGGGTCGGTAAGAATTATATTTTTTTGGGGGGGGGGATTAATACATTTATTCAGCAAGGATGCATTAAATTGATCAAGTGATATATAACTGCAACACGGACCAAAGACATGTATACGAACCAAAAAACAGAAAGATGATACCCTAAAAAGGACAGGATGCATACCTGTTTTTTCACGTCATAGTCGTGATGTTGCCATCACAGTTCTGTACAGGCATAAGAACCGCATCTCCTAGCAGCAGATGTGTGTGTGTGATGGAGATCTTCAGAAGTCCAAAATATCATCAAATGCAAGTTACGCGCCTACAATGAGTGCATTTAGCATTTTGTTTTGGATGTTCGGTAAGTTCTGTCACAAAAGCGACCAATCAGGTTGTGAACGTATCCCTATGCCTTTAGGTTCGGTGATAAAAAATCTGAATGCTAAGCGCTTGTTTGTTTTGGTCTGGAACAAACAAATCAAGCAAACCAAACCACAAGCATGAACACCCCCTTAGTTGCATGTTGTGCCCATTTTTCATCAGCAAAAGCTTATATGTATGACTTATCTCTTGGACATGTGCACTGTCACTGCTTTTTCCTCAACGTGTTTATTAATGGTGCAGTGTGTCGTGTCAGTCTGCCAGGGTGTCAGCGCTGGAACAGCAGTGCAGCTGCACGCTCTGCACGTAGCTGGACTATTAGAACTGTCTGTCTGGCTAAAGTCCAGCCGCTGAGGTTTATATCAGCTCTGCATTGCTCACTGGAACAGATGCAGTATTACATAAAGGAGAAAGGACATGTTGTAAACTAGGGCCTCTTACAGGAAAAACCCTGGATCCAGATGACCCCCAGGCATGATTAACATATTAAGGGAATGTTTTTAGTTAGAAATCATTAAAGACTTGATGCACACTGAAATCAGTTCATATTAGGTGCAACGTGCCTAAAAAATTACATTTTATGTAATTTGTTATGTTTTAAAGCACAATATGTATGTAGAAATGTCTATGAAAGCTAGTTAGTTAAAACACCATTGATTAGAATCAGTAGTTCAGATGTATTTATCTAAAAAATGACGTGTATTATAATTTTGTCTGGACATAGTGTTTGTGTAGAATAAAATGCATCAAAGTCAGGCTGATTATTTAGGGATTCATTCGTTTATTTTAGGGCGATTTTAGGATATTTTAAATGGATTTTCCTATTGTCATTGTCTGTATTTATTTCCTTATGTCCACTAGACTTGATGTAAAGGGGAAGTTCACCCCAAAATTTAGAATGTACTCCTAATATTGTTCCAAACATGAATGCAGAAGTGAAATTACAATTTGAGAGCTAAGGTGTTCCGTGTCACATGATCCTTCAGAAATATGCTGATTTGGTGCTCAAGAAACATTTCTTATTATCAATGTTGAAAACATTTGCGCTGCTTAGTATTCTTCTGGAAACCATGATACATATTTTTGGGATTCATTTATTAATAGAAAGTTCAAACAGCATTTAATTGAAATCTAAAATCTTTTGTAACATGAATGTCTTTTAGGTTCACTATACTGTAACTGTACTTAATGCAAATTACTACAAAAGAAAAGAAAAAAACACTTTCACTGTATCAAAATTCTGCTTTTGCCATGAATATTGACAATATTAGAAATATAGATATTAGATATGTGCTGGTATACGGTAATACAATATATATCACGATAATGAACATGCACGATATTGTTATCGTGGTCCCTTCAAAATGCCGTGAATAATTATTTATTACAAATTATTCTGATTTTTAGAATGCATTTTAGGAATACTTAACCCCTCTACCGTTTAAAATGAACAACACCGCTGTATGCTTCCCCAAAGAGGAACGCGCACTGATGTAAACAAACCCAATGTGCATGAGCATCACATGGCGGAACGAGTGAAGGAGACGCACATTCACTCTCTGACAGCAGATGGCGCTGATGGAACAGCAGAAATGCAGTCGTTTCACGGGAAACCTCGTAAACAAAACAGACTCACGCTACTAAACGTTTTTTAAATGTTTCACACAGCCAAGCAGATTTCTGTATTCGCTACGGTGCTCATCACATCACCAATTACTTAGTACTTAAAGACTTAAGGCTATTTATTTTCAAACTTAAACATTTTATATTTTAATCTGGACTACATGCCCTAGATATTGTTTGAATATGTTCTGATTTTTTGTTGTTCAGTCATACACTTTACAATAAGGCTCCATTATTTAACATTGGTTAATTCATTAGTTAACAAACTGGCAATGAAAAATACTTCTAAAGCATTTATTAATATGTACTTAGTTAAATGTAAATTTCAACATTTAATAACATATTATTAAAATCAAAAGTTGTAACTGTATTATGTAAAGGACCTGAGCTTAATGCATTAACTAACATTAACTACTAGTGAGACCTTATTGTAAAGTGATAGCCTATGTATTGTTCTTTATAATTCTTTTGCACTAATCGGTTTGAAACATTTGTTTACTTTATACATTGTTGTGTATTGCTTTATTGTACTTAAATGTTTAGTTCTTTTTGTCATAAGAAAAATGTATTAAACCTGTTATGAAAATAGTATGACGACACTTTTTTTTATTAAACTTATTTCAATATCGTGATTATACCGTGATAAAAGCTTCAGCAATTAATCGCAACATGAAAAATTGATACCGTCACATGCCAAATAGATATATAGATGGCAGTCACAGCTGTTTGTGCTCACAGCGTCACATCCAGGTGTGTCTGAGACATTGAAACTGTAATACACGCACACTGAAGCTCTGATTGAAATGCTCTTTGTTTTGTGGGACTGTGGCATCCCCTCAATCTCCGTCACCCTCCTTCACGGTCATGGATCTTTGCAGGTGGTGATGGGAGAGTGGCGGCATGGCATCCTGACGCAAAAGCCGCTGCGTGATGTTGATGAGTTCCATCCGCACCCACCCCTCCTCACCCGGTTGTTTTCTCAGCCTAGCATGCCTTGCTTACTTTCTGACGCAGTTGGCTCTCACACTCACCCCCAGCTGAATGATTGAAGCGCCATTGAGCGATTTCACCCTTATCTGCTCCGGCCCATTCACGTGGGGGGCTCGCGGATTGCGTCAATGCCCTCGGTTCGCTTTTTTGTCTTTCCTTCTCCCCCTATATATCCTTCTCCTACTGGTTAAATCGCTCCCTCACTTCCTCTCTCTTCGTCTTTATTTGCGTTGTCCCTCGCTTTTGCACCTGCCGCCAGGGAAAACAGTTCAGTTAAAATGTTGTCACATGTATTGTGATCCGCCGTGCATTGCGTGCCATTGCAGGCTGCATGACTTGGCTGTAGAGGTCCCTATTAAACACCTTTTAAAGAAGTCGATGTACGAAGGTTATTAAAAACTAGGGGTGGGAGATGACCAAAGTCTTATATCATGCTATGAATAAGACTATTTCACTATATCTATATATATCACAATGTGGTTATTTTTGCTTTAAATAAAGTTTGTATGATAACATTTTTGATGCCATTAAATTAAATATACATTTATTCTTATTAACCCCCTCAAGTTGGCGTTCGCGCCGTCGATGACTTGCTTTTTTTCTTATCAGTGCCAAAGAGACTCAAATAACGTTGTTTTTTTTAATCGTTCAGGCAAGTGTTATACATCATTATAATCTGTTAGAAAAAAGAAAACCAACATGATGCGCGATCTTCAGCCTCTCTCTCTCAATGTCTTATCAGATTCTCTTCAGAAAATGACCTGTTAACTTACCACACAAACATGAGACATATGTCTAAAGAAAAGTTAAAATGTCAAGTTTTAAATGATGTAAATCAAATCGAATACAAATATTCTGAGTTTGTTATCTGTTTGAAAAGAGAGTGATGTCAGTCATTTGCGAGCCTCTTCATTATCTGGTAATGTGACCACGCCCACGGAGCGCACGCTCTGAGATTCAGATACTGAGGCGATCCATCCGTCAAAGGCCACACATCAACCCAAACAAACACTTCAAGTGAAGCGCTACACTTCAGCTACATCATTTTGAGACGCGTTGAGGAATAATCCTGGAATAATTCTCCTCATGGAAAGCTGTTCATGTTCTGTTCAGAGCAACGGATTCAGCAGCTGATTGTGGTTGGCTAAGTTTATTCTGTTAGCATCTGTGAATATTAAACGCAAAAAGTTTAAATATGAATCATGCCGCAAAATAAAGTACATCATAGACACAAGACTGTTTAGACAAGATTTATTTGCCCTGTTTTCGTTTTGTATAAATTGTATCTTAATTTTAATCAATGTTTTTAATATATTTGCTTCTTATTTAATAAGAAGCCATAACAAGGGATGCATAACAAAACAAACTATCCCATACCAGATCTGTTTACATTTCAACGAAAATTATGATGAAGAAATGTTAAATCATTACATTAATGATGTGAACAAAATAATGCATTAGTCCACATGGTTTCCATCAAGATAAAAGATAAAAGGGTGCCAGATTTTGTCAAACTGCTCAAATTTGTCCTTCAAAAAGCATTTAATTTGTTTGAAAACCATAATTTGATCGTAGGACTCGGAGCCTCCTTTTTCTTCCAGACCAAAAAATAATTATACAAATTATTGGCCTTATATGGCCTTATAACCTATTCTAGTAGACCCCAAAAACCAACTCAAGACTGGGTATGATATGGCCTCTTTAACAGTAAAAGGATAACAATAGTCATCGTCTTGCTGACTGGCCTTTCCGTGACTTTTGCATTCCCCGTCTTCCACTTGAAATAAGTGATTTACTGTCAGCCACACCCCAGCACTGCTAACGGTTATGGTGCTGGAAAAAAGGTCCTTGTGTACAGTCGTTTTAAGACTTGTTCCCTGCATGCTTTCCTCAGCTGTTGTCTCCTGGAAATGATGACGCTCTTTCACTGGAAATCTGATATCAAATTATAGGCCTCAGGAAGCTGGGGAGAAGAGATGTTAAGGGGGGACACACACTGCCGTTAGCATCTATGTGTGCTTGTGAGTGAAAGAGTTTGTATGTTTTTGGGTGTAACGGTTCAGATTTCTCATTGCTGTTTGTATCACTGTTCTGTGGTCACGGTTTCAATACTTTTCGGGAGGGACAATTTAGATACCGATATTTTAACACTGTGATTAGCTTGTACCAATCTGATTGCGAATTTATTTATTTTTTCCCCCTCAAATAATACAAAATATATGCTGCAGAAAAATGCACTGTAAATCAATGCCAAAAGTTTGACAATGTTTTGACATCATAGTGGTTTTAGGACTGATATTGGTATGTTATGTATGTATGTAGGGCTGTACGATTAATCGAAAAATAACCGAAACCGACATTCAGAACCTCTAACCGACGTATTTTTTCCCATGTCGGTTATTTAGGTTTTCACGTGACTCCGCCCCGTCAGTCACATCAAGTGCAGTTTGCAGGCACACAGAGAGATGCAGGAGCGGTTATCTGTGTTTTTAGATGCCCAGAATCACTATAGTAACTGCATGTTTTACACAGTTTATACAGGTAAGTTAATTGCCGTTCTTCATATAGCCTACCGCTGACGCACACACACACACACACACACACACACACAGACGGTGCGCGCAAGCCCTGAAGCCAGATCGCTTTCACTTTCGTGCTCATAAAGTTTGTCAAGTACATGCGTTTAAAGGCTTGCCAGTTTCAACATTTATAGCGATTGTGCACTATTCAAAAACAACAATACGGAAAACGTATCCGTTCAGTCCTCAGCTTTTTTCTGTGACACAGAGAGCCGAGCCGAGCGCATCTCTGACAACACGCGCGCCCTGAAGGCAGACCTCTTTCACCTGTCCTCACAAAGCTTTGTCATTTGTATGTGGTTTAAACCCTGCCAGTTTGAACATTAAAGCGAGTTTCGGCCATCAGATGTGTATTATGTTGAACTAATGCCTGATATATTGTGACAAACGAACACTCAGACAGAAGCTCGCACATCACGCGAAGAATGCGCGCAGAAACGCACTCTCAACGCTGTCCTGTGACTAAAGTAAAGTCACTAAAGTAGCTTAGAAACTCAACCGTTATAGGCATACATTTTAATACCTTTGAAGTACAAACCACAGCTTCATAATGAATAGAGACGGTATGAGTAATTCACACACACAATCTCTCTCTCATTAATGCATTCAGATAAATGTAATGTAGGCCTACTGTGCTAATGTATCTGTATCTGATGTACAACAAGCAGAAATCTGCCCCATAGACAATAACTGCTGAAAGTGAACCGTTTCCTTCAAGTATTTTAAAATCACAAAGAAATGCACTTTTTCATTAGAAAAAAAAATCCACCTGTTCTATATATAAATATGTAGAACATATTTACAGTACAAACCTTATCAGTGAACTTACTCAAAAACCTTGTGAGGGCAAAAAAAAAAAAAAAAAGCAAAATAATCGTTCATTAATCGTAATCGAGGTAAAATGTTCAATTAATCGAGGTTTTTATTTTTGGGCAAATCGTTACAACCCTATATGTATGTAAGTTTATGTTATTTTATTTTTGGCCAATATATTTGCCATTTTCAATCATCAAGCTCTAATAGATAACTATTTAACCAGTACCTCAGATGAAACTCAAGGATCGGTATCTGCGCAGATTAAGGTTTTTAATAGGGATGCACCGAATATTCGGCCACCGAAAATTTTCGGCCGAAAATGCCCCAAAAGTGCATTTTCGGTTTTCGGCCGAAAGACTTTTATCACCGAAACAACATGGCCGACATGTTGTGATGACGCAAACAGAAACCGCGACCTGCACGTGCTTGTCTGAAGCAACATGTCTTTGCTTTGATACACTATTATGTTAAAGGCCTACAGAGAAAATAAATGTATCTTTAAGCAGTTGCACTTGTTCTGAATGCACTTTCTTGTAGTAGTCCTACAGAGAACAATTTTAAATGCACTAGACCTAAATGCACTTTGTTTTTATGAGAGAACATTTAATTTAAAAACCTTTCTGTAGGCCTGTACATTATTATTTAATGTACAAATGAGTGGGGTCAAGTTAAACATTTTAGTTTGAATTTTATTTTATACTGTGCATTGTTGCAATGTGCTAAATAAATATTGGCATAACTTGTAATTGATTTATTCTTTGAATCTTTAATATTAATGTATGCAATTGCAATGCCTTGATTTTAGTAAAGTTAGTACACATTCATAGCGATAAATGCAATGGTACTAATATTTGGCATAATTTCTTTCGGTGTTTCGGTTTTCGGCTTTCGGCCTTGGTTTCCTCTTTTTCGGTTTTCGGTTTCGGCCAAGAATTTTCATTTCGGTGCATCCCTAGTTTTTAATATATATATAAATATATTATACGCCCACATATATATATATATATATATATATATATATAATTTTTTTTTTTTTTTTTTTTTTTTTTTTTTTTTTTTTAAAGCATCGGTATCTGCTGTCCTAAGGGCCAGTCCTTTATTTTATGTCAGGTAAGGTGGCAGTATTTGCCTTCAAGTGGGTTTGTCAACCATGAACCATCATTAAAAGTAGAAGAAGCTCAAATGTGTGTGCATGACGTGCAAGAACCAATGGCCATTTCTCAATACCAAGCAAGTACACAAAGTTCAGACTTGCGTCCTTGGTAGTTCGAACTTGCCATGTTCAAGTCAGGAGAACGAACTCCCGAGGACAGGAAGATGCAAGCCCGGTAATTCTGCAAATGGTACAGCAGTATTCTTGATCACGTCACTCAGCCCTCTCTGGCTACTCCGGTTATCTCTGTGTGTATATTTTAGGCAACAATAAAACAAAATATGTTCTAAAACACCACTCTGCCTCTTTTTTTTATTTTCAGTTAAAAAAAAATCTTAAAACACATTATCCACACAAATGTGTTTCAGGGAACGCATTGATTCTTCACTGCATGTATATTTAAAAATATATATATATATAAAACACAATCCTGCCTCTTTTCGTAAACATTTTTGAAATATTAAACATATTAATATGTGGTTCAGGCAATATGTGCGTATGTACTCTGATGTATGTACTCTTCACTGTAATAAAATTAATATGATATAAAACAGCCCTGTCACTTTTTGTTAAATGTCACTTTCAATGATCAATAATAGCCATTATAAAAGTATAAGGTATAAGCAGCTATACAATAAGAAATAAACAATTCAGTCAAACGTACAGCACTCTAGTGGGCTACAATGGTAAAGTTAAATAGCCTAAATATATAACGTTATGAAACTTCACTTTGCCCTCAGCCAGGGAACAAATTATAGATTCATGAGACCAAAGATCTCCGTTAGATATACACAAGACAAATGATATCTCAAGTTTAACCACCACAGAGACATCAGTCAGCGGCAAACGTCAGAAGGACTAATCGAGGTACTGCTGTTCTCGGCAGGGTTAATGATCACTGAGCGCCCGGTGATCGCCTGGATCTCACAACTACGAGAACGTCAGATCACATTTTCAAATGGGTGCTATCTTTATAAGTAAACCATAGATTTGAGCTTTAAACAACTACAATATTGCCTAAAACACTCTTAAAACTAAATTTTCGTGACACAAAACAGTATTCTTTTTTAAATTGCGCAGGTTTTCTCATCCATTGTTGACACATGCTGGATGGCGCGAAATGCATTCTGGAATACCTGGCCGCCTCAAGTCCGCACAAGTCACCTCTCGATGCATCCTCGATAAAAGGGGCGGATCAAGAACACATCCGGGGATTTGAACTGTTCTTGGTTGTGAACTTTGAATTGGAACAGTACTTGGGCTGCGACAGATGACGTTTCGCAAGTCCACAAGAACACAAACAAGTACAGACAAGAACACGGCAGAAACGGCCAATGAGGTCTGTTCTAGCTCATCACATATGTTGGAGCTTCCTTGTTTAGCATCTTTGATGCACATTTTGTAATTAATTAGGCTTGCTACGATAGTCGGTGTTGCCGGTGTTACCGGTGTCCAGACTTAACACCGGTTACATCACTTGCCCACCGTGGCATCGCCCACTGTCTTTTTGATTTTTTTATAGTAATAAAATAATTTAGTTCAGTTAGAGAACAGACAATACAAATAAAAACTGAACGTGTCTGCTTAATAAAGCAGGATCCGACCGTGAGTCTCGGCAGCGGCAGGAGTCATTCATCAGATTTAAGAGTGAGGAGTTGACTGAGATGATCGCGGAAGATTTGGTTTCAAAGCGAAACGTAAAAGCGCCTATTTAAGGGAGTTTGTCATTTGTTTTGTTGTTGTGTTTTTCATTAAAAATAATAGGCTAATGAACCCCCAATTCAAGCAACCCGCAGCCGAATTGGCGCGAATTCAAAACCGAAAGTAAAATGTGCACGGCCGCACAGAGCGCGCATTGTTTACTTTCGCCTGGCTCCGCAGTGCGAGCCTCCGCTACGCTGACTGCGCGCATTTATTTTTGCTGCGCGCACCCTCGCGCTTGTGCGGCCGCGTCGAGTATAAACAAGGCTTTACGGACGAACTGTTATTCATTCATGGCGTGCATCTCAATCATAGACTGATCAATGCTTGATCAGTGCCCTGACTACTGAACTAGGGAACTGATTGAGACGCACCCATGGCCTCACAGACGAGCTGTCATTCACGGTGTGTGCGCACTGGCGCGTTTTCAGTTCAGAGCGGTCGTGTGCATGTTACTTTCGGTTAGATAGAATTAGTGATTTAAAAGCCTCCGCCGGTGATACCGGTATTACCAGTGTTGTCACACATCAATTAACTGGTGGGAAAATTTCCTCACTGTCACATGCCTATAATTAATCAACACGAAAATCAAGTTTACTTTTTATTTTTATCTGCCATCAGACTGAGACGCCGTTGCCATAATGCATCTATCTTCGGACTTGACTGACAGACTGGCACCCTGACACCACGAGCTTCATGCTTTCTAACCTTAACTTATCTAACTTGTTTGTTTTTTTTTTGCAATTATTCTGTTTATTGTACAGAAAACAGCATGTGAGTCGTCTTTGTGCTCAAATGTTTAAAATAACATTTTCTTGGTGCGTTTTTGATGTGTTTTTCAGAGAAAGGCAAGTCTTTTGAGACTGAATGGTTTAACCCTCTGGGGTTCTTCGGTCATTTCTGACCCAATTTTTATTTTATTTTTAAATGTTAAAAATCGTAGCTTCATCGGAATGGTCCGAAACTTGGTGACTTTATTGGTACTTGGTATATGAACACCAAAAAAAAATCTGTGGTCGTAAAAAAAAATTTCACACTCAGGACCTTCGGGTCAAAAATGACCCCCATAGGAAACGAATGGGAAATTGGCAAAAATATGAAAATAAAGAGTTTTTTTTGTGCATACAATCTACAAATCAGCCAGGATGCAGAAAAAAAGGACTCAACAGTGAAGGGGTGAATCTCTAAAACATCAAGAGTGCAAAACAGACAAAAAAACTCACACACACACACACAAAAACACAATTCGCTTTTGAAAAGGCATGCGTTAATTTGTGTGTGCGTGTGTTTTTGTGTCAGTGTGTGTGTGTGTGTGAGGGTTTTTTTTGTCTGTTTTGCATCATAAATGAAGAACCCCAGAGGGGTAATATCGCATTAAAATGTGCACACAACCGATAAGCTGAACCTAAATGCTCGTTTCTTATCGAACCACTGGTTTTGGGGAAACTTGGAACCGTTTCTAAAACAGAACCGGTTCTCAATACCCATACCCATCCTTGCATAAAATAATACATTTTTCATCAATAGTCCGTAGGGGTGTAATGATATATACAGTGAGGAAAATAAGTATTTGAACACCCTGCTATTTTGCAAGTATCATACAAATAAATAGTTAAAAAATCATACATTGTGATTTCTGGATTTTTTTTTTAGATTATGTCTCTCACAGTGGACATGCACCTACGATGACAATTTCAGACCCCTCCATGATTTCTAAGTGGGAGAACTTGCAAAATAGCAGGGTGTTCAAATACTTATTTTCCTCACTGTATGTTGTTATTTTGAAATATCATGATTGACACATAGCCTATGTAACGGTGGTGTGAACCATATGAATCCCAATATAGAGTTTGTTTTATCCACAGCTCAGCTTACTGTATTTATAAGGTATAATTCACCCAAAAATGTAAATTCTGTCGTCATGTACTCACCTTCATGTCGTTTCAAACCTGTAAGATTTTCATTCATCTTCCAAACTCAAATAAAGATATATATTTTTTTATCCAAGTCTTCTGAAGAGACACTGATCAACACACATACTGGAGTAGACACGGACGTTCAAATGTACATGCATGCATGAGTAAATTAAGACATATTTAATTTGAGTAATATTCGATTCAATTCAAATTTATTTGTATGGCGCTTTTCACAATACACATTGTTTCAAAGCAGCTTTACAGAAAGTGCATTTCATAAATGTACATTGAAAAATGTTAGAGAATATTAAAGAAAAATGTTAGAAAAAGTTAATCAATCATGTATTCATTTATACTAGTGTCCCGAGATAACAACTGAAAAGCAGATGGGAAATAATTAGCATAGCTGCTGTTCAGAATATTAATGCTTTTGATCCGATTTGTCTGTAGTATAAAACGTATTTATAATGTGAATGCTTGGCTAAAGAGATGCGTCTTTAATCTAGTTTTAAACTGGGACAGCGAGTCTGAACCTCGAACAATATCAGGAAGACTATTCCAGAGTTTAGGAGCTAAATGTGAAAATGCCCTCCCTCCTTTAGTGGACTTAGATATCCTAGGAATGACCAGAAGCCTCGAGTTTAGTGATCTTAAAGAGCGCGATGGATTGTAGGGCGATAGAAGATCCGTTAAATACACTGGAGCTAAACCATTTAGGGCTTTATAGGTCAGTAGCAATACTTCGTAATTGATACGGAACTTAATAGGTAACCAGTGTAGAGATGATAAAATTGGTGTTATATGATCATATTTTCTTGACCTAGTAAGAACTCTAGCAGCTGCGTTTTGGACTAACTGTAGCTTGTTTATTGATGATGCAGGACAACCAGCTAATAAAGCATTACAGTAATCTAGTCTCGAGGTCATGAATGCATGAACTAACTTTTCTGCATCAGAAATAGATAGCATGTTACATAGCTTAGCAATGTTTCTAAGGGAAATGCCGTTCTTGTAACATATGAAATATGATTTTCGAAAGACAAGTTGCGGTCTAATATAACACCCAGGTCTTTTACTGTAGTGGATAAAGTGACAGGACATCCTTCCAAGTTAAAGTTGTATTGTGAGAGGTTTTGTGGGCAGTTTTTTGGACCAATAAGTAATACCTCCGTTTTATCTGAATTTAATAGCAGATAATTACACGTCATCCAGTATTTAATATCTTCAACACACGCTGTCAGTTTAGATAATTTTGCGTTTTCATCTGGTCGTGACTCGTGATGAAATATATAATTGAGTGTCATCAGCACAACAGTGGAAATTAATTCCATGTTTTCTTATAATATTACCAAGTGGCAGCATATATATTGAGAATAGCAGAGGGCCTAACTAGGAGCAATTCTAAATAAAGCAATTCTTACACATTTATTTTATATATAGTTTTTATCTTTTGCTATGTAAATGTGTCTTAAATATATTTAGATAAATGTATTTATACTGTTTCCTTCTACATATGTTTATACTACGTGTTTATTTTAAAGGGGTCATAGAATGGTACATGCACTTTTACAAGTTGATTATACGGAAATGTGTGTTGGCAGTGCCTGTACACAACCATCCTATAATGATAAAAATACATCCAGTGTTTTTTTTTAATCTCCTTATATATTTTCCCCTGTCTCAAATCGAGCCGTCTGATCGCGTGACGTTACACGGTGTACGCCCCTCCTAAGATTGTTGATTGACAGCAGCGTTTCAACACAGACCCGCCCTGAGCGAGCTGTCATTAGTCCGCCATTGTTGATACGCTGGAGCAGAATGGCGTCTAAGCGATTGTTGTGTTGTGTTGTTGGGTGTAATAACGAACACAGCAGTCATTTTGATGTTCCTAAATCCGAACCGCTGAAGACCCAGTGGCTGCTGAGTTTTGTTTTAGAAGGGAATATTCCCCCCAATCAACGTCAATGTTTGCGCGAATCATTTCTCAGCAGACTGCTTTATGAACGAGCGTCAGTATAAAGCAGGTTTTGCTAATAAGCTGCTCTTGAAAAAAGGATCGTGTTCCTGCTGCACCTCAGGAAGATGTGAGTGTAACGTTTTATTAACCTTTATATTAATCTTTGCAAATCGCTTGCACGCTTCACGATGAATGAGGCTAAAGTTTACAGGGTAAGTTACATTACGGCATGCTTTCTGTGTATGACGTTCTCAATATAATTCATAATCCCACGTTTATAATGAACAACGCGTTATGTTTGTTATTACAAACTGTGTAAGTTACTCGGGTGATAAAGTTAACGTGCTACACTAAGCTTACTTTTGTACATGGTTTATAACGGTGTCTGTTACTGATTAAGAAGTAATGTAAAAAAAAAATCTTATAACATAACATCAATCTGTCAATGAACTAACACATCAGTAAACACATAGCAACTACGCTACTCTGCCAGTACAAAGATAGATCAAAGTGACATGACGTTAACCAACCATTCAGAAACGTTCGTCATCTGTTCCTGGTCAGACTCCGGTTCAAAATGATAAGGTTGCTCAGATGTGTCCTCAGAGACTCCCGTTGCCATTATTTCTCGAAAATATACCCTCAAATGTTGTCAAGGCAACACTCCACGTGTGTTGTGTTGTTGTGTCGGGTCGAACCGAACCGAACGCCCCACAGAGCAGAGGGGGCGGGGTGAGCAAAGCTCATTATCATTTAAAGTCACATACACTGAAATGACTTGCTGAAAACTAAGCTGGTTTTGACCAGGTAAAATGAGTGTTTTCTTACAATACTAATGAGAATTTTTAATTAAAGTATATTACAAACTTTTCATTTAGACACTAAAGAATCATATTATCTTGTACAAAAATGTCATTCTATGACCCCTTTAAAAATTTTTAATGATTATATTTCGAATGTTCTTGCCATGGCAATAGACTTTAATGCTGACATGGCATAAAACAGGTAAATAAATACATATATTTATATTTTCAAAGCATCGTATGACATGACACGACTGAACTACACTACGCATGCAAACCAAAACGATAAAGGTTTTTTTTTTCTTCATGGGAACCATTTCACCTCTAGTATGTATGCAAGTAAGACAAAGAATGTTGGAAGAGATGTTTGTTTTTCAGCCATAAAAACACCCTCCCTCCCTGCCTTCCTCAGACAGGCCTAACACGCACACACACACATATGCTGAGAGTCAGTGGAAAACAAGCTGATGTCGTGTCCCCGGGGAGGACGTCTCGGTCCCTTTGACATTATGCTTTAGGGTTAGGGTTAGAGGGTTAAGTTAAGGCCTAAAAATTCCCTGCTGGGCTAGTGCTGCTTATAAATAGAGTGTTAGGTCACAAACTATCAGTGAAGTGATCAGATTCATGAGCCTACGTGCAGTGGGTGGGTGAAAAACAAGGCAAAAGGCGAGTTCCCGGAGGGGATCGATATCAGAGAACCATTCCGACTGTACTTTTTTCAGTTCACAGAAACACTGCTCACAGTATCAGCCCAAAGGTTTCTGATATTTAAGTGTTTGTTTGGTGCTTGTTTGAAACGTTTTGTTAATGTTAAAGGTAAACGTTGGCATTAGTCATGGTTTTGCTTAAAGTTTGACATCTTTTTTACTTGAAGAGGAATATTCTCCAACCTTTTAAGCTATTTTTAAACTTCTAATTATAATATTTTAAAGCTTCTAAGGTCACTTGGACGGATGAACTGATGATCTATTTTTATGAACTTTTGACTCATAATATGCTCCTTTGTAACACTGTCCTGATAGCTCGTAACGGATGTTTCCATGTGCACAAATACATTTACACTGCTATTTTCCTCTTTGTGATTAATTAACACTTTCCATGTAAACTCAAGACCAAAATAAAAGGGGCAAAGGAAGAGCAGGAAAGGAAAAGCCTCAGCAAAGGAAAGACTCCAGCAATGGCTTCATTGTTCCCTCAGCCTCATAACCCAGATTCAACAAGATTAAATGATATAATCATCACAGGGCTGAGAATATCACAGTTATCACCGTATTTCTTCCACTTTGATTCATATAGTTGTGTGTTGTGAAGTATCTGAATGGAATTCAGTGATCACTCTGAACTGCATTACACAAATACGTTAACAGGGTAACAGTGAGTCTCATGAAGAATATATCTTGATCATATTTCACATAAAACATATATTTCATAATTTTTTATCATGCAAAAAGTTGTATGCTTAGACATGATTTAAAAAAATATACTATTGTGCAGTGTCTAGAAAAAATAAAATTGTACATAAAGTGGTTCCCGTACATAGCCATTTTTAATAATACTATATCGATTTTTTTTCATTACAGTAATAAGGATTATGGAAATATGTTTAATTCGCCCTGACAATGCAAAATTGTCCTAAAAATATGCTTGCAATATTATCAGGACATTTTCTTGACAGTCTTTGTGAGATTCTTGTTACAAAATGTTTTAATATAAATAATTAAAATAAATATATGAATAAGACTATAAATATGTATTAGCAAAATGTGATGGAAAAAATGGAAATCTTCATTGTATAGAGTGAGCTTCATCCAACCACTGTGAAAAGTCTGTCATCATATGTTCTTTTGTTTGGCTATTTCGGCCAATTACTAAAACAACCCGTTTTTCCTTCCAGGCAATGGTGGCGTGTTACCCTGCCAAAGGGACTGGATATGTACGGCATGTGGATAACCCTAATGGAGATGGGAGATGTGTCACATGCATATATTACCTGAATAAAGACTGGGATTCCAAGGTAGAATTTTGTTCTTCTTCCCCAGCCAGTGAACTTGTATACATTCTGTAGCGTGTAAAGCTGCATGAGATTTGTTTAAGCTCTTCTCTGTTTATTTAGGTATCTTATCTGATGTAGACTGCTCATACTTGCATCTGAGCTTGCATTCAATTCAATGGAAGATCAAAACCAACCTTGTGTAGAGAGTTTGCTGTTGGTACTTTATATAAATAGGCCACACAAGAGACTGTTTGTGCTGTTATTAGAGGTCTGCTAGAACAGTGGAACTTTGGTTTCTGTTGGGTTTGTGAATAATAGAAACATTTTAAACTTTGAAATAAATTTAAAGTTTAAACTTTACTTATTTGTACAATGTACTGCAAAATAATGGCAAGAAACCATGTGGGCTCCACACAAAAACACACAGCGCAATCAGTGTAGCCCTATTCCTGGAATAAATGACTCTTACAAACCGGTTCTCTGTAGTGAATCAAAAACACAGCACAACCATTGCAATCTAATTGGCAAAGAAATGACTCATTTTTAGCAAATCAAAAACCTACAGCATCACCTTTGTAGCCTGATTCACTGTAGCATGACCAGTTTGTGAATTAGGCTACACTGGACATATGCTGTATGTAAGGGGTCATGAACTGCGTTGTTTTATTGTTTTATGATGTTTCCTGGAGTGCACTTATAATGTTAGAATGCTTGTTTTACATTAAAAAATGTCATCATTTTTAAATAAAAGGCATTTTTCCTACCATGATTTTAGCCCTCTGCTCTGAACGCTCTGTTTTGGGGGGCGTGTCTGCTGTGAGGCTTCAGTGTAAACACCAACTGCTGTGATTGGCTAATGTCTTTCCATTTGAAATAGCTAGCACACCGCATGCCAGTTTGTGTATCGTACTACAGTGGTCGCATTGTTTGTTTTTGAGTCACCGCTAGGGCTGTGCGATTAATCGAAAAATAACCGAAACCCACATTCAGAACCTCTAACCAACGTATTTTTCCCATGTCGGTTATTTCGGTTTTCACGTGACTCCGCCCCGTCAGTCACATCAAGTGCTGTTTGCAGGCACACAGAGATGCAGGAGCAGTTATCTTTGATTATAGATGCCCAGAATCACTATAGTAGCTGCATGTTTTACACAGTTTATAGTATACAGGTCAGTTAATTGCCGTTCTTATAGCCTATACGCGCTGCCATCGACACACACACACGCGCGCGCAAGCCGCGAAGCCAGATCGCTTTCACTTTCGTGCTCATAAAGTTTGTCAAGTAAATGCTTTTAAAGGCTTGCCAGTTTCAACATTTAAAGCGATTGTGCACTATTCAAAAACAACAATACGTATCCGTTCAGTGCTCCGCTTCTTTCTGTGACACAGAGAGCCGAGCCGTGTCGCGTCTCTGACAACACGCGCGCGCCCTGAAGGCAGATCACTTTCACCTGCGTCCTCACAAAGCTTTGTCATTTGTATGTGTTTTAAGCCCTGCCAGTTTGAACATTAAAGCGAGTTTAGACCATCAGATGTGTATTATGTTGAACTAATGCCTGATATATTGTGACAAACGAACACTCAGACAGAAGCTTGCACATCACGTGAAGATCGGGTGCAGAGAGCAGTGCAGAAACGCAGTGTCAACACTGTCCTGTGACTAAAGTAAAGTCTTAAAGCTTAGAAACTCAACCGTTATAGGCATATATTTTAATACCTTTGAAGTAAGTACAAACCACAGCTTCATAATGAATGGAGACGGTATGAGTAATTCACACACACAATCACTCTCTCATTAATGCATTCAAATAAATGTAATGTAGGCCTACTGTGTCAATTTATCTGTATCTGATGTACAACAAACAGAAATCTGCCCCATAGACAATAACTGCTGAAAGTGAACCGTTTCCTTCAAGTGTTTTAAAATCACAAAGAAGGTTTTTTTTTACAGCCCTAGTCACAGCGTCACAAAATAGATCATATAGGACTTAATTAGGCTACACAAATGAGCTTATGGACCACTTGTTTTTACAGAATCAGACATCATGACCAGTGTAGCCTGATTCTTAAAACAAATGACTGGTTCTTGAGTCCAGAAACATTACAAACTGGTTCTTTTATAGGGGTCATGAACTGGCTTTTTAAAAAATGTTATACTGTTGTCTGACAAACTTATGACGTTTGCGTGGTTTTTACATTCAAAAACATCATAATGAATAAGTAATAGGCTATTTTCTGCCTTGGTTTTGAGGCTCTCTGAAAAACGGTCGGTTTGCATATTTAATGAGCTTCTGCTCCCCTGTCAGTGAAAGCGTGTGGCAAACGGCAACCGGAATGAATCGCTCAGCCCACAGCCAGGGCTCGTAAAATGTATTTATCAAACAAACACAATGATTCATCTCTCATCCACCCTCGATTGATTGGAATGTTATTTCTGTATTATTTCGCCCGATCATCAGTGAATATAACCGCGAACCGTACACACACACACATGCATGCGCACGCAAGAAAGGAATGTTATTTATAGCCTGTCTGAAAAACACATAGCCCCGGGACGTTGGGCTTTGCGAGCTGGCGTTACAAGTCCGGGTCTGATCACGAATGAACCAATAACACCTCCTCCAGCCTGTGACAGCGTGCTAAGGTATGTAATCAATAGATATCAAACGATCTGTAACAATGCAATAGTAAAACATATAAAAAAACATGTTTTACTCACATAAATGTGTTGCACCGTTCCTGTCGGATCCAAAATAGAAGGCACAGCATTGTGTTTTAATCTCAATATGTCTGTAAATCCAGTCTCGACCTCTATCTTGTTTACAACCGATTCCGCTGTGAAATGAAGTGAACAAACGCAATGTCTTTATGTACGGGAGCTGGAACCGGCATCGTTTAGCTCCACGAGTCGGTGGGCGGGCTTGAGGCGGCGATTCTGCATCCTATTACTTCAATGGTCGACATATTATGAGAGCTCTCGTTTTCTGGGCCTGGTGTCTATAAAAGCTTTTCTTTGACTAACATGGGCGTTTTCAGTTCTGAAACTTACAAGGCATTCTTATATCACGATTAACTGTTATATACCAAAGGCTCAAAGGAAAGTTGATTTCTCAATTCATCACCCCTTTAAAGAATAATTCAAATAGGGATGTGGCCAAAAAACGGAACCGGCCGGTTTTTGCTTCTAGCACGCGATCGGCAACCGGTTTTCTTTGTTTTTTCTGCCGATTTTTCCGGAAGTGCGCCCGCGTGCACATACGCGCCTATATTACAATCATTCACTAACACGAACATGTCACATGTCACTGTGTTACAAACGGAAACTGGAGAACTGAGGGAAGAGACGAGATGCTGAAGGGAATGAAGAGCCGCTTTCCTGCGCGAGCTGATCTCTCCGCCCTGCACAAGCGTTGATAAGTGAGCGTTTGTTCAGCTCAGCTTCTCAAGTGTTGGATCGGATGAGAACGAAACAGACTAACTTGTGACAAAGCCGAAATACTTCTTTTTGTAGCCTAAAGAAGAACATGCATGCACTTTTGAAATGAAATACTATCAGTTCTGTATAGGATGATCATTTTTATTTTACCTTAAAATTACATTGACTTAATTTGATTTAAAAAGCACCTGCTCTAGCATCTTAGTTTTTTTTTGTTGCACTAAACATTATTTGATTTAACAGTTTGGAACAATTATATACTTTGGTTTTATTTAATTTCACTGGTAAATACTTTTTTTTCTTTACACTGAATGTAAAAACAAATGCTGATTTAAGTAACATCTTTGTTTGGATTGCAGAATATGCAGTTGTTGCCTTTAATTTCACCTTTCAGCCTTTTCATTTCCAATTCAATTTCCCGTTAATTTCAGATTGCGGACTTGTTTTCATTAGCCAAAAGCCAATTTAGCCTGTTAAATACCAAATAAACATCTTGTTCATGTATACTTTCGTTCTATTATTGTGTAAAAAAATATATAAAAAAATCGGAAATCAGTATCGGAATCGGCCAGTTTTATTGAAAAAAATCGGTATCGGAATCGGCCATGTAAAATCATGATCGGTGCATCACTAAATTCAAATAAACAACTTTATTTAATTATTTGAATCGGTCTTAAATACGGCCCTGTATATACTGTAGTGGACGACAGAATGGTGTATATATATATTTATAAGTATTGATAACTTGTGAAATTTCTGCCTTCATTCTTATGGTTATGTTAAACATTTACTCTTGAAGTTCCATGAGCGTTTGCTGTGACATCAGACCTGACATTTTCCACCACTGACTTGACCACCTTCGTCACCTTCCAGCTATTACATCAGCACATGTCAGAGAGAGCTTCTGCTCTAGAACATTCCGACCAGCCCTGGAAACTATCCAGAGGGTTGATCAGATGTTCGGATATTAAGTGAATGGCAAAGAGAGAGTTTGCCAGTTTCACAAGCAAGATACAGGGGTGGTAGAAGGGTTTGTCTGTAGTGTTTAGCCTACATTAAACACTCAGGGGCACATTGCTCTTTATCCAAATGTTTTTAAGGTTGATCTGTCCTGTATTCTGGCTTGTAAGAATACAGGACAGTCTGCAAACGCTGTTTTCTTCCAGTCCTCTGTTTCTGTAAGTATCAGAACCGTGATGTAAGGATAGGTCACATTTTACACGCATACAACCCTGATATTTTCTGTCCTTCTCCAGTAATACATGGTATAATCTATGCAATGATAATATGCATTCCTGCTCGGATGTGTTACATTCCATACATGCATACATCCAAATTGATGTTCTTCTCTCTCTCTCTCCTCTCTCTCTCACTCTCTCTCTCTCTCTCTCTCTCTCTCACTCTCTCTCTCACTCTCTCACTGAATGGAGAGGAAAATAGCCGTCTCAAGCAAACCTGCTCAGGGCTCCAGACTAACTTTTTTCACTAGGAGCACAGTGGCCCCCAACTGAAAATTTTAGGTCCGCACACCATAAATCAGCATGCTAACCAAATCTACTAATTTCCACTGTATTACTAATAGGGATGGGTATCATTTTAAAGGTATTACTACTCTTGCCGATACTGCTTATCGATCCGGTACTTTAACGGTATTCTTATCGGTTCTTTTTATTATACTGTTGGCTATATTTTTTTTTAATGAAAAAAAAAAAACATAATTAAGAACATAATTAACATGGCTTTATAATCTGAAAAGTAAAATATCTATAGCAAAAGAAACAGCAATGTTTGAACAAAAATATAAAACGTAAATGGACCAGTGTGCAGGCATTCGGAAGGTCTGCTAACATTAATATTACTTAGAAAGAACAAACCTACAAAGAAATCTAATAAAGTAATGAAATGTAAAATAACACTGCATAGTTTTCACTGTATAAATTGATAGATTAATGCGTATAAAAGCTAAAGTTATTCTTTCAAGAGATGTGAATATTTTATATTTGCCTTTTGTTCGATTCGAATTAATGGCTCAATAGTCAGCAGGTTTATTAGACGCCGCCCCTTTAAGACCGAATGCAGAACTAATAATATCATGTTCTCCTATTTGTCCAAACTATTTACGTCCATTTAAGATATAAACTGTTACTGTTAACTGTAAAAAGTAACTACTCTCCAATCCGGCCATTTTGACACAGGCTATTTGTTGTTTATTTTATGGTTTAGACACGCACACGAAGCCTAAAATATTAAGTGCAAGTTGGTCCATTTCGCAGCACACACACATAAGCCGCCTTAAAGTTGGAAACCGCATTATCAAACACATCCCGCAGTTTAGCAACAGTGGAGACTGCAGTTTACAACAACCACTGATTCTGACGTTAAGTTTAGGGAGAAATGACAGCGCAAGGCTGTGAAGGGAAGGATGTCGCGCTCGACGGAACACGGCTATAGTATTAGTATACTACACGGAATAGTTTTACCTCATATCATCTTTTTATTATTCTTGGAAGCCGAAATCAGAAATTAGATTAATATCACAGCACATCCCTAAAGTTTAAGAAGACTAAACTTTTGTTTAGTTCTCTTGGCCATCGTCACTCAAGCTGACTGTGGTGTTGCGTTCGCTGTATAGCTCCACGTGAGAGAGCTCGCTCGCTTTCTCTCTCTTCTGGATTGCCCATAGCAAAAATGCATCACGGACAAATTGTTTAATATGATCTCATATAGAAACAGCTGGCAAAGATAGATAATTGATATAACGTCTATCAATTATAAATAGTAAGTGTATTTTCTTTCTCCAGTAGGCTACCGACAGCAGGCAAATTTACTCAGAGCCGGCCCAAGGAGATAGGTCTAACTGCTGAACCGCAGAACCCATATACGTCATTCACAACAGTCTGAGGACAACAGCGCCACACCACGGTCTCATGCCGGAAGTGGGCGGAGCTGATTTATCTTAGTATACATTGCTCCATTTGGAGTGTTTCAAACTCGAGTTTAAAACCATGTTAATAATGTCAAGTATTTTATTAATACGTTCTAATTGAAGAGAGACATAGATATACTCACTTTTCATTAATAGTAGATAGTTAAATCATAAAAATACACACATTACACTTTGAAAAAAAATATATATATATAAAATGTAAGTTTATATATATATATATATATATATATATATATATATATATATATATATATATATATATATATATATATATATATATATATATACATAACCCCATTGCAACGTTTTGTTAAGGATTTTTAAAGTAAAAAGTTGCTATTTATATTATGTCTTTAAAGATTATATTAGATCAATTGAACATAAAGCTTAAAACACTAAAAATGAAAACAAAGATTGAGCATTTGAACATTTATTTATATGACACAAAATATTTTTTACTCAAGCATTTCAGAATTAACCTTTTTTCATAGTATATAATACACATTACAATTTTACACTGGAATGCACAATTAAAGAAGATTCAGATTAATCAAATCCCAAAACAACACGCAAAAATTATTTCATTTTAATAAATGTACTTCCCCAAAGGCATCATATACTAGCTGTGGTTTGCTTTAAAAAAATACACAATCAGACCAAAGAGAATATTGAACTAGGTTGAAAGTTATTGCACAGCAGTACATGACAAATTAAATCTAAAATAAATGAAATCTCCATAAACATGCAATTAATTCTGAGACTCCTTTTGTCCAAACACTAAACACTTAAAAAACACTAAAGGTTCTTTGGCCAGTTGTTGGTCAACCATTTCAGCCTGTGAAAGTTGAAGGGCTTTTTCCTGGTCTTCAGAAATCACGGCTCTTCCGCTAAACCTTTGAACACTTTTGGTAGTTCCACAGTCTTTCAGCTGCAGTGCAGAGGTCTTCTGTGGTCCGTGGCTCCTTCATGAGAGAAGGGTACAAAAAAAATGGGGTGAAATGTTGGAAGTGTTTTAACAATATCTTGTGTAGAAGGATGTAGCATGTATAATAAAGTTTTGAAATTCAATTTTCCTCATGTCTATATTTGTGACATAAATCATACCCTGTCACATATCAAATTAATTAACCATTTCCAGTTCAAAATGTATACAGAAATCAAAGGCAAGCTTTTCACACTGAGCTTATCGTCGTTCTAAACACACTTTTAACCCCGGCTAAAGTAACATTTCACACTTTTATATTTACGTGCTTTGGACAGTCACTGAAACACTGTGCATTCTATATAAATAATAAATTCAGCGTTGGAGAGGAAAAACATCAAATGCTAACAGAAAATGCAACAATTGCAGTGAAGAAGAGACCATTTTAATTATTTTACAGTCTGAAATGTCCATTCAGAATAAACTTGTAATACGAGGACATGCAAAGCTTGAGCATTTATGTAAACATATTGTGTGCGGTGTTCGTCCAATCAGTGACACTGCAAATAAGGATGTTATCCCTTGGTTTAGTAAAGTACAGTGTGGAACGGCAGTGTATGAATACCCAGGATTAATTGTTCATCTCAGGTTAATAATGATCAGTGTGACACATGAAGCAAGATAACCCAGGATTCTGTATACCCGGGGTTTACTATTTCAAGTGTGAAAAGCCCTCATGTTTTTCATCCTAATGAAGAGAAGCTCTTATTAAAAAAAAAAAAAAAAATCTTACCATTATTAACAATAATATCCCATAGTCAATAGAGCCGACCAACTGTTGTGGAACAGTCTAAAACAATAGAACATTATTAAGTTATTCCTGAAAAAGATGTGACAGACATAACAACACACAATCTGTATAAGTAGCGTGTGTCTTTTATGAGAGCCTTTTAAAACTAACCTTGTTTTTGATCAGCTTCCATTGTCCTGTCCTGGGGTGAGTCTGCTTGTCAATTTACTGCAACAAAATCAAACAGAAATATATTATATATAAATAATGTAACCATACAAATTGTACAAGAGAGCCAAGTTTCATTGTTCTAAAGCAAAAAATTACCACTTACTGCAAATTCAGAATATAAAATAAACTTTCAGAACGTCATCCAAATGAACAATATCTATATTTGGCAATACATATCACATGTTTGGTTGTCTATTTGATTTGATTTTAATAGGACACATTCAAACACATGAAATATTGTTTGCATTTTGTTAGCTTAAGCACATTGTGCTTATATATAAATATATATACTTTAAACTTCAAACTTCATGACATTTTTGACCAAATCTTGCAGAAAACCAACTAATTCCGTTCAACTAGTGCCATCTGGTCAGTTTAAAAACACTGGGCAGTGAAAACTGTTGCAGAATGTCTTCCATTGATGAAAATGAAGTAAAGCTGAGCCTCGCCAAATCGTAATATGCCTCTATAAATTAGAAACAAATCCACATAAAACACATTGGTCAGTATCAGAAAAGGTCATTAAATAAAAAATACAGCGCCAACAACAAAGTAAAATCACAAACAATGAATATGTAACTTAAAGCAAGACCATATCAACAGACGCGAGAGACATCGTAAAGCTTGTTTAAAAAAAGATTAGAGCCACGTGCTGTATAAAGTGTTAATACAACAACGATGGATCAAATACACAACACAAATAAACTTGATAGATTGAAACCACAACACAAAAACAACTGTTTACCGTGTTCTCTTCTTCCGCCATGCCGATTGTTTAGTTTTCGTTAACTCCGCCCACTTCCGGCATGAGACTGAGGCGTGGTGCTGTTGTCCTCAGACTGTTGTGAGTGACGTATATGGGTTCTGCGGTTCTGCAGTTGGATAATATTGGGCCCAAGGCATATAAGCGAACTAAGCGGCTGCTTAGGGCCCTCTTCGCCACCAGGGGGCCCCCAAGAGCACATTAAATTACTTGCTGCATGTTGCTTTATTGAAATCGCGAAATGGCCTTAAAAATTTACTAGATAAACTGCACTTTTTTTGAAAAAAGCTTTCTAATATATGCACGGATTGATTCTGACAGCGCTGCACCATTGGCTGGACACTATCAGCTTGTTAGCCAGGGTTCAAAGTCCAAAGTGCGAGAAAAATCAGCGCTGAAACGGTGCTACGTCAGTTGCCCGGTAACCTTTTTATGAATGGATGGATTTGAGAATGTGATATGGTTTAGTGCGAATATCTTACCTGACGTGCTGCATGTTTTGGACGGAGTACAGCATAGCTTTCAGTTTCTGTTCTCAGTAAATGCTTCTCTGCAAGTAGGCTACTATATATTTGAGTCGCTCAAAATGATCATTTGGGAACGCAACATGCAGCAAACATCTTCCCAAATTCGTAATGAGAATCATTTATAAATGAATAAAAGGTCTTCCTGCGTGTTTCTGCCAAATAAAAGCTGTATCAACATTTCTTGTTTTTAAAAGTCTCTTAATGCCCACCAAGACTGCATTTATTTGACCAAAAATACAGTAGAAACGGACAGTAATATTGTGAAATAGAATTTAAAATAGCTGTTTTCTATGTGAATATATAGTAAAGTGTAATTTATTCCTGTGATCAAAGCTGAATTTATCATCATTACTCCAGTCTTCTGTGTCACATGATCCTTCACAAATCATTCTATGAGGATTTGATGATCAAGAAACATTTATGATTATTATCAGTGTTGAAAACAGTTGTGTAAAAAACATTGTTTTTAGGATTCTTTGAAAGCTTTCTATTTCAGATAAATGCTGTTCTTTTGAACTTTCTATTCATCAAATAAGTCTGGGGCAAAAATTGTGAGCATATTCAGCATAAGAGGCTTCTTTTAAAAATATACATATATATTTTTTTTAAAGTGCACATATCCCAGTCTGAACTGTAGTACTGTAAGACTTTGAATATTAAAGTGCAAGTTAACATCTGACCACTCTTGTGGGTTTGCTACTGTTACAATTAAAAACCGTATAAAGGTAAAAACATGACAGGCAGACATGATGTAAGCAACACAGCTACAACTAATAACATTAATACTGGGTGTGCGAATTATCAGGAACTGGCAATAGTCAGTCGTATTGGTGGCACCAAGGGGTCCCCAAATAAAATTCTGCTTAGGGCCCCATAAAGGCTTGGGCCGGCCCTGAATTTACTGGTCGCACATATGCGAGTGGATGTTAAATTCAATCGCACACTCTCAAATTTGAGTCGCAAAATGCGACCATTTGGTCGTAGTCTGGAGCCCTGCTGCTTGTTCCCTGTTGACTTCGCTTATGTAAAAGTTAGTGTGTCTGATTTTTTCTTTTCTTTCTTAAAGCTAAATTTAGCAACAGGTCGTCCTGGGGCAGGAAAAAAGACATTCCCTCCCAGAGTTTTCCCATTCACAACATTCTTTTGTGTTAAGGAAATTTGAAATTCTTATTTGTTATTGAATTTGAATGTTTTTGAAAGACGTCTCTTGTGCTCACCAAGGCTTTGTTTATTTGATCAAAAATACTTTAAAAAGTAAAATTGTGAAATATTATTACAGTTTAAAGTTCATTATTTCAATATATTTTAAAATATAATTTATTCCTGTGTTCATACACACACACATTTATTTATTTATTTGTGTCTGAAAGGAATGCCCAGGCAGGTACTAAGCCGGATTGTATCCAAAAATCATAAAACCACAGCTGCTCTCCTGTTTCCACCAATACTCGTGGTCAGGCTGCTAAAGCCAAACCTTTGGTCACTCGTGTCAATGCAAAATCTTGGACTGTGGACAGTGTGAAACATGTATTGTTCTCTGATGAGTCCACCTTAACTGTCTTTACCGGGAGATTTGCGGTGTGGAGAAGCCCCAAAGAGGCTTAACACTTGGACTGTTGCGTGTCTATAGTGAAGAACGGGGTGGATCAGTGATTGTTTGGGCTGCAATATATTTTTGAGCCACTTTGGGGTGTTTTTTGGATGAGTATGTCAGAAAACGTTTTCCTCCACCGGCATCACATAGTGACCTGGCCAATGTTCTGGAAGAGGAATGGCTCAAAATCCCTCTGCAAAAGGAGGACCTTCACCATACTAATGAATGATTCTGGTCTAAACCAGGTGTTTCAGTTTCACTGTCCAACCTCTGTATACCATAATTCTCATCTGCTTACTCTATAGGATCACGGTGGCCTTTTGCGGATCTTTCCAGAGGGAACCGCTCAGTTTGCAGATATTGAGCCCAAGTTTGACAGACTTCTGCTGTTTTGGTCAGACAGACGGAACCCACATGAGGTCCAGCCAGCTTATGCCACGAGGTCAGTGATAATGACACATTTCATTTGGTAAAATAGTCCTGTAAGATGCTTATGCTTGTATACAATTCTGTGTGAATTTATGTGCAGGTATGCTATAACGGTGTGGTATTTTGACGCTGATGAGCGAGCTCGAGCTAAGGAGAAATATCTAACAGGTGAGATCTGCTCAAACATGACCAGGCACTTACATTGATCCAAAATTTGTGTGTTATCTATAGATTTCTCTGCTGTATCTATGGGATTATGGGCAGATTGCTTTGCTGGAATACTATTTAAAGGGGCAGCGCAGCCAAAATGAACATTTACTCACTCTTATGTTGTTCCACACCCATATGACTCTTTTCTTTTTCTTTTTCTTTTCTGTCGAACACAAAAGTAGAAGTTTAGTAGGTTTTTTGACGACACTCTTCTATCGAGTAGAAGTAAATGGTTACTTTGGTTGTCCAAAAAAAAAAAGGGCAGCATAAAAGCAGCTCATATGATTCATTTCAGGTTTTCTTTCACTATGATCTATCATAGTCTTTCATAAGTCTCACAGTACACAGAACCGTTCAAAAGTTTAGGGTCAGTCTCTCATGCTCACCATAACTAAATAAGCATTTGATGTGAAATATTGTTACAATTAAAATACAACTTTTTGATTGGACTGTATTTTAAAATGTAATTTGTTCCTGTGATGGCAAAGCTGAATTTTCAGCATCATTACTCCAGGCTTCAGTGTCACATGATCCTTCAGAAATCATTCTAATATGCTGGTTTGGTGCTCAAGAAATATTTATTATTATTATGATCAGTTTAAAACAGTTGTGCTGTAATATTTTTGTGGAAGTTATTTTGTATGTTATTTCCTGTTTAAAAACCAATAAAATTCAATAAAAAAAAATGAAATTAAAATAAAAAAATAAATATTTTTGGAAACCATGATGCATTTTGTTTCAAGATTCTTAGAATAGATAGTAAAAAAAAAGAAGTATTTATTTATTTAACACTAGAACTACCAGTCATTTTGACCGTTTTTAATTTTGCAATGTAATAAACTTTGTTGAAATTAAACCCATATAGCTATAGTACCTTGACTTTTCCTAAATGTGTGTGTATTTTGTTCTAATATTGTTATTTTATTAAAATGATAAAACACAAGAGTTCTGAGTATTTCTACCTAGAATGGCCGTAACGGTCAAATTGACCGTGCCCTTTTCAGACGATTATATATTAGAAAAAAGATTGTAATATGTATACCTATCTGCTTTTGCTTGGTGCTCGGTGCTCCGTTTAATCCATGTCAAATCAATTGTTTGAGGATTTTGACACATTTTTAGGATGATGTCTTCATAAAATATGATGTATAAAGCTTCATTCTAAAACCTCAAAGGAAGCTTCAAATGTAAATATGATATGACAAAAATGTATTCCGGTAGTCAGAATGACCGCTATGGCCATTCTAGTAGTTCTAGTGTTAAAAGATGGTTTGAATGGTAGTTTAGTAATCAGTAACCACTCACTTTCATTGTACAATCTGCTTGTATGACATAAGGGTGAGTAAATAATGACAGTATTTTCTTTTCAGGATGAAGTATTCCTTTTAATAGTTCAATAATGAACCTAATAACAGATATGGACTGTCAGAGAGAGCAAATAGAAGGTTCAACTTTGACATTTTTCTCTTTCTCTGTCTTTTAGGGGCGGGTGAACGGGGCGTAAAAGTGGAGCTAAACAAGCCGTCAGAGCCCAGCTAGTGAACGAGGGATGAATGAAGAGGAGTGTACAGGGTTGGACCTCCGGAGTGCTGCTGAGAGATGATGAGCAGAGGCCAGAAGAAAGTCAGGAAGCGGCTTTCTCTCTCATTCACCTCTCCATCCATCATCTATAAGGGGCTTCTCATAGAGACTCAGAATGTGATAGAGCTGTGAAGACAGGCGTGAATTAACATGCTTTGTGTTTCCATTATGAAGAATGCTGGCTTACATGAGCATAGGATGGACGTAATGCTCAACTCGAGGGTGTGTGTGTGCGCACTTGTGTTCAACACAAGATTATTTTGAGCTACGACCCCTACAGTTTCCTTCCTCGGTCCCCCTTGTCAACTTTGTTATTGCACACGTTAATAAAGGTACAGTTTTGTTTGGCAGTGCATACGCAAAAGAAAAGCACAGAAATCCCCTTTTTAAGGTTACAAGCTCTGTGCAATGTCCTATATGTGTTATTCTGCTCATAAGCCACTGTAATTATTGGATTTGTGTTTTTTTTATGGCTCGTTATTCCGCTTTCCAAGCTCTCCCAATTGAAGCCATAAGGAACGTGCTTTATCATGGCTTCTTCCACCTGTTGCTTGGTAACCGGGTGCATTGCTGAATTTTCCTTGCCAGTCATCAGCGATATGTCTGTTGTTGCAGACCTTATGTCTCTCCTGTCTTAAGCCAAACTTGACACCTTGTCTAACAACTCTGAGTTTTAAATAAAAAAAGTTTTCCTAAATCTTTTTTCACTTTGTGTGCACGTGTTTTAATGGTTCCATCTTATGTCTGATGGGTAATAACCTTGTCACTAGAAGTCATGTGACTTTTTTTCTGTGTGTTTGAAGTCCTGCAGCACCCCCTGGCTGTTTGTAGTGGCAAATACAAATCCATCATCTACATGAGATAAATCCCAACTGGAAGAGCAGGAAGAACGAAGGCTTCCGCATGAGATTGGAGAATTATTTTTTCTTTCAAATAGAATGGTAGAAAATAATGCACAATTGTCAATATTGATGCATGCTTTTTAAAAATGAGATTTTATGCCTGGAAAGTGATACAAATGAATAAAATGTACATATACATTTTTCACCTATAAAATATTTAATCGGCCAGATGCATGACTGGAAAAATGCACACATACACTATTTCTTAAAAGTATGGGCTCAATAAGATTTTTATTTGTGAAATATGTTCAAAAATGCTGTTGGTTTGAACTTTCTAATCATCAGAGAATGAAGGATCAATTTACACAAAAATATTAAGCAGCACTTCAAGTCTTCAGCATTGAGAAGTAAAATCCAGCCTTTCCATTTCAGGAATATGAATTACATTTTAAAACATAATAAATTGTAATATTTCACAATTTTACTGTATTTGTGATCAAATAAATGCAGCCTTGATGAGCATAAGAGACTTCTTTCAAAAATATTTTAACTGTATTGTACTATATGCCTAAATTTGTAATTCATATCAGAAACATTACCACAACGGCCAGAATCTGAAAAGATTGGAGCTGTAGAGTTCATGTAGCCTTTGCACCACAGAACTCTCGGTACTCTCTTAAAAGACACCAAGGGATAAAGTGAAAACGGCCTGAAGGTCTTTCCGGTAATCTGACGTGGCTCTGGTAATTGAGGATTTTATCCAAGTGGGAGAGGAGGGATTAGTGTTAATGACTACATGCCTTAATTAGCCATTTTATTAACTTACTTAGTAATAATCCACTCTAATGAATAACAAAAAGTTAATCTGGTACATTAGATACATGCATGTGTGTGTATTTATATATAAATCATAATTATAAGCAGTAGACACATATATTATGTAAACACAAACTTTTATTTTGGATGTGATTAATCGCGATTAATCGATTTGACAGCACCAAATATAATATAATATCAATTCTGACATAGTTTGCAGCTTCAAAAGCGCAAATTATATTATAGATCTTTCATAACAGCCTGTGCAAAAAAAAGACAATACAAATTGTTATAAAAAAAATACAAAAAATAATCCTGGTCTGTGCACCTAAAAGTCTACATAATATTAATAATAAAATCATTTACATTTTCTGATTGTGATAGTTTGCAAGGGACGACGATAAAGCAATAACATCTATACATTAAGGTCATTTAAATAGTAGCAAAACTAAATGATAATGTTAACACACGTCGAAATCTGTTAACATTAATAATAAACCATTTGGTATATTTTCCTTAAATCTCGTCAGGAGCTTTTAGGTTGAAAATCCCAGTTTTTCATATCTTGCGTCGAGTCTGGCTTCACACTGTCGCTTTCATTGATCAGAACTTGGGTCGCGCTTTATGGTGAGTGAATCAAAAGCTCCGATTTAAAGTGTATCATCAGTTCCAGTTTATCATCACTGTTGGACACGTGTCACTTTGACCATAAACCTCATAAATCTCATGTTTACTCGATCTTTTTCTTATTTTTCCACAACCGTAGGCTAATTAATTAATTAGGCTATAGAAAACATTTTACATTAATTTTTTTCTGCACTATCCTGTAGCCTATCTTGTTACAGGTCCGCAGGCTTCCATTTCGCTTAAAATGTTATTGTATTTTATTTGTTTTAGATTTTGGATAATGGCCAGTGTTGAATTCGTCAAAGACCTTTGTACTCCAGCGCTGGTTATTGACCTGGATAAAGTGAAAAGAAATGCTGAAGGCATGCGGGAGCGCTTCCAAACACTGGGCGTCCAGCTCCGACCTCACATGAAAACACACAAAACACTGTAAGATTCTCACGTCAACACCAGCCTGTTTATCAACTGTATGATTTCACTTGAAAATGCTCAAACATCTTGTTTGTTGTAAAATACGTTTATAATATGAACTATAGCCTAATTAACTAGGCTATAGTTCACACTAGTAATTTTGTAAATAGGGGAGCACGGGACACAACCTAACGCGGGGTTAGTTGTAACACACATGGTTTAATATTTACCACACATGATGACAAAACTTAGCGTATTTACTAGTTCAACATTATTTAAAGAAAAAATTGCGCCAAAATTAAAAAATCTTTGGAAGATATCACTGAACATTTATTTTACCCGAGCAAAAGTACATTTCTTACTTAAGTTAATTTTTTATCTCTGCTTTTTGTGTTTATTTAAAATAAAACAAATCTGACATTATTTTAATCTTAATCTGTTATTTAACAGTTGATATAGTTCTTTAATGCTGATCTAACCAGCAGAAGACAGGAGCTGGGTTTAAATCCCAGTTGTGCAGGAGGGGTGTGTTGTCACACTGCGTTACAATGAGCCCCTATTAGAAATATGCCGTTATATTCTATACTTTTATGAATTCTATTGAGAAACCACGAGAAAAGGGTGAATAATGACTGAGAGTCAATGTTCAGAAATGATTCATTATTATGTTTTTTCATTATATTATGTGCTGTATTGCTGTATTTTAGCGATTTGTTTGTTGTCAACTAAAAAAAATTGTATATTTTTATGATTAAAAAAATGCCGTTATTTTATTTTAAAAAGTTAATAATTGTATTTTATTGACAAAATATTTTAGTTTGTCTTGGACATTTGTTTGATTATATCAGGTAACATTTTAAGCTGTCATTGGTCATGTTACAATGTACATGTCATAATGGTACCCGCATGTTGTCACATTTCACTTCCATTCTTTCGGGGTAGGCTAAATCAAGAAAAAAAGTATACATTATTAATGAAACAAAACCACGTAATTGTACTAGAAGTGTGAAATTAATGTGGGAAAAAATAAACACTCTGAACCACAAGTGGATTTACACAAAGTGAGAAAGTTAAAAAGCGTTAGGTTGTGCCCCGCTCTCCCCTAAGTATTTGGGCACTTAGAGGGATAGTTCACCCAGAAATGTAAAAAACATCTTCCTTTTTTAACTTCCTTTAAAAAAACATCTTCCTTTTTTAACAATGACTTCAGTGCCGTTCTTTGTTCTTTTCTCAAAGAAAAGCTTAACTCCAAGTCTTCCAGAGTCGCGGCCAAAGCCGATTCGAAAGACCGCTGTTCGCCAGCTTCTTGGTTTACAAGTAGCACACGGAACCGTCCCAACTCTGCCGTCATTATGTTAAGCCCGCCCTAGTCTATACACGATGTGATTGGCCTGACTAGAGTTTGGTTTTTCTAGCTCGCAAGCCAACGGAGAGTTGCTAGACGCCCTGGCTCCAAATTAGATTTGCTGATGCTTGGGTGCGTCTAGATTTCTAGGCTACTCATCTTCACAATACCTGCGGAAGTTCTGATGATTCGGCCGTGCAGGTCCACGTTATAATACTGCCTGGCCTTAAACATGGGCTGGTATGCAATTTTGGGGAGGCGTAAATATTAATGATCCCGACTGTTACGTCACAGTCTGTGTTATGTTAGGATTCACCCGTTTTTCAGTGGTCTTTTTTAAGCACAAGATTTACATATGATGGAGGAAACAGTGGTGTTTGAGGCTCATGTTCTGCTAGTTGAATAATAAGAGGTCTGTACATGGAACTATGTCAAGGTAAATACAGGTTTACATTCTATGAATGGATAATCCATGAATATCTTTTATTATAAAAAATTATCAAACATTTTTCAAACTAAACATTTCTCAAAAAGAAGTTTTGAAGGTAACAATGAGGTTTGTTAACATTAGTTAACATGAACTAGCAATGAAAAATACCTCTAAAGCCTTTTTTTTAATTTAATCATTGTGTTTTTTCATCATGAATGTCACATGTCTGTTGTTTTCAGGGAATGTGCGGACATCATGACAGGAGGCTCTCGTCGTTGTATCGTGGTTTCTACTTTAGCTGAGGCGTCGTTCTATGCTGATAATGGCTATGATGATATACTCTACGCATACCCACTGCCATTTGATAAAGTGGAGCGCTGTGCTGAGCTATCTGAGAGACTTTCTCTATTCCACGTCGTAGTGGACAACCACCTTGCCCTACAGGAGCTGAAGAGGAGACCTCTGACGCAGGGAAAAGTCTGGAAGGTGTGGATGAAACTGGATTGTGACAATGGGAGAGGTAACACTTGAAGAGGGAGTTCACCAGATGTTTGAAGCAGAGTTTTGGGTGTACTGCAGTAAGATACATTTGTTTGTTTTGTGTTTTGACAGCGGGTGTTCCTCATTTTGACCCAGCTGCACTGAAACTTGCCCAGGAGGTCTCGGATACTGAGGGGGTGGAGCTGACGGGAATTTACGCCCACTGTGGGAATACCTACGCCTGTCAGGGGGAGGAGCAAATCAAAGCCGTTGCTCAGGAAACCACTAGCATCACGCTGCAGTTCATGGAGAAGTATGCGGACATCATCTAACGCTCACTTTAAATTAATCTTTGAAAACACTGATCATTTACCAATAATAATTGTAAATCTAATAAATGTAATCCTTAGGGGGAAAAAAGAATATAAATTTTTACTATACATTACACTGTACATAATAATATTGTGATCCCTAAATTAAAAAAAAATAATAATAATTATTATATTTTTAATTGATTTAGACAGCACAGCTAAACATTTTAAATACTAATAATTTAACAACACTAATAAATGGAATCTTTAGCAAAAAAATTATAAAAATAAATATTTAATATTGTACATTATAATATTGTGATGTCTAAATTCACTTGTAGCAATTAAAAATTACTGATTATACTTTTTTTTTATTTCGTTAGACACTTAAGTATATAATTTTAAGCACTGATCATTTAAAGGTACACTATGTAACTTTTCCATCCACTAGAGGTCGCCTATTCAAAACAAAGACACAGTTTGTTTTTGGGTAACGCAGATATGACGCAATTGAGAGGCGACTACCTCACACGTCCCTGTTCCTTGGTTAAATTGTTATATCACAATTTCTCATGATTTACAAATATTTGGAAACATTTGGGATATTGTAAGTACTCAACTGAACAAAATGTATAACACTGGCCTAGTGGTTTTTGGATATTTTACTGAAAAAAATTGACATAGTGCACCTTTAACAACACTAATAAATGCAACATTTTTTTATAATTAATTTTTTATACTATGCATTGTAATATTGTGATCTCTAAATTCACTTTTAGCATTTAAGATAACTCATTTTAGTTTATTTTTATTTATATAGACAACAAAGCATGATCATTTTAGACGCTGATAATTTGACAACAATAAGTGTATTCTTTTGCAGAAAATATAAAAATGTATATTATTTTTACTATACATTATAATATTGTGATGCTTAAATTCACTTATCAATTAAAATTTGATTTTATTTTTTTATTTAACAAAGCATATCATTGTAAGCACTGATAATTAAACAACACTAATAAATGTAATATTTTTATACTATGCATTGTAATATTTGACACCTAAATTCACTTGTAGCATTTAAAATAATTGAGTTTAACTATAGTGTTTTGTTTTTATTTTATTTAGACAACAAAGCATGATCATGTAATAGCACTAATAAATGTAATCTTTTGCAAAAAATAAAAAAATGATATACTTTTTTATACTATACATTATAATATTGTGATGCTTAAATTCACTTTTATTTAAAATAATAGATTTTAATTTTAATCTATATAGATGACAAACATAAGTTTAAACACTAGTAAATCTAATAATAATCTTTAAAATAATATTTTTTATATTGTACATTATAATATTATGATGCCAAAATGTATGTGTAACATTTAAAATTAATAATAATTTTACATTTTTTATTTATTTAGAACATAAAGTATATACATTTAATATAGGCATAAAATTAAAATTATCATCTGGTTATCATCATTTCCAAAATGTTAATATCAATGCATCCCTACTAATATTTCTACTATCCATATAGGCTGAATGCTGCTGGAATACACACTCCCAAATCCAGCATTGGCTCCACCCCTTCCTGTAGCCACCCAGTTCCAGACATGGCCATGTTGAGTGAGGTGCATCCTGGGAACTACGTATTTTATGGTACGTGTCGCCACGTTCTCCTGTTTAATTATAAGCAGTAATGTTCTCAGTTTGTTTTTCAATCATCATAATATTATCCGTTGCACATCCAGATGTGCAGCAGTCCCTCATTGGGTCCTGTAGACTTGAGGATGTTGCAGTACGGGTACTGACGCGGGTCATAGGTCACTATCCACACAGGAACCAGTTACTTGTAGACTGTGGGTGGACAGCACTGAGTCATGATGGTGGTGGGCGCTTACCCACAGGATACGCCATCATTGAAGGACACCCAGAACTCAAGTAAGAGATCATAATGTGGATTTATACACTCATGGCCAGAATTATTGGCACCCCTGGTAAATATGATCAAAGATGGCTGTAAAAATAAATCTGCTTTGTTTATCCTTTTGAAAAAATTCTAACCATTCATTGAAGTAAAAGAATTGAAAGTGGGGGGAAACTCACATTACGAAATAAATGTTTTTCCCCAAAACACATTGGACACGATTATTAGCACCCCTAAAATTGTTTATGAGGTGTATTCCCATTAATATTTTAATTTTTTCAGCACACCAGGGTGACTAGGAATATGAAATTGTCTTGCTATGACTTCTCTAATCATCCATCACAATGAGTAAAACTAAAGAATTAGAGCTGGGGAAAAATGAATCGTGATTAATTGCATCCAAAATAAAAGTTTGTGTTTACATAATATATGTGTGTGTGTACTGTGTATAATTATTATGTATATATAAATACTCACACATGCATTTTGTGTGTACTTTTATTAGGCGAGGATTGAATTGATCGAAAGTGACAGTAAAGGCACTGATAATGTCACAAACAAATATATATTTCAAATAAATGCTGTTCTTTTGAACTTTATATATCAAAGAAAAAAATATTGGGGTTTACACAAAAATATTGAGCAACACAATATTAGAATTCCTGAATTATGATGATGAAGAGTAATGATGCGGAAAATTCTGCATTGTCATCACAGTATTACATTACATTTTAAAATATATTTTAGAGTTATTTTAAATAATACAATTTCACAAAATGACTTTTACTGTCATTTTGAGCAAATAAATGCGGCCTAAAAGACTTTTGATCATCTCACTCGGCACTTAAGAATTTACTAACAGTATTAAAAATATTCTTCGCAAATTTTAAGATAAATATTCACTCTTCAAACTGTAGATTATAATGTTGTGATGCCTCACTTGTAGCTTGCGCTGTCAAATCCAACAAAATTATAATTATAGTGAACAAGTGAACATTTTGTCCTCAAAATGGGCAAGCGTAAGGATTTGAGCGAATTTGACAAGGGCAAAATTGTGATGGCTAGACGACTGGGTCAGAGCATCTCCAAAACTGCATCTCTTGTGAGTTGTTACTGGTCTGCAGTGGTCAGTATCTATCAAAAGAACAGTGTTGAACCGGCGACAGGATCATGGGCGGCCAAGGTTCATTGATGCACGTGGGGAGTCATAATGTTATGCCTGATCGGTGTATATGACATTTAAATAGACCGTGTAGAATTTTAATATCAACCATTTATTAGTTATCAGCCATACCAGAATTATCGACTTACTGTTATTGGCATGAATTTTAATATCGGAGCATCCCTAGATCCCTGTCTGCATTGCATTGAATCCATTCTCAAATAATAAAAACTAAGTGGTGACATTGCATAATCATTTTTTGCACATGTTTAGATGTTGTTTTTTTACTTCACAACAGCGGGGGTAGGAGGTTTTGTGAGTCAGACGATATAAATAGCATGAAGGGTGTCGTCTGTTTTGCAGACTACTGTCTATGACTCAGGAACACGGCAGGGTGGAGCCCATCTCTGGAAAACTGGACTTCAAGCAGTTCCCGCTGGGGTCACTCCTCACTCTCATGCCTTACCATGTGAGTTACTAACCCCCTCACTGCAACAAAGCACACACAGAAACACACTGTATTCAACTGTCTGAAAGGACATTCTCCATTTGACTAAGCCGTTGCTGGTAGAAAATAAATTGAATCCATGTGTTGTGCATTTAAAGTGCCCCTATTATGCTTTTTCATATATTACCTATCATTCGTAACATAGTTGTTTGTGAATGTAAAAGGTCAGCAAAGTCGAATACTTCTCTACTATATAGTTTGCGAAAAACAGTATGCCGACAGAGTAGTATGTCCGAATTCATAATATTCGAAAAACATTAGGCGAAAAGTACCCGGATGACCTACTACTTCCGGCGAGATTCTGAAGTGCGCATACGATGGACACTTTACTATCCCATGAGGCCACGGGAGACGATTTATGAATGGAGGTGATGGGACGCAACTGACGCTGGTAGGTCACATGATCATGACAACATGGCGGATGTAGTAAGTCCTGATTACATTCATACTACATTCATTCATATTATATAGAATGTACTTTTTTCACGGTCACGAAGTTCGTTCAAGTTCAAGTGTAGTACCTACTCACATAGTAGGCGGTGCGATTTCGGACGCAGCCATTGTCTCCTAAAAGAAAACCGATTCTGAAATGCTTGAAACGAGTCGTCAGTAATTTCAGTCTTACTTCAAGGGATGAGGACTCGCGCTCGAATTGATACAGTAAAACTGACGCCATTGTTGCTGTTCTTTGTTTAACGAGTAGCACACGGAACTGCGGCAACTCTGCCGTCATTATGTTAAGCCCGCCCACCGACTCTATACACGATGTGATTGGCCTGACCAGAGTTTGGTTTTTCCAGCTCGCAAGCCAACGGAGAGTTGCTAGACTACCCTGGCTGTAAATTAGATTTGCTGCCGCTAGGGTGCATCTAGATTTCTTGGCTAGCTGAGGAAGCCTCCGGAGCTAACCTTCACATATGGTAAGCTTTAGACCAATCACAACAGACTGGGCCATCTGACCAATCAGAGCAGAGTATGCTCTCAGAAAGGAGGAGTTTGGAGAGAGCAAATCCTTTATCGAACCGTTTCAGACACTGCCATAATGTACACACAATGTATATTATGAGAAAATGAAAGTGTTTTTTGACCTTGAATGCGTGTAAACCTTTTGTAGGAGACTAAACAAAATTAGGAACCTTTAAAATAGCATAATAGGGACATTTTTAAATTCAGTTCTTGTAGATCAGAAGTCTGTTTTCTTTCAGGACCCAGATTTTATATTGGACAAACATGGGACCAAAGGTGTTTCATTTAAAACTAAACTTTAAAAGCTTTTTAAAGCAAACATTCATTACCACAGAGTGCATAATCCCAATATTATGCAACATTATTAACCTGGCCAGGGCAGAATAGGAAAATATGTCCAATAATTCACAGCACAATAACATAGTTGTCAACACAAACTTTGTTTTATTTGTGAGCTCATATTTAACATAGCCTGAGGGCTTGTCATGCCATCTATCAACATTGGAAATTGAACTTACCTTTGTTTTTCCGTTCTGCTCCTTAATGCTAACATGACACATGGCACATCTCGATGCAATGAAATTAATTTAATTGAAATTTAAGAGCAGTTTGAAGAATAGAAAACCTAAACACTTGTATGTTTTGTTGACAGGCTTGTGCTACAGCTATGATGCATCCGGTCTATTTTGTCCATTCTAATGGGAAGATTATAGACACATGGAAACCCACTCGAGGCTGGTAACAATCTCTAACAGAGGGACTGTGGTACAGCTGGGGACTGTGGTTAGAAATATTCATGACTTGTAGCAACTAATTTGCTGTCTAAGGCGGGTGTCTATTAGAAACCCTTATTGAGAGAGAGTTGTTCAGTAGCCAAATGCATTATGGGTTGGAAGCATGGCAGTTCTGTCCTTGAGGAGCACTCATTGTTGAAAGTATAATATTCCAGCAAAACGCTCTTTGTGTAAACTGGAAGGCTTACATTGGATTTACAAGTTTTGAAATGTTAAAAAACACATTACAATATTTTCTGCAGATTTATGAAAGACTGTGATTTCTTCTTTGTATCTGACTGAACTTGCATGCAGTATGTGCTCAAAAAGAGTTTTAGAGAGATTTGAATTTCTGCGTTTTACTAAATGTTAAAAACATGCACCTCAGTTTGTAATAAAATCATCTACCACAGTGGTCATCAGATGCTCTAATTGTCTTTTCTTTTCTTATCTTATTTATGCTTTAATGTTCCAACTTAAAGTATTCTCTTTAAAAATACAATAAATCAGTAGTTGGTAAGATGGTTAATAATAAAACAAGCTTTCTGTTAATGGAAGTTTCTTCATCTTTGGACACTTTTGGTCCAGTGTACTTTAAGAAAAAATCATCTCTATTAAAACATTTTTCAAAAATCACATATACAGCCAATTGAGGAGAATTGTCAATTCTGTCTTTATGTGTACTGATCTGATTAAATAATATTCTCACGTTTGCATAATTCGACAAATACACCTCAACATATGTATGTATGTATATAAAATGTGATGTATATTTTTATGATTGCATACACTATATTGCCAAAAGTATTGGGACACCCCTCCAAATCACTGAATTCAGGTGTTTCAATCACTTCCATGGCCAAAGGTTTATAGAATCAAACACATGGGCATGCAGACGCTTCCACAAACATTTGTGAAAGAATGGGTCACTCTCAGGAGCTCAGTGAATTCAAGCGTGGTACTGTGATAGGTTTCCACCTGTGCAGTAAGTCCAGTCGTGAAATTTCCTCACTACAAAATATTCAGCTTTTAACTGTTAGTGGTATTATAACAAAGTGGAAGCAATTGTGAACAACAGCAATCACAGAGCAGGGTCATCGCTTGCCGAGGTGCACAGTCCACAGAAGTTGGCAACAGACCTTCAAACTTCATGTCGCCTTCAGATTAGCCCAAGAACAGTGCGTAGAGAGCTTCGTGGAATAGGTTTCCTTGGTTTCCGAGCAGCTGCATCCAAGCCTTACATCACCAAGTGCAATGCAAATCGTCGGATGCAGTGGTGTAAAGCACACCGTCACTGGACTCTAGAGCAGTGGAGACGTGTTCTCTGGAGTGACCAATCACGCTTCTCTGTCTGGCAATCTGATGGATGAGTCTGGGTTTCGTTGCCAGTAGAACGGCACTTGCCTGACTGCATTGTGCCAAGTGTAAAGTTTGGTGGAGGGGGGATTATGGTGTGGGGTTGTTTCAGTATACCATAACATTTTGGACAATTTCATGCTGCCAACTTCCTGGCCCATTCCGGTTCCAACATGACTGACTGCGCACCAGTGCACAAAGCAATGTCCATAAAGACATGGATGAGCGAGTTTGGTGTGGAGGAACTTGACTGGCCTGCACAGAGTCCTGACCTCAACCCGAAAGAACACCTTTGGGATGAATTAGAGCGGAGACTGCGAGCCACAAATGCACTTCTAGAAGAATGGTCAAAAATTCCCAGAAACACACTCCTAAACTTTGTGGAAAGCCATTAAAAACGTCATTAAAAAGTCATTTGAAATTATGCAAAAATGCTGATGTTGATATGACCTTCATTTAGCAAAAATACAAAAAAGGGGCATAAAACTACCTGAAGTTTACAATATTCTATTAATCACATGATCTCGTGCAAAGTAACTTAAAGGGTTACTTTCCCCCCTCATGTCCCCCTGAGACGAGAGAATTACCGGTATGCATTTTATTTCTCCGGAAAAAATCCTCAGGTTATGCAAATATCGTCATTTTTGCATCGTTTGAGGATTTTTTGGCCAGAGCCTAAAGACTACAGCCAGTAGAAGGAGCTAGTTCCGCATGTTATCAACCCGTCCACAGGGGAGAGATCTCACTCACAGAATGTAAATGTGCACGGCCGCTGCCGCTCGGCTCGGGCATTCATAATGGAGCGGTATGGAGCAAAGTGAGTTTTTCAATGAATTCCTATGAAAGTTAAGCTTCCATAGGCATGGTCTGATAATGTGCCAGACTGGACATGCGTTGTGAATGACTGCCGTACTTAACTCAGCTCTTCTCTCGTGATGAATGAAATCTGACTCCTGCTACGTTTGTGTCGTGACTTTCGTTCGGCTCACTCACGCTTTATTGAAAAGACACGTTCAGTTTTTAGATTTTATTACTATGAATATCAAAACGACGTTGGGGGCGGTACCGCCGTGTTTGGGAGTGGCCTTGTTGGGCAGTGAAGCAAGTGCATTCTGGGAGTTGTTGTCTTTCATCCACATGAGACAAAAAAAAAATTCTGTCTTTTCTCAGTCTAGAAGGCACCAAATTCAAAAATAATTTCTACTACATAAATGACCCAGTTTCAATACACGTTCATCTTCCCAGCGCTGAAGTAGCCTACCCCTTTACATATCCCCATCCATTATGAAAAATGCAGAGCAACAACGGCCAGACTATTGACTGTAGTTTCATGACGCCCACAAATCATTATACCACAAGAGAAATACAAACATGAAAATGAATATACCCCTATTCATTTTTAGTCTCTTTGATAGGAACTTGCACTTCTCTGAGAGCGTTTTTACTCTGGGTTCACCTATTCACCTGACCAATTGAGTCGCTCTGATCAAGCCCACGACACGGCTGGCCAATAGCCGCGCAGTGCGATGAGCACCGCTCAGCTCACAAATCACCGCACTGCGCATCTATTGGCCAGCCGCCGCGAGGGCTCGATCAGAGCGACTCAATTGGTCAGGTAAATAGCTGCAAGTTGGCAGGAAGAGCTAGAGAGAGGAGATACATGATGATGTCAACACGGCAGTGAACCTTTTGGTCTGGCAAACGCAAGGCCTTTTTTTAACCCATCGATTCCTTGATATTAATAGTATAGGTCCGGTGGGATTGTACAAGTAATGTTCAGCTTGATCTCAGAGGTGGTCGTTGTGTCGGGTCTGTCCTTTAAGGCGCATTGCAGCTTTGCTCAAGGACTCTAGCGATCATCTGCAGCATCCGGAGGAGTCCAGATCCTACTGGTATGTAATTCAGAACCATACCATTGATAAAAATCTGTGTGTATGAGCATACACGAGGCTATTTAAATGGGCTACATTTGAGACACTTAAGTTGGAAGATGACCCTGATTAGGTTATATTTAAATTTTAGGCCGAATGTTTATTAACGTTACATGTATTCAATTACATTTATGGTCACTAAAAAGTTAACAACAGCATGTCGTGTATGATTGCATAACATTGTTTGTATAACCCGTTCCGACTCGAATTATGTTCCAAGGACACAAACAATATGGTCATGCTTGTTTCTGCTCTAAATACAAATTTCATTTGTAAGTCGCCTCATAGAATTGTCTGTTAAACGGTTAAATTGAAATGTAAATGCTACCATAAATTAAAATAGCCTAAACAAAACTATCGAGTTTAAAAATGTATATATATTTATTTCTCTATATATTGCAGTAGATTGTACATTCAAATAATTATACAAATGGATTTGATGGCTGATTTTAGTTTTGTTAGCTAAAATAGTATCACTGTAAACACATGAAACGCTTAAATCATTAAAAACAATATGAAAAACAAATAAATTAATAATAAACATTTCAGGCTAAGCATTTACATTTATTGTACACTTTTAGTGCTGTATTTTTAACATGTAATAGTTAAAATTATGTAATATTTGGAAACCTGAGAGGGCTATTATTTTTCAGATTTTGTTGTTGACAAAAACTCATAAATTGATTTAACTGCATCCAAATCTCTCTTTTATAATTTGGCGAACACCAAAATAAAACAAACAAACATTAAAAACAAAGAAAAAAATGATGTCCAGCGGAATCCACATGGGGTCTGAATTGGTTAATATGTTTAAAAGATGCATATCATCTGTTTTGATTTCTTTTAAAGAAACATACACCCTAAAGTATCAACATAATGGCTTCAGCTAATTTTTAAAGCATTTTTTAATATGCATTCTCTGTTCTCTGGAGACATTAGCACCACACACACACACACACACACACACACACACACACACACACACACACACACACACACACGTTGGCACAATTCCACCTTCTGGCATAACATCAGTTTTAACTCTCATGCACAAAGTAAACAGATGCCAGCAAGGCACACCTATAAACCAGCAGGATGAAGTGTGCGATCTCAACCCCTCCAAACACAGATGCACCAGTGTTGAGAGCAGGAAGCCAGCGTTCACTGAAAAACCACAGTCAAATGGCATAGGAAGGATGGCAGTAATCACTAGGGCTTGATTTGCCACTGATGTAACCCTAGAGTAGTTCATTAAACAAACTCTGGTCTTTTTTGCCCTAGACAAGGAGTTGTTTTCATCTCGGAGGAGCTGGATTGTGACCCTTGCCAAGGACTTGTATTCTGTGCAGCACAGAGATTTGCCCGGGCGAGATTAGACACCATCTGGCTAATTTGACAGGATTGAGAGTGATGAGACGCATCTCGCACTGTCAGAACAAAATAATGCTTGGTGCGTTTGAACGCATGCATATGCTAGGAGTGCATATGCTCGTATAGCCATCTGTCCATATGTTTGACCTCACTATGGGAACGTGATGTATGCGCATCCCTGTGTTTAATGAGATTTTGAGTGTCAGTGCAGGTACAATTGTGTGTCTGTGACAGTTTGGAGTGCGTTTTCAGTCGAGTATGTGGAGTGTGTTGCGCAACCTATTTAACAATGACCTTTCTGTTGTGTCCCGCTGCAGTCGACAGGCCGATCATAGTAAACTCTCTTGTTAATGCTCGTTGAATGTGTACTACTTTGATCTCCGTTCAGTGAAATCACCTCTCATTTTCCCTCGTCCTCTCTCTTTGTACTAAGCTCTTTCACAATGGCTATTTTAGGCTTGGCTGTGCGTCCCTCTTCGGGGGGGACTGTATACACTTAATTATCTGGCACTGAATCTTGTAAGCTTCTTACCCGTTGGCAAGGGTTGGAGAGCAGGCGAGTTAACCGTGTTGCGTCCACGCATCAGAGGAATGTTTTGGTCAGGCAGATTGTCCCCGTCTTGAGGTAAGGCGTTAATACTATAGGTCTGCGGCTTCTGTGTAAAGAGGGGAGTTTTTCACTGCAATTGTTGCAGCCACGTTGGATTTTTCAAATATTTTAGTCATGGTTGAGTCAAGTGTTGCAGAGCCTCAGGATAAACCTTTGAATGGGTAGCTGACATAACATGTCCGTGAATTTTTGTTACAGTGTCAAGATTTTAGGTTAAAATTCATGTTTAAAGGAAAAAGTGACTGAATATTTAACAATACTGCTTTTCCTTTACTGTCTGGCTCCTGCTAAACAAACAAACAAACAAACAAACAAACAAACACTTTCTATTTGCTTTTAGGGGAAGTAAAGCATGTTACACCAGAGGACATTTCTGATATCCACTGCCTGAATTTAAAGAAAAAAAACGATGTACTTTCTTGAATAGAGGAATTTACTAACATTTTACTAAAATTTAAATTTAAAGGGGTGGTAGATTATGATTTCACTTTTTTAACTTTATTTAGTGTATAATGTTGCTGTTTGAGAATGAGCATCGTAACTTTGCAGATGTTGTTTAACGTTCAAAGCAAAGGGAGATATTTTCTTTTAAAGAAATAGCTTTTTAACTCTTTCCCTGCTAGTGTTTTTAAAAAAAGTTGCCAGCCAGGGTTTTTGATAATTTTCACAAAAATGTAATAGAATATTTTGTTGTATGAATATATGAGCATGCAATATATAAAAATAAAAACAGACCCTCTTCTTTTAGGGCGTTTTCACACCTGAAAGTCCGCACCAAGGTCCGAACCGAAGTTCATGTTTTGATACTTTTTATATATTCGGTTAGTTTTGGTTTGGTTTCACATTGCAATTATGTGAGCGGACTAAAGAACCTTACATGACGCACTTGCGTCCACTCGTCATCATCTATGTGGGCGACATCTGGACATTGATTGGTTTGTAAACGGACGTGTGTCTGACGTCAGCGTCTTTGACAAGAATGAATGAACGGACGCATATCGTGGTTGCCACTATTGAACCGTGCGCATTGCTTGACTATTTTTTATTCGTTACGTTTAAAAGTGGACATTTCAAGCTTTATATACACATATTTCTCATGTTTGTGAGGCAAGTAGCCTGCTGAGTTTCGGTTTATTTGAGACACGCTCCTGTTCATGTGCAAAGCATATGATCGCTCCCGCGATTATTGTCTGCTATAGACTATTTGCTTCTTATTTGTTAAATCCAGGCAATTATCTGATTAAACGTTGATTAAAATTAAGATACAATTTATACAAAACGAAATTCCCATTAAAGAAATGCTTTCTAAGCAAAATCATACAAAATTTCGTTCAAAATTATTTCTGACTTTCTGTCTCCTGACATATTGCGCATATTTTTACTTTTCATAATCAATGTAGCCTAGATTGAATTTAAAAATAACGTTATAATATTTAAACATAAACAGGAACTTCCTGTAAATGGTCTGAAAGTCAGAACCATACAGAAAATGCTTTCACACTAGAAACGAACCAAACCTTTGTTCAGTTTGATCCGGACCGAGACTACCTCTTTTCGTTGGACCAAATTTCGTCTGTTTGGTCCGGACCGTGGTACGGGGGAGGTTTCACACCTGCAATTTTGATTCGGACCAAACTGAAAAGTCCGAAAATCCGGACCAAACAAGGTAGATGTGAAAACGCCCTTAAACAAAAAAAAAACGGTTTATTCTAGCTTCATGCATTCCTTTTTTTATCAACACTTGAATATGTGTTTTATAATATATAATATACGTTTTTGTCTTAGAAAATCAAGTTTTTGTCAAAGACTACATCCAAATCAGATTCAGAGTGATGATCAACCACAGATGGAGTAGATCGAGTCCATCAACAGCCCTAATGCTTGCTCAGTCCTATAGCTCGTCCTGGGTCGATATTTCATTCCGTAACATTAGGCAGTTTTGATTTATATGATGTTTAATGTTGATCACGTTATTTTACATATCGTTAGCCTCATAGCATAATTGCCTAAGTCATTTGTTGGCCCAATTGAGATATCTGCCTAACTTTACTGTGAAAAAATACCTAAAAATGTTTTTTTTCTTGTTTACCAAAAACATTGAAATATGACTTAGGCAATTATGCTATGAGGCTAACGATATGCATCTGCTTGCATACGATCGTTTTTTTTTTGCGTCTTTCTCATCTGTTTTGATCAGGAGATTCTGTACTTATTCAAAAGATGCGTAACAGCGCTCCCTAGCGTATAACAGTGGAAACACGGAAAATTCTGTGTGTGGCGGGGAAGCGTTTTCTCACAAATAACGGAAAATTCTGTGTTTGGCGGGGAAAGAGTTAAGGACTACAACAAATGGCTGGTAGGGACTACACAAGCTTCCTCCCGGGTTAGTGACATCACTAACCCTGAAACTTACATAAACCCGCCCCCGGGAACACACAACAAAGGGGGTGAGATTATCATGACAGAATATGCTAATCAATGACTTAAAGATAGTTAACGCCGCATCAGCGACATAAATTGTTGCATTCTACATGTTGTCACTTCTTCTTGAGTCTCTCCATCATTGTCCAACTCAGGTTTGAACATAAGGCTGAAAAGTTTCATTGCCTGTCTGCGTGAGGTTATCAGAGCTGCTAACTGGAGTTCTTGAAGCTCCGCCCCGTAAGCAGCAGCTCATTTGCATTTAAAGGGACACACAAAAACGGCACATTTTTGCTCACCCTCAAAGTGACATTTTTAACATGCTGTATAAAATTATCTGTGGGTTATTTTGAGCTAAAACTTCCCATACACACTCTGGGGAGATCAGAAACTTATTGTGCATCTTGTAAAAAGGGGCAATCAATCACCCCTTTTAAAAAATGCTGATATACATGACCAAAACTACCAAGTTGCATTCGTTGACATGTAGCCAATTCTCACATGCATTCTTAAAGGGATAGTTCACACAAAAATGGAAATTCTGTCATCATTTACTCACCCCTATGTTTTTCCAAACCTGAGTTTCTTTCTACTGTTGAACACAAATTAAATTTTGAAGAATTTTGATAACCAGACAGTTGACAGTAGCCATTGACTTCCATAGTAGTTTTTTTTTCTTGCTATGAAAGTCAATTGTTTGGTTACCAACATTCTTCAAAAATATCAGATTTTCAACAACATAAGGGTAAGTAAATGACAGTATTTTCATTTTTGGGTGAACTATCCCTTTAAAGAAGTTACCGGGTCATTCTATAATTTAGGGTACATTTCATGTCCATTAATGATAGTATTTTTTTATCTAACAGATCTTCTTAAGTGTCCGCTTTTTGGAGTGAGTGGGTCTTGAGTTCAAAATAAAAAATGTATCTTTAATTTATTTCTGAAATCAACATATACCTTAGAAAAATTTATTTATTTTTCTTTCAAATAAGAACATATTTTATTTTATTAATGGCAGCAAAAATTCCGTAAACTATGTTACTAACCTAACACCCCTTGAAAACCTTAAACCATGTGACCAGAATCATGTGATGTCATTTTCTTCTGCGGCAGATATTTTGAACACATTATGTATGGTAAATATCCTCTTAATTTTTTCTATATGTTATCTGTAATGACCTATTGTCAAGGAGTATATTAATTGCCCATCAACTATGTTGGGTACATTTCTATGGTTTGCAATATTTCTATGATTTTATTTCAAATAAATATTCAAATGTGAGGTGACCTGATCAATAAAATAACATTTGGTTGGCCAGACAAGGCCTGCGATTAAAATTATTAGGCAAAATGGTGACAGTTTCAACTGTTACCCTGTCAACTACATTACTTGCGTCAACTATGTTTTGACTGATTTAAAAAAAAAAAAAAAAAAATTTTTTACATTTCAAATATCTAGACTGCTGCTTTTGATATTATTTCAGAGTATAGTTCCACATGTACTGGAGTTTAAAACTATCAAAATGATCTCTGAAGTAGATTTATGATAAAAATTTAAGTAGCATGATTAATCGTTAGTTCAAACACTCACACAATCTCATTCCTAAATGACAACAATTCGCTAGTGTCTATTAAACCTTTGACAAAATCAAACAAGAACATTCAAATCTGTGTTCACGTTGCTGCCGCCCCAGAAAAGCAGTTAGGCTATCTAGGTATGAAACGGTCTTTTTGACCACACAGAATTGTTATTTCCATGTTACAAATATTTCAATAATCTCAGATGTACTGGGATAAATGTTTATAGTTCAGATATTAACACTGGTGTCTACGGAATCAATCAAAATACAGCAAATAATGAAATAGTTCTTGTCCTCAGTGACCATGCTGATAATTTTACACAAATATCTGCAAAATTACAAATCTTAGAAGTCTTTCCAAAATAGTCACTGTACATATGGCGGAATAGACAAAAAAAAGAAAAAATTGTATATTTGAGTCGAACAAACTCAGTCACTATCACTTAATCAGTGTGTGTAGTGGCATACACTTTGTCCGTAACACAGTTGACAAACACACCAGGGATTTTTTTTTGTTGTAACATTAAGATTAGATACTTTACACTGATACGTTAAACCGATAAACTTTTGCTGTTGTGAAGTGCACCCTAAAGTATAGAATGAGTCCATTTAAATATATGACTAAATTTATATTTGTTTGATGTTAGTTGCAACATTCAGGTATGAATAGTGCCTGTATATATGCAAATCTTTAAATGAAGTGCAGTTAGTTCTGCTTCCTTTAGGCTATCTTAGGTCATGTCTTGACAGCACAAGTAGGATTTGGGATGTTGGCAGATTTCGTTTAGCGTGTAAAGCATCTGTTCAATTCACCTCAGATTCACTCCCAAACCACCAGTATGCTACTTTCTAATCAGAGCAGAGCACACTCCCCCTCACCATCACACTGCCATATGCAGAGCCTGCCATTTTAAGAGCTGCACACACACACACACACACACACACATGCATAAACAACACAGACACCCTGTATCAGGACAGAATGGGGCAACACCTGCGTGTGTTTGCACTATTAAGCTTTCAGTTTGGAACATAAGCCCACAGTTGTTGTAGTAACTGTGATGCTCTGTGTGTTGGGCAGGTGTGTGAGCTTTAATGGAGTTTTTGAGGAGGATGTGTGCATCATCTTTTTATCTGCCGGCTGTTTGACCAGAGATCAAGAGACATGGAGAATCTGAGCCACATCTCTCCTTGTCTACACTTGTGAGCTGGGTTTGAGTCAGGTGAGCCACAATGAATACTAAAATGGGTTTTGTGGAGTAAATAAAAATGTGCACATTTTAAAACTATAGTTAACACACATGAAAAAACGGGAATTGCGTAGTGAATGTTGAGGAAATCAAATTATCTCATATTTCCAGGGATTCTTTGAAGAGGCTCAACCTTGCTGAAAAAAAAACACACTTAAACCAGATGGTTTTCTGGTCTTGGATGGTTTATGCTGGTCTTAGCTGGTTTAAACTGGTCTACCAGCCAAGCCAGATGGTCTCCTAGTCAAGTATGAAAAATTCATGTCACGATTATAGTGACCAAAATGGTCACAGTTATCAGTATTATCGCGGTGTTGCTCAATGTGTTGGAAATGTTCAAAAAGTTGTTAAACCACAAATAAAATTAGCAGCACTATTAATTTGCACTACTAATTGAGACAGAGCGCAACGGGTCATATTACTTTGAGAACTACGCCCATTGGAGGGGAACGTAATCGGCGACAGGATATGCTAAAATATAATGTATAAAACTGATATTTGGATATTTGACTTGCCTGTGACAAAATGTTTACTGCACATGTAGGCATGCCGAGTGTCAGGATCCCACAATTTACCCATTCTTCCTGCTGATGCTTCACATCTTATTGTCTGTGTCCACTTTTGTCTCCACTTTTTGTCTTTTTGGGTCGACAACTTATAAAGACTTAGTTCTGGGTTTTTTAGCTTGTTTGCTGTACACCCCGTCACATACCAGCTTTTAGACATTGTTTTTTTTGTTGTTATAAGTCAGAAATGACAAGGAGGCCGCTTCACGCAATACAAAGTCGATTGAGAGGGTTGGATTTTTTCCCCCCGGTGTGAGCGTGGCCTAAATGTGCCAAGATAGTCTCTATGCTGGACGGTACAATTACCGCAAGTTTTTAAATTCATGCTAATCAAATAATGTTTTAATAGTTAAAATATGAAACGGTAAAAAAGTGCTAAAAAGTGACCAAAACCAAGCGTCTGACCAGCGTGACCAAGAAAGGAGACCAGCTAAGATCAGTAAACCAGATTAGGCTGGTTTAATCATGTGTATTTACTGTATTTTTCTGTAAGGCCTTAGTCATTCACTAAAAAAACGGGAGGGAAAGCATTTTGTAAAGAAATGTTCGCTAGCTCCAAAAGTTCGGAGTTGGTTAGAATCTCTCATCCTCAGCAAGGCAGCATTTATTTGATAAACAATAACAATACTATTATCAAATATTACAAATTAAAATAACTGTTTTTATATATATATGTATGTATGTGTATAATGTAAATATAAAATATACCAAGTTGTGAGCAGTTGTGCTGCTTTATTTTTTTGTGGAAATCATAATTTTCTTTTCAGGATTCTTTGGTAAAAAGTTCAAAATAACATCTTTTATTTAAAATGGAAATCTTTTCTAATATTATAAATATCTTTACTGTCACTTTTAATCAATTTAATAGGCTATATTTATCCTTGCTGAATAAAAGTATGAATTTATTTAAAAACAAAATTATCTTACTGACTCCAAACTTTTGAAAGGTAGTGTAATATACCAAATTTTAGGTATGTAAGCATAAACTTTTACATTAAAAGAGGAAGATAATGATGATAAACATAAATTCAGTCCAAGTGTGTCCAAACTTATGAATGGTAGTGCGTGTATATAGGGCTATATAAAATGTGAACCTGCCATGAAACTGTTTTGCATAGTACTTAATGGGATAATGCAAAATATATTCATGCTCGATGAGAAACATTTGCTTGGCAAATTCTCTAATTTCAGAGAAATTGACAGGTGTGTCAAATTTAATTTTGGTGCAAGTGTGGTACTAATATTAATTTTCTTTACACATTTTCTTCCTTTCTTCATATTTCCGTTATTTTCTCTGTCAGGAGGACCATGCTCTGCTCAGAGCGTGGGGTGGTGGAGGAATGGCTCTCAGAGTTCAAGGTGAGAAATTTGACATCCTTGCAGACTTTAATATGTTGTTTTTTATATAGCTCCGTCAAATTAAGCCCTCGGTTCCCAAGTGATCTGAGCGCAATGTCCCATTAACCACATTTGGATTCGGAATCTCAGAACATATTGGAGGAATATTTCAGCCTCCAAGTATTCAGTTCCAGGCTGATTCAGGTTGAGGCTGCTTAGTCATACAATCCACCGTCTCTCCTCTTTAGACCTTACCTGACGAGCAAATCCGCAGCTATTCTGGCAGCCTGCGTCTGAAGAAAGCTCTGATACATGCTCTTTATACTGTTATTCAGGAGCAGCCCTGCAGTGAGGTACGATGAAGTGTTTGAAACCATTTATGTTTTATTAAAAAATGTCATTGGTATTTTCTTGTCAAAAGGGTCTGTGTTGGGTGATGATTCCTTCTGAAAGCACATGTTTATATAAGCTTTCAAAGGTGACTTAAAATGGCACGATGTGGGTTGAGACTTCAGATTGTTCAGATTATTCAGTGCTGTTATTGGTAACTAAACATGAAAGCTCAAATAACATAAAATAAAAATTTTAGATAAAACACTTAAAACTTAAAGACATTTTGCAAGTGGTAGTACTACATTTAATAAAACTAAAACAGAAATAAAAATACATTAAAGCTAAATGGAAATATTGAAGAAAATATAAAAAAATGACAAAGCATGCAACAAAATGACTACAACTTAAACTAAAATGAAAATGAAAACTTGTTAAAAATATTAATAAATACCATAATAGTACATACATAACGCCAAAAATTAATAATACATATATTATTAATGGTAAATATTTTCCCATGCCTGTGAGATCTTAGTTAATTTTTATTTGTTTAATAAAATGTATATATTTTGTTTATGAAAATGTCTGAAAAAATTGTGAATTAAAATAACAGTAAAATTTATAAGGAAAAAAATCTGATTCTGATTGAATCCGTTTTTATTTAGTATTGTCTTTTAATATCTTGACCTGTTATGTTCAGTTTTATTTTTTAAATATGCTGTCCTTATGCTGGTGTGGGAGGGTTTTTTTGTTCATGTTGCAAAAAAGGATTCCTCTCAGTGCCTATGTCCCATACTGTCTCTTTGACTTTATATCACTGTCTCTTTTTTCTTCTTCCTTCCTCTCTAGCTGCTGGCTCCGGTGTGTCATCAGTTATTTGAGTTGTACCGGAGCTCAGAGGAGGGTTTGCGTCGGTTTACCCTGCAGTTCCTGCCTGAACTCATCTGGGTGTACTTGCGGCATTCAGCCAGCAGAGAGCGCTACCGCAATGGCTGTGTGGAAGCCCTGCTACTGGGGATCTATAACCTGGTGAGAGATTGGTCATTGTGCTAGCATTACCTGTAATGTCCTGAAATTCAATAGCTAACAATGACATATGGTATGTGTACATCATCTGTTACAGGAAATTGTAGACAGTAAAGGAAATGGCAAGCTGCTGTCATTCACCATTCCAACTCTCTCTAAGCCTTCAATATACCATGAGGTATGAAGTGAAGTAAAATACAAACTTTTTAATCTGATCTTTATCGGATGTCTGAGCTACAGGGGATATCAGTGTCAGATCAATGGCGATGATGTATCCTGTTGTTACGCACACAAAATGCATATCTGGTTGCATTTAGCTTGGAATGGGAAACTAGAGAGTAATGCGTCAACCTACAAAAAGCCAGAAAGCCTCGATTTTTACAAAGTGTGTTGCTAGCTGCAAAATCTTAGCCAAAACCATCTGGTTTGCAGGTATTAGCTTGTTTAATCAAGCTCTTGTTATAGGTTTAAAATCTGGGTACAATTGTTATGGTCGGGGTCAAATTGACCCTAAGTGGATTCAATACAATTCACCAAAAATCATTTTATGAAAGATTGAAATAAATCTGTTAAAACAGCATTTTCACACACTACCAAAAAAGGAGAAAATTTGATTTAAAACAATGTAACAACTATGTGAATATTATAAAACAGTTTTATAACCATTTTAAAAAACATTTTAAGCAAGAAGTGTTGTAAAGCACAGCATGCTTTTCTGAAGTTTAAGCAGTAGAGCATGGCTTTAACAATGGCAAAATCATGGGTTCGATTTCCTCTGAACTGAATATGCATGCAGTGGAATTTCTTTGCATAATAGTAGAGATGCACCAGGCGACCGGCCATGTATGGGAACTGGAAATTGACCCGTAACATAATACAAGGGCTAATTTGATTAAATTTTAATAATGTCTTAGCTGTTTTAAGAGGATCTCCCACCCTTTGCCAAGCTTGTTCATCTAAAACGTGCACCAACTCCTTCTAAAACTAGCCAAATAGACCAGGCAAACCAGTATAGACTGGTTTAAGATGCTTTTCAGCAGGTTAAACTCCATCTGACACTTGTTTACATGCTCTGCCAATGAAAATAAGTCCCATTCCACAAGTAATATCATAAAGAATGTTTTCATTGAACTTAATAAGGCTGTGAAGGCATAATTTAATTGAATATTTTATAACTGTTTACAGTTATTATTTGTTGGTCTTCAAGGGATAGTTCACCCAAAAATGAAAATTACCCCATGATTTACTCACCCTCAAGCCATCCTAGGTGTATGACATTCTTCTTTCAGACTAATACAATCGGAGTTATATTAAAAACTGTCCTGGCTAATCCAAGCATTATAAATGGCAGCCCAAAAAAGTTTATCCATCCATTGTAAAAGTAATCCACACAGCTCCGGGGGTTAATAAAGGCCTTCTGAAGTGAATCGATGGGTTTGTGGAAGAAAAAGATCCATATTTAACACGTTATAAAGTAAAATATCTAGCTTCTGTGGACCGTCTTCCATATTCAATTTACGGAAAAAGCGTAATTGGCACGACGGTGTCGTCGGACGTAGTGTAAGCGTTTTGCACTGCGTGAGGCGTTACACTTTCGGTTCGCTGGAAGCTAGATAATTCACTTTATAAAGGTTTAAATATGGATATTTTTCTTAAATAATGGATGGATTCACTTTTTTGGGCTTCAAATTTTGGGCTGCCATTTACATGCTTGGATTAGCCAGGACATTTTTTTTTTTTTAACGTTTCATTTTTGGGTTAACTATCCATTTAAACGAATGAATGATTAAAGCTGAATACTTTTATGTTTAACGCAGCCATCCAGCCTGGGGTCCATGGCGTTAACCGAGGGAGCCCTGAACCAGCACGACCTCATCCGGGTGGTGTACAGCGGCCTGCTCTCTCAGAGAGAGACGTTCACCTCACAGAACAGGTGCTTTTTTTTCTTGTCAGACTGAGGTTTTGTTTTTATTCCTCTTTGTGGAGAAAGTAGGTTTGATGTGTGGAATATTTCTGGGCATTTGATTAATCACGCCATCACCTGCTGGACTGTTTTATTGCCGTGACTCAGCTGTTACTTTTTCCAGCAGGCTGTAATGGTATCTCAGCATTTTTATTTCATTAAACCACTGCTGGAGCTTTCTGACAGCGAGATCGGTGCAGATGTAGTGTGATTTGTTATTACCCATTCCACCGGCTAGATACACGGCGACAGTCGCTGACTCATAATGTACCGCTGTCTGATTTGTTGATGTAAAATTATGCAGATGTCAAAGGGGGTTATGTAAGAGCAGTGTGTGTGTGTGTGTGTGTTTCTCCTGCAGGTTTGAGGTGCTGTCTTTTCTAATGCTCTGCTACAACTCAGCTGTGGTCTTTATGCCTGCGTCCTCCCACCAATCGGCTTGTAGAATGAGCACACGGTAAGGGGGGCGCATGAGTTCTCCTTTTCTGCTAACGATCCGGGAACATCTCGACTTGTCTCTCTTTCTCTGAAATGTCTTGCTGGAACAGGCAGAGATGGAATGATTAAATGGAATATTGATTTAGAGAGAGGGAGCAAAGGATTTCTGTGGCGGGTCATATCATTAGAATGAAAACCTCCAAATAAACATATCATTAGAGATTCTCTATGAGTCTCTCTCTTTATGCAGGCTGTGTGTGTGCGGTTACCCGCGGCAGCAGCAAAAGTCGTGGAGGGAGCCGTATAACCGCGTGCGATTGGAGCCGGAGTTTATGGTGCAGATGCTGACTGCGGTTTACCATGCCATGTAAGTTTTCTGAGCTGTATCTCTATTATAGGACAAGTCGTGAAAAAAGTGGCCACTATTCTTCTCTAAAAAGAGTTATTTGATGGAGATTTGATGCTGAATGCTAAATAAAAAGTTTTACTGTAGTTTTGATCATATAAATGCTGCCTTAGTGAGCATAAGAGACTTCTTTCAAAAACATAAAACAATTCTATCGACCCCAAAATTTTAAATGGTAGTGCATTTCTGAGCGGCACTCAGATCTATTTTCTTTTTACACTAGTAAGAGAAGGAAATGCATTATATATTTAATTCCTGTTAATTCTCAATTAACTGTTTGAGTAGTGTGCTAATGATCTCATCTGCATAATGATACTCTCTCTCATCAACTCCAGTTATAATGGGCAGTGGGATCTAGGGAGGGAAGCTTTGGATGACATCCTCTACCGAGCACAGCTAGACCTCCATGCCCAGCCATTACTGGTAAGTCATCAGCTGCCTGCACGCCAACATATTATGTGAAATGCTTTTGTTACAGTACACTTGGGGAAATATACAGTGGGGCCTGAAAGTCTGCTACACTGAAAATGTAAAGCAAAGAAACATTACGATATAAAATTAAGATTAAATATTAAATCAAATTTCAAATCGTGAACAGACGTTTTTGCTTGCATTGATCCACAAAATGCTCTTAGTATCCTTTTCAAATTATGCAAGAACATCATCATCAGAGCTGTTCGAAATCGCCCCCTATACCCTCATTCACTATTCCCTGCATTAAGTGAGTGAATGAAAACCAGTGAGTAAGTGCACCGGAAGGGCTGCCGGTTTGGCTTAGTTTGTGCTTGCTGTTTAATAATCATTAGGAACTTAGCAAACTCCAGTAGTAATGAAAATATTTATCTTGAAGTCTGTCATGTTTAAACCTTAATTAAACAATTTAATCTTTTATACCTGGATAATATTACGCTGTTCCCACATTGGATTAGCCATTTGGAAAATAGATGGGGGGGTGGATGATTCAGCTGCGCCATCATCTGGGGATATGCAAGAATTAATTTGACCCTCACTGTAAATTATGGATATTCTCTAGCCATTGAGTGTACATCAGTTGTACACTCGTTAATGCTCTGCATTATGGGATTGAATGAGTGCACTCGATAACGTCCACTATGGTTTCAGACACTACTACAAATGGCTTTCCCCTGAAATAATGCCCTATTTAAGGGTATAGGGGGCGATTTCGGACACAGCCCAGGTTTTACCCATACTTGTGACATTTTTGCAGCTCAAGTGCTGCTGCCATTAAAGCAAAATAAGGAACAACAAAGATGTTAAGTCATTAAACTATTAAAATTCATGGCAATTTTATTTTTTACAAATATCATGTTTTAAGTTATTTAATTAGACAAAATGCAAAATAGAATAATTTTCATTGGTGGTCTGAATTTTGGACCCCATTGTACTGTACTAGTGAAGAAAATGTGGCAAAAACCCCAAGAAAGTCTTTCAAGAGCAATTATTATGATTCTTAATGGAAATGTAATATTTCATTGCATTTATGTTGACCCCTGATCCTCAGGTGGCAAATGCAATTAGTCGCTCACTTCCGTCCCGTCCTCCGGAGGGCTCGCGGAACCTTCTGGAGGTGGAAGTAACGCCTGCCGGGAGATGCATCTCACAGGCAGCTGTCACTGCCGCCTCCATTCGTCGCCTCCGCTGGAAACGAGAGGGTATGGAAAATATGCATGCACACACACACACACAGACTTTTATACCAATCTTTTTATTTTGCTTGCTTTCTGCTTATTTGTTTCCTTCATGATCATTAAAATCATAATCAGAACATTAACATGACATCTTCAACAGTCCCTCCATTGCATCCATTCAAGCATCAGGAAAAGGAGGCCATTTTTGTGTGTGAAATTTTCCCTCTGTCAGCATCATGTTTAGTTCGCTCACTGTCTTCACCTCAGATTGTTTTGATTTCTCAACCACGGCTGAATTCTACGCCTCCATCACCCCCAGCCGATACACCTCCCCGGAGAGACCAGACAGTCCTGTGCCACGCGGGCGGATAAAGTGCACCATTCACCTAACCATGCAAGGGGGTACGCAGGGCTCAGGAACATCTCACCATTACACCGTGTCACGGTGTTAGACAGTTCATGCACAAGCCCTGCCCTTGTTCATCATAGAAAGTGTTCATTATTAATATTATTATCAATATTAAAATGACCCCATTGCATGGAAACTTCCTCCTGTCTGTTACTAGTGTCTCCACATACCTTAGTGTATTGTGATCATTTGTGTTTAATCCTTTTTATTTGTGATCAATTTCGTTTTAGGAGCCTCTTACAGTGCTTGCAAGGCAAGAAGATAGAACGATATTTCTCGTCTTTTTCCTTCTTTTTCTTCTCTATGAATTTCTGAAATTAATTTAGCTTGAGCTACTTGGTGTACAGATTAATTGTTTTGAGGACAATTTTGTAGTGCACTATACTTTCATCTTAAATTTCTTAAGCGGATATTCCCATTATATTTATATTGATAAAATGTTCTGCATTCAAATTAGTAATAATATTTGCATACTGAATTGTGATTGACCTTCTTTTGGTTCATTCAAGTCCAAAATATTTTATGTTTTTTTTTTTTTAAAGTAATTTAAATATGAGGGAAGATCAAAACACTGAATTTGGTTAAGGTATTGATCTGACAAAATTATTTGGCAAAAAAAAGGCAAAGTACAGTTTTATTTTCTATGCAAAACAAAAAGCTCACAGGAAAAAGCATACGTTTTTGCGCGTCTTCATAATTTCTAATTCGTTGTATGACAGCCTGGCTAAACATTGTCCGCACAATTTGCCATCACAAATAAAACAACTGCGCAATATACTTACAAAATCTTTAACCATTTTTAACAAAGGGTGAAAATGTCAATTTTCTTAGGCCGGACATTACTTTTGCCCACTACTGTAATTGCGACAGGAATATTTTGTGTAAAATTGTGATTAAAAATGGCTAGAAATTACAACTCATAACCATGTGTCAATTGCACATCTAGTGTGCATCCTTTGCTCTTTATGTTGCATCAGCTCTAGAAAGCTTGCTGTCTTTGTCAGGAAGTGAACAAGACAAGGAGAATTATGATATTGGTCCAGCACTTCCATTGTATTCCAACCAAACTCATTTAAGTTTGCGATTTCAGACCTTTAGAAGTAAGAAATTCTGAGGTGGGCTCATATTGTAACATTTCTTACATCTACAATAGGGACTGTTAAAAAAAAATGAGGGCCCTATCATACTCTCAGCGCAAGTGTTTTTTTTTTTTGCTAGTTTCAGCCTAACTCAGTTATCATTTTCACGTCCAGGCCATTTTGTTTAAATGGCAAATGCACACGTGCTGTTCTGAAAACAAGGTGTGTTCGGGCGCATTGTTGGTGCGTTGCTATTTTGAGGCAACTAAAATAGACTGCCATTGACCAACAAAAACCAGGTCTAAAGTCAATAGCACAGTATTTTTTGTTATTTAAAGGGAACAGTCTGCTTATTACACACACAGGGACGCGCAGCAGCACACAAACATTTTTAAATATTAAAAATAAAAGGATTCCTCTCTGGAGAAGTCTTTTCGCTCGCCGTGTTAATAGCGTTTCTGCCATGGTGTAAGCGCAACTGGCTTTTAAAGGAAATGGAAGATGAGACTTTGATTGGTTTATAAGGTTTTGAACGGTAGTGTAATTATACTGAATTGTGATTCTTGAATCAACTTGAGTTCACCAACAAAATGTTCCTCCTGTGCTCGAGTTTCCCACAGTCGTTCACAGGTTGGAAGTGAATGGAACGAATGAAGACTAGGGTAACCGCAGCTTGACACTTCAAAGACGGTGTCGTATCGTTTTCTACCGGCTGTGAGCCTGTGTAGGAGAATTAACACAAGCTCAGCTGTACTGAGTGTCAAAGCAGCTCAGATGCAGCATTTCACTGAGACAGATCCAAAAGCCCCAGCTTACTTCTAAGCTCACCTAACACAATTTTTTTGCTGCCTTGCAAGCGCTGGTATTTCCTCCAGGATATTCAGGTCTAGTTCACGCAACGTTCTATTTCTCTGCCTCATTTCCCCCTCGCTGTGTTTTAGATGCCGACGGCGTGAGCTGCGGAGAGGACTCTTTTGACCCAGATGAAGGGTTTTCCTCTGGGGCTTCCAGCAGCAGCCAGCCCAGCAGCGTGAAACGTGACTGGGTCATAACTGGCGTTCGACCTTCCCGAGATCCGGGAGCCAGGCAGAGGGAGAGCACGTCGGCCGACACCAGAGCCGCCCTCCGAAGCCTCCACCAAAGGCACCAGTCCCCTCCCCCCGCCGTCAGCCTCCGTACCGCAGAGAGCAGCCGCAGTCCGAGTCCCAGCGCTCCTAGGCGCTTTCTGGACCCGCATTACATCTCTCCCTTTGCTGGTGAGCCACCCAAAACCAGCAGCACGTCTTCAAGCAAGTCTCTTGACTGTACCGGCCTCAATGGCTCATCGGGACCCACAGATAGCCTGTCGCTGGGAAGCCTCAGCGCAGACAGGGCTCACTATCTGTCGGCCATCAGCTTGCAAGAGGAACGTCTTGGGCATGCGGCGCGGAGCCAGGATCTCCTGTCCCCCGGGAGTCCGTTCTCCTCTGGAAGTCCATTGTCCAAACAGTCTCGATCACCCAGTTTTAATATGCAGATTATATCACAGGTCTAAAATGATTTTGCTGGTCGACGTGTGCATGAGTGAGAGAAAGCGAGAGAGAACGTGCATGCGTACGAGCATGTTGTCTTATGGTGTGAATGTGTTCGAATGAGGGTGCGCTCATAGACTTTTATTTGATCACTACATTATGCACTTGGGTTCAGTGTGGAGGAAATATTTGTTTTGCACAAAGGACATATTCAAGTGTACATGATCCAAGACTGTTTTAAATGTGCCATACAAACATACAATAACAACATGGTGTTAAGAGGAACAAACATTACCGTATCAGAGCAATGAACTTCAAAAACCGACAATCACGGTCAATGCATCGCGAAAGGCCTGATAGTGCATGATCCAAAGAGTTTTATCCAGCCCAGCTGTACTGTAGGTCGTCCTGAAGAAATCCTCTTCCATGTCACCGTTTCGGTTTGTGCTGATTGAGCTTACTGTTGCCTGTGCTGTCCACCCATCATAGAAAATATATTGTGTGGACTGCCTCAATGAAACGCTAAAAACGTGGGAAAAAAATAGTATATGTTGTACTTTCGAACAGGTTTATATTTTAAATTGTGTATATTTGTGTAAATGATTATTGTACCATAGAAAGAGTATATGCTAACAGAATCTATATTGCTTGTACAGAGATAGAAAGCTATCTGCTGAATGGTGAATAAATGTGCTGTTCATGGGAGCTCAGACTTGTTTTTTTCATATTAACAGATATTTTATATGGGGATCAATGCAATACTGTTATTAGGTTATCATATGGTGGACATATTTGTATTTGTATCACTAATATAATGTATGTGTATATGTACACATACGGTGGCAAGAACAATTATGTGAACCCCTTGCAGAATCTGTTAAAATGTTGATAATTTTAACAAAATAAGAGAGATCATACAAAATGCATGTTTTTTTTTTTTTAATACTGTCCTGACTAAGACATTTCACATAAAAGATGTTTACATATAGTCCAAAAGACAAAATAATAGCTGAATTTATAAAAATGTTTTTGAACTCTTGATTCCTAATACTATGTTGTTATCTGGATGATGAATCACATTTTCTTTTACATCGTGTGTGTGTGTGTGTGTGTGTGTGTGTGTGTGTGTGTGTGTGTGTGTGTCGCTTACCTGGGAAACACATGTTACCAGGATGCACTATGGGAAGAAGGCAAGCCGGCGGAGTCTGTGTGATGCTTTCGGCAATGTTCAGTTTGCAAACCTTGGGTCCTGCCATCCATGTGGATGTTACTGTGCCACGTATTGTTGCAGACCATGTACACCCTTTCATGGAAACGCTATTCCCTGGTGGCTGTGGCTCTTTCAGCAGGATAATGCGCCCTGCCACAAAGCAAAAACAGTTCAGGAATGATTTGAGGAGCACAACAATGAGTTTGAGGTGTTGACTTGGCCTCCAAATTCCCCAGATCTCAATCCAATCAAGCATCTGTGGGATGTGCTAAAACAAACATATCCGATCCATGAAGGCCTCACTTCGCAACTTGCAGGACTTAAAGAATCTGCTGCTAACATCTTGGTGCCAGATACACAGCACACCTTCAGGGGTCTAGTGGAGACCATGCCTCGACAGGTCAGGGCTGTTTTTGCAGCAAAAGGGGGACCAACACAATATTAGGTCATCATGTTGTGTGTGTGTGTGTGTGTGTGTGTGTGTGTGTGTGTGTGTGTGTGTGTGTGTGTGTGTGTGTGTGTGTGTGTGTGTGTGTGTGTGTGTGTGTGTGTGAGAGAGAGAGAAGATAGTGCTTTGATGATAAGGTGCAGTAGAGGGAGACAGAGGACTGAAAATAACACACACATGTTCTTTTGTGTGAGTATACATTTGCTTGTCTGATTAAAGGGAAAACATTAGATAATTGAAATTCCTAATATGTCTACTATGCACCAATGCATACAAAGACTTATCAGAGAAAGTGCAGTGGTTCTCAACCAGGGGGCAGAGACCCACAAAGGGGACCCTCAGGGACTCAAGACGACTTTTAATTAATTTCCCCAACAACATTCAAGAACCAGGATTCCCACAGCTTGGAAAACCTGAATGTATGAGGAAATTTAAAAAGTGTGATTTCAAGACCTGGAAAAGTCATGAAAAAAAAGAATATATATATATATATAATCTCTAAAATATTTTATAGGGTACACATTGCATTTATCTGGAAAAAAAGGTGCAACAAACAAACAAACAAATAAAATCACGAATGGCTGGTAAAGTTATGTAAATTCATTGGTAAAAATAAAAATGTACCCTGAAGAACATTCAGTTATTGAAACATCTAGAATTATGGAATTTTATATATATTTTTTATAATTATTTATTTAATTATTTAAATAAATTGCATAGTTTTGTTTCTTTGAAAACCAACTATTAGAAATATAGTTATTGTCTTTGGCAGTGGGGGACTTTGGAGTCAAAAAGGTTGAGAACTGTTGATGTCATATTGACACTGGGCTGGAAAGTGTATAGAGCAGAGTTTGAATTTTTTTAAGAGGTGGGGTTGGTGACAAAACTTCATGAATAAAATTTTTTCTTCCCTCTCAGAATGCAGTGAAAGCTGCTTTATATTAGCTAAAAGCTAGACTGTCCACTCTTCACTGACACCTACTGTATTGCTGGTATTGCTTCCTAAATGGAAAAAGGCCATCTCAATTTGAAGGATCCTTGGAAGGCATCCTTCATTTCACATCCTTCATTCAACTCATTTTGTCCTTCAATCACCCACAATCATTTGCGCACATTCCAATTAACAAAAAATAACGAATGGAAAACGAGTCGGCACTGAGCTTGTTTGAGTTCATTATGAAGTGAAGACCAAAATAATGTTCTTGGGAGATGAAGACATACATGTTATCTTTTGTTTTGGTGTAAATGAATCACGTAAAGGAATAGTTCAGCCAAAAATGGAAGCACCATTGACTTCCATGTATGGAAAAAAATGCTATGGAAGTCAATGGGGCCTGTTTAGTGACCAACATTCTTCAAAATATCTTCTTTTGTGTTCAGCAAAAGAAAGAAATTCATACAGGTTTGGAACAACAAATGATGACAGAATTTTCATTTTTGAGTGAACTATCTCTTTAACACTAAACTGTCAATAATGTAAGTCACTGGGAGACTACGGTTGTCATTCACCGTATTGCATTAATAGAAATCCAGATAAAGATTTTTAAAAAACGTTAGTGTTTTCATGCCGTGATTGTGGGGGCGGGAACATGTGTGACATAGATAGCCATGCCCTTTTATTCTAGTCTCATTCTAGTGTTTATTGCTGAGGAGGAGTCTAGCCTACAAGCCTCCAAAGGATTGGACTAGGAAGGACACAGTAGCTATAGGATGCAGCCTTCACTTTGAGAAGCATGCACTCAATGAGTGGGATACTTGTTTACATAATGCCATATTATTCTCACATGTATGACATGTAAAGACATTTAAGTTTTCATTTAGGTCTGTCTGCTTCTCAGATCTGAGATTCTTTTTTTTTTTAACCAAATGTATTTTAACAGTAAGAAATTCAAATCAAGTCTGAATCCTCTTACAATCTTCTTACATAGTGCAAATTGTCAAATTTATATATATATATATATATATATATATAATTTAATCCTAATATTCTAGTATGTAATTTGTGATATATACATATTATATAGAATATAGAAACTAAAATGATTGTGTAAAAATGGTATCAAAACAGGCTACTGATCAGTAAATTTAACAATAAGTAAATATTTTTCAAATTACATTTTGTCTGTAGTACAGTAAAACCTTTTTTTTTTTTTTTTTACATTGGAAACAACATTATTATGTTATAAATCAAATAAAAAGTTTTGGTTAGGGGAAAAAGTAAGAAAATACGCCTATGTGAAGGGTGTTTACCATGTGACCAAATGCGGAAGCTCACACCAGCGTGAATGTTCTCTCCTATGGAAGATTCTTTACCCAAACGTCACGTGTTGCTCAATCCAACGATTTCATTGGCTGATTCTGAGGCGGGAGTTTCAGATTGCTGGACATTCGTGATACTCCGTATGTAGTTCAAATGAGCTATAGTTTTGACTAAACTGTACAACCTATGCACATTTCAAAAATCGGCTATTTTGTCGCACCGGGGAGAATTATAAACACTTACGCAAATCTCGGGGGTTAAAAAGGGGTGTTAGTGAGATCTAAAGAACTGGCAATTGGATTAACGTCGTTAGCCGCTTTATTAGAAAACGGCTAAGTTCCTGTCAACGCGTCTCGTGCCTGCTCGCTCGCGAACGTCAACTTAATCCGAGCTCGCGCTTGTCTCTTTCAACGGTCAACCTTGGGGATATCATGAGTTTAGATTTGCATTAATCCCGGCAATTGTGTAGAAATAGTTTTTATAACTTCACCTAGATATGGATAACTACCGCCATCCAAGATATGAAGGTTCGAGTCAAGTGAGGGAGAATAAAATGCTTCGAAAAAAAGGATTTGGAGTCGGAGTGTCATCCCAGGGCAGTTCAAGTGGGGATGACGGAGAGAAGAAGCCTAAATTTGTAAGTTTTTTTTTAAAACAACTACTATCATTTAAACGCATCTCTGTTCTTATATCTGGTTATTATTCCATTCAATTATCATATGTCCCCACCCTGTTCATACCCTCCTGCTGCTCTCTGGTCTAGTACTGAATCACTGGTTAGTGGGACAAAACAGGCTACAAAATCTTTGTGTCAAGGAACTATTTGGAATTAATCTACTTTCAGAGGTATATTCTCACAATGTGTATGTTGCCTGCTATTCTATATTGGCCAATACTGTCAGATACAAAAATGATGTCAAATAAGTTCATGAATATTGACAAATTTATCATTGAATGAATGGACTCAGTATGTTTCAGCAAATGATTCTTAAAGGTAATGTTTCTTAAAAAGAAACCACCAGTCTTCAGACCATAACTTAATACTTTATATAGATTCAAGTATGTAGGTAAGTGAACATAATAACCAGAATATCAACACACAGGTTTGAGGTGTGCACTATAAGAACTTAGTCAAGTTAGTCTGTCTTTTGTCAGTGCTCTTCAGAAATGAAATGTCTTATTTTATACAAATTGAAGATGCTACTTCAAATTGACAGCATGATGTCTGTTTTTTTAGATGAATTAAAGCAACAGCGACACTTTTTTTTTTTTGGTTGTGTTTAAACAGACAGGAGAGAGACAGATGGATAAAAACACACCCACACATATTAAACCTCTCTTTCAATGCCATTAACTTAGTTGTTGACTGCCAGTGCTAAATTAAAGGATAAAATTAGCTCAGGGATAAGACCGAATAATCCAATCTTGGTTTAGTACTGCCGGTGTAAGAACAGTATTTTTTTCTGAAAGCCCTCCCAACATGATGAGTGAGACTGTGCCACTGTTAAATAATGTGCTATGACTTCTGTAAATATCACTGTGGTTTAGTTCAGGTGTTTTCAAACTTTGTAATGCCAAGAACCCCTAAATACCTTCTTAAGGCAGCTATATACTCTTCAAAAGTTTGGGGTAGTTAAGATTAAAAAAAAACAAAAACATCTTATGCTCATCAAGGCTGCACGTATTTGATCAAAACAGTAATATTGTGAAGTATTATTACAATTTATAATGAATGTTTTCTATTTTAATACATTTTAAAAATATAATTGATATACGTGATGGAAAGCTGAATTTTCAGCATTATTACTCCAGTCTTCAGTGTCACGTAATCCTGTGATAAATATGATTTAATGCTCAAGAAATATTTCATATTATATATATTGAAAATTGTTGTGTTGCTTAGTATATGAACAGAAAGATCAAAAGAACAGCATTTTTTTGACATAACATTATACATTTCTTTACTCTCAATTTTGATCAATTTAATGCGTCCATGTTAAAATAAAAGTATTAAATTCTTTAAAAAAAAAATCTTACCCCAAACTTTGGTATACTTTTAGTATAATATAAAGACAACATTGGCTTTTACTAATTGGCTTTTATGGCACTGAAGCCAAAACAAATGATAAAAAAAATATTATGTGGAAAAATTAATTTAGCTTGCGTTTCCACCACCAACAGGCAGGTTATTGCGTTCAACGCCATTCTCGTAGGGCTGTGCAATTAATTGAATTTTGATTTTGATTTTGGCTCCCAACGATCACCAAAATAGTACAATCGAGAAAAAACAATTATTTTGCCATGTTCTGTTTTGCAAGAACACTCTTATTTTGTCTTGCGTTCTGAATGAAACGCGCACACGCACAAAATTAGTGGCTAAAAACCCAGGTGATAACGTGAGCTCCACTACCAAAGGAGTTGTATAGTACTGATAATATTTACAATAATGCATTCAATTTGATAGGTGTTTCTCACATTGTCCCACAGCAACATTACAATAGTGTACATTAATGTACAATGTTTTATAATAGTAATTTATTCTATTTAGTGTCCAATTCATTAATTTAACATATTTAATATTGGGGGCATCCAAGTTTTGAAAAAAAAAAGAAAAGAAGTAACTCAGTAGTTACTTTCTCTGGTAATTAGTTACTTTTATGATGATGTAACTCAGTTACTATTTGTAAGAAGTAACTATAATAACTAATTACTTTTTTAAAGTAACGTACCCAACACTGGTTGTCTGGGAACAGTTTGGCTTCGAGGAATCAGACGACGAGCAGAAACATGCTACGTGCAAGATTTGCTACATGGTAGTGGCTGCAACACATTCCCAAAGTCATGTGAAATAATCGTGTTACATAATTGTGATTTCAATATTGACCAAAATAATCGTGATTATGATTTTTTCCATAATCGAGCAGCCCTACATTCTCGCACGAAGAAGAAGAATGCAACACTGCAACATACAGCAGATTTTGTTCTTGCTTCTCGGCATGTGGCTGTTTTGTCACAAGAAGACATGCTTTGTTTGAGCTAAGGCTGCAAGGGAAAACAGTCGAAAAAGCATGCACGAGTGACGATTCTCTCTCAACCAATCAATTTTCTGCAGTGAGTCTAGCTCCACCCTTTATTACCGGACTACTGTGCTGGGTACCCCAACAAAAGGGTGCCAGAAAAGTGCTACGGTTCGGAATTAGGGTACCATTCACAACTTCTGACAATGGAAACGGCAAAAACTGCGTACCGTACTGAACCCTACGGACCCCAGTTTAAACCCCCCTGGAAACGGCAAAAACTGCGTACCGTACTAAACCCTACGGACCCCAGTTTAAACCCCCCTGGTGTAGATACACTGCCTTTCAAAAGTTTTTGATGGGTAAGATTTATGTTTTTAGAAGAAGTCTCTTATGCTCACCAAGGCTGCATTTATTTAATTAAAAATACAAAAAAACCCAGTAATATTGTGAAAGATTATTAAAATGTAAAATAACGCTTTTCTATTTGAATATATTTAAAAATTAAATTTATTTCTGTGATGCAAAGCTGAATTTTCAAACGAATCCATAGTTTTTTTTTTTTACACAACTGTTTTCAACATGGATTATAATCATAAATGTTTCTTGAGCAGCAAATAGGCATGTGCCGGTATCACATTTTCATGTTGCGATTAATTGCTGAATCTTTTATCACGGTATACAGTATTATCACGATATTGAAATAAGTTGCAAAAAAAGTGGTTATACAATAACAGGTTTAATAACTTTTTTATAACAACTGTTAGTGTTAGTTCAGGTCCATTAAATAATACAGTTACAACTTTTGATTTTAATAATGTTATTAAATGCTGAAATGTAAATTTAACTAAGATTAATACATGCTTTAGAAGTATTTTTAATTGTCAGTTTGTTAATGAATGAACTAATGTTAAATAATGGAGCCTTTATTGTAAAGTGTGTGTGTGACTGAATAACAATCAGAACATATTCAAACAATATCTATAGGACATGTAATTTAGTCCAGATTAAAATATAAAATGTTCAAGTTTGAAAACGAATAGTCTTGAAGTATTAAAGGTCCCATGGCATGGCATTTTTCTATTATTTTATAGTATTTCCTGAGGTGTACTTATTTTGTTAGTATGATTTTTACATCATAAAATGTCATAATTTAGAAATAAAAGGCATTTTTTCTATACTGCTGTTTGCCCTGTGGCTGACTGCCCTGTTTCAAGAGGCGTGTCTGCTGTGAGACTTCAGTAAAAACGCCCACTGTTGTGATTGGCTGACATCTTTGCATTTGAAATTAGCGGAGGGGGCGTGGTTTAACGAGGTCTACGACGCACAAGCTGCTGCCAGAGAGACGGATGGACCTGAGTTCACTTCTCATCAGTTCTCTCAGCATGTCTCAGTTCAGGGTGAACTGTTGTAGTTACTAGAATATACTTCAGGTTATTAGTCTATTTCTAGTCGGAGGGACTGTCACTCATGTCAGAAAGTTTGTAACTTTAGTAAATTATGGATCAGCGCTGACTCGAGACGCGAACCGTTTAGAACGATTCAGTCCGATTTGGTGAACTGGTTCGGTTCACTAAAAAGAACCGACTCAAAAGAATGATTTCGTGAACCGGACATCACGGAGACGGAGCGATTGCTAACAAAGTTATTTATAGTAACTACTGAGTTGTGAGAGCGCTGTCTGTCAGCGCGAGTTTATTGTGTTTGTATCTGAGAGTTCTGAATAAACACGAGTCCCAGTCACGCCGAGTCCGTCTTCATCATCATCATTATATATATACCAACTTTGTAACACATGCAATGTACCATTACAGCGAGATGAACGAGTTAGTAAGTTTGATTAAAGCATTATTTCTAGATATGTTCCAATCATATGAAAAGCGTCAGTGACGCGCATTGAGTAACTTACACAGCGCAAACAAAGACACAACAGCTGTAATCGAATGTAATCCAGTTTATTGTGGGGAATAGCTGGCTAGCCTAGCCGGATACCCTCACGCTTACCCCCCTTCTGCTTAATCTCACGCCGCGTTTGGTGCCTCCGCTGTGGGCCAGATGCAGTACTGGGGGTCGGGGATGTTGAAGGCCGAGCTTCGGCGTGCGTGAGGTTTATCTCTAAAGATGTGGCTCTGCCGATGTTTAGCAGAAACTCCCGACTGTATGCACATTTAAGAACAGATAGACGCGACGAGGACATACAAAAACACTGACTCACAAGATAGAAAACACGAAAACACCGTTCTGTCGGGAGAGAGAGAAGCCGCAGTGTGTGCACGAATAATAAATAATTAGCTACACATAAGAAATCACTGATCACAGATCAGAAGGAACTGAAAAAAGACTTCTGTTTTCATTTGTACATCCAAACACTGAGAAACTGCCAGCGTTCACTCGTTCACAACCCATGATCTCTCGAGTGTTTGCATGGGCGTGGCAGATTCTCTGGGCGGAGGAAAGGGAGGTAACCGTTCCTGCTTGGACGTCAAACCAGGAGACTTCAGGATTGGCTAGTCTGGCCTGTCATTTTCTCAAAGGCAGAGAAAGACAGCCAGAACTCGGTTTTACACCGATCAACATTTCTATCCACTTGGGGACAATATTCAGGCTAGGGGAACTCATATTAATGTTGAAAAACCTCATAAAATGAAAATTTCATGCCATGGGACCTTTAAGTATTAGGTTATGTGATGAGCGGGGAAACGGCTGCATTTCTGCTGTTCCGTCAGCGCCCTCTGCTGTCAAAGAGTGAATGTGCACTTCAGCGTCACTTGTTCCGCCATGTGCTCGGCTCACGCACGGTCTGTTTACATCAGTGCGTGTTATTCATTTTAAACGGTTGATGGGTAAAGTATTCTTAAAATTCATTCTAAAAATCTGAATAATTCGTAATAAATAATTATTCACGGTATTTTGAAGTGCCCACGATAACAATATTGTGCATGTTTATTATTGCGGTATATCGTATTACCTTTTACCGGCACATGTCTAGCAGCAAATCATCACATTAGAAAGATTTCTGAAGGAACATGTGACACTGAAGACAAAAAATTCAGCTTTGCATCACATTATTTAAAATTTTTTTTTGTTCAAATAGAAAAGGTATTTTACATTTTAATATTTCACAATATTACAGATTTTTTTGTGTGGTATTTTGAATAAAATAAATGCAGCCTTGGTGGAGCATAAGAGACTTCTTCTAAAAACATAAATCTTACCGATCAAAAACTTTTGAACGGCAGTGTATTGAAAACCATAGTCGGCAGTTCAAATTTCTTGGAATATTTTGTAGATTGTCAGTTGTTATGGCTAAAGTATGTAAATGCAGTAATTCCTGATTGCACATTCTTGCAGTCACATTTTTCCTGTCTGTTGAAGCAGGTACTAACAAAGGAACTGTATTTTAGTTGCTTTTCACATAAACTGTAGGAAAATAGTGCTTTTTTATTCTTAATGCTTGTGTGGTATTTGTCTAACAGTCCTGAGATGTTTTCATCAACACACCCTTGCTGAGTCACAGAGTACCAAGCTTAAGTGCACTTCTTTTATCAGAATGAGGTCTACTGTCAGAATGTGTGGAATGCTGTGAGTGTTCGAGGCCATTTCCCCGTTGTGATTTTTTTACAGCTGAACTTGCAATGAGCAGTTCAGACTGCAGGTGGTCCACAGGCCGACTTTTAACTCCAGTAGTGGATTGTCTTGAAACTCAGTTGGTCTTTGACTGGTCACAGGCTGTGCTTGATCTGCTCTTGTCATCTCTCCGTGTCTCCTGTGTTCCCGGAAGAGAATGTATTGTTCTTCTCCTGTGGTTTCTGACCCTTTTAATGTGATTAATGGGATTTAGTCTGCTGAAAGCTATTGACTGCATGTGTAGAATCAGAATGGAAATTTGACTTCTACTTAACAAACCTTTGTATTATCATGCATAGCTTGGACTTGAAATTAATTTCAAACAGTTTTTACTTTTTGTAAGAAGGTAATTATTAATCACTACGTATCTGTCACGAGATCATCTTTTTGTGTAGCTTCACAAATAGTGTGGAGTGGACACTTTTAATTCAAAATTCGGCTAAAGTTTATGTAACATCATAAATTGAGTTTATTTATTTTCATTTTTACCCTGCGTAGCACTGGACAAAACAACATAGATCTCCAGAGGCCATTATTTACGCTGGTTTTGTAATGGAGAGGGATAATGTATTATTTATCAATAGTATATCAATCCGAACCAGATTTAAGATTTTAGTCATTTTACTTGTGTAAAAGAAATGCTTCCACAGGTCACAAATTCACTATTACTTTATTTTCTCAACAGTTACTTGTCAGCTATAATGTGTTTGGAAAAAAGCAGTCATTATTATTGTTCACATTTTATATTGTTCTTTTGGGAAAAAAATACTGTGTAAAGTATCTGTATTGACCAGTAGGTGTCACAATAACACCACAAAAGAGGGCATTGAGGCAGGAATCATTTCCAAGAACATAACACATGTTTTCATAACCAGTTTTTCGTGCCATTATTAATTCAGCGTTTAGGATGAGCTGCATGTACCCGATAAAGAAAACGGAGGTGAGAGGAAGAAAACAAGTGGCGGTTATACTTTTAAATCCAGCATTGTCTTTACCTTTCTTACTTTTTGTGTATACTTCCCAGTTTCTCCATAATTAGTATGATTCTCCAGTTTCTCCTTTTTTTTTTCCAAGACTGACAAATGGTTAACAGGGCTCCAGACTAACTTTTTTCACTAGGAGCACAGTGGCCCCCAACTGAAAATTTTAGGGGCACAACCAGAAATTTTAGGGGCGCACACCGTAAATCAACATGCTAACCAAATCTACTAATGTCCACTGTATTACTAATAGGGATCGGTATCGTTAAGGTTTTAATGGTATTACTACTTTTACCGATACTGCTTATCGATCCGGTACTTTAACAGTATTCTTACCGGTTCTTTTTATTATACTTTATATATTTTTTTTATAAAAAATAAAAAAAACATAATTAAGAACATAATTAACATGGCTTTATAATCTGAAAAGTAAAATATCTATAGCAAAAGAAACCGCAAAGTTTGAACAAAAATATAAAACATCTATTTGTAAATGGACCAGTGTGCAGGCATTCGGAAGGTCTGCTAACATTAATATTACCTAGAAAGATCAAACCTACAAAGAAATCTAATAAAGCAATGAAATGTAAAATAACACTGCATAGTTTTCACTGTATAAATTGATAGATTAATGCTTATAAAAGCTAAAGTTATTAATTCAAGAGATGTGAATATTTTCTATTTGCCTTTTGTTCGATTCGAATTAATGGCTCAATCGTCAGCAGGTTTATTAGACGCTGCCCCTTTAAGACCGATCGAATGTAGAACTAATAATATCATATTCTCCTATTTCTCCAAACTATTTACGCCCATTTAAGATATAAACTGTTAAAATAACTACTCTCCAATCCGGTCATTTTGACACCGGCTATTTGTTGTTTATTTGATGGTTTAGACGCGCACACGAAGCCTACAATAATGTGCAAATCGGTCAATTTCGCAGCACACACACATAAGCCGCCTTGAAGTTGGAAACAGCGTCTCTTGCGCGGATTATTGTGCATTTAATAGCTCTTTATGATCAAACACATCCCGCAGTTTAGCAATAGTAGAGACTGCAGTTTACAACAATCACTGAATCTGACGTTTAGTTTAGGTTTAAGGAGAAATGACAGCGCAGCTGAGAAGGGAAGGATGAGCTCGACGGAACACGGCTATAGGAATAGTTTTACCTCATATCATCTTTTTATAATTCTTGAAAGCCAAAATCGAAAATAAAATTAGATTAATATCACAGCACATCCCTAAAGTTTAAGAAGACTAAACTTTTGTGTAGTTCTCTTGGCCATCGCATCCTCACTCATTAAAGCTGACGGTGGTGTTGTGTTCGCTGGAGCTTCACGTGACAGAGCTCGCTCGCTCTCTCTCTTCTGGATTGCGAATGGCAAAAATGCATCACGGACAAATGGTTTAATATTATCTCATAAAGAAACGGCTGGCAAAGATAGAATTTGCCAAACATAACGTCTATCAATTATAATTAGTAAGTGTATTTTCTTAATTTCTCCAGTACCGACAGCAGGCAAATTTACTGGTCGCACATGTGCGACTGGATGTAAAATTCAGTCGCACTCTCTCAAATTTTAGTCGCAAAATGCGACCATTTAGTCGCACTCTGGAGCCCTGGTTAACCTTTCCCATGCCATTATGGCAGAACGTAGAGGAAGGAAGATGATAAATGTTATTAATATAAAGGTGAATAGTCCAACTTAGGAAGAGTCTAGTTAACTTGGGTAGCTGGCTTAGTGGCTTGATATTAGAATAGTTGGATTTGTGAAAGAGACCTTCAACTCCAGTTAGGGCTAAATATTGCATTTCAACCTTTTATTTTCTTATTGGTCTCTTTTGAATTAAATAAGCTTGAACTACATCATAAAGTGTGTCTGTCTTCAGAGTTGCACTGTAATGTTAATTGTAGAATAAATTGTCTTATTGAATGCTCAGCTGTCATAGAGATTGACAAATCAGTGATTGCATGTTAAGTGTGCCACGTGTAAGTGAACGGCAAGCTCAAAATCTCAAATGTTTCTGAAAATATATATTTTTTTAATGCAGCTTATGCAAGTTGCTCTAGTTGAGTCATTGACCGCTCAATTTAGCAGAGAATAGGTGCAGTTGCCAGAGCAGGTGTTCAAATTTGTCACTTGACATTCTGGGCTACCCTTCAGAAAGCATTGTCCTGGGCTAAACATTCAGTTCCCCCATCTGTCTCCAGTAAGGGAGGGAGACGGAGCAAGAGACCATGCGAAGAATTTCGGCACAGCCATAATGCTGCTTCAACAAGGGAACATATCATGGTGAGGGCATATCTTGGGTCTTTAGCAACCCGGGACGTCATTCACTACCCTCCTTCCCATTCATTTTTTTTTTAAAGTTTGACATCAACCTTCTTAGTATTCCTCAATCAATTCATTATAAACAATATAACAAGTAAAAAATTATAAAATAATGCCGGTTTTTCCATTATTTTCTGTAAAAAATTGTATAGGGTCGCTAACGACCCGAGGTGTGTAAGATTTTTTATGCGTCATTTTAATCTTTAATGACGGAATAGGTGCAATTTCACCTTTATTCCACAAGGTGGCAATATCAATGAAAAAGTGATGTTTCACTCATAGTTATCTGCAAAAATTGAAATGGCTCAGCGATTTATTGCAGAGCAAGTACTGAATGCAATCAAATATTAGTGTCTCTGTCACTTGATGGTAGATCTGGTGGAGAAGCTGTCAGTGATCAAAATATTGATTTTGAAGATGTTGAAAATTATCGTTTTGAGAATATGTTTGAGATCTTGAATATGCTCAAACTGAACCCTTCCAAGCTCCAAAAGGTAATGAAAATGCTTTATTTTATTCTTCTGTAATTGTTACACTAATATCAGGAGAGTTCTATATTATCGCGGCAGGCAGAGATCCATCTGTGTTGTAAGATCCATCTGTGTATGTAAGAATGATTGGCGAAACAGTCATGCATTTAAGTGGCACTGAAATGAGGAACCAAAATCTGCGCTCTGATTCAGTCCAGTTATTTACCGGTTATATAGGTATTGGCACCGGTTTTCGGAACCCAACCCTGCTCATTACCAGCAATTATGATACCTGATTGATTTCTCTGTTGCGGAATTGCAAGAATGCACTTGGGAGAACAAAAAATCAAGGAGATTTGAGGTGCATGATGGAGTATATGCCCAAAACCCCCCAAATAAATTCAGCTTGTATAGTTGCTGTTATACATCCAGAGCCAAAACAACTAGATGGATTTTACAGGGAGCTTTCATTCTCATGCTGTTCTGACAGCCCTCTGACTTCTCTCTTCCTCCCTTCATTTGGAATGGAGGAGTTTGAGCAGCTTAATGTGAAATGTTCCCAGAGTGATGGGTAGACAGTACCGCTGTGGTACTGTCTGCAGGACTTGTTGATTGAGATTTGGAAAATTTAGTTGGAATCCTTTCTGAATGTCACAGGATGACTTCGACATCCACACATACAGTAAGTGTCTCTAAAATTAGTAACATAGGAAAAGAAATAAGGGCCAAAGGCAGAAAGTATAAGGTTGTATGGCAAGGGGTCGAAATGGAGGATGCTCTTGCTTCATTGAAAGGCCAAATGGCAGCATTGGGCTTACTGAATAGAATGTTGGAAGAAGCAATTACAGAAGCTGCCAGTGATGCTCTTCTTTTATCACAAAATGTTCTGCTGCTTTAATGGTGCAGTTAACTTTTGACTGGCCTAAATGAAAAAGGATCTGACTTTTCAAACGCCGGAAACAACAATGCCAGGGAAAGTATAGCTGCAACTATCAAGGCCAGAGCAATTATGTCCAATTTTCCTCATCCCTTTTCCACTGTTGTCTTTGAACTTTGAGGGGGGTTAATTTGTAATGAAAGGTAATTTTCTTATTCAGCTTCTGTCACTCAGGTCTCAAACATACTACACCTGGAGATTTCTAAGTAAGTGATGATAGCTTGTTCCCCTCGGTGGCTGCACTTATTACCTGGTGCGATGAAAAGCTAACTGAAACCAAGCTGCCATCAAGGCCAGCATGACGTTGCCTCTTCCTACGGCCTGAAATGTAGGATGTATGCTTTTTCTTGCATTCTAAAGACCGTTTGATATGTTTTAAAAATATATATATTTATTATTTTTAGCAATTTGTTCTAATATTCACTGAATTTCAGGTACAGCATGAGTCAAACATGCTCTTTGAAAGTACAAGATTTTTCAGTGTTTGCTGAGAGATGCAAGAACAAGTTCTTGACTTTGTTTCAATCTGTCACTGATTTAGATTGCTTCTACTGTTACAACATTTATTTTCCTTTTCACATTTAAGGTAATTCCTTGTTTCACTCTGTACCCAGAGATTGTGCTCGCAGGATGGCATATTGGTGACTTATATATTTTACAGCTTATAACCTTATATTTCATTACATGATATGATGTCAATATATCAAGCAACTTGTACCAAATCTGCTTTTTGTCTCGAAGTACTGAAAGTCACCAGAATAAAGTCAACCAAAGTGCTGATAATCTGAAAACGCAGACAAACATGTATTTTGAAGTTTTTAGCGATCTGCATTGAGATATTCTGCTCAATTTAAAAGGAAAGTTTGCGATTGTGTTTGCTGAATAACAACCTCTGAGGTACAATACAAAGTAAAAATTAACATAAATTGGAGGTATTGGAATTATTATAATACATTTCACTGCTTTTAGCTTTTGAGAGAAGCTTTTTAAGGGTTTACCAGTTTTCATAATGTAAATCTTTTGAAAAATACATAGCCACTTTGTTTCATCATGATTATCAGTTTAAACCCCATTATTGTGCAGCCCAATGTGATGATACACAGGGACTTCTGGGAATGTCCTTTTAAGGTGATGATAGACAGGGCAACTTTTTGAGTGAAACACAAGGGACCACGACCGTTCTAAAGTATTCAGATATAATTTTTTTTTGCCCATTCTCAACGGGAAAGTTCCCAAGCAACATCACTCGGGGCATCATCATGTATCATCACCTTTACTCTTTTTCACTGTAACTTATTAGGGCTGGGAGAACATTCACCTAGCTATCACAATTTTATTGTTTACAATTTTTTAAATTCCAGAATCAATATCCATTCAGATTAAATTGATTTATAAATTGCTTTATTTTAGTCCTTGTTTATAGATGAGGTGGAAAGAAGTTACCCACTTTTGTTCCAACTGAAGTTACCCACTTTTGTTCCAACTGAAGTTACCCACTTTTGTTCCAACTAAATGTTATCTATGCGTGATGTAATTATGACACGTAACGTAATGTCCCTTTCTAGCGGACTAGAGGAAGTGATGGTACTACCCAGCGCTTCGGAGAAAGCAAACTGCATCACAAAGTCAATTTATCTTGTGTTGTCAATTTGAAAACAATTAATCTTTCTATTAAACCTTTGACAAAATCATATCTTAACGTACAAATCTGTGTTGGTGCTGCCACTGACCCAGAGAAATCAGTCTTTATTTCAACCTCATAGTATAATTATTTCTTTGTTACAATAGTTCAAATTATTAAGTATTGGGATAAAAGTAGTTCAAAAATAAAAACTGATGTCTACAGTAGCGATCAAAATGGTTATCTTTCAAAAAAACGGCACTGTTAAAATGTGTTTGTCATTGAATAATTTATTAAAGAGAATGTAGTAGCCTACTGATGCTTCTGAAATTAAATTCCGAAAATTAACTTCTCTTATACAGGGCTCAACATTAACGCTTGTCCGCTTGTCCGGGACAAGTGGATTTTTTGAAGGGGCAAGTGAAAGAGAATTTTACTTGCCCGACCGGACAAGTATCCTGATTAAAACATAAAAAAATAACTAGCGAATCACCAAAATGTAACAATGATTCTGCATTAATTTAGTGTAAGTGGCGATCGATAGTGGATAATAATATATAATGTTCTATTAATGTACTGACAGAGGCTCGCACAGCCTCTCGAGGAGAATTCACAACAAATCAGCGCCGCTCAAACAAAGACACTCAGTTGACATACACGGTTAAAATTACAAATTGTGGAGTTTTTATATTTATAACATATGATGGCCTACAGTTAAGCAACATCACAGAACCAAGAGTGCTGTTTTCCAGAATACCATCACGACTGAAAACGACACAGATTTCATATGACAGACAGTTCCATAAACAATATTGAGTGTTTTTGTTCGATTTCGGCAACAAAAATAGTTCCAAACAAAGATCACAGCATAACCATAACGCCTCTCGAAATAATTTTCTATTTAAAGAATTTCAATTAAAATGATTTCATAATGATTTTGTTGCCCAACCTCTGCGTGTATCCAGATGTTTCATATGGTGAAATGTAAACCAATTCTTGTTTTTCTTTTAAAATTGGATCCTTTCTATATTTGCGTTGAGGAATTTGCTAATCTTCCTACAAACCCCAAATTATTTATTTCAGTGGGTTCTTTGAAGCCATTTTAGTAATGAATGTTGGTGATGTGGACTTTGCACTCTTAGCACCATGCAAATTTTGAAATGAATATTAGGAAAATAAGGAAGCTTATTGAATTTACACCATTGTGAAAATAAGGATCCTTATTTGAAAGCAGAATACAATTGATCTCAATAAATAAGAAGCAGAGTATTGCAAGTACAGTCCAAATGCTTTTTTAGGCTACCCTGTAGGGCAGCAAGTCCATTAATATTGGAAGGCAAAAATGGCCCCTGTAGATCGAGACAGTGATATTCTGTCGGGGTGACAGTGCTCAGTGTCTGAGAACACTCTAAGCCACTGCAGTAGGAGTGTCTGTATTGAACAGAGAGAGAGAGAGAGCATAGACTCTAGCAGCTACCGCATGAGCGTTCATGACTGGCATGATGAGAACCACTTTCTCTGACACACACACACACACACACACACACACACACACACACACACTCTGAGAGATTGTTTTTTTTGTATCCATGGCAACAGTGGGACATAGAAGCAGAACCAGAATGGTGCAGTTGAACCTGAAGCTGCTGAGATATTTGTAGAGATGGTAGTGGGACTCTTGCTCTCGTGATGTTCTTTGGTGAGGCCTTCAATTTGGGCTAGTCGACAGTGCTCCTGTTATGCATGCACTGCATCCCAAAATGAATATTGCATGCGCCTGTGAGATTACCATCCTGATGTCTCTGATGCTGTTTGAGGACGAGGCCTGAAGAAAGTGTGATATGGTTTGGGATGGTGTCTTTCTCCCTCATTCCTAACCTCTTGGCCCTGTCTGTCACTCCCCTGATGCGCTGATTGCTATGCAGCTCTGAACTTGCCTTTGGCTCTTTATCCCGACCCCAGCTGTATCCGTGGAGACCAGCTGTCAGCCCAGTCAATTCCCCTCTTCTTCCTGACAGACCGCATCGCCCTTCGGACGCAAACCTGGAGATTGGAGGAAGGCCAGAGATCTGCACACAGACTGAGGCAGAGATGGATACAAATGAAGACAGACGGATAAGCAGACATGCACATGCAGATGGATGTGTCCTGGTGGAGGTGATATGTTACCCAAACAGAACAGACGTAAACTTGCTTTGGCTCAGTCACCTTATTTTTGCATAATTTTGATGTCTATATTGCGCCTGACATAGTAAAGTTCAAACTTTTTGTATGATCTTTAGAAGAGCAAACTTCAGTCTTCTTGAATTTCAGAAGTCAACCACTGCTGTGTAGCTACAGTAGTAGATCTATTTTACTGCATTTATTTATTTTGTTAACAGAGCGCAGTTTAGTCCGCTTGTTCCAACACCGTTGTAAACAATTACAATTGGAAGTTTAGCAAGATGTTTCGCCCACCAAAATTCTAACATAAAGGCTCAAACCATGCAAGAGTGAATGAAACAGCCACTCTCAAGCGTATGAAACAGTTTCACGTAGTGAAAGGCAGTTGCCGATATCCAACCCTACCTCAAACATTGATATTTTATTAATTTAACCATTTAATCCATCAAGTTTGTATCCAGATCTTTTAGTAATTCACTCCTGGGACACACCAAGCCGACTTCAAAGAAATAGCGGTGTCGGAGACCGCCTCACAGACGCTCACTGACAGCCGACCATTGGCTTGGTGCGGCCTTTTTCAATAACTCTCGTTATCGAGCATAATTTTTCTGCTTATTTCTGCAAGGAAAAACATATTTGGACTTTAACCAGAGTGATGCAATTGGCTTTGAAGTGTTTCAGAAGCTAAATAGAATCACATGGACACACACTGGATGCCACACGTTGGGATGTTCTTCAAATAGGAAATTTTGCCTGCTTGAAATGTCCATGAAAAAATAAACTTCAAAATATCTGTGTTGAAATAATGTGATTTTTATATTTCACTTTATTTTTTTTCCCCTGCTAGACAACATAGCTTTTGTCACCGTGTCTCCCAGTAAACCACATACCATTCCTCTTTATATTACAGCATATCAGCTCTCATCTTATATATCCGCTTCAGTCTATCACATGCACATGCGGCATGTATTTCTGTCACTCCACTCCTGCGATGTGTCAAGATCAGGGTAGCGATCTGATGGATGTCGATGGCATCTGCGCACTGAGCCCGATTGCCACATTGCCTCTCTGGTCTTGACGGCCAAGGTTAAGACAATCACCGGCAGGTGGGTGTGATTGAGCCTAATGGACTGCAATTGACATGATTAGCGCCTCTCACCTCTGCCGAGGTGCTACTGGATTGATTTTAATAGCCTCTCCTGGCAAAGTGTCGATGGAGAAGTCTGTTTGGCATTCATGCATGTTCCATTAAAGCTTCAGCTTGACCTTCGTGCTGATAGACTCTCTGCCACATATTCACTCATTACACCTTCCCTCTTTTCTTTGACATCCAAAAATTTACCTGTTTTATGTGAGTTGGCCCTTGCACTACAGTTTTTCTCTGATTGCTGAAGGTAGAGTACAAGATGGTGGTGGTAATTGATAAGAAAGATGGTGAAAAGAGACTTTGAGCACAAAATGGATAAGAATGTTGTGTTTAAAATATTTCATGGGTTTAATTCATGCTTGCATCAGGGCTCAACGTGTGTAAATAAAATAAAAAATCAGTTTTATGAAATTTAAGGTCATAAGTCTTATGTGGCGTTCACACCGGATGCGATTCACACGAAGGTGGACGCTTGTACATTTTGAGTTTACTCGCGCGTGACATTCACTGCACAACAGACGCGAATTCACGTCATGGGCGGGGCTTCCGCCAGAAGCTCGTCTCGTTGAGAAATGGCTGACATGGGCTGTGTTTACATGTCTTTTTTTTGTTAAAATCTACTGTTAATGTGTGACAAAACGTAGTTTTAAGACTTTTTCAGTTGATAATGTAGTTGTTTAAAGCTCAAATCTGTGGTTTATTTATATAAAGAGTGCCTATTTGAACATTTTGTCTGGCGTTTTCGGAGTTGTGAGCTCCAGCGGACAGCGGCGCTCAGCGCTCGTCAAAGCCGGCGAGAGCAGCCTTTCCTCGGCCAGTCCTTCTGCCGTCTGCCGCTGACTCTGATGTCTCTGTGGTGTGTCTCGAGCTATAATTCGTCTTGTAACGGCCGATCTTTGGTCTGATGGATCTATAATTTGTTCCCTGGCAAATCGTTTAGGCTGAGGGCATGCTGAGGGGAAGTTTCATTACTTTATATTTTTAGGCTATAACTGTACGTTGCAGTTGTAACGTTAGCCTTCTTGCACTGACTTTGAATGTTTGACTGAATTGTTTGCTTTATTTCATGTAGCCTATAGCTTGTTATACATTACTTATACTTTTGTATTATTGATCATACATAAACTTGCATTTAACAAAAAGAGACTGGGTTGTGTTTCATGTCATTTAATGTTATCACAGTGATAATCATATTGTCTGAACCAGATATTAATATACAGATTTTCTCCTCATTGTTGTCACTACTAGAGCAAGCTCCTGATTGGTTTACGCGGCGTGAAATATCCGCCAAAGTTCAGATTTTTCAACTTGAGCGATTCGTGCGATTCCCGCGATTTGCGCGTTCAAAACACTCAATTCGTGTCCTTCGCGCCACCTCAATCGCGCCGCAGAATGCCATTTCGCGTCTTTGCATTGACTTAACATGTAAATCACTCGTGCGAATCGCGTCCGGTGTGAACGCACCATTAAAGGTGCACTATGTAACTTTTCCGTCCACTAGAGGTCGCCTGTTCAAAACAAAGGCGTAGTTTGATGACGCCATGTTTGAGCGCAGAATCTTGGGACGTGGTCTTCACCTCACAGCCGGTGGAAAAGAATCGGAATAGGGCAGAAATCATGTTCATGGATGCGATTATTAACGTTACTGTAGTATGAAGCAGAGCAGGGCCGAGTGTTGTGGGAGCAGCTGAGCAAGGCCGTTGGAGCGATTGTTAATGAGATGAAGGCAACGCACGCCTCGAGCAGCGGGACTTTTATTGTGACAGTCGCCGGCGCCACTTACGCCACTTTCCGGTCATGAGTATGAGGTAACGTAGCTCTGTTTATCATAATGGATACATCTGAGTGTGTTGAAAATAAAGTTATGACATTACTCTGTGCTCGCTCGGCGGCTGCTATGACACTTGTAGCACACTGCAGTAAGTGTAAAGTGTTTCTGCAAAATAAAACCGGAAACCGAGGGTATGACGCAATCGACAGGCGACTCCCTCACACGTCCCGGTTCCTTGGTTAAAATCGCAATTTTTCTCACGATTTACAAATAGTTGGAAACATTTGGGATATCGTAAGTACTCAACTGAACAAAATATATAACAGTGGCCTAGTGGTTTTTGGATATTTTACTGAAAAATGTTTACATAGTGCACCTTTAAAAATCTTAAAGGGGTCATGGCATAGATTTTTTGCAATTATTTTAATATGTTCCTTGAGGTTTACTTTTTTGCCCCCAAAAAGTGTATGTGGGAAAACTATTATTTTCAACCTTCATTCTGACCCTCTGTCTGAAATAATCATCTTTTAAGGAGCGGCTTCTTTTAGGCTTGTCAGTAAACAGCAAGCGTGCCACACCAGTCTTGAAAAGTGCAACCAAAGCGTCTCGATCGCCCCCAGGCGGTTGGTCCCAGTATAGGTCATAAACCCGCCCTCTCCGTGTAATGTAATGGAACGAGAGACAAAATAAACTAAATCAACATCAGACAAAATCAAATTACACTTCAAATAAAAACATTTTCAAAGATAGTTTCTGTCATTTTAGGTAGTTTTTATCACATTGTTGTAAGTTCAAGTGTTTTATTAAATAAGTTTGATTTTAGTTAGTTTTTTGATGCTATAGTCACTGAGTCACCAACAGACTCTTTATCAGGATTTTTACGAGGAGATTGGAGCTTTAACTTTTAATTTCTACATTTCCATAACTGTTTATTTCACACCGACATGAGTAGTTCTTCAGGAAACTGTGCTAACCGATTCTGCGTGAGTGTGGGCAGGACCTTGATACCAGGGCTCCACTATTCGCTGAACATAATCCTCCGACACGATCCAGGATGACATTAAAAATAAACTATCCACTTGTTCCTGAAGCTGGTATCCTTCTGAAGTCTGTACAGAGAAGCACACGAGCTGTTTAAACAGGACGCGTCAAAGCAAATGTTCTTTTATGCTTCTATTTACTCTTCCATTTTTCCTCTTATTGGCAGACTCAAGCGCATGGAGTAAAGTGAACAGCATCTGTAAAGTCTCATCCAGTGTAGGCAAGTGTCAGCGGGACCTATGTTGTAATGTAAAACTATTTGTTGATGTCTTGCTCTGGAGGCAGACCTATGTTTGAGTTGAGTAAAGTTTAAAGGCAGCATGAACACTTACTTTAAGTTTAATTATTATTATTTTTTACAGTGAATAAATTATTTGTTTATAACGAGGAGGACATTTTAAGTTCTGAAAGTTGAAGGATGTTTTAATGATACAAAGACTTGTGTCAAAAGATAAAGGAAAATTTGACTTCTGAAGTCATAGCTCATTTGAACTTAAAGGCTGTCATTTCATTAGATAAATATGAGCGTTGCTCTGTTGTACAACTTGCAGTTCACAATCAATGAATACCACACATTTATGCCAAACAATGCTTATGATTTAATGTTGATGATTTATGACCGTGTTGTTTATATTGTAATAGGTTGTAGGTGGTTGTGAGAGGCCAAATTCCATCTCCCTCATCTTTTTAAAGGTCCTGTTCTTCGTGATCCCATTTTTCAAACTTTAGTTAGTGTTTAATGTTGCTGTTAGAGCATAAATAATACCTGTAAAATTATAAAGCTCAAAGTTCAATGCCAAGCGAGATATTTTATTTAACAGAAGTTCCCTTTCAAAGCCTACAGCGAACGGCCGGTCTGGACTACATCCTGGTATTTCCTGCTTTAATTACGTCAGTAGAGCAGTTTGTTGACTAACCTCCGCCCACAAGAATATGTGAAAAAGGGGGCGTGGTCTTGTTGCTCCCTCGTGGAGAAGAGGGAGTGTTGCGTTCGGTTCGGTTCGGTTGCGTTTGTCGCCATCAGACGCTGTTATTTTCATCCCGGAGTCAAATCACCTTTGTTTGGCCTTCAGGGGCTGTAGTTTGAGCGCGTTCATCTCCCCGTTATGGTAAGAGGCGTGACCTTCTCGGGCAACGTGTGCTAAGCTGCTGTTGAATCACAACACGGGAACCGCTGGCACAATCAGAACTCGATACGTATTTCTGAAGGAGGGACTTCATAGAACGAGGAAATTCTCAGGCCGTTTTGAGGACAGTGAAAACAGCAGTATACAGATAAGTAAATTGTGTGAAAAATACTGTGTTTTTTTACACATGAAACATTAACACATGTTATATTGCACACTGTAAACACAATCAAAGCTTCAAAAAAACACGAAAAACGGGACCTTTAAATGAGAAGCCAGCATTAGTGTAGTATAGACATTTCGAAATAAGAGTCCCGGTGTATTTCAGACTTGTTTATAATTAAAAGTCCTAAAGTTTAATGGGCTTCTACATTTTTCAATGTGCAGGTTTATTAGTTCAGATCTCACATGTCAGTTATCCACTCCGGTCTACTATGTGTTTTCTCCTCATCTCATTGAGTCTAGCTGAAAGGATATGGGGGTTTCCTAGCAACTGTTACTGGGTGAAACGAAACCCATAACCTTGATCTGTTTTTGGGTAAACTTTTTGTTCTTTTCCACAATGACCTTCCCACTCCATTACTGTGTGATCCAGAAACAAAAATGTTTATTTGAAGAAAATCAGCGCCAGTTTTGATCAAAGCAATTGTTCTGCTGATTATTATGCAGCTTATTTTGCATAAATGCTTAGTGAGTGTGCACACAATTGTAACTTTCTTGGGTTGTCTTGGTGAGGAGGGCATGTCATAGGATGAAAACACAGCTATCATTGACAGAGATGACCTTTCATCGAAGGCTGATATGATGGATGGCCGATTGCAGTGACCCAATATACACTGTTATTTATAATATAAGCAGGTGAAATGGCTAATGTTGTTAATTATGGCAATAAGTCCTTTTAATTAGACAGGTGCAGTGAGGGAGTAGAAAAGACCAGAAAATTGAGTAGAGGGGTTGCTGCACAGCACATTTATTAATGATTTTGTTTGTTGCATTTTCAAAATGATTTATTAATTTATGACTTGAATAAGGATGTTTCTGAGTCCAGCTTGTTTTTAGTTAGAAAGCCTGGCGGTTCCGTTTTGTGCTACCTGATTTGTATGAATGGGACTTCTCCTCACTGAAGGTGACTCAGATTCTGCCTCGAATGACAATCCAGTCTTCTCAAGGCTCTCTTGCTTTCTCTGCCAATTGTTGCTCTAGCCTTGTTTGGAATAGTAACCGAGGACTTTTTTTTTTCTTAAGAAACTTTCATGCTCATGCTAATTATTCCATTCATTCCAAGGGGAGCATGATTACTAATGTGTAAAGAATATTAGTCATGTCAAACATTGGTTGCGCAAGAGCTGTATATTGCTTTTCTCTTTTATAATAGTTCTCTAGGCACATACCCGCACACTGTTTCTCTACTCTGTGACGACTATCATCTTTCTTCCCCATATGAGAACACACACAGGGCGTGTATGCATTTACTGTTTTGTATGAATAAACTCCCAATTAACCTAGTTGCCATGTAGCCAAGTTTTTGCAAAGTTTCTGTCTGTTTGACTAAGAATTTTGTTTGTTAGGGGGATGTGTGTGTGTTTGTGCTTGCACTTGGCTCAAAAACCCAGTCCCCTGCCAGTTCTTGAATTGGTGACATCTCTCATGCTGTTTGGCTTCATGTAGTGTACACTGTCTGTGGCCAACACATCTTGGTGTTTTATTTATCGATAGGACTAGGATGAATAGATTATCTGCATTTCAAAGAGAATCTATGAATCGGTTGGCTTTTCACTCATATTGATTGTAGACTTATTACAAGAAGCAGCAAATAATAGAAATAATCATAATGGCGTTGGTTACACTAAATAATCAGTTTCCACTTTAATGTGATAAACATTATAGCTTGATCATTTAGAAATCATTCTAATATGCTGATTTGGTGCTCATGAAAAATGTCTTATTATCAATGTTGAAAACAGTTGAGCTGCTTAATATTTTTGGGGAAACAGTGAAACATTTTCTTTTAGGATTCGTTGCTGAATGTAAAGTTTAAAAGAATAGGAAACCGAAAACTTTTGTAACATTTTTAAATGTCTTTTAATGTCAATGAATAATAATTACTGTCAATAATTAATCTTTCTTTGGGAATTGCATTCCACATTAGTGGTTTTTAGTGGTTTCATTTGTAATGAAATGTCTGCCGAATGAAAGTGCTTTTTAATTGTTTTTCATTTATTTCAGTGGACATTGCATTGACGCACTGATGCTACACTAGATGCTGTTAGTGTAGTTGTTTTATTGAGCCCAGCCATTTGTGAGTTTGAGTGTTAAAGAAAACCTCAGTGATCATTTCACTCTGATGTTGTACCCAGTGTTGTGCACACTGCAATGCAGCTTCACCCTCGAATGGAGGTCAAAATGCACTAGAACATTGAGATTTTGTTCATATTTTGTCTGTTTTGTAAATTGTATTCAGTGTAAAGTTCTGTAAAGGAAAAACTTTCTGGATAAAGTTCTGATTTGTGTTTTTTCCTTTGTGGTAAAAGTTAAAAGAAGGCTTTCTTTCTGACTGTAAAATAGCTTTATTTATTTGCCAAAGACAATTTTTATGCATCAAGTGCATGGTGATTTTGGACCCTCGATATAGATCTTTTAACCTTTTCATATTTTCTTCCATACAGCATTTGCTGTAACTGCATTTATATACTTCACAAGCATATACAGATTGACCTCCATAACTTCCAATCATCTTTCTTCTGGTCATCATCTTGACTGTAGGCGGTTAGCCCACCATCTGAGGTGGAGCAGATCTCTGGCTGGCCAGGCGGTGGATGGGTGTGTTGATCTCATTAGTACACCTGAACTCAATCTTGCAGTTCACCTCCGCTCTAATGAGGATCTCCCACTGCTTGCTCTTCTTGACACACAGACTGTTTTTGTTTGGGTTTGTCTGGTTCCCAGTCAGAATGGTTTGCCCTTTCATAGAGCTGTTTTTCTAACCAATATGCAGTATAAAATTTCAACGTCTGCGTTGTGATTTTTACATGTCAGTTTCAGCTGGTAAGGTTGTAACTCTTCTTGTGAATGATTAGCAGGAAGTTTACTCCACTATTTGCTGAGATAACTCAGCAAATCAAAATGTAAAGATTTTTACATTTGTCACAGAATGAATTGAGAGTGTATGTGCTTAGAGAACATGATAATTATCTTGCCGCTTATTCGTTCAAATGAGTCTGTATCGGGGCAAAGTTACATTTGAATACGAGTATGCAGATGGTGGTTTGGCTGAAGGCTATGAGAACATCGGTGGGGAGTTGAATAATGAAACAGCAGTATAGACAAGCCCCGGTGGCTGTGAGAGTCTTCTTCCATTGCATGAAGTTAGTTATTTCATTTCTGAAACATGACTCTTATGTTCTCAAGTGCTTCATAGAGGGACCCTTGAACTTTCTGTTTCCTTTCAGCCATTAGTGGAGGAAGATTTTCTTTTCACCCAGAAGAAGCGGTTTACCGTGCTTTCCTATGAGAGCTGATGTTTTGAGGCTCAGGACAGGTTTCATAATTGCTGGCACCCAGGTTGCTCAGAGTTTTTTCACTGTGGCAACATATGTGATCTGCGTCATACTGTGGCATTTTGATTTTTTTTTTTAACCCAGAAAGGCATTTTGAATCTCTTTGCTTTCTAATATGATATAATTGTGTTTCTGTTCCAAACCGTTATCAAATGTTAATCATTTAAATTGTGACTGTCATAAAAACTTCCAAATAGATTCCAAATAATATATATATTTTTTGTTAACAGAATTGGACGATTAAGCAAACGTAGACTTTTCAAAAGTTCTGTCATGGGGTCTGTTATTTTTGAAAGAAAAATTATAGTAAAATGAATATTGTGAATTATTAGCCCCTTTCACAAAGTAATCCAAGTAAATTACTGTAAAATTACCAGAATGGCTAATTACCAGTAAATGCACAAATATGCTGTTCACACAAGCAATGGCATTCTGGCTTTTTACCATTTAAGAGACCAATCACACATCAGCAGCAAAATACATGTAAATTCAGTCGTCACAACGGTTGGAAATGATCTCTAAACGCTGCACCATTGTTTTCACTCGCCCGCATGAGGAGTAGCTCTTCTGACATCTGAATGACAGGTCTAATGGGATGATCAAACAGAAAGATTTTTTGCTCCTAAACTCAAAAAGACTCACGTAATGGTATCCAAATGCAGAGCCTGCAGCGCTGATGAATGGAAAAGGCTGGGTCTCCAGCGCTGCTCTGAAAAATCTACGAGACATGGCGCAACTGTCAAAGATGTCCAAACAGTGCGGAGTAATCAAGACATCTACATAAGAACTCAAAACTGACTTCATACAAGAGCACATTCTGACTTTGTACATATTCATAATCTCCATTCTTTGTTTACACACAGAATCATTCTGGTAATGTTACAACTTCTCATACCTGTAAATTGCCAATACTGATTTATTGGTATTTTTTAAAAATGTCCCGTTCACACACGATTTCTTAACGATAATTTACCAGTAAAGACTGTGTGAAAGGGACTAATTATTATTATTATTATAACAATTTAAAATAACTATTTTCTATTTAATTTTTTTCTTCTTTGATAGCAAAGCAATATTTCCATCATTCATTACTCTGGTCTTTAGTGCCATCTGAAGAATAATATGCAGATTTGGTGCTCAAGAAACATTTCATATTATTATCAATGTTGAAGTCCGTGTTGCTGCTTAATTTTTCAGGAAACAATTTTTTTTCTTCATGGTTTCGCTCAATAGTTTTAACAATAGAAAAAAAAGAAACTTTCGTAACTGCATTTAATGTCACTTTTTATAAATTCTTTAAAAAAAAATCTCACAGACCTCAAACTTTTGGGATCAGTTTCCTTATGATTGGCCCAAATCGGTGAACGGCCAGTCAGTCTCGCGTCTTTCCGTTTCCCAGCCAGTTTTTGTTGTCAGCGACACGGGCAATAAGCAGTGTCAGCTGCACATTTTCACTCTCTTCTCTCCGACATTGAAGTGACACACATCTGCATTCTCTCACTCACTCATTCGCTCCGGTTAAATAGTGCTTGTATTGCACATCATTTTAGTCATTCCCGCAAGTTTCGAGCCTTGTCATAACAGCTAAGTCTAAAAGTGACCATTGCAAAATCCATTTGTTCTTTTGTGTCAGAAGTAGCCTAGGCGATTGGAGTACGTCAGAAACAGAACGAGTGTAGGCAGGGTATTAGTTAAACCGAAACATTAAAAATATTAATAGCTATTATCATTGCTGGTATTCTTGATTTTTATTAGCCACTCGTCCATTTTGTTTTTAGTTGTTTTTGCTACAATTCAGTTGCGACAAATCTGCCGGAATATAGCCTTTTAAATTTGATTATAATTTGAATATTAGTAATATTTAAGAAAGAAAACAGCCCTAGTTTAGCTTAAGCTCTGAGGAAGGCAGAGGTGCTTTCTCTGATATCTGTTCCTGTGATCAGTTGAATTGAAGCTAATCCTGTTGGCTGAGCTGCCATATGCTGGTCCCCAGTAGAGATCGGGAGGTTGAGGCACAAGCACAAACACACACACATCGCCCTAACAAACAAAATTCTCAGTCAAACAGACAGAAACTTTGCAAAAACTTCTAGGTTAATTGGGAGTTTATTCATACAAAACAGTAAATGCATACATGCCTGTGTGTTCTCATGAACTAAAATGGCCTCCCTGCTTCCAAGGTGCAACTCCTCTAAAATGAATATTCACCATATTCGGCACCAGATTCAGGTCCTGGGATTTTGCAAAATTTTTACATGGTTTGCAAAATCTTACTCTTGCAAATGAATTAGTTGTGAAATTTGATTGAATGCTTTTTTGTTGTTAGCCACTGTGTGAATTACTTCAAGAGTTTTTAAAAATGTATAGGGGAGGGAGGGCCACCTGATATTTAGATAATTATAAAGCAAATATAATTACAGCCAAGTAGCACAAGATGTATTTGCTGCCTCAACTAAATTGAGTATGACAGCGGCTTCTTTTTAATTGCACGTTTGTGGTATGTTTTAAAGAATTCGTTTTTTCTCTCTCAGCCGGATTGAGAAAACAAACAGTCAAAGTGACTGACAAGTAGAGGGAAGGTTCTACAATTAGACTTGTGAATATTTGTTTTCTTTTTGATGTTCGTGGTTTTATTTCTTCGAATTACTTGTTACTAATTACAAATTACTAGTTTGTATTTTAAAGTCTTTATATCTCCAAGTTCATTTTCTTTTTTTTCCTCTGTAAATTGACAGTGTAATAGGCACCTTTGTGGGTGTAATGAATGTATATTTTTATAACTTGAAATGTGAAGATTTTTTTCTTTCTATACATGTAGAAAAGCAATAAGAAATTTGCTTATTGCCATTGGATCCAAATTGACATGGTTTATTCATTATTTCAGTTTTTTTTTTGTTGGCATAAAGGTTCTCTCAAAAGTCTTTCAGAAGGTCACTTGTCTTGTTCCTGGTATTTCATGATACATTCAGTAATTGAGAGGTTTCTGTGATTTGAGAGGTTTTGTGTTTTTGGAGGTCTGTGTTTCTTTAATGAAGGTCATTTCCCATGCACAGACTTTCTGATTGATCACCAGCACAGCATGTTTACACCGAAGCATGCGAATTTGTTTTGACTCCATTAATGAAGTAAGACTGATGGCTGTGATGCTTGGCCGAGCCACCAATAACTGCACTGTGTGTGTGTGTGTGTTTGACTATTGTGTGTAACACTAGCTGAATTAATAGCGCATGTAAATGTTTAGAGAGAGGTTGTGAAAATGTATATTTGGAGTTTGACCGATTATAATGCCTGCCATCTGGGATTGAGTCGAACTGTTTGCATGAGCCGTGCTGGGTTACTGCTAAATAACCCAATTCTCCCTCTAGTGGAAGACTGGCAAGAACCTAAGCTAAGAAACAGGCAAAATGTGCCGTTGTTTGTTTGCTTTGTTCCTCCTTATGAGATTTGGCAAACCATTCCTCTAAAGAATTTCCAAAATTAAATACAGCAACAGCATTAGCAAACATGCTTTTCCTGAGCATCGCGATGAAAGCCGTTTTTCCTCAGCGCATGAGTGCGATCCAAAGCAGCAGATGGGTCTAATTTTGTCCTTGATCCAACATGCCGACTTTCCAATTGCATATTAGCATGTTCATATGTCACCAAGGAACATTTTCTAATTTACAATCGCCTATGAAACTTTTGTCTTTTACACAGATGGCAGCATGTAATGGTGAGCTTGTAACCATGGAGAGCAGTTACAAACAAGCTCTGCATGGAATTCAATTCTCCATCTTGAATTTTACGTCTCATCATTGTCACTCTTACTCTGAATTAGTCTTTAATGTGCATGGAGCACTGTGCTCAGGTCCTATAGTAATTGTCAAGGGGTGGTGGTGTAGAATTAAATTAGAAGGCTTCCTCCCTCTCGTCTTGATGATTGGAGTCCTGCACGGGTCCTGTTTGATAAATCCGCACCCGCTTTATTAACAGCACACCCGACCCGATATTCGGCAGAAACACTCATTTAATTCCATACCCGACCCGCTTGACATGAAAACCGCGACCCAACCCGCACCCGCATTAAATTTCCCACACAAAGTACACAAAAACCATTTCTTTCTTGTGACGCCGATGTTGTGTAAACTAAATAAAACTATACATCAAGTGAAATTCTGCAGTGTATATATGACCATTGGTCCTCTCTTTACCAGCATGAAAATTTATTAAAAAAAAGATTAAATACAGAAAGCAAGCAAATCGTGCTCCCTTTAATATAATCATATAGCTGTCAATCAGATGCAGCACGACTGGCAGTGCTTAAAGGGGCAAGTCACGCAGAAGCCTTTAACGGTCTGCAGACAGAGCGTGAACACTATCACGGCACCGTTAGGAAGCATCACTGTGTTTCCGGATTGAGTCAAAATAATCTTGGACCTATTTGGACCTGGAGCCCACCTGTGCCTACCGCACGTCCGACCCACACCCGACACGTAAATATTATTCCACCTGTTACATCAAATATTAGCGGGTCTCTGAATTGCGTTTCCAATTATTTCTTCATACATGTATTGTATATGCAGGCATTTCTTCTTCACTTGGACTAATCAACAGATTTGATCTGAGAGATTTTACAGTTGAGAATTCAGAACCCCCCCCCCCCCACACACACACACACACACAGAGACGTGCAGACGCACAGACACACCACCTGTCTGTTCTCATAGAGTTTATGGTATGAAAATGTAAATCCTTGAAACTCATTAGCAGGCTCAATTGACAGGTTGATGCATTTTATGCATTGTCTTGTGGATTTCATGTTAATGAAAGACTGGAGTATTGATTGATTGGTGGTTTTTGTGTTGTGAGAGTTTGGATCCTAAGCTTTCTGTGTCAATATTTTCACCACTTACACATCATCTTCATTAAATTGTCTGGAAAGTTTGCCGTATGTGTTTGTGTTGCCATGCTTAGGCTTAAGAGACTCCATAAGCGGCCCATTTTTGGCAAGATTGCTTTAAACTTTGGATGTCTTACAAGAGATGCTAGCCATTTAATCACATTTAATTAGGACTAATATCTTGGCATCTATGACAGTGACACACTGTAGACAAGTTTAATTACTTGTTTTTTTGTTTTTGTTTTGTTCTGTTTTGTTTCATTTTGTCTGCCCACAAATTATAACAACTTCAACTCTACAAGAAGAGTTGAATCATTATTACAAGGGGAGTTCGAATATTGGTTTCCTTTAATAATATGCAAAGTATGTAAGACACCACCAAAAAAGAAAAATCCAAACCACAACGATGACCTCCAAAATACCAGTTTGAAAATATAAATCAGGTTAGACACTTTCCAAGATAATATCTGTGGACTCTCTTTTCATCCGTAAATAAATTAGTCCACATAGGAAAAATTCATGAGTAGGCTGTTTGCTCACAACACAAGAGCTCTAAGTCCAGGTAAACAAAAAAGTAAAAAGATGATACTCAACAGTCCTTTTCTCGCTTGGTGGTAGGTGGGAAGTTTAAAGTCCTGATGAAAAAACAATGTCCACTGAAATAAAAAGAATAAATCCACTGGATCAGAGCCGTACAAAAAAGAAAAAAGGTGTCCTTCAGCGGTAAAAGGTCTCCAGAGTAGACTCCAAAATGTGCATCATAGTCTAGAGCGGGCACACATGAAAGAGCTCCCAAAGTCAATTTATCATTAATCTCTTTTTACTCAGAGTTAAGTCTCATTTACCTTTACTCTGACCATTACTCAGAGCTGTTAGCAAACCCATGCCAGCTCACCAAACACCCTCTACCTCAAAATGGCCGCCCTCCTCCTTTAAGGTCAACCCATCACAATAAGAGTCCTCAGAGGCCAACAAAAGTTCAATTCAATTCAATTCAAATTTATTTGTATAGCGCTTTTCACAATACACATTGTTTCAAAGCAGCTTCACAGAAAGTGCATTTCATAAATGTACATTGAAAAATGTTAGAAAAGAGAATGTTAAAAAAATGTTAGGATAAGTTAATCAATCATGTATTATTTTAGGCCATAACAACGCTGGCGTTGAGTCGTCTCTTCACAGGCGTCGAGTCGTCTCATCACAGGGGCAGCTGAAGTCTCCATCAGAGGCTGGATACAAACTGGAGCTGACGAACTAGTTACCTCGGGACTAGTGTCCCGAGATCACAACAGAAAAGCAGATGGGAAATAATTAGCATAGCTGCTGTTCAGAATATTAATGCTGTTGGTGCGATTTAACTGTAGTATAAAACTTATTTATAATGTGAATGCTTGGCTAAAGAGATGCGTCTTTAATCTAGTTTTAAACTGGGACAGCGAGTCTGAACCTCGAACAATATCCGGAAGACTATTCCAGAGTTTAGGAGCTAAATGTGAAAATGCCCTCCCTCCTTTAGTGGACTTAGATATCCTAGGAATGACCAGAAGCCTCGAGTTTAGTGATCTTAAAGAGCGCGATGGATTGTAGGGCGATAAAAGATCCGTTAAATACACTGGAGCTAACCCATTTAGGGCTTTATAGGTCAGTAGCAATACTTTGTAATTGATACGGAACTTAATAGGTAACCAGTGTAGGGATGATAAAATTGGTGTTATATGATCATATTTTCTTGACCTAGTAAGAACTCTAGCAGCTGCGTTTTGGACTAACTGTAGTTTGTTTATCGATGATGCAGGACAACCAGCTAATAAAGCATTACAGTAATCTAGTCTCGAGGTCATGAATGCATGAACTAACTTTTCTGCATCAGAAATAGATAGCATGTTACGTAGCTTGGCAATGTTTCTAAGGTGGAAAAATGCCGTTCTTGTAACATATGAAATATGACTTTCGAAAGACAAGTTGCGGTCTAATATAACACCCAGGTCTCTTACTGTAGTGGATAAAGCGACAGGACATCCTTCCAAGTTAAAGTTGTATTGTGAGAGGTTTTGTGGGCAATTTTTTGGACCAATAAGTAACACCTCCGTTTTATCTGAATTTAATAGCAGAAAATTACACGTCATCCAGTGTTTAATATCATCAACACACGCTGTCAGTTTAGATAATTTAGCGTTTTCATCTGGTCGTGATGAAATATATAATTGAGTGTCATCAGCATAACAGTGGAAATTAATTCCATGTTTTCTTATAATATTACCAAGTGGCAGCATGTATATAGAGAATAGCAGAGGGCCTAGCACGGATCCTTGCGGCACCCCATAGTCTACTGATGTTATCTTTGATTTTTTCCCCCTAATTCTCCCTCAGACAAAAAAAACACATGTAAACGTTCCAAATTAACATACATGCAAAAAAAACCAACATTGATCATTTAGGTATGCCACCTGTACATATACCAGGACCTATTCCCACATATAATGAACATAGTGCAGAGTTTTACTGTAAGAGTGTTACAAAATCAACATTTCACATCACATTCTTTGTTTGTTAGTCTCTGTTTGTGAGACTGTTTTGAATTGATCTGGAGGTTGTTTCACCTGGTCAAAAGTCAAAGTTCTTATAAATGAGTTGTTGTGTCTTGCTCGATTTGAGTTTTTTTTTGTAGAATGCCATCATAAATAGAACTATACTTCACAGTAATTTTATGTGAATAAACAGATATTCATCATCTTTTACTTGTCAATGTGGACTGAAATGTCATCTTCAGTGCCACTGTAAAATGATTCTAATCACCCCTCTCCCTCTCACTGTTTATAGCATTTAAACATCAGAACACTTACAGATGATGTGGTAAGAGTCCTTTATTCAGGTTTCACTCTTTTTTTTATTCTCTGTCTTGTTCTTCATTAACAACAGCTTACATTTATAATTCGATTCCTTCTCACTGATATTTCTAACCCCATATCTGTTTGAGGACCCATGCCTAACACAGTGTTTCAGTCTCATAACCGCAGCATTTCAATCACAGTCAGCTTAGGTAAAAAAAAGAAATCTATTTATCTATAAATTTTACTAATCTATCACTAATGCAAATGTACTATGACCAAGTACCAAGTACATGACAAGTGCTTTCTTTCTTGCATGTCTAACACCTTGAGGACAGCCTCTTTTCAAGCATGTCATAGGGCTGCTAGATTTATGGCAAAAAATCATAATCACAATTTTGGTCCATGTTGAAATCATGATGTTTTTTTTTAACACGATTTTATTTCATGATGTGAGTTAAATGTCAGTGAAATTTCACAATTATTGATACTTCAGCAAAAATGAATACTAGGTTACATTAATGTAAGTAAAAAGTCCTCCCAAACAGTTAAAGGTGCAGTGTGAACTTCAGTGGCATCTAGTGGTGAGGTTGTGAATTGCATCACCCAATGCTCACCCCTCATTTTCGGAGCACATAGAGAAGCTATGGGGCTGACACAGGACAAAAATGTCGTTGTTGGAGAAAGCAGAGTGACTAGCGCTCTGTAGAGAAGTTTGTTCTTTTAGGGCTACTATAGAATCATGACAGCGCAAAATAGGGATGGGCATTTTTGTCAATTTCTAATTTCGATCATCGATAGGTCTCAAAAACGAGTACTCGGGGGCGGGGCATGTGCAGGGCGCGGGGCATGCCCGTCATTGAGATAATGAAAACTCTTATGAAAATGGTTGTGGACAAATACAAACGTGACATGAAAACAGGTATATGAAAACATGAACATATAAAACAAAAAATAACTGCTAGATTATGATGCATAAATGTCTTTGAAAAAGAAACTATTTTATAAAATGACCGTCTCAAATAGTCAGTAAGATCGAGCATTGCCTTTGAGCTGAAACCGTGAAATAACACCACCCTGCAGAGCTTGCTAACTGGTTAATAAACTCAACCAAACGCACCCTATATAAATATTAATATGAAGATTATTATGAACCTATTACGACATAAATCAACATAAAAGGACATGAATGCGCACGTGAACTTCAGCGTGCTAGATTTTACAGGCTATGGTTTGAAACGGAACATTTTGAATGCGCTCTTCCCTTAACAACGCTGATACACGGACAACGAAAGCACACAGAAACTACATTTTATTAAAATCCTGTTCTCATTATAATGCTTTGACAGATTGACTCTGCACATCATGCACTTAATTTTATTATTCATGATCGAAGCGTTTACAGACATCACTGCGCGTTTTCGAACTCATAACGAAGAACAGTATAGCACTGCTGCATTAATAATATCAATGAGTCTGAGAAAGAAATAGCATATCTAAAAAGAATATGACTGTCTCTAAACCATCATGTCGAGCATGAAATATGCGTTTGAGCTGAAACTGAAGAGAATGAACAACAGCCGGTATAACGGCAGCGCTTTTCTAGCTTAAGCTCAACCAAACGCTTCTTATATTAGATTAATCAGATAGACAACATAAAAGTAATCTTACAACGTGCATCTGCAGAAAAGGACGCGAATGCGCACATGAACTTCACGCGCTAGTCTGAGTGTTCCCGTTAGTTTCTCTGTGGATCAGCTGATACCTGATATCTGAGCACAGATCATTTACAGCATTCTATTTCCATCGTGTTTTCATTATAATGCTATGTTGGCTATGACAGATTGGCGCTGCACGTCTTGCACTAACCATTCAATGATCACAGTGATTCCAGACATCACTGCAGTGCGCGCCTCAGTTTCACTTTATTTCGCCACGGTCTGGACTCTGGAGGCGTGCTGTATAACGCTAACCAATCAGACCTCCGGTACCGCGCAAAACGACGCAATAACCAATAAAAAAAGAGACAAATATATTTTTTTCAGGGCGATAATCGTTCTCATGATCGATGATCGCTGTCACGTTCGAGTACTCGATTACTCGACCACTGTTGCCCATCCCTAGCGCAAAATGATGATTTCACTGTAAGGGGACCCGTGGTGTATGGAGATAGAAATGGCTCATTCTAAGGTAATAAAAACATAACGGTACATTATGTAAGGTCTTTATACTCTACTGAAAACATAGTTATGTATATTATATTAAATTTCTGTCAATAGATCCTCATAAATACTCCACACTGAACCTTTAAAGAAGACAAGTAAACCGACAAAAAATACAACTGAAAAAAACAAACAAATTAACCCCTTAAACCAGAAGTGTGCACCTCTTTGTACACCACGCGAAGAAAAAAAAATATTAATCAAATTACTAAGCAACCACTGAATGTAATAACACAAGGTAACAATAGGTATCATTTTAAAGCTTAGAATCTCCGCTTTTCAATGCATCTATCCATTTTGATCAACTCTTAAAGAGCGAGTTGTTCCTCTAAAAACTAAGGCGCCACTTAGCTGCAAAAAAACAAATTGTCAAATTTTCCAAAACTACTGCATTGATCAACACAAAATAGGTGTCATTTGAAAGCTTAGAGTCTAAACTTTGCAATGAATGTAGCCATTATGATTATCTCAAGTAATAACAGTTATTTGCTGATAAATGGAGATTTTTTTTTTTAAATATTAAAAACATCATACAGCTCAGATAGTCATGTCATGTGTAATTTGAAAGGTCTCATGGGACACAACAAGCCTAATTGTTTTGGGCTTTGACTAAACTTGAGTGAGTTTTTGTAAGTTAAGACCTGTAAGTAAATAACGGCATTCACATGGCGTTTTTTCACTCGTAACTTCATGAAATGTGGAAAATGGCACATTGTTATTTACAGCAGATTCTCACTATTAAAAAAGCCCAAAGTCACCATGATCTGTCTCTTAGATCTAAAGATATTCCTCATGGAGTTATAACACAAAAAATAGCAGAGATGTACATGAGCGGCGTAAAAAAATAAAAGTTGATAGACTTGGTGTTTTTGCTGGTAACTTCATGAAACATGCTCCGATCGTTAAAATTGGTACGTCCTTATTTACAGCAGTCTCTCACGATTAAAAAGAGACAAGTCACCATAATCGTCACTTAGATCTAAAGATGTCCTTCATAGGGATGCACCGAATATTCGGCCACCGAAAATTTTCGGCCGAAAATGCCCCAAAAGTGCATTTTCGGTTTTCGGCCGAAAGACTTTTATCACCGAAACAACATGGCCGAAATGTTGTGATGACGCAAACAGAAACCGCGACCTGCACGTGCTTGTCTGAAGCAACATGTCTGCGGTGTGGACGTATTTCAGTATATCTAAGAAACACCCACGTCTGCTCCATGCACACGAGAGCTCATGTTCTCGATTAGAAGAGGACTAGACTTCACTGTGAAACCGAACGCAATCTTTAACAGTGGGCATGTTTTAAGCGCGGAACACACTTCAATCTGGCGGCAGCGCGCGCGCGTGAACGCGATCATCTGCGAGCGCGATCGATCATCTCTTCCTTAAGAATAAACATGAATGAACATCTAAGGTGTGTTGAGGATACAGTACAACTTACCGTCACGTATCATATGTGGTGTAATCGCTCAGTCAGTGTTTCAACGGCAGAAAGACCTCTATATAACTGCTGTAAACTAAACAGTCATGTAGCATCACATTTACCTCAGTCATTCAGTGTCCACATCTGTTAGTTCACTAGAGAAATCAACTCTTTCACTAAATATATGACCTATATTAGCCGTTATATTCATTATATTCTACTTAACCTGTTAATGATATCTTGATTATTTCATTTATGTTTAAATAAAATGACAGACACTGTGTTTAAATGATTATATTTCAACAACGAATTGGATAAAAAACTATTTTATAATTAGATTTAGAAGTTATTGCAAAAACTGCCTTATGTGAAGTGTACATGTTTGTGTACTATGTTATTTGAGTGTTGATTATTAGACCTAAAAATACATAGCAAATTAATTTAGGCTAATAGTTTGGGCTCTGTTGTTAACCTTTAATATTAATGTGCAAGTAAGGGCTCCCTATATAGTTTACAGAAAAATATCTTCAATAAACTTTTAGTTATAATTTAATTAATTTAAGGACAGATACTTTTTTTTTTTCAGTAAACCAATAAAAATAAATTAAAAGCCATTTTGTAAAACTGCTGTACCGAGCCGTCAGTTTTGTGTACCGTTACACCCCTATTCTACAGTTAACATATGGGCTATGGCAGTCTTTGATACACTATTATGTTGAAGGCCTACAGAGAAAATTTTCACTTTTTTTTGCACTTGTTCTGAATGCACTTTCTTGTAGTCCTACAGAGAAAATTTTTAAATGCACTAGACCTAAATGCACTTTGTTTTTATGAGAGAACATTTAATTTAAAAACCTTTCTGTAGGCCTGTACATTATTATTTAATGTACAAATGAGTGGGGTCAAGTTAAACATTTTAGTTTGAATTTTATTTTATACTGTGCATTGTTGCAATGTGCTAAATAAATATTGGCATAACTTGTAATTGATTTATTCTTTGAAACTTTAATATTAATGTATGCAATTGCAATGCCTTGATTTTAGTAAAGTTAGTACACAGTCATAGCCATAAATGCAATGGTACTAATAATTGGCATAATTTCTTTCGGTGTTTCGGTTTTCGGCTTTCGGCCTTGGTTTCCTCTTTTTCGGTTTTCGGTTTCGGCCAAGAATTTTCATTTCGGTGCATCCCTAGTCCTTCATAGAGATGCAACACATATAACATCACAAGCACACATTAGCTAAGTAAACAAATGTAGCTTTAAAGTGGTGTTTACGCTTGCAACTTTATGAAACTTGCTCAGATCTTTGAAAATTGGTACGTCCTTATTTAAAGCAGACTCTCACAATTAAAAAGAGACCAAAGCTGAAATGGCATTTCAACATATTTATGTGTAAGCTCTTTACTTCAGAAGTAGGGATGGCGAAAACTAAAAATTTTCTTGACCGACTACCGAGCCTCATTAGCCGGTTGAAACCGGTTAACCGATAACAGCCGCAAGCCGCGCCTGCAATTTCGCAACTGTCGCATCTCTCTGCCGCTCTGCCTCCCTCTCTAACACACACACTGTCCCGGCGCCGCCGCCTGCCTTCCACTCACGTCACTTTTTTTAAAATTCCCTACAGTCCCGCAAACGCGGCGTCGAGGAGCTTGTTTGTAATCGGAGGACAAATGGCTCCTTAGTTTTGAAATGGTTTGGGTACAAGGTGATCGCGTTGAAAATAAAGGCATTTGTCTAGCGTTAGAAGCTCATTTGAAACATTGGCACGGCTCATTTAAGAAAATGACAGCTCCGAAGAGACGCCGCTTTAGTACGAGGTAGTGCTAACAATAATAAAGAAAGATGATGATCAACACCTTATGTGTTACCACTGAAATGTAGATGTAATATATTTCCAAATGTAAGCCCATCTTATGCGGAATGTTGTCTAATAGACTGCAACACGATAAAACCAATGGATAAAACGGACACCTTCAGAATGCGTAAAAGACGCACCGGTCAAGGCAGGTCTGCGTGCGTGTGTGTGTGCATACATGCACGCGTGCCATGCGTGAGGAAGAGTGACGCCCCAGTCAGACCAGTTGCTTCATTGCAGTTTGGTACAGCAGAAATGCATACATTAATTTTCAATAGAACGCTGCATTTGGCTTGCATCACTTGCATTGCGGTGCATTTTAGGCGAAGCATCCGTTCGAAAAATCGCGCCACAACATCACGTCCCGGTGTATACAGTGAATGCATGCTGAAATTATAGTTGCGTGGCTACATAAAAGTTTTAGCATATGTGATGCATTGCCGCGATTGGTCTGACTGGCACGTGAGAGAGACAAGGGTGCATGCTTGTGTGTTTGTGTGTGTGTGAAGGGGTTCTTTTTCTTTACGCTATAATCTCTTGCAATTGAACGTGAATACGTTTACTACTAGCTAAACTAAACATCATAATAAAATTCGTTTTCATAATAAAAACATCATATCTACTCAAACCGCATCACGACATCGCTACAAATACAGTATGGGATTAAAATCAGCGAACATCAACGTAAAGGCTTAAGCTACGTTTCCATTGAAGTCGTACTGCTGTGGAATGCCAGGTCTACTTTGCAGTAGACACATTGCACCTTGTTCTCTTCTTTTTTTAAGAATGTAATGATCCCAAACTTTAGACATTCTCTGCCGTTTATGGACATCTTTACTCTCCGCCATTGCGCCAACTAAATTCAAAATGTATCACGTGCTATGCTGTGCTTCCTGAATATTGAACAACGGTCCGTGTGAATCAGATCCCTGCGTGTATAGTGTGCGTCATAGGAATTTAACGAGGCTTCGAGGCAGAGTTTTTGCCTCGAGGAATTTTTGTAATCGAGTTAATTGAGTAACTTGATGAATCGTTTCAGCCCTAGTAACCTGTAAGAAAACCCTTTAGCAAATGCAAAATCTAGCTAACAATTTAATTTAGCAAATATTGCAGTAATTGTTTTTGTATGATTTTTTTATTTTTTTTATTTCTTTTGTAAGTATGAAACAAAGATGGCACTGAGCTGAATTCTGAAGCATGTTTTAATTTGTTGTACTGGAATGAATTTCATTAAACACAAGTTGTATCAAGCCTGTGCAGCTGGACCCGTTTCCTCTAGCAGCCGCAGAAGGTAATGAAATATTTTGGATGGAGGACTTTAGGTCATGGAGTGGAGCAGTCAGTTAATTTAAACTGCACCTAGACCATCTTATCGATGGAACTCAGTGGCTGTTTTTCACCCTCATGGTGAATAGCACCAAATTTGGCATTTAGCACTGCAAACACCTCCATCCTTCCTTCGATGTCCTATCTTCCTTCTCGCTTTCCACACTTCTGCCATACTTACTCACTTTTCATCCCTTTCCTCTTCCCTCAATACATTTTAATCTCTCTCTCTCTCTCTCTCTCTCTCTCTCTCTCTCTCTCTCTCTCTCTCTCTCTCTCGTAAGATCACTCTTGTTGTCTTAAAATGTTTAGTTTCTTTTGCATTATCGATTGGCATCAAAATGTGTTTTTGTTTTGTGTTGGTTTGGTATCGATTCTCAGTCTCTAGTTGCCAGAGGGAAGGTAGACCCAGGAACAGGGTAATCAGGATTATGATGAGGTAGACACCGCTGGGACACTCCTTTTCTATCTCTCTATCATGCACATGCACCCTAAAGTCAGTTTCGGTCTGAAATGAACATATGACTGGATTGATTAATGAGTGAAATGAATAAGACAAGAGAAAAAATGAATGACAAATTGAGAAAAATGTAAATGAGCAGATGCAATCTTGGTAGTGGTTAACTGACATATTGCCAGTCTGTATTTTTTATATATTTTTTTTATTACTGACTGGCTGATACATTTTTCTAATAAAATGCGAACAGGAGGAGAATTCATTGGACATGCACAGTAAAAAAAACGTATTTTACAGACTGTAAGTCGCTCCGGAGTATAAGTCGCATCAGTCAAAAAATGCATCATGACGAGGAAAAAAACATATATAAGTCTATATCTGACTATAAGTTGCAGGACTAGCCAAACTATGAAAAAAGTGCGACTTATAGTCCGGAAAATACGGGTAACTGGTAGAAATTTGTCAACTGGTAGAGATTTTGGACTATTGTCTCCAAAATTGTCTCTATTGTGGTTACTTTCACGTGACGGTGTTGTGATACGCAGTCATGAAATCGAATCGTTTGCATGCGTTTTTAGGTTATGCGGTTTAAAAACAAGTGGCAAAAGACAGCTCATTTTGCTATATGCGCGTGCTGTCAGAGAGACTTATTTATTTATTTATTTATTTTAAATGAATAGAAATTTCTTCCAATGTTATGCATTTGTTTTTACTATCTTTTAAATGATCTAGTGTGATATGTCGGCCACCCTGCTCTCTAAGATATCTGTATCAGGCATAAAAAAAATCTATATCTTTTGAAAAGGAATTCTTTGGAGAAAATGCGCAGAATTTGTAGGGTGGCAGAGTGGTGGAGGACATGTTTTCTATAAGTGAATCATGTCCTTAGATAATGGAGGGCTTTTGTCCAAGTGAGGGCTGATGTTTGGTCATGGTAGAAATGTGTTTTGGTGCTGAGAGGCTGAATTACCGAAGAGGGGTCTGGTGAAGTGATCAGAAGAGGAATGAAGTGGAATGGAGCCATTAGGAACATCAAAGTGTATGTTGCCGCAAAAGGGAGAGAGATTGCATGAAAGTAAGCTGCAGACTCCCTCATAAACACCTAAACAGCCCTGAAAAGCACTTCATCATCTAGATCAGCTTGCGTCGGCTGCGGTATGATGCCTGTTGTTGTTATCGAGGTACCGGCTGCACATATTTATTTATCTATTCACCGGTAACGAGTGTGGAATAGCAAAGCGCTTCTTCCCTCCGCTGGGGATGAATCTCTGTGATTAAACTGATCAGTGCCATCACTCAATGTAGCAAAGAGACGCTTTAGGGCAGCGGCAAACCAAATTAGACAGATGAGGGTGTCGTTTGGTATCAGACACCACACATTTGCTCCCTGCATCGGCTCTGTGCACTGTAGTCGCTAGCTACACTCTGATCTACTGCTTGTGTTTAATTAATTTTATATCAGTGTCATTGCTGATTATCTCAGCGTGTTGCTCTCCTTCTTGCCGAGATAATGCGCAATGGGTGGCGTCGGCAAAAAAATATTCTCGAAGATAACTGTTGCCAATTCACCCACCCCTAGAAAGAAAGGGGACAAGGCCCCTGAAAATAAACCACCTACCTTTTCAGCCAATGCTGACATCTCAATCTCCCATCATCTCCCTGTTGCGCCCACTGGCCCAGGGAGAGAAAACAGCTCTCTGACAAATCTAATCCAATTAGGAAATCATTATCTGTGTGATGCGGGGGCCCACCACCTCGATATAAATCGACGGCGAGTTACACTGTCTCTGCGGACGCTCTTCGTTAGGAATGCTGAATGTGAAGCTGACAGACTTCTAATGAAAGTCTGCTTGCAATAAGGAAGCTATAACTGATCATAAACAATGTTCGCAGGGTTGAAATGGGTGTTTGATAAAGACCTGAAAGCTTTTGAACTTCAGTTCAGGCTGATCTTTTGAAGCCATTAGTAGATATGTACAAGACACCTGTGCCTTATAGATTTGTTGTCTTGTTACGAGGATTTAACCTCACAGCCTGTAGAACTATCAACACAGATTATGTTCTGCATGTTTGATTAGCTTCTGCAATGTTGGTCACATCTGAGCTTTTCTATAGTAAAAAAAAAAACATTTTTTTTTACTATAGAAAATATTCACACTCTGTAACTCCATATAATAATATTGAAGTGATTTTACTATGGCTACAGAGAGCAGCAAGCACGAAGTTGTCATGGCAACCAGATACATAGCGCATAGATTACTTGTAAGTGCCCATTTTGAATCCTTGTATCAGTCGTTCAGTGTTTTTTTTTTATTTAATAATGAAAGTATAAAAAAAACAGCTCGTTTTTCAAGAAAACGAAAAACGAGAAAAAATAGTTTTTTTTTTTTTTTTCAGAGGTAGAAAATTGAATAAACATTGGCCAAAACAGTATTCGATTTCTACATGTGGGTGGGAATTATACGCCCGTTTCTGCTGATTGGTCAACCGAAGATCAAACTGTTCCGTTATCAGTTCTTCCTCAATTCCACTCAGCAGAATAATAGTCCTGCGCTGATACAGCTGTACGGCTTCTTAACGCGTTTAGTGCAACTACATTTCATATTTTTCTCACCAAACAACCTGACTAACGAATGGCTCAACACAACCCGTACCGGGGCAGAGCCTAGACAGGGCTTTCTTCTGTGTAGAAATAAATTCATCTCTTTGCATCAGCTGGCAGGATATATGATGGCTGTCATAGCCTACTTTGGTTAAATTAATTAATTAAATAAATAAACTAATACAAAAAGGAAAGAATAGAACAACAGAGATATTAAAATACATACTTTTATTTTATGATTTATGCCTTGTGTTTTATTAAAATTGATTATAATTGATATCTCAAAAGGTTGCTTATGTGCAGCCAATGACCTCCATATAATTGGGCTTAGTTAATGTTGGTGGGCGTAATGAACACAATATATAGTTTATAATGCATTTATTATTTATAATGCATTATAAAGTGCTAAACTTAGAAATGAATGCTTTGAAAATGCACTATAAACACAATATTTTAAGTTAGGCTTTTAATGAGCTAATTTTACTCTTTAAAACCAACATCTTTTGGGTTGTTAACCGCCAAAATGCAGGTTCATCATGTGACAACTTCTCATGCAAATGAGATTGGAGGAGACGTTAGAGTTTGATTGGTTTTATTAATATATTTACAAAAGAAAAAATCGAAATGTATTAAAATACTTGCATTACATGCATATTTATTCTCAAGTTAAAAATAGAATTTATTTGGAAAACTATATAGTAGCATTATTCAGTCCGCTCGAGGGACCAGCCCCCCCGCCCATAATAATTTATTATTATAAATAATAACATAAGGATAACATGTTATTACAATAATATGAGGAAGGAATGTGTTTTTGCAGAAAGTAATATTTTAAGTAGCGAACACAGTTTGCACATAATTGTTTTCTTTATTATTTATTATTCAGTGATTTACACTGTTTTACAGTGTAATATTTATATTGTAAACCTTTTTTACACTTCCTGTTTTACAAACAAAATGCAGAATATACAAAAACATTAATATTGTGTCTTTAGTGTCACATGATCCGTAGAAATCATTCTAGTATGCTGATTTAGTGCTCAAACAACATTGTTTATTATCATTAAAAACAGTTGCGCTGCTTAATGTTTTTGTGAAAACTGTGATGCATTTTTTTCAGGATTTTTTGATGAATAGAAAGTTCAAAAGAACAGCATTTATTTGAAATAAAAATCTTTTGTGACATTGGAAATTTTGAATTGTAGTGTATATTTTGTATGTAAATGGAGGAAAAAAACAGTATAAAAATCAGTTTATTATAATTTAATCAGTCTCCCTCACACTCTTATTTTTCTCTTAGTTGGACAGATTTTCCAGTATCCGGATCCCTGGCAGTAAAAAGGAAAGGCCACACCTCTCCCACATATCCAAGCATTCCTCTTCTTGTGACTGGTCCACTTCCTCTGAATTTGAGGAGCTTTCTTCAAAGATCACGTCGGAGAAGGAAATCCTTGCCCTCTTTGAGAAAATGATGGTAAGATATATTTAGTTAAAGACAAATGAATTCTGTAATTCTGAAATGCATAAATACTTAAACCGAAACAAACATTTGGCCTACTAATAATTGAGTTGATTATTTGTATTTATATGCACAGGACAACAACTCACAAAAAAATCAGTCTAATTCACAAAACGTGCGTACGTACATGAATTTCTTAACCTTGTTTGAACGGTAATTCATTTAGAGTATTCTAAATGAGCAACCACGTGCACAAGGTTAGTAATTTGCATAAACCACGCCCAAACCATGTTCATATAAGGGCTTTCCGCACTCCCTTTCCTTTCGTCGCTCTCAGCAAACATGACACTCTCTGAAGTCACGCTGAGATCTTCGTTATGCCAAATGTGCCATCCTCAATAGAAGTTCAAACACAAAAATACCTTTAATACAGACCCAGATTACATTTACCTTTGATTAGCCTTTACCTTACTTAGCATCCTTGGATGGATGAAAGTAAGTGATTGGTACTCACGTCACTGACACTCCAAATAGGAGGATGTCCAAACATTTAGATTGTATGTAAAGTGGGGAGAGTTGGCCAGCTGATTTATCTGAAAGATTGGTGAGATTTCTAACTTGTAGAGCCTCTTCTGTATTATCAGCAATAATACATTTTATTAACAAAGATAAACAAGAATAACCAACACAACTACTAAATGAATACAATGAATGATAAAGCAATCTTTAACAGTTCACAGTCGGCTTGTTTTAAGCGCGGAACACACTTCAATCCGTGTTCCCACACGAACATATTAAGTATTCAGTCCATTTTATCACGAAATTCAAACGATAAATGAGCTGCTCTCATTCATAGAAAAACTCCTCTATTCTCGTCACGAAGACTCGCAACAAATCAACATCCCTCAGGGCTTTTAGTTCAAAAGTGTGCAGATGAGGAGAAATATTGATAGATTCTCATATGTCTGTGTCAAATTTCTAAACAGAGGAGTATTTTTTATTCAATACTTCCTCAAAATGCGCAGATGTTGCCTATTCATGAGCGATGGAGTCTCTTATGTGTTGTTTTCAATTCATTCTGGCAGCCGGAGGGCGCTCTGTGCACATGTAGTCCATATATGGTACAGACAGACGAAGAAGATACCATGTGCCATAATAGAAGTCCACAATAAAAGCTTCCTGAAATCGCTAAAGATGCAAATAGAGACATTTGAAGACAATAAACACACAATCGCGAAGATGTATGGTTTGTCTGTGTTCTTTATACCATGTTGGGTGTATTCATAATAGATTATATTTATAATGCAATGCTATTGCAATTGCAATGAAGACAAAAGAATAAGATGACTAGCCATAACCAGGCCAGAGAGGTGTGAAAGTGTTCTGGGGAGACTGAAATTGAATGGGCAGTTTGCACCTCAAAACAATAGAGACAATAAACTGAATGGTAGCTCAGAAGAGATGGCAATAAACATCAGTTAACATTTTAGAGAAATCTCAAAATGAAATCATATGACATGATCTTGAAAAACATTTAATAAAATTCAGAGTTTTAGACTTATCATCTTCAGATTTGAAATATAACCTGGTCAGACATGTGGCTTCAGCTGTAGTGCACTTCTAGATTGCTAAAATGCCAACTTCAATTTTATTTTCATAAAGATATTTCATACAAATATATTTCTAATAACTTTACAAAACTTTGAAGCTTATTATAGCTATTTTTGATTATGAAAATAATTATAATTGTGAATTTACAGTAAACTGCCAAGTGTCTGCTTTCAAATGACGCCATACTTATGATTTTAGTGCAAAGGAATCATTAACTGTCTGATTATGCCATTTCTTAGGATTTTTTCAAAAGCGGGGGTGCAGGCTAAACCTTGTTAACCTTCAATATTAATGTGCAAGCAAGGGCTCCCTATATAATTTACAAAAATATAATTTAGAAAATAAAATTAGATATAATTTAATTCATTCAAGGAAAGACACTTTTTTTTTCTTCTTCAGTAAACCACTGTTTAAAATAAAAAATAAATAAAAAGCAAATTTGTAAAAACTGCTGTACCGAAACGGGATTTCAAAACCGAGGTACGTACCGAACCGTCAGTTTTGTGTACCGTTACACCCCTACTGTCAGTCTTTTATTTTTTATTTGTGTCATGCGTCACAACACTTCCTTGACATCCAGGCGTTTCCGTGTTGCACGCCCCCCTCCCCCCGCGACACTGTCACCTTTTTTACTCTGAGGAGTTTGCAGGTCTGCTAAAATCTGGAACGTGCAGATGAGGCCCTGAAGTAGGTGCAGAAGGTCCTTAATCTGAAACATGCAGACGAAGGAACCTTGAAGTGAAGGTTTGCTCTCCCTGTAAACTGCAAATGTCTCTGAGTCTTCAGCCTCTCTGGGCCAGACGCTCAGGAATTGGTCAATCCGCTTTTGTCTCTTGAAAGTGCAAATTAAAAATATGCCCAATGGAAACACGTCAATTTCGCAAAAACTCCCATATATCCAGAAAAAGATTTTACGCTCGTATGAGGTGGTTTTTCAGCCAATTCGAAAAAGGAATATTTAGCAAAACTGCAATGGAAACAGTTTTCCGCATTTCAGAGCTCATTGTAAGGTAGGCTAAGTTTAAAAGGCTCAGTTAGCATCCGTGAATATTAAACGCAAAAAGACTGTTTAAATATAAATCCTGATGTAACATGACACAAGACTGTTTAGACAAGATTTATTTGGCCTGTTTTAGTTTTGTATAAATTGTATCTTAATTTTAATCAATGTTTTTAATATAGATGCTTCTTATTTTATAAGAAGTCAATATAACAGACAATAGCCTTAGCGCTGCATTGCACGCATCTCATAATTGAACTTAAGATGGAAATGATATTTGAGTATTAATTGCCCTTTTTACAGTGAATTTCGTTTTATATAAATTGTATCTTAATTTTAATCAATGTTTTTAAAAACGAATTTTGCTTCATATGGATGTTTAAATGTTTTTAGTAGTTTCTTTTATGAGCCAATGTCATTTTATTCGTTCGTGATGTGGTAATATGCATCGCATGCTGGATTACTGCTTTTATCTCTGAGTGCGGTTTACTGGAATATACTCTACTGTTGCCTGGCCCAGGACGTACACTGTTTACACCGCTGTGAGGCTGCTGTTGGTGTGGATCCTCCCCGAATGGCTCTCAGGTACACTGCTCGCCAGTTGTTGAACCTGAACGGACATTTAGATGTTGCTAGTGACACAACGTGCTCTCTGCAGTAATCTTGGAATACTGCGACATAAGCGTTACATACATCGCTCTTCAAGGCGTAGTTTTTTATGCTCAATATTGAAAGCTGTCGCCTACCCGCGATTTCTGCGCATACCCCATAGACTGCAGTTAAGACCTACAGGGGTTAACTTGTATAATTTATCGGCACTCAGGCGTGCGGAGGTTGCTTCGGATCCATCTGCTCACCCGCGTCTGCTGAAATCAGCACTGTTTAACGCGCGCTCTGTCAACAACAAAGCCGTTATTTTATCTGACATTATTTTAGAACAAAAGCTCGACCTTGTCTGTTTAACTGAAACATGGCACAAAGAATCTGATGGTCTTCTTTTTAACGAACTGACTCCTGCTGGCTATGGATTATTTGATCTCCCGCGTACCTCTGGTAGAGGTGGGGGTATCATTGTGTTGCACAGTCAACAGTTCAACATGTGTCCCGTGTCTGTCCCCAAAACAGACTCATTTGAATGTCTTGCTTTGAGTGTTTCTGCGTCCCTCTCTACTGCAGTGGCTACAGTCTACAGGCCTCCTAGGACAAATAAAGACTTTTTATCTGAATTATCAGATATGTTGTCTTTTCTCTGCCTCAGGTTTGAAAGAGTTCTTCTCCTGGGAGATTTCAACATCCATATGGATATAAAAGACTCCACAATAACAAAAGACTTTTTGTCCATCTTGGAGTGCTTTGAACTTAACCAGCTCGTGGACTGTCCCACACATGACAAAGGCCACATTTTAGACCTTGTGGTTACCAATGGTGCATTTGTGTCTCAGTTGTCAACCTCGGACTTGGGTCTGTCTGATCACCGGGCTGTCTTCTTTAACATGGAATTACCTGTCACAAACACTACTGCTTCTCGTATCATTAACTATCGCAAGTGGAGATCTATTGAGCCCACTGATTTTTCAGACTTTATTGACTCTTCTTTAAGTTGTGTTTCTCTTTCTGATGATCTGGATGATAACGTTTCAGTGCTGAATTCTGTTCTCTTGTCTGGCCTTGACACGCTGGCTCCTTTGAAATCACGATCCATTTCTTTTGCACGCTCTGCTCCTTGGTACAATGATGATCTGCGTGCTATGAAGGCTTTGTGTCGCAAAATGGAGCGTAGATGGCGCATATCAGGTTTAACTGTTCATCACCAGGCCTGGAAAGACAGCTTACTTGAATATAAGGCTGAAATTGTGTCAGCTAGATCTGTTTATTTTTCTCAGTTAATTGTCAGCAACCAGAGAAATCCTAAACAACTGTTTCACTCAATTAATAAGCTGCTTAAAAATCACACCCTCTCTAATGTTCCTGCTTCAACTCACCGTTGTAATATGTTTTTGGAATTTTTTAGCACCAAAATTGATAATATACGTAACCACATTGTTTCCACTAATATTTCTGCTGCCTCCTCCTTAAAAATTCTCTCTAACTTTGCTATTCACAACTCCCAGTCTCTGTCTACTTTGGTTTCAAAACTGAAAGCCTCAACTTCAAGAGTTGATCCGATACCATCATGTCTTTTTAAATCATGTTTTGATTCCCTATCTCCTGTTGTTTTGAGAATCATTAATAACTCTCTGGGCACTGGTGTCGTATCGGCAGCACTTAAAACTGCTGCTGTCACCCCTGTACCAAAAACAAACAACATGGATTCTGATAATCTGAATAATTTTCGTCCCATCTCAAATCTTCCATTCCTTGCCAAAATTTTAGAACAAACCGTGGCTTCTCAACTGCTTTCTCATCTTTCCTCTAATGACCTTTTTGAGCCACTTCAGTCTGGATTCCGCAAACTCCACAGTACTGAAACAGCGTTAGTTAAGGTCACTAATGACTTGTTAATGGCTTCTGATTCTGGTCGTCTGTCTTTACTGATTCTTCTTGATCTTAGTGCCGCTTTTGACACTATAGATCATCCCATTTTAATCACCCGTTTACAGACTGTCTTTGGAGTTTCTGAAACTGCATTACAGTGGTTTAGGTCCTACCTCTCTGATCGCAAGCAATTTGTTGTGATGGGTGATTACAAGTCTGAGGTCGGTGTAGTGCACTCTGGTGTCCCCCAGGGATCAGTTTTGGGCCCTTTACTTTTTAATATTTACATCTTTCCACTTGGCCAACTTTTACGAACTCACGGTCTTAACTTTCACTTTTATGCCGATGACACTCAGATTTATATACATTCAAAACCTGATGTCAATATGCCCGTGTCTTTTCTTTCTCAATGTTTTGCTGAGATTAGAAAATGGATGTCTGAAAATGTTCTCTGTCTAAACAGTGACAAAACTGAAGTAATGCTTATTGGTTCACCTCATCAATTGCGTAAAGCAGAGTCCATAACCTTAAGTGTGGATGGCTCTGCTTTACAATTTCAAACTAAACTGAAAAATCTGGGGGTGATATTTGATGCCAACTAAACATTTGACCATCAGGTCCGTAACACAGTCAAAGCATCATTTTTTCATCTGAAAAACATTGCAAAAATACGTCCGATGTTGACTTTCTCTGTGGCAGAACAGTTAATCAACACTTTTGTTTTTTCACGCATTGATTACTGTAATGCATTGCTGGCTGGAGTTTCTAAAGCTACCCTGAGCAAATTACAGTTGGTACAAAATTCAGCTGCTAGAATTCTAACTAGGACCAGTGCAAGGGAGCATATCACTCCAATCCTTGAAAAATTGCACTGGCTACCTGTTAGTTTTCGTATTGATTTTAAAATTCTAATGCTCACGTATAAGGCCTTGAATAATTTGGCCCCTCGATATTTGTGTGAGCTTTTAACCCTCTATACGCCAACACGTGCTCCATGCTCCTCTGAAGCTGGTCTTTTAAATGTCCAAACAACACGGCTGAAAACTATGGGTGATCGGGCTTTTTCTTCTTTGGCTCCTAAGTTGTGGAATTCCCTGCCCTCTGAGATTAGGAATGCAGAATCCCTTAGTGTTTTTAAATCTTTACTTAAAACATATTATTTTAGGATAGCTTTTATGTGATTCATTTGTCTATTTTGTTTATTTTTTACTGCCTGCAATGTTATGTGTTTTTTAATTCATATTTTTATGTAAAGTGCTTTGAGATGTAACATTTAAAGGCGCTATATAAAATAAAGTTTATTATTAGGGGCCAAGCACCGAAGGTGCGGGCACCTATTGTAATCGTTAGATTTCTTATTATTATTATTCCGCCATTGAAGTCTATGGCAGCCCATAGAACCGCTTGCGGGAAAGTTGTGAAATTTGGCACACAGCTAGAGGACAGACCCAGCATTAACCACACCAATTTTGGAATTTCTAAAACAATCCCTCTAGCGCCACCACCTGTCCAAATTTTGACTCATATTTTTGCTAATAACTTTTGAACCATAAGGGCTAGAAACAAAATTCTTGTTTCCTCTGATTCCTTGGCTCAAGCCAATTCGATTGCACCCTATGACGTTATTTTCCGTCATAATAATTTTCCCGCCATTTTTAATTAACCGAAAAACCTACTTTTGCGAACTCCTCCTAGGCCTTTGCTCCAATTTGCACGAAAATTGAACCAGATCATCTTCAGACTTTGCTGACAAAAGCGTATTAGACTCGAAATGATTAGTCAAATTGTTATTGAATAACGCTCAAATGAAATCGACAAAGTGCCCACAAAAATGAAAGTCAGGCTCTATCTCCGCAAAGCTTTAGCATATTCTAACCAAACTTGGGGTGTGTTATGCCAACCATGACCCGAGGCTGCCTGCAGCGTTTCGGCGCAGTGCCACCTAGTGGTCCAGAGATACAAACATTTTATATTTTTGATTATAACTTAAGAACGCTGTAGCCAAATATCACAAAACTGGTCTCTTTAGAGTCGGGGCATCACGCCGAGCCATGCCATACCCAATTTTACCATATCAACCATTTTGGGTGTCGGCCATTTTGAATTTTGTCGCAAAGTGCTATTTTTTACAAACGCATTGCCGTATCGTTACGAAACTCGGCGTGTGTCTTCGTCACCAAGCCCTGAAAGTACTCAAAAAGTTTCAAGACAGCGCCACCTTGTGGACAAAAGTTATAATGAATTTTCCAATAATGCTAATAACTTTTGATTAAATTTGACTATTGTCATAAAAATGGTTTCAATATATTCCTTAGGTCATGCCAAAAACATAGATTCCAATTTTGCTATATTTAGCCAAACATTCTGTTAGCCATTTTGATTTCCTTCAGAAACCTACTTTTTCAAACTCCTCCTAGACCATTTGCCTTATTTTCACCAAAATCGAATCGTAACATCTTCAGACCATGACAGCAAAAAGTTATTAATTTCATGTCAACAGACAAAACCGTTTTCATATACTGCAGCGACAAATTTGAGCCATGATGCCAAAATGACTCTTGAGGCTGTATCTCTGCAATGCTTTGACATAATGACACCAAACTTTGCCTTTGTCATTGTCATCTCACTCTGACCACACCACATCAATTTCGTTACTGCGCCACCTATTGGTCAAAAGTGACAAACCATTAAATCATATTATTAGTGACTGTATATGTGATTTTTCAGCCATTTTTGCCTAAAATCATCTTAAAATGCCTTTAATTGCTCATTGTTGCAGTTGGTCTAACCCTCCCAGCCATGTTGGCATGTCTTGTCTTCTTCTTTGCGCTTGGCCCCGTTAATGGCTGCTCGCAGCTATATTTATTATTATTATTATTCCGCCGAAAGTCTATGGCAGCCCATAGAACCGCTTGCGGGAAAGTTGTGAAATTTGGCACACAGATAGAGGACAGTCCCAGCATTAACCACACCAATTTTGGAATCTCTAAAACAATCCCTCTAGCGCCACCACCTGTCCAAAGTTTGACTCATATTTTTGCTAATAACTTTTGAACCATAAGGGCTAGAAACAAAATTATTTTTTCCTCTGATTCCTTGGCTCAAGCCGATTCGATTGCACCCTATGACGTCACTTTCCGTCATAATAATTTTCCCGCCATTTTTAATTAACCGAAAAAACTACTTTTGCAAACTCCTCCTAGGCCGTTGCTCCAATTTGCACGAAAATTGAACCAGATCATCTTCAGACTCTGCTGACAAAAGCGTATTAGACTCGAGATGATTAGTCAAACGGTTATTGAACAACGCTCAAATTAAATCGACAAAGTGCATGCAAAAATGAAAGTCAGGCTTTATCTCCGAAACACTTTAGCATATTCTTACCAAACTTGGTGTGTGTTATGCCACCCATGACCTGAGGCTGCCTGCAGCGTTTCGGCGCAGTGCCACCTAGTGGTCCAGAGATACAGAAATTGGATATTTTGGATTATAACTTAAGAACGCTTTAGCCAAATATCACAAAACTGGTCTCTTTAGAGTCGGGGCATCACGCCGAGTCAAACCATACCCAATTTTCCCATATCAACCATTTTGGGCGTCGGCCATTTTTAATTTTGTCAGAAAGTGCTATGTTTTACAAACGCATTGGCGTATCATTACGAAACTCGGTGTGTGTCTTTGTCACCAAGCCCTGAAAGTACACAAAAAGTTTCAAGGCAGCGCCACCTTGTGGACAAAAGTTATAGTGAATTTTCCAATAATGCTAATAACTTTTGATTAAATTTGACTATTGTCATAAAAATGGTTTCAATATATTCCTTGGGTCATGCCAAGAACATAGATCCCAATTTTGCCATATTTGGCCAAACATTCTGTTCGCCATTTTGATTTCCTTCAGAAACCTACTTTTTCGAACTCCTCCTAGACTATTTGCCTGATTTTCACCAAAATTGAATCGTAACATCTTCAGACCATGACAGCAAAAAGTTATTAATTTCGTGTCAACAAACAAAACCGTTTTCATATACTGCAGCGACAAAGTTGAGCCATGATGCCAAAATGACTCTTGAGGCTGTATCTCTGCAATGCTTTGACATACTGACACCAAACTTTGCCTTTGTCATTGTCATCTCACTCTGACCGCACCACATCAATTTCGTTACTGCGCTACCTATTGGTCAAAAGTGACAAACCATTAAATCATATTATTAGTGACTGTATATATGATTTTTCAGCCATTTTTGCCTAAAATCATCTTAAAATGCCTTTAATTGCTCATTGTTTCAGTTGGTCTAACCCTCCCAGCCATGGTGGCATGTCTTGTCTTGTTCTTTGCGCTTGGCCCCGTTAATTAGGGGCCAAGCACCGAAGGTGCGGGCACCTATTGAAATCGTTAGATTTCTTATTATTATTATTCCGCCACAAAGTCTATGGCAGCCCATAGAACCGCTTGCGGGAAAGTTGTGAAATTTGGCACACAAATAGAGGACAGTCCCAGCATTAACCACACCAATTTTGGAATCTCTAAAACAATCCCTCTAGCGCCACCACCTGTCCAAAGTTTGACTCATGTTTTTGCTAATAACTTTTGAACCATAAGGGCTAGAAAAAAAATTATTTTTTCCTCTGATTCCTTGGCTCAAGCCGATTCGATTGCACCCTATGACGTCACTTTCCGTCATAATAATTTTCCCGCCATTTTTAATTAACCGAAAAAACTACTTTTGCGAACTCCTCCTAGGCCGTTGCTCCAATTTGCACGAAAATTGAACCAGATCATCTTCAGACTCTGCTGACAAAAGCGTATTAGACTCGAGATGATTAGTCAAACTGTTATTGAACAACGCTCGAATTAAATCGACAAAGTGCTTGCAAAAATGAAAGTCAGGCTTTATCTCCGAAACACTTTAGCATATTCTTACCAAACTTGGTGTGTGTTATGCCACCCATGACCTGAGGCTGCCTGCAGCGTTTCGGCGCAGTGCCACCTAGTGGTCCAGAGATACAGAAATTGGATATTTTGGATTATAACTTAAGAACGCTTTAGCCAAATATCACAAAACTGGTCTCTTTAGAGTCGGGGCATCACGCCGAGTCAAACCATACCCAATTTTCCCATATCAACCATTTTGGGCGTCGGCCATTTTTAATTTTGTCAGAAAGTGCTATGTTTTACAAACGCATTGGCGTATCATTACGAAACTCGGTGTGTGTCTTTGTCACCAAGCCCTGAAAGTACACAAAAAGTTTCAAGGCAGCGCCACCTTGTGGACAAAAGTTATAGTGAATTTTCCAATAATGCTAATAACTTTTGATTAAATTTGACTATTGTCATAAAAATGGTTTCAATATATTCCTTGGGTCATGCCAAGAACATAGATCCCAATTTTGCCATATTTGGCCAAACATTCTGTTCGCCATTTTGATTTCCTTCAGAAACCTACTTTTTCGAACTCCTCCTAGACTATTTGCCTGATTTTCACCAAAATTGAATCGTAACATCTTCAGACCATGACAGCAAAAAGTTATTAATTTCGTGTCAACAAACAAAACCGTTTTCATATACTGCAGCGACAAAGTTGAGCCATGATGCCAAAATGACTCTTGAGGCTGTATCTCTGCAATGCTTTGACATACTGACACCAAACTTTGCCTTTGTCATTGTCATCTCACTCTGACCGCACCACATCAATTTCGTTACTGCGCTACCTATTGGTCAAAAGTGACAAACCATTAAATCATATTATTAGTGACTGTATATATGATTTTTCAGCCATTTTTGCCTAAAATCATCTTAAAATGCCTTTAATTGCTCATTGTTTCAGTTGGTCTAACCCTCCCAGCCATGGTGGCATGTCTTGTCTTGTTCTTTGCGCTTGGCCCCGTTAATTAGGGGCCAAGCACCGAAGGTGCGGGCACCTATTGAAATCGTTAGATTTCTTATTATTATTATTCCGCCACAAAGTCTATGGCAGCCCATAGAACCGCTTGCGGGAAAGTTGTGAAATTTGGCACACAAATAGAGGACAGTCCCAGCATTAACCACACCAATTTTGGAATCTCTAAAACAATCCCTCTAGCGCCACCACCTGTCCAAAGTTTGACTCATGTTTTTGCTAATAACTTTTGAACCATAAGGGCTAGAAAAAAAATTATTTTTTCCTCTGATTCCTTGGCTCAAGCCGATTCGATTGCACCCTATGACGTCACTTTCCGTCATAATAATTTTCCCGCCATTTTTAATTAACCGAAAAAACTACTTTTGCGAACTCCTCCTAGGCCGTTGCTCCAATTTGCACGAAAATTGAACCAGATCATCTTCAGACTCTGCTGACAAAAGCGTATTAGACTCGAGATGATTAGTCAAACTGTTATTGAACAACGCTCGAATTAAATCGACAAAGTGCTTGCAAAAATGAAAGTCAGGCTTTATCTCCGAAACACTTTAGCATATTCTTACCAAACTTGGTGTGTGTTATGCCAACCATGACCTGAGGCTGCCTGCAGCGTTTCGGCGCAGTGCCACCTAGTGGTCCAGAGATACAGAAATTGGATATTTTGGATTATAACTTAAGAACGCTTTAGCCAAATATCACAAAACTGGTCTCTTTAGAGTCGGGGCATCACGCCGAGTCAAACCATACCCAATTTTCCCATATCAACCATTTTGGGCGTCGGCCATTTTTAATTTTGTCAGAAAGTGCTATGTTTTACAAACGCATTGGCGTATCGTTACGAAACTCAGTGTGTGTCTTTGTCACCAAGCCCTGAAAGTACACAAAAAGTTTCAAGGCAGCACCACCTTGTGGACAAAAGTTATAGTGAATTTTCCAATAATGCTAATAACTTTTGATTAAATTTGACTATTGTCATAAAAATGGTTTCAATATATTCCTTGGGTCATGCCAAGAACATAGATCCCAATTTTGCCATATTTGGCCAAACATTCTGTTCGCCATTTTGATTTCCTTCAGAAACCTACTTTTTCGAACTCCTCCTAGTCTATTTGCCTGATTTTCACCAAAATCGAATCGTAACATCTTCAGACTATTACAGCAAAAAGTTATTAATTTCGTGTCAACAGACAAAACCGTTTTCATATACTGCAGCGACAAAGTTGAGCCATGATGCCAAAATGACTCTTGAGGCTGTATCTCTGCACTGCTTTGACATAATGACACCAAACTTTGCCTTTGTCATTGTCATCTCACTCTGACCACACCACATCAATTTCGTTACTGCGCCACCTATTGGTCAAAAGTGACAAACCATTAAATCATATTATTAGTGACTGTATATATGATTTTTCAGGCATTAAGGCCTAAAATCATCTTAAAATGCCTTTAATTGCTCATTGTTGCAGTTGGTCTCACCCTCCCAGCCGTGTTGGCATGTTATATTGGCTTATTTGCGCTTGGCCCCGTTAATGGCTGCTCGCAGCTATATTTAGGGGCCAAGCACCGAAGGTGCAGGCACCTATTGTAATCGTTAGATTTCTTATTATTATTATTCCGCCACGAAGTCTATGGCAGCCCATAGAACCGCTTGCGGGAAAGTTGTGAAATTTGGCACACAGATAGAGGACAGTCCCAGCATTAACCACACCAATTTTGGAATCTCTAAAACAATCCCTCTAGCGCCACCACCTGTCCAAAGTTTGACTCATGTTTTTGCTAATAACTTTTGAACCATAAGGGCTAGAAACAAAATTCTTTTTTCCTCTGATTCCTTGGCTCAAGCCGATTCGATTGCACCCTATGACGTCACTTTCCGTCATAATAATTTTCCCGCCATTTTTAATTAACCGAAAAAACTACTTTTGCGAACTCCTCCTAGGCCGTTGCTCCAATTTGCACGAAAATTGAACCAGATCATCTTCAGACTCTGCTGACAAAAGCGTATTAGACTCGAGATGATTAGTCAAATTGTTATTGAACAACGCTCGAATTAAATCGACAAAGTGCATGCAAAAATGAAAGTCAGGCTTTATCTCCGAAACACTTTAGCAAATTCTTACCAAACTTGGTGTGTGTTATGCCAACCATGACCTGAGGCTGCCTGCAGCGTTTCGGCGCAGTGCCACCTAGTGGTCCAGAGCTACAGAAATTGGATATTTTGGATTATAACTTAAGAACGCTTTAGCCAAATATCACAAAACTGGTCTCTTTAGAGTCGGGGCATCACGCCGAGTCAAACCATACCCAATTTTCCCATATCAACCATTTTGGGCGTCTGCCATTTTTAATTTTGTCAGAAAGTGCTATGTTTTACAAACGCATTGGCGTATCGTTACGAAACTCGGTGTGTGTCTTTGTCACCAAGCCCTGAAAGTACACAAAAAGTTTCAAGGCAGCGCCACCTTGTGGACAAAAGTTATAGTGAATTTTCCAATAATGCTAATAACTTTTGATTAAATTTGACTATTGTCATAAAAATGGTTTCAATATATTCCTTGGGTCATGCCAAGAACATAGATCCCAATTTTGCCATATTTGGCCAAACATTCTGTTCGCCATTTTGATTTCCTTCAGAAACCTACTTTTTCGAACTCCTCCTAGTCTATTTGCCTGATTTTCACCAAAATCGAATCGTAACATCTTCAGACTATTACAGCAAAAAGTTATTAATTTCGTGTCAACAGACAAAACCGTTTTCATATACTGCAGCGACAAAGTTGAGCCATGATGCCAAAATGACTCTTGAGGCTGTATCTCTGCACTGCTTTGACATAATGACACCAAACTTTGCCTTTGTCATTGTCATCTCACTCTGACCACACCACATCAATTTCGTTACTGCGCCACCTATTGGTCAAAAGTGACAAACCATTAAATCATATTATTAGTGACTGTATATATGATTTTTCAGGCATTAAGGCCTAAAATCATCTTAAAATGCCTTTAATTGCTCATTGTTGCAGTTGGTCTCACCCTCCCAGCCGTGTTGGCATGTTATATTGGCTTATTTGCGCTTGGCCCCGTTAATGGCTGCTCGCAGCTATATTTATTATTATTATTCCGCCGAAAGTCTATGGCAGCCCATAGAACCGCTTGCGGGAAAGTTGTGAAATTTGGCACACAGATAGAGGACAGTCCCAGCATTAACCACACCAATTTTGGAATCTCTAAAACAATCCCTCTAGCGCCACCACCTGTCCAAAGTTTGACTCATGTTTTTGCTAATAACTTTTGAACCATAAGGGCTAGAAACAAAATTCTTTTTTCCTCTGATTCCTTGGCTCAAGCCGATTCGATTGCACCCTATGACGTCACTTTCCGTCATAATAATTTTCCCGCCATTTTTAATTAACCGAAAAAACTACTTTTGCGAACTCCTCCTAGGCCGTTGCTCCAATTTGCACGAAAATTGAGCCAGATCATCTTCAGACTCTGTTGACAAAAGCGTATTAGACTCGAGATGATTAGTCAAACTGTTATTGAACAACGCTCAAATTAATTTGACAAAGTGCACGCAAAAATGAAAGTCAGGCTTTATCTCTGAAACACTTTAGCATATTCTTACCAAACTTGGTGTGTGTTATGCCAACCATGACTTGAGGCTGCTTGCAGCGTTTCGGCGCAGTGCCACCTAGTGGTCCAGAGATACAGAAATTTGATATTTTTGATTATAACTTAAGAACGCTTTAGCCAAATATCACAAAACTGGTCTCTTTAGAGTCGGGGCATCACGCCGAGTCAAACCATACCCAATTTTCCCATATCAACCATTTTGGGCGTCGGCCATTTTTAATTTTGTCAGAAAGTGCTATGTTTTACAAACGCATTGGCGTATCGTTACGAAACTCGGTGTGTGTCTTTGTCACCAAGCCCTGAAAGTACACAAAAAGTTTCAAGGCAGCGCCAACTTGTGGACAAAAGTTATAGTGAATTTGCCAATAATGCTAATAACTTTTGATTAAATTTGACTATTGTCATAAAAATGGTTTCAATATATTCCTTGGGTCATGCCAAAAACATAGATCCCAATTTTGCCATATTTGGCCAAACATTCTGTTCGCCATTTTGATTTCCTTCAGAAACCTACTTTTTCGAACTCCTCCTAGACTATTTGCCTGATTTTCACCAAAATCGAATCGTAACATCTTCAGACCATGACAGCAAAAAGTTATTAATTTCGTGTCAACAAACAAAACCGTTTTCATATACTGCAGCGACAAAGTTGAGCCATGATGCCAAAATGACTCTTGAGGCTGTATCTCTGCAATGCTTCGACATACTGACACCAAACTTTGCCTTTGTCATTGTCATCTCACTCTGACCACACCACATCAATTTCGTTACTGCGCTACCTATTGGTCAAAAGTGACAAACCATTAAATCATATTATTAGTGACTGTATATATGATTTTTCAGCCATTTTTGCCTAAAATCATCTTAAAATGCCTTTAATTGCTCATTGTTTCAGTTGGTCTAACCCTCCCAGCCGTGTTGGCATGTCTTGTCTTGTTCTTTGCGCTTGGCCCCGTTAATGGCTGCTCGCAGCTATATTTATTATTATTATTATTCCGCCGAAAGTCTATGGCAGCCCATAGAACCGCTTGCGGGAAAGTTGTGAAATTTGGCACACAGATAGAGGACAGTCCCAGCATTAACCACACCAATTTTGGAATCTCTAAAACAATCCCTCTAGCGCCACCACCTGTCCAAAGTTTGACTCATGTTTTTGCTAATAACTTTTGAACCATAAGGGCTAGAAACAAAATTCTTTTTTCCTCTGATTCCTTGGCTCAAGCCGATTCGATTGCACCCTATGACGTCACTTTCCGTCATAATAATTTTCCCGCCATTTTTAATTAACCGAAAAAACTACTTTTGCAAACTCCTCCTAGGCCGTTGCTCCAATTTGCACGAAAATTGAACCAGATCATCTTCAGACTCTGCTGACAAAAGCGTATTAGACTCGAGATGATTAGTCAAACTGTTATTGAACAACGCTCGAATTAAATCGACAAAGTGCATGCAAAAATGAAAGTCAGGCTTTATCTCCGAAACACTTTAGCATATTCTTACCAAACTTGGTGTGTGTTATGCCAACCATGACCTGAGGCTGCCTGCAGCGTTTCGGCGCAGTGCCACCTAGTGGTCCAGAGATACAGAAATTGGATATTTTGGATTATAACTTAAGAACGCTTTAGCCAAATATCACAAAACTGGTCTCTTTAGAGTCGGGGCATCACGCCGAGTCAAACCATACCCAATTTTCCCATATCAACCATTTTGGGCGTCGGCCATTTTTAATTTTGTCAGAAAGTGCTATGTTTTACAAACGCATTGGCGTATCGTTACGAAACTCGGTGTGTGTCTTTGTCACCAAGCCCTGAAAGTACACAAAAAGTTTCAAGGCAGCGCCACCTTGTGGACAAAAGTTATAGTGAATTTTCCAATAATGCTAATAACTTTTGATTAAATTTGACTATTGTCATAAAAATGGTTTCAATATATTCCTTGGGTCATGCCAAGAACATAGATCCCAATTTTGCCATATTTGGCCAAACATTCTGTTCGCCATTTTGATTTCCTTCAGAAACCTACTTTTTCGAACTCCTCCTAGACCATTTGCCTGATTTTCACCAAAATTGAATCGTACCATCTTCAGACCATGACAGCAAAAAGTTATTAATTTCGTGTCAACAGACAAAACCGTTTTCATATACTGCAGCGACAAAGTTGAGCCATGATGCCAAAATGACTCTTGAGGCTGTATCTCTGCAATGCTTTGACATAATGACACCAAACTTTGCCTTTGTCATTGTCATCTCACTCTGACCACACCACATCAATTTCGTTACTGCGCTACCTATTGGTCAAAAGTGACAAACCATTAAATCATATTATTAGTGACTGTATATATGATTTTTCAGCCATTTTTGCCTAAAATCATCTTAAAATGCCTTTAATTGCTCATTGTTTCAGTTGGTCTAACCCTCCCAGCCATGGTGGCATGTCTTGTCTTGTTCTTTGCGCTTGGCCCCGTTAATGGCTGCTCGCAGCTATATTTAGGGGCCAAGCACCGAAGGTGCGGGCACCTATTGAAATCGTTAGATTTCTTATTATTATTATTCCGCCGAAAGTCTATGGCAGCCCATAGAACCGCTTGCGGGAAAGTTGTGAAATTTGGCACACAGATAGAGGACAGTCCCAGCATTAACCACACCAATTTTGGAATCTCTAAAACAATCCCTCTAGCGCCACCACCTGTCCAAAGTTTGACTCATGTTTTTGCTAATAACTTTTGAACCATAAGGGCTAGAAACAAAATTCTTTTTTCCTCTGATTCCTTGGCTCAAGCCGATTCGATTGCACCCTATGACGTCACTTTCCGTCATAATAATTTTCCCGCCATTTTTAATTAACCGAAAAAACTACTTTTGCGAACTCCTCCTAGGCCGTTGCTCCAATTTGCACGAAAATTGAGCCAGATCATCTTCAGACTCTGCTGACAAAAGCGTATTAGACTCGAGATGATTAGTCAAACTGTTATTGAACAACGCTCAAATTAATTTGACAAAGTGCATGCAAAAATGAAAGTCAGGCTTTATCTCTGAAACACTTTACCATATTCTTACCAAACTTGGTGTGTGTTATGCCAACCATGACTTGAGGCTGCTTGCAGCGTTTCGGCGCAGTGCCACCTAGTGGTCCAGAGATACAGAAATTTGATATTTTTGATTATAACTTAAGAACGCTTTAGCCAAATATCACAAAACTGGTCTCTTTAGAGTCGGGGCATCACGCCGAGTCAAACCATACCCAATTTTCCCATATCAACCATTTTGGGCGTCGGCCATTTTTAATTTTGTCAGAAAGTGCTATGTTTTACAAACGCATTGGCGTATCGTTACGAAACTCGGTGTGTGTCTTTGTCACCAAGCCCTGAAAGTACACAAAAAGTTTCAAGGCAGCGCCAACTTGTGGACAAAAGTTATAGTGAATTTGCCAATAATGCTAATAACTTTTGATTAAATTTGACTATTGTCATAAAAATGGTTTCAATATATTCCTTGGGTCATGCCAAAAACATAGATCCCAATTTTGCCATATTTGGCCAAACATTCTGTTCGCCATTTTGATTTCCTTCAGAAACCTACTTTTTCGAACTCCTCCTAGACTATTTGCCTGATTTTCACCAAAATCGAATCGTAACATCTTCAGACCATGACAGCAAAAAGTTATTAATTTCGTGTCAACAAACAAAACCGTTTTCATATACTGCAGCGACAAAGTTGAGCCATGATGCCAAAATGACTCTTGAGGCTGTATCTCTGCAATGCTTCGACATACTGACACCAAACTTTGCGTTTGTCATTGTCATCTCACTCTGACCACACCACATCAATTTCGTTACTGCGCTACCTATTGGTCAAAAGTGACAAACCATTAAATCATATTATTAGTGACTGTATATATGATTTTTCAGCCATTTTTGCCTAAAATCATCTTAAAATGCCTTTAATTGCTCATTGTTTCAGTTGGTCTAACCCTCCCAGCCATGGTGGCATGTCTTGTCTTGTTCTTTGCGCTTGGCCCCGTTAATGGCTGCTCGTTATTAGGGGCCAAGCACCGAAGGTGCAGGCACCTATTGTAATCGTTGGATTTCTTATTATTATTATTCCGCCACGAAGTCTATGGCAGCCCATAGAACCGCTTGTGGGAAAGTTATGAAATTTGGCACACATATAGAAGACAGGCCCAGCATTAACCACACCAATTTTGGAATCTCTAAAACAATCCCTCTAGCGCCACCACCTGTCCAAAGTTTGACTCATATTTGTGCTAATAACTTTTGAACCATAAGGGCTAGAAACAAAATTCTTTTTTCCTCTGATTCCTTGGCTCAAGCCAATTCGATTGCATCCTATGACGTCATTTTCCGTCATAATAATTTTCCCGCCATTTTTATTTAACCGAATAACCTACTTTTGCAAACTCCTCCTAGGCCATTGCTCCAATTTGCACGAAAATTGAACCAGATCATCTTCAGACTCTGCTGAACAAACCGTATTAGACTCGAGATGATTAGTCAAATTCTTATTGAATAACGCTCGAACGAAATCGACAAAGTGCACACAAAAATGAAAGTTAGGCTCTATCTCCGCAACGCTTTAGCATATTCTAACCAAACTTGGTGTGTGTTATGCCACCCATGACCTGAGGTTTCTTGCAGCGTTTCGGCGCAGTGCCACCTAGTGGTCCAGAGATACAGAAATTTGATATTTTTGATTATAACTTAAGAACGCTTTAGCCAAATATCACAAAACTGGTCTCTTTAGAGTCGGGGCATCACGCCGAGCCATGCCATATCCAATTTTCCCATATCAACCATTTTGGGCGTCGGCCATTTTGAATTTTGTCACAAAGTGCTATGTTTTACAAACGCATTGGCGTATCGTTACGAAACTCGGTGTGTGTCTTTGTCACCAAGCCCTGAAAGTACACAAAAAGTTTCAAGGCAGCGCCACCTTGTGGACAAAAGTTATAGTGAATTTTCCAATAATGCTAATAACTTTTGATTAAATTTGACTATTGTCATAAAAATGGTTTTACTAGATTCCTTGGGTGATGCCAAGAACATAGATCCCAATTTTGCCATTTTTGGCCAAACATTCTGTTCGCCATTTTGATTTCCTTCAGAAACCTACTTTTTCGAACTCCTCCTAGACTATTTGCCTGATTTTCACCAAAATCAAATCGTAACATCTTCAGACCATGACAGCAAAAAGTTATTAATTTCATGTCAACAGACAAAACCGTTTTCATATACTGCAGCGACAAAGTTGAGCCATGATGCCAAAATGACTCTTGAGGCTGTATCTCTGCAATGCTTTGACATAATGACACCAAACTTTGCCTTTGTCATCGTCATCTCACTCTGACCACACCACATCAATTTCGTTACTGCGCCACCTATTGGTCAAAAGTGACAAACCATTAAATCATATTATTAGTGACTGTATATATGATTTTTCAGCCATTAATGCCTAAAATCATCTTAAAATGCCTTTAATTGCTCATTGTTGAAGTCGGTCTCAACCTCCCAGCCGTGTTGGCATGTTATATTGGCTTATTTGCGCTTGGCCCCGTTAATGGCTGCTCGCAGCTATATTTATTATTATTATTATTATTCCGCCGAAAGTCTATGGCAGCCCATAGAACCGCTTGCGGGAAAGTTGTGAAATTTGGCACACAGATAGAGGACAGTCCCAGCATTAACCACACCAATTTTGGAATCTCTAAAACAATCCCTCTAGCGCCACCACCTGTCCAAAGTTTGACTCATGTTTTTGCTAATAACTTTTGAACCATAAGGGCTAGAAACAAAATTCTTTTTTCCTCTGATTCCTTGGCTCAAGCCGATTCGATTGCACCCTATGACGTCACTTTCCGTCATAATAATTTTCCCGCCATTTTTAATTAACCGAAAAAACTACTTTTGCGAACTCCTCCTAGGCCGTTGCTCCAATTTGCAGGAAAATTGAACCAGATCATCTTCAGACTCTGCTGACAAAAGCGTATTAGACTCGAGATGATTAGTCAAAACTGTTATTGAACAACGCTCGAATTAAATCGACAAAGTGCATGCAAAAATGAAAGTCAGGCTTTATCTCCGAAACACTTTAGCATATTCTAACCAAACTTGGTGTGTGTTATGCCAACCATGACTTGAGGCTGCCTGCAGCGTTTCGGCGCAGTGCCACCTAGTGGTCCAGAGATACAGAAATTGGATATTTTGGATTATAACTTAAGAACGCTTTAGCCAAATATCACAAAACTGGTCTCTTTAGAGTCGGGGCATCATGCCGAGTCAAACCATACCCAATTTTCCCATATCAACCATTTTGGGCGTCGGCCATTTTTAATTTTGTCAGAAAGTGCTATGTTTTACAAACGCATTGGCGTATCGTTACGAAACTCGGTGTGTGTCTTTGTCACCAAGCCCTGAAAGTACACAAAAAGTTTCAAGGCAGCGCCACCTTGTGGACAAAAGTTATAGTGAATTTTCCAATAATGCTAATAACTTTTGATTAAATTTGACTATTGTCATAAAAATGGTTTCAATATATTCCTTGGGTCATGCCAAGAACATAGATCCCAATTTTGCCATATTTGGCCAAACATTCTGTTCGCCATTTTGATTTCCTTCAGAAACCTACTTTTTCGAACTCCTCCTAGTCTATTTGCCTGATTTTCACCAAAATCGAATCGTAACATCTTCAGACTATTACAGCAAAAAGTTATTAATTTCGTGTCAACAGACAAAACCGTTTTCATATACTGCAGCGACAAAGTTGAGCCATGATGCCAAAATGACTCTTGAGGCTGTATCTCTGCAATGCTTCGACATACTGACACCAAACTTTGCCTTTGTCATTGTCATCTCACTCTGACCGCACCACATCAATTTCGTTACTGCGCTACCTATTGGTCAAAAGTGACAAACCATTAAATCATATTATTAGTGACTGTATATATGATTTTTCAGCCATTTTTGCCTAAAATCATCTTAAAATGCCTTTAATTGCTCATTGTTTCAGTTGGTCTAACCCTCCCAGCCATGGTGGCATGTCTTGTCTTGTTCTTTGCGCTTGGCCCCGTTAATGGCTGCTCGCAGCTATATTTAGGGGCCAAGCACCGAAGGTGCGGGCACCTATTGAAATCGTTCGATTTCTTATTATTATTATTAGGGGCCAAGCACCGAAGGTGCAGGCACCTATTGTAATCGTTAGATTTCTTATTATTATTATTCCGCCACAAAGTCTATGGCAGCCCATAGAACCGCTTGCGGGAAAGTTGTGAAATTTGGCACACAAATAGAGGACAGTCCCAGCATTAACCACACCAATTTTGGAATCTCTAAAACAATCCCTCTAGCGCCACCACCTGTCCAAAGTTTGACTCATGTTTTTGCTAATAACTTTTGAACCATAAGGGCTAGAAAAAAAATTATTTTTTCCTCTGATTCCTTGGCTCAAGCCGATTCGATTGCACCCTATGACGTCACTTTCCGTCATAATAATTTTCCCGCCATTTTTAATTAACCGAAAAAACTACTTTTGCGAACTCCTCCTAGGCCGTTGCTCCAATTTGCACGAAAATTGAACCAGATCATCTTCAGACTCTGCTGACAAAAGCGTATTAGACTCGAGATGATTAGTCAAACTGTTATTGAACAACGCCCGAATTAAATCGACAAAGTGCTTGCAAAAATGAAAGTCAGGCTTTATCTCCGAAACACTTTAGCATATTCTTACCAAACTTGGTGTGTGTTATGCCAACCATGACCTGAGGCTGCCTGCAGCGTTTCGGCGCAGTGCCACCTAGTGGTCCAGAGATACAGAAATTGGATATTTTGGATTATAACTTAAGAACGCTTTAGCCAAATATCACAAAACTGGTCTCTTTAGAGTCGGGGCATCACGCCGAGTCAAACCATACCCAATTTTCCCATATCAACCATTTTGGGCGTCGGCCATTTTTAATTTTGTCAGAAAGTGCTATGTTTTACAAACGCATTGGCGTATCGTTACGAAACTCAGTGTGTGTCTTTGTCACCAAGCCCTGAAAGTACACAAAAAGTTTCAAGGCAGCGCCACCTTGTGGACAAAAGTTATAGTGAATTTTCCAATAATGCTAATAACTTTTGATTAAATTTGACTATTGTCATAAAAATGGTTTCAATATATTCCTTGGGTCATGCCAAGAACATAGATCCCAATTTTGCCATATTTGGCCAAACATTCTGTTCGCCATTTTGATTTCCTTCAGAAACCTACTTTTTCGAACTCCTCCTAGTCTATTTGCCTGATTTTCACCAAAATCGAATCGTAACATCTTCAGACTATTACAGCAAAAAGTTATTAATTTCGTGTCAACAGACAAAACCGTTTTCATATACTGCAGCGACAAAGTTGAGCCATGATGCCAAAATGACTCTTGAGGCTGTATCTCTGCACTGCTTTGACATAATGACACCAAACTTTGCCTTTGTCATTGTCATCTCACTCTGACCACACCACATCAATTTCGTTACTGCGCCACCTATTGGTCAAAAGTGACAAACCATTAAATCATATTATTAGTGACTGTATATATGATTTTTCAGGCATTAAGGCCTAAAATCATCTTAAAATGCCTTTAATTGCTCATTGTTGCAGTTGGTCTCACCCTCCCAGCCGTGTTGGCATGTTATATTGGCTTATTTGCGCTTGGCCCCGTTAATGGCTGCTCGCAGCTATATTTAGGGGCCAAGCACCGAAGGTGCAGGCACCTATTGTAATCGTTAGATTTCTTATTATTATTATTCCGCCACGAAGTCTATGGCAGCCCATAGAACCGCTTGCGGGAAAGTTGTGAAATTTGGCACACAGATAGAGGACAGTCCCAGCATTAACCACACCAATTTTGGAATCTCTAAAACAATCCCTCTAGCGCCACCACCTGTCCAAAGTTTGACTCATGTTTTTGCTAATAACTTTTGAACCATAAGGGCTAGAAACAAAATTCTTTTTTCCTCTGATTCCTTGGCTCAAGCCGATTCGATTGCACCCTATGACGTCACTTTCCGTCATAATAATTTTCCCGCCATTTTTAATTAACCGAAAAAACTACTTTTGCGAACTCCTCCTGGGCCGTTGCTCCAACTTGCACGAAAATTAAACCAGATCATCTTCAGACTCTGCTGACAAAAGCGTATTAGACTCGAGATGATTAGTCAAACTGTTATTGAACAACGCTCGAATTAAATCGACAAAGTGCATGCAAAAATGAAAGTCAGGCTTTATCTCCGAAACACTTTAGCATATTCTTACCAAACTTGGTGTGTGTTATGCCAACCATGACCTGAGGCTGCCTGCAGCGTTTCGGCGCAGTGCCACCTAGTGGTCCAGAGATACAGAAATTGGATATTTTGGATTATAACTTAAGAACGCTTTAGCCAAATATCACAAAACTGGTCTCTTTAGAGTCGGGGCATCACGCCGAGTCAAACCATACCCAATTTTCCCATATCAACCATTTTGGGCGTCGGCCATTTTTAATTTTGTCAGAAAGTGCTATGTTTTACAAACGCATTGGCGTATCGTTACGAAACTCGGTGTGTGTCTTTGTCACCAAGCCCTGAAAGTACACAAAAAGATTCAAGGCAGCGCCACCTTGTGGACAAAAGTTATAGTGAATTTTCCAATAATGCTAATAACTTTTGATTAAATTTGACTATTGTCATAAAAATGGTTTCAATATATTCCTTGGGTCATGCCAAAAACATAGATCCCAATTTTGCCATATTTGGCCAAACATTCTGTTCGCCATTTTGATTTCCTTCAGAAACCTACTTTTTCGAACTCCTCCTAGTCTATTTGCCTGATTTTCACCAAAATCGAATCGTAACATCTTCAGACTATTACAGCAAAAAGTTATTAATTTCGTGTCAACAGACAAAACCGTTTTCATATACTGCAGCGACAAAGTTGAGCCATGATGCCAAAATGACTCTTGAGGCTGTATCTCTGCACTGCTTTGACATAATGACACCAAACTTTGCCTTTGTCATTGTCATCTCACTCTGACCACACCACATCAATTTCGTTACTGCGCCACCTATTGGTCAAAAGTGACAAACCATTAAATCATATTATTAGTGACTGTATATATGATTTTTCAGCCATTAAGGCCTAAAATCATCTTAAAATGCCTTTAATTGCTCATTGTTGCAGTTGGTCTCACCCTCCCAGCCGTGTTGGCATGTTATATTGGCTTATTTGCGCTTGGCCCCGTTAATGGCTGCTCGCAGCTATATTTAGGGGCCAAGCACCGAAGGTGCGGGCACCTATTGTAATCGTTAGATTTCTTATTATTATTATTCCGCCATTGAAGTCTATGGCAGCCCATAGAACCGCTTGCGGGAAAGTTGTGAAATTTGGCACACAGCTAGAGGACAGACCCAGCATTAACCACACCAATTTTGGAATCTCTAAAACAATCCCTCTAGTTATTATTATTATTATTCCGCCGAAAGTCTATGGCAGCCCATAGAACCGCTTGCGGGAAAGTTGTGAAATTTGGCACACAGATAGAGGACAGTCCCAGCATTAACCACACCAATTTTGGAATCTCTAAAACAATCCCTCTAGCGCCACCACCTGTCCAAAGTTTGACTCATATTTTTGCTAATAACTTTTGAACCATAAGGGCTAGAAACAAAAAATTTTTTTCCTCTGATTCCTTGGCTCAAGCCGATTCGATTGCACCCTATGACGTCACTTTCCGTCATAATAATTTTCCCGCCATTTTTAATTAACCGAAAAAACTACTTTTGCGAACTCCTCCTAGGCCGTTGCTCCAATTTGCACGAAAATTGAACCAGATCATCTTCAGACTCTGCTGACAAAAGCGTATTAGACTCGAGATGATTAGTCAAACTGTTATTGAACAACGCTCGAATTAAATCGACAAAGTGCATGCAAAAATGAAAGTCAGGCTTTATCTCCGAAACACTTTAGCATATTCTTACCAAACTTGGTGTGTGTTATGCCAACCATGACCTGAGGCTGCCTGCAGCGTTTCGGCGCAGTGCCACCTAGTGGTCCAGAGATACAGAAATTGGATATTTTGGATTATAACTTAAGAACGCTTTAGCCAAATATCACAAAACTGGTCTCTTTAGAGTCGGGGCATCACGCCGAGTCAAACCATACCCAATTTTCCCATATCAACCATTTTGGGCGTCGGCCATTTTTAATTTTGTCAGAAAGTGCTATGTTTTACAAACGCATTGGCGTATCGTTACGAAACTCGGTGTGTGTCTTTGTCACCAAGCCCTGAAAGTACACAAAAAGATTCAAGGCAGCGCCACCTTGTGGACAAAAGTTATAGTGAATTTTCCAATAATGCTAATAACTTTTGATTAAATTTGACTATTGTCATAAAAATGGTTTCAATATATTCCTTGGGTCATGCCAAAAACATAGATCCCAATTTTGCCATATTTGGCCAAACATTCTGTTCGCCATTTTGATTTCCTTCAGAAACCTACTTTTTCGAACTCCTCCTAGTCTATTTGCCTGATTTTCACCAAAATCGAATCGTAACATCTTCAGACTATTACAGCAAAAAGTTATTAATTTCGTGTCAACAGACAAAACCGTTTTCATATACTGCAGCGACAAAGTTGAGCCATGATGCCAAAATGACTCTTGAGGCTGTATCTCTGCACTGCTTTGACATAATGACACCAAACTTTGCCTTTGTCATTGTCATCTCACTCTGACCACACCACATCAATTTCGTTACTGCGCCACCTATTGGTCAAAAGTGACAAACCATTAAATCATATTATTAGTGACTGTATATATGATTTTTCAGCCATTAAGGCCTAAAATCATCTTAAAATGCCTTTAATTGCTCATTGTTGCAGTTGGTCTCACCCTCCCAGCCGTGTTGGCATGTTATATTGGCTTATTTGCGCTTGGCCCCGTTAATGGCTGCTCGCAGCTATATTTAGGGGCCAAGCACCGAAGGTGCGGGCACCTATTGTAATCGTTAGATTTCTTATTATTATTATTCCGCCATTGAAGTCTATGGCAGCCCATAGAACCGCTTGCGGGAAAGTTGTGAAATTTGGCACACAGCTAGAGGACAGACCCAGCATTAACCACACCAATTTTGGAATCTCTAAAACAATCCCTCTAGTTATTATTATTATTATTCCGCCGAAAGTCTATGGCAGCCCATAGAACCGCTTGCGGGAAAGTTGTGAAATTTGGCACACAGATAGAGGACAGTCCCAGCATTAACCACACCAATTTTGGAATCTCTAAAACAATCCCTCTAGCGCCACCACCTGTCCAAAGTTTGACTCATATTTTTGCTAATAACTTTTGAACCATAAGGGCTAGAAACAAAAAATTTTTTTCCTCTGATTCCTTGGCTCAAGCCGATTCGATTGCACCCTATGACGTCACTTTCCGTCATAATAATTTTCCCGCCATTTTTAATTAACCGAAAAAACTACTTTTGCGAACTCCTCCTAGGCCGTTGCTCCAATTTGCACGAAAATTGAACCAGATCATCTTCAGACTCTGCTGACAAAAGCGTATTAGACTCGAGATGATTAGTCAAACGGTTATTGAACAACGCTCAAATTAAATCGACAAAGTGCATGCAAAAATGAAAGTCAGGCTTTATCTCCGAAACACTTTAGCATATTCTTACCAAACTTGGTGTGTGTTATGCCAACCATGACCTGAGGCTGCCTGCAGCGTTTCGGCGCAGTGCCACCTAGTGGTCCAGAGATACAGAAATTGGATATTTTGGATTATAACTTAAGAACGCTTTAGCCAAATATCACAAAACTGGTCTCTTTAGAGTCGGGGCATCACGCCGAGTCAAACCATACCCAATTTTCCCATATCAACCATTTTGGGCGTCGGCCATTTTTAATTTTGTCAGAAAGTGCTATGTTTTACAAACGCATTGGCGTATCATTACGAAACTCGGTGTGTGTCTTTGTCACCAAGCCCTGAAAGTACACAAAAAGTTTCAAGGCAGCGCCACCTTGTGGACAAAAGTTATAGTTAATTTTCCAATAATGCTAATAACTTTTGATTAAATTTGACTATTGTCATAAAAATGGTTTCAATATATTCCTTGGGTCATGCCAAGAACATAGATCCCAATTTTGCCATATTTGGCCAAACATTCTGTTCGCCATTTTGATTTCCTTCAGAAACCTACTTTTTCGAACTCCTCCTAGACTATTTGCCTGATTTTCACCAAAATTGAATCGTAACATCTTCAGACCATGACAGCAAAAAGTTATTAATTTCGTGTCAACAAACAAAACCGTTTTCATATACTGCAGCGACAAAGTTGAGCCATGATGCCAAAATGACTCTTGAGGCTGTATCTCTGCAATGCTTTGACATACTGACACCAAACTTTGCCTTTGTCATTGTCATCTCACTCTGACCGCACCACATCAATTTCGTTACTGCGCTACCTATTGGTCAAAAGTGACAAACCATTAAATCATATTATTAGTGACTGTATATATGATTTTTCAGCCATTTTTGCCTAAAATCATCTTAAAATGCCTTTAATTGCTCATTGTTTCAGTTGGTCTAACCCTCCCAGCCATGGTGGCATGTCTTGTCTTGTTCTTTGCGCTTGGCCCCGTTAATGGCTGCTCGCAGCTATATTTATTATTATTATTATTCCGCCGAAAGTCTATGGCAGCCCATAGAACCGCTTGCGGGAAAGTTGTGAAATTTGGCACTCAGATAGAGGACAGTCCCAGCATTAACCACACCAATTTTGGAATCTCTAAAACAATCCCTCTAGCGCCACCACCTGTCCAAAGTTTGACTCATGTTTTTGCTAATAACTTTTGAACCATAAGGGCTAGAAACAAAATTCTTTTTTCCTCTGATTCCTTGGCTCAAGCCGATTCGATTGCACCCTATGACGTCACTTTCCGTCATAATAATTTTCCCGCCATTTTTAATTAACCGAAAAAACTACTTTTGCGAACTCCTCCTAGGCCGTTGCTCCAATTTGCACGAAAATTGAACCAGATCATCTTCAGACTCTGTTGACAAAAGCGTATTAGACTCGAGATGATTAGTCAAACTGTTATTGAACAACGCTCGAATTAAATTGACAAAGTGCATGCAAAAATGAAAGTCAGGCTTTATCTCCGAAACACTTTAGCATATTCTTACCAAACTTGGTGTGTGTTATGCCACCCATGACCTGAGGCTGCCTGCAGCGTTTCGGCGCAGTGCCACCTAGTGGTCCAGAGATACAGAAATTGGATATTTTGGATTATAACTTAAGAACGCTTTAGCCAAATATCACAAAACTGGTCTCTTTAGAGTCGGGGCATCACGCCGAGTCAAACCATACCCAATTTTCCCATATCAACCATTTTGGGCGTCGGCCATTTTTAATTTTGTCAGAAAGTGCTATGTTTTACAAACGCATTGGCGTATCGTTACGAAACTCGGTGTGTGTCTTTGTCACCAAGCCCTGAAAGTACACAAAAAGTTTAAAGGCAGCGCCACCTTGTGGACAAAAGTTATAGTGAATTTTCCAATAATGCTAATAACTTTTGATTAAATTTGACTATTGTCATAAAAATGGTTTCAATATATTCCTTGGGTCATGCCAAGAACATAGATCCCAATTTTGCCATATTTGGCCAAACATTCTGTTCGCCATTTTGATTTCCTTCAGAAACCTACTTTTTCGAACTCCTCCTAGTCTATTTGCCTGATTTTCACCAAAATCGAATCGTAACATCTTCAGACTATTACAGCAAAAAGTTATTAATTTCGTGTCAACAGACAAAACCGTTTTCATATACTGCAGCGACAAAGTTGAGCCATGATGCCAAAATGACTCTTGAGGCTGTATCTCTGCACTGCTTTGACATAATGACACCAAACTTTGCCTTTGTCATTGTCATCTCACTCTGACCACACCACATCAATTTCGTTACTGCGCCACCTATTGGTCAAAAGTGACAAACCATTAAATCATATTATTAGTGACTGTATATATGATTTTTCAGCCATTAAGGCCTAAAATCATCTTAAAATGCCTTTAATTGCTCATTGTTGCAGTTGGTCTCACCCTCCCAGCCATGGTGGCATGTCTTGTCTTGTTCTTTGCGCTTGGCCCCGTTAATGGCTGCTCGCAGCTATATTTATTATTATTATTATTATTATTAAATATTATACCCTATGTTGTTGTTTTTTTGTTTGTTTTTTAGAAAGTTAATTGCTTTCTTTAAACTGAATTTCGTTTTGTATAAATTGTATCTTAATTTTAACCAATGTTTTTAAGATATTTGATATAATATAACAGACTGGGATAATACATATATTAGTATATTTGATACCAATATAGCAGACAATAGCCTTAGCGCTGGCTCATGCATTTCACGTGTTTCTGACTGAAGCTCGAAATGATATTTGAGTATTTTGTGTATTTGATCGTTAACAAATGATTCAGAAAATATTTGTTATTGAAATGACTGGGAAAAAGTGTCCCAATCAACCTAAAGTCACCAGATGCTATTTGAAATCATAATTGCATTGCATAATCCCAAATATTTTACTTATAACATTCATCATTACCAATTGTCACAATATTACTGTTTTTTTTAGCTCTTCTTTCAAAAATGTTTCTGATCTCAAGATTTGAAATCTTGTTTCTTTTTTGGCAGATAATTTAGCTTGCTTTAACAGACCTGCCAACATGTACGCATTTTTCGTACTCGGCACGCATTTTGACCCTTTAGTACGCTTGTACGATTCGCTGCTCTCTATGTACGCATTTTGTTGCATCTCGCATTTCGCCGGTTTCAGTGCAATCTATGACGTTGACTCTGCTGCTGAGCCACAGCGTGAAAGTGGAGTGAAAAGCTGTCGGCCAATCAGAGCGCTTCATTTGAACCCTCCGCTTACATGCCCGCCCCTCCTAGGCAAATGCTTCGAGCCCGCGCCGCGCGCGTTCGTTTCATTTCAGTCAATGCTTCAAGCAAGCTAGGCAGGCCGGATAACTGCAGCGTGCATGCCATGGCTGAACCGCCTCACAGAGATGCGCTGTTGGCGGTTACAGCCGCGGATGACTTGACGAAAAAATATATTTTAAATTTGGGCGAGTGGCGGTTGAACCAATCAAATGGAAAAAAATATATATGCATTCTTAAATATTGTTACAGTGCACTAAGCAAACCTGCAAGCTATGAGCCAAGCTGTCAGTATGGAGGCCTAGGCTAAGTTACTTCTCGTAGATATTTTAAAACAGCCAGTCGTTGTAGCCTACCACGCGGGGAATAGGCATTTAAAACATAGACAGATTATGGAGTGATATAAAAATGGCATCGGGCAATGGCAGCGCGAGATGTTCAGAAGAACACAAGAGCTAAACTTCTACAAGCTCAATAACATCCACAGCAAAAAAAAAAAGGTAAAAAAGTAGTCGAAAAACTTTGCCCATCGTTTATTAGCAGATGTGCAAGGCAAGCGGGCAAGTTTTGGGGTTGTTATGGATAATTAAAATGTGAACATGCACGTTGCACAGTTGTGCGGTTGACTTTCAGCGAATTTTAGTGAATGAATAGAGTTGGCGTTTCTGTAATATCAAATCTCCATAATTCTTTTCTTGTATGATTTTGTTTGACCTGCTGGTATAAAATGAATTAACGTAACGGTTGTGTTGTGTTGCGTCGCGTCTTGCCACATTCAATGTAGAAAGCATTGCTTTCGTTTGAGGGTGCTTAACTCGCACCAGTAGACAAAAAGTTACCTGATTGTGACAGATGGTCGAATTCACATGACACATTATAAATTAGCATTATAGTCTGCCATAGCCTACCCTACAGTATCAAAAAGACCAATGCCCTCTGATGCAGGGAAGATGGAAAATGGGGATAAAGACAGAGGTAAAGTGATGTAATGAATGAACAGTTTATCTAATTGCATAGTATTAAGATACTAGTAAATGAATGGCAGTTATTTTTACCTTAAACTTTATGCTAACAATTGTGCTGGGTTGTCTAGAGAGGCACCAGACAGTGTGACTTTACCTTAATCTTGTCAGATTTTTTTAAATGCATGGAATATCAGTTTTTTAATTAATGTTTTTACTCTACAGTTGTGTAGTTGTGTTAAATTATATACATTTTTATTTATTAATTAAAATTCATATTTAATTTGATTAAATATTAAATTAAATGTACATGTAAATTAGTAATAATAGTCTATTTATATAATAGCAACATTTTATGTCAAATTCAAATAAAATATCTACTACTCATTTTCATTCATTGTGAAAATATGAAATGTGCCATAGTTTAGTGGAAGATTGCTGCCATCTACTGGAAAACAAACACTTTTGCTATTGAATACTGTAGTTTGTTATTAATCTTACTATTTGTGTTTAATCTGTCTTTGGTTCTATTTTTGTATGACGTTTAACCATCATCAGTCTTTTTTGTATATAATATCCTGAACACAATAATGGGTGTGCAGTAACTGTATAACATTTATGGTCTACTTGTATTTGTTTATAGAGTAACTAATAAATCGTAATTGGTGAAAGTATATTGTGTATATTATGTATTTTAGTGTTAGGTATCTCATAGATTACTTACTGGTGGGTGGACAACGGTGGAGCGTACATTGGCAGTGGGCTGTCGGGTGCGCTGGGGGCCCGGGGTGGGGGGTGGGGGTGGGGGGTGTACTCATAAAGTTTCTTCAAGGTTGGCAGGTCTGCTTTAAGTAAAAACTTTAAGTAAAAAACATTTAGATTTTCCCCCCAGAAAACTTTTTTTTTTTTTTTTTTACTGTTACTGTACTTATCTAGTAAACCTAAAATCGAGTAGGCCTACCTAAAACTCATTTATTATGCAGCTCATTATTATGCAGGTCTTTGTTTCTCAGGATCACATTATTATTCATGAAACGTTCACACCTACTCGCATAAGGCCTGAAAAGTGTTTAGCAAAATGTAAATGAATATATTGTTTTAAGTGAATGCGTAGGCTCAATGATTCTCACATCAGTGTAAAGCAAAAACTCTAAACAAAAACACCCAATAATCAAAGGGCTTGTGAACACATGTCTATTGTGTTTCGAAGCCTTAATTTTTTTTTTTTTTTTTTTTTTTTTTCAAAAATTATGCATAAACATTCTTCTCTCAAAAATACAAGCATGTACATACATGTTGCTCACATATTATGGTAGCCCAGTTTGTGCTGAATACAGCGTAATTACACTTTTGCCATTCATATGTTTATAAGTAACTGAAAAATGCACAAATGTCAGAGCATATCAAAACTTCTAAAGGGCCCCAAAACAGCTCAGGCTCCTAGGGGTTAAAGTTGATCATTCTTTAAAGATCGTGCCATATGTTTGGACAGAAGATGAGATAGTTCTTTATTAAAAGACAAAATAATTTACGGGGTACAGGATGCTAAAAAAAGAAATGCCACGATTTATCAAGACCTTGAAGCAGATATAAGTGAGAGAGACCTCATATGTGGCCGCTCCCTTCGATTAAAAATAATGGCTAGTGCGGTGGCTGAGATAAATGTTAACCTACGACATCTGTTGCCGTGATTTTTGGAATGACTTATCGTGAGAGGAAAAAAAATTAAGTTTTTGTCGCATAACATCGGTTAATGGAAACGTGTCATTTCGCAATACTTTTTAATCGACATTTAGTCAATCAACATTACAAATCTGTAATGGAAATGCGGCTACTGTCGCGCTGGACTAAAACTCTGAACGTAGTGTTTGTTAATGTCTCTTTCCTCACAGGCTGGAGGCTCAGAACGTGGTCATATCCATTGCTGCCTCACAAGATGTAGACTCAGATCCTTGGATCTTCGTTTATCTCTCTGGATAAACCAGAGGCTCAGAATGTTACAGTGTTTCTGTTATATCTCATCCGTGCAGGACAGACTCAGAACTTGGTTGATCTGTCACAGTCTCATCTTTGCCGAACAGAACAAGGAGTGTCTGTTGAAAGGGTAACTGCTGAATTTGTGAAAGATGTTGCATTACAAATAGCTGTCACTGAGAATACTTATTTCTCTGAATAAGTATGAAATGGATGTGTGTAGTTTACATCATTTAAGGTTTCCAAACATAGTTATGAATGGATTTGGATGGATCATTTTTAGAATATCTGCATCGGCCAATAAGTTTCTGATTGGCGGATGTGTTAGAAGCAGGACTTTTATTTTGACAGCATGCCAGACTTCTATTTTGATAAAAAGTCTGCAGCTAAAAAGGACAGTGTCTGAGAACAGCAGCGCCTGATAGCCAAACAATAGGCTATAAAACTTTCTCATACTGTCAACATTCAGCTAATATGCATCTATGTAGTTAAAAAAACTAATCTCTGAATATCCAATAAACATTTAATTTCACAATCATTTCAGATTTAATGGAATCCAACTATGAGATCTTCCTGCATTAATGTGTTTCTCTGCGTGACGGTCGCTCCGTGCGAAGTGATTGCCGAGACGAGACGCACTTTAAATCCTTGATTTTAAAATATGCTGCGCTATATTCAGTTGATCACGGTTATATTAATGTAATTTACACAGTGTTGTATGTAAAATTAGTGTTACCGTGTCTGTATTTGAAACAAATATGATTACCAGTGTGCACTGTGCACAAACTTACCAGATTACTGAGTGCCCTGTTAGCCTACAGTGTTTACTTTCTTTTTATTAATATATTTTTAAATGGTTTCTTTATTTGTGAAATATACTGTAATATTATTGTAGAATCAAGAAGTTACCATCTTAAGTATATGCATGTTTATTTTAAAGATGTATTTATTTAAATTTATTTTCATATTTCCTATTAAATATGAATTAAAATAAATATAGATTATGTATATTAAATATCGGCCATCGGTCACCCTCCTCTCTAATGGGCATCAGCCATAAAAAAAAACAATATCGTTCGACCACTAGTAATAAACTTATGGTGTATTTGTGACTGTGTGACCTAATAACAAAACCCAAATAGCAAACAATTTCCTGCCATAAAGCTTTAGCTTATGGGTTGGTGTCATCCAGAGTATTGCTTATAATTGCTGGGGTTTAAATGCTTTCAAAAGCTTTGGCTTTCTGCACCAAATTAAGCTTTGGTGTAGGTTTTCCTTTGCCATTTTAACTCCAGCTTTTCCAGTTAATCTTGAAAATGGTGTAGATAATAATGAGCAACAATGTCCTCCTCATTAATGTCACTTGGGGTTTCCATAGTGAACAGCGCAAGCTATTATATCAGTGTTTTTTTTTCCTTCCCTAACATGTTCCCCAAAGCGGCAGAACTTGGTGATAAGTAGGTGATAATGAGCCCCACCCATTTAGAGGGATCAATGGCTGAATCCAAAATCGCCCCCTATAGAGATCGCTAAGACATGTGACCAAATGGGCGGCAACGTCATCAGAATGCAAAGAATTATGGGTACGTTTGGCCCGTTTACATGGCCTGGCATAGCAGGCTAGTGTTCTGGCATGAAAATAATTAAACATTAGAGAGAAAAACAGAATATAATCCTACAAAATGCAGCGGGCTAAAGAAAACATTGTCGGACCATATTGCCTAAAACTAAATCCTAATGCAAAGACGAGATCTGATGAGAAAAAGGGAATCAAATGACTGGATCCTTACGAGCTGAGCGACTGGTTAAGGGACGTCAAACTGTTGCCCAACTTCCAGCACCCATATATATATACAAATACATGATATTAAGTGTTGTTAGTGCGTACACACACACACGCAAAGTTTTCAGAATTCAAGTCGCTGCAGTCTTTTTTACAGATGGATGGGTCTAGGACCTGGAGATTGTAAAAGTGGGGCAGAAAACTGTCGTCCGTTCAAAGTTATGCTACTGTTTTAAGCACCACACTCCTCGCTCTCTCTCATCTATCTGCATGCAGTCCGAATTGAACAAACCTGTCTGTGTGTGTGTGTGTGTGTGAGTGAGGGCGGCTACACACTGCAAGGGTGGCGTGTCCGTTTTTATTTCGGCTCCCATGTTAACAGGTTAGAGCGTGCACACTGCCTGCGTGAGACGCGGAAAACGCGTGCATGCTGGAAATAGAACAGACGCCTATCTTTCACGCGACACGCACGCGTGTTGGAAGCGTTTAACATGAAGTATAGGCCTTCCACTTCGTCACCTAGCAGCAGCATCGCCGCGTCAGACACGCTTCTGGTGTGCAGATACAGAAAACGCCACGCTTGCAGTGTGTAGCCGGCCTGAGAGAGGGGGGAGCGGGCGCAATCGAACAGTGGACACTAAAAATATACTCCGTCATTTTGTTCATACAGGACATCATTCAAACTGCAAAGTGTTTACTTATATTTGTATATCCCGTTCTTAAGCTTTATGCCACTTCTATCGTGAGATCGACTATTGCAGTTTATAACACAGCAGGTAGACGGCATCTTGAACACTGCTTTCTTCCCTCCATGCAAAGAAGTCTGGCGACCGGCGCCCGTTGTGCCGCGGATTCCCAAAATGCTTTGCGTTTACCACTGGGAATACGTCATGATGACGACACATTAGCAATCTCTATATATATCGGGTTTTCCTCCGTTGGTTTTTTGTTCACAAAATGAAATGAACACACATACAGTGTTTTGGGTGGTCTCTTCAAGTTTAGGGTTTTCAGACACATTTTTTTGCATTCCTCGTCTGTTGGTAGGCGATGGAAACTGTACCGTTTGTCACAAGGACAATCTCTTTTTGTTCTGGGCTTATGTTCAACGCACTGTTGTTGAAGCCACAGATTTAGCTTAGTCTGATTGTTAGTACAGCCGCGAACAGCGCAACAGGTACCAGAGCTCCGCAATGACATTGCACAATAATAAAACACAAAATAATAAAAAACAAAATAAAACAGTATTAGTCAAATTGCAGTTATTTTTTAATCTAGAAAGACTTACTTCAGAAAAGAGCTGCTTATAACGGTTAGCCACGCACTATTAGCCACTGGGACTAACTACTTCCGCTCTCTAACCCGAAGTTTCACCCATAATCATTTCTACAGTAGCACCCCCAGGAATACCGTGGATACCCTCAAATAGGGCATTATTTGAGGGGACAGCCATTTGTAGTGGTGTCCGCCAGGGCTCTGAACCGGTTCAAGGAACGAAAACGAAAACCGGAAACGAACGAAATTTTAAGAGGAACAAAAACGGAAACGAAATCAAAATCATTTTGAATCGTTCTGAACAGAAACGTTCATTTGAAATGACCATTAACCGGTTAATAACGTTATTTTATCGTTCTCTTTAATATTTTAATTTGGCAGTGACCAATCATGAATAGAGTAGTCCAGCATGTGACGTTGACGGATCAAGCGTGAGTGAAATGCCCGTCATCTATGAATCTACCCGTAACGCAAGTCAGTGTAGAGCGCACATTTTCATGCCTCAAGTACATTTCTTTCCCCGCTGAGGTCTACAATGAATGTGCAGGTATTGGAGGACATTTTTTTCGAACGTTTAAATAAGCAGTACGGACTTTAAGCTCAAATAGACTGATTTAGGCTAGTTTATGGATTTTGTTTAAGCCTGTCCAAGCAGGCTACTAGCATCTATCAAACATTTTTCCTATAGTCTTTCAGATTGCCAATACAGGAGAGGTCAATGTTTTCTATATAGACGGTGGATGCTTTGTATTAAATGGTATGTTATATTGCATTAAATGATCAAGCTTTATTAGCTGACTGAATTTGATTATGTGATGAATGGACGTGTTGCGCAGTGTTTGCTTTGAAATTACCAGTTGACGGTGCATTAAAAGAGCAATGGTTATCCAGTTTATTTATTCTTTATTCATGCAATTTTTAAAACAAGTCGTGTTGAAAAAAAGTTATGTACAAAGAATGTTATCACTCTTCTGAAAATAATTAGGCATAAGAGGGCCACTTTAGATTGTCTAACGCTCCATTAAAACAGGTCCGCTGTTTATGCTTTGTAATTAATGCATGTATTTCTGGTTTTAAAAATGTTATGAAATAAATATTCAAGTTTAATTACCATGCGTTATATTATTATTGAGTAAAAATAAGTCTATTTATACATATTTGTTTAAAGTATAGGCTAAATTAAAATAACGTTATTAACCGGTATTTTTTCATATCAAAAACGTTTTCGGAACAGTAATGTTTATTGAGGAACGCAAAAACGGAAACGCTATAATATCGATTCTGCTCGGAGTGAACCAATTGATATTTTTTTCCGTTTTTAAGCCCTGGTGTCCACACTCATTCAATCTCACATTACATCGGCTGTACACTCGTTATTGCAGTGCACACACAACGGCTGTCCGAATTCACTCACTCGTTTTCATTCACTCCTTTAAGTGAAGTATATTAGTGGATAACTTAGGGAATAGTTAATGGGTGGTTTAGGGGGCGATATCGGATTCAGCCATAGGCTATAATGCGATCTCACCTGTGTCCTCACTACAGTGCAACATTTCCACATATTATTTACGGGCGAGCCATGCAATTAGTAACACTGACTGAGAGTATGTGATTTTCACATGCGTGTGGTTTCAGTTGTTACTAAATTATTTCGTAAATTTAATATAAAACTTAGAACGAAGGACACGTGTTCAGTAAATGAGACCCAATTTCTGACAGTAAAGGATTTGTTGATATGCATTCATGCTATTGTACACGTCTGCTTACTGTGGACATGTATAAAACCAGCTAATAATCACTCCTACGCAATGACCTTTTATCAGCCTTTCTACCACAATAATCACTTGAGGTTTATTTGCAATTATGTTTTAAGAAACGCAACCGTTTCATAATGAAATAGATTGTTATGGGTCACTGACCTCAATCAGATTATATTCATAGAAGGACAAGGCCCTCATGCTTATAAATGCACATACTCAAACTCGCATCATACAGTCACAGACAAATGTTTACAAGCACCTTAGTTTATTTTGGTAAATTAAAAGAAATGCACAAAAATAAATAAAGAATAGAGATGTTTTGAATACATTTTTATTAAACTGATGCTTAGCCTACAATATAGTTTTAATTTGGACTTTAATCTCATCTAATAAGCACAACTTTTATTTTTTAGCTTCGTGAAATGCCTTTTCACTAGAGATGAATTTGAAATTGTAATATATTGAATGATGCAAATGTAAGAAAGTTTTAGGCCTATGTAAGATTTCTTTTTCACTTTTTAAACTTTTTTTGACCTATCCTCTCTCAGGTTTCTGATATGAAGTGAAGTACCTTCACTTTAAAAACTTTTGTTTAGACTTTTTAGATATCTACACAATTATGTAGTTTTGCACTTTTGTCATACGTTTAGCTCAAACACATCTATTTCATCCAATTTCTCTCAAGTATCGTTTTAAAACATTGCACAGTTCCCTGTTGCCTGAACGTTATCGTACGGAGATCCCTGTCTGTGCCCTTTCTAAGAGTGGAGGTGGTGTTAGCGGTTGAGCAACGTCTCCAAGCGCAGGATTGAGTGACAGGAGCAGCCACTGCTGGGTAGAGAAGGAAGAGTGTGGATAACGTGGGCAGAGATGCAGTCATTAGTCACGGCAAGTACGGGTTTGGATACATGAGCATGCCAGCAGAGGTGACAGGGCCAACGGTGGTAATGGATGCCTTTCCGCTCTGCGCCCTATCCCAGCATCCTCCTCTCTCTTTCTCTTGCTCTGACACACGAGGACTGCATCACGCCTGCGAACCCATGAGTGAAATCTTAAACGGCTCTGCTGATCTATCCTCTCAGGAAAGGGAAGAAAAGCAGAGACACTGTGGGGAAAGGGAAAACAGATTTGAGGACACTGGGAACGTTGCGCTCAACATTGTATGCAGCCGTTATTGTTGTTTTTTTCTTCTTCTTCTCTCATCTCCCTCTCCATCTCTTTCTTTCATTCTCTCTATCGATTTTATGGTTCTGTCTTTTGTCTTGAGATTTCCATGCCCTTTCTATCGTTTGATGGTAGTTGTAAACTGTCCACGGATACACTCTAGTACCTTTCTCTTTCTCCAACTCTGTCAGAGATAGTGAGTTTGAGAAGTGCAGTGCGCTAGTTTGTTCTGGCACAGGACGTGTTGCTTTAGTAATCTGGGAAGTAAAATGGCCAAGTATATCTGCCAATGTCTGTCTTAGCAGTACAACAGGTTCAGATTGATGAACATGCTCATTTCTGTATCACTCTTAATATCTAATCTTTTCAGAAATTGGCCCATTAGATTTTCGAATACATAATTCATGACTTCATCAGTCTGGCTTGTGCTAGGTGCTAATTTTTAAAAGATCTCACAAAGGTGAACACAGAAGTGTGTCCACAGACAACAGATGGTTATAATAACAGTTCATCAGTTATTTACATTTTTAAAGTGTTTCATAAAAATGACTTCCTTGGAAAACCAGGGCAGATTTTTCGATTCAGCTTTAACTCTGAGACCCAGCGTAGCAAAATTGCAATGTTTTTTTAAACCAATTAAATGATACCTTACTTTCGCTAAATATATGTAAAAACTACACATACTTAGCTGATGCTCAGAAATGTATCAACCTTTTTGGTGGGAATTTTTTTTTTAAAAACACTTTTGGAACAAATTAACTTTACATGTAGAAGTACGTATTTTACATCTATATCTACATATTGTCAGTACAAATACACCGATCAGGCATAACATTATCAACATTTTCAAATCATCACGACTGGTTGAAATGCGTTTACATTATTGCATTATTTGTTCATTCAAAATGTCAAAAATAGTGGTGAAATTTTGCAGACGTAAATGCCAAGCATGGCAATTTTTCGACATTTATCTAAATTATATGTAGATGCAAATTTAGTCTTTCTTTGTGTTTTAGTCATTTCCATCTCCTTTTCTTTCTCTTAATGTCGTAAGATGCTTGGAAGATGTATCTGCCTGATTTATTCCCAAGTAGAGGTTGACTTCCTGCAGTTTAATTTGTTTGCAGTTCCCAAAAAACAGGTTTTAGGCATGGTTTGATTCATGCAAGCATTAAACAATGTCAGTGCTCTTCGCTCTTTTCTGCCAAGTTAACAAACAGCAGTACTATATTTCTTTTGAGCAGAAATAATTAGAAATCAGTATATGATTCGTTAGTCTCTTTTGTTTGGATCAAAAGTTGCATTGCTTATATTGATGGAGATTGTCATTAAGCAGGTCACAGTACTGAAGGGCTTGAGATGTTTTTTCTTGTAACATTAATTTTTCCTTCTCTTGTATGTGGTTTGTATTTTCAGGAGGATATGAATCTTAATGAAGAGAAAAAAGCACCACTCAGAGAGAAGGACTTGGGCACAAAAAGGGAGATGGTCCTTCAGTACATCATCACAGCTGCAAAAACCGTAAGTCAAAAAATAATTGTAGCCTCACAGAATAACATATAAACCTGTAAGTATTTGCAGCAAGTTCATTTGATTCCTTTGAGCTTCCTTTTGCTTCATAATGTTTTTTTCTATAACTAACCGTGATACTGAATAAGAAGACAGACTCTTTTGACCTAAAGGCCATAGGTGGTCACGTTCCCAGACTGCTCCAATCAGTTACTCTGATCCTGTGTCAGATGTGTCCGTCTTTGTAAAACAGCAAAATAATAAGCTAAGGTGCAGAACCACCACACAGACACCATGTGCATGTGTGTCTGTGTTAATTTGTTGTTGTGTGCCTGTGCCGACTGTGTGTGATTTTTATTGTGCTGGTGGGTTTGCCCTGATAAAAATATCTGTAACTGCAGGCCACTTATGATGACATTGACAGGCTAAAGACTGTATTTATCGGAGATGATTGCCCTCATTTTAGTTTGTCTCTTTTGTTCTCTTGTCCTGAGGTGTGAGGGAGGTGTTGAGTCTCCTCATGTATACTTATGAACTCATATTACTGTGGTAAAGGATGGCAAGATGTGATTTTACACCATCTCCCTATGTGTAATTCGCCATTTAACTTTTCTACAAATAGTCTGGAGTTTTTTTACTCTAGAATACTGGAGGAATGCTTTCGTGAAATAAAAACAGACATTAAAGGAGTCATGAACCGCAATGTTTTATTGTTTTATACTTTTTCTGGGGTGCACTTCCCCTTTGCATAAGAAACATCTGACTGTACATGAATATTGACATATATGAAATCACTGGTCACAGCTCGGGCATTAGAATTAACACGTTACTTGCATGTTGTGGCATGCAATGTGGAATCCACAGTGAAATGTACTGAATACAAATAAATAATGCTCAACTGAGACATTCACATAGTTGAAAATTAATAACCACATTCCTAGCATTAGGATCCTTTGGAAGGTCATTGTTTTTTGTTGAGGGATCCTGCTCTTCTCCTCGTCATCTCAAAGGGCAGTGGGTGGGGCCAATGTTGCAATGATGAAGTAGGCGTTGATTTTCTTCTGCACATTCCACAATGAGTCATTCGTTGGGCTTTGTGACAATAAAAGCTGATTTTGGACAAGGAAGTTTTTAGTTCTGAAACAGGATATATAGTATGATGACCTCTTATATGTCAAAAGGGCTCAAGGACAATTTGATTTATCAGTTTATGACCCCTTTAATATAAAAACTACTCTTAAACTTTAAAAATAAAACTACTTCTTTTAATATGAAAGTTTGGCTTCTCAGTGATGCTATAATAATTAATTTGTAATGGGTTTAAAAGGATTGAGAAGGTGTTTTCTTTATAGATAGTTCGACTTTAACATTTTATACCTAATTCAACTTGTATGTTAATCAACTTGCTGATTGACTAGTTAATTAGAGTTTGCTAGATTAGCTTTGGAAATAAAAGCATCAGGTGCTCATCAAAAGTACAAATACAGGTGGGAGTATTTGCCCCAGGCATTCTTTCTACATGCTGATTGGAACTCTGCATTAGATTGATTTCTGAGTTTTAAGCCATGCATCTTAGAGGATTGTTTGTCTTTTTTTAAGTCCCAATGTGTTGGAGAGACAGACTGACAAGCGTTACATGTCTTCGAATTGAGTGTGTTCAACAAATCCTCCAGTTCTTCCATTGCACGACATAGCTACACACAAGTGGAAACTCTATATGCAGGATTCAGGCAAGGTGGATAAAAATTATTTTTTTTTCTGTTGAAATTAATTCCCCAATCTAATCCTCCTGTCGGTTAGCTTTGCGTTCGTTTACAGGGCCCACGAACGACGGAAGAGAAACAAGAACAAGGGAGTTTAATTATAATGCCGCTCCCTTCTTTCCACTGAGAATTTAATTATTTTGGAGTGCTTGGAGATTTCAGGATGATTCAATTTGAATTGTATTTTCTATCTGGAGTGGCTGGTCGGGACTCTTGGTTTTTCTCCAATCAGCTTTAGTCTCTTTGTGCATTTGGAGTGCTGAAACTTATAGATCTTGGACAATCATGATAAAACTCCCAATGTACCGTAATTTATTGAATTTTAAAATCATGAAAATAACCTCCAATCAGATGACCCAACATTTTAATTCTACCAAATGTATATGATACTCATTTGTGTGGATTTAAACTATCCTTTTAAAAATAAATGTTCTTTATTGGCATTGATGGTTCCATGAAGAACCTTTAACATCCATGGAACCCTTCACTTGTACAAAAGGTTCTCTATAGTGGAAAAAGGTTAGATTGTTCTATACTAAGAAAATAATTGTTATCTTAAAGTGTTAGTTCACCCAAAAATGAAAATTAGACCATGATTTACTCACCCTCAAGTCATCCTAGGTGTATGACATTCTTCTTTCAGACAAATAAAATTAGTTATATTATGTCCTGGCTCTTCCAAGCATTAAAATGGCAGTGACATTTTTGAAGTCCATGAAAGTGCATCTATCCATCATATAACTGCTCCACACGGCTTCGGGGGGTTAATCAAGGCCTTCTGAAGCGAAGTGGCACATTTGTGTAAGAAAAAGATCCATATTTAAAACTTTATAGACTAAAATAACTTCCGGCGGTCAAGCGCAAGTCGACTGTCGCCTCTTGCGCGCCTCTTGCGGATAGGGCTGGGCAACAAACTCTAGCCCCGCTTCTCTTATTAAATATGGATATTTCTGTGAAAATCCCCTTTTCAAACCTTTTATTTTTAGACTATTCATACCTGCTGATATAGACTGATATTAACTTGCACGCAGGCGCAGAGCATGCAGCTTTTTGGCCAAGACGCAGCCGACGAGAGGCTAGTCAGCTTTCGTCGCTAGTTCTTGACATCAGCTTGGTGTGTCCCGGGCTTAAAACATTTTGAAGGCAATTAAGATGTATGACAGAAATCAAGTTAAAAATGAAGTTTGAAAAACCTCAAGCAAATTCAAAAAATTTAAGCAAAATATTTGTTGTGTATGTGTTTCACAGCTCAGTTGAGGGTAAATACCTTAGTAAGACCTTGGGGTCAGGTGAATCTGAAACCAGCCTTATACTGGGTTTCCAGTTTAGACTGCCTGTTCAGCAACCCACCAACTACTCGATTTTGAAAATATAGTTTTGTACATCCCTTCTTGTTAGGTTAAACATAAAATGTATTGCAAACCCTTTATAAAAATGTAATCTGTTGGACATAACAGACGGTGATGCATAGGTGTTTTTGAAGTTTCCCTTTTCATACTCAAATAAGCTTCTTCTCACACTACCTTGACTAGTTTGATGGATGGACATTACTTTAAATGTGGAAAACGTCCTGGAGTTTTTCTCTCTCTATCATGCACTCGCCTGCTCCTGCCCTCCTTCATCTCTCACTCTTTCCATCTCTTGTCTTTTGACATTCAGGCCTGGTTGTTTACCCCCTGTCCTTGTTCTTGACGAATAATTGCCTTTCAGTGAAGCCTTTCCTGTTGGCTCTGCTCCTACGTCTCGCTTGGTAATTGAAACTATAGATTCTGGCATAGGCTCCTCTCCCTCTCTTTTAACAACATTCACCTTTTAAAACATTCACCTTGCCATTGCCAGCATAGAGTGTGGGTATAATTACCATTCGCTGTACCTGGAATGAATGGTCCATAGTCAAAGCTTTTGCTCTTTTGGCAATCGATGCATTGTCATTAGGTCTCATTTAGTGCTCATTAAGTAATATTAAAAGCTCAAGTAGCATATCATGCGTGATGGACAGAAGTGTGTGGCATTTAAAATGAAAACAGTGATGTCATCATCCAGTAGTGACGTTTTCATACAATAGTGTCAGTGCAGTCAATTTAAATAAGTCATTGAAAATCAATTCAGTCAATTAAAATGAATTTCTGAATCGTTATGATTGGGTAGGTAGATAGATGGATAGATACAGTAGATAGGTGGATGGATGGATGGGTAGGTTGATGAAAGGTAGGTGGATAGATAAATGGATACAACCAGGTGTAATGATTTGGTTTGCATCACGTTTTTAGGGTCACGTTTTTGGTACGGTTCAAAGTGTGCGATGTTAAGGAAAAATAAGGACTACTGTCAAATTAAAATAAATAAAATAAGAACAAATAATCAAACTACAATAAATAGCACAAATAAAGGGCAAAGATACAAATAAAATAAGCAGTGTTTTTCAGGTAGGTCTACCAGAAGTTTTCAGGTATAGAAATTGAATAAAGTAATCAAATGTAAAATAACTACACATAATCTTCACTGTATACATTTGAATAAAGATCAATCCTTGTTAAAGTTACAAAAATTATTCAGTCAAGAGCAGTGAGTGTTTTTTCTTGTCGTTTGATTAACATTAAAAACAGTCAGCAGCAGAATATTAGGCAGTTGTCACTTTAAGGCCTAGTCCACACGTACACGGGTATTTTTATAACCAGAGTTTTTCCTCCTCCGTTTTAAAAAACAATCGCGTCCATACAAGCCCGGTTTAAAAAAAATCTCTGTCCACATGAAAACACAAAACCGCACTATGATTGGCTGCCTGATTTCCACATGGGTCCCATCCACAGCACCGATGCACTGAGGGATGCCATGGGCTCAGTGAAACCCTTCTACAAGTTTACTTTGGACTCAGTGACAGGTAACTGTATATACAAAGGGGCAGGGCCCAAGTGGACTGAAGCTTCACACACTTGCCTTACTATGTGGTATTATTGCGTTCTGGCGCCTCTGTTCTGCAATACAATGAGATAACTGCGCATGTATCTGTATACATGTGATAAGCGCTGTTAGCAGAGTTATTAAAACCTACGTCCGCCATTGCATAGACTCCACTCATATAAACAAAAGCGTTAACGCCGCACAATCTGATGTCAAACAAGGGAGAGAAGGGCGCATATTTCGACTTAACGAGCCGAAATCTCCGGTTTCACCATCTACACGACAACGCTGTAACCGGAGTTTCTAAAAATCTTCACCCTGGCCAGAGTTTTCAAAAAAGTCTGGTTTCAGTAAACGGATACCGCGTTTGCGTGTGGACAAACAGCCAAACCGTGTAGAAAAAGCTGCGGTTTTAAAAATACCCGTGTTCTTGTGGACAGGGCCTAAGACTAATGCACGGATCCAATATACTGATACTCAGTCCCGCAACATTCGACTTTGGCGCACCTTATATTAAACCTTTCAGGAGGCAGGTTTAATTAAAAACATCTGAATTTGTTTAAGTGCAAGAAGACCTAACTTAATAGAAGCTAAATTAATTTAGTATTCACATGCTGTCTGAGACGTGGCTTTCTCTCTTTTGCATCCGTCATCACCAGTCCTTATTGTCGAGGCCTGCTTTTGTTATTGTTTTATTTTTGCCTGTCCGAATTAGCACTGAGTGGCTGTTTAAACACAGGCAATGTGTGCTGTTTCGGCCTCATCTGCGCTCACGTGCTATCACCCGGGTGATGACGGCGTAAATGACTCGTCATATTAGCATATGGCACTCTCATCAAACAAAGTTTACAAAGTGTGACTGTTTTGTCCAAGTTTTTTTTGACCATTGCGGTTGTAACGTATTAAGAAACCCAGAATGTTCCCAGACAGGAGATGTGTATATAATACCGGCAGCGGCTTGGTCAATGGTTAATCTCCTTCGCTTGCCATGAACTGCAACACACCAACACTTGAGGAACTGTGATGATTTACATACTAATAATTGATTTGACAGCTACTGTCATGTGAAATGCATGCAGAGCGTATATCCATTGACGGAAAGAGGGATGGGCAATTCCAGTCCTCGAGGGCCACTATCCTGCAGGGTTTAGCTCCAACCCTGATAAAACTCACCTGCCTGTAGCCTTCTAGTAATCCTGAAGGCATTGGTTACCTGGTTCAGGTGTTTGATTAGGGTTGGAGCTAAACTCTGTCCCTCGAGGACTGGAATTGGCCACCCCTGGACTGATAGGTGATATATACGGGTGACTAGACAGGTGGGCAGATGGATAGACAGACTAATAGTCTCTCTAAATAGACTGATGGATTTAAATTTGTATTTACTTTATATCACTATATATTGTATTTACATTTCATAATGTTCATCGTCATATTAATTTTATATTGTTTATTGTATATTTTATATTTATAAAATATCTTAAATATTTTAAATAATGTATGTTATGTATGTCTCACTTTTGCTGTGATTTAATAAAATAAAAAAAACAATTCATTACAATTATTTAAATGTCATTACAAATTTAATTCTAATTCAACTTCCTCTGGGATGTGGCCTGTTCTATTCAAATTCCAAGTAATAAATTGAAAGGGAACTAATTCTTCAATTCTGAATTTTGCACAACCCTGGTGATGGTGCTGTGTGAAACAGCTACTTCTTTGACCATTAACAATAAACATAACAGCCTCTACTTATGTCTGTATGCAGTTATGATGGTTGGCACTGATTATTGAAATGCTGGATGGACACGATATCAGTCTGAGCTAATGGAAGATGTTGACTCATTGTGTTCTGATGGCTAGTGAATAAAGACAGACTGCATGCATACCAGAGACGTCCTCAGACCAACACTTATCTCTTAATTAGTCACAGTATATGTCCATTAGTGACACAGACCAACTGCATTTGAGCTGTGAACGGGAAAGCGATAAGAAGTGTGAACCCTAAACATGTTTTAATCACCACCATCATAATCCATTCCTCAATTATTTATGATTCGTCATACGAGTGTCACATATTTAGAGAAATGCTACTGAAAGTAATGAATCAACAGAATCAAAGCTATTCTTGCGTCCCCATCTGCCTCGTGGGATAATACCTTGGTTGGTAATTACAAAGATTAACCTCTCCATTCCGCTTATTAATTATTGGGTTTTAATATTTGGGTGATGATGAGACTGATAAATATATCCCACATTCATAGGGGTTGGCCTTTTGTTCTGCACCAGATATGTGCTCTGGAATTCAACCACTTCCATTGTAGCAAGGAACAATAGAGTTGGCAAATGTTACTTGCTGGAAACAGGCCACCATCCAAACTGTAGCTCCGGGTGAGCTTGATATTTATGCATGGTATCAGGGAACATGTTTTCCATCAGTCTATAGTCCAATGAATTAAAATCCTTGGTTTGTCATGCAGGTTGGATCTTCATTGTGTGATACCAAGTTGGACATTGAGCACAAAGCATGATGGTCTAGGGCTCTCTTGCTGAATCTTGACAGTGGTAGTTTTAATTTCTTGAGGGAAGCTCAATGCTGATGCTTTTGAAAAGATTTGTAACAAAGTCAAAAGATTTTTGCCATGAAAATAAATAGCCATGGACAATGGCATGGCATTAAAACACAAATCAGTAGTCTCCTGGCTCCAAAAAGCCTTTTTTTCTGTGTGTGTGTGTTCTTGCAAATAAGGCTTTAATGATTGACAATGCTAATAAACCACACCAAGTGTATGTTTCTGCACCATTGTTCATGTTTTTTGTAAGTCAAAGTAATTGGGAGACATAGTTATGAATAATAAGGGTTTAAGCAGCCTAGTGTCTTGTACTGTTTCTGTCCTCGTTAGCATGTCTAATACTGTTGCTACAAGCCACATGTCCTTACCTGCATTCTACCACCGTCTGACCTGGTGCACTCCAAATAAACACTCAGAATGAACTCCTGCCAACCTGTCAGTGGTGGTTGCATACAAACTATGCATTAAAAACATGCATCAGAGACATAGCTGTTGAGTTTAATACAAGTTTCCTTCCAGCGAAAGATACCAAGAATTAGAGACTTAAAACGGACCTTTGAGTTAACGTTGTTGGTGGTGTTGTCGCGGTACTACTGAAAGACTTTGTGTGGTTGTTCCAAGATGATTTGGAAACAGAGTATTTCAAAGACAACCATGGTTGAAGGTCAGATTTTCAACGTTTATTTTCCTTCCAATTGAAGATCTGAAGGTGAACGTGTGACATTGGTCATAATTTGATTTTGAAAAAATGTGCCTCTAAAAAGTTTGTGGATATTGAAAAAGACCATTGTGCTTTGACCTTATCACATCAACCAGTGCATAACTGTGGGCAGACTTTTACAGAAAAAAAAATCCAGCAATGTTTTGTCAAACACAGGTTGTTAGTTGAATATTTCCTAAAAGAATGCATTTCCCCCCTTTTGCTTTTGTAGCTGCTGTACAATGTTATTTTCTGCATGCTGTGAGGACAGTACTTAGTAAAGACAGACTTTCAATCAAAAGCTTTGTTAATTTATAGGCAAGTCTCATTGACACCTCAACAGTGCCATTAAATGTGTATCAAAATAGTGTTCTTTGAATTCAAAAAGGAACCGTGAACTAAATCATAGTCTTTGTTACAGGTTGACTGTGGCTTTTCTAGATGTTAATGTGATGCTTTAGGTGATGTTCAGCATAGAAAATTAAAACAATTAAGGCTTGAGGTAATGAATAGGGTTAGTTTTAAGATACACACAGATTGTGTATGTGTGTTATAGTCTGCACGTTTCCCCAGATTCATTAAAATACAGGGACAGGCACACTGAGCTGATCTCTGTTCCAAGGACAGCGCTACCATTAGGCAGTCACAACATTCATCAGTCAAATTAGGAATGTTTTATTCAGCATAGAGAGAAAATGGAAATTCACAGACTCCTCTAAAGGTTATGTAAATAGCCAACAGTGCGCTCTCAGCACTGTCAGAAATGGCCACTAATTTATTAACTGGTTAATTAGTTATTTTTTCCCCTTTTGCTTTAAATGATTTTACAGCTGTGCTACATGGGGATATCCCTGGAAGATCTCCTAAAGAAACACTGTGTACCGTTAAGAAACATATAAGGCAAAGGCACTCGAGGATTAAAAATGGTCATCTGATTAGGTCATATAAAATCATTAAATCATTTAAAATTATTAACAATGTCAAGAGAATCTATTTGTCTGCCATGTTTATCTCCTCGCCACAGCATTTAACAGCAGCATTCAAGTAAGAAATGTATTCTTATTAAAGCTACTAAAGTTATTCAAACAAGAGCAGTGAACGATTTTCTTTTTTTCTTTTGTTGTTTGATTAACAGCATGCTTTCACGTTAATACACAGATCTAATATACACATGTGATTTCTTTCCCTGCTGTTCACAGACGTTCACAGACACAACCGGCTGTGTTTATGTGAACTTTGTGTGCTTTTGATACAACCTTGTTTGTATTTGTCAATTTAAGCGCAATAGGAGTGAAAGAGAACTTGCTAACGTGACACAGCCAGCATTCTGTGTGTTTGCTTTGGATGTGTGCACTCAGAAAACCATATATCAGAAGTTTAAACTGATGGCTTTAAAACGTATCCAAATAATAACTTTCATCATGACAAAGAACTGCAATCTTACATCACCGTGTCCACGATAGAGATCAGGTCTTTAGTTGACCTTCATGAGCTCTTTACAAGCTCTTTATGAGTTGATATGCATTTAAAGATACATGCACAAAAATAGTTTTTTTGCTTCAACCCAAAGAATTGGTTTTTACAACATGGTATAATAAATGATGTGTGGGGCATTTTCAGCTGCAATTTCAGACGCATTCTATGGACATCTGAGACTTTGTATTATTTACATTTACACTATCAATTCTCAAAAACTGTATCAATTAAGGCTGGATATTGACACAAAATTAAACGATTAGTTTTGTATTCACAAGCTTTCAATTCGATTCAAAATTATTTTGGCATGGATATATATCAGATACAGTACATGGCAAAAAATCTCAACTAATGCTGTAAACTATACATGGGTGTCAGTTGATACTACATTACTGTAATATTGAAGGTTAAAATTTAATTTGTATACACTTCGAGATACCACAGCTCTCATCGGTTTGATGGTGTTTATGCTACAAAAATGGTAAAACGAATGTAACACTGATTCCATGTATCCTGAGAGGATGGTCAAACTCTCATTAAGTTACGATTAAATTTAGTTAGTTTCTGCTGACATACAAACCAAAATAACTAACTGCTCTCATGTAACGTCGTTAACAGTTAGGGGTGGGAGAAAAGGTCGATGCATCGCGATTCGTTATCTAACGATTCAGAATCGATTCTCAAAAATTCAGAATCGATTCTGTGTTCAATTCAAACTGCCTCTTCACCACTGTGCGTATAAACGAAGGTCTACATTTCCGTACCTCTCCATATTAAACTGGTAAATGTAAATGTATTTAATCTTACCCTGCGGTACATGAACAGTGTTGATCCAGGATGTTGTCATCTGTGATCGTGATGACTGAAATGAGGCTTCTCCCGCTTGCATTGAGATCTGTAAACCCTCGCTTCCAATTTAATCTCCTACCATATTCATTTTAAAATCTTTTATATTTAAGCCCCACTTGAATGCTCCTCGCCGAGAGGTGGTCCTTTTGTGTCACAGACTTTGTGATTTATTGTCTAATTTGTCTTTGTATATATTTTTTTATATTTCTGTGAGTTTAGACAGGGCTCGACATTAAGCCTGTTCACACGCTTGTCTTTCGGACAAGTAAATCTGTCATTCACTTGTCCGAGTAAAAAATTAGCTTGTCCGGATTTTTTTTGTAAATATAATCTATTCTGAAGCTGAAGCAATATTCTCGCCAGTGTTCAATCAGCTTTGACATATTTAAATATGCATATTTGTGATATTTTTACCTTTTTATAAAGGGCATTTTTTCATAATCGTATTAAATATTGGCTATGCTTCAGCTTTCTTTTTATATTTTTAAATTTGATCTATAAATTAAATTAGAATAAGACACTCTAGGCTGTTACCAATCAAATTTAAATTATTTACACTGAAAAATTACAACTGCATTAAATAATGTTATGAGATTATTTTTGAATATACAACTAAGAAATGTTGGAAAGATTAAACTAAACCACCAGTAGGTGGCAGCAGGTGACCGTCTGAATGAGTGAGTCATTGAGTCGATTCGTTCAAACGGCTGATTCATTCAAGAATTAGGTGGCCGTTTACGAATAGGTCATTGAATCTTTGATTCAACCGATTCATTCAAAACGTTGAATCATTCAGTAACGCACTGTTGCTGTGAGATGCGTTACATTTCTGCTGTGATATTTGTTTGGAACTATTTTCGCTGCTGAAATAGTACAAAAACAGTCCATATTGCATCTAAAATGTAAGTGACTTAATGTTAATTAATTGTTTATGGAACTGGCATATGAAATCAACGTCATTTTCAGTCGTGATGGTATTCAGGAAAACAACACTCTTGTTAGTGTGATGTTGCTTAACTTTATCATATGTTATAAATATAAAAACTACACAATTTTGTGTACACAAAGAGTGTCTTTGGATGACGGGCGCTCATTTGTTTTCGATTTTCTCCTCGAGAGGCTGCGCAAGCCTCAACCGGACAACCTTGTTAGCGTCAGTTCGTTTTGTATTATTATCCACTATCGATCTCCACTTACACTAACTGAATGCACTTTGGTGATTCCCTAGTTATTTTTTGTTTTGACGTTTTACTCAGGATACTTGTCCGTCGGGCAAGTACAATTATTTTTCACTTGCCCCATCAAAAAATCCACTTATCCCGGACAAGCGGACAAGCGTTAATGTCGAGCCCTGGTTTAGATATGTTTAAGGTCTACATTATCTGTCTTACTAAGGAGGACTCCTATTTTGAGGGGTATTATAGTCTATGGGTAGTGAAAGGGAGAGCTCGCAGTTTATCAGAGTTGTTTTCAGATACAATTAAGTTTCCAGTTTATTAGCACCCCCGAAAAGGCATACGGTCTGTATATGTTTGTTTACTGTTAGTAGTTGAAAGACTGAGAAAACTTACATAACTTCAGATTGTCTGGCGAAAGACAATTACTCACTGAGAGGACTCTCGCAGCCAACGTCCCACTGAGTGAATCAACTGAGAATGGCCTTATTTTGCATGTATTTACCTTGCCTCAAACTTCCCCCATCTTATTCCACTTCATGTTGAGAGATCACTTAGAATTCACCCAAAATCTATTGTATTTAATGTAAATTCTCACTATACAGTATTATATGTGTTTGATATCGTTTGAAATGTCTCAGTGCGACTGGTACAAAAATCTCATAACCACATAAGTATACAAGAAGTTAATAAGAGTTTTTAGAGCTTAGAGATATTTTACTTATGATGGTGGGTGTGGCTTTTGGAGCCATTTGATCTTGTCAATACAGGTCATATGGGACAATGATTAAATGTAAATTACCATTGTTGGCATGTGTTTCTATTTGAAAGAGATATCGGTCTTGGTCTGAGCAATATAAGGAAGTGGAGCAGAAAGATCGGGGCGCAATACTTTAATTAGATTGGCCCATAACACAGCGAATGCTCTGTGTTATGTAATATTCTGAAAAGTCAGGAAATCTTTCACTCTTTAGGCTAATTTGGAATATTTGATGTTATGTATGAATTATCTTTGAATTTATTATGTAATTGCCTTTATACATTTACATTTTGATCCTTTCTGAATTACTCTGTAAATATTAACTATCTCCAGTACGGAACGATATAATTGCAACAAAAGGTTAAAACAGAATGATTAAATGTGCAACTAACTATTAAATATAAATGACCAAACAACCAATTGGCATTCTATCCTAAATTTGACAATATGATAAATGGAGTCAGATAAGGAATATTATAATCAAATCCATTTTGCCCAGCTGAAACACGAACGCGCAGCGACCTTCAACCGCAGCTCGTTACCGTTCATTGGAGCGAGATTTTAGTGGCCTTACATAGTTATTATTGTTTTTGTATTACTTGCTATGTATGTTAATGATAATGCAACGGGGATAGAGAGAGAGAGAGTTTGTGAAGGAGACTTCTGCTTTGTTTGTTCAACTCTTACAGTGATTTTTTGTTGGAGTGAAAAACAATGTAATAAACTTCATAAACCATCAGTAAAGTTTGGCCATCATTCAGATGGGTCCGCTACATTATGTGTCCAAAAACATCTTGGGATAAGGTTTTCACACTGACAGCTGTCATTGTAAGACACTTAGCAACTCTGTTTGTCCGAGTTAGCAACAGTAACTAAGGGGGGTGGGGCTTACCGATAGGTAAATTTAAGGAATAGCTCACCTAAAAGTGAAATTAGTATTTTTTACATATGGTGCATCCAACCAAGTTTTATGTTAGTTACATTCAACATCATTGTGTCTTCAAATTTGGTATGACTTAATGCAACATACTTGAAAGCTTTGGTGGAGGGGAAGATTTTCAGCGAATAGCATTGTTGAATATCGTTATTGGTTTAGAATGTGCGTGTAAATGATGACAGATTTTCTTTTTGGGTGGACTGTTCCTTTAAATTCATTGGATTATAAAATTATAATCAGTATGATGTTTTCCATGCAACTTGTCAAAAGTCAGACTCATATGCAGAATGTCTTTTTACTGTATAACTTGTTTAGTTATGCAGATAAGATGGTTGAATGCCTGTCATCTGGTACCTTCAGCAATTATGAGCTTCCCTAAGGTTTATAGAAAAAGACCACCTACGATTAATCCAATAGAGTTGAGCTCCACGAAACAAACCAACGCATATGTTCCTCTGTGAGTTTTGTTTCTCTCAGCCTTTTTGCTATTGTAGTCCCCCACCACAAACGCACAACATCCCACGTCTCATCCCAACCTAGTGATCCAGTGCTTCAGTAGGAGCTGCCAGTGGTGATGAAGATAGATACAGTAAGCTGTTGGAACACAGGTGTGAGCGATTGTCTACACAGTGGTGGCATAGCTTGGTACTCTGTAGAAAACCACCACTTCCAGAGAAGCCAGTCTGTCTGATGCAGGGTGACAGGACATTGCGTCCTTATGTTGTTTTTCTTGAAAACTGCAGTTGAGTTGCTTCACATATTTTAGATATCACATAGTTGTTGAAAAACATTGTACTGTAGGTGTGTATGGAAGATGTGTTGAATATTCACAAAGAGTTTTGCTGGTAATTTATTCAGTTATGCAAAATAGAAGTCATTTTAAAGGGGTCATGAATTGAGAAATCAACTTTCCATTGAGCTTTTGATATATAAAAGGTCTTGTAATATAAGAATATTCTGTACGTTTCAGATCTGAAAATCTTCCTTGTTAGTCAAAGAAAAGCTTTTATTGACAGCTGGCTCAGCAAACGATCGATCTGTGACGTCATGAGAGCAGTGAAACGCCGCCTCAAGACGAGCACCTCATTCTGTAGCCCCGCCCACCGGCTCGTGCCTGACATAGATAAATAACAGGCCTACATGGAGCTAAACCGGATCGAAATTCTAAGCAAGTGCAGCATAAACTTCATTCGGTTTCCAATATTAGAAATGCATGGTTAAACTTTATAATTTGAAATAACTTTATAACTTTTTAATTTGGTTCATTGTGCTGCGATTCGGGATCAGACTTGAACATGTATGGGCCAGGGTTCGCAAAGCCCATGTGTCGGGCTACGGAAAAATGTATCACGGCCTGCCGACGGACTATCTTAAATTGTGAAATAACATTCCTCTCTTGATGTGCATTGTTCTTGATATTTGAAAGAAAAATACTATCACAGAAGTTTTGAACATGCTGATTTGTCTGTGAAGTTTTGCAGATGCTTGTGTGTGTGTGTTAGTGATACTCTTCGTGGTTATATCCACCGATCGGGTGGGCCAAGTAATACAAAATAAAATTACAATTAATGGCTGGTGGATGAGAGAGAAATCATTGCGTTTGTTTGATAAAGACATTTTGCAAGCGATGTGGGCGAAGCATTCCGGTTGCTGTTTTCAAAACAATTCCCACATGTACTGACGGAGTCGAAGCTCATTATAATATGCAAAACTGTTATCCAATCATAGCAGTCTCAAAACCAGGGTAGAAAACAGCCCATTACTTATTCATTATGATGTTTTTGAATAAAAAAAACATGCATACGTCAAAAGTTGACCTCAGACAACAGTATAAAAAAGCCAGTTCATGACCCCTTTTAATAGACTTTTTATTTATTTATAATCTTTTTATGGGAACTTCGGGACAAATGTGGGCAAAATCTTTTTCTTTAATTTTAAAAATGCTTCCCTTAATCGGAGCGGTACAAGGCTTTGCTACTTTTTCTAAGTTTGCCACCTGAACACAAAAAAAATAAAATAATTGACTCGATTTTACAATGTTAAGTGGTTGAAAAAAACCCTCCTTAATTGGTCCTTTGTGGACAAAAATGGGCACCCATTGGAATGAATGGGAATTTAATAGATTTCAGAGCTTTTTTTTTTTATTTGTCCAAAAATATTAAATAAATCCAACACAATGCAGATCATACATACACATAAATAAAGGGGTGAGTCTGTACAACATTCTGAATGTGGCAAATACTCACACATGCACACACACACACACACACACACACACACACACACACACACACACACACACACACACACACACACACACACGCACACACACACGCACACACACACGCACACACACACACACACACACACACACACACACACACACACACACACACACACACACACACACACACACACACACACAAAGCAAAAGTAACAAAGTATTGAATGAGTATGAATGTATTTCGTTGGACAACAGGTTTATGAACGCTTCTCATTACTTGTTTGTGAAGATGTTTGACACGTTGCTTTTTAAAGCGCACGTTATAATAAACGACTCAAACTCGCAGTCTTTCAGACGGAGCAGTGTTTACTCCTGATCACAGAGACCTTCACTGACACGCTGAGCATTTATTTATTTAATTAAAATCGCAGCCTTTGCGCTTTCATTATCGCACACAAGCCAAATCGCGATTGCGGTTTGATTTCGATTAATCGTGCAGCCCTAATGCCAACATAGGTCACCAAAGTCATCATATTTTTAGGTTTTGGCTGTCTGAACATACTGGAATAAATTTTTTTACTGAAGTTAAATTAATTTTAAATATACATAAATTAAATATATAAAATAGATATATTTTACCTAAAAATATGGTACTTTTAGTTGTAAATAAAAATAAATAAAAAAAAAAACCCTGCATAAATTGATAGTTTTTATTTTATTGAAGATATTGATATAAAATTTATAAAAAAAAATATGTGGGATCACACCTCAGACCCCTGTGCCCAAATGTGTCCACGAAGGTCCAATTAAAGGGTTAGTTCACCCAAAAATGAAAATGATGTCATTAATTACTTACCCTCATGTCATTTGACACCCGTAAGACCTCCGTTCATATTCGGAACACAAATGAAGATATTTTTGTTGAAAGCTGATGGCTGAGAAAGGCTTCAGATAGGCCTCCATTGGCATTCAGTACATTTACACTCACAAGACCCATAAAAGGCACTTAAAATGTTGTTACAAAGTTCATCTCACTACAGTGGTTCTACAATAATTTTACGAAGCGACGACAATAAGTTGTGCGCAAAAAAAAAATCAAAATAACACCTTTATCCAACTTGTTCTTGTCTTCCGTGTGTGCCTCCACGACGCATGCGCGAGAATATGACATAGTGCCGGCGAAAAAATTTGTATGCGATTAATTTAGATGAATTAATGTCACCGAGTATGTAATGAATTAAATTAAATGTTTTAATCGACATAAATATTACATGCATTTTATTTTCCGATTGCTGCCTTGAATTTGTGAATGCGAGTACAGAAGAACGAGTCCGTTGTGCGATACCTGTCAACTCACTACTCTCTAGTATATGCAGCAGCTTCCAGCAGCAGAAGCCTCCTCCAGGTCCTAGTGCCCACCCGCTAGAATTTTATAATGCGCTGTTGTGATACAATGATGAAATGAAAAGTAGAATAACCAAATAACTTAAATTTACGTCTGTTTCTGAATAATAAAGCAGTAATTAATGTCATAAATCACAAGCATGACATTTGTAAATTAAATAAGTTTATATACAGTTTATTAATCTGTAATAAAATTATATCAAACGGATAATGAAAATAACTGGAATCCAAGGAGCTCTAAACTGATTGTAGAATTTTTATTTGAAGCTAAAGACCACATCAACTGAATTCATGTGTTGACGACTTCATTGCACCAGATCATTTACAAATGTTAAATCCAAAAATAAAATATTTAGGTTACAACTGCATCTGTCTGGGGTAAAAAATGTGACTGACTTTATTGTTATTTTCAGAGCTTTTAATGTACTCTTTTGGTAAGGAGCTCAGAAATAGTAGTGTGAGTTTTTGCTCCATACTAACTGAACTGAAAAATAATTAATTTATAATTATTGCACAGGAGAGACTTGGTGTTGTTTCCAAACAAAGGAAAACAAAAGTATATCGGTGTCGGCTATCGGCCAAAATTAGTTGAAAATATATCTGCAAAAATCCAATATTGTGCTTCCCTATTCCAAACATTGTGCTTGCTTTACTTATTTTTCGCTTAAGTATTTATTTATTTATTTAGAAAAGTTTCATAATTCATAACATCACTTCATGGTTCAAGGATTAATTTAATCTGATCTTTTGTCTGTGCTTTACTTATTTTCTTGCTTCTAACCCATTTCTTACTCTTGAAAACACCCAATTAGCTTCCTTACGGTAAAATGCTACATAGGCGTTCAATTCTCTTCCAGTGACAGGCATTAATTGGCAGTGATTTTAATGTGCTATAGCTAACAAAGCACATTTCCTGCTCATCAACTGAACGGACCCCCTCTTCATTTTACAGTGACTCAGTTACTCTTTTTGCTTGAAACTTACTTACCATCTCTATTGGGAGTGTGATTTTTCAAATCTGAGGCTATAGCAGTGCTTGCTTGGCTTTGGTCTCAGCGTGCATCTAATAACTATATAGTTCTTTTTAATATTTTGTACCTCATCCTGAGTATTGTTAAGGGGTCATTTAATCTTTTCTGAAATACTCAGACCCAAACTTTTCCAGACCATCAGCTCCCTCCATGAATCCTAAACACTCTGAAACGCACACATTGGCTGTGTTCACACTGCAGGGCTTAATGCTCAATTCCGATTTTTCGAAAAAATTTGATTTTTTTGCAAGGCTGTTCACATTTCCAATTAAATGCGACCTTTTGTGATCTCCTGTGTGAACGTGAAATGACCCAGAAGTGACCCGCATGCGCAGAAGAGTACTCAACGGTCAACGACGTCACTTGTTGTTTACGGAAGTAGCCAAATATGGGTGTCAGCATTGGAGTTCGTTTAGCTTTATTAAAGTTATTTTCGCAACGGAGCCAGCACCATTACAACCTTCTCATGTTAAGAAGAAAATTAAAAAAGAGGAGGAGAGCAAGGTTTTTTGCCATGGCGTTTTGTGGAGCAGTGGTAGCAACGTTGGTACAGAGAAATGTGTGAGTCGCAGCCAGGAGTGGTGGGATACTGATGTGAGTGGCTTTACTGATACCGAATTCGTCAGTAACTTCAGAATGACCAGATCCACCTTCAATTATGTTTGTGAGCGCCTTCAACTAACTTTGTCACGGGAAGAGACACGTCTGCGGCGGCCCATAACAGTGCAGAAACGCGTTGGAGTTGGAGTGTATTGGCTAGCAACAGGTGCGTACTTCTTTTATTTATAGTTGTTTATCTTCTCATTCCCGCCTACTTCAACGTACAATGATGACGTTTGTCGCGTATCAACGACGTGCGGGTCGGATACATGTGACCTGGCAGTTCAGACTGAAGACGCATTTCAAAAGATCGGATATGTATCGGATTTGGACCACATACCCAAGTGGCCTGGGTCGCATTTGAAAAGATCGGATCTGTGTCGTTCAGACTGTCATGAAAAGATCAGATACAGGTCGCATAAGGGCAAAAAAATCGGAATTGGGTCGTTTCAGCCTGCAGTGTGAACGCAGCCATTGTGTCAGATTGTCAGCTGCATAGGTTTTCACATTTCTATTCTTTTGGCAAGCACTTTAGTTTTAATAGGATATCAGAAATGGCTTATGAAAGTCTTATGAAAAACAGCCATATTTTTCACACAAACTGCCTATAATGCACACACATTTTTATTACCATGGGACTGTCTCTTCATTGTAGATACAACACCATCCTCTCTTTTGGAGTAAATGTCAGTGGAGTCTTGCGGTCTTAAGCAGTGGTCACAGCAAGTGTTTCTTATCGCTGAGGCTAGAGAAATGAAAAGCTCAGCGGTTGCCAGATTGGCAAGCTTTATTAGTACAGTCTTGGGTCTTTTACTGTGGGCTTGGTGGGGGAAGCAGTGTCATTCTATTCGCCTCTTAATTCTCTTGACCAGCGGGATGCAGAGAGGTCACTGCTGGACATCGGCAAGCAATCAAAACCGCATTTACTTGTCTAAACCCTGAAACACATCAACACCAGAGGGTGTCCCTAAAACTAATTTGCTTTGGGAGGCAAAGGGTAAGCTCAGGCGACTGGTGATGTGAAGTGACCAGTGAAGAACATTTCTAGAGTTCAGCAGGGCTTTTCGGCTGTGTTATTGAGACTTTGTGAGCTGATCCGTCTCCGCTTCCTTGCCTGTAACTCCGTTCCTCAGTAGACTGCCTACTGGATGCGGAAATTTAAGTCCTCCTACTGGCATTTTCACCTGCATGTTTGTTTTCTTGGGTGTCAATTGTTGATTTAATCATGTTAATGGCGATATTTTCCAATTGCCACCCACCGCGATTTAATTTCATGATGTAACATTACCATGACAGTAATTTAAATGTAGCCTTTGTAAAGTTGACTAGCAGCAGCTATCGTTTAACCCACTAGTCGGCTAGTCTTGCACATCCCTAGCTCTGATACATCATCTCTCCTGTATCCAAAATATTCCCAAACCACAGATCTTGACTTTTTTTGGTCCTTATCTTGCCCTGAATTCACCTTCCCTGTATCTGTGCTTTCTTCCATGTCGTAACGGTGAGCCCACTCTCTTCTGTTCTTGCGCTAAGGCGCGTGGCATTAAAGGTGCACTATGTAAAAAAATATTCAGTAAAATATCCAAAAACCACTAGGCCAGTGTTATATATTTTGTTCAGTTGAGTACTTACAATATCCCAAATGTTTCCAACTATTTGTAAATCGTGAGAAATTACTATTTTAACCAAGGAACCGGGACGTGTGAGGAAGTCGCCTGTCAATTGCGACATATCTGCATTATCCTTGCTTTCCTGTTTAATTTTGTAGAAACGCTTTACTCTTATTGCAGTGTGCAACAAGTGTCATAGCAGCCGCCGAGCGAACATCATAACTTCCTTTTCAACACACTCAGATGTATCTAATATGATAAACAGAGCTGCGTTACCTCATACTCATGACTGGAAAAGTGGAAGTGGCTCCAGCGACTGTCATAATGAAAGTCCCGCCAGCGACTATGCCATAATAACAGCCCCACTGCTTGCAAGTCGTGTGTTCCGCTCTTCTTATTAACAATCGCTCCAGCGGCCTTGCTCAGCTCCCACAAAACTCGGTCCTGCTCTGCTTCATACCACAGTAATGTTAATAATCGCATCCATGAACATGATTTTTGCCCGAGTCCTATCCCGATTATTTTCCACCTGCTGTGAGGTGAAGACCACATGTCCCAAGATTCTGCGCTCAAACGTGGCGTCATCAAACTACGCCTTTGTTTTGAACAGGTGACCTCTAGTGCACGGAAAAGTTACATAGTGCAGCTTTAAGAGGGCTGGTTTTATTACGATTTCGATTAACCGTACAACCCTAATGGGAAGGCCTAGACCTTAACTGATTTGGAATACTTGATTTGTTTATTTTGTCAACAGTTGATTTTGTTTTTACATGTGATTTTGTACACTAGCAATCACATCCTGGTGAGAAGTTTTTCTTTTTGTGCCATGTATTTTAAAACCCAAAAAACCTACCCTTTTTTTTTTGCATGTCTGCTGTCCCCCTGGCAACTGCTATAGAAGTAAACATTCATTATTTGTGGGAAGCTGCATTGTATTTTCTTTTTATTTTGTTTTTCTACCTCACTTGCCTGCTACAATTTGTTTTTCTGTTATGCACCACCTAACAATGTAGAAAAAAACTGCACAGAAGAATGAAAGTAATGGATGCCCGGATGCTTTTTTGTACCCTCCCACACATCCTTGTTATTTACATGTTGGAGCTTACAACATGCAACATACATACACTGAGTGAAAACATTATGACCAGTCACAGGTGAAGCAAATATCATTGATCATCTCCTAGGCCACATATTAAAGGTCTGGGTAGATTAGATGGTAAGCAAATGATCAGTTATTGTAATCAACGTGTTGGATGCTGGGGAAATGGGCAGGAATAAAGATCTGAGCGACTTTGACAGCGACTTTCACTTTTTCCATGGCAAAGTGACTGGGTCACTATCTCTGAAACAGCAAAGTTGTTTGTTGCTCCGGGTCAGCAGTGTTGAGAATTTACAAACAGTGGTCCGAGTAAGGACAAACCACAAACCGGCGATGGTGTTTTTGGGCACCCAGGGCTCATCGAAGCATGAAGGCTACTCCAAGCCAACAGAAGATCTGCTGGGGCACAAGTCCCACAAAATGTTAATGATGGTTATGGAAGAATGTGTCACAACACACAGCGTGTTGCACTCTGCTGCGTAGCCGCAGACCAATCAGAGTGCATATAATAATATAACCATTGGCGAAAGTGCGTACAATAGGCGAGCATCGGGTGTGTGCAGCGTTTTCCTGAGTAAGTGATGGTACCAGTATGCACCGTGAGACAATGAGCCGGTGAAGAGAGAGTAGTGCACTTGGCAATGTTCTGTGGGGAAACCATGGGTCCGGCCATTTATGTAACATAAATTTGAAGCGTACCACCTACCTAAATATTGTTGCAGACCAGGTGACTTTCGTGACAGTGGTGTTCCCTGGTAAAAGTAGCTTCTTTCAGCAGGATAATGCATCCTTCCACACTGCACACATTGTTCAAGAATGGTTTAAGGGATCATGACGAAGAGTTCAAGATGTTACCCCGGCCTCCAAATTCCCCAGTTCTCAATCCAATTGATCATCTGTGGATTGTGCTGGCCCCACAAGTTCAATCCACGGGGCTCCACTTCGCAACCTACAGGACTTGAAGGATCTGCTGATAACGTCAGGGGTCTTGGAGAGTCCATGTCTAAGTAGATCAGTGCTGTTTTAGCGGCACACTGGTGACCAACAGCATAATATTTTGGCTTTTCGGTACGTGTCATTATAGGATTATTTTTTATGAACTAAATTTAATGATATAGCTGACTTGTAATTATTTGTCTTGTTTGTACATTCAAAGTTTGTACAATGCTATCTGTTGCTGTAAAATTCTAAAAGCTGCGTCAAATCCCTATAGCGGCCTGTCTTTTCTCTCAGGCTTAGAGAGCACCTCCTTCACCTTCTTGTGTCTTTCAAGTGGATGTGTGTGCCGAAACACCTTTCTTTGCCCTCAGGATAGTCCATTTTATAACATCTTTATGCAGCTAATCATACTTTAGTAACGTTACTGCTAATTATCTCTTGCCATTGACCCGGCTTTGAAAGGGTTCCAAATGGGACATGTGCAGAACTCATAGGAGCCCTAGGAGAGGTTGAAGGGGAGCTGTCCACTCCAGAATTCTTCCTACCTTAAGTTAATTCCTGTCCTTGACTGATCCTCACTTATGAACTTCTGGTTTATCGTATTCAGGACAGCTTTCCATTTGTGTTTCACATAGAAATAGTCATTATTATCAGGGAAAGGCTGATGGTAAATGTCAGCCCTATTACAGATCCTCTGCCAATAACCAGCAAATTCCACTTCTCCATTTGTCGACGATTGACCCCAACGGATTCCAGACAGGAATTAGGTGCTATCTCCTGTGAGCCCGCCGTAAAAAAGATGGTGAGATTTTGCTATAATCTCTTAATTCCCCGCAGATAGACACGTCTGTGCCACGGCTGTATATGACACAAGATTCATATTCTTTATTTTATCTCTTTTATTTATGGCTGTATTAAAGCACTTGACATTTACACACCTTTTAAGTGTAGCTCACACCTTGCCTCTTAAGTTATGGCTTAATCTAAATTTCTTGAAGTTCACAGAGCTTGCACAGAGCTTTTCTTAGAAAGGAGAGGAACCTGAGAGGGTGTATTGAGTTAAACCGATATGATTCTATATTTTGAATTAAATCTCAGGCATAAGAACATTTGTAAAAGATTCATGCCCTGTATATTTTTCCCTTGGTGTTATAAAAAGTTCTTGGAAAGCCTCAATTACCCAACCTGAAAAAGATAATGTGGATATTAATGATAAAAGTTTAACAAGTTAAAAAGACTGTCTAATGTTTTTACAGTTTTACACAATTCCATTTAATACACTGTCACTGATATTATACTTCCTATGGAAAAGTTTGAAGGATTAGATCTGAGGTTTAAATGTTATGAAAGATGCGTGAGCTCACTTTAGTCTAGCACTGATTGAAAGGCAGATCATGTAGAACGTTTAGTTGGTGGTTTATATAATATTTTTTAAATAATTTTTCTAATACATATTTAATATAAACAGTTGACTTGTTGGGTCTCACTGAGGGATTTTTTTTTATTGTTTAGAAACTCAAAAACATCAGCACACCGGTTTTAATGCTGCTATTAACTCTGCATATTATGCACCCTTTTTTCCTTTTCCCCCCATCCCCTCTTCAAGGTCTTTATAGTTTTTTTTAATACTTCAAGTGCAATAAGTACTGTTGAACTGACTGTGAACAACAGGAAAAAAGATAGAGATACATGAATAATTATGCCTCTAGTTTTTAATCTTGAAAAGCTGCACCTGATTTACAAATTAATTTCAGTGGTGATGCTGCTGCGAAAGGTGCCGACTTCATCTTTGAACACTCCCAGCTATTTTGGTTCTGAAAGATGGCTAAGACAGTTTTTGGTTGCGCACCTGTTTACCGCATCACGCTGCTGAAAAATCATTTCCATTCTTACCGACTAATTGCGCATCTGCCTTTTTGAGTAATCATTTCTAAAGAAAGGTATTATAATAGCTGAAATGTTCCTTTATAGATTTTTTTTTTTTTTTTTTTTACCATGATGCACCCCCTGTGGCGTTCAGGAGATAATTGCAGGATAAATGTGAATTCTATTGTCGTCAAAAGCTTTTTTTTTTCTTCTTTTTTTTTTTTTAAATTGCAGGTGCATAATGAAATAAGACAGGTATGATATTAAACCAGATCAGACCCCCCATCCCCCCCCCCCCATCTTCACCTTAACTCTCTCTAAATGTTTCTTGCTCTTCAACTCCTACCAAAGAGGGAAAAAAAAGATGCCAATGTTTTTTTTTCCTACTTGTTCAATTTATAGTCCTATCTTTGGTCTGTTTTTCCAGGCTTTCTTCCTCTTCGTCCCCTGACGCTGTAACTCCCATAAGCGCAGTCCTATAATTCCCTCCAAGGTTTCACAAGGCCACGATAGCCTTTCCACAATCTACTCTCAATTGAGTTTTTGCCATTGCTGAAAGGCTGTGTTTGCAAACCAGTTACTTTAATGGAGAGAGAAAGAACACCTTTTGATTTGCATTTCAGTGCATGTGATAAATTCTTTATCTCATAATTACACTGTAGGTTTGGTAATGGAGTGTATTTTAATGAATCAGGCTTTTGCATGACAATGAGCTGTGATGGTGACAATGGAGGTATGGCCGTCAAATAGAGAGAGAGAGGGCACAAGCAATTAAAGACACAATCGTGAGGCCCATTTTAACTGACCACACACTTCTTTAGAATAAGCGTGTGTAGCTCTGTGACCGAATAATCTTATTTTAATAATTATTTCTATTGTGTGCTGCAGGCAATGAGAATAGTCTCTTGGTATACCATCACCAATTTTCATTTTTGATTATAGTTATTATTTTCCTGCATTCATTATAAGAACGTAATAGCGTCAGCCACAATGATAATCAAATATCACCACCATAAGGGACATTATTTTTAAGGTTTGGAATGAAGACCCTAAGTCACATCAATTCTCATGTTGATTGTCATTTTGGTTCCGTTAACAGTTCATGCATTCTTTCTCTGATGAATACATTAGCTTACAACAAACTGTGAGGCTTAAATCAGTGTCGTTACTCCCTCTCAATATTCCAGGTGAACAAATGTATTACTTATTGCTATTTTAGTATCATCTTGTGTTCACAAAATAGACACTGACCCAGTCAAACTGTGTCATCAGAGAAGCACAAATTCACATCACTGTGTCTGCCAATGGTTGAAATTCTCAGACAAATATTTATGGTTGCCAAATTTTGGGTGCATCACATGTTTTAAATTAGTTTATCTAATACTTTGGCATTTCTTAAATGTCCAGAAACAATTGTTAATTGAACCGTTAAGGAACCTGAATTGTTTAATTCTTTAGGATTTCCATACATAGTTATTCTGTGTGATTTGAAGTTTACAGTATGACTCCACACCTCAAAACCAGCAGAGGCCTCTCACAATACAATGAAGATTAGGTTTGGTTGACATGGACGTCACATTCTCATTTCGTTGTTTTTTTCCTTGTGCTTCTTACTGGAGTGAGCATAAAGAGAAGCCGAATTATCTCTGTGTGTTTCAGAGATGCTCCCTACTCCCGCTTGTGAGCTATAATGAGAGGTAATAGGTTGAAAAAAGCCACGCTGTAGGGCCTTGTGCGATGAAAGGTACATGCAGTTCTGCTGCTGTGGCGCAATACAATGCCCACACTTTTCCTCTCCCGATCCCGGTGAGGTGGCCTTCAGATTTACTGAGGCAGAGGGCTCTTGTCAGCACAGTGGTGGAAGATGAGCTAGGGCTTTCCATATATATGTCTGAGAAGATCGCAGCCTGTCAGGCTTTTGAGAAGCGTACATCTGTGTATGTACTGGCAAACTGTCAGGCTTTTTTGAGGGGTAGGGGAGTGTTTTTTGTTTGTCAGTTTTGATGCCCCTGTATGGATGAACTGCGGACTCTGAGAAGCATCAGGCCTGACTTTCCTACGCTGACTTTATAAATTGGATTTTGAAGGATGTAGGCGTAGATTGGAAAGTGGTGCGTTCGTCTGGTGTGCGTCTTTGGATATTCAAGCACATGTACAGCATTTTTGAGAGCTGTGTAATTATCAGCATCTGGATGAGACAAAATTCACATCCACTTTTAGTAGCGCGCTGTGCATTAAAACAGAAGGTGTATAGATGGGTGCAGCTTGCTATAGTTTGCCCTCACTTTGAGGTCATCAGTTTGGTGGTAGAGTGGGGTGCCATACCTGCAACCCTCCATCGATCAAACCTTTTTTCTAATGGCGCCTCAACAGTTTACAGGTTTCAGGCGCTGCTGAAACCACAATTAAAATGATTGATTGATTGTTAAACAGATCAATTATTAGCAGAGTAAAACAAATGCCTGCCCGTCAACGATTGTACACAGCAAACAAAGAATGCTAAACGGCTTCTAATTGCTCTCAACTGTAGACTTATCTGTTTACAACAAAGGCTATATATACATCACGCTGGTCTTAGCATCACATCGGTAATAAATGGAGTGAAACCGTTACCTTTATTAAAGGAATAGTGCACCCTAAAATTAAAATGGCTAATGCTATTGCTATTCATTTTTGTTAGACTTTGTTTTTTTTTGTGAAAGTCAGAGATAATTTGAAGATTTGTACTGGTCACTCTTTTCCATGGAATTACAATAAATGTGAACTGAGGCAATTCATTAAAGGACATGATGCTTTATAAAAGTAGTCCATTATAACTGAGCATTAAAAATCAGTATTCTTTACTTTTGGATAGAATCTTTGTGATTAGACCCATGGCATGTTATTATTTGTTTAGGTTCTGTTCTTTGCTTGTAGTTAATTGCTTTTTGATTTGATTGATTGATTGAGCTGGCTTTCAATGACCACTGAGGGGCAGTATAGCTATTTATTTGCAAAACCGCTGTATGGAAACAGGTGAATATTGTTGTCTGTTTTTTTTTTCAGGATTCAGTTATACTTGGAAAAAGTTAGTTTAGTTGAATTCTAGTCAGGCTTAATGGACATTTGGAGATTTGGAGAAAGATCAGTATGAGCCTGTGCAATAGACTTGCTCTTGTGATGAGACCGTCTTAGCAAACTGTTTTCATGACCATGATTACAATGTTGTTGCATCATCATCTCTCATTGCTTCGTATGCATTAAATCCGTGAAAGCTGAAGATGACAACTTGTATTCCAGCGTGCCTCTTTCTACATAGAATACGTTTTCCATGCTAATTTTTTTTGACATATTAAAGTACTTCCAAAACCACTTAAGACAGTCTGTGGTAAATTAATGCTATTTTTTTTTTTTTTTATTAAGTGAATGTGTCTGATGTAGTCAACGTTTTTTGTTAGTCTTCTAACCATCTCCTTTTTGTTTTAATATCCTACTCATCAGCAGTATTTCCTTCTTACCTTTTTGTAATCCCTAGATGGCACTGGAGAGCTGCAAAACAAGCCCAGCCTGAGTGTGTATGTGTGTGTGTGTGTTTGCAGTTCCTTCAGTCAGAAAACGGATGCACAGTCTCCACCTTGCACGTTATAGGCTTCACTGTCACTGTGTTTAACTCTGTTTTACCAACTATGGATGGAGGCAAGCTTCTTTCTTATAGTGTGCTTTGAGTCAGGGCTGATACGAGGCCCCCCACGCCCACCAACAGGCCATGTCATGCTTCTCCATACATCTCTCCTCACATTCTGCATGCTGTGTCAGCTCTCTCTGAGCCGAGGAAACTCATGTTGTGAATGAGAATCTAGATTCTGGCCTTGAATTGATTGACTTAACCAAGCTGTTTATTAAATAACCAAGGGGCAGTGAATGAACGAACAAATGGACAAACGAATGAAGGTCATTGAAATGAGTGGGAATTCTGCATGCATGAACTGTCACATGATGCCGTTTGTGTGGCCTGGACCCTTTGATATATTGCTAGGCAAGTGAAGTACACTACAGTAGTCTTTGTGTTTTGAAAAATTGTCTTTTGATAGTGTTGCTTGAGGACATAATGGGAGACGAGCTTTATGGGCTGTATCTTGTCAAAACGTCTCTGTTTTTTGGCACCATGCAATTGCAGACTTTGACTGAAGTCTCCACTGGGCTCAGACTCTTTCTCATAATAAAACATGCTCCCTCTGGTCCATCACCTCTGCTGGATGACAGGCGCCGTATTGTTTTTAAGTCAAAGGAGCTGAGTCACAATTATATTTAATGTTCTTTTTAAAACTTGAAAGGTTGAAGTTAAAGTATTTCTTTTTAAATTTGTGTTTTTTGCCATGCCATTACATTTGCCATCAGTTTATCTTATGAAAAGAAAATGACTCTCGAGTGTTGTTACAGATTCTCGTCTGTGTTCTTGTTTAGTGTCTCTTTTCTTTCTTTCTTCTGCCTGTACAAGTGAAGGTCAGCGGTGTCTGATTCTATTTTGGAAATGGAAATTTGGAGACTAATGGGACTGTTGTCTCATTCACGACGAGTCAGCGTGTCTAATTGAATATAGAATAATTCTCCGATTTGACATGATAAAAGCAGCTCTAATTCTGCTGGGGCAACCATAAGTACTACTTCAAGAAGACGGAGATTTAATACACGTTCAGGACGTTAGAAAGTGGGATGAAGAGAGAGAAGGAAACAGAACAAGAAGGGAGGAAGAAAGTCCTCTCTCGGGCCCAAATATTCAGGCCCCAGAGCTCTTAATTATATCAGAGCGCTGAAAGGAGAGCCGTGCCAATGCTGCCGTGCTCATTTGCATTATGCATTAAGGTTAGCCTTTGTGTTGATGAAGAGGGCTGTATCTGCGCTCCTCTCTTACCGCTCTTTGCTTAATGCCATCTCTAAAGGCACTAAATGGAGAAGTTCCTGCGTGGTTTGTATCTCAGTAATGTCAGATACTGTTTAGACGGTGCAGACCTCCCACTCGCACCAGAAAATATGATGAATCATTAGGATGGAGGGACGGCGAGAGGATGAATGGAAACAGGGAATGGACAATGGGGCTCGAGTACATTGTGTCGCGGTACAACAACACACTGAAATCCTTAGTCATTAAAGGAGCTATGCGCACAATATCTTCCGAGCTCTTAGATCTTTTTTTCTTTCCAACCAAAGTGGCCCTCTGCGTTTGATATCAGGATGTGGACATCCATTCCCTCTGCGGAGTCTGTAATTGGGAGTCAGTGTTGAAGTGCTCCCCGGTGGCTTGACCACTAGCAGGCCATCTGATGCCCAGGGCAAACATTTTCCTTAGCAATTCATCTGGGAGACTAATACTGTGCAGAATAACCCAAGGAAGTTGAAGTTTATTTTGAAAGAGACACATATTAAACTTCACAGATGAAAGGGTTGGATATATATTTTCCTGAGTTTGTGCTGAGGTGCGGTTTAAAGAGAGAAAACCACATTATATGCTAGTACCTTCTAGTAAAGCCCGGGGCTAAGCACTTTATTTTAAAATCATAGAAACTTGTGTACTGCCAGAGACGGGGGCAACCAGTTTGCTCAAAGTGGAATCGTGAAGTCCATTTGAAATTAGTCCAAAATAAATGTCATCAAAATCCAGATAGCAGCTTTAAAACCCTTAAAGGTCTCAGAGATGTGCAAACCCATCGAGTCAGTAAACTGCTTTGACATTTTTATTGTAATGATTTGCAATCGCATGGCAGTAGAAGGAAAGGAAGCATGTACACCTTTTAGATAAAATGTAGCCCAGACTTCTTCCCCAAAAACAATAGTTACAATGAAAGTGAGTGAGTTCCAGAATTGCTTTGGACACCATTTGCTTCCATTGTACAGACAAAAAAAGTTCATCAAAATATATTTGTTATTATAATAGAGCAAAGTTGTGGATAATGCTTCCAGAGTTAAACTGTGTTGTGGCCAAAGCCTGCGCTCCTCTGGAGTAAGATTAGTACAATCATTAAAGGGTTTTGCTGGACCGCTTTCAGTGTGTGTGTGTGTGTATATATATGTGTGTGTGTGTGTGTGTGTGTGTGTGTGTGTGTGTGTGTGTGTGTGTGTGTGTGTGTGTGTGTGTGTGTGTGTGTGTGTGTGTGTGTGTGTGTGTGTGTGTGTGTGTGTGTGTGTGTGTGTGTGTGTGCTTTATGCATCTCAGGGTTCGATGGGTAATGATGATTTGGCTCATTATGAATCATAACGTGAACCAGGGGAAAAACTTGCCCAGAAACGACATGCTGGAGAAGACCTGGGCAGACGGCCATGTTTCCCGGGGACTGACCACCTTGGCGCGTGCCTGCCACTCACACACTCTAGATTTTTTGCTCTTAGGGGTAGAGAGAGATACTGAGCTATTTAATTTTTTTTAATTTATTGGCGATCTGGTCACTTCCAGAGACACAGTTTATCTAATTATTATATATATATATATATATTTTTTTAGGATGTTCAGTTAAAGAATATGGCAGTAAGGAAGGTGGGTGCATGTCCCAGATATTTGCTCCACAAAAAGCTCAACACCTGATACATTAAATGAGCTCCCATAGGACTCGAGCAGTGGAATCAGATGTGCAGCACACAGCAGGAACTCATGCACACACTGACGTCCTTGAGGACTGGCCCTTTTCAACACATTCTGGGGAAGTGTACATTCTCTTGTTGTGGAAAAACTGTTCTCACATGTTGGGAATCACTAGTAGACTTACAGGGGTCCGTGATGTGATTCTTGGTAAAAGATGAAAACAAAAGCTGTTAGATTCTTTTGTGATAATCATATTTTTTATAATTTATTGCTGTTTTAAAATATTATTAATATTTATATATTTTTTTGTCCACGAAATCTGTGCTTTTAAATTTTTTTTGTTACCTTAACAAATACTGTATATAAACTGTGCACGAGTGTATACACATTTTTTTGAAAACTTGTTTGCAAGTAATGAATCAGATGTGTGTGTCAAAAATAAATATTTTGCACATACTTAAAAAAAAAAAAAATTACATTTCTTAGAAGAGTTTAGAACCAGTTTTTTTTTTTTTTTATAAGATATCTGTTATCACCACCACCACCATCATCATCATATGTGGATCAGTGGCAGTTCAGGCATCATAAATTCAGATACTTTTTTGGATCAGAAACTCCAACACATTGTGACATTCCGCCATAGCACAGTGTTAATTATCACAACCACAGGAAGCTGAACAGGTTGATGGGACATTTTGATGATACTTTTTTTTATGCCCTCAGTTGCTCTCCACCCTGATTGGATGGGAGAGGCTCTGGCATTTTAGAGGCATTTGTGACCTGTCCTTTAAATGGATGATCAATTCCCTAAGCATGTCTGACATTTGCTTATGCGTTGCTGTTTTCCGCTTGCATGTAATTATAGACAATATTGCAGAGGACAGAGCAGACAGGAAAAGCAGGGGATGGCCTGAGCTTGCCAAAATCATTTTATTAGAACAAACAAATCATCTAACAAAGTTTTCAAGTTCAGTCTGTTGATGCTTAAAAGGCAGAACATTAATATCTTCTATTGACCTGTTCTGAGTAAGTAATCTCATGCAAGCCAAGCCAATGCATAACACACTAGACACTAGGGGTGGGGGAAAAATTTGATTCTTAGATCCATCACGATGTGGACGTGGACAATTCTGAATCTATTCACGAATGTCAAAAAAAAAATTATTTTCTAAATGTTGATAATGTAATGTTGACGGAACGCAAAAGGCGCAACTCTGAAGCGCGTGAAGTGCAGCGCCCGGCCAGTCTGTGGCGTGCACATAACAGAGACGCATGATAGCTGAGCGAGAAATCTGACCGGCACCCTCTGCATTAAAAGCTAGCATATGGAAGCACTTTGGCTTCTATGAAGTTGAAGGGGAAAATTACCTTGACAAGAGCCACAATATATGCAAGTTGTGTCAAACTAAACTAAAATATTTTCGAAACATGAGAAACCATATTACACATTTCCAACGCCCGGTTGTACCAGTAGTCGCTGCCAACCAGAGGAACACAAACTCTATCGTAAATTTGATGGTCAAGGATTTTTATCCGGCTACAAACGCCTAGGCCTAGGTGATTGAAGCCCATGAAAAGAGGTTGAAAATAAAACGTAAAATTCACTGAAGGACTAGCATACCTCTACCGGGTCTAGGTCTTTGTGTTCATCTGGATGATGAAGCCGCATATGCCCCCTCAGCTGTGATATGGGAACTCGCCATCGCAGTTTGCATACCACTTTTTCCGTCTTCATTATTTGAGCTACTGTCCAAAACCCGAAGTGCATCCATATCAAACTCCTCAAGTTATTAGGGGTTATCACTCGTCTCATGTCGCACAGGTTGATCGCCGTTGCAGCAGCAGTCGATTAACTATAGGAGTGTAAAATTGGTGTTTTTATTTTTTTTTTTTTTTTTTTTTTTTTTTTTTTTAAGCTTTTTCGCAATGCCTACTGCACTTATTTTATTTTTATGTTTGTTTGTGAGTTTTGTTACATCTATCTTTTATTTGTTTAATTCATTTAAAATTAATAGTGTACATATTTGGTTAAAATCGATTCCCTATTTTCGTTTTCGAAACTTGTGTTGGTTGGTTGGTCCGATCAATTGTGCAAACGATTTTCGAACGTAAGGTGACAGCCCCAACTGTGGTATACAGCAAAAATGTGTCTGTGCTCAGGGTTTAGTTTATAGTCATAAGTCTTAGACTCTATTATTTATTTGTGTATAAGAGCAGCTGTATGTTACTAGTTTCAGTATATGCTGAAGTCCACAAGCACTACATTTGTATGAGAGCTGCTGGTACAGAATTCTATATTTTTGTATTAAAGCTGTGATTTTGGTACAGCAAAATGTTCATTTTATTGTCTGAAGGATTATATTGCTCATTGCACATAACAGAAGGTGATTACTTTAAATGCTAGTTATTTAGAATAGGCTGAAGTCTGTATTAATTTACTACAAGTATGCTGCTACAGACACACTTCCTGTTGTTTTTTTGCAATGTTGGGGTATATTCTGGCAAATGTATCCTTCCTGTTGACTTGTAAAATCACTTCCATTTGTTTTACTTACAATATATTTTATTAATAAATTCATTATGCGTTATTAGTGAGAAAAAAGAAAATCTGTATAGAAAAAGATCCATCGATAATCGTTTTATCATCGCATTGCAGCCCTCTGAATCGTAATCAAGTCTTGAAGAAAAAAAACAAATAATTAAAGCTATTATATTATGTTTCATTCATGCATGCATTCATTCATTCATGCAGTCAGTAAAGACTTTTAAACATTGAAAATCCCTGGTCTAGACCACTATGAAATGTGATTGAGAGTAGGGAAGCACAAGCTTAATAGTTTCAGATCTGAGCTTGTTAGCGCACAGGTTGCTGGTTTGCTGGCCCACTAGGGACCTAGGAATTGTTGATGTTACGTCGATCACTATTTTGCCCTTGAGCATGGCACTTAACCCTGGTTGTTTCACTGGGACTGTCTCCTCAATTAGTGTACTGTAAATCACTTTGTATGAAACTGTCTGCTAAATGACACCACTAACTAATGAGAATCAGGTTCGTAGTACCTTAAGGGGAGTGATAGCTACAATTACCTAAGGAAACTTGGCTTCAGGGTTTATTAATATCATAACCTGTGCAGAGTTGATCTAATTGGCCTGTTGTCAGACTCAGAGGGTTCAGCACTAAGCAGACAGGTCGATCCGTGACCCAGGGCATGCTCTAGGATGTTTACCTTCGCTCCTGTGATTCCTGACAGAAGACGCCACCAGGTGATTGGAGCTTCTGCTGTGAGATCATGACTTGGCTGCGTAATGTGAAACTTTCTTTGTTTGATGTTGCCGCTGCGAGCCATATTCATGTGTAAAGATTTGTTTGGATAATGCAGGTTTCAAAGAGCAAGCTTGATCCTGAGAGAGCATTGCCCTTATCCATCGCTTTTATCTTTTGTTGTCTGAGATTTTTAGTGTTATTTTTTTATTAATGGGAGTAACGGGATAAACTATTTAGAACACCATTTAAAAGTGTTCCAGGTTTTCAAGGAAACACTCATTATGTTCAAGTAGCCCAGACAAGATGGTTCTAGGGATGGCTCGATACTTAAACTTTGGCTTCGGTACAGTACCACTATCTAATACCGATTTATTAAAATAGTGTTCTCATTAATGTTGTGTAAAATGACAGTCCCAATCAAAGTTGGGATGGGCATTTTTCCAAAATATTGTATTCGAATATTAGGGCTCATAAAAAACGAATATTTTAATATTTGTTTATTTAAATTACGTTATTTTGAGAAAATGAGACGTTTTTTTTTTAATTCATCAAGTTGTCGTCACCATTTCTGAACAAACTTATGATTAGGTAATGCACAACAAGCTTACGTTATCTTAATGTTTTCATTCAGTTCAAAACATTAAACAATGTGTGTAAACAAAAAAATATAGGCCTAAAGAACAAAAGCATTATACAGGTGCTTGTATATTATATTTATTCATTGCACACAGACTGATATATTTCAAATGTTTATTTCTTTTGTTTTTGATGATTATAACTGACAACTAAGGAAAATCACAAATTCAGTATATCAGAAAATTAGAATATTACTTAAGACCAATACAAAGAAAGGATTTTTAGAAATCTTGGCCAACTGAAAAGTATGAACATGAAAAGTATGAGCATGTACAGCACTCAGTACTTAGTTGGGGCTCCTTTTGCCGGAATTACTGCAGCAATGCGGCGTGGCATGGAGTCTATCAGTCTGTGGCACTGCTCAGGTGTTATTAGAGACCAGGTTGCTCTGATAGTGGCCTTCAGCTCTTCTGTATTGTTGGGTCTGGCATATCACATCTTCCTCTTCACAATACCCCATAGATTATCTATGGGGTTAAGGTCAGGCGAGTTTGCTGGCTAATTAAGAACAGGGATACCATGGTCCTTAAACCAGGTACTGGTTGCTTTGGCACTGTGTGCAGGTGCCAAGTCCTGTTGGAAAATTAAATCTACATCTCCATAAAGTTGGTCAGCAGAAGGAAGCATGAAGTGCTCTAAAACTTCCTGGTATATGGCTGCGTTGACCTTGCACCTCAGAAAACACAGAGGACCAACACCAGCAGATGACATGGCACCCCAAACCATCACTGACTGTGGAAACTTTACACTGCCTCTCCTCTCTTCCTCCAGACTCTGGGACCCTGATTTCCAAAGGAAATGCGAAATTTACTTTCATCAGAGAACATAACTTTGGAGCACTCAGCAGCAGTCCAGTCCTTTTTGTCTTTAGCATAGGCGAGACGCTTCTGACGCTGTCTGTTGTTCAAGAGTGGCTTGACACAAGGAATGCGACAGCTGAAACCCATTTCTTGCATACGTCTGTGCGTAGTGGTTCTTGAAGCACTGACTCCAGCATCAGTCCACTCTTTGAGAATCTCCCTCACATTTTTGAAAGGGTTTTGTTTCACAATCCTCTCCAGGGTGTGGTTATCCCTATTGCTTGTACACTTTTTTTTCTATCACATCTTTTCCTTCCCTTTGCCTCTCTATTAATGTGCTTGGACACAGAGCTCTGTGAACAGCCAGCCTCTTTTGCAATGACCTTTTGTGTCTTGCCCTCCTTGTGCAAGGTGTCAATGGTCGTCTTTTGGACAAGTCAAGTCAGCAGTCTTCCATGATTGTGTAGCCTACAGAATAGGGATGGGCGATATCTTATCGTTTGCGATATACCGGTAAAAATTCTCCCCACAATAAGAATTTGACTTCCCGCGATAATAACGATAAAGCCTAGTTGATAGCACGACCCATCCGCACCGTGCCACCGCTGGCCGTCTCTTGATGTTTACTTTATGATGGCCGCGGTGGTTGCGTTCGTCAATTTGTATAGCTGAACGGGGGTTGGAGAGAGAATTTTCTTGTGGTGCCCCCCGCAGCACTCGGTGCCCTAAGCGCCGCGCAGCGGCGGCACTGAATCCGCATCTCACGTGCCGAGCGAAAACAACTATGGCGGAAGCTGCGGAAGAGTTCATAGCTAAACGAGGGGCTACCTGAGGGCAATCTGAACCTGTACATACAGATGTATTTTCACTCGCTGAGCACTTGGACTGAGCGCTTAAGAGATTCGCTCTGTCTCAATCGATCGGTAAAGCACACTATTTCAGTTCATCTCAATGAATGCGCAGTGCATTTGACGCACATTAAACACTAGTGTGAGGTGCGCGACTGAGAGCGCTCAGTGTTTCACACACACTCAAAGAGAGAGCGAGAGAGTCTTACACCACACAGAATTGATGTGCTACATGTAAACAATATCCTGTATTTTCCTGTAAAATAATGGCGTTTATTTGGAATTATTCAGCCTTTCGTGAACAGGAAGAAACGAATGCACAAACGGGAATCTCATTGGCTGGCGTGCACCTATTACGGTGCCTGTTTTGATTTCAGCAAATCAGTTAAAATGAGCGCTGACAACGTGATTAATATTCATGAACCCAGAAGCTCATTATTCCTTAGTGCAGTTTATTTTTATTAGTAGAAGAATTCGTGGTATTATTATCTTATCAACTCAAATTACTGAAGTTCTATCATTAAATCATTATTTTCAACTTTTTTGTAATCTGAAGACATTTTTGGGATAATTACTTTTGCTGTTTCTCCTATTTTTACCACTGTTTGCACCATGTATGAATAAATACAGAATCGGTTTACATGTAAAACTTGTCATTGATTTCAAAATTATTATTCTTTGTATTGTGTGATGTTTTTTAGCACAGTTGCACTATTTAAACATTACCTGCACCTTTACAGAAGACAATTATTTCTGCAACTTTTCCATTTCTGAAAAGGCTGGTGTGGAATTTTACATTAAAAATAATTAATTTATTAAATATATATATATATATATATATATATATATATACATATATATATATATATATATATATATATATATATATATATATATATATATAAAAATATATATATAAAAATATATAAAAATATATAAAAATATAAAGTAAAACGTACGTCATCAAATAGGCTCCTATAATACATAAAAAAAAAAAATAATAAAAAATAAATAAAAAAAATAATATATATATATATATATATAATTTTTTTTTTTTTGTATTATTATTTTTGAATGTATTATAGGAGCCTATTTGATGACATGTACGTTTTACTTTAGATCATTGTTTGTTTTTCTGAAACTCGCAAGAATGCATGCAGCTTTCACTTGTATCCAAAAACATGGGGAATGATACTACATTTATCGTCATTGATATCGTTATCGCAATAAATACTAGAAAATATCGGGATACATTTTTAAGTCCATATTGCCCATCCCTACTACAGAACTAGACTGAGAGACCATTTAAAGGCCTTTGCAGGTGTTTTGAGTTAATTAGCTGATTAGAGTGTGGCACCAGGTGTCTTTAATATTGAACCTTTTCACAATTTCTGAGATACTGGATTTTCCTTAGTTGTAATCATTTATTTATCAGTTATAATCATCAAAATTAAAAGAAATAAACATTTGAAATATATCAGTCTGTGTGTAATGAATGAATATAATATATGTTTCACTTTTGAATGGAATTAGTGAAATAAATAAACTTTTTAATGATATTCTAATTATATGACCAGCACCTGTAGCTCAAGCAGTGCGAGCGGCTGTGAATGCACAAGCACACTTATAGTCATGATGAAGGTGTAACTCCAGCTGTAAAATGGTCCCAATCAGAACTCCGGCCCGCTCGCTTAATTTTTCCTTGTGTCTGCTTTACGTGTTTCGCGGTTGAGCAGCACGCATGCGCATGACCCTGCTTAATCGGCTATCGATTACATGTTTACAATTAATTGATCATCAATTTATCGTTAAGATCCCTAGTATTAACAGTAGGTGCGTTTACATGGAGCACTGTAATCGGTTTAAAAGTCCAATCCGAATGAAAATGCTCCATATAAACACCTCAATCGGAATAAAAATGGCCAAACCGAATGAAATTGTAATCGGTTTGAGAGGGGTCGCTCACACCAGGCTAATGTTGACAAGAGAGGAAAGTTCATTTTTCTGAGGTGTTAAACTTTTTATTTCGTAACATGTTATGAACATGATGTTGGAATAATGACACAGACATAGCCTGGCTACACCATCTTGACAGCGTTTGTCCTAGGCTTCAACTGTGCCTGACAGAATAATTTATTTTTCTGAGGTGATTCTTACACTTTACGACAAATAATAAATAGCTTTTATAAAACTGTATAAGTCCTGGTGGCCGTTGAGAGCTGCCATTTCAACGGGGAACATTCAAGCTGCTGGAGAGGACGTGTCGACATTTCTCTGTTTCTCGTTAGTTAAATTAGCTATAAAAAAAAAAGTTCAACAACTGCTTCAAATTGGTTAAGTAACATTACCCACAGTCTACTTTAATTACTTTTGTTAATATTTATACCTTTGTGATTATGGTATCTTTCCTTTCCCTATCTGAAATATATGTTTAGTACTTTTAGTAATGATGCTGAGCACGTCTTGAATGCTTTCATTCATGTTTCACCGTATATCCTATGTTTTTATTAATAATTTGAGTGCATTTTATTGTTAATTTTGTGTTTTTCAAAATAAATTAATTGAATTCATTTTTGATTCCGCATTCATCATTCACAGCTGTTGAAATAGCCATTGTATAGGACATAAATTAGGTTAAACTACAGCATGTCCGCCCACAGAAAAATAAATAAATATAAAAATTACCAACACAGAACAATTGATCCACGATACTAACGTTACGAATCTGAGGCGGCAGACAAACTGTGCGCATGTCACAAAATGATTCCTACTGAAAGTCAGCACATGTAAACACCAGATCGGTTTAGATAACGTCTCATGTAAACAGTCCACTGAATCTTTCAATCGGAATGATTTTAATCTGAATGACAAAAAAGTGCGCATGTAAACGTGGCTAGTGAAGACTATCCAGTAGGCCTGCACGATAAATCGTTATAAAATCGCGAACTCTATTCACCCTGTTCACGATTTAATTTTTAAATGACTTTGATAAAAAAAAGAAAAGAAAATTGGCCTTTATTTTGAAAGGTCCGCTCTCACAAAGTTCAGGGCTTCACCCTCAGCCAATGACAAAGCGCCTTTTAGTCACGCATTTCACTCGTCAGTTCAGGGCTTCACCCTCAGTAATATAATTCCAAGGATTATAAAAAGAAGATATGCGGTAAAACTATTATAAACTAGCCGTGTTCCTTCGAGTGCAAATTCCTTCCCTTCACAGCAGCGCTGTCATTTCTCCCTAAACTTAACGTCATAATCAGTGATTGTTGTAAAAGGCAGTGTCTATTGTTGCTAAAATGCAGGACGTGTTTGGTGATAAAAAGAGCTATTAAATGCACAATAATCCACAGAAGAGATGCTGTTTCCAACTTCAAGGCTTTTGTGTGTGTGCGCGCGCATGCTGTGTGTGAAACGGACCGACTTGCACATTGTACATTAGGCTTCATGACTAAACCATCAAATACACAACACTTAGACTATGTCAAAATGACCGAATTGGAGAGCAGTCACTTAAACACAGTTTATATCTTAAATGGCCGTAAATGGTTTGGAGAAATGGGAGAATATGATATTATTAGATCTGCATTCGGTCTTAAAGGGGCAGCGTCTAATAAACCTGCTGACGATTGAGCCAATAATGCGAATCAAACAAAAGGCAAAGAGAAAAATCGTTGAAAAAAAAAATCGTTGCAGAGAATCGTGATATCAATTCTAAGCTAAAAAAATCGTGGTTCATGTTTTTCCCAGAATCGTGCAGGCCTACTCTCCAGTGTTATTTTACATTTGATTACTTTTTTTCTGTTTTTTTATAGACCTACCTAAACTTAAGTGCAAATGTTATGAGATCTAAACATCATTGGTTCTAGCATGTCAAATGCACACTCAAGCTTTCGTGTTACTTGTCGATCTCTTGTCTTGTACAATATAAGTAAAGTAATTCCAAATTTAACTTCTACTGCCCTCTTTATAAATTTGTTTTGGGCGTATTTAGTGAGATTCAACTGCTTTTTCCATTTCACATTTGCTGGGTTTGTGTCAGTTCTGCCTCCTAGCGGTGATCTTTGGAACAGCAGCATGTACCGAAATGAGCAAAATCATGATGGACGAAAAGTTGAAAAACATTCATCTTCTTCAAACATCTTCTTCTTTTTTAAACACCTAAACAAACAGAATATCTTCTAAAATCCCAAATATGTTGATATTTTGCCTTGGATTTGCTGAACTTTTAGCTATTGAGTTAAAAGGAAGCAATATTTTCTTCTCAAGTAAAAAAAAAAAAAAAACTGTCACCATGGTGATAAAGGGAGAACTATAAAGGAAAGACAGGATAGTATAGAGAGAGAACAAGGGATGGGCGGAGAGTCTTTCACTGGAAGCAGCTGTATCTCTTGTATGTAATGATTAAGACCTCCGTGTCCTGCGGAGGGGATGGTCAGGGCAGCAGCCCACAGGCCCAATGCACCATGGGTAGGGTAAGGAGGGCTGATCCTGTGGTGTAATGACCTGCTGCTGCTGACCGTGTCTGTCTCCCACTGGCAATGTTTTTGGCTACAAGAATCAACAATTTCATTAAAAAAAAAAAAAAAAAATACATGTAGAGGACAGAGTGCACGAGATTAAACACAAAAAAAATATTAATGCACACACACACACACACACACACACACACACACACACACACACACACACACACACACACACACACACACACACACACACACACACACACACACACACACACACACACACACACACACACACACACACACACACACACACAGACAGAGAGAGACACTTCATAATAGGTTTGTGTAATGGTAGCTGAATTCACATATCACTCGGTTGTGTGACCAGAGTGAGTTATCTGAAGTTGGTCAAAGTCAGCTTGCTACAGGTCTCTGGCTAGTCTGAATTATTCTCATCCTCTCTGTGTGTAATATGTCCTGATGCTTGTACGTTCAAAGCAGCCAGCACTTTCCCTTTAGGACTTAAATATATTTTGACCCCCCTTGTGTGGAGGAAAACACTACTGAAGCTGCAGTTTATACATGGGTCATAAGAACACACACAACCACACAAACCTCACTTCTCAACATGCACTAGAGGTGAAACGGCTCCTGTAAATAACCACATTTTCCAGGTAATTTCTAACAATGTGTAAGTATTAAATCCAGTTGAATTGTGAGTAGTATGAATGTATATTAGGTAATTATGGTAATTACCTTGTATGGCTAAATGGCAATACAGAAAAGTACAATGACTAAGGGTGCTTTACACTAGCACTTTTGGTGCGCACCCGGACACAGTTTTCAGAACTCTGATGCGCTCCCACGAACCGTACCCAAGTCTGCATAAAAACACCCGTCTGGGGTACGGTTCATGTAATCATCGGTACAGTTCGCTGTTGATATGAACACAATCATATTCAATTGCAAAAATGAACTGCTATTGATGATGCATGATTCGATAAATCTGTATGTTTGTGTTTTCTCACTCACTTTCCTGACAAGCGTGACTGACGCACCACAAGCAGAGAGAATAATATCTCAGCCTTCAGCACAAATGGATTTCCGCATTCTTTAAAACATTTGCAGTTCATTCACGGGAGATCGACGCAAGTGGCGTTATGTGCTGACGCTGTGAAAACAAAACCAAATGGTTCAAAAATCTATTATATATATACAAATGCACAACGTTTTAGGCCTAAATAATATCATGTGAATATTATCCAGTGGGGCGGGGGGAGGGGGGGTTGGGGCTATGGTTACCCTTGTTCAGACCAGGCAATCAAACCAAGTGTGAAAGCACCCTAAAAGAGAGATGCAAATGTAAATCTTGACTGCACTTGATGAAAATGAGTGACAGTTTATCCTATTGCAGTGTTGATCACACACAATCATTTTCCTCAACACGCAAAAAGAAAAGAAAAAAATATCAGTGTCTCTGTTAGATCTGTGTGTCACAGGTTGTTAAATGACATTGGGTGGTATGGAGGTTTACTGATTTGTGTTCTTGGTTTTCTTCCTGTTTTTTTGTTGTTTGTTTCTTTCTTATTCTCTTCCTTCTCCTCCTCCTCCTCCTCCTCCTCGGTTTCCTTTTTTCCAAATTGTTCAATACACAAATCAAACATTCGAATAAGAATGCTCACTAATGTTCATTTTGTAATGTGCAATATTTATTTGCATTTATTTTTTTTGTTTTTGTCTTTGTTTTAGTACATGCTCTGCCAACTAATTTCTAGTAATTGCAGTTTTGTTAAGTCTGTAATTTAACACGCAGACATTTTTTTTATTTTATTTGTCAATTCTAGGAGCTCTTAATCTACAAATTTGGCAAGCTACAGCCACACTCTTTGGCATGTTTATTTGCTGGCTTCTCCAAAAATAAAAGCCTTTCAAACTAATAAAAGAACATGATCAATATTCAATAGTCTGAAAATTAGCTTTATTGTCATTTGTAAGTCACAAAAATATTTTTTCAGATTATATGAATTAAGAAGGCATATGTTGTTCATTCATTGTGATTTCAATAAATTGTATTGTATTGTATTCATTGTGTGTCCACTCCGCAGCCATCTTTGTACTGCCCTGGGCAGCAATTTCCAATCGTGCACGTAGAGCTCTAGTCTTTTTGAATAGGGAAAAACTGAAATCTACATAACAGTTTGACAATGTTTGTAACCATCTAATAGTTTTTTCTCTCTGTTGCTTTCTGACAGGGTAGTTTGAAGAGCAGCAGTCAAATATCTCCTCAGGAGTTTCTGAGTGAGCTGAAAGGTGGTGCCACCGACGAGAGACTGTTTGCCTGTCTGGACTCCCTCAGAGTGTCACTCACCAGCAACCCAGTCAGGTACACACTTAAAGGAGTTTTGTAGCATTTCATTTCTTATATTATGTTAGTCAAATTTTCTTGCATCAAAGTTTTCCACTTTCTCTCTGGCATGTAATTTAGCAGGGTATGTTTGCTGCTGTTTCTTCTGTAAAAGCCCACTCAGGTTACACTAGGGTTGGGCATTCGTTTTGATTTGAACGATTGTGATTCCGATTTCGATTCTTTTCGATTCTCGATTCCGATTCTTTGAGGGGTGGAGTCAAAACATGTCACAGGCTTTTTTCACAGAGGAACATTTTATTTTGATTCAATAATGAGTTTTAGTTTTGGGACTTTCTCCGCTGGCATTTTCCCCTGCTTTGCTGCAAAGGTGAATGGAGTTTCACACGGAGTCTCCACCGGTTTAGCAATAGCATTAGCAGTGGTCACTGATTGTGACGAGGTAACGTTAAAGGGATAAGGTTAGTTCACCCTGAAATGAAAATAAAGCCATCTTTTACTCACCCTGCTGTTGTTCAAATGCGCGCGTTCCTGTGTGTGCGCACTCCAAGCCGTCAGTAGCCTCACGCAATGTTGTCATGACAACCGGTACACAACATTCACTTAAGGAGGTTTTATTATTAGTATTATTTACTATCATATACGTTATAGAAAAGATGAGAGGGGCTGACGGTATACGACGGTATATCGATTTCAGTATCAATTCATAGCCTGCTGTACATATAAGGAAATAAGAATATGTACATTATTAACATTTTAAAATTTCACATTTAAAGAAATCTAGTGTTTGATCATATCTAAATATGTATTAAAATGCAAAACTGCAACACTTTTTTGAGCAACTAGATTAGATACATGTATATTGATTAAAGAGCCATAAAGGCACCAGTGGGTAATGGCATTACAAATGGAAATTATTATTTTTCGAGCCACAAAATGACTCTAATTTGCCTCTTTGAATAAGAATTCTCTAATTTAACCTTAATTACAATACTAATTGTAATATAAATAATAAAAATATTAGAAGAAAAATATTTTAAGTGGTCATTAATGGACCATAATTATTGCACAAATAGTATTTAGCACCAAAATAACTCAAAATATTAAATAAATATTATTGAACTAAAATATAGAACGTTTATTCAATTGAAAAATAGTTAAGGTGTATGGTCACATTTGACAATCAATATGAGTATGAGTGTGACCAATTACTATGGAATACAATAAAAAACATTAACATTAATGTTAACATTGTTGCATTTCATGATTATATGCATAATATCAAGATTATTACGCATCACTCTCCATTATAAAACGATCCTGTATGATTGACGTAAAAACAATGCACACTATGCTGTACTGTTTACCAAAACTTGCTGCAAACACCTGTAAAGTGGAGCTGTGTATCAAGCCATTCAAATGTATTGACACAGCGCTAGAAGTATTGAGAGCTCTGTGAAGCACGTGACCATGCGCGCCGCTGAGATGAGAAAGCATGTCGCAACTCCGTTTTTCAACACTTTTGGCTTTAACTGTTATGCCATATTAGCGCCAAAACGCTATTTATTGTTTGAATTTCCCATTAAAGCGTAAAAAAATGTAAAAGCTTAGACTTTGTTTAATATCAAAATAGGGCTGCAACGACGCGTCGACGTCATCGATGACAACGACTACGAAAATACGTCGACATGCATGAAATGTGTCGACGCGTCGGCGTCACATTATTTACGTTCTAGAATAGGACAGAAGATCTAGAATAATGGCGGCTTCTGCTCCCGGGCATAGTGAAAATGATAATTTATCATATAAAGCCAGACCGCGACATTTAAAAGTGTGGGAGTACTTTAGACAGAAGCCGAATAAAACTGCTTTTTTCGCTCTGTAGCGCCAGTTTCACACTGCATGTTGGGCTTTCACACTGCCAGTGTCCGTCTCGCGCAGCTGAACTGTGGCGCGTGTATTGCAAATACAGACGAATATTGTCCATTCGCTCACATTTTCCGGTGTTCTTCTCCGACCGCAGTATGTCTCGTGCTTTTATTTATTATGGGCAGGGCAGCATATATCTGCTGCAAATGCGACCTGGTTCCCCTCTGTCCCAAACACATATGCATAATAACTTGCTGTATATAGGTAGTTTACATGATTAAAGTAACATTAAAGTTAAGACATGCCTCTAGTTTTAATAATTTAAATGTGTCTTTGAAGTTTGGGCAAAAACTTCTGGCAGCTTTAGTCGTTGTTTATGCACATGTATATCTTCAAAATAGACGACTAGTTATACATTAACACTATGCTGAAAGCTTCTGTATGTGAACCTTTTGCAGATAAATACAAGTGCATTTTTGTTTACTATTGACACAAATCAATAAGTAAATCATACTCAACTATTATAGTAAACAACTTTTCCTAAATAGGCCTACTCTATACATTTTATGATGAATAGTATCATTATACATGATGTTTAAAAAGCTTCTTGTGTTCATATATTTCATTATAAAATGGCTTAAGTACACTACCCTTCCTAAAATACAATTCATATTGTCATCATTCATTGATTTCATGTTAAAATAATATACAAATTCACTACCCTCTTTGAAATACAATAATCAGTAAAAAAGAATCATCAGATTAGTCTGGAAAAATAATCGTTAGATTAGTCGACTAATTGGGAAAAAAATAATCATTAGATTAGTCGACAGAAAAAATAATCGTTAGTTGCAGCTCTATATCAAAAGCAGGTTTGGCAATTTGCCGTGAGATTAAGTTGGGCAGCGTGAGAGCGTGAGACTGAGCCTGAAAGCGTGAGTATCACACCAAATACGTGAGAGTTGGCAAACCCGAGTAGGCATGAGCGGGATTTCTTTCTCGCAAAACTTTATAGTATGCCTCTGAACACTTTCCATATATGTTGCGTGTCTCACTGTATCATTGTGTGATACATTTGTGTATTTTTGTAATGTTTTAGCCTGGTCGCTATTCACTGCCATAGTAGGAAGGAGCGTGTGCAGGACTATTAAAAAAATTTCTGCTTTTGAGGTCCGAAAAAGATAGAAGGACATAGGGCACTGGGACAACTGCAGGGTGAGTAAAAGATGGCTTTATTTTCATTTCAGGCTGAACTATCCCTTTATTAACATTGGTTAGCGCAGGGTTGCCTGAGTAGGACGAGACAATGGACATGCGCAGCATGTCAAACACGCTACACTCGTTAATTTGTAACGTTACACCACATATTTGTAGTGCATCCTCCCGTGCAAGAAATAAGTTTGTCACATGTGTTGCACTGTGCCGACCCAGGCTTTTTTAAAAGTGAAATAAAGCCACACTTTTGAGCGCCGCTTACCGTGCTCCATGGCTGCAACAGAACAAACGGGCGCGCTAAGCACTTCCGGTAATCCGTTGGTCACTATGGAAACCAAAACGTGCGCGTTTGGAACCGATGATCAGAATCAAAAACGAAATTTCTTAACGATTCCAATGGCATCGTTATTTTTTAAACGGTTCCAAGTTGGAACCGGTTCTCGATGCCCAACCCTAGTTTACACAAACACTTTTTCACTGGAAGGAACCTGCAAACGCTTTCTTACATCTCAAACTTGACAAGCCAGCTTGATATTGCAGCCTGGTGGATACTCACACACATTGAACTATCCAACCTGGCCACCTACCACATCTGACCTCCGACATTTGCCCGACGGTGTGTAACTCAGCGGAGTGCTCTGTGATTTCATATTTATTAATATGTATTGCCGATTTCCACATCGCCCCAGGTTTTTCCTCCTACCTCTTAATTGTTTGATGCCTTTTGCGACGAGCTCTCCTGCTGTTTGCCTCCATTTGTACCGCAAACATGACAGAGAGGCCTCTCCAGGAGGGTGAAGATGATAAACAATTTGTGAATAGTTTTTTGAATACGCTTTCCTTTTTTTGTGACCATTAAAGCTACTCTATTTTAACAGCATAGTTTTAAATGCAGTTCCCACAGAGAGACTCAATACTGCAGGCAAAAGTGTACTGGAGAATAAGGTAGATAGGAGAGGAAATGCATATTTTATTCTCATGGTGTTTTGACTTGTTGTTCTCTTGTCCTTGGGTATATATATTATTTTATTTCATTGTGGCTTTTATAGTTTTCAAATACTGAGCTTTTTATTGATCTTTCAAAAAAAGAGTAAGAATACATTAAAGCCTACACATCTCAAATAAGTGACTATGCAAAACGTTTTTTCTTTTTTTTATGACCAAAATCATCTGATTAAAATCATCTGCTTTCTATTCTGTGCACAGACCCGTAAGACATTGTCTAATTCATCTGAGAACATGACCGTAGAAGCACCATGAGTGTGTTGCTTTAGGACACTCATTTTTGTCCAGTGTCCTTTTTATTTGAAACATTTTCCTAATTCTCATCACAAAAAATCCCATAGATAAGTTGGATAGAGAGCCTGGTGTGTGCGTGCAGATAAAGTTATTACAGGCAGTTAAAGTTAATTTGACAGATCGCACTAAGCAGTGTGTCCAATTTCAAAGACTATGGATGGAAAAATAAACCTCATCTGTAATGATGGCGAAGAGAGAGGGAAGGACGAGAGCACGTTCGAGCAGGAGAGGTGGTGTTAAACTGTTTTCATCAGTGCTGCATTCTTTATTGGCATAATTCATGAAATGTCATGATTTCTATTAGCACCCCGAATGTCGTTCTGGCACATGCAGCTGTTTGTTATGGCCGTGAACGTCGTGGATGGAATGATCCACAATCGGAGAGCAATGGCCGACCTTGCGTGAGGAGTCTAGCCCGAACATTACTCACACCTGGCACCTTATCATTTGTTCCTGCGCAAGGTTAAAACTTCTCCAAACAATTCAATCTTTTTTTTAAATTTGTATTTTTGCCATTGTCTGGCTAGAGTATGGCACAAAGCTGTTTTATTCAGCTATGCCGATGAAAGCCTGCAGTGTTTTATTCTTCTAGGTCACAGTTGTGGGATGAATAAAACTAAGATAAGTGTGAGGAAGCAAAGACATGTTGATTCATTGCTAAAAAGGTTAATTTAGTGCAAATGCTCAACAGTGTGTGAAATGCGCAACACTTAGACACCGTTTTTTTTATCATTAAGACTGGATTAAGGTTGGGAGGACCTTGATGAGTATTTCACAGTAGGGAGAGAATGTAGAGAGTAATTCTTCCAACATGACTGATCCATGTAGCCTCATTACTGTGATTTCTATCTTCCCTGCTTTTCAATAAGAAGCAAGAGAGAGAAGGCCATGACAATTCCCTAATGAAAATGGACATATGGTATTTTATTATAACTAGGATCCCCACAGGTCCCTCTCAGCGATTCCCTGTTGGAACGTCTGGATGTTAGTATTCACATGCAGTCAAAGCTGATTTTGGCCCACATTGGAAGTTATTTTGCCATGTATGTCACCTTCTTCTTTTCTTCCTTTCCTTAGAGGCTAAGAAATCGACCCCATTCTAAGATACATTGATGCTGCTTATTGGTATTTTTGGCCAAGTTATACATGGTAGATTGGAGACCATATTGGCATTGGCCAATAGCAATGTTATTAAACTCATAAAGGCATAAAAAAATTCAAGCTTTTCTCACAAAATGTACATTTGTTTTGTATGCCAGAATTATCACTGGATTGGAGCATTGGTTGGAACACTGTTTAAAAAGAAAATGAGAAACATGGGTAATATTTCACAATACAATTAGTCAATGCATTAGGTATCAACTATTATTTTTCACACAATAGATTAATCGAGGCAAATTTTAATTTATAAATATTCTATTGTTTATTGTTAATTCATGTTTGTTCATAATACAATCATGTTTTTATACATCTAAAAATGTGAAAAATAGTAGTACATGTTAGCCTGATGTCGTCATACTCAATTCTAGTCAGAATATTAGTCTGATACTGCTCCGTTGGGCTGTGATTATGGGGCGTGTTTCAACCGAACCAGGAAAGACCTCAATTGGATAGACCTACAACCAATCAGAGCAACGGAGCGACGCATAACGTTAGTTGTGTAAATGTCAACAGAACTCAACTGCACTGTGTTGCCAAGTCCGCGGGTTGTTTTCCATGTCCGCGGGTTGAAGCGACCCCAATTATGTGATATACAGACCCAGGAATGCAAATTTTAGCAGGCAGCCCTGCCAAAATAACATATTTTACCCCCCCCAAATGCCATTTTTTTCCGGAGAACCCCCCTGGAAAGCTATTGGGCTTGTAATTTAAGGATACACAGAGTACTTACCAACACAATTATCATTTCTGAGAGAAATAGTAAAGGTGAATGTATATACGAACAAGTTCTCCGTTTAGGATTAGAACAAATTCAACCCAAGCGTGGATGGATGATTACGTTACTGTTTATCATCTGTCCATCATCGTCTAAAGCCCGCCCTGACAATTTCATTGGTCCGAACAGTTTCTGTTCGGGCATAATTACTCCTCTACGGGTCAAGTCCAGACCGAACTGCCCGAGCTCAAGTGTTTGCCTGGCATCCAGGCTAAGTACATGTAGGAATTAAGTTTAACATTTAACCTAGATTAATAGATGTTGTAAAGTTTTAAGTTGCGGTCACATTTAGCATTTTTTCATCATTTCTTGAAATGGAAAAAAGTCCACTGTCCGTTGCCAGTAGTCAAACCAAGCAGCTTTCTGTAGGTCAATGTGGCTAATTCACCTGACCAACTTGGACGCAAGTGAAATCTGCATGGGGAAACTTTTTCACCCACAAAACTTCACTGAGCAACTGTAAATTTGACCACACCCATAATTCCTGTTACCTAATTAGTCAACTATAATGTAACAAATTAAACATTATTGTAGAGTTTTAAAGATAACCAATATCTATTCATATCTATAATATTAAACATTATACCAGTTATAATAGCCATTACATTTATATTATTTACAAATAATTATCTATATTAGTGCTTCCCTAGAGATGGCTGTTTTTTGTGCTAAATAAAGTGCCACCCCTCTGGGGTGCAACCAACTAAAGACAAAACCATTGTTTTCTCTTTTTAGATTTTTTTTCTTTCAGATTCAACTGCATTGCATTATAAACCAAAAAAACTGGACGGATTTGATTGAGGGAATGTTCAAGTCAAATTGAGCGTTTAACCTGCACCCAAAAAGGTGATGATTGTACCTGCTAAATGTTTGAATCTGCTGACGTACGAGGTCCTTCATGTCAAAAGAATGAGATGTTATACCCTTGGGAATCCACTCAGACTTGAAAACATCAGACATGGTATTTTTTTATAAATAAATTATACCATTGTTTCTTCAGAGTACAGCTTGATATCTAGGATTCTTTTTAGCAATGGATTAAACACATCAATCATAGTGATTTAAGCTGAATGCTGATGACATTTTGATGAATGCTCTTTGTTTTACGCATCATCCTGTTTTCTGTTTTACTTGTAGAGTTGAGACGGTCCTTTCCAGTTAGACAGTTATAGGTTTAGTTTTAATTTCAAATAGACATTCTGTTGTCACTTGGTTGAAATGAACACAATTTTGCAGCAGCAGTGTATGTGTGTGTGTGTGTGTGTGTGTGTGTCTCCTTTCTGTGTGTGTGCAGTTGGTAATGATGAGCTTGATGAGTTTTGTGATCGTGTGGGTGAGGCTGGCTATCCTTTGCTTGGCTGGTGTTTGATTTGTACCGTCATTCACTCTCTCTCCTCCGTACCGTGCCATGAAAGAGAGGGATGAGAGATGAGGGAGTGTGTGTATGGGGTATGAACACCAAGGATATGTAGGGGGTGTAATTTATACCCATACTTCCTCTTCTACTCAGGCAAGGCGTCTGATTGGGCGATTGAGTGATGTTTCCATTACCTGCATGTGCCATTGTGAGTGACATTGATTTTCACTCCTCCTTCACTCCTTTTTTGTCAGTTCAGGAGTTCATCCTCCCATCACAGCTGAATGCTGAATGATTTTGAAAAGACACCTGTTCTGATTTAGCAGGCCTCATTGCGCTCCACTGACTGTGACTGGTTATATATTGAATGGGATGACCCAAACGAGGACAGGGCATAGATATATGGTAATCCTTTCCATTCTTATGTCTATGCCCTTTACCAAATTATCATCTTGCTGTACAGTACATGCTAGGGATGCACCGATCAGAATTTTTGCAGCCGATACTGATCTTCCAGCGTTGTTTCAGCTGTGCTCTCCTATTCTATGGTGCTCGGTAAATCAAGACCTGACAATTTGAACGATCATTTTACATCCGTTTCCGTGTCCACTTTCGACCACTTCTGTCCTGTTTCTTCGAGGGTAGGGTGAGTAAATGGATCTAATGGACACAATTATTTACTTGCACAATTATGCAGGCAGGGGTAGGCAATCAGTCTGGGGCGACACAGAAATGTTCATTATTCAAACGTAAATGAATTTGACTATAAAGTACTGGACTGTTTTAGTGCCTTCAACACAACTGAATACAATGAATTGTTATTGATGTAGTGGTGGAATGGATCAAATAATAATAATATTAATGATTGAATTTGACTTTTTTTCCCTTAATCCTAGACTGTAAGATCAGTTTCAAAAACTTGCTACTGAAAAATTAAACACTGAATGTTTAACATTCAGTTAGTTGCCAAAATAAATAAATTGCAACAATTCTATCACAAAGTGAATATATGAGAGGCTGCAGCACATAAAACAAATGCCAGAATATTAAATCTGTAATTGTATACACAATTAAATGCATAATTTACCCATTTGTATTTGTACAAACTAACGCAAAATGGTGCCTGTTTTTGAAGGAAAAAAATGAACAGGACTTGCATTTATTTGTGCATCAAATTACAGATAAAAAAAAAATGTGTGCCTTATATTGTGAGTCCACGCAGTATACATTTAAGGGTGACGTTCATAAATGTGACTCATATATAACAAATACATGCATTTAAAAAAACAAAAAAACAATCCATGTCAAGATTAAAATGACAGAAACAGCAGTTGTGAGTGGGGGTGGCCAAAGTGGTGGCCAAGCTTCGGTCAATGGGGGCCACGGCCACCACTGGCCACCCCCTAACTCCGCCCCTGTTTGTGGTTGATTGAACTCATTTGACTGTTTAAACAATCCGGTCAAATATATTTTTGACTACCTCTGAAACTGGACGAAAGTGGATATGCTCAATGTATTAGACTCTGTTTACACCTGCATTTAGCGTCGTCCGCTTGTGATCGGATTAACGAAAATGCATCTTTCACCTGGGTTCCATTTTTCGTACCTTGCTTAATACATCTGAGATGATTTGACAGATATCAAAAATAAATCTCTCAATCAAGTGGCTGTGTATTATAGTATCAGGGCTCGACATTAACGCTTGTCCGCTTGTCCGGGACAAGTGGATTTTTTGAAGTGGCAAGTGAAAGACAATTTTACTTGGCCGACGGACAAGTCTGATAAAATGTCATTAACAAAAAATAACTAGGGAATTACCAAAATGCAAGAATGATTCTGCATTCATTAGTGTAAGTGGCGATCGATAGTTGATAATAATATAATGTATAATGAACTGACGGTAACATGGTTGTGCTGTTGACACACGCGCAGAGGAGAAATCCAAACAAATGTGCTCCTCTCACACAGAAACTCAGTTAACACACTGCCATAACAATTTAGAAATGTGGAGTTTATTTATATTTATAACATATGATACAGTTTCAATGTCACATTACCAAGAGTGCTGTTTTCCTGAATAACATCACGACTGAAAATGACACTGATTTCATATGACAGTTCCTTAAACAATTATTAACATTTAGTCACTTACATTTTAGATGCAATATTGAGTGTTTTTGTTCTATTTCAGCAGCGAAAAAAGTTCCAAAAGATCACAGCAGAACACGTGTCACCGCAACAGTGAGTTAGTGAATGATTCAGCGTTTTGAATGAATTGGTTGAATCAAAGATTCAATGACCTGTTCGTAAACGACTAGGCGTTTCTCAATGTCAAGGAAGGATCCTCGGAAGCCAGAATTCCGAGGATGCTACGTCATCGACGTCCGTCGAAGGGCTGTTCCAATGTCGAGGATCCTCAGAATTTCAACCAAGGTCTGAGTCCTTTGTTCGAAAAATATGCCATATACAGGAAAGGATGCTTACGAGTAGACTTCGCGCACTTAGCGCTCTCAAATCACCCACAATCCTATGCGCGCAGCTTTGCTAGCTTTGCTTTGCTTGTTCAAAAAATACAAAATATCGGACGTTGCCGCAGTCGGAGCGTTACCAAACATTTGTTATAACCGTAGTAAATATAAGTAAAGTTTAACTTTTAAATGCCAGTACAAATTACAACCGTATTGATATTATACAAATTACGTTATTGATGGCTAACGGACCTTTTCACTGACGTAATGAGGCTGACGTGCACTTGCAAGCCTGTTCCATTTACGTGTTCTCCGAATGCTTAAGAGGAGCCTCGCCTCGCCTCTGAAGGAAGTGACTTGGAAGGACCAGTCCTGCAGAGGAAGGATCCTTGACATTGAGAAACACCTACTGCCTCATTCTTGAATGAATCAGCCGTTTGAATGAATCGACTCAATGACTCACTCATTCAGACGTTCACCTGCCGCCACCTACTGGCGTTTTAGTTTCATGTTTAAACATTCTTTCCAACTTTTCTTATTTGTATATTCAAAAAATATTTAAAACAATCTCATAACATTATTTAATGCAGTTGTAATTTTTCAGTGTAAATTATTTAATTTGATTGGTAACAGCCAGTGTCGTCTTCCAATTTAATTTATTGATCAAATTTAAGAATATAAAGGAAAGCTGAAGCAAAGCCTATATTTAATAAGATTAGGGGAAAAATGCCCTTTATAAAAGATAAAAATATCACAAATATGCACTGGTGAGAATATTGCTTCAGAATAAATTTTATTTACAACACACAAAAAAAATCTTTTTTTTTTTCCGGACAAGCAAATTTCTTACTCGGACAAGTGAATGACAGATTTACTTGTCCGAAGGACAAGCACGTGAACAAGCTTAATGTCGAGCCCTGAGTATTATACACAACATTATAATATTGTTTTCAAATAAATTTTTATATTATTATTATTATTATTATTTAAAATTATTTTTGCCCCTGGTTCAGTAAGGAACTATTGTAATAATGTAGCAGTGATTGGGACATATTTTAAGTATCACCCCTGCTTAAGATGCAATCTAATCCTGTTTACATGACTCTCTTAAACCTGCTCCAGAGCTTGTGACTGCAAGTCCAGGATGAGCGTCAAAGAACCAAGCAATCTGACATCATGCCAAATCGTCAACAATCAAATCCAGCTACGGAACGGACCCTAGGTGTAAACAGGGCCTGTGTTGGGAATGTGTGATACCTAAATGCTGTCTATGTAGGCTCACTAGGTTTTGAAATAGCTATTGATATTGCATGAACATCACAGTTCTTCCTTGTGCATTCAGCACTTTTCAACATCCAACCCCCCCCCCCCCCTTCTTTCTGTCTCACCCCTCTTGCTCTTTTTCTCCTTCTATTCATCCCAGTGTCAACTCTGGACAGATGTGCTCTTGTCCCAACATGTGTGGGGAGATGGAATATAAAGCATGTAATTTCCCTTGGGTCCAATAAATAGGCTGGCAGTTCTCTCCAGGAACCGGAATGAAAAAAGTTTCTGCACAAGTTATTTCAGAGAGAGAAAGGGAGAGATTCCTGTTCCTTCTTTCCCTCTGCCATGCCTTTCTGAAAGACCCGTTAGTTTTTCCTCTTTATGATGGGTGAAAATGTGCAATACAATTTGATGTAAGGGAACGATGGGGGTGAGAAACAGACTTTAAAAAAATTACAGCAAGCGACGGGATATCGACGGGATATTTAAATATGCAATTAGAAAAATGGAATATACATAAAATTAATTGATGAGACCAGTGCCAACTTCCCCCCAAAATGTATGAATTCATATTTTTTTTCATTAATTAATTAATTAATTAATTTTTTAATTAATTTAAATACTTATTATTTATATTTTTGTGAATTCAGAATAATTAAGGAGAGAGTATTTATTTTATTGCATTTACATTCCCACCCATCTCTAGTAGCTGGAAACTTTCAGATTAATAAATTAAAAGTAATAAATAATTATTCAAGAGTCAGAATATGTACAGTAGAACTTTTTGAATGATGAGCATTTGAATTCTGCGGAATTGTTGAATCTACAGTTGCAGATATCCTTGCATGTCTGCTAATGAGCAAAACCAGCTGATTTAGCTGACTTGAATGTTTCTTCAAAACATTGGTTTTGCTGGTGCTAGTGTCCCTTCAAACTATTATAGCTCATTATAATGTCAGGAAACCTTCTGATCCTTAATGTATATCCACAATATTTGGTTAGCTTATTTGGTTTATATTTGGTGCTTGATTTGTCTCTTGCTGTCTTTCTCCTCTACTTTCTCTGCCATCCTTTTTTTGGGGGAGGGGAGGGAGGTGATCTAGTGTGCGTTTTATTTATTTATTTATTTATTTATATATATATATATATATATATATATATATATATATATATATATATATATATATATATATATATATATATATATATATATATATATATATATATATATATATATATATATATATATATATATATATATATATATATATATATATATATATAGGGTTTTTCCTGGGTCAAAAATGGTCTTCGGTGGTGGCTGACAGACATGGTCATCCATACACACACACACATACACGCACGCACAGTAAAAAAAAGTTCCCTACCCACGTGATCTGCAAGTGCAATACTGACAAAACATTTTAAATAAATTCAAAGAAAATTTGTAATTTTTGCTTATCTTATTTTGATACCTTGATGTTTGTTTTTGTTCCTCATTTTTACACTATTTACTGATAGTTGTTTTGGTATATAATCATATCAATATTAAAAAGTAGTATTAAAAAATGAACAAATAGCCTAATTTTCTGCTATATACAATTTCATAAAATTATCAGCTAGCTAACCACAACTTTGTTCTGGGTTCACTCCAGTCTAAACTAAATGATTTTAGGCTATTTATTTTACTACACATTGTCCAAATAAATAAGCTGAAAGACTGTGGATGATTAAAGCTAATTCTTACTATCCACTCTTGCTAAAGTGGGTAAGCACACTTGTGTTCTCATTTCAAGTGTTCTGAGTAAATGATTCAACTGATTCATGAGTTCAGTGTTGGACTGATCCGTTCTAACCAGTCGTTAAAATGATTCGGTTCAAAGGAGTCATAATGTGGCGAATCGGACATTGGCTGACGCGCTGTGTGTGAATCCCTTCTGTTAGAACATCGCGAAAGATTTGTCAACACACAGAAAACACTTCATAACCGGATAGGATTTGTTTCACGTTTATTGAAAGTATGCTTTATGTCAGCTGGTCAGAGAATCAGTCAATGTTTTTTGAGCGCATTTCACACCCAGCGGTAATTAAAGGAAAACATCGTCTGATAGCGCCACGTGCAACATGGATTCGGTCTTCCGACCTTTTGATTTTGATTAACGTAATATGTGAAATATTAGAAAGCTAAGAATGCTTATTTTGAAGACAGAGAGCGTGCGAGCGGGGGAGGAGCTCTCTGGTCGTTCTCTCTGACACTCAGTTAACGCAAGGGCAGCGGTCATCTATTCTACATCACCCCTAAATCACAATAACTCATCAAATAAGGCTTTGGCGGGACAACAATTTGTTTTGGCGGCCGCCAAAAAAATTTCAATGTAGGAAAAACCCTGTATATATATATATATATATATATATATATATATATATATATATATATATATATATATATATACAGTGAGGAGAATAAGTATTTGAACACCCTAATATTTTGCAAGTTCTCCTACTTAGAAATCATGGAGGGGTCTGAAATTGTCATCGTAGGTGCATGTCCACTGTGAGAGACATAATCTAAAAAAAAAAATCCAGAAATTAACAATTTATGATTTTTTTAACTATTTATTTGAATGATACAGCTGCAAATAAGTATTTGAGCACCTGTCTATCAGCTAGAATTCTGACCCTCAAAGACCTGTTAGTCTGCCTTTAAAATGTCCACCTCCACTCCATTTTTTATCCTAAATTAGATGCACCTGTTTGAGGTTGTTAGCTGCATAAAGACACCTGTCCACCCCATACAATCAGTAAGAATCCAACTACTAACATGGCCAAGACCAAAGAGCTGTCCAAAGACACTAGAGACAAAATTGTACACCTCCTCAAGGCTGGAAAGGGCTACGGGGAAATTGCCAAGCAGCTTGGTGAAAAAAGTTGGAGCACTGTTGGAGCAATCATTAGAAAATGGAAGAAGCTAAACATGACTGTCAATCTCCCTGGGACTGGGGCTCCATGCAATATCTCACCTCGTGGGGTCTCAATGATCCTAAGAAAGGTGAGAAATCAGCCCAGAACTACACGGGAGGAGCTGGTCAATGACCTGAAAAGAGCTGGGACCACCGTTTTCAAGGTTACTGTTGGTAATACACTAAGACGTCGTGGTTTGAAATCATGCATGGCACGGAAGGTTCCCCTGCTTAAACCAGCTCATGTCCAGGCCCGTCATAAGTTTGCCAATGACCATTTGGATGATCCAGAGGAGTCATGGGAGAAAGTCATGTGGTCAGATGAGACCAAAATAGAACTTTTTGGTCATAATTCCACTAAACGTGTTTGGAGTAAGAAGAATAATTAGTACCATCCCAAGAACACCGTCCCTACTGTGAAGCATGGGGGTGGAAGCATCATGCTTTGGGGGTGTTTTTCTGCACATGGGACAGGGCGACTGCACTGTATTAAGGAGAGGATGACCGGGGCCATGTATTGCAAGATTTTGGGGAACAACCTCCTTCCCTCAGTTAGAGCATTGAAGATGGGTCGAGGCTGGGTCTTCCAACATGACAATGACCCGAAGCACACAGCCAGGATACCCAAGGAGTGGCTCTGTAAGAAGCATATCAAGGTTCTGGCGTGGCTTAGCCAGTCTCCAGACCTAAACCCAATAGAGAATCTTTGGAGGGAGCTCAAACTCTGTGTTTCTCAGCGACAGGCCAGAAACCTGACTGATCTAGAGAAGATCTGTGTGGAGGAGTGGGCCAAAATCCCTCCTGCAGTGTGTGCAAACCTGGTGAAAAACTACTGGAAACATTTGACCTCTGTAATTGCAAACAAAGGCTACTGTACCAAATATTAACATTGATTTTCTCAGGTGTTCAAATACTTATTTGCAGCTGTATCATACAAATAAATAGTTACAAAATCATACATTGTGATTTCTGGATTTTTTTTTTTAGATTATGTCTCTCACAGTGGACATGCACGATGACAATTTCAGACCCCTCCATGATTTCTAAGTGGGAGAACTTGCAAAATAGCAGGGTGTTGAAATACTTATTTTCCTCACTGTATATATTTACAGGCTTCCCATAGCCCTGGAAAACCAGGGATTTTCAAAAGTGTGATATCCAAGACTGGAAAGGTCATATAAATTCTTAAAAGGTCATGGAAAGTCACAGAAACTAGTCATAAAAAAAAAACGACACTACCATTCAAAAGCTTGAAGTCTGTATTCTGAAATATGAAATTCATTACAATTTAAAATAACTCTTATTTTAATATATTAAGGAATGCCATTTATTCCTGTCGTGGCAAATCTGAATTTTTAACAGCCATTACTCTTCAGTGTCACATGATCCTTCAGAAATCTTTCTAATATGCTTATTTTGTGCTCAAAAAACGTATTATTATAATGTTAAAAACAGTTGTGCTGCTTAATATTTTGTGGAAACACTTATATTGTTTTTTTTTTTTCTTTCTCCAGGATTACTTGATGAATAGAAAGAACAGCATTTATTTGAAATGTAAATATTTTGTAACATTACAAATGTTTTACTTCACACATTCTTGCTAATTAAGGGATAATTTCTTAATGAAAACCTTAAGAAAAATCACTCGTTTAGAAAAATATTATTGTCCACATTAAAATAACTATCCTTAGTTCTTAAGTATTTATTTGGCTAAAAATTGCTAAGTGCAGTCTTTCATAAAATGACATTTTAAAAATCCTTATCCATTCAAATTATGATTATAAATGAAAATCATTGGTCAACCCTGAGTTGAGTGATGATCATGACTGTGTAGAACAGTTGGCTGTAGTCAGTCAGATCTGTGTGATTACACATTTAATGTATTAGAGAAAGAGGAGTGATTTATTGTTAACATGCACCAGACGATCAGGATTTGATTGCTTGTTTTGAGTTGCCATCATATTTCTGCACTTTTGTCCTTCTGTCCTGTCAAAACTAGTTTGATTACAAAACTCTGGAGAGTAAAACTGAGTTACAGTGTAATACACCATGGCCTCATCACATAGGCTTTTCTGCATACGTGCTGTCAGTAACAATTTGTCTAATAGCCCGTTATTGAGTCTCACTTGGTTGTGCGCAGATTGCCCTCCATTATTTTCGTTCCAGTTCCCCCACTCCCTGCGTGCGTACAGTGTGTTCTGGATTCAATTTCTCGATGTAGAATGTACTGGTCAGAGCACTTGCTGAAAACATTGCTTCTGTCTCCAGTAAGCGTGTTTAGCTGTGCTGTTGCAGTTGAAGGCAGTGAGTTGGCTCAGTGATTGTCACTCTCCACAGAGCTCACCGGGCCTGTGGTTTCCCCCTAGAGACACACTGCCCATGCTCTTCCCTCCAGCACTGGCCCATGGTTCAGTCGGTCATGCCCCATCAAACTGTCCTCCACAGAGGAGACAGAGCACCACTGTCTAGGTAGAATTTTTGCTTCTAAATTGTCACTGAAGCCACTAGATCATACATTTGTTTTCATTTTATATCTTCTTAATATACACTATAATTCAATTTGTTTTTAAAGAAATTATTTTATTCAGCAATGACTCATTAAATTGGTAAAGTTGACAGTAAAGGCATTTAAAATGTTACAAAATATGTCTATTTAAAATAAATACTGTTCTTTTTGAACTTTTTATTCATCAAAGAATCCTGGTAACGTGTCACGCACTCTACAAAATTAAGCAGCACAACTCTTTTCAACATTGATAATAAGAAATATTTCTTGAGCACCAAATCAGCCTTTTAAAGTGATTTCTGAAGGATCATGTGACAATGGCGATGTTTCATGCAAAACTTTTGTTTCAATCGGACTGAATTCATTCCGTTCGATGAATCTGAATGTAGTGTTTACATGAACGCCAAACAAGGTGATGTCACAAGCTTCAAAACGGAATAGATTTTTTTGACATGCGCACACTGCACAAGTATACAGTTTCCTGCGGTTTGCACTTAATAACTATTCTCCTACATTGGCTCTTTATTTGTTTTATACAGCAGACTTAATATTTATCCATTTCTGGTCATAATTTGGAGACCGTGAGCATATGAACCGTTTTGCTGTGCTGCTTATATTTATCACACAGTAAAAAGTCCCTCCCCATGCCCAAAACCAGTCGTCTGTTGATGAGAATCCACAACAAGGACTGGTGGGACATTGTCCTGCTCCACTTTCACAGACGCTGAGTGAAAGGATCATTTTAAAATGACGGGACACTCATTTATATGACACTTTATTCAACAGGAAGAACAACTCGTTCCACGAGTCATACGTCATTGCATAATGCACATGCACAGTCCTTTCCGATTCGGTTTTCAATCCGATCAAGTTTTTATATGTCCTCTCGATCAGATTAGAACAGGAATAAACCACCCCTTTCAATCCGATAGAAATTTCATTCGGATCGAGCTCAATCGGATCGATTAAGGCGTTTACATGAAGGCTTTTCAGTCCGATTGAGCCGTCAATCCGATTACTAATGGATTATTTGGTTGCATGTTAACGTAGCCAGTGAAGACTGGAGTAATAATGACTGCTGGAAATTCAGCTTTGCCAAAACAATATTAACATATGTATTATTATTATTATTAGGGGTTCAAGCCTGAAAGGCTGAAACCCTATTGTAATTGTTAATTTTCCCATGATGCATCATTCTCCATCTAAAACTGATCGGGCAGACCAAACCATAAGTTGTAGAGACATGAAACTTTCAGGGCTGGTAGTACTCACAACGACTACCAGCGTCACCGAGGCACGCCCCGACCGGCCTGACGGGGGCGCTACAGCAAGCAAAAGTACAAAATGGCTCATAACTCCTAAACCGTTAGGCGTGGGCTCAAGTGTCTTATATCCTTGGAATCCTTGGCTCAAGGCGGACAACATGCAGGCCTCGGATTGGCTCGTCACCCTGGGAAAAATGTTGGGTATTTTGGCTTTTTCCAAAAACCTACTTTTGCGAACTAGTCCTAGGTTTTTGGCCCGACCGGAACCAAACCAGTGCAGCAAGATTCTCTGGAGTCTGAGTGTCAAAAGTTATCAAAAAAAAGTGCAAATTTGGGTTCAGGGTCCTTAAGGGCCGCCAAAACGCTTGAGGTGGGAGGAGCCACTTTTACTTCACTGGCCATAACTCGTCAACGGAACGAGATATTTGCACCAAACTCAGCACGCCTATGTATGAGCTCATTTTGTGGCTACGTGAAAAAGGACGCAGCAACTGGCCACTTGGTGGCGCTATAAAGGTTAAAAAGGGGTCAAAATGATGCATTTCAATGGAAAATCCCATTATATGGCTGAAAGCGGCCCTCTTCCGGCCTGATTTGCATACACCTTCACCAAATCGGGCATGCACATGCGTCACGTGATCCCAAAGAAGCTTGCCAACTGCTATGGCCATTAATGGTGGTTTAACTCTTATAAAGGTGAAAAAATGCTCTATAAATGACCATTAAATGACTGAAAAAGGGTCTGCTCTGCGCAAAACTTCACCAAATTAGCTGGGCACGTGCGCCATATTATTCTAAAGAAGCGTGCAAACTTTTGTGGAGATCGGGCCACCAGTAGAGGTACTACAGTTTAAAAGGTTTTTAAAAAAACACAGCATTTCCATGCTAAATGAGCTGAAAATGCGAAAATCGACCTCTGACCTCTCCGACGCGCATGTCAAAGCGCTTGATAAAGTTTTTGTAACCAGCAGCTCAAAAATCAAGCTCTGAGACCCTATACTTTATTTTTTATAGGCTTTTGAAGGCCCTTTTTATGCCCTCTTTTATTAGGGGTTCAAGCCTGAAAGGCTGAAACCCTATTGTAATTGTTAATTTTCCCATGATGCATCATTCTCCATCTAAAACTGATCGGGCAGACCAAACCATAAGTTGTAGAGACATGAAACTTTCAGGGCTGGTAGTACTCACAACGACTACCAGCGTCACCGAGGCACGCCCCGACCGGCCTGACGGGGGCGCTACAGCAAGCAAAAGTACAAAATGGCTCATAACTCCTACAGGCGCCAATTTCGAGAAATTTTGAGTTTTTTGAAAAACCTACTTTTGCCAACTACTCCCACATTTTTTCCCTGATCAGAACCAAACCACTGTAGGAATGTTCTTTGGAGAGAGATTATTAATAATTATGAAAAATTTTTTTTTTCTCAATTCATAGTTGCTAAGGGGATCCAAAATGTTCAACATGTTAGGGGCCACTTTAACTAAAATGACTATAACTTCTGAACGGAACAAGATATTTTCACTAAACTAGGGTCACATGTCTATGAGCTCAAACTTCAATTACTTTAAAAAAATTGCAATGATTGGCCACTTGGTGGCGCTGTAAGAAGAAAAAATTGTCATGAAAATGGCTATAACCACACCCAACCATTAGTTTGATAATTATTTGCATGCAGTATCTTTGTCCAGGGTGCCATGATAGTCTGAGAACATTGGTGTATCTCAAATAACTCAGTTTGCATATCGGCACAATGCCTTGAAGGAGCTTAAGAAGTTTCAAGCCAATGTTTTTCACAAAAGTCACCACCTTTAGGCTCCTGAATCCTTGCCGAGTCCAACGATACCAAACATGGCAGGTTTTTCTTTATGGTTTGTGTAACAGTGTATTTAGACTTTCAAAACTTTTGCTATTATCTTCGAAACTGCTAGTCCAATTGAGACAAAATCATCACAGGAATTTGGATAACATATGTCAATAGCTAAACAACAATGTCCAAATGTCAAAACTATGATAGGAAGTGAAATCCAATCAATGATGCCCAAGGGTCATTTTTATACTCTTATAAATATACTGTAAGTGTCTACAATAATGGGGTGTCCAATTCTGCTCCTGGAGGGCCACTGTCCTGCAGAGTTTAGCTCCAACTCCAATTCAACAGGTCTTATTAGGCATACTAGAAACTTTCAGATAGGGGTGTTGAGGCAACTTGGAGCTAGACTCTGCAGGACAGTGGCCCTCGAGGACCGACTTTGGACACCCCTGGTCTATAACCTCAAAATGAAGTGTGATATTTATAACAAATTTGACACACATATGTATGGACACACTCTAAGGACTTTTTTTTAAAAGTAGTGGAGATTGGGCAAGACGAACTTTAAAAAGTAGTGGAGATTGGGCAAGACGAATTGGGCAAGACCAATTTTTTTTGCTATAACTGCAAAAAAACGTTTTAAAATGGTTATTAAAAAAGTATTCATTGGTAAATTGGCCGTAAACTATCTTTTTTCATCTATGATCTAAGTTTATTTATTTCTTTGGATCCCCATTAGCCAATACCTAGGCAGTGGTTACTCTTCCTGAGGTCCCAACAAGTAACAAAATACACTGTCAGTGACTGTCCATGCACACTTTAAAACAAGAGGAAGTTTATTGGTAAAATAGTAATGGTCAACTTCCTTGAGGTACACCACACTGCAACTCTTTCACAACTGAGAACTTCCAATATAATACCCTATTAAACAGATTACTTTCAAATCAATGTACAGTATGAAAAGTAATTGTGATATAAAATATAACAGCACAGATTGAGGAAAATAAATTAGGAGCAGTATTAAGCAATCATCTGTCATCTGTGTTAATGCTGTTCGTGTTGAGGTCCCTCTCAATGTGCATGCTGAAAATTACTAAAGACTTACATTTGCTCACAAACTATTGTTTCCAACACTTTGCTAAGAACCATTAGCAAACTTATTGATCATATTAACATTCACTTATTTTAAAGCAACATAAAACATTATTTTCTTTTTCCTATTAATTTTCATTACTTAAATTCGTAATTTGCAATTGACCTCCCAGTTCTGTTGGCTGTACCCTTTGAATCTCTTATATGATCGTTTATAAGTTACTTTTGGTTTTCGAAGTGGTTACATGCTTGCTAAATAAAACAATATCTTTTTATGCATATGTGCTTAAAAGCCTTAAACTGCTTGAACCCCGATAAATGCTGCTTGCAGCTTTAATTATTATTATTATTATTATATTTCACAATATTGCTGTTTTTACTGTGCTTTTGATCCAATACATGCAGCCATAAGGAGCATAAGAGACATTAAAATATCTTATTGACTCTAAATTTAATAAAAGAAACCAGTTGATATTGTTGATAGTTATCTGATGAAGAATTAAGCTAAGAATTAAGACGAGAGTGTTATGTGGAAAAAACTGTTTTGAAACAGCAAAACAACTTCCTCATAAAACTGTGAATAAGAGTAGTTCACAGACATGCAAATTCAGTCATCAGTTACTCACCCTCCTGCTTTTCCAACCCTATATGCCCTTTTATCATCTTTGACGACTTGGAATATAGCACAAAATAATAACATGGACTATTTTTCAGCAGCAACATTTTTATCCCTTTGCATTCAGCGGAAAAAGGTAATAGTCATACAGGTTTTTAGGGTGAGTAAATGAAGGCAAATTCTGTCATCAATACATTTCATTGTATTAGATGAGATAATGCCTAATTTAATTCTCTGACTGACAAGCAATTATTAAGGCTGTCTTTGTTTCAGAAAAATGTATGGTTGTCTGTGCTGTTCATTTTTCTTCAGCTTATCAGTTGTTTCTTCCCATTCTCTCCATTTTCTCGCCCCTTGCGACCCATTTCTGCTTGTGAATGCAGATCCCACACCTCCTTCTCTTAGGGGTCAGCCAATCTCTCACTCCTGATTTAGGCTAGCAGCTTTTGTTTTGACTTGTGTGCAGGTTTTTTTGCATCTATTATCAGGTTTTTCCTTTTCTCTCTCCATCTCACCCTCACACTTTCTCTTGTTGCGCGAGTTGCCCAAAGTAATTCCCACTTCTCTCGGATGAGGACTCGCACCCTCAACCCTCACCTGCCCCCCTCAGGAAACCGAACCAGTGTGCACACGTAGTCACGCACACACCCTTGCCCTCTTACTTTCTCTTGCTGAGCCGAGGCGTTTGTGTAGGGGACATAATTGTATTAAATGAAGGTGATAAATGGCACTGACAAACAGGTGGAAATTGGTTTTAGATATTGTATTAAAACTGACCTTCAAGTTTAAGGCTTCAGATTTGTTATTTTGTCAGACACACAATAGCGAGTGACTCTGTGAGCCAAGTCGAGAGGTTTTGAGCCTTGGCTTTGTGACATCTCTCAGAGAGCGCAGCCAATAAAACGGCACCGTTTGGACACAGAGTGAGATCTGGCCTCTCCTCTGCCATATCACCTACACTCTGATAATTCTTCACTTTGCAGATTCTTATTCCTATTCATCATCACTGACAAGGGCTTCATTCTATCTAGAGATGCACTGATCGACCGGCCAGGGTCCGGAATCAGCCGATTTTCCAACTGCTCGTCCCGGACCGTTGACTGGTCGGTCAGTCTTACGTCTATTTGATTCCGAGCCAGTCCGTTTTGTTGCCAGTGGCACAGGCAATAACGTCAGCTGCGCGTTCTCACTCGTCTCATTCACTCTGGTTAAATAGTGCTTGTATTATGCATAATTTTATTCTATATAAATGGCGCGCAGATAAAGCCGCCTCTCAAACTGCACCAAAATGAGTGGCTTACTTCACTTAAATGGTCAAATGCACAAAAAAGTTAAAAATGCCCATCTTGGCAAGAATTCAGTTAAACTCTTAAAGTGACAGCAGTCTAATATTCCTGCTGCTGTCTGTCATGTTAATCAAAGAACAAAAGACAAAAAAAAAAAATCAGTCTCTGCTCTTGACTGAATAACTTTTGTAACTTTATTTGTAAGCATTACATTACAATGAAGACTCTCCAGTCTTATTTTACATTTGATTACTTTACCTTCTGTTGTATTTTTTTCATCAGAATACTACATTTACATTTACATTTATGTAATTGGCAGACACTTTTATCCAAAGCGACTTACGGTACCCGTATTACAGGGACAATCCCCCTGGAGCAACATGGAGTTGCTCCTTGCTCAAGGACACTGGTGGTGACCGCTGGGATCAAACCAGCAACCTTCTGCGTATCAGTTCCATGGTTTAACCCACTGGACCACCATCTCATACTAACCTACTGTTAGACCAACCTGAAAAACTTAAAGCCCTGTTTATTTCAAATCTCTCTTTATTCTTTTGCGTTTATTTATGCTGTTGTTTGCAATTTGTTTATTTGTTCTTATTTTATTACCGACTTTTTACTTGTTTTTTTTTTTGAAAATAAAATGTTGCTTTGAAGAAAAGTAGATTTTTGTAGTATCGGCATGCAGGTCACACTTACAAAAAATCTGACATGGGAATCGGCCAAGAACGTTGCATCGGTGCATCTCTAATTCCGTCTCTTTTGCAAATGTTCCTGGCACGTTTCTTGCATCCTAAGTCAAATCTTTTGTCTTGTAATTTGAGGTCTGAATCAACTAGCGTAAATGACTTGCCTACCTTTTAATTGTTTCCCCCACCCATTTAATTAAGTTTGATGTATTTGTTGGTCTGAACAGAAGCAGCAAGATGTTTAAGCTGAAATGATTAATGATTTTAATTAAACAACTGATTGACAGAGATAGGGATGCACAGAGATGAAAGAAATGAGAAAGATAAGAGGAGAGAATGTCATCTAGAACTTCGTTTGGACTGCTTCATAACAAATGACTCTTATGAACTGGTTCATTTAATGAATAGTTAAAGACAAGTTACAAATTTGAATCAGTCTCAAACACTGGCCTATAATTTAAATAATTAGTGTGCAGTCACATATACCTTTTGTACAGTGAAATTCCACAGGCAAAATGCAGTCATATCAATAGTAATGAGGGATGCTTAATGCGAAACATCAGATTTTTACATTATATTTAAGTTTGTTAAACTTTGAACATGCAAATTCACCATGTTTACCAGTATAAGACTGAATTCTGAGTTAGCAGTACTTCATGCATCACTACACTATTGATAATGCTTAATGGAGCTTCTTTGCCTGCAAAATTTCTGAAGTTTTGCTAATGTGACCACGTCTTTTGCAAAGAGACAAATATATCAGCCAAATGGAATATTATGGAAATATATTATTGCAATATACCCAACTTAATAAAAATCAGGTTATACAGAAGAGCTTGTGAATCTAAATCGAATCAAATCAGGTGTGAATTGACACAAGGCTCGAAATTACAAGTAGCCTGATTAAAACGTCAATACCAAAAAATTACTAGGGAATCACCAAAATGCGAGAATAATTCAGATTTTATTTCATTTAGTGTAAGTGTTGATTGGTGGATAAAATATACTGTATGTACTGACGGTAACAATGTTGCGCTGTTGAGGCTCGCGCAGCCTCTCGAGGAGAAATCGATACAAACGAGCTTAGCACACACAAAGAAAACTGTGGTTAACATACCGCGGTTAAAATCTAAAATGTTGAATTTGAATTTTTTATACATATTTAAGTTAAGCAACATCACACGACCAAGAGTGCTGTTTTCCTGAATAACATCACTGTTGAAATTGTGACATTAATTTCAAACAACAGTTCTATAAACAGTTAAAATTAAGTCCCTTACATTTTAGATGCAATATTGACTGTTTTTGTTTTGTTTCAGCAGTGAAAATAGTTTAAAAAAAAAAATCACAGCAGAACCATAACGCATCTCACAGCATCACTCAACTCAAGTCTTTTCATTACTGAATGATTCAGTGTTTTGAATGAATCAGTTGAGTCATTCAATGACCCATTCATAGACAAATAAATGACTCAATGACTCAGTCATTAAGACGGTCACCTGCATTATGCAGATTTAAATATGTCAAAGCTGATGGGAATATTTCTTCAGAATAAATTATATTTACAACACGAGTCCTTTTTTTTACCAGACAAGCAACTTTTTTACTTGGACAATTGAATTACTTGCATATGACAAGGCTTAACGTCGAGCCCTGATATATACACAATATACACATAAATTAACATTTTAATCAGTGCTAACAAGTAAAAAAGTTATTTTTGAGCCCTGTGATACCTAGCCCTGTTGCAGACTGGGTTCCCAAGGTCATGAAAAACCAGTAAATATTGGGAAATTAATTTCATGAAAATGAATTAAAATCCCTTATTTGAGTGAAACTTTTATGAAATGTAGTTATCATGAATGATTGGAAATGACATGGAGAGAGTGAGTTGTTCACTTGTGCACTTTTGAACCAGTTAAAGTCTTTAAAGTTTGGTTCAAGAGGGGGAGAAAGATAGTAGAGGGCCAAACAGAGCGATTGACAAGAAGCAGCATCTGCATTTCTTAGTATGCTGTAGCATCACTCAGTGTTTTTATTAGATACAATAGTTGAGAGCTGACAGGAGCGTACCGGGAGACAAGGAACATGACCTCAAGCCTAATTTAAACTCTGATCTGCACAAGAACAGGTGCTGTTTTATACGTAAGGAGTAACACCTTGCCTTCTGAGCCACAGCTTTGACATTTGTGTTTTTGAGTGTGAATGAATGTGTGGTGTTTGTGTGTCCCATGTATGCACAAGTGTGTTAATCACTGTATGGTTCTCCAGGTCTCCCCGCAGGCTTTTTTTTTTTTTAATACAACTTTTAAATATTTTTCGCACCCTACTACTCCAAACCACAGGCACAACTTCTTAGCCTTCAGGCAGTTATGCAGGGATGAGTGTTTGTTTGTGTATGAGGGTACACATTTTAACCCCTAGTGGTCCTCTTTCAGAGTATAATGCAGAGAGGAAACGATACAGAATACGGAAATTCATTTTCTCTTATGTACAGGTCACAAACCACATCCACCTAGGTCTAAAACATGGTGTAAATGACACAAAAGCCCTAAATAATTAGCGTCTCATTGTCTCGTAACTCTGAGACCCTTTAGCTTACTGTAGTCATTTTATCATTCATGTGAACTTTAATGCTCATCTAATATGTTTTAGGTGTGCTGACACTTGAACGTTCTCATTCAACGTGGTGGAATTTTTAATTACTTTAATGCATTAAAATTATATTTTGACTGGATGTCACACTAAGGTCAGAACATATTTCAGAATGCCTTCGTTATTTAGATTCCAGCCGGTTGGTTCCTCTCAACATCGCTCGTGTTTTATTGATGAGAGGTTACCGTTCAGAGGCGGCCTTATTGATTGAGCCAAACTTAAATTACCGCCCCAAGTTTAACTGATTAAGGTGGCTTCATGTTTGTGTCTTCTAGCCTCAACTCACCAGGGAGTTTTTCTTTCCTCCTGCACTCTCTCTTTGATGGAATGACCATTCATGCTGCTCAGTACCGTGCTGAATAAATTCAAGGACTAATTATATTTTAATTTTTCACCAATTAATTTTTCACAGTTAGTTTTGCTTCAAAATGGCTTGTAAGTTCATACTCGTCTTTTAAAATGTGACATTTCCAAAGGTCCACAGGTTTCTTTCACGCTGCAGCTAATCGAACAATGCACAAACCCTCTTTACATACATACATCAGATTTTTCTTTGACACCTGTCATATTTTTTCTTTCTCCCTTTCAAGTCTTGTTTCCAAGTGGAAAGTAGTTTCCATGGTCGATTTTCATAAATGCCGATGGTCTATAAAAATTCAGACCAATATACTCTATCCCACATTCATTTTGGTTTGTGTGCATTCCAATAGGGAGGCAGTCTGGGAATAGACTACTGAATGTGAATGCTCCCAATTGTGACTTTAGGTGAGCGCAGGCTTACATTTTCGCTTCTCATTTGCGATGGTTATTCTTTCTCACTCAGCGTGCTCGCTCTAATGCAAATCTCTTCTCCTCTCACGTATGGACTTTGCTAAATTGGCTCCTCTCAAAAAAATCGCCTTGCTACAGAAAGTATAGGCTTCCCAGGGTGCACCGGGGGAGGCCCTCCGAACGGCTCCAGACAGGCCTATCAATCTGAATTTCTAATCCAGCCATTTCAGCCTTGTTTAGGGCCTCATTTGCCTGCAATTCAAATGTCAGCTTATTGAGTTTCTGGCCGCAACTCCCTCTCTCTTTCTCCTCTAGCCCACCGGCCCCCTGTATCCTTCCATAACTCAGCAGTACTAAAGCATTTAGCTGCACTCACACTCCAGTGTGAAGTCTGAGAGAGAAGTTCGCTTGCTGCTTTGATGGAGAGAGTATGGCTGAAATCAGTCACCGTTCTTTGGTCTGATTGCACAGATTTTTATGTGTTTTCCTTCATGTGAGGAGAAAAAAGGAACATTTACTCTTGCTGTTCTGTGCTTATATCAGTATATTTTTCAAGATTCAGTTTTCCTTTTATCCTGAAGAAATGTCAAGATGTAATATAGGGGCGTCAAGAATATTTAAGCATAATTTGCTGTAAAAGTTTGCAAAAAACATTTATTTTTAAAATAAAGTAGTTGAAGCTGTGTATATTTGGGCTGATTTATGGGTTAAAAGTTATTTATCAGTTTAATTAATTATTGTTCAAAATTAAGTTTATTTTTTTAATTAACAAATTTATTCAGCAAGGATGTATTAATTAAAAGTGATTGGTAAATACATTTATAATGTTATAATTAGGGCTGGGCAAATTAACACGTTAACGATTAATTTGATTAAGCGATTAATTTTTTCAGCTTAACGCATTAAAAATATTTAACGCAAATAACGCAGCGTCCGTTTTTATATACGTTTTATATTACTCACTCACTCGCGCGCGGACACTCACTCACTCACTCGCTCACTCGCTCACTCACTCGCTCACTCGCTCACTCACTCACTCACTCACTCACTCACTCACTCGCGGGCGTACACTCACTCACTCGCGCGCGCGGACACTCACTCACTCGCGCGCGGACACTCACTCACTCGCGCGCGGACACTCACTCACTCACTCACTCACTCACTCACTCACTCACTCACTCACACTCGCGCGCGGACACTCACTCACTCGCGCGCGGACACTCACTCACTCGCGCGCGGACACTCACTCACTCGCGCGCGCGGACACTCACTCACTCACTCACTCACTCACTCACACTCGCGCGCGGACACTCACTCACTCGCGCGCGGACACTCACTCACTCGCGCGCGGACACTCACTCACTCGCGCGCGGACACTCACTCACTCACTTGCGGACACACTCACTCACTCACTCGCGGACACACTCACTCACTCACTCGCGCGCGGACACTCACTCACTCACTCGCGCGCGGACACTCACTCACTCACTCGCGCGCGGACACTCACTCACTCACTCGCGCGCGGACACTCACTCACTCACTCGCGCGCGGACACTCACTCACTCACTCGCGCGCGGACACTCACTCACTCACTCGCGCGCGGACACTCACTCACTCACTCGCGCGCGGACACTCACTCACTCGCGCACGGACACTCACTCACTCGCGCACGGACACTCACTCACTCGCGCGCGGACACTCACTCACTCGCACGCGAACACTCACTCACTCGCGCGTGGACAGACACTCACTCGTTCGCGCGCGGACAGACGCTCGCTCGCGGACGGACACTCACTCACTCGCGCGCGCGGACACTCACTCACTCACTCGCGCGCGCGGACACTCACTCACTCACTCACTCGCGGACGGACACTCACTCACTCGCGGACGGACACTCACTCACTCGCGCGCGGACACTCACTCACTCACTCGCGCGCGGACACTCACTCACTCACTCGCGCGCGGACACTCACTCACTCGCGCGCGGACACTCACTCACTCGCGCGCGGACACTCACTCACTCGCGCGCGGACACTCACTCACTCGCGCGCGGACACTCACTCACTCGCGCGCGGACACTCACTCACTCGCGCGCGGACACTCACTCACTCGCGCGCGGACACTCACTCACTCGCGCGCGGACACTCACTCACTCGCGCGCGCGGACACTCACTCACTCGCGCGCGCGGACACTCACTCACTCACTCGCGGACACACTCACTCACTCGCGCGCGGACACTCACTCACTCGCGCGTGGACACACTCACTTGCGCGCGGACAGACACTCGCTCGCTCGCTCGCGCACAGACAGACACTCGCTCGCTCGCTCGCGCGCAGACAGACGCTCGCTCGCACGCGGACACTCGCTCACTCGCTCACTCACTCGCTCGCGGACACTCGCTCACATCGCTCACTCACTCGCTCGCGGACACTCGCTCACTCGCTCACTCACTCGCTCGCGGACACTCGCTCGCTCACTCACTCGCTCGCGGACACTCGCTCGCTCACTCACTCGCTCGCGGACACTCGCTCGCTCACTCACTCGCTCGCGGACACTCGCTTGCTCACTCACTCGCGCGCGAACACTCGCTCGCTCGCTCGCGCGCGGACACTCACTCGCTCGCGCGCGGACAGACGCTCGCTCACTCACATCGCTCGCGGACACTCGCGAGCGGTCACTCGCTTGCTCACTCACTCGCGCGCGGACACTCGCTCGCGCAAGGACAGACGATCGCTCGCGCGCGGACAGACAGCTATATTGTAAACATTTTGATACGCTAAACCTTTTTCCGAAAAAAAATAATTAAATAAAAAACCTTAAATTCGATGCAAATAATAAATGCCTACAATTATTTTCAGTACTAAATTTCAGTAGGCTACTGTGATTTTATGAATTCGTTTAACTATAATGTTTCACTTGAATGTATATGCAACAAGCCGCGGCTGACTTGAAAGAATTAACTCGCACATTAACTGACACGTTCACTTTCTTACTGTTCAAATTCTTTGATTATAGCATCACTTTGCGGTAGAAGGCAGCAAATGCACATCCCCAATGTTGCCGCCACGGGGACGGCGGCGGTGAAAGTATTCTGGTTGACTACCAGCTGTATGCACCCTGCTCTTCCTATACAGGTGTCATATACATGTCCACAACTGCAGAGAACTGTCATGTCACTAGTGCACTTACTCTGTTTCTTTTGCTTTCTCTCACTCTTTTTTTTTTTTGTCTCAATTGAAGGCACTTTGCACAGGTTTAGGAATCTATAGACATTAAGAAGATTTTTGCAGAAACCCACATAACACTGAGGCCCACATCAAATGTTGTTTTTTAGAGGGGCTGGGTAAGAAATGAAGAAACGATTGTCTGTCTACCACGAGCAGCTGGTATCTGTGAATAATGGTCCATGTTTAAGATGGCAGACCAACAGTAATTTAATCTAAAACTGTGCATTGCTTTGGAGACAAACAGGAAATGGAGCTGGGAGTTTGTAATATGGGTTTGATAGTGATGTTCAGTGGGCTTGTGTACCATGAGTTATGACTTTGTTATTTCTTTAATACTTCTGTCAGATTCCTAATGCAGCAGGAAACACACACACTCGCATATCCTCGACAGAAGTACAGACACTGCAAAAAATGCTCTTCTTATTTAGTATTTTTTTTCTTGTTTCCAGTCGAAATGTCTAAAAATTCTTAAATCAAGATGCATTTACTGTTTTAGTAAAACAATATACATATATATATTGTTCTTGTTTCATGGGGAAAAAAATAAAAATGAAGTGAGTTTTTGCTTACCCCATCGGCAAATAATTTTGCTTGTTTTAAGACATTTTTTGTTTCTCGTTTCTGTCCCAAACAGAAATAAGTTTATTTTTCTTACCCCATTGGCAGATAATTTTGCTTGTTTTAAGCAAAAACTCACTTCATTTTTATTTTATTTTCAAGAAAACATATCTAATGCCATTTTACTTATCTAGTAAATGCATCTTGATTTAAGAATTTTTAAGTAAGAAGAGCATTTTTTTTGCAGTGGAAGCACTCTTTGAAGCAAATATGAGTATGCTTTAGCTTGAGATCATTTGCTTGATAAGACTTTGATTTAATGCCATCTTGAGTTTTTTTTTCAATGGTTTTAGGTTATTAGCGCTAATTTTGCATTAGCATAATTTTTTGGTTCCTAATCTCCCTCCGGGCTTCACAAACCAGTGATTTCTCTTTCTCTTTCTCTTTCTCTTTCTCTTTCTCTTTCTCTTTCTCTTTCTCTTTCTCTCTCTCTCTCTCTCTCTCTCTCTCTCTCTCTCTCTCTCTCTCTCTCTCTCTCTCTCTCTCTCTCTCTCTCTCTCTCTCTCTCTCTCTCTCTCTCTCTCTCTCTCTCTCTCTCTCTCTCTCTCTCTCTCTCTCTCTCTCTCTCTCTCTCTCTCTCTCTCTCTCTCTCTCTCACACCAAAATAGTCTGCTGGTCTCCGGTATATACACACACACACACACACACACACACACACACACACACACACACACACACACACACACACACACACACACACACACACACACACACACACACACACACACACACACACACACACACACACACACACACACACACACACACACACACACACTCTACCTCTATTCTTGTAAGTCATTTCAGTCTGTTGTTATGGTACTGTTGAGTGTAGTATATGGTAGATGATGTCATGTACATGCAAGAAGAAAATTTTGAACTGGAAGCTGCTTCCCCATACATAATGGAACAAATTTAGGTCATTTAGATTAATCTATTCTGTACAGTCAAAACAAGGCCACAGAGAATGAGAACGAGAGACTCAAGTGTGTAGGGAAAATAGAATGATCAGATAAAGACATAATGCACTGTTCGTATATCCCTCTTCAGTGTTCCAATAAAATACCATTATACCATTTAATTTAGGCATGCACGATTATATCGGCCACTAAATAGGTTTATGCCGATTTAGTTTTTTTATGTTATGGTTATCGGCCTGATAAGAAACTTTGGCCAAAATATTAAAGCTGATAATGTATTATTTCCCTCAGCTGAGACACTTAAGATGCGCACTGTTCAACTTGATGGTTTTTGAATTGCTTAAAATATAATTGAATAACTTTGAAGATGAAAATACAGTTAAGTGCAACACGTGCAGCACAAGTCTGTCATATAGGCGCCATAAAAGGATAATGAGAACACTACTGTAAAAGAATGTTGTAAATTCTATGCGTGTATCCACAACAGAATACACCTCCATGATTAGCAGAGTCAAGTTTGCCTGTCCTTTTGTTTTTGTGCAATTGTAAGTTGTAATATTATGTTTATTTGAGTAATCTCATAGGATGCGTTTGGCACTGGTACCGGTAGTAAAACGCTTCAGTTTACCGGTGATCATCTTTAGCTTCAGCGCACACAGCTCAAACAGCAGAACATTAAGAACTATGATTGGGACTGTCATATTATATAACATTATAATGAGAACATTATTGTAATAAAACGTTGTAAATTTAGTTGCTGTACAGCGCATCATTTTGTGCAGACAGAAGTAATATTATGTTCGTGTTGTTTAAATATCTTATTAATCTCATCTAAAATCAACTGATTGCTTACTATTTCAAAGCAGAAATTAGTTAGTTAAAAATAGTTCTAAACAGAATTTTTTTTTTTTTACTTGTGCGAGGTATGAGGAACACGCACATTCACTCATCTGAACAGTTATATTACATTAAGGGGTTATTCCAGCAATAGTGCCTTTACTGCTACTGCTCTCATAAATATGATTACAGTTTACGTTTACGTTTATGCATTTGGCAGACGCTTTTATCCAAAACGACTTACACTTATTACAGGGACAATCCCTGATTACTTGTTACATGTAGAATTTTAAACCTACACTTAATTTCTAACAAAACAAAATCTGTTTGACTTACATGCGTCCATCGGCACTCGTTCATTGAACACCCGAATTTAACAAGGTGCTTGTTGTCAGAATATGCTAAATGTAAATACTCGCAGGATTTTATGACATTTACAGATAATGATATAACCATAAAATGTAAGTTATGCGCTGAGGAAAACACGTCAGAGGCATTAAACATCATGCGGATCTGTCAAAGAGCGAGAGGGCAAGACGCGGTAACCGATTATGCTTTAGTTTGAAGCGTTTACAAATATAATGCATTCTCATGTTTCAGACAACTTGGATCATGCATCTTTCCCGCAGCAACTCACTCTGTGTCGTTCGCTATTTTCCATATGCGTTTTGTCCTTAGAAATAAGTTATGTAAAGCGGTGTGACTGGCTGATGGTTTCCGAGTACAGCGTGCAGACGCGACTAATCCATAATCAAATTTGTTGTTGATTTATTTTCTTTATCATTAATAATCAATTTTATTGATTAGTTGTTGCAGCCCTACTTTCATTTTTGTAACCAGGCTCTCAAAAATTGGTAACACTTTACAATAAAGTTTCATTAGTTAACAATAACATTAGTTAATGTATTAACTAACATAGATTAACAAATATGGTAACAAATGTACTGCTCATGGTTAGTTCTTGTTAACGTTAGTTAATAAAAATCCAGCTGTTCATGGTTTGTTCATGCTAGTTCACCGTGCATTAACTAATAATGTATTAGTAAATGTTGAAATTAAAGGGTAACTTCAGTGATTTATCATTAAACTTTGTACCAGTAGAAACCCGGTAGTATATTCGAATTATGGTACTTCTCCCCCTCATGTCCCCCTGAGACGAGATAATTATGCATTTTATTTTTGGAAAAAATCCACTGATGATGCAAAAATCATCATTTTGTGCCATCTGAGGATTTTTGGCCAGAGCCTAGAGACTACAGGAGCTAGTTTCGCATGTTTTCATCCCGCCCATAGGGGTGGGATCTCACTCACAGAATGTAAATGCGCACGGCCGCTTCCGCTCGGCTCGGGCATTCATAACAGAGCGGTACGGAGCAAAGTGAGTGTTTCAACTTTTCAATTAATTCCTGTGAAAGTTTAGCTTCCACATGCGATCTGATAACGAGAATGACAGCCGCGCTTACCTCAGCTCTGCTCAGCTCTTCTCTTGTGATGAATGAAACCTGACTCCGGCTGCGTCTGTGACGTGACTTTCGTTCGGCTCACTCACACTTTATTGAAAAGACACTTTCAGTTTTTAACTGTAGTGTTTGTTCTCTAACTGAACGAAATGATATTACTATGAATATCAAAATGACGTCGGGGGTGTTGCCGCGGTGGGCAAGTGATAACCAATAGCCGTGGCTTTGGGAGTGGCCCTGTAGGGCAGCGAAGCAAGTGCATTCTGGGAGTTGTTGTCTTTCATCCACATGAGACAAAAATAAATGTTCTGTCTTTTCTCAGTCTAGAAGGCACCAAATTCAAAAATAATTTCACATTTCTACTACATAAATGACAGTTTAAATACACATTCATCTTCCCAGTGACGAAGTGCCCCTTTAACATTAACAAAGATAAATAAATGCTGTATAAGTGCAGTTCATTATTAGTTCATAGTAGTTAATGCATAGTAATGCATTAGTGCATAGTAGTTAATGCAGGTAACTAATGTTAATATAAAAAATCATGACGTTACACACTCTTTTTTTAGAATCAAATAACTAAAACCAAACTTACTGGAAAAACTAACACTTGAAAAAACTGTGTGAAATATCAGAAACAAATGTTTTTTTTAAGTGTAATTAGATTTTTTTGTTGTTGTTTGGTTTGCATCCCATTCGATTACATGGAGAGGGCAGGGTTTATGACCTATACTATAGCCAGCCCCTGGGGCAATCAAAATGTTTTGGATTCACTTTTCAGGACGTGATTCATGCATGCGTGTATAAATATATTCCTACTTATCGCTTCCACCCACTTGACTATCTAGGTTCTGGAGTCTCCTCTTCGCAGAGGAGACTCTCTCCCTTGTTGAGGGTGAGGGGAAAATAGGGCGAGACGGATGTGTAAGACCTGGGGGCGCTGCAGGACTTTGGAGTTAATGTTTTATTTTCGGCTCAGTGCGGCTGCGACCCAGCGCAGCGCTAACGTGGGTAACGCAGCCTTGAGGTAGAGACTCCAGAGGGAGAAGGGAAGTCAAGCTACCTTTGCCGTGAAGTTAGCCAGATAAGGCGCCTCATTTTTCTCTGTGATTTATGACTGTTTTTGTTTCCTGGGAATGGGATGATGAATTTGTTTTCCAGTGTTTTTAATGCTCAACTATGAGAGAGAGAGAGAGAGAGAGACATTCTGCCCACTCCTCTTTTATGCCGCTTATGGCTCAAACAAGTGGGTGATTGTACATGTGTTACTTCAGCGACGCTGCTTTTCAGTGTGACTGACCTGTATTCCCATTGCAAGCATACATTGCTCTAAAACTTGTTAATTTTTAACACTGGCTAACTTTCAGATTTTCGTTCGCTCAGCACTGTTATATTTCTGCAACGTCTGTGGTCAGGTATTCTGCATATTGCCATGCTCTTGAAGGTCAGTTTGAATGCATTAACCTTGCTATGGATTTGCATCAGATATTTTAAAAGAAATGACTTGCATGACAGTCATTTGCCTCTGTAAGGAGTAGATGGGAATTTTGTCTCATTCACTATTTAGCTGTAAAACAAAAAGGGATAAAGGGAGATGAGAGAGAGAGTTAGAGAGAGTAAGAGAGAGAGAGAGAGAGAGAGAGAGAGAGAGAGAGAGAGAGATTGAAGAGACTGGTCGTTCAGGGCGTGGGAGGATGCTAATGAAAGTGAAGGGTTGCTTCCGGGGGTCAAACAGACCAAGCTCTCACATTTTCACATCAATCATATTTTTTTTTTTCTCTTCCTTTTTCTATGTTTCAGCAAATATAAAGATTTTCACCAGTCCTCTGCGCTTACTCTCCCTCAGGAGGCCGATTGTTTTAATAAAAATGCAACATGAACATTAAGGCAGGGGTTTTCAAACTTTATGATTCCAAGGACCCTCAAATTTGATCCTCAATTTTCATGTGTAAAAACTGTACAAAAAATACAATTGGCTTGTCACTGTACTAAAGAAAATAGTTAAAATGTTGTCAGTTAATATCTATTTAAACTCACTGCAGAGTTAAACATTAAAAAGAACATTTTCATATTACATTGTGACTTCATATGCAACAATGTGACTTAAATATATTATCTCACATTGTGATTTATTTTATTTTAAACCTTTATTTTTTAAAATTATTTTACCTTTAACCTTTACACTTTTTATTTACTATGTTAACAGGCTTCCGTTAAACATTTAAAGTAATGTAAATTTTGTAGATTTCTTTTCACTTTTCCTTTCCCCCATAGCACCCAGTTGTGGTTAATGGTTCCCCTGACTACACTTAAGTTTAATAAGGGTCATAGAAACGGTATTTAGATTTGGAGTTTGTTAGAAATGTGGATATTTCAAAAATCCGGTAGGGTTTATATTTCATTTAAAGCACATAATGTGAAACTTTGTCCGTTTGGCCTCATCTTTTCAGGTTTAAGGACCTCACCTCCATGTATAGCTAGTTGAAACTTTAGATAAAAACCCACAAAGCACACAGGGAAGGTGAAGGACCGAAGTATAAAGACAGATGAGAGACAAGAGGGGAACACAAAGGGGAGCTAAAGAAGAGCAAACCATCTCATGCTTATTTTCGTCATGTTTTTCCCGGAACGAATTTGCCACTTTATGTGATTATGAGCAGTGGGACACATCTCTCAATGCTGCTGCTCTTGATTGGAGCCTCCTGTGGCGGTAAAGTGTTCTGCCTTTTGTTTAAGACTGCCGTTCTGCCGGCACTTGTGGGATTGATTAATATTGTTATTCAGACACGAGCGTCCATCTCCAGATGTTCTTCTTTTGTAATCGAACACTCCTTCGAAGAAGGGGGCAGGAAAGATAGGGAACGTAGGAGAAAAGAAAAAGCGAGCTGCTGTTTGATGTCAGGCTTACTGATACAAAAAGGCCTGGTAATGATTGCCTTCACTCGGGCTGATCACACCAGCTGCATCCCTTACTTCTGAGAGGAGAGAGGGAAAGAAATGAAAATGATTCTGTAGTCAAGACGGCCAGACTTGGATGCTCATTTTATTCAAGGAATTTTCAAAAGAGATTTGGCTTCTGATAACTTCACATAGTGGTAGATAACAGTTGTTTGGGAGAAAGTGTTTTGCTTGATTTGCCGTCTGTGAGAATGTGAGATTTCGACAGGGCGTGTAGGAGGGTGCAGCGTCTAACCTCTTTGCTTTTCCGCCCGCCTCATTCTCACACACGCTGGCTTCTCTCCACCACATCGTGTTGACAGTAACTGCCACCCTGTTGGTTTGAAGGGAGTCACCCTTGCTTTTTCAGCTGCCATGCTTCGACTGATTATTCTTGTCTTCTGCTCCGGGTTTCACCTGCTGATGATGGGAGAATATGGTTCCTCACGTGTAAGTTATGCATTTCAATGAAGCTCTTGTCAGGACCCTAGGCCCGGCCTGCTTGGTATTATCCACTGCTTGCTTTCTGTAAGCAAGAGTATAAATTGAATTTTACTCTTACGTTGCGACCTCATTCTTAACCTGTCAACATCTGGCAACCCATCTCCTCTAACACTTTCCATTAATTTCCACACACTTGTCTATATATATATATATATATATATATATACACACACCTGTTCAATTTCTCATTAATGCAATTATCTAATCAACCAATCCCATGGCAGTTGCTTCAGTGCATTTAGGGGTGTGGTCCTGGTCAATGGACAATCTCCTGAACTCCAAACTGAATGTCAGAATGGGAAAGAAAGGTGATTTAAGCAATTTTGAGCGTGGCATGGTTGTTGGTGCCAGACGGGCCAGTCTGAGTATTTCACAATCTGCTCAGTTACTGGGATTTTCACGCACAACCATTTCTAGGGTTTACAAAGAATGGTGTGAAAAGGGAAAAACATCCAGTATGCGGCAGTCCTGTGGGCGAAAATGCCTTGTTGATGCTAGAGGTCAGAGGAGAATGGGCCGACTGATTCAAGCTGATAGAAGAGCAACTTTTTCTGAAATAACCACTCGTTACAACCGAGGTATGCAGCAAAGCATTTGTGAAGCCACAACACGCACAATCTTGAGGCAGATGGGCTACAACAGCAGAAGACCCCACCGGGTACCACTCATCTCCACTACAAATAGGAAAAAGAGGCTACAATTTTCAAAAGCTCACCAAAATTTCACAGTTGAAGACTGGAAAAATGTTGCCTGGTCTGATGAGTCTCGATTTCTGTTTAGACATTCAGATGGTAGAGTCAGAATTTGGCATACAGAATGAGAACATGGATCCATCATGCCTTGTTACCACTGTGCAGGCTGGTGGTGGTGGTGTAATGGTGTGGGGGATGTTTTCTTGGCACACTTTAGGCCCCTTAGTGCCAATTGGGCATCGTTTAAATGCCACAGCCTACCTGAGCATTGTTTCTGACCATGTCCATCCCTTTTTGACCACCATGTACCCATCCTCTGATGGCTACTTCCAGCAGGATAATGCACCATGTCACAAAGCTCGAATCATTTCAAATTGGTTTCTTGAACATGACAATGAGTTCACTGTACTAAAATGGCCCCCACAGTCACCAGATCTCAACCCAATAGAGCATCTTTGGGATGTGGTGGAACGGGAGCTTCGTGCCCTGGATGTGCATCCCACAAATCTCAATCAACTGCAAGATGCTCTCCTATCAATATGGGCCAACATTTCTAAAGAATGCTTTCAGCACCTTGTTGAATCAATGCCACGTAGAATTAAGGCAGTTCTGAAGGTGAGAGGGGGTCAAACACAGTATTAGTATGGCGTTCCTAATAATCCTTTAGGTGAGTGAATATATAGAGGTGTGATGATGCATCTATTTTTTTTACTGTAAGCCTGGGGCGTTTTAATTGCAGCGTTGGTGCTGATGAGAAGATAAATTGATTGATTGCGTTGTAGCCTAATTTGTTGTCTTTATTCCCTTCACTTTGTTGTCCCTGCTGGAAGCTGTTAATTTCTTGTTGTCAGTCTCCACCATTTTTTAGACTATGACGTTACATTTAATGAGTTTATAATTTCTTAGTTCTCTCAAAGATGAAAATTCTGTCATCATTTACTCGTTCCAAACCTGTAAGACTTTTATTCATCTTCGTAACACAATTGAAGATATTTTTAATGAAATCTTCAAGATTTCGGTCTCCTCTTTGACCATCTACGCAACTACCACTTTGATGCTTCAAAAAGTTCATAAAGTGATAGTAAAACTAATTCATGTGAATTGCTTGATTTAGTCCAAATTTATATGATGAACCGATTAAATTTAGGCTTTTATTTACATATAAAAAATGATCAATGCACACATCAGATATGGTAAACGGAAGCTCAAGCATTGACATGCAAGAACCAATGAGGTTCATTCTTGTGTTACGCAGCACGCTTGAGCTTTGCACGTCGAACATGTACCGTTGAGCTTCTGATTATGTTCACTGATCAATGTTTATATGTGAATAAACATGACATGAGGGTGATTAATTGATGACAGAATTTTAATATTTCAACTGGAAATAGCTTTCACAATCCACTCTATTTTTGACAGAAATTAATACTTTATTCAGAAAGGAAACATTAAACTGATCAAAAGTGACAGTGAAGAAATGTATAATGTTGCAAGAAGATTGTTTAAAATAAATGTTATTTTGAACTTTCTATTAATCAGAGTATCCTGAGAATTTTTCCGGAGAATTTTTTGCTGAAAATTTGGCTTTGCCATCACAGAAATTAATGTTTACAAATATATCAAAACAGAAAATTATTAATTTAAATTGTAATAGTATTTCACAGTTGTACTGTTTTTACTGTAATTTTAATCAAATAAATACTTGCATATGTTGCGCATATGAGACATCTTTAAAAAAAACAATCTTAATGACGCAAAACTTTTGAATGATAGTTTATACTTATTCATTTTCAGAATGAATAAGTATGTCTTTATCTCTTTTTCTTCCCGTCAAGTTAGTTTTACTTTTTGTCTAAAATGTTGTCTATGTTACAGTGTATTTATATCAGCAGCATGGTTGTTTGAGACACTGTGCAAAGTAAAGTAACAACAAAAACAAATCCACAAAACTGAAATATGAGTAGTGCAAAATAAAATGTAATAAGATTATTATAGTAAAAGTGTCTTTCTCTCTTCTGTTTCACTCTCATTGGCCATCTTACACCTTCTGTTGATCCTGTTTGCATTCCATTACACTTCACTATTTCTTCATTCCTGAAAAACTACTTGATTATGCCATTTTGCCAGAAATTTGCTCCGGTTGACAATCTTCCCATTCTGATTTTTCAATTACTGACACTTTCTCAATCTTATTCCATCCATAAAAAACTAAATAACCCTACAAATGAGATGAATTCAGCATGAGGGCAACACAGCGTCTAAGTGCACGTTTCTCACGGAAACCGACATTGTCTTTAATTTACCGCTCATTTGAGTGTTGTGACACGTCCGTGCCTCTTTATTCGGCTAAACTAACAGTTCATTTCATCCATAATAACCAGCATTATTGTCGTCATTTTGATTTAGACATGAGCTGGAATCCCATCAGCAAATGAATTTTGTTGATGGACTACTACACTCCCCTTCTCTGTTTTCTCCGCTCCAGTCCGATTTGACAAATTCAATTCAGGGTGAGCCCCCCTTTTGCTTCACCTTGAAAATTCACACAGGCATACATGCTAGGATTTGATTAGTGGATGCTTGGAGGCATGCGGCTTGTTGATTAGAATTGGACGAGGACTGCATTTTGATGGGAACAGACATTACACTGACTCTTGCTCTCTTTCTCGCCACATAAACACTCGTTCTTCCTCTGTATTGCCCTCGTACCTTCTCTGCGAACCTGCTTTGATTCTCTGCATAACTCTCTACTTTCTTGCCGTCTTTCAACGTACTCTGTCACTCCCTCATCAGCTCCATCCTTCTTTCTTGTCTTCATCTCCTTCCCTCATGATCATTTTTTTCCTCTAGCTCTCCTCCCTGTGGGAAGCCTTGTTCCTGGCCATTGGCAGGTTCCCGATACAATCAGGGGAAAAGCTGGCGAATGAAAGAAACCTATGGCTTTTTTGTATGCAGCTACGTATTACTCTGCTCTCTGCTGATTATTTTGTTACTATGGTACATTTACCTCTGTGGTGAGATGTGATTAACCAGATCTTAGGGGGCCTGAGCCCTCAACTCCCATCGCAATCAGCCGCAATACCTAAAAGACTGGCCAAGATTTCATCTTCCTTTCACACCTCTCTAGGACTACAAGTTAAATATGTTCAGAGAGCCTTATTCTGTCTACGTACACCCAAGAGACCCCATGTACTGGAAATCATTATGATCCCTTTGGAGTGGCTGAGGCAAGGAGAAGTTACTGAACAGAAATATATAAAGGAAGGAGTGGGGGAGTGAGACAGAAAAAGAGAAGTATGTAGATCCATATTTAGGACATGGTGGCTTGTATCAGGTCCCTTCATCATAGCTTCTCATGTCCCTGGGTTCCAGCTATAGTACGACAGCATCCTTCCATGTTGGAGAACTCATAGTTTTGATCCTCCTAGGGTTTATTTGCATATAGGGAAGGACTGTGCTAGTAACTCAAGGGAAATGGTGACATGTATTCACAATATATGGTGGTGGTACACATGCACAAAATATCATGTTTTTTGGATTTAGTGCCAACACAGCATTTTATGTTATGTTTTGCATGGGAACATTAACAGTGGTAAGACAATAGCCTTGTGTGCAGCGCTACAACGTGCCGCAGCTGTGCTTCAGGAGATCCGAGTTCGAGTCCCGGCTCAAGGTTCAATCTTTTCAAACATCATAGTTTGTTTGAAATTTACATTAATTCAAAACACTTTCTGGAGCTTTGTTATTCATTATCTGTCATTTTTATTAGTATTAGGCTGTGTTTATTTTTAATTGATACTTAATGATAACAACATTGTTAATATTTGATCTTAATCTGTAGGGTTACAGCGTGAAAACAACACATTTCAAAACATATCTCTGTACAAATCCGTGTTGGCTGAATATGTTTATTACAGCTTTAAAAAGACTCTAAACATTTTTGTTGACTAAAATTACCCTCAAAAAAGTAGTATTTTGTTTTAAATATAAAAAATTAATAAGAGTTAAAAAGAATACTAAGATTACAATTCAGTTAAAAAAAACACACATTTAAGGTTTAAATAAAGTCTCGGAACAGTATTTATTTATTTATTACAGGTGTTTATTCCCTGTGTGATTTAAAATGACGAATACAGAATCTTATTCTTTCAACAATTTACATTTGTATTGCTAAATAAATTGCAGTGTTGCTGTGTGCAATTAAAATGAAAATAGTACAAGCAACAAGTTAAGAACCAAATTTTTTATTTTCCTCTCTCTCGCTGGATCTCTTTCAGCAAGTTTTTTCGCTCTCCCTCGCTGATGTGCGCCGTATGAAAGAACGGCGATTTACACCTTTGTGTTATCCACACACCATTAAGCTACTAAACTGTCCCTCCCAACCCTCATCTGTTAGGAGGATCGAGTGTCTGAGGCTGACTACTAAAAACAAAGAGAAGTCACACAAGAACAATTCAAACTTGAATCGCTGTTCTAAACATTAGCTTTAGTTGAAACATAAGGACGTTTTATTAGGTTTCGTCCCTGCATTTTAATTCCACTGTTGTGGTTAAATTCATGGACACTTTATTTTTCTGCATGTTATACGCAGGGCTGTACGGGAATACTTGTTTCAATGTGCATGTGTGACCTGTTGAAATACATCAGTGAATTATTAAATGATAATAAATAATAAAATATTTTTGCACCTGCACCAGTGGAACAGTCCTGAAGATATATACCGGTATGTATCTTTCCTGTAGCTCAAACAGTAGAGTGTGGCGCAAGCAACGCCAATGTCATGGGTTCGATTCCCAGGGAAAGCAAGAACTGACAAAATGTAAAATGTGTACCTTGAATGCAATGTAAGTCGCTTTGGATAAAAGCGTCTGCCAAATGCATAAATGTAAATGTAATTGTATCTGTGTGTGTGCATTATACCTTTTGAATTTGGCTATTTCATGATGAAACTGTCACAAGGACTCATTTTGGCGCAACTTTCTGTCTGTGAAACTGGTGATATCAATCCTGCCACAGCTCAGCTAGGAGAGCACTTCCTCGGTCTCATCGGACCATCTCTGTATTGCTCTCGGTTTTACTTTAAACAGCATTATCTTTCTCTCTCTCCTCTGTTCTCTTCTCTTCTCCAGTCCACCTTAGTTTCTAGTTTCCGGGTTGTGGTCAATTTCGGCTGTAATTTAGCCTTGGAAGCACACCCACTCCTCTTGACACTGGCTTTCTGAAAATTGGCTATTGATGCTCACCGCTCTTCTACACTTACACTGAAGCAATTTCACACAGTTCTGTGAGACCGCACTCAACACAGCCCACTGACTGACATGATCAACAGCTCATAGTATGGCGGATGAGCTTTTCTCTTGTTCTTACCCGACTGATTTTAGTGGGCTTAAGCGCCAATTTATCAGTGATTCTCTTTGGCCACTGGGGACTTCGGTACACAATGAATCACAACTTGAAAATTTCGTGAAATTGCAGTGCGAGTTTGTTTTTTAGGTGTTTGTGGAAAAGAGTGAGGCTTGAACAATGAAGTTCACCTGCATCTTTAAAAGTAAATTGACGGAAAGATGCTTGCATGCATGCATATTATTGCCTGAGTGGGAGTTTACTTTGAAATGGCAATTGTTAGTGTTAATTTTAATTTAGTCCTAAAATTCTATATTATTTATTTTAATATCTGCCATTTATTATTGGCCATAGCATAAAAAATAATTATAATAGTTTTGATATATTATCTGGGTATTATACTCGGATAATATAATATGAAACATATTTTATTGTAATCTCTGCTTTGTTGGTCAATGTTATTACTGTTACATCCAAATAAAAGCTTATGTTTGCAGAAACATCTGTTAAAAGCTGCATTTGTAATTGAATGAACTCTTTAACCTGCTTGCTACACACAATGGGTTAATCGGTTTGTTTATGCTTATTGAATTCCCTCATTATTAATCAATGCCTCGCTCAACACGCTTCCCCTCTCGATATTGGAGAGTTAAATTTCCGCCGTGGCAATTCCCACAGACAATAGAGGCCAAATCAATGGAGATGTAGAGCGCGAGATTGTGTCTGAATGGAATTAAAATAAACATCTTTGCTCTATTAGCAATGCCTTTCACTTTTAGCTCCAGGGGAAGAGCTTAATTTGTTGAAGGTGGAATCTAGTGACGTTAAATGGGCTCTGAAAAAACTCTGCTCTGATAAAGCTTATTGACCCTTATTGTTCTGTCCTGGAATGTAATACAGTCTGGTTTATTTAGGTAATATGAAGTACATTCTTCAGTTTTAGAGCTTATGGCCTGAACTGCTTGACCATAATTCTTTATATAATAGTCAAATTTTTATGATGTATATTATATAATTATGTGTGTGCATATATATATTCACTAGATAATATATATAGTAAAAAGTAGATTTGATAACCCGTCTAATATCTACCTTGCATGGTTTTTTTTTGTTGTTTTTTTTGCAGCTATCAGAATTACACTTACATTATGATTTTTTCTTTTTCTTTCCAGCTGGGTGCAGAGTTTTGGCCATGAGGGTCTGGGCCTGCTGTTGGATACGCTGGAGAAGCTCCTCCTCAAAAAACAGTAAAACAAATTCCATTAATATGTTTTTCAGCAAAGGCTTCCTACTTGGTTTCAAACTAGTTCTTTACCCTCAGCATTAGCCCTGATCTCCGTATAGTTTAACTAAACTCTTTGACTCTGTTTTTGTCTTCTGTTAACCCACTGAGCTCCTCCTGCATTCACTCACTCTTTCTTTCTTTTCTTTTTTTCAGCCAAGAAAAGGTGGATAAGAAGTGTCAACACAAAGTCATTCAGTGCCTCAAGGCCTTTATGAACAACAAGGTAATAACGTCACCGAGCTGATGGTTCCCTTTATAACTGCCTCCTACTTGAGATAATGCTCATGTCATTGGACAGTTATCAGTTTTCAAAGACCACATACAACCTGCAGCTAAATATGGTTGTGTCTCTTCTTCTCAATGTGAGATTAGCAGTCTTCGCTCCCATTGGTGGTTGTTAAGCTGTAAAAATGGTTTTTGCTTGCACATTTTCACCCGCCCCACAACAAAACACTGATACATCTTTTGTATAGCCATGTATTGTTTTATATTTGCTAGAAATTGTATCTTTTTTTCAGTTTTGTTTCTTAAAAAAAAATATCCTTATTTTTGTCCTTGAACAAGAAAAGTTTAAACAAACTGAAAATGATAAAGCTATAATGTAACCCAATCCCATTAATCCATCATGCTGGAAAATTATGGCATTATAGTTGTTTCTTTTTTTTTCTTTTTTACCCATTTTTACTGATGTTTTCAACACTTTCACAAGTAATTTTTGCTATTTTGACAAAATCTAATTTATGTCAGCCACATAGATAACATTATTTTAATGACCAATCAGCACCAAAAAAACTAAATGCAGAATACATTACAGAAAATCTAACTTTTAAGTTTGTAAGGCATAACAATAGATGTAAGAATTTTAGTTGCAATGTAGCACTGGAATGATATGCCAAAGTTTTGCAGTTTGCACATGGCCAAATAATCTCATGTTATTTAAACATATTCAAAGTAATTTTTTAGACTTGTATTATTTTTTCATTGTAGAGGAATAATGTGCGCTGTCATTCTAAACAATTTATAGTCATTTCACTCAATAGTGACAAGTCTAGAATCACATTTTAGTAAATGTCACTAATGACATAGAATATGTGGAATGAAGTAAAGTTAAAGTGACACGTGAAGGCCAAGTATGGTACCCCATACTCAGAATTTGTTCTCTGCATTTAACCCATGCAAGTTAGTGTACACACTTTAGGAGCAGAGAGTAGTGAACACACACACACCACAAACCATTGACCCACACACCTGGAGCAGTGGACGGCCATTTTTGCTGTGGCACCCGTAGCGATTAGGGATTAGGTGCCTTGCTCAATGGCACTTCAGTCATTTCCTGCCGATATAGAGAATCAAACCCACAACCAGTCAGACTCTCTAACCATAAGGCTACGACTGCCTGCAGATAAATGTGCTACATAAATATGTAGCATATTTATGCATAAATATATAGCATATTTATGGGCTGTGGATGTATTTCATGAGTTTCAGATATACTTTTTTGAAGTAGAAATCTCATCATTACCCTAAAGCACCAGCTTCAAACAAGACTCATTCCAACCACAGTTGTGTGTCAGCCGACCCCTCTTCATCAACTGGTGTGTTACATCTCCGCTAACTCATTCTCCCCGTCGGACGCACGTACCTGCGGCAGCTTTCAAATGGTCAGGAGCGATAAGAGCAGAGCTTCAGATGAAGGGGGCTGCAGACAGCCACCACTCTGAACTCGGGAGGGGGGTACTCCGCACGGCCGAGGTGGAGAGGTCTTAGGGGGCTTTTGATGATTTGCACACTCCTGTTAGAGAGAGGCGTTAGAAGTTGATCTCTTGTGGTGTCTCTGATGTTGTTGAGATAGCCCGCGGTCTGAGGAGATACCCCTGCCTCGTGCACACATACATACACACGTACAGATAGAGATCTGTGGTGTTTTGATCCATGTTCATTCACTGGGTATGTGGCAGATGTTAGACAGACATGTTGTCTGGTGTCAACATATCCCATGATGTTTGAGTGAAGTTGAACTGATCTTATCTGAGAACCTGTTAGCAGTCATCTATCAGCCTCGCTAACAGGTCTGACTCTGTGTTTTATGATGGTGTAAATCAATGTATTTTATTAAAGTAAGCATCGATATTACAGTGCATCAATATTAGAACTTTAAAAGAAAGAAAAAAATATGCACATATTGGCTGATTTATTTTTTATTTGTCTGGAGCAGTCAATATTGATTCTACATGGTTAATATATGATTTAAGATATTTATGCATCCTAATTTCCACTATTTTTATGTTTAGATTGTTAGATTTTATGTTTAGATTAGATTAAAAAAAATCTTTGCTGTGATCTAATGCTCATTTAAAGTAAACTGTACTTTAACTATAGTAAACAATTTAATGGATACTTTTCACATTTCTGAAGTTCTCAAAACTGCTATAAATGTGGCTGGGTAAACAAAGATACTACTTAGCGGAAGTATAGTGGTAATATAGCGGTGAACTAATATAACTATGTGTTCTCATTTTTCTCCAGTAGCTACAGCTCCATAAAAATAAGAAATCAAGTTAATATAGTATCTGGTAAGGACATATTATATTAATAATGCAATCAATCAGTCAGTCAGTAAATAAAGTTTAACTCACTTGTATCTGGTCCGTTGATGAAGCCATGTCTAATCGTTTTACATAGGTGTTCATTCACAACTTACTTCCGGAAAAAGGAATTAACCAATGACATTTCAGGTTACAATGAAATTAGTAAAGTCCCACCCCATGTCAAAAATAAAAAGTTTTTGCGTGAGCAAAATAGAAGCTTGAGCGCGAGTGTGGGGAATGATGGCGCACATGCTGCGAGTCGTGTCCAAGCTCACAGGGGCTTGATTTGCAACCTCAGAGATGTCATGCGCGTGCGGGGGTTTAAAAGGAGCGTGTAGATCGGTTATTCTCTCGCGGGAGTGATTTACTGTGCGTGAAAGCATCAGTTGTGCCCTCGGTTATTAATGCCATTAAAATGCTGCCATGCTGCTGGCGCCGCCGCAGACTCTAAACTGTGCAAGCCAGTCTCAAGGGTCGCGGTAGCATGGTCTTGTGTTGTTACCACAAGCGCAACACATTTGAATTAATGAATGTCTAAAATATAAAACGAAGTAGAAACCTAAAATAGGCCCGAAGCCCGGCCCGCGTGTGAGGTATGATGTGAAAATTGGCCCAAAGCCCGACCCTAGGGGCATAAAGTCTGGGCCCGTCGGGCTCTACCAGCTGGATCAGGTGTGTTTAATTAGGGTTGGAGCTAAACGCTGCAGGGCAGTGGCCCACTGACTCTACAGTATGTATTAAGTTTTTTTCCCCCACAGGAGCTTCAGAATTTGATTTCTATTTTTTTGTGATTGAATTTGTCTCGTCATCGACTCCAATTGACACACCATTTGTTTAAAATGGAAACAAAGCAATTAAGCGCATCAGTGAATCTTTCAGTAAATCTGTCATGGTCACCCACTGAGGAAATATAAATGGGTTGAGGCCATTGTTGTTTTCCTGAAACACTACCCGTTTCTGTAGTGTCACAGAAAAAACACTTCTGTGTAGTCATTTTTGGCATTAATTTGTTGGAAATCCCATTTGTGTTTTCTGCAAGTTTTAAAATCTACTACACACACCTCTCAGCCCTAAAGGTCTGGTGTTATCCCAAGCACACGACAGGTGCAGAGAGCCTTATTTACCCAGAGGCCTGTCACCACTCCAGACCTCTCACTTTAGCCCCGTAGCATCATGGGACGTATTCCGCCCATGTTGCCTGCCAGCCAGGTGCTCCCGTCCAGCTGTCACCAACTCCCACTGAATGAAGACAGAAAATGGCTCAAATATGTTTACATCCATTACTGTGCGTAAACACTGTGATAACGCGTTATCTCCCCTGTGCCTCTGAGGCGGGAAGGATGTTTTCATACCTAAGTTTGCATAAAAAAACTGCAGAAACATCTGTTCTGAATGACAACAAGTCTAAGATATGGCAGTCGCAGGCATTAATTGGCATGAGTTATGGAGCAATTAACACAACTTGGTGAATTTGCTGTCCTAAAGCTCTTTAGTCAAATTAATTCACTCAGCATGATTCATGTCTTGAAAATTGCTTAACTTGAGTCACAAGTTGTTTTGTGCTGTTGCAAGATGGCAGCTGATTTGGGTCTTCCAAATGTAGCTTCACATTATGACAAATATTTATATTTGTTCATTTCTAAATAAGCAGATCATGACATTTCATAATTAGTCTTTCCATTTTCCAAAACATTTTGTGAATCATTTTTTTCGCCAAGTGAATCTCTTATACCTAAAGATTGACAGAGTAGAGAGATATTGTCTTTCAAGTTACATCAGAGTGTTTTGAATTAATGAGAAATTCGTCCTGTGGTGTTGGCGCTGCGGTCGTCATTAACCGAACCCCCCTGTGTTCAGACGTGGATATTCTCCCCTCTTTGACTCCTCGCTTCTCTCTGCGGGTCTCGATCCGCTCTTGTCGTTCCAGACCCCCAAGGCTTTTCTGTCCTGTGTCTGTGTTCTTCATTCACCTTTATGCTTGCCATTTCTTTCTTTATTTTTTCACCCTCCCTCTCTCTTTCACGCTACTATTAACATATCCCTGATCGCAGATTTATCATTACTTCAAGGACAGAGCAACAGGCAGCTACGCCATGTCCTTCTTTGGTTCCTCCACTTTTAAAGAGTCACCTCTAATTTAAAACTAAAACTCTTCTACAAAACTACTACTGTGAATTTAATGTGTCCTCTCAATATTTTATATAGCTTCATATATTTTGGTTTGGTTTGTTTGATTTTGTTTTGGTATTCATTTTTACCACATTCGGCCGGTGACAGATTTTGACAGACAGCTCGCCTGCCACACACTTCTCTGTTCAGCCTAGTCATTAGCTCTTCTTTTTAGCTCTCCGTTTTGTGCAGTAATTTTTTTAAAGTCATTACATACAATTCAGATCCACTGAATTTATCTTTTACTGAGAAGCTGTAGATTTAGCAGTGGTGCTGTGTCACCGTGGAATATAATCACAGAGTTACACTGGGTTATGAATGACATAACTTTTTCTGTCTGTCTGCAGTATGGACTGGAGCGGATCTTTGGAGAGGAGACAAGTCTGGCACTGTTGGCCCAAGCCATTGACCCTTGTCAGCCGGCCATGATGACAGATGTGGTTAAACTGCTTTCTGCAATCTGTATTGTGGGAGAAGAAAATACGTAAGCCTCCCGACTTGCAGCCTTTCAGTTGAAATCAATCTGGTTATGATGCAATTATTGTTCTTTCTTATTTCAGCCTCATTGAATTATTTAATTATTCAATTTTATAGTTTCTGTTGATGTTTTATGTCCCCATTGTGCTATTCAACCTCAGCATTCTCAAATAGGGTATCACTTATTTATTTCATATATTTTTTGTGTGTTCAAATGCTTTTTTGGGCCACTGTTTGTTGAACTTCATATCATGGCATCATAATTAAATGTTTTCTTTAGTTCTGTGTATGTTAGTTACTGTTTTCTTTACCAATTTGTATTCATTAGTATAGCAATGTACATATTCTTACTGTGTACATATTCATACTTTATTCCTCTTTTTTTGCATTGAGATTATAAGGAGAGCATACATTTAGCTTGGATGCATACAGGATTCATCAAAACACACTTTTTTTTTAAATTAAATATCAGCTCCATGTAAACCATGACAAATGTGCAGTTGTCTTTTATGAAAAGTATATTAGGAGCAGTAAGTGCATTTAAACTGCCCTCCATACCAGTGAGAAGTGCAATCCCAGCATAACTCTCTGCAAAAAATGTAAAGCCAAATCAAAGCTGTAACATTTACTTTTACTTTTTTCCCTGCATCAAGTTTGGAGAAGGTCCTTGAAGCCATCACCACAGCAACAGAGGGAAGAGGGGTGGCCCGCTTTAACCCTATCGTCCAAGGCCTTAGTGTTCGCTCCGTCCAGTTACAGGTAAACGTTCACTGCTCCTTATATACCTTCTTGTTCACTCATCTTCTGCTGTTAAATCCCCATCAATGCCCTCATGACCTTGTACGGTAAAATATACTCTCAGCCAAATATATATATTTATACCTATGCTAGATGCAAAAGAAAGTGAATCTGCTCTCAGGCTGAACTGGTGCCACTTTCTAAAGAAAACGAAAATAGGATCACTCTGATCTGTGTATGTATCTGTATTTTTTCCCTATATACACACACAAATGTGAAATGTTGGAGAAATGATGCTTTGAAATATATGAAACTTAAGACACAAATAGGTGGCGGCAAGTGATTTAATGAGTCATTCATTCAACCAATTTGTTCAAATGGCTGATTAATTCGAGAATGAAACAAGAATCATTCTCAGCTGAAAATGTTTAGTGGGCAAAATTTGGATGCCTTCCTAATTATTTTTTTGTTATTGACATTTTATTCAGGCTAATTGTCTTGTTGGGCAAGTAAAATTCTCTCACTTCAAAAAATCCACTTGACCCTGACAAGCGGAGAATGGTAAATGGACTGCATTTATATAGCGCTTTTAACAGACCTACGGCCATCCAAAGCGCTTTACATTTATGCCTCACATTCACCTATTCACACACTCATTCATACACCGACGGAGAAGCATTAGTGCCAATCAATGAAAATAAATAATAAATAAATAAATGGAAATAATTTGTATAGTTAAATATATAACTAAATTCAATATAAATTAATTTATAAAATCAAATATCACTTTTAAGAAAGAAAGAATGGAACTTTTTTTAATATGCATTTTCTGAGTTAAATCTATCTTGCTTTTGTTTTTATTGGCAAACAATTGGCAAAGGATTTTTCTTTTTCAGTGATGCAACAAATATCACTGTTAAAATGACTAGTTGTCTATTAATCTATCTATTAAACAATAATCTACTGTCTATTAAACACTTAAGTATAAAACAACCCATTTTCACAGTGCTGTTCACACTATTGTGACTATTGTGTGCATTGCTCAGGTGGGGAAATGCATTTCCTTTATATACTATTCCATTTTGAGTTTCCTCAGAGATTTGGGGGCTGCTAAATGGTCATGCTGAGATGAAGCACCAGCAATTTGCTTGATAGTGTCTTCAATATAACGATGAAGTCACAGGGCCCTGAATCACCTCTAAAACACAATTTACACTTTAAAATCACCTGCCGTCTGTGTATAGAGGCCTACACAGTAAACAAATGAGCATGTCTGCTTGTTGAAGATCAGTCTTTTATACAAGAACACATTTCAAAAGCTTATAAGAAAAGATATTCAGTGCTCCTTTAAGCTGTATGTTGCATATTTAGGAGTGAAATTCGTTATAAAACTAACTTCATTTCCTGCCCCTTTCTCACAAATCAACATGACCTTTTGTATAGCCAGCATGCTTAGGGGCTCAGGCTATTTCTAAGATTACTGCTGCCAGTTATAGCACTTCATTAGCACTGTAAAGCACAAACTGGCATTAGTTAAACATCCCTGTTGAGATTTAAAATAATTCCATAAATAATTAATAATTTGACTATGGATATAGTCCTGTGCCTGTAAATAAGACAGAAGTGCACAATGAGTCAGGGTCTGTAAACCACAAATCTTGTAATGGACCGTTTTCTTAAAGGTAGACAGTACAGTAGAAAACTTATTTGATATTCTAGAGTCACAAGCCATGATTGACTCTAATAACTGTATAGATCATGGCTAAATCAGAGCACTAATGTGTAAAAAGACTATCTGTCTGTCTGTTATTCTGTCTGTCTAGTGTCTTATCTATCATCTCTCTATTGTCCGTCCATTGTTCTTTCTGTCTCTCTGTAAAAAATGTACATTTTTTAAAGGCCCATGCAGATTTGCTGGCCCTACAGAACAACATGCACTGGTTTGGCTGTGTTAATTGCACGTCTTCATTGTTAAGGCTGATCAAAGTAGTCGTGTTTCAATTTAATTGGTAGCAGAGGGAGGTGAAAGAGAGGCACAGATCTTTCCCTTCAAATATGTATAGAGCGAGCACGTGTTCACATACTTTCTCATATCCAGCATTTAGGATAACCCACTAACTCAGCAGTTAATGTTACAGCTAAAAAATATATCATTTTGAAATAGAATGCTTTCATTGTGCTTTAATGCTTTACTGTGACCTGCAGAGAGCAACATATTTAGTAGTGCTGCGACTTGAGCACTCACTTCAGAATATTATGTTTAGCATTAATCAACGCACTAATATCTCTTCTTTCAGTCCAAAAGCTTTTTGTAGTGTTGAATAGTTAATACGAAGCAATTGCATGCACTACAATAGCAGGTCACACAGGAAACGGCCCCTTATTGGCCGTTTTCTCTCCATTAGGAATTGTTTAAATGAGAGGAGAAAAATATCCAAGACACGCGATGGCCAACTGGTGTGTTTAGAGGCCTCTAGTAATGTTCTGTTGATTGAATGGTTATTGTTCCTGTTTGCTCATAGTCAGCTGTGATCTCTTTTAACCACATTAATCATTTATCAAAGACCGTTATCACTGAGAACAGTTTTGGAGTTTTCTTTAGGGTTTCTCTTTCTCACTCCACTCTGTTCTTGCCTGATATATAATTAGGGGCTGCATCTTCAAATAGATGCTCTTAGAGACACACATCTAGAAAAAGTGCATACAGTTCAGATTGTTTATGTAGGAATGTGGCGGCAGGGAGTGCTCAGGGTCGCCCATAGACTGCACATACCAGCTTTATTTTTTGAAGAAATTAAGGAAAGCTCGAGGATACCAAGCATATTCCTTTTGCATGTGTGGCTGTGTGCTCATCCATGGGAGTTAGTAAATGATTCAGCATGTTGTTTTATCAATGCATAATTTGTGTTTTCATGTCTACGTCTAGTAGATATTTCTTTTAGCACTGTATTACCCTAAGCTAATCGAGAGTGAGTGATTCTCACAGGAACAGATTTTCTCTTTCTCTCCTCATCCTGTCCTCTCACCACTCCCATTTCTCACCAGGCATGTGAAGTAGGCAGATTAAAAAGATGCTAAAGTTATTAATGGCAGATATGTTTTTCTTTTCCATCATGAAAGTAGTCAGCAAGTGTCTCTTATAGGCTCAACTTTGCTGAGATTCCTCCTGAAGTTCAACCGTTGAGCCACACAAATATGAATAATACAATGCCATCGTCTCTTAAATCAAAAGGTTCTGCTTATGAAATACTTATTCTGCCCACACAGATCTTAAGCAGATCTTTTGTTAACGTTTTTTTTTTTTTGCTATGTGAAAAATGTCTTCAATATACCTTACCCGACTATTTTTTATTCTTGTCCTGGGACCTTTCGAGTTTTGAATTAGACATATTGCCTAGAGTTCTTTGGGCACACAGGTAAAAATATTAATTCTTTAATTAATCAGCCAGTGACCTTTTATAAACCAGTTGTTTGAAGTGAATCAAAATCATACAGCACAACCAGTATAGTCTGATTCACAAAATATTACTCTTATGAACATGCTTATATACTGCATCACTCAAGACTCTTGGGGGTTACCATTTGAATAATTGATGAATGAACTAAATAAATTATGCAATGTCATCTTTTTTATTCATTATGTTTTGACCCTCAAGATTAAGATTAGAAATGTTTCCTAGTATTAAGTCTGAGTAAAAATATTGATTCTTCGACTCATCATAACTCTATTGAACTCGTGACTCTTATAAATTAATTATTTTCAGTAAATCTGAATAATACGGCAAAACCAGTATAGTATAGTCCAGCGGTATTTAATTAAAGTTCCAAGATGTCCGATCTCTATATTTCCTTCCCAGCAGAGGTCCAGACAATACTTTTTTTGGAACAGTTATGCATTTCCATCAGGGCAGCCGCAGTACTTTGTAAAAGAAAAAAATATCTTAAACTAAAACAGTCCTCAAAGATGAGAATCTTGAGCCCAGAGAGCCAAAGCTGTGATGTCTAATAAAATTTACAAATATTTTCCAAAAAAAGTTAATATATCTCCCAACTGGATATTAATATAAAAAGTTAAGATTAAATGTTTTAGCAGGCTATTATTTATTAATTTATATATATTTTTTACATTTAGACTAGGGGTGGGCGATATAGCCTCAAAATTATATCACAATATTTCAAGAATATTTGCGATAACAATATGACGGTATAGAAATGTATATGGAATATATGGAACAAAGTGTTATTGGTTATTGCATCTGGTAGGCAGCAGCATTTATTAGTGCAAACAAAATGAAGGGCATTATCCATCCTTTTCGAATGAGCTTCTGTAATTGTAATCAAACTGTAATCAAATGAAAGCAAAGTAGCCTTGGTACAAGTTATTATTAGTGTTTTCACTGGAAATCTTAAGTAAAACTATAACATAACATAACATATAACATAACATATAACATAACATATAACATAACATATAACAACATAACATAACATAACATAACATAACATAACATAACATAACATAACATAACATAACATAACATAACATAACATAACATAACATAACATAACATAACATAACATAACATAACATTTTAGTTTAACAGTAACTAAATAAATGTATGCCATGGTCTGTCTGAATGTTTGATTCTGATTGGCTGGAAGGTGTGCAATAAAATTGTTTAATGCACAGGTAGTTCCAAGTCAGATGAATCATTGTTCTATATTAATGCGCTGAGGTGCGTTTACATGGAGCGCTGTAATCAGTTTAAAAGTCCAAAACGAATGAAAATGCTCCATATAAACACCTCAATAGCCACGTTTACATGAATCCGTGTATCATTCGTTCAGTCGATTTTTGATTTAATATTGAAAAATGAGAAAACAGCTTGTTTTTCGTTTTTTCGTTTTTTTCAGAAAAACGAAAAACGAGATTTCGACTTGATTTTTCGTTTTTCGTTCAGAGGTAGAAAAATTAATAAACAGTTTGAATATTCGATTTCTACACGTGGGCGGGAATTATACGCCCCTTTCTGCTGATTGGTCAGCCGAAGATCAAACTATTCCGTCATCGGTTCTTCCTCAGTTCCGCACAGCAGAATAAAAGTCATGCGCTTCTGCAGCTGTACGGATTCTTAACGCGTTTATTGCAACTACATTTAATATTTTTCCTCATCAAACAACCAGACTAACGAATGGCTCGACACAACCCATACCGGGACGGGGCAGAGCCCAGACAGGGCTTTCTTCTGTGTAGATATTATTCACCTCTTTGTATCAGCTGGCAGTATATGACGGCTGTCACAGCCTACCTTGGTTAAGTAAAAAAACCAAAAAAAAAATATATAATATAATATATATGAATAATGCGCTGGAATCAGAAAAACCGGAGAACAGAGATATTAAAATACATAGGCTACTCTTCTTTTTTTATGATTTATGTTTTATTAAAATTCATCCCAAAAGATTTTCATTAAAGCATGTAATAACTTGCCATTTCGTTTTGTTTCTCAAACCAGTACTATACCTTCAGAGCGCTTGGAATATATAGCACGAGTTGCATAGGATATGGATTATGTTCTTCTTACGATAGGCTATATTTGCATCCACTTTAAAAAATAAATAGGCCTAAATAAAAAGAGCAAATGCGAACAGGACATTACAGTGATTAAGCCCAAAGTTAATGTGGGTGGGGATAATTAACAGTGTATAGCCTATAACGCATCGTATGCATTTTGTAATAGTAAAGCATATTTTATAATTGACCGTATTTGCCAGAAAAGTCGCACCGAGTGTAATTCACACGCCGGGTCATGTTGAGAGAGAAACATAGGATAGCATAGGCTACATTCAGAAAAATACCGGTAAATAAAATACAACATTAACATTATAAACACTATTAACACATAGGCTACGCTATGTGTGTGTAGGCTATTTTACTTCCCATCACTGTATGACAAATCTTTTAAATTAATGGTATTCAGAAAACAACAAGAATGAAAAATATAAGTAGCCATATAATAAAAATATACATAGAAGCCTAGCCTATATAAAATAGTCTATATATTATGCCATTTATTACAAACAACATTTAGTTTAAACACCAAGCCTAAATTAATTTATTTGAATTAAAACATATCGACGGTGGGCTCGTCACTCGTGCATCTTTCATTCGGTTTCCATATTTGCAATGTAACATTTGGATGCTATTATACTATTTATGTAAAGAAGGCTTCGTATTTCAGTCCAGTCCAGTCCAGTCCCATAGGCTAAATCGGCATCTTCACATGCCGAAATATGAGTTTGGAATAACAGCAAGGCTACTGACTTGCACAGCCTGTACAAATTAAAATAAACCAAACTTTTTATATGTTATGTGATCTAGCGAGTCGCCGGTGCTATCACAATTTATTCCTCATTCGAAACAGTAAAATATTTATTTTATTTGTGTACATTTAAAATTACTACAAAATGTAGTAACGTGTAAAATGTAAAACGCACACCATGAACTAAAATAGGCTACAGCGAATACTGGATGCGCCTACTTTAAAAAGTCAACATTTCGAAATTTGACGTTAAATGCATTATATAAGTCACTTTGGAATAAATCGCGGCATGTTTCATGATAAAAAAAACCGTGACTTTACAATCCCGAAAATATGGTAGGATATAGCAAATTATTTTGCGGACCCCTTGCACTTTCCTGGACTAAAACCGCTGGGCTACACAGAAGAAAGCCCTGTCTAGGCTCTGCCCCGTCCCTTTATGGGTTGTGTCGAGCCATTCGTTAGTCTGGTTGTTTGATGAGAAAAATATGAAATGTAGTTGCAATAAACGCGTTAAGAATCCGTACAGCTGCAAAAGCGCATGACTTTTATTCTGCTGTGCGGAACTGAGGAAGAACCGATGACGGAATAGTTTGATCTTCGGCTGACCAATCAGCAGAAAGGGGCGTATAATTCCCGCCCACGTGTAGAAATCGAATATTCAAACTGTTTATTAATTTTTCTACCTCTGAACGAAAAACGAAAAATCAAGTCGAAATCTCGTTTTTCGTTTTTCTGAAAAAAACGAAAAAACGAAAAACAAGCTGTTTTCTCATTTTTCAATATTAAATCAAAAATCGACTGAACGAATGATACACGGATTTACATGCACACTTTTTTGTCATTCCGATTAAAATCATTCCGATTGAAAGATTGGACTGTTTACATGAGACTTTATCTAAACCGATTTGGTGTTTACATGTGCTGACTTTCAATCGGAATCATTTTGTGACATGCGCACACAATTTGTCTGACGCATCAGATTCGTAACGTTGCCAGTTAACTTCTAGTAACTGCAACATTCGTTGATCAATAGTTCGGTGTTGGAATTTTTTATATTTATTTATTTTTCCTAGGGCGGACAAGCTTCAAGTTAGTTTAACCTAATTTATGCCCTATACAATGGCTATTTCAACAGCTGTGAATGATGAATGCGGACTGAAAATGAATTAAATTCATTTGTTTTGAAAAACACAAAATGAACAATAAAATGCACCCAAATCAAGACGTGCTCCGCATCATTACTAATAGATACTAAACGCATAGATATTAGAATAGATGATCAAGGAAAGATACCATAATCACAGAGGTATAAATATTAACAAAAGTAATTAAAGTAGACTGTGGGTAATGTTACTTAACCAATTTGAAGCAGTTGTTGAACTTTTTTTATATAACCTACGAGAAACAGAGAAATGTCGACACGTCCTCTCCAGCAGCTTTAATGTTCCCCGTTGCCATGGCAACTCTCAAAGGCCACCTGGACTTATACAGTTTTATAAAAGCTATTTATTGTTTGTTGTAAAGTGTAAGAATCACCTCAGAAAATTCATTATTCTGTCAGGCGCAGTTGAAGCCTAGGACAAACGCTGTCAAGATATGGTGTAGCCAGGCTATGTCTGTGTCATTATTCCAATATTATATGTTCATAACGAAATAAAAAGTTTAATACCTCAGAAAAGTTAACTTTCCTCTCTTGTCAACATTAGCCTGGACCTTTGTGCCACAGTGGCAAATATAAATGCCCAAACCGAATTAAATTGTAATCGGTTTGAGAGTGGTGGGATAAACCTTTCCATGAACCGATCAAACGAAAAATTCCACCATGTAAACGACCTGATCTGATTACTTTGAGTGTACGTCCTTCTGTGACGTGACATATGCACTCACAGTAGGCTATAATGTTGACGAGAGGAAAGTACATTTTTCTGAAGTGTTAAACTTTTTATTTCGTAACAACTTATTTAGATAATGTTGGAATAATGACACAGACATAGCCTGGCTACGCCATCTCATCTGAGCATTTGTCCCAGGCACTTTCTACTTCAACTTCTATTTCTACTACTTTATTTTTCTGAGGTGTTTCTTACAGCAACACCAGATCGGTTTAGATAACGTCTCATGTAAACTGTCCACAGAATCGTTCAATCGAAATGATTTTAATCGGAATGACATAAAAGTGTGCATGTAAACGGGGCTATTATTGAACGCACTCGCATACAGAGAGTGGAGATTGCGCTGCACATTCAGGAGCACAGAAACTTATCAACGCCACCCTGTGACTTTTAGCAATAAAACAACTAAGCTATTGGATCACTACATTATATTTCTCAGCAACGATGGGGTTACATCGCTATTTTTAAGTAATAAACGCACATCTTCGTTGTTAAGAGAGACGCTGAACAGACGCAGTCACGCAGGTACGAAACTCTCACTCTCTCTCGGTCTCTCTCGATAATTAATTCAAATAAATGCTATAATCCATTCATTCAAATAAATGTAATCTTACGCACAACTTTATCTCTGTGTGTGATTCAAAGGAGGTAGAATGCTAGATCTAACGAGCTGTAACTGATGAAAATAACCGTCAATGTTACCCTTCCGGTCAATAATATTGCGCTGCAAACATCAATAACAGCTTTAAGTTGTCAATGTTTTGTCAGTGGTTAAGAGGGATGACCTCTTGTAAGCAAGTAGCTCCCTTTTTAGGTACTAAATCGTCATCGGAGGCTGACATGCTGCTCTTGTTGTTGTGCGCGCAAGGGAACGTAAATGCGCCATACGTCATCGCGTCGCTATATCATTGATATCGCGATATGACACTTTTTTTATCATGTAAAAATGTATACCTGTATTATCATGGACGGTATGATATGGCACAACCCTGATTTAGACACCTACGTGTATGGCACACACGTTAACTGCGCACTTTAATCTGTAGATATGGTAAAATGGCGCAATAATATCGCGTGTCTAGATGGAACCAAGCACTGTTCACCATTTGAATACTGCTGGTATAGTCTGAACAAATGACTCGTATAAGCCTGTCATTTTTAATGAATCATTCAAAAGACTCATGAACCCAGAAGTTACTGTTAAATCAGACTGATGAGTCCTTTACTGAATGAACTCGTACCAGCCCTGTGCCATCACAACCTGTTCGGTTGATACTCACCACTATAAATAATCTGGTATCAGTGTGGTTTGTTGAATAATCGATTATTTTATCATCAGATGTAATGTGAACAGGAGGTACAGACACACAGACAATTCACTGTCTGTTCAATACGCCTTGACCCCCTGAATGCAATAGTGCCTATTTACTAAACACTTCCTCACATGTATGATTTAGGGTGTCGCGAAGGAGGCTGATCAATAAATGATGATCTGTGTTGCTTGAGGAGATGAGTAGTAGTTTTTGACTGAGGTGATGGAATCCTTAATGTTGGCTGAGAGCTCTGTGAGAGTCATACACCACAGTGATGCTCTTCAACAGGTCCAAACTGCAGTCTCATATACATTCCTCTAAAAACAATCTGCTTCAGTGAGACATTTAAGACCATGATAAACTCACACATTGGTAAGGCTACAAATCAACTGTTAACTGTGCTGTTTTCAAATACATTTTTTAAATACATTTTTAAATGACTGTTATATGTATATTTTTGTATAAACTACAATTCGAAAGATTGGTGTCAATAATATTTAGCTTTCTTTTTTTAAATAAAAAAATAATATAATATAATAAATATATAATATTTTTGAATAAGCTGTGGTAATTTTTTATGGGTTCTTTGATGAATAGAAAGAACAGAAAGATGATTTTTGAATTAGAAAATGTTATAACAATGTAAAAGTCTTTCACTGTCACTTCTGATCAATTTAATGCATCCTTGCCGAATAAGTGTTAATTAAAAAAAAAATCGGTAACACTTTATTTTACAGTGTCCTTATTACACTTTACATGTAGTTACTGTAGTAATAACTATAAATTATACATAATTACATGCAACTAATCTTAAACCAAACCCTTATCCTAACTCTGACCCTATAGTAAGGATGGTTCACCCTGAAATGAAAATAAAGCCATCTTTTACTCACCCTGCTGTTGTTTTAATGCCCTATGTCCTCCTATCTTTTTCAGGCCTCAAAAGCAGAAATGTAAAAAAAACCTCCTGTACGCGCTACTCCATATAATGGTAGTGAATGGCGACCTGGCTATAACTTTACAAAAAGGATACAAAAGTATCACGCAATGATACAGTAAGACGCACGCCATATATAGAAAGTGTTCAGGAGGCAAACTATAAGGTTTTGCGAGAAAGACACCATATTATTCAGTCAAAACACTGAGCTCGGCCGTTACTCTGTGCACGCTCCTGTGATGAGTGCGAGCCGTCAGCAGCCGCTCATGCTCACTATAACTCGCACTGTTGTCATGGCACCCAGGATAAGCACACGCTCACACCATTTTGAGTGTTGTCCTCCATAAACAATGTTTACGTTGTAATACCCATGCCTGTATACACATTTGTGGTTGTCTGCGGTCTCATAAATCACATATACCTGTACACACACACACACACACACACACACACACACACACACACACACACACACACACACACACACACACACACACACACACACACACACACACACACACACACACACACACACACACACACACACACACACACACACACACACACACACACACACACACACACACACACACCACACCACACACACTCTCTCATACTCATACTGAATGTTATCTTTCCTTTAGGTGGCTTGCATGCAGCTCATCAATGCCCTCGTAACGTCTCCTGATGAGTTGGACTTCAGGCTGCACATCCGAAATGAATTTATGCGCTGTGGCCTCCGAGAGATCCTGCCGGTAAGCGGCTCCACCACTGTCTGTGTATTAATATTTAAATGAGTTGTCCACTTGAGTGAAATATTGTAAAATGGGTCTGCAAATAATTTATGAGGCCTGAAGGAGAGGTCGCTCTGCTGAATCAATACCTACAGCCAGAATTGGATTGGTCTCTTTCTCTCAGTCTGTCTCCTCTTGGCATTCTGAATGTGGTTATGTTCTATCAACAAACGACTGAAAACTGCCTGAACAAAACAGGAGAGAAGTGTGTGAAATGAAAGCCAGAGAGTGTGCGAGTCAGATAGATTAATGCCTCACGCTTGTCTTATTTATTATTCAAAACAGAAGCTTCCTCAGAATTGGGACTAGAGAATAAAAAGAAATGGAATGAAAGCAAAATATATTTTTTTCTTTCTAAATACACATTTTTGAAAATAGTGTTTTGTCACTGTTTCTCTTTTCTCCGTCTTAAAGTGGCCACATTCCTCGTTTTCCCCTGAAAGTCCACTTAAAAAGTTAGTCACATTTTCTTGCAACAAAAGCAGTTGTATGAAATTTTCCCCATGCTTTTTTTCCCCATCATTCTTTCTGTTTACTTAGAATTACATCTGCTGTTTTGCTACCATATTTTGCTACCATATTTGTAAGGCTTCTATATGTAGTTGACCCCAGTGTTCTGATTGGACAACCTCTTTTCATATGAAATGAGCAACACCACCTCCACGATTTTCAGAATATAGCCTAGGTGTTTGTGGAATTGTGTGCCATATGTGGTTCTGACATCAGTGCTGTGATTATTTTTTAAAATAAGCTTTTTTTCTCTAATTGGGCCAAGCGCACAAGACGAAAGAAGGGAAACTTTTAGTTTTAGTTTCCAGCAATAGTTTTGGTGGACTGGTAGGGAGTTTGGAGTTGTATGTGTACATAGAACATCTCTTTATTTCAAAAGACCAAGGAATATCATGTTTTCTGTGGCATGGCCCATTTAATTTGTTCTTTTCTTCTTTGTTTCCCCTTGTCCTTCCCTCGGTGTAGAGCCTGAACACTGTAAAAAATGATGCTCTGGATATTCAGCTGAAGGTCTTTGAGGAGCACAAGGAGGAGGACATGATTGAGTTCTCCCATCGCCTGGAGGACATCAGGAGTGAACTGGAATATCCTTTCGACACTGAGACGCATACAATTTCATTTGATATTCTGTCCACACTTAAACGTTCCTCAGAAAACTCTCCCTCTCCTGTGTCATCTTCTCTTTCTTTCTCCCACTCATTCTTTGATCCTTAGAGGACCTCCAACAATAATATGGTGGTCATATGCGGACTGTAATAATATCTTTGCAGACCATGCATGATTGCATTGATGTTTTCTTAGATTTAATCATAACCATAAATCACCCTGATTCATTTGCTTTCATTAGTGTTTACAAGTCTCATGCTTTGACAAGGCTAGTCAATAGGTCTTTTCTCTGTCTTCGTGTCTACAGTGTATGTATAAGAGAGTATGTATGCTCTCTTTTTCTGTGTTTTTCCATTTGTTCCCTTTATTTTACCAGTGGCAGTGCTTGAGTGCTCCTTAACACAGTGTGTACTGATATCGGTGACGTCTTTAATGTGTTATATTGCTCTGTGAAGGACACAAGCACTGAGAGCCATTTTCTTTCCATACTGCAGCACCTGCTGCTGGTCAGGAATGACTATTTCACACGGTGAGGATTGCTTGTTTATTTATGAATTTTATTGAGCTAACTGGATAGGAAATGAAAAACACTCAACAAATGGCTATGTATGCATATGCAAAGGAAGAGGAAAAAAAAAAAGCTTTGATATGTTTTGACATGCTAAACCTTTTATTTAGTTACTACTTCTATTTCTTTGATTTTGTTCATTTTGCATCTATTATTTCTAATTGATGCATTTTAGAATAATGTTAAAGAATGAGTAGGCGCGTTTGAACTTTTAAATGGTATTGGACACACAAGGACCTTTTCATAAACCCGTGAAAAAAGAAAATGTCTTTCAAAAACGACTCAGGCACTTATCACATTATATTCATCTTATATTCATGCATTTTCATGAAAATGCTGCCTCTCCTCCCTTTCAAACCTAGTCTGAGGTTTTTATTAATTTCAGTATAATTAGTGCCAGTGATGCAACAGCATACATCTCCCGGCGTTAAGGTCTTACTAATGACTCAGTGTGTTGTGTGTTAGAGAACAGCTTTTCAAGCTCTTTAGCCAGTGAGCTGTATATTGTTTTTAGAAAAACAGCTTTGACAGAAGAGAGAAGTGCAAAGGGAAATAGTGGTGTAAATATAGAGACCATCTGCTGAGCGGCGGTATCTGAGAAATTCTGCAGCTGACGCAAATATCTATCCGTCTATCATTTTGTATCTGTCTATCGTTTATATCTCTATCTATCTCTCTATCAGTTACATTTTTTTTTATTTCAAATTAGCTTTATTAGCATGACTGTGTATCACAATGTTGCCAAAACATTAACATATTGTATATAAATATAAATAAAAAAACAAGCAAACATATATACTGTATATATGTACAGATCATATCACATGTAGAATTAATCAATCAATCCATCTAAATAAGTGAGTAAATGAAGCAGGCCTCCCTAGAGAGTTAACTGCTTTTGGACTATCGTCTTTTGCTGTGAAATCTACGACTCACTGGAATGCTCTGCCAGAGGATATAAAAGGGTGTAAATCTATTGGTCTTTTTAAAATTGAATCAACTCTGACATGGTTGCTGTTTAATAGTTTTTTTGTTCTGATAGCATGTGTATGTTTTATTGTATATATGTAGTCTGTATGTTGTGAACATTAGCTTTTAGCTAAATCCGGTACAATACATGGAATGGAAATATTTATGTTAAAAATTGTACATGCTCCCTTTATAAATAAAGTTAAGTAAGTAACATTGTTGGTAGGGGGCGCTATTACACATCTCCTGAACGAGTGCAGAATCTTCTGATCAGAACACAAGCGAATAAGCAGGAATGTGCGATCTCGTATAAGAAGATGCATATGTAAAATAAAATACACAATCATCAACATTAACTCTTTCCCCGCCGGCATTTAAAAAAAAAAAGTTGCCAGCCACCGCCAGGGTTTTTGATAATTTTCACAAAAATGTCATGGCCCATAGAATATTTTGTTGTATTAATATGAGCATGCATCAAAAGAAAGAGCAGACCCTCTGATTAAAAAAAACAAAACAAAACAAAAAAAACGTTTTATTCTAGCGTCATGCATTCCTTTTTTATCAACATTTAAATATGGGTAAGTTTCATTAAAAAAGCAAGTTTTTGTCAAATACTACATCCAGATCAGATTCAGAACGATGATCAAACACAGATGGAGTAGATCGAGTCTGTGAACACCTCTAATGCTTGCGCAGTCCTAGAGCTCGTCCTGGGTTGATATTTCATTCAGTAACTTTAGGGCAGTTTTGATTTATATGCTGTTTAATGTTGATGATCACATTATTTTACATATGCATCTGCTTACATACGATCACTTGTTTTTTTTGCATCTTCCTTGCCTGTGTTTTGTTCAGGAGATTCTGTACTTATTCAGAAGATGCGTAATAGCGCCCCTAGCGTATAACAGTGAAAACACAGAAACCCAGAAAATTCTGTCTGGCAGGGAAGCGTTTTCTCACAAATAACAGAAACTTCTGTGTTTAAACAGCATATATATACAAATGGCTATGTTATTGAATGAAATGTCGACCCAGGACTGTGAAGCTTTGAGGTGTTGATGGACTTGATCTGTTACTCCATCTGTGTTTTGATCACCAATCTGAATCCCGTCTGTATGCAAGTTAGTCTTTTGTGATTTTCTCTGCTTTTTCCTCAAAATGTAGCTTTTTTTCCTTGAAACGTACACACATTCAAGTGTTGATTATAAAAATAATTTATTACGCTAGAATAAAACAGTGTCTCTGTTCTTTCTTTTGATATATTGCACATACAAGATATTTTGTGGGCCATGAAACTTAAGTGAACGAAAGCATGGAATTTGCCAGTCAGCGTTTAAGGGCGTTTTCACACCTGCAAGTCCGCACCAAGGTCCGAACCGAAGTTCATGTTTTGATACTTTTTATATATTCGGTTAGTTTTGGTTTGGTTTCACATTGCAATTATGTGAGCGGACTAAAGAACTTTACATGACGCACTTGCGTCCACTCGTCATCATCTATGTGGGCTGCATCTGGACATTGATTGGTTTGTAAACGGACGTGCGTCTGACGTCAGTCAGAAGTTGAATGAACGGACGTATGTCGTTGCCACTATTGAACAGTGCGCATTGCTTGACTATTTTTTTTATTCGTTACGTTTAAAAAAATGACATTTCAAGCTTTATATACACATATTTCTCATGTTTGTGAGGCAAGTAGCCTGCTGAGTTTCGGTTTATTTGAGACGCGCTCCAGTTCATGTGCAAAGCATGTGATCGCTCCCGTGATTATTGCTATAGACTATTTGCTTCTTATTTATTAAATCCAGGCAATTATCTGATTAAACGTTGATTAAAATTAAGATACAATTTATACAGAACGAAACTCCCATTAAAGAAATGCTTTCTAAGCAAAATCATACAAAATTTCGTTCAAAATTATTTCTGACTTTCTGTCTACTGACATATTGCGCATCTTTTCACTTTTCATAATCAATGTAGCCTAGATTGAATTTAAAAATAACGTTATAATATTTAAACATAAACAGGAACTTCCTGTAAATGGTCTGAAAGTCCGAACCATACAGAAAATGCTTTCACACTAGAAACGAACCGAACCTTTGTTCAGTTTGATCCGGACCGAGACTACCTCTTTTCGTCGGACCAATCTGTTTGGTCCGGACCGTGGTACGGGGGAGGTTTCACACCTGCAATTTTGATTCGGACCAAACTGAAAAGTCCGAAAATCCGGACCAAACAAGGTAGGTGTGAAAACGCCCTAAGACATAACAGACCATATTTACGATGATACTCGACAAGACCGGCATTTTGACTTAATTTTGTGTGAATATTCACATGCTGTGAGACATGTGGACATGCATGGGCTTTCATTCATATCGGTGGCATATCTGCGCCATATACGCCGATGTATCTGCAACAGGCTCATATCGGCCAATAAAATCGGCAGACCGATAAATCAGTCGGGCTCTAAATATTTTCCTTTGTTTGTCCTTGATGTTTTTGTTAGAGTATGAAGAGAATTAGGGCTGCAACTAACGATTATTTTGATAATCGATTAGTTGGTTGATTATTTTGATTAATCGGATAAAAAGCCCCTTTTTTACTGACAAAACACACTATTCCCCAACCTGCCCAATGCTGTCCTTCAAACAAACATGTCAGCTGATTGCTATGAAAACACAGTGATATATAGCCTTATATCACAAATTAATGATAATAATAAATATTGTAGTTATTTCATGGTAACCACAAATTAACCATAGTTTTGCTTCCATCCATAGTTTAACTGTTATTTGTGTGGTTATACAAATGGTAATCAATACACCAAAAACATTAGGGGTGGTAATCTTAAGGCACTTAACGATTCGATCCGATTCCGATTCTGGGAGTAATGATCCGATTCCCAAAACGATTCTTAACATGCATTTTTGGTAACTAATTATCCTGCTGTGCAAATACGTGAACTTTACATTTTAACCAAAATTGGAGCTAATATGTGTTTTGTTTATAGTAAGAATATCTGTTTGACAGTATTGCCATATTAAAAATGATTATGAAGATTTCTTTCAATACTTTTATTTTATTAACAAAGTTATATTCAAGATTAACAAGCTCTAATGAAACATAGTAAGCCATACAATTGCAAAGAACAATCATCAAGAATAAACAGTTCTCAATTTACAACTAAATGTGACAATTTTTCAGTTTCTTTAGAACATTTTAACAAAAAATGTCTTCAAAAGCAAAAAAAAAGTTTACTTTGGTTAGAGCCACAAAAAAATCTTTAAAACATAGGCTAATGCAGAAGAAAAACAACTTTAGCGCTCGCTGAGAAGCCAAATTCAGTGTGCGCGTAACATCTCACATATGATCATATCATTTTAGAGATATTTAACGAATCACTCACCAAAACAAAGTATTTGTTCAGAACTTTCCATTCGTTTGAAACATTGTGCAGTAGTTCAGTATTATTCGATAAGTCATTCCAAAAATTATGCCACGGATGTTGGTAGGTTTATGTCCCGGCCACCGCATCGGAGACATAGGAGTGTTATTAAGCATTAATGGCAAGGAAAGCGCCTTATAGCCTACTTGGGCACCACTTCGTTATTTTGGCTCAGAATTTCGTTTGTTGGAAATATTAACTTAATTTAGAAATGCTTTTGAAATTAAAAGCTTTGCATTTAATATGCAAAATACATTTTTGAAATTGAGAGACAGCCGCAGCGAGCGCAGACACAGAGCGGCCAGAGAAACGGAGGAGCGACTGCTCTAAGGCGTTTGAGCAAAACTGCGGAAAAACTGCATGAAACGTGTGGGTGTTGAAGCCTCTCACCGGGAAAAGGGTCCCCACGGGTGCGACGCCCCTGAGCAGGTTGTAGTTTGTCCATTTTATCTTAAACAAAGCCAATTCACCAACATACGAACGTTCGCCTATCAACTGGTTTTTCTGTTTGGCCAGTGACCGCGCACACATTGGTGAAGTGGCCATTTGAATTGAACACAGAATCGATTCTGAATTTTTGAGAATCGATTCTGAATCGTTGGATAACGAATCGCGATGCATCAACCTTTTCCCCCACCCCTAAAAAACATGGTTTTACCATCTTGGTAACATTTCGTAAGTGTATATCTGTGCTATAGCCTACATTATGTGCAAAAAAGTTACTACGCAAAAGGACAGTTTAGATCCCTATGTTAAAATATTAAAAAACACAAACTCAGTGTTACCAGATTAGAGGAATGTTCTGCAGGAAGACACACATTCGCTATGGACACAGTAACTGTTACTGTCATTTCTTTGAAAATGAACGTTTTGCGCTGAGGATGCACATGCGTCTGTCAAAGTGCATGACAGTCCGTCTGTCTGTCTGTTTCCATCCATCCATCCATAATTTAAAGAGCACCTATTATGGCATTTAAAATGTTCCAAATATTGTTTTAGAAGTCCCCAACAAAAGTTTTGCATGCATGCAATGACAAAAAAGACTTTAGTTTTCTTATAATATGCATTTATTTTTCCCTGTTTTGACAGCGATTCTCAAATGATTCCTTTAGTGATTCACTTTTCAAAACCCCGCCTTTACGCTAATCTGCGGTGATTGGTCCGATGACCCAGTCAGTTGTGATTGGTATAGTCTGTGCAGATATTTTCGGAAACGGAACGCCCATCACAGTCTTATAGTGACAGTAATTTGTTAATATGTGTCAGGAGTTATGAATGTGAAAACCACGTCGGTACCGTTTGATTGTAATATGAGCCTCAGCTGATCTCATTCATACAAAAACTCCTCTATTCTCCTCACGAAAACTTGCGACAAATCAACATCCCTCAGGGCTTTTAGTTCAAAAGTGTGCAGATGAGGAGAAATATTGATAGATTCTCATATGTCTGTGTCAAATTTCTAAACAGAGGAGTATTTTTTATTCAATACTTCCTCAAAATGCACAGATATAGCCTAATCATGAGCGATGGAGTCTCTTATGTGTTGTTTTCAATTCATACTGGCAGCCGGAGGGCGCTCTGTGCACATGTAGTCTATATATGGTACAGACAGACGAAGAAGATACCATGTGCCATAATAGAAGTCCATAATAAAAGCTTCCTGAGATCGCGAAACATGCAAATAGAGACGTTTGATGACTAATAAACACACAATCACGACGATGTATGGTTCGTCTTCAAGCCACTTAGTCTTCAAATGCTCATCCTTGGGCAGATGAAAAAAGTTTGCTTTTGTCGCACTTCAGAACACCGTCTCGTCGCCATGATGTTTTCTAGTTTTCACTGGCGTCTTGGAGCGCAATAAGTGGGCGTATCGTATTCAAATAACTTGACAAGTTGACGTCATCTACTCAGAGAAAAAGCTTCGGTCTTCTAACGATTCTTAAAAATGACTCAGAGTCGACTCTTACTTTTGAAAGAAAATAACTATATATACGGTGTACTGTCATATTTCAAACTTTTCAGGATGTTTTTGTTCACTTAGATCTATGTTACACACTACATGAAAGGTACATTTCAAAATTCCATGATAGGTGCTCTTTAAAAAAATGGGTGGACCTGGTGATTTTTGTATACTGTCCTGCAGTTAATTTTGAAAATATAAGTATACTGGACCATTCTTTACTAATTTCTAAACGCACATTCTGACCAAATAAACATAACTTTGCTGTGTTGTCGTCTCGGGTCCTGCTGGTAAATTAGTCAATTATTATCAAACGGTCCCAGTCCTCTCAGTAAGCTCTTCTCACCTCATGAACATTTCTCTCTTAACTCTGTCCATGAATGCTATTTATTCTACACAGGCAGTCCACACGCTCACTTTGCTTGTCTCTTTCCCCCCCAAACCATCCAAATGACAGTGTCCAACAAAAAGAGAATGAACCTGCTTTCATCTTCCTCTCATCTCACATGCCCACATTACTGTTCCCCTTCCCTCTCTCTCTCTCTCTCTCTCTCTCTCTCTCTCTCTCTCTCTCTCTCTCTCTCTCTCTCTCTCTCTCTCTCTCTCTCTCTCTCTCTCTCTCTCTCTCTCTCTCTCTGTGTCTCTCTCTCTTTCTTTTCATCTGTGGCATCTGCTCAAAGAGAGTTTTCATGTCTTCGAGCTCACAGCTGGGGGTCTGTTAAACCTGGTCTTGATCAAAAGACAGGCTCCTAATATGTAGACTACAGGATATGTTCCTTCATTTTCAAAAACCACCGCAGATAGGCAATGTATTCCTCCTTCATTGATGTACACACATTCACATGCCAATTGTTGTGCTGTTAAAGTTAAGGAGTGATTGTTTTTCTCTTTCTGAAGTCGTTATGGAAATGAATGTACCATGACTGCACAATGCTCATGTTTTCTTTTCATGGTCAGTTATTCCCTATGGGAATGTGGATTTGTGGGCGCTTAATGCTGACTCACTCTAAAACTGAGAATACGGTCATCTGAATTTTATTATCCTAAAATCTGTAAACCATATTAGCATATTTGAGATTTCAAATATAAGGTTGATTTAGGTACTTTGTTTGTGCCATTTTTAAACATATCAATTTGTGAACATGATTAATGGCACTAGAATACTGAGATGGATGTTAATTATAATTGATTATTTAATTTTAGACATTTATATGGGGTCGACTTCACAGTACCTCATATGTGCTTGTAAAAGGTCATCAGACCAAAGAGCCTGATTGATCCTAATTTTTCCACTTGAAAGCTCTACTAATTTTACTCTTTTTATTTTATTTTTATGAAAGACTAATTGTAATTGTGTATTCAATCACAAAGGCTGGATTTATCAAACATCTGTTTATAATATACAGGCAAATAAAACTTCCTTTCTTTAAATGAAAATATATAAATGTGCATATGATGTGCTTATATTATTGTTTTTGGAATAGGAAAAAAGCAGGTTATTTTGATTGTACCAGTGACTCTAGGTGTGAAGTTGGGCACATCCTTTGCGTGACTGCAATTTTTGTTATATCCTTCTCCATTTTATCTCTCTTTTTCTGTTTTATATGATTGTCGAGCAGCATCGCAGATTTAAAGGACTCAGTCATTTTCATTGCATCAGTTAATAGCTTGTATAAGCCAGTATCGCTACTGTCAGAGGTTTCAGAGTTAATTTAACTATTTTTTTCTCATTTTGTGCCCGAGTCAATGGTACCGTATTCCCAAAAAGATAATACAATGCATTGATTTTTCTTCCCTCCTCGTTCTTTTATTCTCTCTCGTTCTCTGTCCTCTAGGCCTCAGTATTTTAAGATCATAGAGGAGTGTGTGTCTCAAATCGTCCTCCATCGTAGCGGCACAGATCCTGATTTTGCATACCGCAAACGTCTGGATGTGGACTTCAGCCACCTGTTAGGTGGGTTTATTCTCTCATATATGAGCTGGTTAGTTTGTTTACTACAAACTGAAATGGTTCATTTCTCCTTGGTTTTGCTGCAGAGGTGTGTGTGGATAAAGCTAGAGCCGAGGAGTTTGAACAGAGGGCCTCAGAGTTAGCACAACAGGCAAGTGCCCTTACTTTCCCTCTTCTTTATCTTCCACCCCTCCCTTGTTTTCTGTTTCTTTCTTCTCACTTTGGGTTCTCTAATGAAGTATGCAGCCTTTGAATACCATTCACGACTGCACCATTTAGCTTTCTTTAATTAAGGCGAGATTACTTGAAATCGTTCAAACAGCCATTTGTAATTAACAGTATTCTGAGATTAAAAAGGCCCTTGTATTGATTGTTGGGAGCATTCCTTTATAATTGTAGGCCGAAATGTACGTGGTCGAGGGCAATGGATCTATAGATGCCAAACCACAGCTCTTTAACTACATCCTTTCCTGATGTTTTTTTATGGTTTTACATCTAGTAAATGATTGAAACTCAATCTTATCTGTACTTGTTCACTGCCATTCAAAAGTTTGGGGTTGATTAAAGATATTTTAAAGGTTTTGAAAGAAGTCTCTTATGCTTATATGGTTGCATTTATTTGAAAAAAATACAATAAAAACAGTATTTTAAAGTAGCTGTTTTCTATTTTAAAATGTAATTTATTCCTGTGATGGCCAAAGCTGAATTTTTACTCCATTATTACTCCAGTCTTCAGTGTCACATGATCCTTCAGAAATCAAACTAATATGTTGATCTGGACCCAAGACACTTAAAGCTACACTATGTAACTTTTCCGTCCACTAGAGGTCGCCTGTTCAAAACAAAGGCGTAGTTTGATGACGCCACGTTTGAGCGCAGAATCTCGGGACATGTGGTCTTCACCTCACAGCCGGTGGGAAACAGTCAGGATAGGACTCGGGCAGAAATCCTGTTCAAGGATGCGATTATTAACATTACTGTAGTCTGAAGCAGAGCAGGAGCGAGTGTTGTGGAGCTGAGCAAGGCCGCAGGAGCGATTGAAGAGCGGGACTGTTATTATGGCATAGTCGCTGGCGGGACTTTTATTATGACACGATTGCCGGCGACACTTCCTCTTCTCCAGTGCTGAGTGAGAGGTAACCCAACTCTGTTTATCGTATTATATACATCTGAGTGTGTTGAAAAGGAAGTTAAGACGTTCGCTCTGCGGCTGCTATGACACTTGTTCACAATGCAGTGAGAGTAAAGTGTTTCACTGAATAAAACCGGAGACCGAGGGTGACGCAGATATGACGCAATCGACAGGCGACTCCCTCACACGCATAGCTCACACGTCCCGGCTCCTTGGTTAAAATAGCAATTTTCTCACGATTTACAAATAGTGGAAAACATTTGGGATATTCTAAGTACTCAACTGAACAAAATATATAACACTGGCCTAGTGGTTTATGGATGTTTTACTGCAAAAATCCTACATAGTTCACCTTTAAAAAACAAAAAAACAAAAAATGTATTGATGAATAGAAAGTTAAAATGAACAGAAAATTAAATATGAACTTTTGTTACAATGCAAAAGCCTTTGCTGAGTAAAAGTATTATTTATAAAAAAAAACAAATATAAGTCTTACTGACCCCAAACTTTTGAATGGTAGTGTAGTTATTTAGCCTAATTGCCACAGTGCTTACATCTACTGTGTTTACGTGAATACTCGACTTGGCATTTTGATATATTTCTGTGTTTATTAGGCCGTTTAGGCGCACAACCAAAGACAAAGGCTACTATGCTTGTCCGCGTTGCGCTCCGAGCGCGCGCACATGCAGCATCCTGTCAGTTCTTTTCAATATAAAGCATATCCCGCTCTTTTATTTTTTTTCATTCATGTTACATTAGTACTAACTTTAAACTGTATCGTCAACTGAAATCTGGTGTTTGTCAACTTTTGCTGGTGTTCTTAAAATGGTTTTCACCATTAACGTTACCTCAAACAAGCTGCAGCTGAATCCCAGTGCAGGAGCTGTAGGTTTACCACAGAAACGTAAGTGGTTAGTTGATTCCTGTCGCGACTTTGGCCGGTATAAGTTGAATATTATTATTATTATCATAAACTTTTCATGAACCTTAATAGGCTGTACAACAAGGGAATTGTAATTGGCTGCTTTTTCTGCAGAGAGCCGGATCTCTGTTGATGTAAATTTTTTTTAATCGATCATTTGTTGGTAAAAGGTGAGAGACCTGGCGAGTCACATGATTTTTCAAAGAGCCAGGTGTGACTCGTGAGCCCTAGGTTCCTGATCACTGCTCTAGACCCTCCAAAAGAAATGCAGCTCTCTTTTCATGGTACAGCAGTGTAAAAATTGTCAATGAAAACCTTGACAACTTTTTGCATAAACCCTTAATTCAATTTGCAATGTTTTTTTATTTGTTTCATTTTAGTGTAATTATCTTTAATTTCAGTAATTAGTGCTCAGCCTTAGTACATAATTCCAACAGAGGAACACATTTGAGCAGTACTCAAACAGAATTAAGAACTGTTATAATGGATTGTTGTTTTTGAATGTGTTTTTTTTGTCATCTGCTGATATGGTTTTGCTCTCCAGTTTGATGAGGAGTTTCTGGGCAGACAGGAAGCTCAAGCCCAGCTGTTGAAGAGAGAGGAGAAGATCAATGAGCTGGAAGCTGAACTTCAGGCCTATAGAAACCAGGTATCTATGCTTTTCTTTCTCTTTGTTTTGGCCACTTCTGTCACTGTTTTTGATGACATTGCTGCTGGGATTCCACTCTTTTTTCTGTTCTAACTATTTTGTTCTTTTATTTCAGTGTGCATCCGTCTAACTTTTTAAAAAATAAATGTTTAATTATTTTTCTTTCTGACATTGTTTTTATGTACACTTAAGTTAAGTTTGGTTAGTTGACTTTAAAGTCCCTGTAAAGTCAAAATTAAATATGTGTTCTGAGTTTGTCACACCCCAGACAAATGTGTTAACCACCCAGCCAAATTTGAATCATAAACAAAATCCGGCAAGTAAATAAAATAGCATTGTTGGCTGTAGTCGCGATCGAGTGGGCGAACTGATGCGAATGTGCTCTAGTTATGATCGTGTTAGGGGAGGGGCCAGGATCAGTGGCTTCAGTGCGTCATCGACAGTTATGATAGTGTTGGGAGAGGGCCCACATGCACAGTGGCTCCAGTGTGTCATCGAGCCAACGTTTTAGCCCCGCCTAAAAAATCCTGAACACAGCAAAGGTGAAAAACTCCACAATACAGTTCACAGTCTTTGTAACGTGTTTCAGCAATACATTTCTAACATTTATAATGTGTTTAGAAACAAATCTCAGAATTGCAATTACAGGGACTTTAAGGGCCCTATCTTGCACCCAGCGCAATTGACTTTGTACACCGACGCATGTGTCATTCCTATTTTGCACCCGCGCAAAGCGCGCTTTTCCCTCCACAGAAGCACGTCGCTAAACTAGTGAATGAACTTGCGCTCCCTGGGCGGTTCAGCGCAAAAAAGGAGGCGTGTTCCGGCGCAAACAATCCCTGGTGCTATTTTGCTGTTCCATTAAACAATTGCGCCACTGACCAGAAAAAACCTAGTCTAAAGTCAGTGGCGCGTTGCGCGTTGTTCATTATGCTATTTTAAGGGTGCATGCTTGACCATAATGTATAGCGTGCACAACGCGCATACACTTTGCTCATGTAATCTACACAGATGCAACAGTTATTTTTGCAAATCAAAAATTGTTACACTAAAAAAATATTAACACATGAGATGACGGAAATCATTGTGGTGTGCCACGAAGATGTGAAAAAATAGGCATAAATCTAGCTTACAAATGATTCAGGCTAATTGTAATAATTAAGGATAAGACCTGTTTGCCCAATAGTGGCAAGACATATATGTATATAAGGACATCTGACAAATTGGTTTGTCCGTCAAGAACCAGGAACAAAAATCGACTGAAAAACTGAAAAAACTGAAAGACTGAAAAAAAAAAGACTGTGAAATCACCTTTACCATAATGTACAACATTACAACTTCACTTCTCTGTCTTTCACTGCTCTTACAAGAACATCAGTCTCCTCGGCTGTGAACCGCTCCTGGTGTGCGCCTGGTAAATACGCCATAATAATAGCAATCCATAATGGAACTTGCGCACCTGCTTTTAAAGGGAATGTTGGATGACGCTCGGATTGGTTTATTCACGTTACGCCCAAACCACACCTATGAATAATGAAGCTACTTCAGACCAACCCATTTTAGATTTGCGCCGGGCGCAAGAGCCATTTATCCCGCCGGGAAAATAGCAACAGGTCCGAGACCCGCCCACAAAGTTACTTGCGCTTCGCGTTTTGACACTTGCGTTTCAGATCGTTAAAATAGGGCCCTAAATGTTGTTAATGGGAAATATTGACACCACAGTGATTACGCCAGTGGTGTATTTGTGCAGAATTTCTTACATATAAACATGTTTTGGCGTTATAAAACACGTTTTCAAAGAAATATTTAGCATTTGCATGGGAGTAATGTAAATCTGACTCTAATTCAGTATTTGTTCAGGCCAATTGGAAGACTAATTCGCTACAGGTTCCTTTGGTAGATGGCAATGCTACGATAAATTGTGTGCAGGGGTAAATTTGAAATCTTGTGCCCTTGGCCAGTGGTTTGTTTAGATCCACACAAGCAATGCAATTTCTCACACATGCACACTCAACGTTAGAGAGAGAGAGGCGTACACATGAATGCAGGGCTTGACAATAAGGACTACCCCACGGCCAAGAGTTGATTGAACTGTCAATGTCCCGATCAAGCTGCATCGTCATGAATGTTTATGATTTACACGTCGTGTTTTTAAGCCTTGCCATTGTAAACATTCAAGTGTAAGAAGGTGTGAAAGGGAGCTCAATTCAGTTTTTCAGTCAAATTCAGTTTTGTGTCTTTCTTTCACATCTCGCGCTTAAAAGGACAATTTCCCCCCAATGGCTGTCTTGGCGAGTATCCTAGTAAACATAGTCAGTTATGCCTTGAAGCAACACGCCACTAGGCGTATCAAGGAACTTTGCTGCCGTACCGTAGGTGCAGCAGGCACAATGATATTACACAGCGCCTGAACATAGTCCCCAGCATGCTCCCTGTGCCAAGCATTTTGTCACATTGGTTATGTTGACAGAAGTTAGCCTATTTTCAGGCGCTCCGTAATATCATTGCACCACTGCACCCATGGTACAGCAGCAAAGTTCCTTGATTATTACGCAGGAATGAGAGAATAGTTCCTAGCCATATCGGCCTAGAAAATCGCAACTTTTCATTTTCTGTTGGTCTTAGTACACGATGTAACTACAAAAGAGTCAAGTTTTAAATAGGAAAAATATCGAAACTCTTTAGTCAGTTTTGAGTGAGATGCTAACAGTCTAATCAGATTCAATGATCTATGCTAATCTATGCTAAAAGTGCTACCGCCAGACCCGGAGATCGGCTGAATGGATTAGAAAACGGTCAAACTCAACTGTTTAACTCTAGGGGAGTTGGAAAAATTAGCCTATTTTCAAAAATAGTGGCGTGTTCCTTTAAGTGAACGTAAATAGTCAAGAAAGACAATACGTGTAAAAGTATCAGCATATTGGATCCGTTCATTTGTCTTAAAGCTACACTGTGTGATATTTCCCCCCATCTAGCGGTGAAAAAGTATATGACCGTCCAGTGAATATTAGTTTCTGTTCCTCTCAATTCCGATTTCGTTTTAACTCCTACGGTGGCCGATTTAGTCCAAGTTTAACATGGCTTCCAGTTCGACCTCGTCCACATTCGACACGGTGCCATTGAGTGTTAAAACGCGAAAGGCGAAGCTTGAATTTACGGGTATGTCCCTCTTTGGCTGATGTACTTTCAAGATGGGGGGGCAACATGGCGACCGGCATTCGAACCCCTCACCCGTATGTATTTTCAATGGCATATTATAAACTTACGAGAATACTTTATTACTTGAAAGAATTAAATATACATTAATGAGCACATATATTTTTGAAAGAACTAAGTGTTTTTAGCTAAGAATAAACTAAAAAAGTTACACAGTGTAGCTTTAAAGTGACTGCAGCCTAATATTCTGCTGCTGTCTGTGTTTTTAATGTTAATCAAACCACAAAAGTCTCTCTGCTCTTGACTGAATAACTTTCGTAACTAACAATGAACCTATTTTAATTTATACAGAGAAAACTATGCAGTGTTATTTACATTTGATTACTTTATTAGATTTTTGTACATAATTTTTCTTACTTTCTAGCTCCCTTTGCTTTGTGTCTGTACTTCTCTCTTCCAATCTGTTCTGAGACTCGAGACGCTTCGTTTTTTTACAGATCTGCAAACCTCTCCCACTGACATGACAAATAGGGCATCAACTGAACAGTTTGTTTGATCAATTGCTTTTTGGCTCAACGGGCTATCGTCAATAGAGCGGATCAATTCTTAAATGATGGTGGCCAATGAGAGAAGTGAAAGTTTGGAGTGCAGGCAGTTAAGCTGATCCATCTCTTTGCGGTACGATCGTTTGCAACAACGCGAAACGTAATCACCCAGTCAATTCTCAACGTATGCAGCAGCGTCAGTCATGCTGACTCTTAGCCTGTGAATTATCTGGAGGCCGGCATGCGAGCAGTTTGAATTAGAGCACACCTAGTTGTTCAATAAATCCCCTACCCACACCCTTGCAGCTGTTTGCCATTCGGAATGAATGGAGTGAATACACTAGAGTAATGTATCGTACTTGTTTTCTCTGAATGTTTGATAGGGGTTTCAGGTAGAGGTGTTTTGATCAAGGAAAGGATTATGATCCTATTATTCTTTTATGTTTACTTATCTGAGTAAATCTGGAAGGACAGGTACTGTTAGTCTCTGTTGTACATAAATGAAACATTACAACTCAAAGGATCTTTATTTGTTTTTGCTTCCTCAATTGTAATCTGATAATGCCATGAACTTATTGCAGTGATGATCCCTTTGGATTTACATAGGGTTTAAGGACCTTGCTCAGTGATGCAATTGGTGATGGATTCTTGCAGCGATCAGACCTGGAAACTTTCTCTTTACTTACCCCGAATCTTAACCGCTACATCACTCCACCATCCAGAAGTAGATTGCTACTGTAGCCAGCAGGATTCAAACCTGCTTTGAGAAACCTAAATGTCTATATATTAGCACAGGGCTAAAATATTAGCATAAATCATCTTGATTTTTTTTCCCACTACTTCTTTATAACTTTCTTTTTCTTTTGCATACTTTTTTTCCTTGTGTTCTGTTTAATTTTCATTTAATTAATACTTCATGGTTAAAGTTGCATTTATTAACATTTATTTTAGGTGTCATGTTATTTTAGGTGTCATATTAACATTTATTTTAGGTGTCATGATTTTAATATTAATTTATTACTATACTATTTTGCATGGTAATTAATGGGGTAATTTTTTAATTTATGCAACTTGAAATATGTTTTAGCATATGTAGACATTTAAATTTATATTAATATATGCTGTAAAATGATTGTTCATTTCTTAGTTCATAATACTTAAAGGGATAGTTCACCCAAAAATGAAAATGATGTCATCATTTTCTCACCCTCAATTTGTTCCAAACCTGTATGAGTTTCTTTTTTCTGCTGAACACAAAATAAGATATTTTGAAGAATGTTGGAAACCAAACAGTTTATGGGCCCCATTGACTTCCATAGTATTTTTTTTCCTACTATGGAAGTCAATGGGGCCCATCAACTGTTTGGTTAACCATAAGTGTTAAAGCAAGGCTCTGTTCTTTCTTTTAGTATATTGCATGTTTGGATATTCATACAAAAAAATATTCTGGGGGCCGTGAAAATGTTATGAAAATTATCCAAAATTCTGGAGGGGAAAGTTTTAAAATATATTAAAATAGAAATCAGTTATTTTAAATTGTAATATTTTCTAAACCAAATCTTACTGACACCACATTTTTTAACAGTGTACGTTTTAAAGTTGTTTTAGAAACTGGAACCAAATTAATATAAGGGATGCTTTTCCACTTTCCTCCCATTTTGTCTTCTGTTTTCACAGTTCGGAGCCGTTGCAGTGGTCTTGCCTTCAGTGCAATCTGTCCCGGCTTTGTCTTCAAATGCCTCTTCCTCATTTCCCCCTGCCCCACCTCCTCCTCCACCTGTTCCTGGGGCTCTGCCACCCCCTCCACCTCCACCTCCTCCACCAGGCTGTGCCTTCATACCTGGGATGCCTCCACCCCCTCCTCCTCCTCTGGGACTGGGCATGCTGATATCCTCCTCAATCCAACACACGCTGCCTTTTGGCCTAAAACCCAAGAAGGAATTCAAACCTGAGACTTCCATGAAGCGCCTCAATTGGTCCAAGGTAAAATTTACCGTAGCATAAACAACTTTTTTTTTTTTTTTTAAGTCTTTAACTTCACTCAAACCCTTGTTTTGGTGCTCAAACAGCAACAGCAGACTTAAAAGACAGATGTTTGCAAAGTAACCGAAGAAAACTTCTGTTTGCTGCCAAGCGTCATTAAAGGAAATGTTCTTCCACTGTAAAGGATCACACTTTCCTTTGCGACTTCCTGCTCTTGTTTCTCGACAGATGTTGCGGTATGATGTCTTTTGAGCTGTGTTAGTTTATAACATTACGATTAATATTTAATCTCTGTCCGTTTTGCCACCGTCATACAGATGTTTTTAAAGAATCCGCCATATGCTTCATCTCATCCGAAACCTGTTTGTAATTAGCCATTAGGCGGACACAAAGAGGCTTTTTTAAACAGCTGCTTGTGAAACAGACGCCATACAATATTCATGGCTCCTGACCCAAGACTTTTATCACTCATTAACAAGAGCTTTGCAGCTTAGGAAGCCAAAGACGAGGCAGCTGGTGCATCATGGGAAACATGCCACCTCCGTGCCCATCAGAGGGGCTGAACGTAGCAGCGCATGTTCGCTTAATCACACTCGCGGTTGGAAATGTAGGTTAATCACTTCCACTGAGAGGCTACTCTTCAGGCTCATGTTTAGTCCGTTCCTGATTGTTTGATTTCTTTGAACACTTCCTCATGGAGCAGATTTGAAGTGCTGTTATTGGCTCAGGTATTTGGCAGGAGTGTGAGGTCTGTTCATTAGTGCAGCCAGTCTCATTGATTACCCTTTCAGTCTTTATCTTAACAAGAAGACTCCTTTAAACTGATCATCCCGCAATGCTGTTCTCCCCTCAATGTTTCTATGGCTTCCTTTCACACCTCCAGATTAGATCTTTGAATGCCACTGAAGACACAGTTTGTAGTCCTAACTTCGTCTTCAACATCACCAAATGTCTTTCTTTCGTTCGTTCGGCATGTGTTTGTGTGGCCCGTGTGTGGTGATGGCTGACTGGAGATTTCGGCCCTGTATTTTTATGTACTGAGACGTCTGAGAATGAGCCTCTCCAGGGCTGCATTCAGCTGTCACACACACTGACATGTAGTAGAACAAAATAAAGACCTGCGATAGAACACAATATGAATATTTGAATAGGTTTCCTCTTTACTTTTTCATAAACCCACCTCACTGTTTAGATGCCTCACGTTTCCTAGCAACTCCAGCAACCTGACCTCCCGTGATATGTCAGGATGTGATTTTTTTTTTCTCCCCCCTTTGCTTTCTGTTTCTGTGTAGATCGCACCCCAGGAGATGTCCGAGAGCTGTTTTTGGGTCATCGCCAAAGAGGATCGTTATGAGAATGAGGACCTGCTTACCAGGCTGGCCGTTACCTTCAGCACACAGCGAGCCGGTCAGTCCATTTTACGGTTCTTTGTAGTTCTGCAAAAATAACCTGATGCTCTGCATAAATCCTCTACTGTGTTAGCATAATGAAGCATTTAAACACTGCCTTGCCACAGTTGGCATGTTTCCATCCAAAGTTGCAAATTTAACTTATGGACAAAATTTGAATATTGCTTAAAACATTTGGGAATAAAGTACGTTCAAGAGATAAATATCCGTAGTAAAAATGGAAAGCTGCAATCGGGAAGCTACTTGTCGTGGCTTGTCGTGGAAATTCTCAATCCGTTTATCTGACTTCACCACGGATAATTCAAAACAACTCCCAGTTGTTAATATAAAACTACAGTATCTCGAGGTAATTCCCTTCTCGAATACATCTAACACAATTTCAATACTACGAGGTAATTCCCATCCCGAAGTGAGAAGCTACTATCACTAGCGTTAACTCTAACACACATAAGCACACAGGTCTTTAGCATCTATACACTCTCACCGTCCTTCTCAGGTGTACGCTGGTCTCTGCAGGATCCTTAATACTAACGTATTACAGCCTCACCCCAAGAACGGCTCTATAGCTCTATATCTTCCAACACAATCACTGTCTCTGCTGTGATCTCTTGAGCGCAGAATCTTTAGTACTTCTATTCCTTAGCTGCGCAGCATATATACCTGACACCACTCCCAAGTTGCTCTTTGCTGAAATGAAGTTTTTCTCATGGCCGGGAGATCACTGGTCACAACAACCAAATGAGTCTCTTGAACAGAAAGATGCATGTACATTTATGTTTCTTACAGGTGATTGAAAATCAATGTCACTCAAGCCTTCTTCACTGTGATTGGTTCTGGTGATTGGTTTATAATGATCTAAGGTAATCATAAGACTGTTCTCTGTGTGTTTGGCACGTTTTTTGGCTAAGTCTACATGGTCTTTGACCTGAACATCCTTTGTCTGCGTTTTTACGTAGTTTCATGTTAAATAACCCTTTTACCACTTCTGAGGCCATAATATAAAATATTTCTATCACAGGCTCTTTAATTTACTTAATAATTGAGGCAATACATGTTGTAATGCTATCTTGTGTTCGGATGCAGATGCCTCGTGTTTGGGAACACAATAGTGTTCTTGGAGGTAATTATACCCAATCATATTGATTCCAGACTTTGGGTCAGGCATTTCAGAATGACCAAACCAACATTTGAGAAGCTGTGTAATAAAATTGGTCCGCTGGTTAGTCCAATTATTCAATCACGTCTTCTGTTGAGGCAAAGTCAAATTAGATTTTTTTGTTGCACATTTCTTTTGTTTGTTTTGTATTTAATGTTTTATTTGGTAAATGCGTTTCCATTGTAGTGTATTTGCATTGTATTTTGTCGTCTTATTTGTTACAAAAAAATATCCACCTCAATAGGTTTGTTTTATGCACATTGTTAGAAATTATGCTCATCTTGGAATTTCCATCCGGCATTTTTTATACAGTATCCCAAAATTAACATAAAAATTGTGAAGAAATAGCTAGTGAAATAATGATATTAGGAAACATCACTTTTTTCTCCATTCTGTTTTGTCCTTTTTGGTGCTATTGAGGGAATGGAAGTATTCAGACTTATAATGAACATTTGGGAAAGTTTTTTCTTTTGCCCAAGAATCAGCTTTCAAACTGTTCTACCTTCATCAGTCAGACTTGTAACCTTCCTTGACTGAGCTATGTGGGCTTTAGACACAGACTCCCAAGCTCATGTCAGAAACGATTTTATTTTTGATATTCCCTCCAACACTTCGACAGGAGGTTGCCTGCTGCTGTTTCGATTGAGTTTCTGTACCGCTACCCACACACAGACACTAAATAAACCGAAGGGAGTTAGACACACCAGAAATTAGTTTTGTACCCAGAACAAGGTTTTAGATATAGTCATTTAAACACTTTTATAGCTCAAGATAATTAAGATCTCTCTCTCTCTCTTTCTCTTGTTCCCCCCTTCTGATGATTTATTCACATTAAGCTTGTTTTGAATTCCTCTGGCATGTTGCTTTACTTGATTTTCTTTTCAATTATTCATATCAGCATTGTCTACCTGTCACTACCCAGCTCTATATGCTGATATCTTTTTCTCTCTCTTCCATCCTTCTCAGTACCCACAGGGACGATGTTATGCGGCCGAACCTTGAATTATGCACACAGTTTAAGACGTCTACCTTCAATAGGGCAAATGGTGAAAGCGTGTTTTACAAGGTTGTCAGATTATTTAAATTATAATGTGTGTGAGGCAGATATTTTGCACGCCGGCGAATCAGACTTTAATTATGCGAACATGTATCATCCGCAACTCCGCCAGGTAAACAAAGTTCATCTTCCTCACTGTGATTTCTTCCTCACTTTCTTCAAAGCTATTTTATCCGTCCATTTTACTTTATTGTGAACATAAGTGGAAAACTTTTTAATGAGTTTGCTTCAAACCCACTACTGGATGCTTTAGAGTGTTTTTTGTTGTAAGAGAAAGCTTTGAACTAAGCATGATTCGTTTTATTCCGGGTAATGTCATTCCAGATCTCTTCAACTGAGACGACCAGAACAATGTGTCAAAGAGAATCTACACGTACATAGTAAATACTATAAATTCACTGTGACTTTTCAGTACGACTATTGGTTATTGCACATTTAGCTAACTAACAGCTAACTAGTCGTTTTTTTTTTAAGTACAAAAATTGTATTTTTAATTTCTATGTCTGAAATTACTCCAATGGTGGGTATAAAAAAAAAAAAAAAATTTTTTTTTTAAAGATAATATTTTTTATGATTTTAGCGCAGTAACAATAGAAGTATAAGCAAGTCTTTATACATGCCAAATATAAATCTACTTATATTTTAGGATGGTGCTCCCTTATAGCCAGACATTTCAGGGTCTTTGACATCAAAATGCATAACCCCTTCTTTTGTAAACACTGATAAATGTAAGTGTCATTGGTACTAATTGGTTAATAGCCCACCGATGGGCTTCATGTGTGTTAATTGCAATATGCAAGGCCTGTGTCTGCTTTGCACAAGATTGAACCGCTTTGCTTTTGCTAACCGCTCTGTCTAGGTTAGAGTATTTAGATGGGCATTATAGACCGGCTCTGTCTGTTAACCTGAAGCAGGATTTGGTGCTGTCAGTCATGCGCTCTCCAATCTTTGAGAATTGAAGACAACCTGTCAGATTCTACTTCGGTTTACTTCAGGCCGGAGAACGCCGTGTACCCAGACGTGATTACAGAACTCATGACAGTCGAAATCCAGACTTCCTCTCAAAGAACCAAGCGCTCAGCATCTGCGGTCACCCAGGGGCCCATCAGAGTTCTTTCACATCTCACTCGCAGATGGACTCCTCTTCTCTGTCTCCTTTCAGTCCTCATCAAGTGTATTTGGGAGCTGAACCGAGTGCTTTTGTATCAGTTTTATTTATTCATTGCATTTCTTTAAGGAGCAGAAGCTAACGTTTTGAATCCTCACGTCAGGAAGGCATCCATAAAGGCGGCTCACGACTCCCCTGCTCGCTGCTCTTCATCTAGTCTCTCAAGCTCTCTTAATTTCCCTTAAGTGCACCAACATCTGGAGCCCAATTAAACATTAACCAGAAGAATCAAGACTTCTACTCGCTAAAATATTTATTTTCCCCGCTGCTGTTAGTTGTTCTCCGCTGTTATTGTGCTCGCCATTGTTCGTCCCTGAAATGACTGCACTGATTGAACAGACGTTTGATTTTACAGCCTGAAATCTGTTAAAGTCCTGTTATTTCGCCACATCCTCTTCCCGTCAAAGTGGCACATGCAGGAAACAATCACCAGAAAGCTTATTAGGGCAAGCTTGCCTTGCCTCTGACTTTCATCAACCCTCTATCACAATGATTCAGGCCTTTGTTGGACCATTGAGTGATTGCTGGAATAGAGCCCACACACAAAAAACATGCCCTGCAATCTGCCACCCTGATACTACCGTATGCAGTTTCACACAACTTGCTAAAATTATCCGTCAGTCAGAAAGCTCCTCGTCTTCCTCATTGGCATTGGCAGTTTGAGTACACGGTGTCCAAGGAACCTGAGTAGAGGAGTGCAGGAAGGGTCTAAATGAGAAAAGGATTTTGGTTGCGGTTATATTTGGTCATTACTACGCTGTTTTAATAATTACTATTGCTCTTTAAATGAGTCATATCTTACATTTTTCTTTTTTCCCCTGAGGTTTCAAACGTGTGATAATTAGTGACTGGACACACTATCTAGTCCACCATCCACAATTTGATCCATCCATTTATTGAGTTTGGCTAGGACCTGGGAATGATTCCATTGGCTGAAATAACTAATAATTGTGAACTTCTATTTAATATCCAAAAATTGCGTTATGATGCAATTTAAATGACCATTAATATATTTAAATTGTTAAATATAATAGTATACTTTTTTAGCAAGATGCATAAAATTGATCTAAATTTACTATGTAAAAAAAAAAACTTTCTTGATTTCTAAAGGAGCATGTGACACTGAAGACTGGAGTAAGGGCTGCTGGAAATTCATAATATAAAATATATTCAAATAGAAAACAGTTTTATTAAATTGTACTAATATTTCACAATATTACTGTATTGATGAAATGAGAATCAGGTATTGGAAACCGCTTTTAGTGAACTCAAATTGACAGATGAACCCAATTGTTCATGACACTGGCAAGTTTTAGAAAATGTAATCTTTTGAAATATAAGCGTTTACCATACATATTGTAACCTTCAGTACAGTTCAAAAAGACAATCTATTGAAACTAACCTAGAAAAAAAAGCTTATTCCGAAAACCTTTTTTTTTAAAACTCATATAGGTATGTACTGCCCATATTTATATAATAACAAGGTATAAATTCAGCTTGTCAGTGTTCAAAAATATCGCAGTCACAGTGACTTGGGGAGTAGAATAGATCCTATTATTCCTGAATACCACAAAAAGAACTAATGATACAATTTGAGAGTCTGCAATACAAAGGAAAAAATGAAAATGTATTATACGATCCTCTAATTACTAGTCTTTTATTGGCTGAACCTCCCATTGGTTAATTCGTATGAAATGGACACAGTCGCACTCTGAGCTTTTCAGGATTGTAAAATATTATATTTTAGTATTGCATTATACCATACCGCTGTGTCATACAATAGAAAAGAACATTGATCCCACACAAAAAAAAAAAAACATTTGATGTGAAAATATATAAATAAATGCAAGCTCCAGCACTATTATTTACAACGTTGAAAATACTGTTATTCAAAAAGACAAACAATCATTGTTGTGAACCATTTCATTATAAATTTGACACTTTTCTCGATTTATTTATTCCGTCTGTTTTTGTTTCTGTTCTCTCTTTTTCCTGAAATAATAGCAAGGGAGTACAAGCGTTTTTAACAGTGTGGTCTGTGCTGCTTTAATGGCTGGTTATTTTGTTCAAGATTTGTTCAAGAGTTCCGAGGCGAGCGTGTGCCTCTTGTCAGATGACTGTCGCTGCCCCATTGACTTGAATGAGCGAGGGAGCAGGTGTGAGCGTGTTCGGTATGTGTGACTTTGTATGTATGTCATCTGTCACGCCTGCTTTGTGTTTGTGAGAGTGTGAGCACAGGTGTTGTAGCCTCTGTGAGTTGATAACATCTGCAGGGGCCAAATCTCTTCTCCGCCCGGCCCTCCAGATGTGGCCCGTCCCGTGAGAGCAGGTGCCGAGGCGGTGTTGCCGAGCCGAACGGCTGGTGGGACGTCCCAGGGGACTGCTTCTCCGGTGGTACTGTTGTCCTAATAACAACCTACGAAAACTGTCAGACTGTAACCTGAAGCAAAACCCCACCTGGAAGTGACGTTCAGTGTTGTGTAATATGACCCTTGGTTCACAAGTTGCGAATTACTGACGGATGAACTAGTACGATCTAGCTTGTGAGTTTGTATTATCGGTCCAGAAGCTTCTCCAGTTCATTGAGTTTAGTGAGACTAATATATTCCTTTACGACATGATCTTAAATGTGATTTCTTGTAGAAATTAAGCTTTTTATTCAGCTCATATTTTTGTCTTTCCCTCTCTGAGGAGTTGTGTTCGATGTCTGTGATTGTGTATCTGTCTCATCAAGGCCTTATTTTGTCATTTTAGATAGTTAGTCACTTATAAATATTGCCTCTTTTTTTTCTGTAAGGATGATAGAGATTATTTACAATGAGTACATTTACAATGAGCACAAACCTGCATCTCTGTAATTTGCTAGCAACTCTCCTGAAGAAAAGAGAAAGATGTTTCAGTTAGCGTTTTGTGGAGTGGTGTAACTGCATCAACAACCAGCAATTTGATTATTTTTACCCAACACATATTTAATATGGTTGTCACTACTTGGACAACCAAACTCCATACAGAATAGAATTAAGTAGTCTGAAGAGAAGCCAAAGCCATATTTAGCTGCAGTGTGTATGTGGCCGTAGGTAGGTAGTTACACACCGTAAACAGAACAGTAACAGAAAAATACCTTGATTTTATCTTCCTGGTCCAGATACAGATGAAGCCTATCTGAAGTAATTTATTTCTTTAACCAGACATGTATCCCTAAACTTGTGCTTTTGGGTTATCCTCCTCTCTCTAATGTGTCTTAGAATCCGTCCCTGCCATGTCATTTCCTGTTCAGATATAAAGCTCAGCATGGCAAAGCTGCCATTCATGCCAAACGCTTCACACTTTTGCATTCTTCCCCCGTCTGCAGAAAGCATTACTGTGTGAGAGCGAGATAAACACGGAGTTAGCACACAAACACACACCTCTGCTTGCACTACTCACACCCTGGATTCTCAACAATCCCTAAAACCAGGCCGTAATAAATGATCATAACTGGGTGGTGAGGGGGAACAAAAAGCTCAAAGCTTGTGCTGAGTTTGCATGACTTTTACTGAGCTCAGGTTCCCCCGGAGATGGCCCTCGCACGACCGTCCTGATAGAGATTATGGGATGTGGAGGAAGAATTGAGGATAAGGAGGAGAGAACCTGCCGATTTGCATGCTAAGTCATGCACATCTATATTGAAAAGATTTTTGTGGGCACATTTTCATAGAAAAGGAATATGGTTGTATGACGTCAGCTTTTCTGCCCAATTTCAGAAAGCACACACACACACTGTGTTCACAGATTGAAAACCACTGCTGAGCGTCATGTAGTGATCATATAGTGCTCATGTAACTGACTAAATTCCAGAAAGAAAGTAAAGGTCTAAATGAGCAGAAGCTTTCTGATGTCTTAGTCTGTGCAGGTGTGGTTGATGTTGTTCAGCACAGAGCTTGGTTTCCTAGATCAGAGAGATGACGCATGTCTGTCTCTTTCATCATCCCTCTATTCTTATCGTATTTCAGCATCTTTTTTCCATCTGTATTGAGCTATATTGCGGTTCTTTTCTGTGAAGCCTTTCACTATTGGAGCGAATTCTTTCTCTCTCTTTCTCCCCCTCCCTCCCCAGACAAACTATTATTTGAGGGGGCAGAAGTTTTATGAAAGCTACAGATTGACCATGATGTTAATCTTTAAAAAAAAAAAAGTAATTATATGTAATTATGTTTATACGTTATACATTTTTTTTTTAATCGTTGTGAAAAAGCTTGCTCGCTATCGCTGTTTTGCTAGTTGTTAATTTGCCTCTTTCTTCTTTGATTTACTGCAAAACATTAGTTGTTTCTTGTATTTGCCTTTACAATTACGCATATAATAATTAAAGCTTAAAAGCAGAGCTCACACTTTTTCTTCTTCTTACTCTTAGTTATGAATGTCTCTGCACACCTTTCACTCATCACCCATGTTGTTGATCATTTGCATTAATCCTCCACATCTCTCTCTCTCTCTCTCCTCTTCCTTCCTCCTTTCTTTCTGAGACCTGCTGGCTGAGGGTTCAGTGCTAATGCAGTCTGAAGAGGCATATGATTGAACATTGCCTTTATATGGACACACTCACACACCTGCGTTTCTGAAAGCCTGTAATTACAGGCTTTTGGCCCACAAAACTGATAGAAGACACTTACAGACTAAGAAGCATCTTTTAAGACGAAAGAAAGCTAAATGTCACGTATTCATTTATATTCATTGAATTGTTGCTGTATACTACACATATGTGTGAAAACTCCTTGTTAACATGCACATGGGCACCTGTCATTAGTAATGTAATTTAGTGTTTATTTTGCTGCTGTATGTAGTGATAATTGCTTAGATCTCAAACTACTGAGTGACATTAAATAACTCCACGAGTGTATGTGTGTGCAATCTGCATGTAATAAAATACAACGTAATTGCTTTGGCTCTGTGTGTGAGCTGTCCCATCATTTAATAGTTAGTGATGACTGCACTCAAAAAGTCAATTGCAGATCACAGTTCACTCATACACCTGCTCCAACCTCCCAGACCATCCAACACCTGCCCCAAACCCCTTCATCACAGATTAACCAGCACCATCTTAAATTCATGAGAGATAATCATGACTATAGTGCAGAGTGAGAGAGTGCAAAATAGCATGATTAAAGTTTTTGATTTCCTCGTGAATTAATTCATTAATGTCACCATTGTTTGTAGAACCATAATACTGTTTGTCTTAAAGTTTAAATCTCTCGCTCTTGGAGCTGTTAACTAAAATTAAAAGCCAGAAGCAGAAAGTGCATTATTTATTTTACTTTGGTAACAGACGTTTTCTGCACTTTGTAGAGACACCAGTTTCACACACAGAATAAGAGAAAAGCAGATTGTAGTGCAGAAATGCAGTTTTTACAAGCCGCTCTTGTGTCTGTTTTTCTAGTGGACAATGATCTGTAGCCCCTGCCAGAGGGAAGACGTTCAAAAAGGTTGTGGCAGGGTCCGAGATAATTTTTTTGCTCCTTCTAGAGGTGTATAAGTCCTGGATGGGAGGGCAAAAGTGCATCAGTAATCCTTTTAGCAGTCCTTACTGTCCATGTAGCCTTTTATCCAGTTTGGTAGCTGTCCTGTGCAGCTCTATAACTGTCTGCAAAGTAGAATTAAATCAGCAGATCTTATGGCAGGTTAAACTTCTGGTAAAGGAAGTACCACACAACTCACAGCTTCACCACTGCTCTTGCCATATCAACTCTCATATTGTCCTACGACTGCACATGCATGATCGTCTCATCTGGCTGAATTAGTGAGGTGCGCCTGCTTTTGTTTCATGCGGAGGCAACTGGCAGGTCCATGACTAGTACTGTGTTTGAGAGAGGAGCGTTTGATGAGGGTCTGTAATGATGGACTTAAGTGCAGTGCGTGGGCAGATGAATGTGGATGGATAAAGGGCGACATTAGTTCGCATTGAGTAGTTTTTGTTATATTAAAGAGACTGAGAAAGAAAGAAAAAATGTAATGAGGCTTTAGCACTGATATGGCTGACTGACCTCAGCCTATATAAGGTTTGAATCTTTCTAACACTCCGTCATAGCACTGTTAGCTGTGTGTTGAAGTGCTGCTACTACTGTATTGTTTAAGCACTTGTCTTCTAGTTCACAGTTCTTTTGTGCACAGTGAGTGTAGTAGATAGTCTGTCTCTTTTACCCAATAAATGTGTAGTTTTCTTCAATAAACCTGTGAATTGAAATGCCATCAAATGGCCCCACTGCAATGCATATGTCATGCTTTGAATTTGAATACATGCAAATAACTGGATGCTTACCACTTGACAGTCTTTTGTTAAAATCCATAATGGTGATGTTTTAGAGATACAATCTGTAATATGATAGATTTTTGTGTGAACTCCTGCAAACATTTATAGGTAAAATTATGAAACGGATGAAAATGTGTATGTAGTAGGGGTGTAACGATACTCATGTCACGATTCGGTACAAATCATAATACTGAAATCATGATACATTGCTATTGCAATATTTTAAGCCTAAATAGTTTTATTATTATTTATTTATTTATTTTGTATTATTATTATTATTATTATTATTATTATTATTATTATTATTATTATTATTATTATTATTATTATTATTATTATTATTATTATTATTATTATTATCAGGACCCACAAAGTAATGTCTAGAGTCATACAATTATTTTTAGTCATCAATTATGTTTTTGTCCTGTTGTTTAATGTTCAGGGCTATTTTAAGCAGGCTACACTAAACACTGAATATAGGCTAAACCAGCCTGCAATGCCAACAAGAATTAGAAGGAAATAAATGCATATTGGGTGGTGTAACATTATCCTTTGGGAATAAAACTGATTACTGCTATCTCAGTGGCTGAAAGGTGTTGCCTAGTAACATAGAACATAAAAAACAATAAATGACAGCGTGAAAATAAAGGCATTATATAGGTAAATTAGCTGGCACTTATAGGTATAAATGCCCCATTTTTAATCTGGTTTTATCCAAACAATTTTTAACAACAGGGGATTGTAAATAACAAAATTTTAGTAAAAGTCAATGACTGGGAGGCTTGGATATTTTATTGATATATTTAATTATACAATTGAAAAACAGCCATGGGTAAATTTTACCACATGGCGGTTCTAGTGTTAATGTAGTAATGTCACTGAAACTTGACAAACTTTAATTTTTTACTAATGTAGTACACTTGCGCATTCAATGCAGGCATTTGTTGGATCTCTTACACAGGTAATCCACGCATGCACAGACTCTCCCGTGCTTGCTGTGTCCTGCGTCTCCCATTTTTAATGCACTATACATATAAGAATAAACCATCTCGAACGCTTTGAATAATCATACTACTAAAACTAAATGTGATTTAAATGATGTTTGCGCTTTCACTTTGAGGAGTGCAGTTCCGGCAGTGCAGCTGCGCTTCATATGATCAATGCAATCAATCACAGTTCTAATCGCAAGAAAGCGTGTCAAAATGACTATTCCTAAGCTGTAAATGATTAGTTCATCCAAAAATGTAAATTCTGCATTTACTCAGTCTCATGTTGTTTGCGCGTCACACAAGCATTTGAAAGTCCTTGTTTACTCCAGTATATGCGCATTGTAGTAATATTCATCATATAAAGCCATCGCATCTCTTCAGAAGATTTGGAATAGACCACTCGATTGATTTTTATGATGCCTTTGACAATTTTTGGATCTTCTAAGTTTTTAGAGGAATTGACTTTAAATGGAGGGACAGAAATCCATCAGGTTTCATAAAAAGATATCTTCATTAGTGTTTGGAAGTTGAACAAATATCTTATAAGTTTGAAACGACATAAGGGTGAGTACTGATGTCTGTGTGTACTGATCAGTAAACCATTCTGGGTTTCCTGTCATGGAATTAGAGATATTGATGTACTATGAACCCATGTTGTGACTTTTAGAAGTTTAGAAAATGTCTTCCTCAGTTTAAAATAATCTTCCTCAGCAGAAAATATTTTTGTAAGACAGATGATTTGAGCACATTAGGTTTCATATTCACTCATAACCAGAATGAAATTGGGATACTATTGTTTCCTGACACCAAAATGACTAATGATAAGAGGGAAAATTGCAGAATAAAAAAAAAAAAAAATACTCATTATAAGTGAATCTCGAAGTAAAAAAAAATATTAAGAGTGTGTTAACTTACAACCTTTGCTTTCTCTTGCATAGTGTTGAAGTATTTGTCAGATTTGGAGTTTCCAGCTAATGATACAAAAGGAAAATCAGTTCATAATCTTATTTTTGGGAGCTTTGAAAGAGCTGTTCTCTTAATAGCTGAGTTGATGAAATATTAAACATGTTAAAACATTATTTAAAAGTTAATCTTGGGTCATGACGCTGCTGCTGTCCAAATGCTGCGGCTTTAATATTTCATAGTTCTCTGTGGAGGAGGAATATGAGATCTCTCCACATCTTTAACCTCGCTTTTATTTGTCTCTATCATTTTATTTTTGTCAATACAATCTTCCATTTATCCAAAGACCAGGCTGAGTACATGGCATATATTTTTCAAACATGTATTGTGATGAATAAACAAACAGTAGACATACAAAGCTCCCTTGTTTCTATCATTTTAGTTTAGCATAGGGGTGTACCACGTATTTGTACCGAACTGTTTCGGTACAGGGCTTTCGGTTCGGTGCACCCGTGTACCTTTAACAGTTAACAGTCGGCTTGTTTTAAGCGCAGAACACGTTTCAATCCGAGTTCCCACACGACCATATTAAGTATTCAGTCCATTTTATCACAAAATTCCAACGATAAATGCCGTTTTGACGCTCTTTAATGTGACGTGACTGATCACTGTATAGGCGTGTCGGTTCAAGTGGTGGCGCGGCGCGTGAGTGAACGTGATCATCTCTTCCTAAAGAATAAACATGAATTAATATCTTAAGGTATGTTGAGGATACATTACAACTAACTGAAACGTATCATGTCGTGTAATCGCTCAATCAGTGTTTCAACGTGGAAAGACATCAATAAAACGGCGTGTAAAGAATGTCACGTAGCATTACATTTACCTCAGGCAGTCATTCAGTGTCCACAGCTGGTCAGTTCACTATATGAACTCTTTCACTAAATATATGCACTATATTAGCCTATATTAATTCTACTTAAACTGCTACTGATGTCTGGATTGTTTAATGTGTGTTTTACATCTGTCATGAAAATGACCTCCACTGTGTATAAATGATTATATTTCAACAACGAATTGGAGAAAAAACATAATTTTATAATTCGATTTAGAAGTTAATGCAAAAAACTGCCTTATGTGAAGTTTACATGTTTGCATACAATGTGTTATTTGAGTGTTGATTTATTATATCTAAAATAAATAGCAACTGAATTTATGCTAATAGTTTGGGCTCTGTTGTTAACCTTTAATATTATAGTAATTTGCAAGTAAGGGCACCCTATATAGTTTACAGCATTATCTTTAAGAAACTTTTAGTTATAATTCAATTAATTTAAGGACAGACACAATTTTTTCAGTAAACCACTGTTTAATAAAAATAAATAAAAAGTGATTTTGTAAAGCTGCTGTACTGAACCGTGACTTCAAAACCGAAGTACGTACCGAACCGTCAGTTTTGTGTACCGTTACACCCCTAGTTTAGCAGGATCTTTAAGAGTACTGTTACTTACATCCATTTTTTGGCCACCATGGATCAATTTAGTCATCCCAGATGCTTTGTCTCAGTTTCTAATTCTGTCTCTCAGTGATTTAATTATTGCATTGTTGGAATGAGAAATGTACATTTCTACTGCCAAAACAAAAGCGGATGAGACGGTAGTCATAGTTATAATGATGAACAACTTTTTTTACTTTTTCTGAATTAAGTGCGAGTGGTGCTTTCACATGCAAAACTCACCATCATATGTGTTGTGGGTGGTGGCAGACAATGTTTTCTAGCATTCGAAAAGAACTCAACGAAGCACAATGAAATATATATATATATATATATATATATATATATATATATATATATATATACATATATATATATATATACATATACATATACATATACATATACATATACATATACATATACATATACATATATATATATATATATATATATATATATATATATATATATATATATATATATATATATACATACATACAGGGTTCCCACGCTTCTTGAAAGTCCTTGAATTTCAGACACATGGATTAAAGGCCTGGAAAGTACTTGAAAACAAACATAGGTCCTTGAAAGTGCTTGAATTAAATGTGAACTACATTTTGTTAGAGGAGCATGGTGCTATTACAAAAATTGGCCTTTATGCGCTGCCAAAGACAGAAAAAACTGGGAAAAACCTGAAAAAATGGATTGTGATCACGTGCAGTCAGCTCTTCATAATGAGCACATAACGTGGAGCTTTTTAACTAGCTTAGTGCCAGGGAAGTGCAAATTCGGTGATGCTTGGCTCTGTGATGATCTACATAAAAATTGGTTTATCAAAGTTCCAACGTATAGCGCTTAATAAAGTGGTGTTTATCAGCGCAGCGTTCCTTTGTTTACAGAGGTTACTGGGGAAACCAATATATTTCTGCTGTTCCATAAGCGCCATCTACTGTCAAAGAGTGAAATTGCATTTTCAGCGCACCAGTTGGTTTGTTCAGACTAATGCATATTAACCCATATTTTTAAACAGCTTACACAGAGTTGTAAATGTTAACGGGTGGATCGATGAGAAGTTAATGTGCTTTTATAACATATCTAGAATATTAAGTTGTATTAATATATTAATATAGATATAAAGTTGTATTAGTATTAATATAAAGTAAGTCATTTTTACTAGGGGTGCACCGATCCGACTTTTTCAGTCCCGATACCGATACCGATGCCTGGGCTTTGTGTATCTGTCGATACCCGATACCGATCCGATATATTGTTGAATTAATAATAAACTGTATATCTTCCACCTTATACCTTCCTTGAAGAGACTAAAGGCACCAGACTTTACTAACTAAACATAACTAAGACAAAATAACAGATGTATGTAAGGTGTTGAATTCTTATTTATTTAAAAAACAATTGTGCATTCAAATCTAAAATAGAATGTAATCTAACTTCTTTAAATAAATAAAATGTAGCAGTGGAAACAAAAAACAGTGTAGGCCTATTGGTCAAACATACAATAGTAATCTGACAGTTACCAAACATTTTTTACACTACAGATAATTGTTTTGGTATATAATCATATCAATATTAAAAAGTAGCATTACAAATTAACAAATAGTCTAATTTTCTGCCATATGCAATTTATTAAAAATTTTCAGCTAGCTAATAACAACTTTGTTCTGGTTTCACCTCACTCCAGATTAAATGATTGTAGGCTAGGCCTTTTTATTTTACTACACATTGTCAACAGAAATAAGATGAAATACTGTTGATAATTAAAAATAATTCTTACTACCCACTCTTGCTAAATTGGGTAAGCACACTTGTGTTCTCATTTCAGTTGCGTTCTGAGTAAATTAATAAACTGAGTTCATGAGTTCAGTGTTGGACGGATCAGTTGTTCTGGCCAGTCGTTAAAATGATTCGGTTCAAAGGAGTCATTAGGTCACGAATCGGACATTAGCAGACGCGTTGTGTGCGAATCCCGTCTGTTAGAACATCGCGAAAGATGTCAACACACAGAAAACACTTCATAACTGGATATAATTTGTCTCCCGCTTATTGAAAGTATGCTTTATGTCAGCTGGTCAGAGAAGAGTCAATGTTTTTTGAGCGCAATTCACACCCAGTGATAATTCAAGGACAAAATTGTCCGAATGTGTCACGTGCAACATGGTTTCGGTCTTCCGAGCTTTTGATTTGGATTAATATGTGAAATATGAGAGCGAACACTGATTATTTTGAAGACCCAGAGAGCGCGCGCGGGGGAGGAGCTCTCAGATCGGTCTCTCTGTCACTCAGTCACGAGCGCAGCATCTGTTCTACATCACTCGTAAATCACAATAACTCATCAAATTAGGCTTTGGCCGTCAAAAAAATGTCAATGCAGGAAAGACCCTGACTTTGCAGTAATACCCTCGAAACAGCGACGAACTAGTTGGCGTGGCAAGCGTGAAATATCTCCTCCACACAGCCGACTCTCTGGCTCGCTCCCTTCTAGCAAGCGACACACGTGAAGCTGACGAATGACGTAGGTTCTGCTGCGACGGAAAAAAACACCTGGATCGGCTTGTGGATCTGTTAATTTTTCCGATCCCCGATCCAGCTATTTTGTCAGTATCGCGGCCGATATCCGATCCTAATATCGGATCGGTGCACCCCTAATTTTTACAGTCATTTTATGGTTTAGGATGTTTCCACAAACACTGATATCACCCTGTGCAGGTCTTAAAAGCCTTAAAATACATTTTTAAAAAGATACCATGTACAGGTGATTAATAAATAATTTTGCATATTTTTAATGCCTAACAAATAACTTTTCCATATCTTTTCATTTAATTGGAAAATTCATGTATACAATATTATCTCTCTATTTTGATGTTTTAATGAAGTAATGATTTATAAAAAAAGAAATCCAGTGTGAAATAAATGTTAAAAGCAGGAATTGTTAAATGTTAAACTGCAGCTCTCTTTAAAACTCGCTCCCTCTCTTGTACACTCCACCAGCCTTTCTCCTCATTAGATTTTTTAAAAAGTCGCATGCCCCTAAAATTGTATTTAGTTGTCAGTATATGCCTTAGCGTTACTGCAGTAATGATAGACACAGGTACAGTAGGTATTTGATATACTGTGCAGATTGGCAGTAACACACCCACCTTTAACGTATTTATTATGCATGATTTAAAATAAAAGGTGCTTTAAGAAGTCCTTGAAAGTCCTTGAATCTGGTGTGCATGAAAGAGTGGGAACCCTGTATTATTATATAAATTGTTAACTTGACATGGCATGCATAAAAACACAATGCTTTAGGTGGGACGTTCTGATAACTGTCTGAGTGTATATGGCTGTTGCTGGGCTTTTATGAGAATGCTTTCAAAGACGCAACTTCTCTAAGAGGATGATTTTATCAAAATGTGTGCATCTAGCATCATAAGATGTTAGCCGTATAAGATGCAGTGACTGCAGGAGATGGGAGGGACAGAGGGCACAGACTAATAAATGGGAGGGATAATTGTAGCCTGTACAGTAAATCAATACAACTCCTCACACCCAGGACTGTATGTAGCCTCAGGAAAGGCTGTTGATTTCCAATTTCCATGCTCATTAAAATGAAATGCGCCCTTTCCACTCTGTTAATTATGACGCTCTGCCAAGTTACTGTTGCAAACCCATACGCACACTCGTGCACACTCATCTAGACCTCAGATAACATTAGAATTCGCCTCAGCATGTGTCATCTTGTATATAAAAGATAAATATGAATATATAATTTCAGCTTTTTTTAGGTAATTTTTCTATCTTTCATTTGCTGTAATTTCATGCTCGTTACTTCTGATAGACATGGGAGCTGTACATTCAAAGCGAGTAGAAGGCAATATTTTTTTTTTGTATTTAACTGGATGAAAACGCATTGAAAACTCATTTTAAGCCTTTTTAATATCTGTCTGTAATCTAAAAGTCTTTTTGGGCATCCTATGATGCAGTTTAGAGAAGAGAATCTGAGCTCCAAATTCACATTTCTCCAAATGCACATTTCTTCTCTCTGTCCTCTCTGTCTTTCTCTGTGTCCATTCTGGTCTAGCAATCGTTCCTGGCTGGAGGCTCAGCTCATGTGCTTGGGAGAGATCAGAATGAAGGATTTGTGGTGGCTTGTCTCTCCCAAATCTACCAAAGACCAAAACATAAGTACTCCTAACACTTACAGAATCTCATTTATCTTTTCAAGTGCCTTAATTTGGGTATAAAACTCTGGCTTACCATGGTCAACTTAAAAATCAAATTTGATGCTTTGTATTGAACAATTGGTTTTTCATATGAAAACTCACCTAGGCCACATGAACAGGCTATTTAGTATTATGTTTTAGGATACTTTCATATGTCATAGTACGTTCTACAATCCTTTCAATAACAAAATATTGATTAAATTGAAGCATTACCATGGAGATAGATCAAGATGCATTTAACTGTCCTTGAACTTGACTTTCAGCCTTTAAATGTAGAGGTTCAAATAAATATGGCTTGTTTTCTGGGACAAAATTTTCATCTCGGCATCGCCAACTTTTTTTTATAAATTCCCACTGGACAAATCCATTGCTGGCCTACATTTTTTTCCCTCTTTATATTATATTGTGTTTCTCGCAAATCTGTCCAATTAAAGTATGCTACATAAAATGACTTGGAAGTGTCGTTTCAAGTTGATTTTAGATACTAACGCAAGCAGCTGATCCAAGCCTGTGGTCTGGTCTATCCCATCAGCCACCTAATTATCAGAAACATGACTTTCTGAGAACTTAAGGATGAAAAAAGAAGGGGAGAGAAAGGAGGAGTGTGTTATTCTCGTCCTAACATATTTCTTATTGAAACCCTGCACACGCTTTCTATTTCTCCATACTGCAGTCCTTTGACATTATCGCTGGCTGCAACATATAACAGAAAAGCTACATTAGCTTATTTTTGCCTTCGATTAAATCTCATATCTCTCATAAAGCAATTTTCCCATGAAACACAGATAATACATGACCGGGAAAGTCTCCAGCAGAGAGGATGGTCTGGGTATTATGGATGCGTTGTCACCGCTTGGCCTTCTCTCTCAGAGGAGTAGAATTAAACTCATGTCCCATAGCTCATAGCGGTTCAGAGGTGCCGAATGCATTGGTATGAATAGAGAGGGGTGTTTGTGATCCAATCAAAGCAGTACATCACCTTGACAAGGGCGCTAGTCGGGTCCCTAAACACACACACACACAAAGACAGTGACGCACACTCATATGCACCGAATATCTGATAAACGTAGAAAATGAAACCACTGATATTATGAACACAGCGTGTGTTGTCTTGGGAATCAGATGGGAAGCCTTTTTGGAAGTGATCTAAATTTTAAACATTTCCCACCTTCAAGGTTGTACGTTTGGATTTTGAGTAAAGCCGTTCGTGTTCCTGAAGAGCATTTAAATCTCTTTTTATGCTCATTTGGGAGGTTTTTCTTTGTAGTATTAAATTTATTTAGCCGGTAGACCCTGACCTGGCTTGAATGAGGACTATTTCCTCTGCTCTGAACTCAATAATTGATGAAGGCAGTTTTGTTTCTGTGAATTGAGAGTTGGAAACAATCAATTGCAAACAAAAGAGGAAAACATCTCTCTTCAGAGAGGTAAAACTTCTTAATGTGTTCTTCTGAAAAACCCACAGCAGGGCTTGACACTTACTTTTTTCCCAAGGAGCATGTTCTTGTCAATTGAAAAATTTAGGAGGAAAAAAACCCTTTAGATGTTCAATGCAAATGTATCAAATAATGTGTTTTACCTTAATGGGATAGAAGGGTAGATATACAAGCAAAATGATATTCTCAAAACTATCATTTTCAACATCTTCAAAATCAATATTTGGGGTCGTTAGCGACCCTATAAAATAAATGGGATAAAATCTTGATATATTGTTTCTAATTAATTGATTGAGGAATGTCTAAAGCCGGGTGCACACTGTGCGATTTTGGCCAAGATTTGGCCGTCTGAGACCATCCATCCATCCATCTTCTTCCGCTTATCCGGGGCCGGGTCGCGGGGGCAGCAGTCTAAGCCGAGATGCCCAGACTTCCCTCTCCCTAGACACTTCCTCTAGCTCTTCCGGGGGGACACCGAGGCGTTCCAAGGCCAGCCGGGAGACATAGTCCCTCCAGCGTGTCCTCGGTCTTCCCCGGGGCCTCCTCCCGGTTGGACATGCCCGAAACACCTTCCCGGGAAGGCGTTCAGGAGGCATCCGGAACAGATGCCCGAGCCACCTCAGCTGTCCCCTCTCGATGTGGAGGAGCAGCGGCTCTACTCCGAGTTCCTCCCGAGTGACTGAGCTCCTCACCCTATCTCTAAGGGAGCGCCCAGCCACCCTGCGGAGAAAGCTCATTTCGGCCGCCTGTATCCGGGATCTTGTCCTTTCGGTCATGACCCAAAGCTCATGACCATAGGTGAGAGTAGGAACGTAGATTGACCGGTAAATCGAGAGCTTCGCCTTACGGCTTAGCTCTTTCTTCACCACGACAGACCGGTACATCGACCGCATTACTGCAGAAGCTGCACCGATCCGTCTGTCAATCTCCCGTTCCATCCTCCCCTCACTCGTGAACAAGACCCCTAGATACTTAAACTCCTCCACTTGGGGCAGGAACTCTCCACCAACCTGGAGTGGGCAAGCCACCCTTTTCCGACTGAGGACCATGGCTTCGGATTTGGAGGTGCTGATCCCCATCCCAGCCGCTTCACACTCGGCTGCAAACCGTCCCAATGCATGCTGAAGGTCCTGGTTAGAAGGGGCCAACACGACAACGTCATCCGCAAAGAGCAGAGACGAAACCGTGTGGTCCCCAAACCTGACACCCTCCGGCCCTTGGCTGCGCCTAGAAATTCTGTCCATAAAAATTATGAACAGAACCGGCGACAAAGGGCAGCCCTGCCGGAGTCCAACATGCACCGGGAACAAGTCTGACTTACTGCCGGCAATGCGGACCAAACTCCTGCTTCGGTCATACAGGGACCGGACAGCCCTCAGCAAAGGACCCCGGACCCCATACTCCCCCAGCACCCTCCACAGGATGCCGCGAGGGACACAGTCGAATGCCTTCTCCAAATCCACAAAACAAATGTGGACTGGTTGGGCAAACTCCCATGAACCCTCCAGCACCCTGTAGAGGGTATAGAGCTGGTCCAGTGTTCCGCGACCAGGACGAAAACCACACTGTTCCTCCTGAATCCGAGGTTCCACTATCGGCCGGATTCTCCTCTCCAGTACCCTGGCATAGACTTTCCCGGGGAGGCTGAGAAGTGTGATCCCCCTATAGTTGGAACACACCCTCCGGTCCCCCTTCTTAAAAAGAGGGACCACCACCCCGGTCTGCCATCCCAGAGGCACTGTCCCCGACCGCCACGCGATGCTGCAGAGGCGTGTCAGCCAAGACAGCCCCACAACATCCAGAGACTTGAGGTACTCAGGGCGGATCTCATCCACCCCCGGTGCCTTGCCACCGAGGAGTTTCTTGACCACCTCGGTGACTTCAGCCCGGGTGATGGACGAGTCCTCCTCTGAGCCCCCAGCCTCTGCTTCCTCAATGGAAGACGTGACGGCGGGATTGAGGAGATCCTCGAAGTATTCCTTCCACCGTCCGACAACATCCCCAGTCGAGGTCAACAGCCGCCCATCGCCACTGTAAACAGCGTTGGTAGGGCACTGCTTCCCCCTCCTGAGGCGCCGGACGGTTTGCCAGAATCTCTTCGAGGCCAGCCGATAGTCTTTTTCCATGGCCTCACCGAACTCCTCCCAGGCCCGAGTTTTTGCCTCCACGACCACCCGGGCTGCAGTCCGTTTAGCCTGTCGGTACCTGTCAGCTGCCTCAGGAGTCCCACAAGCCAGCCAGGCCCGATAGGACTCCTTCTTCAGCTTGACGGCATCCCTTACTTCCGGTGTCCACCACCGGGTTCGGGGATTGCCGCCTCGACAGGCACCGGAGACCTTGCGTCCACAGCTCCGAGCAGCCGCTTTGACAATGGAGGTGGAGAACATGGTCCACTCGGACTCAATATCTCCAGCCTCCCTCGGGATCCGGTCGAAGCTCTGCCGGAGGCAGGAGTTGAAGATCTCTCTGACAGGAGACTCGGCCAAACGTTCCCAGCAGACCCTCACAGTACGTTTGGGTCTACCGAGTCTATCCAGCTTCCTCCCCCGCCATCGGATCCAACTCACCACCAGGTGGTGATCAGTTGGCAGCTCCGCCCCTCTCTTCACCCGAGTGTCCAAGACATACGGCCGCAGATCAGATGAAACGACCACAAAGTCGATCATTGACCTACGACCTAGGGTGTCCTGGTGCCATGTGCACTGATGGACACCCTTATGCTTGAACATGGTGTTCGTTATGGACAAACTGTAACTAGCACAGAAGTCCAATAACTGAACACCACTCGGGTTCAGATCAGGGGGGCCGTTCCTCCCAATCACGCCCCTCCAGGTTTCACTGTCGTTGCCCACGTGGGCGTTGAAGTCCCCCAGTAGAACGACGGAGTCCCCAGTCGGAGCACTTTCCAGCACCCCTCCCAGGGACACCAAGAAGGCCGGGTACTCCGCACTGCCGTTCGGCCCATAGGCACAAACGACAGTGAGAGACCTATCCCCGAGCCGAAGCCGCAGGGAAACGACCCTCTCGTTCACCGGGGTAAACTCCAACACATGGCAGCAGAGCTGGGGGGCTATAAGCAAACCCACACCAGCCCGCCGCCTCTCACCATGGGCAACTCCAGAGTGGTAAAGAGTCCATCCCCTCTCGAGGAGTGTGGTTCCAGAGCCCAAGCCATGCGTGGAGGTGATTCCGACTATCTCTAGTCGGAACCTCTCAACCTCACGCACAAGCTCAGGCTCTTTCCCCGCCAGCGAGGTGACATTCCATGTCCCAAGAGCCAGTTTCCGTGTCCAGGGATCGGGTCGTCTAGGCCCCCGCCTTCGACTGCTGCCCGATTCGCTTTGCACCGGCCCCTTACGGTCCCTCCCGTGAGTGGTGGGCCCACCGTCTGAGACAAATTTTGCAAATCCTAAAAGATTCCTCTGATCCTAGGCATGGGGACATAATGACGTGTAAAACTGTAAAACGGGAACATGAACGGAATATTCTAAAAGCAACTCATGTAAACACCTTAATCGGAATATTGTCTTATTCAGAATAAGGTCAATAATTAGATTACTGCTGTCCATGTAAGCGTAATTAGTGTCGAGCCCTGCACATGTTTGAGATAATACTCATTGTGGCTTTTTCCTCCAAAGCACCGGTCTCATTTTCTGCTCCCTAAGGTGTCTTTTGCTGATGAAGATCCTAAATGCTGTCTGCTGTGATATACTCACTGTGGGACAATGAGACTGCCATGTTAAATAGCCTTTGATCAGATAAAAACATTCAGAAGGCACACATTTCATTTTTTTGGTCTTGTTTTTCCTGCATTTTGGCTCGGCTTCTTCGCTTTATGTGGGACTTTTATTCATCGCAATCATTTAGGGTGGAAAATGTGGGTTTATTTTGGTTGCAGGGGGAGTTTTTGTCTTCATAGCAGGCTGATATGTGGGAGAGATGGCCTTCTGTGCACCACTGTTAATCTCACCGAGGAGAGATATACAGGCAGACATGGAGACTCTTCCACCCTCCAAAAATGTAAAGCACACCTCAGGGGATCTGTGAAGGTCATTCATCATGTAGACACTGAACAAAGAATTCAGTCTCTGAAATGATCATCATTATTTGTATACCTGCCAAGTTCATTCTTTAGATTCGAAGACACCTTCTGCCTCTTTTAAGGTGGCAGAATATATAATATAGAAAAGAGCACAGAATGGAAAAGTGTGAAGACAAGAAGCACTTGTTACTATTACTCATACTTTGGGTTATAGATTTGAACAAAACCCTTATGTATTCATATCCAGTACTACAGACATGAATGATACTTTAGATCCCTTGGATTACTCTGGAGAATTGTACAGTTACTTTTCTAAGCTAGACAAATTTCACCTGGCGGAGGAAAAAAAAAGTATTTAAGGAGGTACTCAAGCAATATCCAAGGACCAGAATATCTTGAGAATGGGCTCTTTTGAAGTAGGCAATTGAAAACTGCACAAAAGCGCATACTAGCATCTTGGCAGCAAGTTTTGCACAGGAAGCACCACTCAGTTGTTACTTTAGCATTATTTTATTATAGTATTAATTTATATTTTGAATTGGCTTTTATCTTTATTTTTTGTTTCATTTTAAATGTAGTAATTTTATGTGCTTTTGCCATTTTATTATTATTCTTTTTTTTTTGTAAATGTACTTATCTAATATTTTATTTTATTTTAGCTTTATTTTAACCAACAAAACTATTTTTAATTGTTTAGAATAACAACACTGGTCAGATTTTGCAGGTAAATTAGAAATGTATGCTCAATATTTAAATGTTGTAAATTACAAAATATTCTAGAGGCAGAGGATATTTTATTGTATTATTGAATGTTCTCTATTTCATACCTCAAATAATGTGCATTTTTCTGCACTATTACTTTTTTATGCTATTTTTACCTGGCAGTGAGAACTTTTATGGACAATTTTTTTTTTTTTTAATCAAGAATATCATCTTGTGTGTTTCATAGAAGAAAGTCTTACAGGTATGGAATGACATTAGTTTGAGTGAATGACAGTATTTTTAGTCTAAAGGCCTGTACACACCGGGACGAATATCGCGCGCGCTTATCGCCAGCGTTTTTCGTGCCGTTTTTCGGCGCGTCTTGAGTGTTCACACCCAAGCGATTTTCACTGGCGCTGCGCCGAGTGAACGTGCACATTCAGTCGATGCGCTCCCGGTACACAAGATGGTGCTGCGGCACTTTAAGCCTCTGACACTCGCTTGTCACACAGAAGGAGAAGAGAGACAGTATTTACGTGCTTGCCAAAACCATAGACATATTATGTATATGGACAAAACCATTCACACACTTTTTGCTAACTGGCAAGCAGCATTAGCAGTTAATCTTCTTCTTTGTCTACTTACTACTTCTTCGTCGTATCAATGCGTGCTCGGCAAGACCGTTTTGTGCTTGAGCGCCACCAAGTCGTGTTTTACTGTCACTTCAGCAGCTCCAGGCACGTGAACAAAAGCGCCGATCTCATTGGTCGGCCAGTTTTTTACGCGCCGCGTCAAAATAAAAAAACGAACCCGAGGCGTTTTTTTAAAAATGACGCTTTTACGCCTGGCGTTTTGCGCGTCGGTGTGAACACTCACATTGGCGCCCATTGTTTAGTCCCGAGGCGTTAAACGTCGGCGATAAACGCGTGCGAAAATCGTCCCGGTGTGAACAGGCCTTAAGGTGAAGTTTCTCTTTTAATGAAAAACTTTTGCAAGTGCAGTAGTTAAAGGGTCATGAAACCACGGTTTTGAAAAATGCTATAAAAGTGGGCATGGTTAAGCTGCGGAGTGGAGGGGGATGAGGGGAGACTGACTGACAACAACACAGCAATGGCTTCTGATTTGGAGTTTTATTTCAATCAAAAAAAAAATGCCATGCTACAAAATATCATTACGTAACACAATATACACATGGTTTTGTAAGCTCACCGTAAATAACACAAATACATAAAGTAAATATCCTGTGACAGCTATCATTTATTGCACAAATAAATGTACAGCCATTTGCATGTTCTCTGTATATAAAATATATACAAACACGCTGTTGCATCATTGATAACTTTTGAGACTTATTTTGCAGTGTTTTATGAGTCGTTTGATCGGTTAATGGGCCGTAAAGAGCGGTTACACTCACAGTGTGGATGAATCATTTTTGTTTCGAAGACTCTTGTGCGAACTTATGCGACACAGAAACTCCTACAAAGCAAAAACAAACACTCGTTTTATAACCCATTAATGCATCTCTCACTTACTGAATGCGAATCATGCGATCTCACTCTTTGAAGCGCCTGTCAATCAACGCGTGCTGCTGTGTTAAGCGAGTCATCTTCTCATAGGATAAGGGCACGCAGAGTCATGAATAATTATGAGACACAGATGAGTCATCGCCGTACTATAGTTGAGTAAACTTCACATTTTGTGACGTTGATACAAAGATAAATTTAAACCCGGAAGTTGAATATAGCGCAAAAAGGTTTAAAATGAACTGGTTTTCTCCTACAATCAAAACTAATGGATGGTAACATTGACTTCTATGATGCTCAACACTAGGGATGGGCAACAGTGGTCAAGTAATCGAGTACTCGAACGTGACAGCGATCATCGATCATGAGAACGATGATCGCCCTGAAAAAAAAAATATTTGTCTCTTTTTTTATTGGTTATTGTGTCGTTTTGCGCGGTACCGGAGGTCTGATTGGTTGACGTTATACAGCACGCCTCATGACCGCGGCGAAATAAAGTGAAGAGGCGTGCACTGCAGTGATGTCTGGAATCACTGATCATTAAATGGTTAGTGCAAGATGTGCAGCGCCATTCTGTCATAGCATTATAATGAGAACACCGTGGAAAATGCTGCTAAATGATCTGTGCTTAGTTCCCCGTTTATCAGCTTATCCTCAGAGAAACTAGCGAGAACACTCAGACTAGCGCGTGAAGTTCATGTGCGCATTCGCATCCTTTTCTGCAGATGCAGAAGATCCTTTAACCTTTATGTTGTTTATCTGATTAATCTAATATAAAACGCGTTGGGTTGAGCTTAATAAGATAGAAAAGCGCTGCCGTTATACCGGCTGTTCATTCTCTTCAGTTTCAGCTCAAATGCATTAATGCTCGAGCTCGACATGGTTTAGAGACAGATATTCTTTTCAGATAGGCTATTTCTTTCTCAGAATCATTGACATTAGTAATGCAGCAGTGCTATACTGTTCTCATATTTTTTTAACAGTAGACCTAGTTTATTTAAAGTTGTTTTTCGTTATCAGTTTGAAAATGCGCAGTGATGTCTGTAAACGCTTCGATCATGAATAATACAATTAAGTGCATGATGTGCAGAGTCAATCTGTCAAAGCATTATAATGAGAACAGGATTTTAATAAAATGTTGTTTCTGTGTGCTTTCGTTGTCCGTGTATCAGCGTTGTTAAGGGAAGAGCGCATTCAAAATGTTCCGTTTCAAACCCTTCGCCTGTAAAATCTAGCACGCTGAAGTTCACGTGCGCATTCACGTCCTTTTGTGTTGATATATGTCGTAAGGTTCATAATAATCTTCATATTAACATTGATATAGGGTATGTTTGGTTGAGTTTATTAACCAGCTAGCAAGCTCTGCAGGGTGGTGTTATTCCACAGTTTCAGCTCAAAGGCAATGCTCGATATTACTGACTTGGTTATTTGAGTCCTTTTATAAAGATGTTTCTTTTTCAAAGACATTTATGCATCATAATCAAGCAGTTATTTTTTGTTTTATATGTTCATGTTTTCATATACCTGTTTTCATGTCACGTTTGTATTTGTCAACAACCATTTTCATAACAGTTTTCATTAGCTCAATAACGGACATGCCCCGCCCCCAATTACTCGAGTACTCGTTTTTGAGACCTATCGATGATCGAAATGAGAAATTGACAAAAATGCCCATCCCTACTCAACACTCATAACTGTTAAAATCTCCGAAAATTTGGTTTAGGGTTTCAAGACCTTTTAAAGGTGTCGAAAAGCAGAAACTATTGTGGTAAGCAGAAGACTCTTACTCTTGTCTTACTTCTGATTGCTTGGGCTCCCAGGTGGCAGTTTGAGTAAGTGCAGGTTGGCACAAGTTAATCAGTCTGGCTTGGCCTGCAGGTTATCACTTTAATCGTGAATTAAAGAAAGGCTAATGATGCAGTGCTGGTGAGTTCCTGATCTCAGCTTTTTTAATACCATCCCCAGAGATGCTGAAATCTAATTGTGATTGTCTCAGCACGGTTTTCCAAACATTTTTTAGTAGAGGTACAGAGGTGAAGTGTGCTTGTTTGAGAGGATGCAATGAAGATGCCAGATGAGATTGCTTTACATCAATTAGTGTTACAATTCTCCCAAGTCTAGGATTGGGAGAGGGGGTAACATGTAAAATTGAAACCAAAAGAAGAAATGGAAATGTAAAGCGTGGAGGATTCACTTCCCCAGAAATGTAAAAAAACAACCACTTGTTGTAGCAAACAAAAAGTTTATTTTTAATCATACAAAGAAATTGGGAGCAATCAAGGTCTTTGGGAGAGGGTCTGACTAAAACAACAAACAAAAGAGTTACTAACTACTAAGAGGGGAACTAAATGACCTACACATGTAAAAGAAAATAAATCAACAACAAATGCTTCCCTCTACTCCCTAACTTGCCAAAAAAAAAAAAGGGATAAACATTTTAGATTTCAAAAGAAAATGGCACCCTCTCCCTACAGCTTCCAATAAATGAAAAACAATGAACATATGACGGTTGCAATTTCTGTTAATACTGATACAATTATCAAGAGAAAAGTATAACTGAGTCACAACACTCCTAAATCACGAGCACACATAACCACAAAGTGTGCATACTAATTGCAATTCAAAGGCTTTGTCTTAAATCTCCCTTAATATACCCTTAAAAAGGGCACAATTTGAAGGGACAGCCATTTGTAGTGGTGTCTGAAACCCTAGTGGACGCTGTCAAATGCCACTATCCCACAATGCACCAAAATAACGAGTGTACAAACGATGTTCACACAATGGCTCAATTAAATTGTTCAATTAAAGTATATAGTTTCCATGACAGAGTTCAAGGTCCATATTTTCATTACTACTAGAGCTGCCAGTTTACTAAGTTTCAAATAACTTAGACAGCAAGCACAAACTTTGCAAAACAGCCCTTCCGATGCACTCAGGGTCTGATTTCACTTACTCGTTTTCATTCTCTCAAGTGAACTATATAAGTGAATGAGGGTTAAAGGGGGCGATTTCGAACACAGCCAAAGGACAACACACAAGTTTCAAAACTCAGTAGCTTCTTCAGTGGAAGTGAACCTCTCTGAAGCAGTGGTTGCTCTGTGCAGCACACTCCTTACGAGCATCAGCTGAGGTTAATAAACTGCAAGGCAAGCAGAGTGAGGGAGAGAGAAAGCACATGGCAAAAAAACACACCCACACAGGGTAAAATACACACCCAATAACAGATATGCATATAATACGTCCTCAGGACGTAACACTAATGCTGCGTTCACACCAAATGTGAATAGAGCGTCAGTAGCGAGTGATTTCAATGTTAAGTCAATGGAAAGACTCGCGCGTCTGGAGGTCCTGCGGCACGATTGACGCGTTTCGCGTGCCGCGATTGCCGCAATTCCGCGTCATTCGTGCGTCCAGTTCGAATTTGACGCAAATTGAGCTTCTTGCGCGTTACACGTGAATGATGCTTTTTGTTTAATATATTTTTTCATGAAAATTAAAAGAGGCAGAGTGATGTTTTAATGCAGGGCTCTGAACCGGTTCAAGGAACGAAAACGAAAACCGGAAACGAACAAAATTTTAAGAGGAACAGAAACGAAAACGAAATCAAAATCAATTTGAATCGTTCTGAACAGAAACGTTAATTTGAAATGACCATTAACCGGTTAATAACGTTATTTTATCGTTCTTTTAATATTTTAATTTGGCAGTGACCAATCATGAATAGAGTAGTACAGCATGTGACGTTGACGGATCAAGCGTGAGTGAAATGCCCGCGCACCAGTCATCTGCGAATCTACCGGTACACAAGTCAGTGTAGAGCGTGCATTTTCATGCCTCAAGTACATTTCTTTCCCCGCTGAGGTCTACAATGAATGTGCAGGTATTGGAGGACATTCTTTTAGAACGTTTAAATGTGTAGTACGGACTTTAAGCTCAAATAGACTGATTTAGGCTAGTTTATGGATTCCGTTTAAGCCTATCCAAGTACTAGCATCTATCAAACATTTTTCCTATAGTCTTTCAGATTGCCAATACAGGACAGGTCAATGTTTTCTATATAGACGGTGGATGCTTCGTATTAAATGGTATGTTATATTGCATTAAATGATCAAGCTTTATTAGCTGACTGAATTTGATTATGTGATGAATGGACGTGTTGCGCAGTGTTTGCTTTGAAATTACCAGTTGACGGTGCATTAAAAGAGCAATGGTTATCCAGTTTATTAATTCTTTATTCATGCAATTTTTAAAACAAGTCGTGTTGAAAAAAAGTTATGTACAAAGAATGTTATCACTCTTCTGAAAAGAATTAGCTCCATTAAAACAGGTCCGCTATGCTTTGTAATTAATGCATGTATTTCTGTTGTGGTTTTAAAAATGTTATGAAATAAATATTCAAGTTTAATTACCATGCGTTATATTATTATTGAGTGAAAAATAAGTCTATTTATACATATTTGTTTAAAGTATAGGCTAAATTAAAATAACGTTATTAACCAGTATTTTTTCAAATCAAACCGTTTTCGGAACAGTAATGTTTAATGAGGAACGCAAAAACCGATTCTGCTCGGAGTGAACCGATTGATATTTTTTTCCGTTTTTAAGCCCTGGTTTTATGACATTTCTCCTGGAGCGCCTTGAACGCGCGTCTATTTTGCTTCAAATGCTCGATTTATACGAGCGTCCAATTCGCTGTGGATGCAGGAATGGATTCAAAATGTTCAAGCGTCCAACTAGACGCGGTAGACGCTCTATTCACGTTTGGTGTGAACGCAGCATTAGATCTAGTTGTTTCTGAGAATTTCTTGCAACATTTCTACATAGAAATACATAAGCAAGTCATTTGTGCTGTTCCATAACCTTATAGTTCAAAAAATTGCATCAGGGCTCAAGTCTGAGCATTTATTTTTATATCTGCCCCACACTGTCTACGGGGGTAAATTTGAGCTTTTTAATAGCCTTTTAACTTGATTACATGCTGCAGACGGACAACTGGCTAACTCACTTAGCTCCCAGCTCAGAGTTTTTATTTCAGTATAAAGCATGACAGTCCATATGGCTACCTGCTTCTAACTAACAATCTCTCTCTCTCTCTCTCTCCCTCTCTCTCTCTCTCTCTCTCTCTCTCTCTCTCTCGCTCTCTCTCTCTCTCTCTTTATTTTACTGCATGCCATGCTGTCTGCTTGCTGGAACAGAAGCCAAAGGTCAGTTTGCTTTTTGCTTGCTCTTTTTCCTTTCATTGTTGTGGTGCTGTGTTTTTTTGCTCTGTCTTTTAACACACGACACAGGTCTGATGAGTCATTCATCGACGTCTCCACATTTGCCATTTGAAGTGCACTCATTTCTCACGTCTTACCCACAGGCCAGCCGTGTACTAGCCATTACGGAGGGGTCCTTTGACTAACTTCATTTGCTTGTCTTTAAATGTCAGAGGCTCTTTTTTTCCCCAAGCACATTAATTTAAGAGCTCACATCATTGTCATTGTTTACACTCTCAACCTTTTTCCGAGGTCAGCGGAGCTCTTGATTGATGCGCGTGCGCACGGGTGTCCTTGCTCATTTGTGTGAGTATGAGAGAGATTAGAGTGGACAGATATTTCACACTTTCAGAGTCCTGCTTAAATTCGACAATAGATCCATCTTGCCTTTCACGGCAGATGCGTTCTCACCAGTCATTCGGTCTATGGACTGAACGCAGCTGCATCTGTCCTCGTCTTCTCCTCGTACCTGCGGGTGCCTGTTTTCCTGCTTATTTTCTGTCAGTAGCGTGATGAGTGTTTATGACAAGAGCGAATCGCCGGCCACTCTGGTGTTGTGCCAGCTCTCTCCAGCTGTGGGCACACAAGTCATTTAACTGTCAAACCATCATGACACAATCGCTGTGTCCTTTCTGTCAACACTAGGTTTACAAGAGCCTGTGTGTATGGCACCTTTCTGTTTTTCTGCTAAGTTCCTAATTAGGATTTCGAATATAGGCCAAAATTCAATACAATTAGTACAAGTTAGGGCTGGGCGATAAAACGATAACGATGATTATCGTGAAATAATTTTCCTCCATAAAACGATAACAACAGTTCGATAAATGCTCGATATAATGCTTACGTGCTATGCGTAATGCTGCAAATGCGTTTTGCAGACCAGGCTTCTGGGTGCCGCACGCGGTGTTGTTGACAGTCACAGTGGCTGACAGGCTTGGAGGATTGGAGTGGAGTGGAGCAAGAAAAATGAGAATTGAATAATATAACTATTCAATTATCTTGCTTCTTCAAAGTTCTTCCATATAGCATTGAGCCCAAGACAGCGCTAAATCTACATTAGCCTGATATCAGTTCACGCATAGGCTTATCACCTTGTTAGTTGTAGTAGGTGACTCACAACGTTACCAAACTATAATCACTAAAACATCAGACTTATGGAAAAATACATTGGTATCATCATTTATATTAATAATATTCTACTCTATTAATATTGACTTTATTAGTAATAAATAAATCTACCTCAGTTTTGATCAATTGTTCACTTGTTTGGGTAGTGTTTGTCATGTTTTGACAATAAAGTATAGTTTAAAACCACAATTAACTGTCTGTTTTCTACATCTTTCACTCAGGAGCAAAAATATGCCTTTACACTTTGAAGAAATAAAGATTTGACATTTATCGTGCTAATTATCGATATCGACTGATATGGAAAATTATATTGTGATAATTTTTTGGGCCATATCGCCCTGCCCTAGTACAAGTTGTACACAATGAAGTCAAAATTTGTTCATTATTTGGTACTTTACAGTATATATGTAATGTATTATTCTTTGTCATATCTTATTAAATGTTGGGATATGTACACTACTGTTCAAAAGTTTTACAATAAGTTAAAACAAGTTTTTTTATCTTTATATATTTATTATTATTATTATTGTATTTTTTTGTCTATTGTCTTTTATGCTCACCAAAAGCTGCATTTGTTTGATCAAATTCAATTATATTTTATACAAATGTATTTAAAAATGTAATTTATTCCTGTGATGGCAAAGCTGAATTTTCATTTCTGTCTGATTAATCGGCCTGCCCCCGACTTCGAAAGTCAGTACTCATTTTAGCTCATCTCATAAATACAATCATTCTTACATGATTTAACCTGCATCCACCCTTTTTGAAAAAAAAAGACAAATCAACTAACGGGTTAGTTATGGATGTCAAGCATAATTATGGTGAAAAATTTATTAAATTTTTTAAAGACCACAATTTTATTTAGAGGAGAACCTAAAACACTAACCAATGTTTATTCACACCCTCTAAGCATCCTTTCAGTCTATTGTCTTTGTTGTCTTGTACTGCAAACTGCACCATTAATGTTCCCCCTTGCACACATTCACACCTCATCAACCAGAATATATCTCTAATTACAATTCCTTTGTCTTTATTATATTTACTAGCACCTTTTCATTCACACTGTTTTAATCCCCCATTTCTTTGATTAAACTTCTCACTTCACTTTTTTTTGCCTTCGTATCAAATGCTTTTCTTAGAGAAATTGTTCTGGTTTGCAGAAACTGGATCTAAATCAGAATAATTGATCAGAGTATGAATCAGAATACGTCTCCCCACTCTGTAAAAGCAATACAAAACTTTGAGATGTCTAATAGATGGATACATTTTCAAACAGTGTTAAGAAGAGCTGTTTTTGCAGATCAAAGGGTTTCACCATAGAGATTTGGACAGAAAACGGATTAAGCATGCTAAAGGCCTGTTCACACCGGGACGATTTTCGCACGCGTTTATCGCCGACGTTTAACGCCTCGGGACTAAACAATGGGTGCCAATATGAGTGTTCACACCGACGCGCAAAACGGCAGGCGTAAAAGCGTCATTTTTAAAAAAAACGCCTCGGGTTCGTTTTTTTATTTTGACGCGGCGCGTAAAAAACTGTCCGACCAATGAGATCGGCGCTTTTGTTCACATGCCTGGAGCTGCTGAAGTGACAGTAAAACACGACTTGGTGGCGCTCAAGCACAAAACGGTCTTGCCGAGCACGCATTGATACGAAGAAGAAGTAGTAAGTAGACAAAGAAGAAGATGAACTGCTAATGCTGCTTGCCAGTTAGCAAAAAGTGTGTGAATGGTTTTGTCCATATACATAATATGTCTATGGTTTTAGCAAGCACGTAAATACTGTCTCTCTTCTCCTTCTGTGTGACAAGCGAGTGTCAGTGGCTTAAAGTGCCGCAGCACCATCTTGTGTACCGGGAGCGCATCGACTGAATGTGCACGTTCACTCGGCGCAGCGCCAGTGAAAATCGCTTGGGTGTGAACACTCAAGACGCGCCGAAAAACGGCACGAAAAACGCTGGCGATAAGCGCGCGCGATATTCGTCCCGGTGTGTACAGGCCTTAATGCAAAGCATTTGTACTACAAAATTAATTTCCATGTTTGAGGGTTCCAGTATTGTATGCGCTTCAATACCGCTGAAGGCCTCTTGTTCAAGGTCAGATTGAAAACACTGTATTGCTCTGGATTAGGGATGAAACGATTACCGGTTTCACGATAAACCACGATAAAATTTAGTGACGGTTAGTAATATCGTATAAAATTTTATTATCATTAAAACCGCGTGTGATTATCACGGTTGTGAAAACTCGCGGTAAATCTTGTCCAGTCAGCGTCAGTCTGGCGCACCGCTGTTTTCTGAATGAGAATAAATGGCAGAAAGCAGTGACAGCACTTGGGGGATTGTTCTGCCTTCTAAAAGGACCAAATCTGAGGCGTGGTCATATTTTGGCTTTTACATAAGTCCTGAGGGAAACTTAATCTAAGATGGTCACCTTGTCTGCAGAACATGCCAGAAGAAAGTCGCTGTAATAGGGAAAACACTTCAAAACTACGAACGCAAGGCAAGTGGACTTTGACCTCAATACCAAACCTACGTCTGGCAAATAATAACGTGAAGCGAACGAACAAATTCAGACAAGGCTAGGGTGACATTTAAGGGATAATAATCAGGGCTTGACATTAACAACCGCCATTTGCGAGTGTAACGTTATTTCGGCTGCACACTAGTCACTCTGGCTGTTGAACTTATAATAGTCTTCTCAAAAGCCATCTGTTATAATCGCGTTGCGCATTATAAGCACTTACACGTGTTTCTATTGAGTTTATGAATTCAATGTCTCTAAATCAGAGGCGTTCAGATTAGCGGAGTTTTGTTCAGAGCGCGCGCGCCGCGCTCACTCGCTGAAATCTGCACTCAGATCAGAGATAAACGAGCGATGTATGCAGGAGATTCATTCATCATACAGTGGATGACTGTTTTTGTTCTATTTCAGCAGCGACAATGGTTTAAAAAAAACACATCAGAACCACAGAGCATCTGATATGACTGGCATAACGCAGGCGAATTTAGGGACCGTCTGTAAAGTTACATACAACATTGGTAACGTTATACACGTTTCAAACTTCAATAGCATTTGAAGAGAATGACAGTCATAAAAAGACTGTAAAGTGTTCATCTAGGTGTCAGGTATGATGCACACATTTTGATATTTAATAAAATAAACTGTCAAATCATATGGAAATATGGATATGCATTATTTCACTAGGATACTGTTTGGGCTCTAACACAAAATATGCTAGATTTAAATGTGTCTGATAGAACACTGATGAGAATATTGCTTGGGAATATATTTACAGTGATAATATTAGAGATTATATTTACGACAAATTATTATTATTTATGTGTTATGCGTTGCTATTGATGACGGCCATTAAGGAAGGAAATCCCACAGAATCTAGCTTAAAAAAGTGCTTAGAGCTGCTTTAGTTATTTGTTGTTTGTTGAATTTCAAATATAAAACTTGAAACGTTGAAATGTTTTAAGTGTGAGCATCTGTTCTTTTTGAACACTTTCATCTCGTTTGAACAAAACCGTGATAATATTGATAACCGTGATAATTTGGGTCACTATAATCGTGATGTTAAATTTCCATACCGTTTCATCCCTACTCTGGATCAAGGTAGACAAGGCCGGTTATTTCACTGAAAGATTGAAATCGTTTTTATCATTACATGAAACTGGCATGAAAACCTTGAAACAAGGCTGCTCACATCGAAATTGGTCAATAGCATTCTGCCTTTGAAGTCAGGATCTTTCTGCTTATGTAGTGATTGTTCAACATGCTCCATCACATGTTCTCTGTCTTACACATTGTATATATTCAGTTATTCAGTCGGCTTTGTCTGCCTAATTTTTAGAGATGGGCAATATACAATGTTTTCATTAGGTTTCTACCACATATTTAATAATGGCCATTCCCATGGTGATAATTTGAAAAGAAAAGGGGGGAAAACAGTTAGGTTTTTTTATCAATAGTACATATTAATTTTGGCATAGTATTTTTTTATTATATCACTGTTTAATATTATATACTCTTTATATGCAGTGAGGAAAATAAGTATTTGAACACCCTGCTATTTTGCAAGTTCTTTCACTTAGAAATCATGGAGCGGTCTGAAATTGTCATCGTAGGTGCATGTCCACTGTGAGAGACATAATAAAAAAAAAATCCAGAAATCACAATGTATGATTTTTTTTCTAACTATTTATTAGTATGATACAGCTGCAAATAAGTATTTGAACACCTGTCTATCAGCTAGAATTCTGACCCTCAAAGACCTGTTAGTCTGCCTTTAAAATGTCCACCTCCACTCCATTTATTATCCTAAATTAGATGCACCTGTTTGAGGTTGTTAGCTGCATAAAGACACCTGTCCACCCCATACAATCAGTAAGAATCCAACTACTAACATGGCCTAGACCAAAGAGCTGTCCAAAGACACTAGAGACAAAAATTGTACACCTCCTCAAGGCTGGAAAGGGCTACGGGGAAATTGCCAAGCAGCTTGGTGAAAAAAGTTGGAGCACTGTTGGAGCAATCATTAGAAAATGGAAGAAGCTAAACATGACTGTCAATCTCCCTCGGACTGGGGCTCCATGCAAGATCTCACCTCGTGGGGTCTCAATGATCCTAAGAAAGGTGAGAAATCAGCCCAGAACTACACGGGAGGAGCTGGTCAATGACCTGAAAAGAGCTGGGACCACCGTTTCCAAGGTTACTGTTGGTAATACACTAAGATGTCATGGTTTGAAATCATGCATGGCACGGAAGGTTCCCCTGCTTAAACCAGCACATGTCCAGGCCCGTCTTAAGTTTGCCAATGACCATTTGGAGGATCCAGAGGAGTCATGGGAGAAAGTCATTTGGTCAGATGAGACCAAAATATAACTTTTTTGTCATAATTCCACTAAACGTGTTTGGAGGAAGAAGAATGATGAGTACCATCCCAAGAACACCGTCCCTACTGTGAAGCATGGGGGTGGAAGCATCATGCTTTGGGGGTGTTTTTCTGCACATGGGACAGGGCGACTGCACTGTATTAAGGAGAGGATGACCGGGCCATGTATTGCAAGATTTTGGGGAACAACCTCCTTCCCTCAGTTAGAGCATTGAAGATGGGTCGAGGCTGAGTCTTCCAACATGACAATGACCCGAAGCACACAGCCAGGATAACCAAGGAATGGCTCTGTAAGAAGCATATCAAGGTTCTGGCGTGGCCTAGCCAGTCTCCAGACCTAAACCCAATCGAGAATCTTTGGAGGGAGCTCAAACTCCGTGTTTCTCAGCGACAGGCCAGAAACCTGACTGATCTAGAAGAAGATCTGTGTGGAGGAGTGGGCCAAAATCCCTCCTGCAGTGTGTGCAAACCTGCTGAAAAACTACAGGAAACGTTTGACCTCTGTAATTGCAAACAAAGGCTACTGTACCAAATATTAACATTGATTTTCTCAGGTGTTCAAATACTTATTTGCAGCTGTATCATACAAATAAATAGTTACAAAAATCATACATTGTGATTTCTGGATTTTTTTTAAAGATTATGTCTCTCACAGTGGACATGCACCTACGATGACAATTTCAGACCCCTCCATGATTTCTAAGTCGGAGAACTTGCAAAATTGCAGGGTGTTCAAATACTTATTTTCCTCACTGTAAATATATATATATATAAAATATATAATACTTAATAGGGGTGTAACGGTACACAAAACTGATGGTTCGGTACGTACCTCGGTTTTGAAGTCTCGGTTTGGTACGGGTTCGGTACAGCAGTTTTAAAACATTTTTTTTAATTTTTTTATTAAACAGTGGTTTACTGAAAAAATTGTGTCTGACCTTAAATGAATTAAATTATAACTAAAAGTTTCTTAAAGGGTTAGTTCACCCAAAAATGAAAATTCTGTCATTAATTACTTACCCTCATGGCGTTCGACACCCGTAAGACCTCCGTTCATCTTCAGAACACAAATTAAGATATTTTAGTTGAAATCTGATGGCTCTGAAAGGCCTCCATTGGCACAATGCACGGTACACTCTCAAGACCCTTAAAAGGTACTAAAGACGTCGTTACAAAGTCGATCTCACTACAGTGGTTCTACAATAACTTTATGGAGTGACGAGATTAGTTTTTGTGCGCAACAAAACCCTAAATAACGACTTCTATAGTGATGACGATTTCAAAACACGGCATCATGAAGCTTTGAAGCGTTATGAATCAGCGAATCGAATCATGATTCGGATCACGTGTCAAACCGCCAAACTGCTGAAATCGCGAGACTTTGGCGATCCAAACTGCTGAATCGACTCACTGATTCATAACGCGCACGCGCACCGAACCGAAAGCCCTGTACCGAAACGGTTCGGTACGAATACGTGTACCGTTACACCCCTAATACTTAATAATAAATAATATATTGCAGGGCTTCAGACTGCGACCAAATGGTCGCATTTTGCGACCTTTTTTCCTGCTGGTGCGACTAAATTTTGCCACCACCACGTTGTCCAACTGATAAGAGCTGCTATTTCGGTTACATATGAGAAACATAAAATGACAAACAAAACGAAAGCGGAACGGAACCGCGCTACTCGTTTGAGCTGTGCTGCGCAGACCGTTTATCAACAATTATAGACAGCACAGTGCAAGCTTATACACAGGCCGATCTCAATCACACAACACCGTTACACCACAGCGCTGGAGATCCAGTGAAAAAGAGTTTGAATTCACCACAGAATTAATAACATCACTACTGCGAGATCTAGTGGGAAGTGTTCGCCACAGAATTCTGTTATAAACCATATCAGATCAAACAGCGATGACGTGGAAACACAGAGAAACCATTGTTGCACGCACAAAATTAAGTGGTTTTTTTTTGTTGTTGTTTTTTTACATTATTCATCTCAGGGTTCGTCAGTTCAGTGTGATACTATAAAATACATTTATTAAGAGTAGAATATTTAAATGTTCCCTTTTCACATTGCTGTTGTTAATAAAAGTTAATTTTATCTGCATATCAATTCAATAAAATTGCCAATAAACAAACATGTAATATTATGAATAACTGTACTTAACAAAAAAAAAGAAGCAAAACAATATAAATTTTACGATTCAATTTGGCTGGTGCCACTACTCTCAAATGTTAGACTGGAGCCCTGTATTGATATATTTTATTTTAAAATAGCTTTTTTGGGGTGGGGGACTTTTTGCCTGTAGTAGTTTCCCCCCTATGAAATTATATAAAAAAGAAAAGTGTTTTTTAAAAAGTATTTTTCCATTTGCTTTATTGCATTTTTAAAAACTTTACTTAATAAATTATAGTTTGAGATATTATTAATTAGTGTTATTGACCTATCTTTTTAAAATAGTGTTAAATAGATTTTTTGCCTAGCCCTTATACACAACACACAAGTCAAGTTGAGCCACAGAAAGCATGAGAGGATGTCGTCTTGTTCCCCTTTATTAAATCTCAAACAAAGAAATGCATTGCTGCTTTTAGTTTTTCGATAATTAGCTTCACGCGCCCTTTCAGACTGGAACTGAGTGGCAGGGTGGCCACGAGAAGACAGCATCTGTTTATATTTGTGCCATTCAGACGGTTATTAAAAGCCATTTTTAGAGAGCCCAGCACGAGGCCAAATTGCAGGCACAGTTGGATGAAGACAGACAAATGTTAAAGCTGGCATGGACCAAACACAGACGGCCTGATCAGAGTGCTGCTGTAGAGAAGGGCAGGACCACTAACAGAGAAACATCACTCACTTACATGAGTGTGCAGTTTGTTCTACTTTGTGGAGCAGGTGTCATACTGAGTTTTTGATTAAAAATTAGACAAATACATATATATAGCAAGATGGCTTATCACCTCCACTACTTATTTAGTTAAAGCCCATATTGTTTTTGCTTAGTGGGGAGAATTCAGGTTTATACTGTCGTGTTGTGTTTTGTGTTGCTTGCGGACTGAAAAATACTTAAATACTTCTGCTATTTTGCTAGCACTGGTATTTTTCAGGAATGTGAAGCTTGTTTTTGAGTTTATTTCAAGGCAGCGTAGATATCACAGAAGTTCAGTGCTTAATCACACCTCTCCACTGTGACACGAATTTCGTCCCATCTGAAGAAGGGAGATTGATTTTAAAGAATAAGTGTAGCTTGTTGAGGTTGAGTGTTGATGCTTTTGAAAGAGGACAGAGGTGGCGTAAATGGAAGGAGAAACAAACTGAACACTCAGGAAGCCTACTGACTATAGAGTCACACATCAGAAGTTTTTGGAAAATGCTGTGATCTCTCGCTGTCTCCAGGGAGCCCCTTACATATAATGTTTTTTCCAGTAAATAGAAACCGAATGCTCAAAGGCATCCTTTTGTGTGAAAGACAAAAGAAATAAGAGGAGATGGCAGAGGGGAGAACTGGTGATAGTTTCTGTTTTTTTGCCAGAGGGCTGAAGTCCCAGAGGACCATCATCAGTCACTACAACTTCTGCACTGCAGTCCTTTGGAGACCCACTAATTTAGCCTGGACTTACAGTATCAAGCTGTCATGTAACATGACTGAACCTGGCTCAAACAACAAGCTTTCAGCGTGATCGAGTGGGTCGTCTGAAAAGCAGCTCTCACATCTTGTGAAGCTGATTAAGCTCTTTAAGCTTTCAGTCCACTATAGGTGATACATCAGTGTGGTTTTTAAAACATCTGTCTGTGTGCAGTTTGATGTCTTAACATCTCTCAAACAGGTACAAGCATTTAGGTGAAAATATTGGTGCTGTGAAAATATGGATGTGTAAGTGTCTGAATGATTTTGATTCAGCACACATTTCTGCAGCTCTTTAAAGAAGCTGTCAGTCATAATTCATCTGGTGAGTTACTACTCATTCAGCTCACTGACTCCAAAGCTTATGGTTTCTGTGCAACTCAGTTCAACAGATATACAATGACGGGAACATGCCTGCTAAAACTCCACAGTATTAAAGGAGCATTCATGCTATTCAAAGTGGCAAAATTGACCAGAAGTTTTCATTTTCGATGAGAGTTGCCAATATGGGGCTGGATTAACGAACATTCTTTAAGAGAAAAATGTAGTAAGTTATTCCAATACATTTTAAAGGGATAGTTCACCCAAAATTGAAAATTACCCAATGATTTACACACCCTCAAGCCATCCTAGGTGTATATGACACTCTTCTTTCAGACAAATACAAATCCGTAAGTTTAATACAGAAGGCGGTCTGCCGAAAGCTAGATATTTTACTTTATAACGTGTTAAATATGGATATTTTTCCTACAAAAACCCATCGATTCACTTCAGAAGGCCTTTATTAACCCCCCGAAGCCATGTGGATTACTTTCATAATGGATGGATGCAATTTTTTGAGCTCCAAATTTTGTGCAACCATTTACTGCCATTTATAATGCTTGGATTAGCCAGGATATTTATTAATATAACTAGTATTCTGGCTTTGACATTGTCTGATTGCTTACTAATATGGTTGCCAACAAATTCAATACTTATACAGCACTGGTAACTGGTAATCTTAATCTAAACAATAAATTGATTCATCAATTAAACTTTTTTTTTTCTGTGGGGTCCAAACATTCCAAATATTATTCGAGACATTTTCCAAAATATCTTTTTTGTGCTCAACAGCAGAAAGTCATACAGATTTGGAACAACGTGAGGGTAAATACATGTCAGAAATGTTATCTTTGGGTGAACTAGCCCTTTAATAAATGCAAAAAAATTGCATAGAAAATAAGAAAAAAAAATGGTTATGAAGTTTTATGATTCTTGCACCTGAGGTGACATGAAAACACTATTACCGATGCAACAAAGTTGCTAAAGCAAAGCATAACTTTATTTGAATGTTGAAGAAAGTGAATCAAGAAATGCTTGTTGATGGGAGGATTGGATGTAAACCAAACTATTTTCAATGATTTCAAAGCATTTGTTAGTGATCCATGGCATGGTGCTGTTGGATACTGCTGTTGAGCAGGAGTGCCTACTAGCAACCCTCAGCAGAGACCTGGTGACCTCCAGTGATTTTTATCACTGTCAGCTTGAAAGGCCTTTAACAGTGCATAATCAAAATATTCAGGACTCAATGTGAGAGTTTACGGTTGCTTGTAGTCGTGAATTGCTGTTGGAGACCTTGTTATCAATCAGAAAAAGAGAAGCCCCCCACCTGTGCCTCCGGGCTCCAGCATAGACCCTCACAGATAATGAGTGCTATGAAATTTCTGCGGAGTTGTGCTGATTTCCCTTCTCTCCATGTCACACTTAACCATGACATTTAATTTCACCTGGGGAAGCCAGGTAATGGAATTGTTTATTAGATGGCCGCACCAAGATGGATTTCCGAGAGGGCAGGGGTTTTAAGACACGTCCCCTTCTTCTGCTCTCCTAGAGGCCTCTAAATTGGTTGCTGTTGAATAGCCTCCCTGCCTTTTATTTCCCTTTGGCTTTGCGGGATGTGGAACTGCATCCCTAATGCAGCATCAGAGAGGAGTCGCACCGAACTCCCTGCCTCTTTCGCACCTCTGCCCCCCGACGACTGCGCCATTCGCACTCCCTGCGCATACGACTCACCGACTCAAGGTCAACCTCAAAGCACCTCTGAGAGAAAAGAATAGGAAGTTTTAGCATTTTTAAAAGAATGAAGGGAATACTAAAATGCTGTTTCTCGTCTCTTCTCCTTCCAGACGAAAGACAGACGAAGGTTGTCATAGGTTACCCAGATTTTCCAGACAGTGATTCACCTTTGTTCTCTCAATTGATTGTTGATTTTGAGGATCAGGAAGAATAGAATGGCAGGCCTTTCTCGCTCTCTGATTTTTGGAATAGTTCTCACCATGAAGTCTATAAAAACGAATGGTTATTTATGCATTTCACCTCTGAAATTCACCCTTGGCTCTCTTCGCATCTCATTACATTCATATTTTGATCAAGGACGCCTCAGAACATTTTCTTCGGCTTTTAGTTAAAATGAAAATGTCTCTGTAAAAATCTTCACCTCTGCCACAGCCCAGCCCGTGGAGAGTGTATTCAAATTGCACTAAATGCTTTTCTCTGGTGTAGATTGTCATTACAGAGCTTTAAAATCTCGTGAGTCAAACCATTTACGCCCCCAAACTAACCACAACAAGCCAGCAGAAGAACCGAAGACAACCTCTTTCTCTTTTTTGTGTGGTGTGCTGCATGATTGTGTATGATAGGAGAAAGATTGAGTAGATTGAAAAGTGTAATTTCACACAACCCAGCTCATGTGTTCTCCCTCCCCGAGCGCTTCAGGTTCGGTGTGGCTGCTTGTGCTCACTGATGTGATCACCACCCTTGATTGTTGAAAGCCACTCACCTCCCTTGTTTGCCATACACACCTGTACACACCACAGTGTGGCGTGTGCACCTGTACTATGAATATAGATAGATAGATGGATTTATATATCCGACATGAGTGCCGTGTCTTTGTTCCAATTTACTGCCGATCGGTGCCATCTCATTGTTAGCAGATGGTAATTTGAATCTAATCAATGTCTGCTTCTCTATTATTTGTTAATTCAGCCAAGTGTTGTGACTGTAATTGCCCCATCATATCTTGTTGGATACGTTTATCAGGGATCTGATAGCAAAAATTTGAGCAGCGGTGTGATTAGAGGGTTTCGTTCTGCCTGGTTGTTGCGTTTACCTTCGGTACAGCCGTGGGGAAGTGTATCTTATAATGTTAATTAGATCACCGAAGACAGATGAGCACTTCAGTGGACGCTGCGCTGCCGTCCCCCACGCCCTCCGATTGACCAGCGCAGGCTTAATGGAGGAGAAACGCACAGCCCATTATTAGAGGCATCCACTCAGTCTCGTTTACGCCTCTCTTTCTCTCCACCTCATCTGCCTTGGCTCTTTTCAAGCACTGCTAATTTTGTATATATGTGTTATTCAGGTCAGGCAACTAGGACGTGATCTCTCATCCAGATGACACCGGTGTCCTTTAAAGAGAGAAAGGGAATGGAGGCATAATTTTCATTTTCAGCAACTGAAATCATGTGTAGTCCACATTGTATTCATGGACTTGCTGTTTATATACAGCAGCCACAGGTTATAATGAAATGAGCCATGCTTGGAGCCGCTTCACTCATTGCATGATTTGTTTTTTGTCTCCCTCTTCCTCTCCGAGCTAGTGTCACATTTGCGAGAGGATTGAGCCACTGGTGTTGGCCCATACCCGTGAAATCAAGCAAGTGCTTTCATTTCAGCACGAGTAATCAGGCGGCTAACCGCCATGATATCCCACATGTATAACAAAATGCATTTTCACTGTTTTCCAGATCGCCATGAAATCAAGTACGAGGCTCTGCCAATCATTCCATGTATGTGTGCTGTTCTTGCAGTGTATGAACTGATTACAACAAACACAAACGCGTTCGTCACTATGTATATCATTTTCAATATAATATCATTTATTTTAGGAGTTCTGGATATATTTTATATTATATTATTTTATATATTCTAGCATTGTCATTTATACCGTCTGATAATTGTTAATAATTTTTAATTACATTTTTATTTTAAAACAATACATGTGGTTTATATTTAAAAAATATATATCAAATCCAGTTTTACCTTCTGCCACCAAACATTTGTTTGCGAACCGTAATTTCATCTTTCCACCTTATCCCTGAGCAAACAATGGGTGCCGCCATGATGACTCACCACTTTTGTTTGACTGTTTTCCATGTCCAGTCTCATTAAAAATAATTGTAGGAGCTACAAGTACACAGCGAGCCATACACATTTGCGATGCAAGTTAAATATGAGCTCCGATTCAATATGTGCTGTTGTTGATTGCCACCAAAATAAGATTTTAAAAGGAATAGAAGACCAACACATTTCAGAAGAATGTCTGTTTGTATAATAACTGTATGTTTCCTATGAGTTGATAGTAGTAAAATTGAATGGATTTATAAGGGGTAGGTGCAAATCGGTTTAGGTATTTAACCTAATAGGTTGATCTTAGGTGAGCTATGAACTAGAGGGTTACTTAGATCTTCTGTTACTAAAGCTGCGTTTCCACCGCAGGAACTTTCCCCAGGACTTTGGGGTGGTACTCGGTGTGTTTCGACCGCAGGAACCAGGGTCTAAATAAAGTCCCCCTTAAAGATTTCCCCCTCAAAACGTCCCTGCTTGCTAGGTAGTACTTTTTCAAAGTTCAGCAACTTTCGGGGGTGCTGAACATGCTGATTGGTTGAGCTCACGCAGCATTTTATTTCTAAATAAAGTGGGGAGGAGTTCCTGGGACAAATTGTTTCGGGTAATTTTGGTGGAAACGGAGCTTATTGTACTCCTCTACATTCCTCTTAACCAGGTTGTTCTGTGGGGACTGGGGGTGTTGGAAATGTTCTGCACTGTGCTTTTTGAATTTAAGTATCAGTTGTTATTTTAAGTTTTCAATATAGTATATTTTTTTTGTTTGTCTTTTTTAACAAACTGGCGTAGTATGGGGTGAAGTCAAGTCATGAAATTAGAGACTACCCTCAAAATCCTTTCACATGTTCACATGCATGTTACTATTAGGTGTAAATGGTAATCTAATTGCAATCGATGTTAATGTGTACACCGGCCAAGGATTAAAATGGCTCTCTCTCAGATTCTTTTGAACTTTCTGGTGGAATTTGTTGCCTCTATTGTGTTCACTTGCTTAAGACTGATCAAATGTATGTGTCTTTTCCTGTAGTTTAACGATTGAAAAGTTGTGTTCACAGACAGCACTGCCCCTCCAATCTTTAGCTTAATAATGTGGTTTGAAGTATTTGTTATTTTGTGTTTTATCACAGCAGGGTGTGAAACTCAGAGTAGTTTTAAGACAGTGTGGTCCCTCACATTCTTTCCTTATTAATCAGCCTGTCAGACGCTAACGCCCCGGTCGATGCAGTGACGGCCCAGAGTGGCCAGGGATTAAAACACTTCCACACACTCTCTCAGCACTCTGTCAACATGTGCCAGAACGTTCCACAAGACCACCGCTGCTTCAGGGGCCGTCACACTGATGACTAATGGGTAATGAAGTCCTTAAGAACCCCTGGAGTGAGCACGGCTGTCATAACTCTCTCCTGAGTGATTGGACTACAACCCTTCAAGCATTTTATCTCTGCCTGTGAAGAATGGTTTGTTTCAAAGTCACTCATGCAGACACAGCTGGACATCTGAGGCTTTGACCTGATGTTGGCTCTTTGCTTGCTGATTATTTTAATCAGCCGCAATCAAAAAGCAACTTAAATGTTATATATATTTATTTTATTTCAGTGTTTCTCATTCCACAATACAGTATGAATCTACAGCATTATGGCATATTTTATATATATATATATATATATATATATATATATATATATATATATATATATATATATATATATATATATATATATATATATATATATATATATATATATATATATATATATATATATATATATATATATATTAGGGATGCAACAATACAGTTAGTCCACGGTTCAATACATACCTCGGTTTTTAACCACGGTTTTCGGTTCGGTTCGGTTCTGATGGCTTGTCACATCAGTTTTTTGCTATTCTATTCTTAAGCGACAGGAACAGCAAGAGGTTAAGGAGAAAAAATACTATTTTTTAATTGCAATACTCTTTCTTTATTTTACTTAAAAGAATTGAAAAACCTTACTTAAACTTAAAACTTTACTTAAAAAAAACCCTTGTACACATTCGTGTATTGTATAATATAAAATATATATATATATATATATATAAGATTTACACTGGCAGCTCAGAGCTGTACAGCAGCATTTAAGTATGAAATTGAATGAATAAATGTAAAAAAACACTACATAGACTTCACTATAAAATATACACTGATTCTTATTAAAGCTACTGTATTAGTTTTTCAGTCAAGAGCAATGAGTGATTTTCTCTTTTTCTTTTGTTGTTGTATTAACATTAAATGGATAGTTCACTCAAAAATGAGAAATGAATACAGGTTTGGAACAATATTAGAGAGTAAATAATGACATCATTTTAGAGGTGAACTGTCCCTTTAAGGACAGCGTGTTCACTAGACTGCCTGCTGTCAATGCGTGCATCTAATATACAGACAAGCGCCGATTTTACTTTCACTTTAGACATAACCGACTGTGTTTATGTAAACCTTGTGTGTATTTGACAGTATTAGCGCAGTAAGACGACTATTTAGTCCTGTTATCACGTGTTTGACAAGCGTTTAGTGGGCGCGCTCGGAAAAAGCGCATGTTTAAAACGCCGGCAAGGCTTTAAAACGCATGCAAATAATGAACTTTCGTGATTGTGAATTACTATAGTGTTCCGTGAGTATAACTCTACCACTAACGTGTGATGTGAATGTATGTCTCGTTGTTCAGTATTGGGATGGAGGCAAATTATAGAATTTATAGAAAAATACTTAATTAAATGCAAAACCGAAACACCGCATTTCACAGGCGCGTATTGAACCGTGAAGGCCGTACCGAACGGTTCAATATTATATTGAGAATTGTGGCATCCCTAATATATATATATATATATATATATATATATATATATATATATATTACAGTTTAAGTATATTGTTATTCAATAATAATAATAATTTCACGTTACTGTAATTACAGTGAGAACAGTGATGTCTAAAATGGCTCTAATTCTTCAAGTTGTTATGTTTGAGTTGAAATGAGCTGAGAATCATACAGTTTTTTTTGTTTACTTTAAAGCAATTTAAAAAATGAATCCAGAATCCTGTAGACAACACTGTTTTGTCCAATAAGTTTTCTGAGTATGTAGGCTCTCTCATTCTCCCAGTCTCTATTTTTCATCTCTCCAGCCGTGGAGAACCATCTTGCTGCAGCTTTCTGTAAGGGAGTGATCACATATGAAAACCTCTCAGTGTTTCTGTCTCTTAGAAGCATCAGATACTCCTTGGTCACCAGGAAAAGTGCAGCTAAATGACTACCTCTGGCCTTAGTCCATCAGCCGTTACGCAATCAGCAGTGGCCAATTAGGACCGCTGCTCTCAGGTAGCATAATAACAGGTCAGAGTCCAGCTGAAAGAGACGGGAAAGAATCCCAAACGAGAGAGAGAGAGGGAGAGAAAACAAAACAACAATGTGTACGTTTGAAAGGCGGGTGTCTTTAGAAGTGTATTTCTCCTTACACAAACATTAGATGCAACACTATAATTAGCTTTATTTCTTTGAGACAATGCTGCCTTGTAGCCAGAAATAACAATCAGGAAACAGCTATTCGTACGGAGAGATGCCACAAGAAGAAAAGGACTTAAATCTGACAAAACAGCTCATTAGACAGGGAGACGTTTACAAGTGTGTGAGCTATTCACATTATAATAGGGTATTGCTAACAGCATATGTCCTTTAGTATGATCTCAGCAGTTTGTGTGCGTGTACGGGAGAGATATCACAGTGATTCAGCTCATTTTCTTAAGCCATTCTCACTTTCATTTGTTGTTGTATATGAAAATTGAAGTGGACTTACTTTATCAACACCATCAATGCATTCTCTGCATGTGTGGAAATTAGCAGGCAGAATTACCTCTAAAGCCTTTAATCTACTTTGGCTCTTTTGTGTCGGACCCCAGGGTGATAGCAGCAGGATGCTCCATTCTCACTGTCCACTCACAGACAGAGTAAACCCACACAAATACAGTTCTGATCCTAGAGGAGCCACTCTTTCAACTATGCATATTTTATCATATCTTACAATAGAAAACCGTTAAGAATAATATCTCACAGTTTTACTGTTTTTACTGTGTTTTTATTCAAATAAAAGCGGCTTTGGATACAAAACATTAAAAAAATCATAGAGGCCCTAAAGAATTTTAGTGTATATACTTTTGACATCTTTATTTTCCTGTTTGTTATTTCTTTAAACTTTTAACCTCATTTTTGTTGCATTAAATGTTCAAGCTCATTCTTCACTTCTAGATAATGGTGCTTTTCAGTCACCACAATTCTCTGCGGTTCTATTGTTTTTTCATTTTTTTTGTTTGTTCTGTTGGGTTTTTAATCATGTCCATCAGATCCTCTTAATTGACAGTCACATCAGAGACGGAGTGGGGTTTAAATGAGGACTATTTGCTTTAGTAATCACAGAGAAATGAACTAGTGATGAGATGAATGATCGTTCCAGCTGAACGCGTTTGAGGTCAGGTAAAGGGGCGATCGCAAGATCATTCATGACCAATATTGTACAAATAGATGAATTACTATGAAAATGGTTGAAATGTGGGATATGAAACTAGATTTCAGTTGACATGAACCTCTAAAGGTTTATTTTGTTGCAAGTTTGTTGCAGAGTCCTGCAACGGGTCGGGTACCCGCGGTTACCCGCGGGTACCCGCAAAAAAGTGGCTAAAACGGGTGGATTGTGACATTCCTAAAATTCACGGGCGGGGATGCGGGCGGATAATTAACTCCTCGCGGGCGGGTAGTAGCGCGGGTGAAAAATATGTGCAACATTTGTCTAAATTACCATTACACATACGCAACAACGACATGACATTTGACCCATCACGTCACCACCACTGCGACAGTGCGACTTTTGTTGATGCTTCTCGTAGCCTAGTTGAAGCGAGCGTTGCAGGAGTATGGATGAAGTAAAAGTAAAGTTGGCGAGTGGAGTATATACAATTGTTGACAACGAGTCTTTAAAGGCAAAATCGGATGTGTGGAGAAAGTGTGGTGTAATAAGAGATCAGGAAAATAACATCATAAGCGGCATCGCGGCTTGCAAACTTCGAGGAGAAACGCGAACATCAGCTAGCAGGCTCAAGCCTATAATATATTGTTTGTGAGTGACAGGCTCAGGTTTTTTTCTTCTTCCATTAACAGGTCTATTTTCGTAGGCTATAGTTATCAGGTTCCATAGCCTATTTAAGCGCACTTTAGCCTGTTTCATCAGCCCATTCATGACGCTGTTGTGATGTTGTGAGAGGCGCAAGATATAAAATAAAGCACTTTAATTGGAATGGTTTTAGCGTTTGTGATTTTATCGCGGGCACGGATCGGGTAACGGGCCAAATATTAACGGGTCTGGGCGGGTGCGGATTTCATTTTGATATTATCACGGGTGACGGGTCGGATCCGGTGCTGAACTTTGCGGGTACGGGCGGGGGCGGGTATCCAAAAATGGACCCGTGCAGGACTCTGGTTTGTTGTAATTTAGTGTGAATTTGTGTATAATCTAATTTGTGGCTAATTAATTACGTGATTTATTGCACAGGAGGGGACTGTTTCATCAGAGATGTGCGAGGTGTTTAGGTTCACCTTTTTGTGTGTGGGAGTGTGTGTGTGTGCGCGCAAAGCAAATGATAGAGTAGAGGTCAAAGAGGTTAGCAGGAGTCTTACCGAGCTGTTGATTAGTCAGAGAGGATCATGGGTAATGGAGCTTAGGTTGATGTTGATGTTGAGTGATAAATGATGAGCATGTGTGTTCTTTTGTGTGTGTGGAGGCAAACAGTGAGATTAGACAGTGAATGATCTACTTCTGATCACATACACCATAATGAAGCTCTTTCTCCTGTGCTCTCTCCCTTTCTCTCTCTTAGAATGTGAAGCTCAGCATCAACGTTCCTCCTTTTTTTTGCTCTTTTCCTTATTTTCTAATATCCTTTTCTGTTTCACACTCTCTTTCTGTTTGCTGCAGTCTCATAATAAAAGCAGCACAATTTATTTACAATTTGCCGTGTGAGGCTCTTACATCAGCAGCGTAATGTAGCGGCTCGTTTAAAATACATTTGCAGCCGCGACTTTATTTTGCAAAGATGATTTTTCATCCACGCTTCGTCCTTTCCCTTTTTGCAATGAGGAATTGATAATAGACCTGTTTTCCCTCTCATCCACTTATCTCGCACCCTGATGGAGAGAATGAAATAAAGGGGGAAAAACAGGATGTCGCTCTCTTTGTATGTGTTTTTTGCATGTACAAAATGTGCATTAAAGCTGCTGAGAGAATTTTAGTCCTTTGAGCGATCACAGGGCTCTTGCAGGTGACACATGCTTTTAATGGATCCTGCCACAGTTGAAACTTTTACTCCAAAACCACTTATTCTTGAGAAGGTATAGAGGAACCAGACATTTTATTTTATTTTATTTTATTTTATTTTATTTTATTTTATTTTATTTTATTAATTATATTAATTATATCATATTATTAACTATATTTATTCATTTATTTATTTTTATTATATTTTATTGTTTTAATTTATTTTATTTTAATGTATTATTTTAGCTTTGCTTCATGTTGTATTTAATAGTTTTGTCAAAAGTACCGACCGCCGATTCCAGCTGTTTACGCTGTTTTCCAGCTGTTTACGATTCCAGCTCAACAGCGCTCAAAGCGTCACATTTTTAAAAGCGTTTGAAAGTGTTTTGAAAGCGGGAGCAGGAGTGTTTGAAAGCACATGCAGGCATCGTCCAGCAGACCGGTAGGCTGATAGGCGCCTGTATTCAAACGCTCCCATGTGTATCTGTGTAAGTGCTCTCTGAAAAGCATCATTGATGTATATTTACAACATGATTTTGAAGCGCTGGTCATTGTAGCCAATCACAGACACAACCGATGAGTGTGTGAGCCCAATGACCAGTCAGAGGTGTTTAGCTGCAAAAAAAAAAAAAATTCAGTACGGACTTGGTATCGCGGTTTGTACTTTTGACAACACTAGTATTTAATTGTATTTAATATAGCATTAAAAAATAGTTTGAGCTCAAACAATTGGATGAGCCTCTGCCCTGCCCTCTTAAAGTGCACAGAGATTTGTAGAGATGTGGTCAAAGTGCTGTTATATAAGGGAGAACATTTGGCAGACAAATCTCTCTGAACCCTGTATTGCATGTGTAAGTGTTGATTTTTGAATGTGTTTGACTGTTTTCCTGTAGACTAACTACACTGTAAAAAATGTAAGGCCTCTCCAATTCAAAATTTTCTAGTGAGCGATCACATCTAAATTTTTCAATTGGCCAAATTGAATTTCTGTGAATTGAATTTTATCCATTGTGGCAACATCTGTTAACATGGGCTCAATTAGAAATTATATGTTTAGCCAATGGAAAAATGTAATTTACCAACACTGTAAAAAATGTCAGGCCTCTCCAATTTAAAAATTTTCTAGTGCCCGATCACATCTAATTTTTTCAGTTGGCCAAATTTAATTTCTGTGAATTGACAAAATTTAATTCACAGAAATTCCATTTGGCCAACTAAAAAATTTAGATGTGATCGGTCACTAGAAAATTTTAAATTGGAGAAATGTTTTACAGTGAAACTGTCAGATTGGTCCAATTAACTGTTTAAATTGTAGTCAAAATTGTTTATTTCTCACTGCCCAAAAGACAAAAATGACTAAAAACATAGCCTAAATATATTAAGCAAAATACAGAACACAGACAACAGGGTTGACATTTTATCACATTACTTTATTAACAAGTAAATTCCAACACAGGATATTTGGTGAAAATACCTTATTTTCAATAAGGAAAACTCTGAATACATTCAATAAGTCTTCTGCATAACAGGATGTCTTGTTGTGGTGATGAAAACGCGGCACTGCATAGGCTAAAAACCTGACAAATAAAAATAAAAATTAACATTAATGACAAAATTCCCCTGCATCACATCTGGCAAATGACAGAACAGAAGTTACTTCATTATATAATGAGGATGAGACGAACGAATGGACGAATAAGAAAATCACAAGCTTGACGTGTTTGATATTAAAAGGCAATAACTCGAGCCCTGAAAGAGGCCGACTCCAAATGCAATCTAACCCGGGTCGCATAGCACACATCACACAAATGACTTCATTTACTTTACCTACTTTACCTTACCTTTTGTTTTAGACATATAAGACATGAGGAAAATAAAACTATTGGCTACCATTAGAGTAAACGAGGTAAACGAGAACACACGCATGAAACCAATGAATGCATGAACTCGTGATTCTACAAAATGTCTCTTAAACTTCATACCGGGTCATAAAGCAAAACTCTGGAGAATAATTTCAGTGCTAAATACTCACCAACGTCTTTGTGAGATGAATATCTCTATTCTCTTGGGAATGTCTGTTTCGGTCTTCAGCACCTGCTGGTTTGGCTCCGCTCGCGCTGCCGCTCCTGCTTCCGCGCTCCGCATTTGAAATCTCCACATGAACGGTTTTCTTAAAGCGTTTTTTGCGCATGCGTATACTGTCTTTCGGACGTAGGACTTGTTCAGCCAAAATGGATTTTTCACCTTGACTTCATAGATTGACTGAGCACAATTAAATATCTACGGTGAATATACAATTTTAATTTTGAGTGAAGACCTTAAGCTATGATTAGTACAATGCATATTTTTGCATGTGGATAATTATTTGGAAGTCATTTATTGGGCCAATATGTAATGATCAATTTTCACAAATTCTTCAATTTACAACACCAGAAATTGTCCCTAGAATGAAATGGTCTGTTTTTGCCTTATTTGGAAGAGTCATGAATATTAATGTGGAGTTCTGCTCTGATTGGCTGATTCACTGCGCGGCTAATTTCAGTAGCTTTAGTGACAGAAACACATCTATACTGTCCGTCATGAAAATGGAGAGATTATGCATCCGACCTTTATATGTTTGATCCTGTTTCTGACGAAGATGCAGATTTTGAGGAACAACCAATTGTTTTGAGATTGGACGCTTCTGAGTGGTAAGTTTAGTCTTTATTTTCATTAAGAACCTGCAAAACGTAACGTCAGTACTATAACTTCAGCCTACATGTGAACTAGCAGATAACATTTACTTTACACGTTAACGCATAACGTCAGCAGTCACAACTTTGTTTTTAGCATTGTAAAAATATTTGAATCATTGTAATGCGTTACTGTATGATTTTACAATGATAGCTGCTTCACTTTGAATCACAAACTCTAAACAGTGAACTGGGTAGCGCGTGAATATGTTGTTTGTACAGTACAGTTAAGTTTTTGACTAGCAAATTGACTAGATGCCTTGTCAAATGACTATCGTTTCAACTTAAGTGGTGGAGAAGGTGACATTAGCTACAAGGATGGAGTGAGCTATAAGCATCTAAACTAACATAGTTAGCTCCTGAGTTATGTGTTGTTGATGAAATATAGGCTAAATTATAATTCTATCCTACAAAAGGGATTGCCATATGTATCTACGGTTGTATTTTGTAGATTTATATGACAACACTGGCAGGAAATAATATTAACCTTTGTCATACTGTTATGTATGCATGCTACTTGGAGTTTCCTATTGTTACTGTACTAGCATCTTGCGTTGGATCTAGACAACACAGGGGATATTATCGTTAATGTTGTCTCACTAAGAAACTTTCAATTTAATCAGAAATGGTTTAGACGGTCAATAAGTGGATATAAGCACTAGGCTACTTACTTCTTGTGGGAATATAGTTTGAATGGCTGCTTCTCCAGTATCAAACGCTGAGCGAAGCCTGTTTGATATTGTCCCAGGTTAGAAAAACTGTCCGTGGTGAAATGGGCCGAGCAAACGAACAACTTTGAATTAAATTGTCGCTGTATCCGGTTATAAATAAACATCAACCATGCCTGTTGACAGTTTTGTTCTGTGGGAAGGGTATGAAAAGTCCTCAAGTCCCCTGCACAGCCTGGAACATAACATTTAATTCCATGATCTGCCATTTTCGCTATCCTCGCGTCACGCTTGTTCACAATACCTGCAGAAATCCCGATTATTCGGCTGTGCTGTTCCGCCTTGCCTTGAACATGTGCTGGCATATGCAAATGTTCGGGCGTACATATTAATGATCCCAACTGTTGCGCAACAGTCAGTGTTATGTTGAGATTCACCTATTTTTCCGTGGTGTTTTTCACAAACGAGATTTACATATGAACAATTACATTTTTCATTCTAGGGCACCTTTAAACTTGCCAAACCAGAAGAGGGAGAAAAGTCTACCTGGGTGGATGGAGCAAGCAAACGAAAAGAGAGATGACAGGATAGTGTTAGGTGAAACAAACTCATGGATGACAGTTGGAGATAGGCGGATAGACCATGAGATACAGCACAAAGAAACTGAGCGAGATGGAGATGGATAAAGGAGGAGGAGAGTGTTTAATTAGTGTTGGGTTTTCTGCAACATTACAGGCCTTTTCTGTTGCCAGGTCCTTTGATGACTGTCTCCCTGCGGTCCCGTCTTATTACCCGTACAAATCTCTACAAATACTGCAGCATTATTGGAAACGCACACAATGGGGCCTGCCAGCTCCGGCACCAAATCACCAATCATAAATATGCACTTTATCATGATAATCATTGCATGTCTCCTCATTTCATTTCCACAGATGGTTTAATCTCTTTTTAATGTGGACTTTAGTGAGGATTCTTGAAAATGCCAGAGAGACCCGTGCTGAGCATTCATGCGATTCACGGAGCCAGCAACTGTTCCCAAAGTTTCTCATTTGTTATTTAAGAGTGCATGCTTGTTTTGTTGTTTGCTAATGCTTGCATGTTAAGTAACTTCCATATCAGAGCTTAGCACCCTAGCTTAACACACATGCACCCATGCCAACTTTTATAGTTATTTTTCTGTGCGTGTCTCTATAAGTTTGACGGTCTGATTACTAATGCTTTTGTTCGTATGCTGACTATGGAAAAAGACAAAGATTGATGTTGGTGAAATGAATGCTTTAGCTCTGCATCACAGTATTGACGCTGCGGTAACATTGCAGTAATGTTGTGGTGTGGTTAAGCAGCCCTTGATCAGACGGGCCCGAACAGTGGAGGCTGTCTCATGGGCCCAACAGCCCATCCCTCATTCCCTTTCAATCCCTGTTTATTTTATCTCCCATTCTCTTTAACACAACTCTGAGAGACATACAGAGAGGGAGAGAGAGATTTGGGGGGTGGGGAAGATGATCAAATGTAATTTTTCTAGATCATCACTCTCCTTCTCCTCTGTCAGAAAGAAGATTATGCTATATTTATTGAGAAGATTATTTTGTGCCTGATTTGGTGAGGGAAGGAGGGATGGAAGTTTGTCTAAGAGGTCAATTTCCCAAACTCAACTGCACCAAACCTTCAAAGCACTGCTTATACTGAAGAGTATACTAAATAATGCCTGTATTGTGGAAAAATGCAAAATAGCACACATTTCATCAGCCGGAACCTTGATCATAATAACATGAATGTCTGTTTATCTCTGCAATAACTTTACATATATTAATATTTATTCATTATATGCATTCTATAATTTTTTTTAAATTGGATATTTATTATAATTCAATATTTTACGTTGTATTATTATTATTATTATACATTTTATCAGTATATGCATTCCCTAGGAATAGAACCCATGACCTTGCTGTTGCTAGCGCCATGCTCTATACAGAAAAATATAGGAGAAAATTAATTTCATTGGACATGGAAGGTATAATGCATTTGCATTGTGGGTTAGCAGTATTATCTCAGAAACAATTTTTTAATTACATTATTATTATTATTTTTAAATAATTAGCAAATTATTATGTAAAAGAAAAAATATATCTTACAAATTTTAGTAGTCTGGTCAAATTCGTCAAGAAAATGTTAACTACTGTGTGATTTCCACTTCATTCATCAAAGTATATTGTGCTAGCCCATAATACAATGCATTAAAGTTGACCTTCCATGTCCAGTGTGGACATGGAAGGTGAACTTTAATGCATTGCATTATGGGCTAGCGCAATATACTTTGTTGTACACTGCACATCCTGTCAAGTTTAGTTGCTCATCCAAGTATCTCATGCATACAGAAACATTGTAGTTTGCACAGTATTCATGCTATAAACTGTGTAGTATGCAGCATGCTAGTGTGCTCACAGCCTATATTTGTATGCAAGATACTTTGATATTGACCTGCTCATCTGCATCACTGCTTGTCCTTCATTAGATGTATATAGTCATCGTGACATTTTGAGACACCATGTTAGACCATTTCATGTTAGTTGCCCTTTCATTAGCGATCTAAATGTTAATTGATGGGGTTAATGACTTCTCACTACAAGTGTGTGGCAGGAATCACAGAATTGGCTTGTGGGCTCTGCAATATTGGCGTTTTCACTCCAACTCTGCTCACCAGGCAAACCAAGTGCTCTTTCAAAGAGTTTTAGTGACTTTTGGTTGGCCTTTAATGTGCCCTTTTATTATAGTGACAGTGTAGTACATAGCATGTGGAAAATTACCTGTCTGAAAGACCTTTAAACCACTGTTCTTTGTCTACATCAAGATGGATTTGTCTGTTTAATATTAATCAGCTGCGCTTGTAGTGAGTCAATATATAGTTTAGTTTAATGTAGTTGAATCTATAGGTTTATGGGCACATGATGGTGTTCAAAAATTGAAATAAAGTGCTGCAGGAGTGAGTCTTAAAACCCAGAAGCGAGTTTTTGCACTTCCGTTTTTGTATCCCAAAGTCAGTGAGTTTTTTTTTTCTTCGGGTCTTTGGTTAAGTTTGTGAAAATAAGGTCTGCGGTTAACACAAGCTCAATATATTTTTACATTTTATCCTAAACTACTAAAAACTAAAAACTAAACCAATCAAGTGGCTAAATCAGGCAACAGATGTTGTCAGGGACATTAAACGCCATCGCACTGAACATGTAATCTACTCACTAGTTCACTTTTACAGTCTCATTGTGTTTATACTTGAACAATTGCAAACTACTCAATTTCCAACTTGTAGTTTTTAAAATAAAGACTAAAAAGAGTGGTCTGAAGCTTCGTGGTGGTGAAATTGAAGTTGTGCGACCCTTTATATCCTACCTTTCGCTTTATACTCCTGGTGATTTTGTATTTATGCTTCCAAATTCATAAAATGTGTACATTTTTTTAATTATCTTGAACAAAACTTGGTCACACAGCTTTTGTCTTTTTTTGTCTAAAGTATTAGGGCGATGCTAACTTCTGGGTTGACCCAAAATACGCCATTTCAGCAGCACTATATTATGTCATCATTTACTCACCTTCAGTTTGTTCCAACCCCTGACTTAATATATTTTGTGGACTGCAAGCATACACTGAGAGCACTATAAAAGTAGTCCACATACACTATAGTGCAAGCTCTGAAATCTCATTTGCACTGGCCAATATTCAAACTTGGTGCTTCACAATCAGTTAAGAGACATGAGATGGCACTTTGATGGGCATCAGTATGGGCTAGTACTAAGATTTTTAACCTGTTTTGGCGGGCGAGATTTATCAGATGCCTTTTTGCTCACTTCCTCCAACAAAGCTATAATTTTTGAATGAACCAATCCTTAAATTCTTTACAACATCCTTTCCCCTTCAAAGGCAGGGTAAACACAATCCTTAGACACTTTAAAGAGGCCACAGTATCATAAATTTATTAGCCATATACTCAAGCAGTTAAAGTCTCAGTGAAGGCCGTTACACACACTTTGGTTTTGTGTGCTTCTGAGAGACTGCACCATGAATCATGCATCATTTGACTTGTATATGTTTAGTGTGCATGTGCTTGTGTGTGTGTAATGAATGGGTGTAGTTTTGATGGCACGGCTGTTAGTCATGATGAGCAGATCAATACTGCATATCTTTATCCCACACACACTTGCTTTCTATTCTTTCTGTAGAAGAGGGTTGATACAGATGAGATGGCTAGATGGAGGGGCGGTGAGAGGGCCAAGCTTTCAGATCGATATTCCAGCTGCGCGCGGACTCTGTTTTTAGAGTTCACATTCACATATCTGTACATCACAGGTCTCAAATGACCGAAACAGAGTGTGTTGTCATGCATTTTATGTTACATCTTTCAGAGTTTGAGTTGATCTTTGAGATCCTCATGTGATGTACTGGATAAATCAGCCAATTTGTTCAATTACATCAAGAACATGAATCTTTAATGATCTTCTTCCATCTTGCCAACTGATTACAATTAGTTCTTTAGTGTTTTACGTTCTCAAGTTTTAGCCATTTCACATTTTGCCAAATCAAATGTAGGCTATCCGCTCCAGAGTTTTAGTATAATTAACAATTAATTGTAGAATATGAGAAATCATGTCTCCTATAATTCTTCTTGGTCTTCAGGCTCATTTTTCAGTTTCTTTCTAATTTTTTGTTTTTCTGGCTCTCGCTGTCGTTCTCTGTTGGCGGCTGTCTTTGATTCTGTTAATTGCTGTTATCTGTTATCTGTTTTCTTATCTATTATCTGTTTTCTACCTTCTCCATTCACTGTCCGCTCACTAAAGTGTCTGAGGAGAGTGAACCTGCGGAAGAGCCACCCAAGTACAGTAAGTGTGTGTGTGAGCCTGTGGGAGAGTTTCTGCATGTGGTCCCTCCCTCACAACACAAGCCCCTCCCCCATGGTCACCCCACCCATTGGGTGTTAAAAAGAAGCAGTCAGAGACCATCTTTAATTAGTAATAGTCAACACAATAGCACTCTTCTGAAACCTAGTGAGCTGCCTTGCTGTATACTTCCCTACATAGACAACTGCCTGTCAAGTTCAGGGCAAAAGCAAGAAAAAGTCACTTTTTTCAGAGAGTCAAAGCTAGTTCACAGTCTAGGAAACGTTGGCAACCTCTTTAATTTATTCCTGTGAAAGAACAAAGTTTCTTGACTGCGCTGACTGAAAACACACATGGCATTTGAGACTTAATTTTCAATATTGAGATGTGGCATTTTTCTTTATCACCAATTACATGCAAAATTATGAACAATAATTCACATTTCCCGTGATATTATTAAATGAGTAATTAAACAAGTAAAAAGCAAACTTAAACTCGTTTGCCTAATTTCTGCAAATGATTTGCTGATGCAGGTTCAAAAAGACTTGATTTGACTTGATCAGAAAGACTTTTCTTTTCCAATAAAACATGTAACGTTGCCTAATGTAGCGTTCACACCGAACGCAAATGACGCGAATAATTCGCGCGAAGTTGGACGCTTGAACATTTTGAATGTCGCGTGACATTCACTTCACAACAGACGCGAATTCGCATCATGGGAGGGGCTTCTGCCAGCCGGCTCGTCTCATTGAGAAATGGCTGACATGGGCTGTGTTTACACGTCTTTTTTGTTAAAATTCTACTGTTAATGTGTGACACAACTTGGTTTTAAGACTTTTTCAGGCGATTATGTAGTTTTTTAAAGCTCAAATCTGTGGTTTATTTATAAAAAGAGTGCCTATTTGAAAATTTTATCTGCCGTTTTCGGAATTGTGAGCTCCAGTGGATCCGCGGCACTCCACGCTCATTAACCCTGGCGAAAGCAGCCTTTCCTCGGCTAGTCCTTCTGCCGTCTGCCGCTGGCTCTGATATCTCTGTGGTGTCTCGAGCTATAATTCATCTTGTGTAGATGTAACGGCCGATCTTTGGTCTCATGGATCTATAATTTGTTCCCTGGCAAATCTTTTAGGCTGAGGGCAAAGTGAAGTTTCGTTACTTTTTTATTTTTAGGCTGTAACTTTTACGTTACAGCTGTAGCCAATATTCATATTGTCTGAACCAGATATACAGATTTTCTCCTCATTGTTGTCACTACTAGAGCAAGCTACTGATTGATTAACGCGGCATGAATATCCGCGAACGTTCAGATTTTTCAACTCGGGCGATTCTCGCCATTCACGTCCGGTGTGAACGCACCATTAGGTTGACCAAAAGGTGTCACTTTTGCCCTTGCAAATTAAGTTTAGGTCACACTAGGTCGGCAACTCACTAGGTTGGGACATAGCTAATGACTGTATGTAACCTGTGGAGCATGTAGAAGTGCTGTGCTGTGTAATCACTGTCGTCTCTATGTGTGAGTGTATAAGGCAGAGTCATGCTGGTTTAGCTATATGCATCTGCGTTAGCTGTTTGTGTGAATAGGGCTCTCTTCCTGTAGATTAACCCTGCTCCTGTGTTTTTCACGCCGGTATCAGACAGCCGTGTTAATTAGTGCACAAGACAATTATGCATTTCTCTCCGGAGACCTGCGTTTACTTCTCTTAATCTGGTGTCTTAAATAATTAAACTTGTATTGAAACCCCCTGCTTTCCATCTGCTTCTCTCTTCATCTCTTTTCTCTCTTTTTTTCTCCATCTCTCACCATCTCTCTTCCGAGATCTGAAGAGGGAGCAGTGTAACCTGTTAGTCACTGACCTCTGCGTTGCCTCTTTTGTTTTGTTGGTTTTAAAAGCTACACAAAAGTAAAAGAGTAAAGACTATCACAATTATTTTATTCCCTTCCTGAATTCTCCATGCATGGTAAGCTAAATATGTACTGTGCATGCACATGACAGCGAGAGTTTGACCTCTTTTACTACAGTCATCACAGCTGTGTGGCTCTAATCTCATTCTTCACAGCTGTCTTGCCAAAGACCAATCCCCTTACTCACTCAGCATGACCATTACACTCTCATTGGCTGTGCCATAAAATCTATTGAGTTACCTAGACAGTATTTTGTACATTGTAGTAATGTTCAAATTTAATCTACCTGCCTAGACAGCTTTTTGTTGAAATCTACGATACTTATATGTTCATATTAAATGATGTCAAAAAACTGTGTAGTCTAAAGGTTGTTCCATCTATACCTGTTTACCATGTATGTGCAGTTAGTTTGTGGAGAGAATGACGGGTGCTGGTGTTTTATATGGCATGTGTTCGGCTAGTCAACGTACACACGTCACTGGTAGTTCCTATTGAAGTGGGTTAGACCCTACTCTAATGTAAAAGGCGTTCCTGTAACTAAAATCGTTCCCAGTTGCTAAGGTGTGAACATGGTAAAAAGCAGGTACTTCTGCAAATAGTTATAGGAACTATGAAAACGTTCCTCCAGTGCATAGACCTGTTCACATTGAAGCAACCTATCTAGACAAAGTTTTTTGGGTATCACAGACCTTTGTAGCTACCTACATAGACAGCATGTTTTTGAGCATTATGTCCATTTGAAAGTGCGCTGTTTTCCATCCGGCAGAAATTACATCACTCTCCTTCTCTCTCGTCAACAATCAAACAGGTTTACATAGTACATCCTGCTCATCATCTGACCCCAAGAGGTCAACGTATCGCAGAACCCCACAGGTCCTCATTAAATGCGTTTTTCTGGAGGCTTTGCTTTAATTATTCAGTGTTTTCTGTTCAGTTGTGTTTAAGATGAAATGCTAGTTTCTTTCCCACATGTGATTGACAGTAATAATGAAAAATTAAGTGCAGGTTAATGTGTTCCCACTGCTGTAGCCCATTAGTCTGCTTCAAACTCTGTGTCAGTTCTGTGACTGTGTCTTGTTCACACTGGGGTTTTTGAACATGGTTTTCTGCATGCATGTTTGGTGTGGTAATAAAGTGTGTTGTTGTTGTTGATTTTTCAGCTCGACGAGAAGAGGAGGATCTGGAGGAGAAGAAATCCATCAAAAAGAGAGTCAAAGAACTGAAAGTGCTGGATCCGAAGATAGCACAGAACCTTTGTGAGTATTATCCAGTTTAAAAAAAAAAAAATCTTATTTTATTTTGTTTTATTATTTTAAACATTAGCTAGTGCAAAGGGGTAAACAAACTTAAGCTTATTTCTTGAAAACACAAGTCACATGACACACACAAAACACCTATCTGACAAAGACCAACTATGACAAAAATAGTGAAGATGAGCTGTAAAAAAAAAAATCTAAATGTTTCAACCTTGTCTTTGTCCAGCATTTTTGATGATTTCCATGTTGTTCTAAAAACAATATTAAAGTTATTTCCCTCCTGCTCACTCTGTGAAGAAAGGTGTGGGATTCAAAACAGGTTTTCAGGTGTCCTTTTTTCCCCTTGTATCCTTCTGTCTTTTTCTCTCAGAACCTTGTGGTTCACAATAACACCTGTCTTGTGCAGTTATATACAATGTCTTGTGTGTATCTCTTTCGCACATACTTCTTCTTGCACCTGTTTTTCAAACAAAACAAAAAAAACTCTTCCTTTTCTCTTTCTCTGTCTTTCATTTGCATTCGTATTCACACTGATTCATTTGTCCAAGTGTCTCCGTGGCAATAAGCAGAGTTCTGTAATGAGAGGGGAATGGAGAAATGAAATGTTTCTGTCCCATCTGAACATCCCGGCAGTCACATCGCTGTCCCTCACCCTTTTTAGCTCTTCTGTCATTCACTTACTCATTTTCTCACCTTCCATTTATTGCCATTCTTCTGAAATTGGATTTTAGCTCTGTACTTTTGAGTATTTGTGACAGATGCAGGCAGAGGTGAAAACCCTACTGCCTTGATATATGAATGTTATCGTGATCCTGCTGAAGTTCTCGTCTGGCCCTTGTCTCGTCTAGTTGAAGTGTGTTTCAAAGACTTCAAGCTCATTCTTTCTTTTTATCATATATTGTCAGCATGCAGTAGACACGCACACACTTTAAACAGAGTGTGTATTCCTGTTGATGAATTACTGCAGGGAGCTTTTGATGAAAACTCTCCCTCTCCCTCTCCCTTAGCCATTTTCCTGGGGTCGTTCCGTATGCCCTACGAGGAGATCAGGAAAATGATTTTAGAGGTGGACGAGGATCAGCTGACTGAGCCCATGATCCAGGTAACATCACCTCTCATCACCATTCATGACCTTTAAAGCATGCCCATGTTCCGAGAGGATAGCCACAAACATGAGGAATTCAGCAGCCTTTTTGACGTTGTCCAGAGCTGTTTTATAGGGTACTTGTATAACTTGTTTACATGGTAAAATGTACATTTATTAATTTAGCAGATGCTTTTATACAAATAGACTTACAAATGAGAAACACAACATGCAACATCATCTCAAGCTGGCAGTTACATGAGAAGTGTTAGCAATACAAAGTTTACTTGTTTAAAGTTCAGTTATGAACAGGTTTACAAACGTGTCTCAGTACATGTCTGGTCAAATGCTGTTCACAAAATCTGTTAATTTGTTCACAGCAAATGTAAAAATAAAGAGTAACTAGTGCAAATGCACATTAAAGGATTAGTTCTCTTCCAAATGAAAATGTCCTGATAATTTACTCACCCCCATCTCTTCCAAGATGTTCATGTCTTTCCTTCTTCAGTCGAAAAGAAATTACGTTTTTTTGTTGTTGAGGAAAACGTTCCAGGATTTTTCTCCACATAATGGATTTCAATGGCAACTAACGGGTTGAAGGTCCAAATCCATGCAGTTCCAAAGGGCTCTTCATGATCCCAGCCGAGGAATAGGGTCTTATTTAGGGAAACGATCGGTCATTTTCTAAAAAAAAATCAACATTTATATACTTTTTAACCTTAAATGCGTGACTTTGTGTTTCTTTCTTCACAACGTATGATGCCATCACATTGGAAAGGTCACACCTGTCACGTAAATGGAAGTACCGACCCAGTCCCGAAAAACTCCATCTCATGTTCTCCTCCAACTTAAAAATTGTCCAACATCGTTGTTTTACCTTTATTTTTTTTACGTACTTCACGTGCGTGACCATTTCGACGTGATGTCATACGCCGTGAAGAAGAACAACACCAAAGTCGTGCATTTGAGGTTAAAAAGTATTTATTTGTAGTTTATTTGTTTAGAAAATGACAGATTGTTTCATTAGATATAAGACCCTATTCCTTGGCTGGGATCGTGCAGAGCCTCTGAAGCCCTTTGAAGCCTTTTAAAACTGCATTGATTTGGACCTTCAACCCGTTAGTTGCCATTGAAATCCAATATGTGGAGAAAAATCCTGGAATGTTTTCCCTCAAAAAAACATAATTTCTTTTCGACTGAAGAAAGAAAGACATGAACATCTTGGATGATATGGGGGTTCATTGTATTTAGTGCATTCATTGTGAACCGACAATGTTTTGAGGCGTTGAAATGACTGGATCATGTGCCGCGCTTCACTTTAAAACACACAGCACAACAGGCTTATATACTTAAGTAATTAAATCACAGCCTTTTGAATTGGTAAGCACACTAAGCCATAACGCACTTTTGATTGTAATTTGATTGGCAGGTGCTTTGCCATAGCAGTGGCACAAAACACAATGTTTTATGTTATTATGAGAAGAAGAAAAATTAGTTCATTGTGAAACTGTGGCAGGACAGAAGTAATAAGTATACTGTGGTGACACGGCACCTTGGAACTTCAATCTCGGAAACGGTGCGCTTTGTGGGTTGTTCACGTGCCACTGTAGTGAGCACATATCAAAAGTGGTGCATGGATGGCCAAACGACGAACCATTGTCCAACCGTGTTTTGGCCGCATCTCATTGATGATAGAGGGGAGCGTAAGCTGTCGCACATTGTTCACAGAGACTGCAGGGCCACAGTGACAAATCACCAGCAGCTACAACAGTGGTGACCAGGGCAATGCGTCACAGCACACAGTTCATCACAGCCTTCTGTGTATGGGCCTGCGTAGCCGAGCTATGCCAAACCCCAGCTTGGTCCAAACTACAGCTACAGGCTCTACTTTACTATGCACAAATTGTGTAGAAAAACAAAGTTCACAGGAAAAAGCATACATTGACTACAACATAATCATTCTAAATAGTAAGTAGTGATGTGTTTTAAATGTATGTGATCTAGCAGACATTTGCACACCTGTGATGGCATAACCACACATAACTTTGGTTCAACAATTATGCTGCGATGTTGCCAGGCAACTGTAAACAACTTAGTTGCACCATGCTTACACCAAAAACATACAGCATGCACATCAGAACTAATTTTCTGTCATTATAATCAAGGCTGCATCACTATACACTGTAGTTTCTGCATGGTGTTAGATTTTTTTTTTTTTTAATCACTGGATATACTGTATGGTGGCATAGCGGAATCTCTACTGGCTGGCACATTTCTACTTGGTTTAAATGCATATATTTAATTTGTTTTATAAATACATTAAACATTCTCTCTTTGCTTTTTCCCCTGCTTTTTTTATCATTCAGCATTGATGTCAGGCTCAGGTTTATGTATTCTTCAGTAGCTCTGCACAGCAGGTTCTCATTCACGATTATATATTTGAAGTATCCACTACTTCAGATCTATAACAGAGCTTTGTTATTTTATACTACTTACCCCTTAAAAGCAGCCCAATATTTATCTTACTGACTGGGAACAACAGAAAAAGCCATCTGCATCTGTGCGTTGTTTCATTTTGGTGGTGATGTAGATGGACGCATTCATCCATTAGGTTCATGTACACTAATAAAGTGGCTATTTGGAGATGAGCTAGATCAGTTCATCTATAGGTATATAAAGCTTCAAAGTTTGTCTCTGAAGTCAGATACTCAAGAGCAGGTTCTTTATTTCTAGACTCTACAAATAAAACATGTTTGAACCTCCACAGATAAGCAGTTAATTAAATGTGGATTTATATTGTAGTACTTTGTTGATACCTATGCGTTACGGATTCATGTTGAAAAAATAACAAGATCGCAATACGTTAATAAATGAAAATTGCTGCATATCCATATATATATATATATATATATATATATATATATATATATATATATATATATATATATATATATATATATATATATATATATATATATATATATATATATATATATATATATATATATATATATATATATATATATATATGGGATTTAATTGTCTAGAGAGTGAGGGGTACATGAGAGGTTGAGAGAACACACGCTTTGGATAGACATGTTCACATAATTGTATGCATAAAGATGATTAATTTGCTGCTTAAACCATGCTTTTATTTATTTATTTTTTACCTATTTAACTTTTATAAGATGGATTTAGTGGAGATTGACAGCAACTGAAATAGATGGGGAATGGGATAACGAAACATCACAGGCCTACCGACGCTTTGACATAAAACCATATGTTATGATGAAGTTGTGTTAACTTAATGGTGTGAATTCCTTTCAACTCATTTCCAACTTTGAAAAGTGCAATAGAACATCAATGGATGTCAGACTTTCAATGTGGAATCTCATGTATAGTTTTATAACTCTACAATTGGGCCAAAGTCAGTTGTACATAGCTAGCATAGCATAGATTGAACCCATGACCCATGAACTGGAAGGTTACTGGGATCCGTTTTGCCCTTGAGCAAGATGCTTAACAAGGGAAATATATCGTCCCTTCAATTAGTCTAGGATGTCATTAATTGTGAGTCAATTTAGACGAGGAGCTCCACTAAATGGCTAGGAACTGGAACGAAATCAGCAAAAATTAGATTGCAGGTTATGAATGAATGTTGCACACTTTCTTTGTAACAGTTCTTTGTCTTTTTCTTCCCTCCAGAATCTTGTAAAGCACCTGCCTGAACAGGAGCAGCTGAACGCATTGGTCAAGTTCAAGAGTGAATATGACAACCTCTCTGAACCGGAGCAGTTTGGAGTAGTGGTAATTTCATGCACAAACACGCATACCATCAGTGTTTCTTCCCCTGTATTCCCAATTCTAAACAGCTTTCTTATCAATTTACCGTTCAGTGTAGTGGCACATCCAGTAAGAAGTCATCAATCACTCTTTATTTAAAACATTTTTCAGATTGGTGTTGTGTCCGTTCCTCTACACAAGATTTTATCTCTTAAATTGAAACTGATATCATCATCTTGTCACAAACAAAACAACTACATATTGTACAATCTAAGAATATTGTTTCTCTGAACAGAATTTTTTTTTACTTATTCTCTCATGGAAAGTTATTCTCTCATGGAAAACGCATATAGTCGACCTGACGCATATTAACACAGTTTTAACCCAGCTGTCTTTACTGTTTTCTCTTAGTTATTAAAACAGCTCTTGCTTATTTATCAGTAAGCCCTTAGGGTATAAGGTTTTTAATTAAAAATTTATGTTTCACTCAGTTTGTTAGCTTAAACTAGTTGTGCCAAGCTTTTTTCGGTTGAGCCAGAAGTTGTCAAGCTGCTCAAAAAAGCACAGCAATATTTTAATAGAGCCAGTGTTTACACTTTTCGAGTGAAAATTAAACTATGAAATGTATAGTTGTAGAACTTAGTGGTGGCACTGTTGCCACTGCTCACGAATGTTAGTCTGGAGCCCTGTTTAAATTCTTCTGTGTTGCGTTTTAGATATCACTGTAGGGATAGCCTAGTGTTGAATGTGCCCCTATTATGCCATTTTAAAGTTTCCTAATTTTGTTTCGGAGGTCTCCAACAACAGGTTCACATGCATCAAAGATCAAAAAACACTTTAATTTTCTCATAATATACATTGCAAATCACCACAGTGTTCAATGATTCTCAAACGACTCGTCGGATGAAGTGGTCTCTAAATCCCTCCTTTCCGCGAGCCTACTCTGCTTTGATTGGTCAGATGGCCCGGTCTGTTTTGATTGGTCTACCACTTACAGCACACGTCAGAAACAAATGGCCATTACCATAACTGTAGTTCAGCTCCATGCGGAGGCTTCCTAGCTCAGCGATTGTACACACTGTAAAGACAGTAACGATGACGTAAATTTTTACATCAATCCCAGCGCGAGTCCAAATCCATGATGAAACATTGGAAGAAATAGTTATTCAACCCTAACCTCCATCGCAAGGGCTTGAGCAGGGCGTTTCTCAGTGATACGCTACTCATTTTGAGGTACATTTATAAGATGTTGCAGCTGTCCTCCAACAAACTAATGTCTGTATGTTAGGGATGCTCATTTCAGTTAATTTTCCCGACCGATAACCGCCGCTCATTATCCGAATAGTAACCGTTAAGTGATAAGATTATAATATTGAATTGGCTTTAAATAAAAATACAATTGACGAGTGTCTGTGACACGTTAAAAAGACGTTTTTTCACGGGTTTATTTTACTGTGTAAACAGCAGCATACAGAACAGATCAACAACAGAACCTGGGTTCACACATTATCAAATGTTCACACACCTGCAGCGTTTCTGACAGCAGAGAAAAAAGAATAAAATATATATAAAACGCATAAAATAAATAGGCCTACACTAAATATTTTTCACTTAAATTACCAAATTAAGATGACAAAACGGAAATACAGGGTTCTCGCCGGGTCTTAAAGTCTAAAATTTAAAAATCAAAATTTTAGGCCTTAAAAAGTCTTAAATTTGCTGAAATATTGAGTTCTAGGTCTTAAATAATTTTAAACAGGTCTTAAATTTCCTACGTCCATGTAACACTACCTCTAATGCTCATTGAAATGCTCCCGCAGCGCTTAAGTGTGAGTGTGTTTATTCCGGCCGGGGTGTTGTAGTTATTTGTTTCGCTAGTCCAACTATAGTTCGCTGTATTACAACTACAAATGAGACCACCATGCATCTTATATTACAGCCAATCAGCTTTCGTGTTATTGGGTCTCTTTCGGATTGTACCACAGACACATCAAACGGATTTTATTCTTCAAATAAAAGTATGATATGCCTGATAGCACTAAAAAAGAGTTAATAAACCACGAACTGAGTTCGTTACTGACCGGTGTCGGACTGACTGTGGATTCTGTGCACGCGTTTTTACCGCCTGTCAGCGCTTGAGCTAATGTTTTCTATTTCTAGGCTTATTGCCCCTGAATGATTAAATACACACATTACACACAAATACGATTAAATACACACAAACACACACCCTTTACTTGATTACTTTGAGAACTTTTTACGTATATTAAGCAATTGCTTATTGATGTGGTTTACTTGTAAGATTTTGGTCATATTTCCCACTTAAAGCGATCATGTTATTAAAGCTAGATCTGCATCTAATTTAATAATATGGTAAATGCATCCTAAAAGGCATCCTAATTATGACAAAAAACAACAACAAAAAACATACACATTTCTGGAAATGACCACCATAAAATCAGTAAAAAAAAAAAGAAGAAGAAGAAGAAGAAGAATAAAAAGAATATATATATTTATGCATATTATTTTTGGTGAAAAATGTTTTTTTCAATCCTGTTGGGATTGAGCTATGAGGAAGTCCAAGTTTACTAATACTAATAAATGCATTATTTTGCTTTGCAAGTAATTTTGTGATTCTGCATTTTCCTTTGTAATTTTTTTATTGCGTGATATAGGTCTTAAATTTAATTCATAATGGTCTTAAAAAGGTCTTAAAAAGTCTTAAATTTGACTGAAACCTGCAGAAACCCTGTGAATCCGTTTAAAGCTTTGAAGAACTGGAATAGTTTTTTTTCCCGTCAGACTGAGTTTTTTTCGTCAAATAAAAAGAGCAGGCCTACCTCAATCCACACCTTGTATGGTTTTTGTTTTTTAAAAACATAAGTGATGTGGGTTAGTTGGCAGAAAACTCTCAAGCCTTGTTTATACTTTCGTCTGGCTCCGCAGCGCGAGCCTCCGATGACTGCATGCGCGCCTTGTCATTTTGGGGACATGTTTATACTCGACGCGCTCGCCGTTGTGCTATTATTTGAAACGACAAAGGGCAACTCGGAGTAATTGTTCTATAAACCATCAGGAAATAGCGGCGAGAAGAACATGCGTGACAATGTTTACTTTAGTAAACTTAATCAAAACCACACTACAAAAAGCCTTAAACAAGGCTTCAGATGGTACTGATGCCCCGGGAATACAGAGATAACGCCTTGCCAGTGGCCAGCCTTGGGAAGCGCCTTTCATTTGCTTTCAGGAGCTTGTACTACTGCTGTATTTTAATACTGCGCAGCATATTTTGCAAGTAACTTCATAGCCCTTTCTGTTGAAATGGTCCCACACAGTAATGTTAGACCTACTTCTTTTCCATGGCTTCATTTTGCAAAATATGTCTGTGTAGCCATGTGTGGTTGCACGTGTCGACGCGCCCCATGAGTTAACAAATACAGCATATTTTTCTTTAACCACGGAGCAAACAAACAAACAAAAAAAACTTTTAAAAAAAAACTTTTAACCGTTTAACTGATAGTATTAATCAGTCAAAATTCTTACTCTCGGTTAACGGTTAAACAGACAATATGAGCATATGAGTGTGTATATTTCTAATTTATTACGGTGCATGTGAGGGAACTGTATTAACTGTGTCAATAACAGTGCATACGTTTTTGCACTAACGTGAATGACTGATGTAACATAAAAATTTGCCAAACAAGTCTTGCTCCACCCTTTATCTTTACTCAAAGTAGTAAGAACGACAGACAATCTGCATTAATAGACAGACCCATCTTTCAAGGGCAACCGTTTTACGAATCCCGTATTGAACTCTCTGAGATTGGAGAAGCAGTTGTCAGTAAAATGAAGGGAACACAGCAAAAGTTTGGCATTTATACTTCTATGGCATTGGGGTACAGATGAATTTTAACCACTGATTCTTCACAGCCTTATCCTTTGGAAGTGAAAATAAACCAAATTTACTTTCACAGTGTAGAGCGCAGTGTCTTGAGGACAAGTTGTGACGTGTGAACTTTACGAAAATAGATTTGAATTCCAAATGACTCGTTTAAGCGGTTCAGAGTTGACTCTTTCTTTTGAGATAAAATAACTTAATTTATGATGCATTTTCACCTTTACAACTTCGTAGACAGTTTACATTCTCATACAGCTACATTACACACTGCATGAAAGGTACTTTTCAAAAATCCATGTGCTCCGGAAATGACAGTTGAGATGTTAATTAAGACATTAACTTTTTTCATAGTTGATTATGAAAACCCACCTCTGAATGTGTGATATCATTCAGAGCTTTTCTCAACATCCTGCTGAGATGTGTGAACTTTAGGTTTAAAACATTGTCAGATCCCAAATTAACATGACGTTTTTTTTTGCTAACACTAAGATCTGTCCATGGTTTAAGTACACACTGTTTGCTGCTTAATAATGGAACAATCAGTCAGCTCAATCGCTAAGGGCACAGTTCAACGACTGACCCTGCTGGAGATGCAAAAATTAATTACCAGTGTTTGCAAGCATCAAATCCTTAAAGATTCCTCTGATTCTAGGCTAAAATCTGTAGTCTTTGATCGCTCGTTTGATATGTTTGCTGACAGTCGATTAATAATCATTGCGATCAAATATCACCTCCAATGAAATTCTGGCAGTGTAAGAATTTTTGGGGCACAGTCCTGCAGTGTGGCTTCTCCTATGAAAAATCTAAAACCAATAGGAAAGCAGAAGCTGATGACCAATTAGTGTGACGACAACAAACCACGTCTTGACTGTCCAACAGTCTGACATTAAAGGGGACATAACACACAGAGAGAGCAATCTAGTGTTAATCTTGAGTACCTATAGAGTAGTATTGCATCCTTCATATCTCCGAAGAATCTTTAGTTTGATCAGATTTATAAAAGATACAGCTGTCCCGCTTCTTTCCGAAAACAGTCAAGCTCCTGGAGGCGTGCCATGGGCAGAGCTAAAGAGTCATTTGCACACACACACAATACATCAGCGCATTATCCCTGGATAACTTTTGATTCACTATACGTTCATGTTGTTTACATTATATGCACTTATGCGGCAATTGCCAACACAAAACACAGACATTTGATGCAGTTTTACTTATTGCCTGTGGTTCCGACTCATGACTCAGATCTTTTTATCACTAGGACCGCTCCATCTTTCAATTTCAAACGATCTGCAAATCCAGCTTCGAACTGGGCATTGTTTATAAAACATTTGTCAATGCCAGGAACAAACGAACACACTTGCACAACTCTGTTGCTGCCCCGGGAAAAAACAAATCCACTGCATCCACTGTTCCCTTAATGCTGGGTTCTTTGGGAAGCTGAAAGAAACAAAAAACACACTTCTTTGGTGACTTTGTTAATTTTGTGGTATAAAAACAAAATGACAAATCTTTCTCAAGTCCTGTGCAGCGCTTCCGTAACCCAAACAAAGCACGTTAATGGGCGTGCTCTTGCTCTGGTCTGACAAGCAACAATAATAAAGGACTATTAAAAATCGGACATTTTACACCAGGCTTTAGGCTGATTACACTTGACTTTTTAAGACACTCCAGAAGGGGGACTTGCATTGGAGAAATGAAATGGAAGTGAAAGAAAGGCATGAGGGAGTTTCTCCATGCAACAGTGTGGCTTGCCATTGTGTTTGGGGTGTTTATTTAATGAGGGCTATGAAGCTGCGGTTTATGCATGCGTGGGCAGCAGGAAATGATGCATTTGCAGTTCAGAGAACTATCCAGCTCAAAGGGAATTCTTAATCTCCCATAGTGCCATTGCAAGCAGTTTTGTACTCTTTGTTCTTTTCTGGAGTCAGAACTTTGAACCCTTTGTTTGCATCCTGCTAAGTGGACCATGTGACTACCAGGACCTTAAGATCATATGGGGTGATTGTGTGTGCATGTGGTGCTTTTACCCACATATGTGACACTTCTATTTCAGCCGTCTGCTTTGTTAGTTCGAATAAATGCTTTTAATTGGCACGTGGTATTTTTAGCTTCTGGTAAAATGTTTCGCTTTAGTCAGGTGAAGCTGAGCGTAAAGATTTACACCTCTTACTGGAAAACTCTCTGCAAAGAGAGAAATCCTGTTGCCTTAGCAACAGTACCCCCCCCCCCCCCCCTTAACAGGTCTTAGTTCAAGGTGCACAAAAAGAAAAAGTTTAAATCAGGCAAACTAACTCAGCCAGACAATAGAGGCAGGAAGATGAAACAGGTGTGTCTGTCCCTGTTCCCCATTGAGTCTTCCAGCAGGCATTATACACTAGAGACGGAGTGAGTGTGTTCAGGGTCTACTGGGACGCACACACATAGAAACGCTTCTGTTGTTCGGCAGGCACTCTGGGTGGTTGTGTGAAATGATGATTTAGCTTCCTGATAAAGAATAATACTTGAAACACTTGAAAAGTTGTTCCCCTCTGAATACCGTCACATGCAGAGTGGCAGGCACGACGGTGTTACCTCTTCTACCGTTTGCAGGTGCATTTGAATTTAGACTTTAAATGGTGATTTGAATATCTTACCATGAGGAGTACCTTTAGCTTGTATCATGCCGTTTTCCCTATAGGTGGGTGGATTTGAATTGGTTTCATGTAGTTTTATGAGCAACAGATGTATGTAATGGGTAATGTACAGTCAGGTGGTTATCACAAATTAAATCATCAAAAGATCAATACCTTAAGTAACTGTACAAAAATTATGTACAAAAATAATAATGCTGTGATTGATCAATCAGAATCAAGTCTTCTAGAGCAGTGTTTCCCAACCGGGGTGCCGTGTGACGAGAGTAGGGGTGCCATGTAAAAGTCCTTCAAATATATCATTTTTTTTTAACATTTTTCAAATACTTCTCTCTTTGTAAACTCTGTTCAATGCATGCGAGTGCTGCCGTATGTTCGAATATGACCAGTAATTTTCGCCGTCATCACCCGGGTGTAGTGCCAGAAGACGTGAATGAGAAGTCGCACGCGCTGCGAAAATTTGCCTCTGTGCACTCATCCGAAAGCGTGCACACGTCTCACAGCGCGCAAATATTGAGTTCTCTTTCAAGTCTTGTTCTTGAACGGACAAACTCACACAAAAAGTATGTCAACATGTCCATCTGGATGAGTATTCTAGCAGACATAGTCTGTATATGACCCTTTTTTCCCTGAACATATCAAATACTGAACCATACCGAAACCGTGAACCTAAAACCGTGATACAAACCGAACCGTGAGCATTCTGTACCGTTATACCCCTAGCGTAACGTATGTGAGGGGGTGCCACAAAAAGGAGAACATTTTCAAAGGGTCACGGTGCCATGACCGAAAAAAGGTTGGGAAACACTGTTCTAGAGAGCTATTCGGTATGAGTATATATGTCTCAGGGTTTGGTCTTTTGCTCTTATACTGTATATATGCACACTAGAGATGCGCAGATCAGCTCTAATGTCACCCGAATCCGCTGTTTAAAAAATATCTGCTGACTGTGCGCACATCGCGCCTCGTTTGCGAAGGTGTTTATATTCAAAGCGCTCGCCGTTGTGCTATTCTTTGAAACGACAGCCTTTTAGCCGCTTTTTTACTGGCCAGCGTGAGCTTACATTTAGTCTTTATTTACAAACTTGGACACCACACACGGCTATTGACTGACCACGAACAGGTAATAACTAACTTGCATTTTTCATTCGTTGTCTCGCGGTCTTGTTGGGGTTTTTTTGCCGCAGATATAACTGTGATCCGCGCATCACTAATGCACACACACGTTGTTCAAAAGTTTAAGTTCAGTATATTTTTTTGCAAGAAATTAATACTTTTATTAAGCAAGAGCACACAAAATTTATCAAAACTGACAGTAAACATTTATAATGTTACAAAACATTTCTATTACAAATAAATGGTGAAAAAATATCACGTTTAATAATATTAAAGTGTTACTTTACTAAAGATTATACTGCAATTTTACAGAGAGTTGTATCGACAGAGGGTTATTAATAGAACAGTTATTGTATTAGTAAGTGAAGGTTATCACTGAAAAACCGCATTATGGTAAAAATGGAACTCTATGGCAACAGCTTTTTGCTTCAGGCGGAACGGACGGAACGACTGTTTCTTTCAGTTTCCCCCCCTCCGGTTGGCATACAGTTTTCCGGTTTGAAATGTTGACTAAAAACACAGAAGCTTTTCAGATTGTCTGTTGCTGCATTCTCTCCATATTTGCGATTCTTTGCCACCATCAGCCACTGTCTATAACGCGCTGGATCCTTCACTGGAAACTGAAACTAAGGCCTTGTCCCAAATGGCACTCTTCATATGCACTTTCAGTCATGTGGACTTGCAATGCCGCGTGCGCGTGTTTAAGTCCATGACACCGTAGGGTGTCCCATTTGCAATTGCAGGTCTTAAAAGGGTGCTCACGTTTGCCCCCCTTTACGGTCGATATGCACCCTTGATGCACACTTTTGCCGAGCCCGCACTGATGCGTGCTCCACAGCAGACGACTTCCTGACAGTCAAAGCGGCATTACGTCACAAAAGTGCAGACTCGTAGGGAGTGTTTTTGACCCATTTGGGACAGGGCCTAACTCACTCCTGCTAATCATTTACTCTTTGAATTCTTGCACCAAGGAACAATGCAAGTCTACACTATTATGACTTAAAGTTTGCTTAGAATTATTTCCTACTCAAGTAAAGTGGTGTTTGACTCTGGTCAAGCGTATCCATAGCAGACTGCTGGGAGTGGCCTTGGATGTTTTCATACCTATTTGGTAAAAGGGAAGACAGCAACTTTTTTTTTTTTTTCAGTGCCAGTTTGTTGTCTGCTGAACATTGTTAGTGGGCAAATTGCAGCAATTAACACTATAACACTGATTAGATTACCATATGCATAGCTGCTTTTGTTCAGAAGTAAAGTGTTACTTTGAACTAGTTTGCAAAAAGACTGCCAACACTGATCAAAGAGAATTATTTGTTACTGAAGACGGCACTCTAATTGAGATGTGAAATGTCTAGGCAACATAATGCCAAAATTGACCTTATTATTATCTTTATTTCTCTGGTCTTATTGGATGCAATTTATCAGTGTTTAGTTTTAGTCTAAAGAAGAACGCAAAACTAAATGTTTGTTTTTCTATCAAGTTCTATCAACTTATTCTGTAACAACTTTCTACCGAGGCAGGGGAGAATAACAAATCGTATAATTCGCAAGATCCAATCAAATCCTGAAGAATAAAATCAAGTCCCGCCCTACATGATTTTCTTTCTGAATATTTTGACACTTTTCTCATTTGCTACTGCCATTTCATGTTGTTTTTATGCATGATAGCTTTCAGTACAGGTTCTACAAAGAAACATGTTTGCTAATTTTCCAGCTTCTCATCATTTATTAATTAATGTCATGAAAGCATAATTTTATGTCATAAACTTGTGTTTTATATACCTGATTTCTAACTTCACTGAAACTTCCTGATAATTCTTACTTTTCTGTCTTCTAGAAGTTTGAATGAATAATTCCTTATATGTGCTGAGTGTAAGTTTTTGGGAGGGAAAGGGTACAAATCCCCCTCAAACATTTATAGCTGGGAGAGCTTTGAATCGGAGTCTGTTTCATTGCAGATTAGCACTGCCTGACACACAGAAGATGTCTTCTACAAGTTTGCTGAATGTTTACACACATAAATTAGGCATTTGGCTTTGCCCTATTTTCTTTACCTTCTCTTCTCATTCCCCCTGCCTTCCTTTCCATCAATCTCTTTTTCAATTTGGATTTGTTGTGCTTTTGGTCCTTTGTCATTTGTCTTCAAGGATGAAATGCTCCCTGGATTAGTTTATACACACATACAGACTGATTGCACTGTGCGTGCATGTACAAGAGATGATATCTGATTATGGAAAACAACTCTAGACATATTAATCATATCTCCGTATTGAGTATCTTAATTACACCCTTAATTTGTGATAGCTAATTGGCTTTTATAGGGGCAAATTGTGTCCTGCTCAACCCCCCAAACACACAACTCTTAAATGCACACTACACACACATATATACATCTGAGCAGGCTTTGAATTGCAATCATACATGCAGATTTACTCATTTTGGAGGAGCAATTTGAGATGAATGAAAACATTTTACATTTGAACCATTAATCTGATGGCATTAGAGTTTCCACCATAAAAATGTGGTTCGTTATCTAAATTCATCTTGTATATCAGACAGATTTGAAAGAAATGTTGACAATAAATATATTTTATTCAGGAATAAAGCTTTTGTTTCTGATTTCGAGGTGTTGTATTAAACTTAAAAGCAGGAGAAAATTATAAGATTACTATTGCCAATTTGTTTCCAAACATTTAAATCAACCGTGCTTTTCCGCTTTTTTTTTTTATCTTCTTCCAGATGAGTAGTGTGAAGCGTCTGAGGCCTAGGCTCAACTCCATCCTGTTTAAGCTACAGTTTGAAGAGCAGGTGAATAACTTGCGTCCAGACATCATGGCGGTGAACGCAGCCTGCGACGAGGTGAGGAAGAGCAAACCCTTCAGCAGGCTGCTGGAACTCATTCTGCTCATGGGGAACTTCATGAACGCCGGCTCACGGAACGCCCAGTCCTTCGGCTTCAACCTCAGCTCACTCTGCAAGGTACGTATGGAGAGAGAGTTTGTGCGTGAGTGACTTTTGTGTGTCATATCTAGGCCTGGCACACTTTCTGTCCACATTTTCTGTATGGAAACATCTACAGAAGTCTGCAAAATGGATTAAAATATGTCACATGTGTTAAATGGAGCTATTGTGAACCATTTCTAAGCCTACGCATTTATAAAACAACCGCTTACAAACTTCTGAATCAAATACATGAAGTCTAGAGGCTATATTGGGATGGTTTCCTAGAGACAGTGTTTTCCATTAGAACCTCCACCGATGTTATTATTTCATCCAGTAAAACCAACCCTGAAGTCATTTATGTGTTCTGCTATCCATATTTGCTTCTTTTGTGAAATATTAGCCTCTGTTTATCAAGGCATCTCCGTATTAGAAACATGCCCACCCACATGAACCGTGGGCATTTTCCATCAAACTATCTCCTCCTGCTCCGTTTTTGGGAAGAAGCGATAAGATGATAATTTATGTGCGTCTGATGTTTGTGGAGGAGCCAAAGCTGAGTCACCATCAGGCTTGAGCATCCGGCTGCTGCTTGTGTGTCCTTCACTCCCCTCCCGCACATTTCCCGTTACCTTGACCCCTATCGGGCGGCCCATCTAAAGTGCCTCTCGCTGGAGACGCCTGGCATTCGAGAAGATCTCATTTGATTTAACACTATCAAGCACTCAAGACCACAATAGCCGTATCTGCTGGCATCTATCAAAGTGCAAAGACCAAAAACCACTTTATGGCTTCTTCTTCTGTTTTCAGAGATAAGTCTCGGAGTAATGACGTAATGCAGACATATATGATTTTTTTGGAAAGAGGACAGTCTTTAATTCCCATTTAGTCAGGTGTGTTAATGCAATGCTAAAGGCTGTGTGCTTTTTTAACATCTTAGCAACAGTCCTAGCCCGTATAAAGCCCTCTAATGATAATGTTTCGGGTGAAATTTTCAGATTTAGGTGAGTGGGGAAGGGCAGAAGGGCAGTATAATTAATTACCACAGCAGCTATGGAGATTTACTTAGGTTTCCATGGTGACTTGGCATTGGATTTTATCAGGCTTGATCCGCCTCTCTCTTTCTTTCTTATTAGCCATCCATTTCATTACTACTTTAACTCCTTCCCTTTTCTGTGGTGCTAAAACTCACGGCCATCACTGCATTTGTGACTCTCTCCGGCATAATGAAATGCCTTCCTGCTCATCATGTCGCCTAGAAGACCTGATAAAAGACAGAAGACTGCATGTGGACATGCTCGTATTCAGACTTTTTTTATAAAGGAACCACCCAAAAAAGAAATGTCCGCCATTATATATTCGCCTCCATGTTGTTCCAAATTACTTTTCCACTAAAGCTGTTATAATAACTTAGAATAAAGAGGTAATTCAGACTACTTTTGAAGGGATTTTTGTAAATAGCCTTTTTTATTCCCCCCCCCCCCCATGTATTCGTCATAGTTCCCATGCAAGTCATGTGGGCTTGGTATTATATTAGGGTGACTAAATGATGACAGAATCTACATTTTATGTTCAATCAGTTGTTTAATTCAGGAATATACCAGTCTTCAGTGTCGCATGATCTTTCAGAAATCATTGTAATATACTGATTTGGTTTTTGGTGGTTCTTTTTGTTGTCAATGTTGAAAACGTAATGCTTATTTTGACTGGGTATTGACACAAATTTCACAATTCGATTTCATTTCGATATCGATTATTTTGGAGATTTACTGATTTATATACAAACACTTAAATGATCTCAATGATGTTTAAAAATAAATGAATAAATAAAGTTATATGAAATATAAACATTTAAATGGTGGCTGTCATAAAAACGTGCCAGATTTATTCAAACATGCGTTAAATATTGAAGAACATTAAACATTATAATATGTAAGTAATATGGTGCATAATTTGTTTTTTCTGAGGTAAATGTGACATTACAAGCTGTTATACTGACGTCTTTCTGCGGTTGAAACACTGATCAACCGCAGAGCGATTCCATGGTGACATAATAAGTTGTATTGTACTCTATCTTTTAACACGCTTTCAGATACTCATTCATGTATATTTTACACTGTAACCGGTATTAAGGCGGAAGAGAAGATCAGTTCATGTGTGCTCCGTGCTGCTGCTTCTCTGCGCTAGAGCAATCTCACGCCACAGCGCCAAAACGGTATTTATGTTTTTGAACTTCGTAAAAAAATGGACATAATTTGAAATCTGAGACTTTGTTTCACATCAATAGTAACAAAGCACAAAGAATAGTGCAATTTATTGGATGGGAGGTGCGCTACAATGTTCCGTTCATTCATCAACTGAAAACTTCTTGGGATTTAAGAATCAATATCGGTTCGTAAAAATGAGAATTGATTAAAATCGGGAAATCAATATTTTTTTACCCAGCCCTTTTTTTTTGGAAATCACAATACTTTTTTGGATGAATAGAAAATTCAAAGGAACAACATTTACAATGTAAATGTTTTTCCTGACACTTTTAATAAATAATAATATACATTATATATCATCATAATGTCTTCAAACTCGTCCTAATATCCACTTAAGGGCCGTGCGCATTAGCTTGAGTGATCTGTCCTAACTGCCGAGAGGGAGACTAGATCTCTACATCTGCACATAGTGATACACTCCCTGATGGGCAGGAGTAACAGAGAAAGCGTGTCGTTTTCTGCCTTTCAAGTTCCTTGCCTGAGGGCCCATCCTGATGTTCTCTCTTTGCCTCTGTTGATCTGATAGTTTGTTTGTTTGTTTTACTCCGAGTTTAACCTGTCAGTATCTTCTTTTGCTCACAGTGGGTTTATCGAGCATATTTTGTTGTCAAAGGATTTGAAAGCGCTTCTCTTTGAGCATGTGACTCGCTTGTCACTGTTTGATCTCATCAGCAGAGGACGGTTCAGTATGTCATGAATGTCTAAATCTCGTTGAATGTTGTGGAATTTTTCCCGTAAAACTTTTCCAATTGAGAACCGATATTAAAGATTTGTCACAGACATCAATGAGTTGGACTACAGGATAAGATTAGATATTTTAGCTTTCTTTGTTCCATCATTTTCGTACTTCTTAGATGAAATATGCAGACGCAATTTGTAGAATATTTTTGTTCCGTCTTACCACACAGGATTTTTGAGAAGCCCTTTCAGGCAGAGCAGCAAAACCTAATTTCGTCCCCCGCCATCCGTCTAACGCTTCACACGGCTTCCAAATGTTCTGACACTGCAATTATCCAGTTGAACCCAGTGTGTATATCCAGCACAAAGCTTCTGTCAGAAGACATGCATTTAAAAAGAAATGGCAGCACACAAGATAGTGGTGAGTACTAAAATGGACTAGATGGAAAGTTGATTTCTCCAATTTCATCTCTCGTTTCATAAGGGCCTATTTGGATATCCGTTTTCACTTTATCTGTGTCTCTCATTTTCCCACCGTGGTAATCAAGCATCTTAAATCGTCAAGCTACACCACCCAGAGAAGTGCTTAATAATGTTTGCACTATCTGCGTTAATCAAATGCTTTTTGCGCTGCCTTTTACAAAGGCCTGTGTCCTTATGCCACGATGATAATCATAACTGACAATGAAAATGTCTTGCTTTTCTAGTCCAGCGGCAGTTTCAGTGTACTATCAAATTAACTTGTCAGACGTGAAGGCAGCAGATGTCAATGGCTTCCTTCAAGATTCTCTCTCTGTTTCTGTAATGTTCTGAACAACCAAATATCTGCAGTCTTATATATATATATGTTATATATATTTTTTTGTATTTTGATTTAATGCTACCACTTGGGCTGCAACAACTAGTCGATAATTATTGATAATGAAAATCATCAACAACGATTTTTCATTATTTATTAGCCGGGTCTGCCCTCCACCAGTCGCGCCAAATTCAATGCGTGTGCGTCCTCAGCTCAAAACATTCATTTTACAGGTTATTTCCACTGATCTATATAGAGAACAGTAGTTATATCCTTATCTGTAAATGTTACTAATTCACGCGAGTATTTCCATTTTGCATGAAAGTGTGTCCTGACAGTCTGTGTTAAACTTCAAACTTCACTGAACGAGCGGCGGGCATGCGCCTCAAACAGACAGAACACAATCGAGAAGGAGACAATAAATATTCAGCACAAAAACATTCATTAGATGAAATATCTGCTGTTGGACGCTAAATTTAGGTTTAAAGTCAACATGTAATTCAAGTATTTTATGTGAGTAGTAACTGTAAAGGGATAACAGTGTGTGTAAATGCAAGACGTTTCTACATGATTAAGAAATGACAGTAACATGTTAATGTGTCCATAGCGAATGCGTGTGTTCCTGCAGAACATTCCTCTAATCTGTCTTTTTGTGTGGTGTGTTTTTCTTTTTCTTTAACATCATTTTAATGTACGGATTTAAACTGTCCTTTTGCTTCGTAACTTTTGCACATAATGGATGGCACAGAAATACCTTTATGAAAATACCCATGATTTTATTGTAGTAAAACCATGTTTTTTTGGTGTATTTATTACCATTTGTATAACTACACAAATACCACAGTTAAACTATGGATTTGAAGCAAAACAATGGTTATTTTGTGTTTACCATGGAATAACTACAATAACCCTTTTATTTATTTATTATGATATATGTTTTTGTTTGCTGGTTTTATTCGTTGTAAAACCATGTTTAATTTCTGTAAGGTATATTAACTATGTATGTTTTCATAGCACTCAGTTGGCATGTTTGTTTGAAAAGCAGGATGTGGAATAGTGTGTTTTGTCAATAAAATATCAGATTAATCGAAAAAATAATAATCGATAATCAAAATAATCATTAGTTGCAGCTCTAGTTACCACATTAAACAGTTGATTTCACCCATTCTGTTCTGTCTTTCTCTATCTCTCGATCTCTCTTTGGCTCCCAGCTGAAGGACACTAAATCGGCTGATCAGAAGTCCACTCTACTGCATTTCCTGGCAGAGATCTGTGAGGAGAAATACCCCGAAGTGCTGAAGTTTGTGGAGGATCTACAGCATGTGGACCGGGCCAGTCGAGGTACTCAGAACCAGCGTCTGTTTCAAAATGGACAGAATCTATCTTTTATCTAAATCTATTTATTGCAATTATAATTTTGTGATGCTTTCATTTTAAGTCTCTGAGACTGTACATTAACTGGACTTTAACATCAATCTCACAGTCTACAGCATATGAACGACGTTCACATTCTATGTGTGAGTTTGCGCTGACTTCTGTAACTGAGTTATTTTGAGACACACACTCTATCAGCAACACTGCACACAGAGATAATGTCAGCCTGTGTGTGTACGTTTGTGTACTACACAATTATAAGGGCCGGTGAGTTGTCAGATCTCGGGATCCTGTAATTGTAAATCTTAATCTGAACATGTCACAATTAGAACCCACTAATATATAGATGGTATTTTCAGACAGTCTATGTCTATCTGCCTGTGTGTGTTTTAGCAGAAAGAGAGAAGCCAAGGGGCCGTTGTGAGAGGTCACATTGCCTTCGGCAGCCCTAGAGGTAGAGTCACAACAGGACCAGAGCAACTCACTACGTTACCTAATGCTTCCAGAAAGCAGGGCAGCGAGAGTTTTTTGCAGTGCGAGAACAAATAATCAAACAGGATTGTTAGAGAGAGTGTTTAATAAGATGCCCTGCCTATATGTTCGTCTGCCTTAGAGAAATTATTTACAGGGAACATAAAACTTTTGTTTTTCTAAAAGAGATAAATGAGTCCGCAGGAAATGATGGAGGGCAGGACTTAGTTGGGATTTTATTGGACATGTTAGGCTGTAATATTATTGGTTAATATTGTTGTTCTCTGGTTGAGTAGTGTTGATTGCATCAGCTGAACATGCTGTGAATGTAATTACATTTCATACAGTATTAACTATTATGAAATTTTTTTTTTTTTTAGAATAATATGCTTTGAAGAATTATTCACAGTAAGACCAGGGACATTTATTAAAACCTAAATAGGGTTGATTTTGATTCATGTTGACTTTAGTATGAACTGTGAAAAAAAAGTGAATTCTGTCATCCTCATGTTGCTCCAAAACCATATTGTGTGCTTTCATGGTGCTTTGCTGTCTTGTTTTGGTGTTTGATAGATGTAATCTAAATTTAGTTTTACTGCATTGAAATGAACAGCTCAGACATTCTCCAAAACATCTCATTTTGTGTTCCAAGGAAGTAAGTTTAGAGCAATGGAGGTATTTCTGTTATGTCCACTTCTCCCACACTGGCTCTGTATCTGCTGCTTTTTATTAGTTTCACTTTTTTTCTCCCTGTCCATCTCTTTCCCTCCCGTTCCCCATTTCATTAGTGCTGCCTGCTCTTGTGCCCTTCATCAAAGCTGAAATGGCATTATGGGTAACATATTCCCACCTCACTGAATGTCGGTCCCTGCACACCCCTCAGGAAACAGCCTCTGATTGTTTTACAGATATTACTTCCATTATTCTGTCCTTTAGAGCTCACATTTGCAGGTGTGTGTTTTTCTTTCTTTCTTGGAGATGGAGATGCTTTCATTAAGAATTAGCACTTGTCATTTCCCAACTGTTATGGTTTTGTCTCTCATTGTGGTGCGGTTAGGTCTAGGGTGATTCCCTTCAGTGGCTGCTAATGGAGGGCTCGTTCATGTTTTTTTTTTTTAGTGTTTTTCAAGAGCACCTGCTGACTGTTATTGAGGCTTTCTTTTATATTTATTTCCTTTGGCACACACTTTGCTACCAAAGTGACTCTTAAGAAAGGGCACCAGAACATAGTGGATGCATTTCAAAATCTAATGAGCTAACTACCCGTCCGAAAGCTGAAAAATACTGCCTCCGCAGACAGCATAGATGCATCCATTGCTGCTTATGATACCCCACAATCCTGTGTGTTCAATTCTGTGACATTTGAGCTAAAAATATAAAGATATGTAATTGACATTTGAGCTAAAAAAATATAAAGATGGATAAAGTCGTCTGAAATAAGTGGTTGGTGGTTATTTTGTGTATAAATGTATGTTGTTTTTTTACCACCTTTTTCCACTTTTGATGTAATTTGTAGCAAGAAAGTACTATTGTATATAAGTATTCACTTAATTATGGCTAAAGCTCTCTGTTATTGTAGTTCATTAAACTGTTAGGCCGGTTTCACACTGGACGCGTTAGCAGAGCGCAAGCAGCGTACTTGATCAAAATTTACCCGATTAACATGAAAAATAACAAATTAGTAGTGAAGTGTTGCGTGTATTTCACAATCACCATATGACATCCAGCGCTGTGAAAAGAAAAAATATAAAATACACGAAAACACATAACTGCCTGAAGTTTTTGTCTAAACTTCAAAGGCCCGTTTCAATGATTAAAACTAGAGGCATATCTTAACTTTAAGGTTACTTTTATCATGTAAACTACCTATATACAGCATGTTATATGCATATGTGTTTGGGACAGAGGATGCTGCCCATCTTATATCAAAGCATTCTGACACTGTCCGGTGAGACCAGAGAGAGCCGTTTACCTCTCTTTCTACATTGACTCCATGAGAGGGAGCTAGAGATGAGTTTAGTGGTAAGGTTTTTGCATTCAGCTTGTCTATTTGGGTTATTTGTACATGCATTTTGGTTTTGATTCAGTTTTATGCTGTTCTAAATGTAAAATGTGTGCTTCGACTCTATAGGCCAAGATATGAGCAGTGTATGAGGCACATTCAGTTGCTAAAAGCCTCAAATTGCTCTTTGTGCATGTTAAAAATCATTAAGGACCTAAATAAAAAAATAGTCAGACTTAACTAAGGAGATTACCGTTAAGTAGATTAACATTTACACAATTCCTCATGAAAATGCAATAAATAATATCCTGCTAAGCTGAGCATATATAAGCCAAATCTCAACCCATGAGGTTCAGTCAATGTGTCCCATCACATTAAGCTAACACTGTGCATGGAACGGGATCGTCCCCTCCAAACAGTGTCTGCTTAATCAATCCTGAGCCCCTTATTAAAGTCACATAATTACCTCATCAAACTACCGGCATGTGTGAGGAATGGGTGAAATATGCAGATCTGGTTTGGTCTTACCGGAACTGTTGTAATAATAATGAACCAAATATAGCTCTAAAAAAGTATAGTTTTATGTAATATTGTGCTAATAGGATGCTATAAAGCTGACGTGTGTAATTTCTTTACCACACTCACCTTCACACACAAATAAATAAAAAGAGCATAAATCCTAACCTCATAAATCCTAAATGAGTCTGCACTGAATACCTATTCAGTGATGCGTGTGAGAGAGAAACGCTAATGTGATATTGCTCAAATGTTGAGAATAGTAACCTCCACACAATCACTGTGACAGGTGTTCATACAATTGACTACGCACATTTACACTCCAGTTGTAGTCACACTTCAGATGTGCAAAATGTAGCATTTGCAAAGTGATACAATGCTGTTCCATTTGTTGACATTAGTTAACTACATTAACATGAACTAACAATGAAAAATTCTTCCATAACATTTATTTCAACATTTATTAATTAATTACTAAAATGAAGTTGTATCTGTTAACATTATGTAATGGATCTGAGCTAACATGAGCTAACAATGATCAGTTGCATTTTATTATCTAATGTTAACTAAGTTGAAGAAAAACTGTAACAAATAAATTGCTCATTGTTAGTTCATTTTAACTTGCATTAATTAATGAGACCTTGTTGTTAAGTGTCATCCTTTTCTTACTATTATCCTTTTTTCTTTATGTAATTGTTCTTTACACCACTGCATCCAACGCTTTGCATTGCACTTGGTGATGTAAGGCTTATAAGCAGCTGCTCGCCAATGGAAACCCATTCCACGAAGCTTTCTACGCACTGTTCTTGAGCTCATCTGAAGGCGACACGAAGTTTGGAGGTCTGTTGCTATTGACTCAGAAAGTTGGCGACTTCTACGCACTTTGCGCCTCAGCATGCTCTGATCCCGCTCTGTGATTTTACGTGGCCTACCACTTCGTGGCTGAGTTGCAGTCGTTCCCAATTGCTCCCATAATTTTGTTATAATTTGTTATAATACCACTAACAGTTGACCGTGGAATATTTAGTAGTGAGGAAATTTCACGAATGGACTTATTGCACAGGTGGCAACCTTTCACAGTAATACCCATTCTTTCACAAATGTTTGTAGAAGTCTGCGGAACACCTGAATTCAATGATTTGGAGGGGTGTCCCGATACTTTTGGCAATACGGTGTATGAATTGCTAACAAATGGCAATACATTTTTTTTTTAAATAAAAAATAAATTAAATGATTAATGCCAGTCAGACCTCAGAGTTAAAAACAACATCTTGACTCTTTTCGTCTAAAACCCCTCACACTGTGCGTGAAAGAAGAGGCATCCACTCTTACTACTATTTTTAAAGGAATTGTTTGCTGTCAAGCTATAAAAAGGAACCAAAACAGATCGTATCAGGGGTTTATATGACTGCAGAGTCTTCTGAAGACATACAGCAGCTTTGTGTGAGGAACAGACTGAAATTTGCTGAAAATCTTCCCTTCCGTTATAGCTCTGAAATGGCTAAAAAATCATTTCCCCAGTGAATTTCCCTGTTCAACAGAAATTAGTTTCTGAGGAATGTTTGACGTCTGGAAACATGCATTTTGGATCTGCTGTAAGAGCGTGTCAGTGCATTGTTTTAAATCTGTATCTGTGTGTGTGTGTGTAGTGTCAGCAGAAAACCTTGAGAAGAGCCTGAGACAGATGGAGAAACACCTGCTGCAGTTGGAGAAGGATCTGGACACTTTCAGCTCCACAGACGACCAGCAGGACCTGTTCCACAGCAAGATGGCAATATCCTTTCACACGTTTGCATACACGCACACACGTACTGTACATTTTCTTTGTTTCTTACATTTTTTGTCTAAACACGCTTATTTATTGTTGTGCTGCTATCAACATCATTAGTTGTCTTGAACATGGTGGCAACATATTTTCTGGCACCCTTGTCAGGCACTTCTCTCTCTCTCTCTCTCTCTCTCTCTCTCTCTCTCTCTCTCTCTCTCTCTCTCTCTCTCTCTCTCTCTCTCTCTCTCTCTCTCTCTCTCTCTCTCTCACAAACACTAATCAGATTTTATGTCGGCGTGTGCGAATAAATTATTTATATTGAACTTCACCGGACTGCATGTGAAACATGATTTGATAATGGAGTTGTACATTCCTGTACTTGCTTGTTAGTTCTTTTCCCTGCTGCCTTTCATTGCACTCGAAATCATTCCCTGCGGTCTTGATGCCGTCTCCTTTGCAAATGTTTGAAAGCCAGACGTGTTGCCAGGGGAGATACCATTGGCACAAACTAAATGCTGAACAAAACATATACCCTAATAATCCTCAGAGAACCTTGCTTTTTGTATAGCTCTGTATAGCAAGTTGTTTTGTGTTGCTTCGTTATTAATTTTTCTTACTTGGGCTCAGGCTTACCGAATGTTTTATTCTTTTGCTGTTGTTTTCTGTTTCATGGTCAAAAATCAGATTTTATTACCTAGTGTGGTGCTCTTGATCCAGTGAATACTGGCAGTAGAAGCCTGTGTTCTGGGTCTGACCCAACTGCTCTACCCTTCACACTGTCCTAGCTAGACTCTACCAGGGGATGTTATTATCTTACTCAACAGCCGCATAGTGGACCGTCTTCCACCCTACATCCCTCCGCTCATCCATACTGTTTTTCTCTTTTTATTTATTTTTCCATTGCTCTTTGTTTTTTTCTACTCTAGTCTTTTTTTGTTTTTCACTTTTTTTATTTAATAGCTACATTTAGTGCCTTGTCCCTACCGATATATTTTATGAATGCATTGACTTAAATCCTAGGGAGCTACCCTGCTAGACAGCATTTTGGTGTACTGTTTTTCAAATTTAAACACACTGATGATGCCAAAAATATGCTCACTTGGTGGGCAGCTCACTAGTTTTCCAGATAGCAGTTATGAACAGTGTATTTGCGGTGGCCTCTTACACTGGGCATCAATGTTGCATTTGTCAGTCTTGCGTAGTAATGTGCTGAAAATAGGGGATGTAGGATATATTGGTACCATAGCAGTTAACAGCTGATTTTGGCGTTTTTCTTTAATTGATTTTTTTTTTTTTTATCTTTTCGATTACCATCATTTAACGCTCACTTAGAGTTCCTTTTTTTCAAAAACAATAATAAATTAATAACATTTTAAGGCATTTCACACCAATAACAATAACTACAGAGATAACTATAACGATGACTATATTAGCGTTCACACCAGTGGATTCTAAGCGTGCTCTACAGTTTTAGTCAGCTGCTTTAAAATGCTCACGCTCATTGGCTGTCAATTGTTTTATCGTTGATCAGCTGGGGGGAAAAAAATGATTAAAGTGATTCCAACGATATTGTTTCTCTGTGCCGTTATTGTTATAGGACTGTGTTATTATTTTACTTTTAGAAAGATCTTTAGTGCTATGTCTTTACCATCATCGTTGCACATAAAGATTACACAAGAATTAATATCTAAAAATGAATATCTATATTTAAAATTAATATCTATTTTTTAATATTGTACAGTATACTGTCATGATGCCTACATTTTAGTTTATTTATTTATTTATTTGACAAAATAGTATAGAATTTCAGATTATCAATATTCACCGGTGTTGCATCCCTAAAAATGTTGCTGATCTAACCAATTGCTGTAATTTATGGACACTAAATTACATTTTATGGAGGCTGCATGGCCAAAAGTATGTGAAAACCCAAATATTACATCCATATGTGCTTGTTTTTAACAGTTTATTTTGAAAAAATGACTATGGACCCTCCCTTTTCTGCAAATACAGCATATTGCATGATGTTTTGCGATGTCCTATTCTACTGTAAATATCTAAGGAGACTGCGTGGTAGTGTGGTTCATTTTATGCTCCGGTTGGTATGTATGCATCTGAATTAGTTTATTAGAAGGGGATGTCCACATGCGTTTTTGTGCGTCTCAGATACTGTCATGGGTGTTTGTTAATAGTGTGTCTTAGAAGTGTTGTGTGAGTGTACAGTATGAGAGTGTCTAACAAGCTCAGGTGTACAGGATGAAAATCGATGCTTTTCTATCCCTCTGCACAGAGCTTGTGTTCAAGGGTCAGCCATCAACCTCTCTCTCTCTCTCTATTTAGTTTAGCTCTCTGTCATTTAGAACAAAAACCCAGAGTCCACCTTCCTCTCGCTTTCCTCTGTCAGTGTTAACACCGCTCAGCTCCACACGGCATGGGCCCTTTTCTGTCCTCTGAGCTCTTAGCACCAGCAACCAGATCAGTATTGAAGTTAATGAAGTCTTATCTCTCGCTCTCATTCACCGTCTGTCCTTTCATTAGGTGAGCACGTCCCCTGCGCTCCATTCTTTCCCTAATCAGAGAGCCGAAGCAGGTGTGTTTGGAGGGTGTGAATGATCTCACAGAATAAAAGACAGCAGAGGAGACGCACAAAGCAGATCTGTGTGCGTATGCAACCGAAAGAACTCCCAAAAGATTTCATGTGTATGCCGAACAAGCATTGCTGTCCGGCCTGTCTGCCCTCCCTTATAATGTCTTCATCATGAATAAGTCATGGAGGACCTGAGTCCTGGAGTGAGATGTGTGGGTTAGAGTAGCTTCGTCCAGTCTCTAGATGACTACTTTTTAGCAGAGTTCTTGCTAATAGTCACTTTTACCTTGCCTGATTATGCAAGTCAGCTGTTCAGGTGAGCTTACAAAGAAACTGTTGCAATCTAGGACAGTAGTTGCCACACAGCAGAGATTTTGCTCAATTCAGCACAACCACAAACTTGCAAATGCACAGAAGTCATCTTAATCTAACAATATAGGAACATATAGTTTTATTTATATACATATGTGAATGTTTTTTTATATTTGATATTATAAATATTTTTATTGAGCATCAAATGCTCTGTATATGCTTCTAGCACATGTGACAGTAAAAACGTTTATAATGTTACAAAAGATTTATATGTATAGTAAATGCTGTTCTTTGAACTTCCTTTATCAAAGAATCCTTAAACGCATTTTTTAAACTCCATTGTTGATTCGGATTGCAAACAACTCTTACTGCGCGTACCACAACAGACTTTTAGGTTGAAATAAAATGCTGCATGAACCAATCAGCATGTTTAGCGCCCAAGTCCCACCCTTGAAAGTTCCTGAACTTTGAAAAAGTACTTCTTTTTTTATTATCAACATTAATAATAATAAGAATTGTTTCTTGAGCAGCAAATCAGCATATTAGAATGGTTTCTGGAGGATCATGTGACACTGAAGACTGGAGTAATGATGATGAAAATTCAGCTTTGTCATCACAGGAATAAATTACATTTAAAAAAATATTTTTTTAAAAGCAGTTAAAGGTGAACTATGTAAGATTTTTGCGGTAAAATATCCAAAAACCACCAGGCCAGTGTTATATATTTTGTTCAGTTGAGTACTTAGAATATCCCAAATGTTTCCAACTATTTGTAAATCGTGAGAAATTGCTATTTTAACCAAGGAACCGGGACGTGTGAGCTATGCGTTTGAGGGAGTCGCTTGTCGATTGCGTCATATCTGCGTTACCCTCGGTTTCCGGCTTTATTTAGCAGAAACGCTGTACTCTCACTGCAGTGTGAACAAGTGTCATAGCAGCCGCCGAGCGAAAGTCATAACTTCCCTTTCAACACACTCAGATATATCTAATACGATAAACAGAGTTGCGTTACCTCATACTCATGACTGGAAAAGAGGAAGTGGCGCCAGCGACCATGTCATAATAAAAGTCCTGCCGGCGACTATGCCATAATAACAGTCCCGCTCTTCAATCGCTCCTGCGGCCTTGCTCAGCTCCACAACACTCGGTCCTGCTCTGCTTCATTCTACAGTAATGTTAATAATCGCATCCATGAACATGTTTTCTGCCCGAGTCCTATCCTGACTCTTTTCCACCGGCTGTAAGGTGATGTCCCAAGATTCTGCGCTCAAACGTGGCGTCATCAAACTACGCCTTTGTTTTGAACAGGCGACCGCTAGTGCAGGGGTTTTCAAACTTTTTGATGCCAAGGACCCCCAAATATGATGAATCTTTTATCATGGACCCCCTTCCTAAAATCCAAAATCTATATATTTTTATGTATGAAAAAACATAGTCAAGTGTGTATAAATAGCAAGTGTGACATTATAAATACCACATATTGTTTCCAAACTTAAATTGGCCATACTTAATGTTGGATATATAAACCTGAAGAACATTTTAATTTAAAAATTATTTGTATAAGCAGTATATTTGTATATAGTTAAACAATACACATGATATATATATATATATAATTTATTTAAAGACAGAGAGACAATTTGTTCAGTAAACCACTGTTTAGTAAAAAAAAAAAAAAAAAAAAGTTTAGTTTTCTCCTTTCTGCTGTACCGAACCATGACTTCAAAACCGGGGTACGTACCGAACTGTCATTTTTGTGTACCGTTACACAGTTTTAATTGTTTTGTTTGTGTTTTTAACCACTCAATGTTAATGGGTCTTAAAGCAAAACCAGTTAAGATCTACCATACTAATTTATGAGTTAATGAAGACATATTTGATAAATCAGATGCAGTGTTATTTATAAGCAAAATCCCCTGAAGAATTTTGTCGGTTTTAACGCGAGAAAGACAGGAGAATGACAGCAGGTGTGATTTGTCATCTGTTGTCGCACCTAACTACAGATCTGTCTATAGTGTGGCTGCGCTTCATAGGGGCTGCCGTGGTGCCGTTCACAAGTCAATCTGAGAGCACATCCTACTGAAAACAGTTCACCTCACAATCAGCTCATACACACACCTCATAAACACACATACACACACACTCTTAAGATAATGCCAGTAATAAAATAAAACTTTCTTTGGACGCTGATCCAAAGTTTTATCACATTCTTTTGGAATGGGAATAGTGTGATGTGAGGCACCAGCTTCAAACAGGATTATTAATTAAAAAACACATCAAAGTCAAAATATTAGTTATGATATTTGGAGTAAAGCTTGCCATCTTTGCATAGGCATTTCTGACCTCACAACAAGGATTAGACCCAGATTCTCTCTTTCATGCCAGAGTTTGTGCATGTGTAAGAGTCACAGTGTCAGTACATGCATGTGCATGTGTGAGACATAATGCTAATATTTGTTTTTAGACATTTGATCTAGCTCAGTAAAGCTGAGGCGGAGTATGATTTGAAAAGAGCCCTTGAGAGTAAATATGTGAGGGTTATAGGTCAGTCATGCTTATATATCTAAATCCAAGTGAATTACTTCACCCATACAGCAGTAAATAATACAAATATTTATATTTTCTGAGCACTTGTTTTTAAATACTGTAAAAATCTTTGTCTAACCCCAAGGACCCACACACACATACATGTATATATGTATATATTTTCCCTCTGGCCCTCTGTTTTCTTTCTTTGTTGGCCTGCATGTAGATGGTTTCGCTCTCCATTCCAAAAGGAAAACTTTGATCTTCATCAAAGATTTTCACCCATTCCTTTTTCTCAAACCAGACTTGTGTTCCCAGCATGTTATTTTCAATGTGCACACATATGGCAATGTGTTCATGTGATATGAAAGTGAACGATGTATTATGTTAATTAATTTGCAACTATTAATATTGCTTATGAGCAATTCTGTTCAAATGTCAACCTTACCATGATGTTTTTACCAAAAGAACAAAACCCTATTTAAGTTGTGCATTTAGGTCTGCATTAATGTGCTTTAATAGAAATCTGAAGGAAATCTCCATACTTATCCACCACATATGAGGTGTGCACCGATAGTAAAATTACATTTTCATCCAACTATCAGTTAGATCTTGATCCGTAACAGTGTTTTTTCCTCTGAAGTGCAAAAGTGAAAATTTAAATAATATATATATATTTTATTTTTGTGGAGAGCCAACCCTTCTCCATTTGGTGGATGTTGCTTCTCGTTTGTGTATTCTAATTCACAGAAAGTCTACAAAATATGTTGTCTCCCAAAAATTCACTCCCAAAAACGTCCGTAACGCATGGGATTTCCCCCCCTCATCTAAAACATAAACATTTATAGACTGATTTTTTTTCTTTTTTCTTCTTCTGATGCCTGGACTCTATTGTCAGGGGCAGAGGTGGAAAGAGTAACAAAATATTCTACTCAAGTAAAAGTACTATTACTTCAATGAAATATTACTTAAGTACAAGTAAAATTACCGGCCTAAAAATCTACTCAAGTAAAAGTAAAAAGTAGTCCATAGGTACTCAGAGTAAAAGTTACTTAAGCCGCGTTTCCACCGAAATTACCCGGAACTATTTGTACCAGGAACTTTTTTCCCAGGAACTTTTTCTCCCCCAGACCTGCTACAATCTGCGTTTCCACCGCGGTCTAAAGTAACGGGGAGATTAGGCAAATTAGTCCGGTGACGTGGGAATGCGCGCGGCTGCTTCTCCCAGTTACCGACGGACATGAATCACTTTTGCGCGATACTGTCTGCAACAATAACAAGTGTAGGTGATGCAAGCAGCGCTGCTTTTGCTGATTATGTACACACATTACCAACACTGCTTATTTAAACGTGCACTTTCACCTGGTTTGACCATTTTAATGCAAAATGGGATGATGGGCAATCCAAAATCTGAATGTGTTGTAATAGCTCAATTCCAAAACAAAACATTTTCTATAAAAGGATAATGAGGTTTCGTTCATGACAGATGTGTGAAAAGTTAATTGAATGAAAACAATAGACTGAATTAAGCAGTTGAAAGATTAGGTACTAGACTGCAAGTATTTTATTTTTTATCACAATAACATCTCTTAACATTCACAAAAAAAAAAATTCACATGACTAGTATTACAATATGCTTCATTAAATGCATAATTTTAGAGACTTCTTCCTCAAATTTGAAATGAAGCAGGACCACACTTATGGCTTCACTTAAGTTGTGGTTATAAGTTATTATACTACATTCACATAATTATACATTAAAAAATATAATATTTGGGTTTTCTAGATATGTTTATGAGCATATTCAGAAAGACTTGCGAGCAGCAGCCCTTTTATTTGCTTCCTACACTATATGAATACAATTAGAATGTGGTTATATAGTTAGAATGTGGAAATTAAAGACACAGTGACATTTTACTTTATTTTAGACAGATTAGTTCTTACAAAATTAAAATAAAAGTGTGCAAAGACAAATAAATTACTAGAACAATAAAATGAAAATATAAAATGTGAAAACAACAATATAAAAAAAAGTGTATTTTTCAGTAACCTTTCCAAGAGCTGTGCCAACACGTACAATATATTAGTTACTTTTTTAATAGCGGGGGTGGGGACTCTCCTGTGTAGAGTTGTGATAGAATGAGACGATATGATAACCATATCAGAAAACATCAGTTTCAAAGCATCACAGTATTAAACCATTATTTAATAAATAAACAATTATTCAATTATGGTTATTATTATCATGAGTTAAAATGGCTGTTTTAATGAAAATAGGTTATTTTGGTTGAACAAATGCTTTATTATAACAAACTTGAAACCATTTGTTTGTTTTGTTCATTAAAATTTAAATAAAACATGTCTAATCAACTTAATTCAATAAATGATTATGAATTAGATTAACAACTTATTTTATCATTAAATTATTAAAATGTTTAAGAATAATAGTCCTATGATTTAAAAAAAATGATTTAATGCAAATATATTATCAAGAAACAGTGGTAATCAAATAAAATGTAACAAACTTTTATCCTTTTATTTTATGACGCAAAACAGATTTATTAAATTAAACCATGGATTAAAAAATATATTCTTAAATGTTTAAATTATGTATTATTATAATTGTTATTATTATTTTGACAAGTACATTCTATTGTAGGCCTAGTAATATATTTCTGTTATAATTTCTTGTAGTTAGACCAAACGTTTATTTTGACTGGTTTCAGAGTGTATTTGACAATGGTTTATTCAAATAAAATGAAAATGCTCAAGTCATTAGGGGTTCTGTCAGATTAGCTCTGGAAAGTTCATGTCCAAATAAGGTTTGTGAGACATTAAAAAACACCTTGACTGACCCTTAAATAGGGCATTATATGTGGGGACAGGCATTTGTAGTGCTGTCCGAAACCAGTGGACATTATTGAGTGTACTCATTCAATCCCACATTGCACCGCAATAACGAGTGTACAGCTGATGTAGCTACAAACAATGGCTTTCCGAATTCATTCACTCCTTCAAGTGAACTGGACTAACGTAGGGAATAGTGAATGAGGGTTTGGGGGCGATTTCGGATTCAGCCCTTGAGCATCAAGTGCATTACTTTAGCCTATAACGTAGATGAAACGGCGCTGGCGCTGCTTATTCACAGAGACAGAACAAGCAGATCATACATTTATGTAGCAGTGTTTTACGCTTTAATATTCACAGACCATCTCACGATTTGATTTAGCTAAGATTTATACATTCATCCATCAGTTTGCGTGTTTTAGCCTACGTGACATCTGCGTTATAGCCTACGGTAAATTTAATGTTAATTCCGGGATTCCCTCTGCCTCACAGAAATCATTCGGTTTTAAGTTATAAACATACCTTTATCTGCACAGAGGGATGTGTTCTCGAACATATTCTATGTGTTTTTCCTCCTTTTGTATACAGATTTTTTGCGAATTGGATATCCAGGACACACGTTGTTATCCAAACACAGTATTTCCATACTAGAGTATAGCCAGGGATTTGCGACGGCGTTTCGCTTTTAGCTGGGTCTGCGTCTGTCTTGTTGCGATTTCCCTCCTTTATTTATTTATTTTTTACTCAGCAGCGGATGTGGTTTAAAATGTAGCGAAGTACAATACTTCAAACAAAACATACTTAAGGAAAAGTTAAATTACTGATTTTTAAAACTACTTAAAAAAGTAGAAGTACACAGAAAAACTACTCAATTACAGGAACGCGAGTAAATGTAATTCGTTACTTTCCACCTCTGATAAGGGGTGTAGGAAAATATAAACAGATGGTTCAAAATTGGTAACGAATACATTCTATGAGAATTTATATTTCAAGTTTTGACTGCAAATGCCACATCCATAATGCTGGAATTGCTGGTTAGGGTTCATTCAAATGTTGGTGTTTGCACGTGAGAGACACCTCGAATTGCGTGACTTGTAGACGGTTAGCAACGCCAAGGTCATGGCTTTGATCTCCAAGAAAGATTAACTAATAAAATGTGTACCTTGAATGCAAGTCGCATTGGTAAAAAGCGTCTGCCAAATGCTGTCATTGTGGTGGTGAGTTTTGCAGAGAAGCACTACTTAAATTATCTTTAAAAGGTGAAGAATATAGTTTTTGTTTCTAGTCTTGCTAACATCGGAATTAATTCATGGTTGTTCAGTTTGGCCATAAGGTTCACCTTGAGAAAAAGAAAAAAAACAACAGGCTTTGGAGAGACTTCCAGCCCACATGCTTCCATTAGATATAAACGTAGTGAGTGTGGAACATAAACAGTGGTTTAAATGACTGTCAACATTCACTGCAAGTACTTTTAACCATCTATAATTATGTTTGTTGATGAATAAAATGTATGTATGTATGTATGTATACATACATACTTTCGCAATAAATTACATGTTTTGCATTGGCTCCTGCTGTACTCACCAGCACGGTTTTAATTGGCTTAAAGAGTCATATTTACAGCGCTTGAGTCTGGGCAGAAGTGCAGCCGTTTTAATCACAATTAAAATGAACTGGACTTTTACATGTAGACTATTTATATGATATGTGTCTGGGTTTTTGCATGTGTGGGTTGCACAGCTGTATATGGTTGTGTAGTAATGCACATTTAAAGTTAATTTTTTTCATTTTTGTTCATTCTTAGTGGAAACTACAGTTCAGCTCTGGCTTGGCAAATGGTAACCTATTCGAATAAAATAAAATATTAATAGCTTTCCTTTTCTTAAAATGAGTGCACTCTAATTATAAACTTGAAAATTAAATAATAGCATAAATCACTGCTTGATATATTGAACTTCTTTGTGTGTTTAAGTACTTTTGAGTAAAGTGCAGAAGTAAGGATGATTGTTTCCTTCGGTCATTGATCTTATGAAGTATTATTCCTTATTATTTATTATTTCTTAATTTATTTTTATGAAAATCCTGTTGGTACAAGAAATTTGCACATTCACTTTCCAATACTATTTTCTTCTTCGATGAAGTCCTTGACAATGATTCCTCACAGTTTTTCGACGCAGGCGAGAGATCAGTACCAAAAGCTGGTGATCATGCACAGTAATATGGTGACCCTTTACCTCAACATGCTGGAGTATTTCGCCATCGACCACAAGAAGACCTCCGTGGAGGAACTCTTCACTGACCTCAGCAACTTCAGAGCCATGTTCATGGTAAGCCGCCCACTCTGATTCAGCTCATAATCACAGTCTCTATACCTTATGAAATGGAGTCGTGTCAGTGCCCGGTTGAGACCAGCTTGTGTTTGCAGTATCTGCAGCTTTGCAGTAGCCCCACACCAGCTTTCAATAACTTTACAGGGAATAATCTGGTTCTTTCTCCTTCCAGCCTTAACCCTTCGTGCCCATAAGCCCTGACCTACTTGAACAGAAGGAAGTGTTGTAAATGTTATCATAAGTAGAGGGAATACTGGGTATTTAGTTGCCAAATACTGCTTGCCCTGCAACGATAGGTGATGGTATAATGCGCAAATTAAGACAGAGCGCTTTCTGTCTCCACTTACTGACATTGAGTTTGTGATTGCGTGTGCATGCTTTCACACACTCCCTTCATTCCCATTCTGAAGGTTCTAGTGCACTAATCTGACAAAAGAGAAGCCGCCTGACTCCTTTATGAAAAGCCGTTTGAAATGCAAAGTTATTTTCCACTTGGCTGCTACAGTGATGAGACGAATCTCGTCGCCTTTATTATTTTAAATGATTTCATGATGGAAATGCTGAAATTCTGGGAATGAGCTGACGGTTGGTCCACCATCAGATGCATGATAATGCACTCCTGTGGCGCGCCTTTGAAATCTGTCCTTGGTACAGAAAGGGACATGGAACTTGCGCTCCAGACGGCAGCCTGTACTGTACAGTTTTTACACTCGCTGTGAAACAGAGCACGAGATAGGGGTTGGAATTGACCAAAATCAGCAGTCTGAAAAATGTAGCATGAAGGGTGCAGTGTGTCATGTTTAAAAGAAGATTCTTGGTTGTGTTTTGCTTTATAGATATTAGACTGGGCCTGGATGCTAAATTTGACACAAGCGAAAATGACACAGAGACAACATAGTTCAATAAACTTTAGAAAAGATACTGTCAATATGTATCATTGTTATCAATATGTTGGTTTTCAAAATTGGGTATTTTATTATTTAAAAATAAATAAATAAATATATATATATAACATTTAAATATTAATATAAATTGTATTGTATTATACTGTATTATATTATATTATATTAAATAATGTATTTATTATAAATTATATTATTACTATTGCTGGATAATATTTTAGTAATTTATTTTGTCTTAAGTACAATCATGATGTAAATTACATTTATATATTTATTTTCATTAGCTTATTTATGTTTATAATCATTTATTTATTTACTTAATAATTGTATTAATATAAACTATATTATATTTACCATAATATTTCCAGATAATATTCAACATCAAATTCATTTAAGCCAGTTTACTTGTGTAATATGGCATATTTTAGAGTAAAACATTTTTTTTTTTTAAGAAAAGGACAACAAACAAATGTTTGTTTATTTATTTACTTTGTAATGTGGACACTAACCTTAGGAACATGAATTAAGAAAATAAACATGACACAATTCTAGTTTTTCTACTTTAAATCTCATTGGCTTTAAGATTTTAAAGGGATGTAGCCAGATGTAAATGCTTCCGTCTTCTCCATCCCACTCTTCTTGCCCTCTGCTTCTCTTTCTTTCATGTCCGTTCTTCACCCTCATACAGAATGTCCGTCCCTCACTCTCTCCCTCTTTCAGCCCTTTTCCAGGTCAGTGAGTTTTTCAGCCCTCAGAAGCAGCTTGTTTAAATCAATGCTGAGGAGTGGCAGGGGACCAGCAGTAGAGCAGGAGGCTACAGGCCTTCATACACACTCACCTTACCACAACACTGTATACACTCACACATTCTTGCACGCCAAACACTCACACACATGCAGACCTGCAGCCACACATGCTTAGTCATCCTCTCAATAACATCTCTCTTGCTCGCTCTCTTTGCTTTTGACTGCTTTTTTTCTGCAGAATGACATTGACAGGTATGTCTGTGTTTTGATGGAGATTGTTTTTGGCTGCTGCCCCACTCATTCCCAGAAATGCGGGCACATACTTGTCACACACATTCCGACTTTCTCGACCCATTTTCCTATTCTCTTTCTTAGGGTGAAAAAGTGACAGAAATAAAGAAAGAAAAGAGACAAAAAGAGAGCCTATGAGACAGACTAATATAGGAGTCATACAGAGAATTAAATGAAAAAGGAGAGGGAAAGGAAAGTAATAATGCTGCAGCAGCAGCAAATGACCATTCCTGCCAATCAGACTGTTATGAATAATTGAATTTGTGTAGGGAGAGATGGAGGTCCCACCTTACCTTACCTCCTATCACTTCTCCTCGCCTCCTCCTCCACTTCTTCTCCTTTTTGGGCACCATTAGCACATGTGAATGCTCAGTGAGCCTGTAATGTCCAGAAGTGCTGTTTAGGATGGCGGCTTTAATTACCATTCAAAGATTTATGAAGAACAATGCTACTCACACACACACACTCTACTTAATCAGTAGATTGTGTCTTATTTTCAGATTCAAATATCTAAAAATCCTTGAAACAAGAAAATTAGCCTGAGAAGCAATATGCAGTACTGCATTAACGATTTAGTTCATAATTAGTTAATATTTAGTTTATATTTGTAAATAATTCAGTTTTGAGCGAACATCTTTAATACAAGTCTGTTTTTCTCTTGTTTTAAATACATTTAAAACCAGTGAGAAAATTGCCAATGTAGTAAGACAAAATACACAAATTAACCGAAGTCTATGAAAACAAGCTTTATTAGCTTATGCAGTGTTGCTCCTAATGTAATTTTACCTCGTTATATAGGCAATTATAATATAATATAACAACATGTAATATATTTACAATTTTTTTTCCTGATAACATTTTCTTAATTTATAAAGTAATCATGATGTGAATTAGATGTACCTGTAAAAGTCTGTGTTTATGTATTTATTTAATAATATATCAATTACAATATAAAAAATCATTTTATTATATTATATGATCATACAATTTCCAGATAATATTCTAATAATTTATTTTGGCTTTAGTACAATGATGATTTAAGTCATTTATTTGTTTATTTTATAATATTGTCTATTGCACACTTTCTTTATATCATACTAAATATTTTATGCTTCCAAAGTAAATTCAGTAAGTAAATCCAAGTTTTTTTTTTTGAGACTGTTAGATATGTATGGTTTGTAATATGCTTTCTAGACTGTAGGTAGATTTGATGTGATCATGCAGACACCCCTATGATTCAGGCTAGGTAGGTAGCTCTGATTTGGATGCGTCTGTGATGCAGAAAATGCTGCTTGGTAGCTGCTTCGATTTGAATATGCGGGTGTGTAAAAATGCTGTCTAGGTAGGCAGCTATGATTTGGATGTTTATGAAGCTTATAATGCTGTCTGTAGGTAGCTTTGATTTGTTTATGCAGTTGCCTGAATTTTGTCATCAAGTGTTGCACATGTAGGCAGCTGTGATTCCGAAAGGTTGACCATATCCAAATACGGTGCCTAGGAATTTAGCATTGTTTGTCTATGATACCCAGAGGGTACTTGGTTTTAAAACAGCCATTGAGTGGAATCTGCAATAGAAGGACAAAGCAGAAAGTGGAGAAGTGAAAGACATGAAAGGGACCCTTTTACTCAGTTGTCAAGTATCATCACATATGCTTTTTTGGCAGATATATCATTACATTTCTATCACGGTTGCCAGATCCTTTTAATTCCTCTGTTGTTGTTTATTAGTGTATGGATGCATTAAGGGGTTGCCAGATCTGCTGTACCACGGTTCTTTTTACAATCTTAAAAAAAATGTGTGGCCAAATTGTGGTCTGTGTTTTGAGAAAATGAAATCACAAAGATTTGAGACAGGACTCTTATTTGACATAGTAATAGCAATTTGATTTCACTCCTCGCTCTAAGCTGCAGGTTGCTCTGGGAATTTATTCTCACACATAAAATACCAACAAAAAAAAAAGACAAAAAGGGGTGAATTGTTTTAAGCAGCAGTTAATTATGAGGCTAAAGCTCAAGAGAGTCACCCAAGCCTTGCCAAACCTCTGAATCACACCCTATAATCCTGTACCATGGGAGTTGCTGTGGCAACAACCACTCTTTCATCTCTACTGTTGACTTTTGACCTTTAACTGGCAGCTCTGCCTTATCAGGAAATAGCCACACTGTTACACACAAACACATCAAAACATTGAAGTATTCTTGCAGCCCTCCTCATAACAGGCTGACCAGGTGAACATTCTGTCGCACGTGGTTCACTCTGTGTGATCCTCATCGCTAACACTCGGAGAGATGCTAATGTTAGACATGCCCTCGCTCGCTCTGAGCCCCTAGTGTGCTGGGTGCTAGTCATTTTACATTGAACTGTGTGTTTCAGTCTTTTAGCGTGTGCGTGTGTATGAGCATTTCCCCTCTCTGCTCACCCACCCGTTTGAAATAGACCAGCAGCAGTTCGGCAGTGCTGACAGGAATCCAATTGACCGTGGCTAATGGCAGACAGACAAGGGAGAGTGGGTGAACACGGGATGACCTGCAGGCGGAGAAAGAGAGAACAGGATGGAAAATGGGCATTCGTTCATCTCTCCTTGGCACAACCCATAAAATGACAATTCAAGACTGATAATCGCTGTTTATGATGTATAAGGTCATTACAATGCTTATATAGTCTGCAATAAGAACAATCAGTGCAGTAAATGCAGGATTTAATATAGTTTGTCTCAATGATAATAGCTCTGTTCCAAAATGTTATGAGCTGCCTGTTTGGATTGCATTATATATATAAGTGGGAATCTTTAGCCACCTCACGATTCGATTCCGATTCTAGGAGTCAGCATCCGATTCCAAAACTATTCTTGACATTTTTTCTTTTTTTTTCTTTAATTAATGAATTAGTTTACTGACTCGAAAATCTTAAAATATTTTTATTTATTTAATTACATATGTAAATATAAGTACTTTTTAAAACAAATTACAAATGTAAATAATAAAGAGGAACAAAGAAACATTACAAGCAATAAACAAAGAGTGCTTTCAGTATTCAAGAGTATCTGAACGTTTTCCATTCAAGAACTCATCTTTATGGTTTGATTATTATGATGACACTATAGACACTGCTTGTCTCTCATACTGTTTTGGCAGGACTAGAAAATTACAGGCAGGTGAGTTTGTTCAGGGTGGTGCTAAACTTATAGACCAGTGGGCCTCCAGGGCCAGATTTGAAGAACCTTGATTTGGACAGTTCACTGGGATTTGCCAAATTATTTCTCTATCAGATCCATTTTTTTTGGTGAGTAACATTTAATACCAAATGGCCAGCACCCAGCCCAAGACTCAAATTCAAACTGAGGGAATCATCTCTGCTTTGGCAATGTGCAATAAGAAATGTCACTGAGGCAGGTGCTGCTGGGATTGACAGTGTCCATCGACTGTTTTGTCTTTGCTCGATGTTGAGCTGTGCTAACCCCTACACTAATAGACCTGGTAGGGAGATGAAGGCCACCTCCCTTGGAGACTTGCATACCTCCTAAAAGTCCAATAACGAAATATGATTGATTCACGCTAATTATATAAATTGCATTGCACTTAGTTGTAGTTTAACCTACCAAATGCTGTCAACGTGTTCCAGAGTTTTTGTTAGTCATGTACTACATTCAGGCGAACTATGTCTACCATGTTGTCGTTGTCACTAGGGGTGTAACTATATTCAAACCAAACCGAAAAACGCGATACACCACCCACGGTTCGAGCCGCAATACTCTCATGTTGAACCGAACGTGCCCTGCCCCCTGCTGCCCCAGCCCAGCTCTCACTTCACCTTATGCCACAACATAATTTTTTTCTTCCTTGATATTTGATTGAATAGTAATTTGTACACTTTTAACAACTAATAAGAGCTGTATTTTTACTAAATAAATATTATTTACTAAATATACGCTAAGTGCATGTCACTTGACTTGGGTGATCGCTCAAGCTGCATGGTGGAAGAACAAAGAGAGCCAGTTTGCCCATTTAGCCTTGTTGGTTAAAAGCTACATTGGAGTCCCAGTGAGAGTGTTCTCTACAGCAATGTTTCCCTACTGGTTTGGTCGCATTGGTTCTGAGCATTGATATCTATGTATACATAAATATATCTATAGTTCTGAGTGGGTCACGGAGTGCCTGAGAAAAACGCGTTGTCCCGATTCAGTATCTGCAGTCAGATGATATGTTGTAAGGCTATGTCTCTTTCACCTTAGAAAACCAAACTTTCATGTCCTGTCAGCCGTTATACTGTGCTCGTAGCGCACACACTTCAACTGTGTGACGCACGCTGTATATCACTTAAAGAGCACCTATCATGGAATTTTGAAATTTACCTTTCATGTAGTGTGTAACAGATCTAAGTGAACAAAAACATCCTGCATAGTTTGAAATATGACAGTACACCGTATATATAGTTATTTTCTTTCAAAAGTAAGAGTCGACTCTGAGTCATTTTTAAGAATCGTTAGAAGACCGAAGCTTTTTCTCTGACTAGATGACGTCAACTTGTCAAGTTATTTGTATACGATACGCCCACTTATTGCGCTCCAAGACTCCAGTGAAAACTAGAAAACATCATGGCGACGAGACACTGTTTTCTGAAGTGCGACTCAAAAGCAAACTTTTTTCATCTGCCCAAGGATGAGCATTTGAAGACAAACCATACATCGTCGCGATTGAGTGTTTATTAGTCGTCAAATGTATGTTTCGCGATCTCAGGAAGCTTTTATTATGGACTTCTATTATGGCACATGGTATCTTCTTCGTCTATCTGTACCATATATTGACTACATGTGCACAGAGCGCCCTCCGGCTGCCAGTATGAATTGAAAACAACACATAAGAGACTCAATCGCTCATGATTAGGCTATATCTGCGCATTTTGAGGAAGTATTGAATAAAAAACACTCCTCTGTTTAATCTATCAATATGTCTCCTCATCTGCACACTTTTGAACTAAAAGCCCTGAGGGTTTTTTATGAATGAGATCAGCTGAGGCTCATATTACAATCAAACAGTACTGACGCGGTTTTCATATTCATAACTCCTGACACATATTAACAAATTACTGTCACTATAAGACTTTGATGGGCGTTCCGTTTCCGAAAATATCTGCACAGACTATACCAATCACAACTGACTGGGTCATCGGACCAATCACCGCAGATTAGCGTCACGTAAAGGCGGGGTTTTGAAAAGTGAATCACTAAAGGAATCATTTGAGAATCGCTGTCAAAACAGGTAAAAATAAATGCATATTATAAGAAAACTAAAGTCTTTTTTGTCATTGCATGCATGCAAAACTGTTGTTGGGGACTTCTAAAACAATATTTGGAACATTTTAAATGCCATGATAGGTGCTCTTTAATATATTAAGTGCAAGAGAAACTACGATCATGCAACGCAAGTCATGAAATAAAAGTAAAGTACCAATAAATCACGTAACAGGTACACCGTGTGTTAGATGGGAAGGATTTGCATGCAGTTATGATGTTCATTCTGTGCTATTCAGGAGCAGTCATATGATTCATTAACAGTTCATGTTGGTATTGTGTATTCGCCATGGTTGTTTCCATAACTCCAAAAAGCCACTTTATTTTCACTTTATTTAGTATTTTTAAATTAGCGTGGTGGCTACTTTGTGTTACAAAAACTGCTATTTAATATCTTTAACTTGTAGGCCTATTTATTCATCAACAGTTTTAGTCATATTCCTACAGTTTATGTTTTTAAGTAGGGTAAAGTGGGACATTACTTGTGTGTGGTCATTAATTTTTGTGGAATAAATTAGCTTTTTTTTTTTTTTTTACTAGTCTAGACTAGTCTACAGTTTATTTCATTTGAGTTTACTCAGGTTTGTTAACTGCTCTAAAGAAAACGTGATAAAGAAAGTTAATAAAGATAAAGTTAATACGTTAAATTGTTGTTGTTGTTGTTGTTGTTGTTGTTGTTGTTAAGTTAAAAGGGAATCTAGTGTTATTATTGCTGGTGCCCTGCCATGAACCCTGCCTCCACAGCAAACAGAACCGAACCGTGGCTCCAAAACCGTGATGTGAACCGAACCGTGGCATTGGTGTATCGTTACACCCCTAGTTGTCACTGTCACATTGACCTATCAGGAGGCATTTGTGACCTAATGGTTAGAGAGTCTGACTTGTAACCTGAAGGTCGCAGGTTCGAGTCTCAGCACCGGCAGGAAATGTAGGTGGAGGGGGGGTGTGAATGAACAGCGCTCTCTTCAGCAAGGCGCACAGTGTGTGTGTGTTCAATACTTAGTGCTGTGTGTGTGCACTTGGAATGGTGAAATGCAGAGCATGCAAATTCAGAGTATGGGACACTATACTTGGCTACATGTCACTTTCACTTAACCATGTCAGGTTAAAAAGGATTTGCTAAAAACAGTTCACATTCTGAATTATATTTTTCCAGAAAGCTTGAGTAACCTTGAAGAGTCTTGCATTTTGCTCCCCCCTCAATTTGCCTCAGAGTTGCTCTTTAACATAAACAAAATGGCACCAGTTTGTCTAATGCCAAAGCAATTACTGTAGCGAAATTAGCTCCGGTTACTGTAACCCTTCATAGCAGGTCTGTATCTCCCTGAATTGTCTCCTGTCAAACTGAATTTGATGCAAGCAAAGGGGGAAATAGCAAGGGCCTCAGTCCTGGCACGATTGCAGTAATTGAGTTCAAACGATGACTAGAAAATGGAGAGCGGCTGTGTAATGAGAAAACAGACGATTTCGGGCCGAGGGAGACCACAGAGTTCTGTCCTAATTTCTGCACCCCGTGTTTATCTCTTTCCCTTCGCTCTCCACCTAAACACAGTTAAAGGCCATTTATGCAGATGAGAAGCGAGGAATTTTATCCCCCATTGACTGGGAGAGTGGGCAGGTTCTAATCAGACACATTGGGCTTGGCAGGAGCCGAGCAGATTTGTAGAGAGAGTGGCTTCATCAGATTAGCAAGGTTATATGAGGTAGGCAGGCAGCTGTTGTGATCTATATTAAGGCATGTCTTATGAGAGCCCTGGCTTTGCGTTTAGAGTTTGCCAGGCATCAATCACTTGTAACAGCATTTTAGACTCTTTCCGACATACTTTGTTCAGCTCACATGGAGTCGTCTCTCATGGTGAATGCTGATTTAAATACTCAGAGATACAAGTGCAGAAGTTTGCAGAGAACGGAAAACAAAATTCAAACATTTTGTTCCCATTTTCTCACATTTTTCAGCAAAATGGTGACTGGGCCAAAGCTGGTGTGATGCTGTTACCACAAAACCTGCACACAAAGTCTTAGAGTCTTTCTTGTGTCAATGATAAGTATCTCTAAAAAAAACATAGTATTTCTAGATGTTTTATTTAAGATATGAGTGGAAAATAAAGTCACTATAGTAGCTTTGTAGCACTGCAAAGATACAAACAAGGTGTCAACTTAATTCACATCACAACATACTGCATTGTTTGTTATAATGGGAGTTTTCTAGTTTTGTTTTGCATTATCGCCTGTTCACAGCAAGTATGATAACTAACGATAACTATATTAGCGTCCTCACAAATGTATGATAACATTTCAGTTTATGATAAACGGCGCTGCAGAAATGTTTTCTGCTGCTTTAAATGCTCCAGCTCTTTAAAGTATGGTGGATTCTGTTTGGCCGTCAATGTTTTTATCATTCATCTGCTGGGAAAAAGTTTTGAAAATCATTACACCAGCAATATCGTTCCTCTGTGTCGTTAACGTGATAGCAGTGGTGTGGACTATTACAGCGATTATTACAATGATTATTATCCCATCCCCTGGCCTGATGTTAGTGTATTTATGATTGAAAACAGTATAGTTTTCTTTTGACCTAGAACAATCATGCCTACAGTGGTAACACATTGAATGGGGCCAGATTTGGCACTGTATCCAGCGATGGCAAAGGTGTGTCACATAGGCCCCATTTACACTGCATGGTTCAAGTGACCCAATGCCGATTTTTCCCTCTCATGTGGCACAGATTGGACATGACGTGAATGTGTAAGCAGGCAAAAAACGCATGAATTCCGATATCCTTCGATCGGATTCAGGCTAGGGGTGCACCGATCCAACTTTTTCAGTCCCGATACCGATGCCTGGGCTTTGTGTATCTGTCGATACCCGATACCGATCCGATACTATTGTTGAATTAATAATAAACTGTATATCTTCCACCTCATACCTTCCTTGAAGAGACTAAAGGCACCAGACTTTACTAACTAAACATAACACATCGGATATCGGCCGCGATACTGACAAAATAGCTGGATCGGGGATCGGAAAAATCAACAGATCCACAAGCCGATCCAGCTATTTTGTCAGTATCGCAGCCGATATCCGATCCTAATATCGGATCGGTGCACCCCTAATTCAGGCCTCGCTCATATGTGGTAAAATATGATTCGGATAAGTGCATTTGCTTCTGTCATGTAAGGGGTCAAATTGGATATTCCCCAGTAAATGCGGGTCGTACGTCATTGAAAAAGTCACGAAAGGCGAATGACGTCAACTCCGGTGGACACAAATTGCGATCAAGGGCTTTCCTCTTTTTTTTTCTCCGCCGAGTATTGAATAATCATTTTGTCTGCGTCCATTGCATCTCGTTCCGTTTTACTTCCTTGTCCGGGTCAGAGCGTCTTGGGCTGTTTCACCATTGTATAGTGTAAATGCAAATATTGGATACGGGTCACTTTTAAAAGAAGATGTAAGCGGGTCGTCAAAAAAATTGGATATTGTTACCAAATCGGAATTGTGCATCAAGACCTGCAGTGTAAATTCGGCCATAGTGGTTGATGGCAGGTATTGTGCAGCATGTCCAGAGAGAGCGAAGCCCAGCAGTTTGGGTTCATCAGTAACACTTTGTAATGGTGTGTGGGGTGCAGAGAGATGGATAGTGTATTCTGAGGAGTTTCCTCACCTCAGCTGTGTGTGGGATTCTCCCCTTAACCCCTCATCAGTCATTTATACACTCATACACGGATGCTGACTATGGCTAACAGCAAAGACTGTGTGTAGTAACCCCATCCTCTCATGCTCTCTTTTTTTCTCTCTCCTTAAACTCTCATTACCTTTACTCTATGTGTGCATGTATGTGCATTTGTAAGAATTTACAGGTCACTGCCATGCAACTCTTCAAAAGTAATTAGTAGTTCAACCCAAAAAAAAAAAAAAAACGGTCATTTACTCACCCTCACGGTGTTCCAAACACATATGACTACTATAATTTTGTTTTTAAATTGAACCCAAAAGCAAATATTTGAAGTACTGGTAACTTAAGGATATTAAAGCAGTTCATACAATAGCTTTTAGCAAACCATTTTAAGTCATTATTCACTTTCCCTCCAGTGATCAGGCAACCACTGCTGATTATTAAATCAATGAATGGAACATAAGAACTGTATCTGATTTATGGACAAATCAGATCAGTTATTACATTTTGTGAATTGGATCAACTGAATAATTGGGGGGGGGGGGGGGGATCTATTCAGAAGAATAATGCATTGAAGAATCTTATATGTTTTGGTTACCTGGCCTTTCAATGAAGGGACAGAAACCTCACATTTTTCAATAAACTTTGTGTTTTGAAGATGAACTAAAGTCTTGTGAGCTTGAAACGATGTGAGGGTGAGTAAAAGATGACAGCATTTTCATTTTTGGGTTAACAATCCCTTTAAATGAATTGAATTGCTTCAGAAAACTTAGAATAATGTGCACAAGTTGTATAGTCTACTTTTATAGTACTTCTAGATGCTTTTTCATTTGTATTCCTTTGAAGAAAGTCCTACAGGTTTGTAACAAAATGAGGGTGAGTAAATGATGACAGAATTGTCCTTTTTGGGTGAACTATCCCTTTAAGTGCCATTAATGAGAACAGTCCTTCAGCTGTGTGGCAGGGAAATCCGTCTCTGTACATCGTGGCTCGCAGCACAGAAGCTGGGTCATGCCCCTGTATCTCTGATGCTCTCACAGCCAGTGGCGACTTTATACACTGTGTGGGATCAACAATATTGGGAATGACTCGGCAGTGGCTTTGATTCACATTAGATTGAATAAATCAGGAGTGTGCGAACGTTACAGTGATTGCTATCGATTCAGACTGAAGTTACACCTTTTCAGTGTTTATTCAGCATTGAGAGATTTACTTGTATCTTTAGCGGCACACTGTACTGTATCCAAAATAATCAATATCAGCACAATGTACGTCCTTTAAGGCCTCTCAGACAATTGAGGTTTTGTGAACTGTGTGTAAGAATTAACCGATGTGTGAATGAGTGGATTCAACACATAGTTCTTTAGAAAATGTTTTATGCCTTGTTAGTTTAACAAACTGACCTTTTGCATAGCTATAATAATGAAGTGCATCAAAGCATATAATAATGCTGTTCGATGTGGAAACATGCATTTCTTCTGTTGTGACCTTGTGTGCACTTCTCGAAGAGCTCGTTCTTGTCGGTACTTCTTCAATCATGGTGTTCAGCTAGGGATTAGACCAGCTCTTATGTTATTATTTTCTATTATGCCACTGAATAGGCATAATGGAACATCCTCAGCCTTCTGCACATTTTCGTCGGAACTGTTATTGAACATCTAATAACTAGTTCACTCTACATTCAGCGTAGACCCATCTGTTCCCAAACTCACGCCGGGGCTATTGTACACTAGGCACTGTCGACTTAATCGTTGCATCTGCTGACAATCTCCCTCTAAACTGCTGTCGATGGTGGCCCCTGCGCGAGAGGTTAGATTGGGTTACCTGTCACATGCGGTTCAGATGAGGCTACTGGTCACAAGCAAAGCATGTTGGGTAAGACCTCTCTCTGTGAAGTGTTTCTACAGTGATTAGGGCTGCACAATATTGGAATAAAAATTTGACATTGCGATATTTTTTTTCTTCTGCAGTATATTTTGAGATTTAAAAAATAGAAATACAGGAATTTTCCTGTATTGACTGGGCAGATTTTGTTAGGTAGTGCATGCATAGAAAAATTACTTTTACTCTGAAGACTTTTTTTAAATGGCAAATGCCCTTTATGGTTGAACGATTTAGGAAAAGCGTCACTGTACATTTTGTTTTTTATATTATTGAAGTGTGTTTTACAAGAAAATACGATTCCTTTCTACTTCAAAATTTTTACTTGCCGTTTCTTTGTAATTATTTGTTAAATTTACTAGCAAAGTCTAAGGGAATAATCACTAAGATTTTATAGTCATTATTATTAAAGATGAACATATTAGGCAAAATAAGAAATCTATTGTAGTAAAACAATTGTACTGAAGAAAAAAAAATAGTTTAAAGTACTAATATTTACACCTTTTTTTTTTTTTCATTTTCAAACAGCAGCCCATCAAGCTGTTATTTTGACAGGTTGCCAGCAATGAAAAGTATGCACTGCCGGTTCATTTACATGCATGCCATGCTTTACTCTGAAACCGGTAGCACATATATTTTAAATCGCAGCCTGCACGATTTGACAATTGCCCTAAGCCATATTGCGATATCGATTTTAATTCAATATATTGTGCAGCCCTAGAAGTGATCTGTGCAATACCGCCATGTTCCATTATAGCCACCCGCTGAAGACCCGGGTCAGGGCACTGCCAACATCATTTCCTGTGTAGAAAGCAGGGTCCAGTTGAGCAAATTGCTGAGTCAGAAACGAGCTTAAAATGTGTATTATTTAATTGCCTCATTTGCTCTTTCGGTGAAGACGTTCACTATCAAATTAGAAACTCAAGCAGCACAAAAAGTCTATGCCTTCAATCAAAATGTTTTGAAATTTGCATTTGGGCAACAACAGTGACAACTGACAAGTCACAAACAGTGTATTAGAAGTCTAGAAGTGTTGAAGGAAGGGCAGGACCATGAATCCCCCTCTTGTATTAGTGTTGATATTGATGTCCGTGCTACAGAGCGCGAGGTCACGCACCACTGCTTTTCATTCTCTTCTAATTCTAATGAAAGTGTTTAAAGCGCTCTGTGTGTGCGCACAGTCACAGAGCCGTGGAGAGGAAAGCTGATTTAGCCCACCTTCCATCTCACTATCCTCTTCCCCTCGTCAGGATTTACTGTGATCGCAGACTGTGGCCGTAATCCGCCGCACGCAATGGGGAATAAGCCTCGTTATCATGTGACTTATACTCTGTCTTGGCCTGCCGTCAATAGCCATATTTCCTGCTCATTTAAGGGACCACTGCTGCAACTATGGATCCATTGGAGATCTGTGAGCTGTGCAAAAATAGACAGCGACATCTGCCTTAGCCATTTATGAGGAGCTTCTTTTTTTCTCTTTTTGTCTCTCCCCTCTTGAGTTTTTCCACAGGACAAATATTAAATATGATGGTGAAATGCTGTTAGGACACTTGAAAGTATGGGTTGGCTTAGTAGCAACAGATGATTGAGTCTGTTTGTATGTGTGTAACACATAAATAACACACTTCTGTGCAAGTGTGTGTCTGTACTGTATGCGTGTGTGTTTGAGTGGGAGAGCGGGCGGGAGAAAGAGTATGTGCTTTCCATACATAATAAAACATAATTTGTGGCAAAAACATGAAAATATATTGACAGTTGTTTACTTTAAGTTTACTATATTTATTTACTAGGTCAGTGTTGTTGCAAGTTTAAGTTATTTTGCTTTTGTAGACTTTAAGGACCTTTGAAATAACTGAAATCATTTGGCGGAGTGATATGCAACTGTAATGCGGTCAAGACCTGCCTGGAACTACTTTAGCCGTGTGTTTTCTTGAAAATAAATGCACACCTTAGAATGTTTGTCTTCCAATCAGATTCAAGCCTTCAACAGCCCCGTAGTATAAACATACTGTATAATAAAATATAATTTATAAAAAAATATTAAGTGTATATGTATATGGAATAAAAGTGGGTTTAGCACTTATCCATTTGCATATGTGTCCGGATATGGGCCCAGGATATGTGCATTACTTCTGTAAATACATTAAACTTCTTTAGAATCTAGAAATGGAGTACTCATATCCTTATGTAAATTATTGAATTATGAATTCAGGTTATTCCTTCTCCATTTGCGTTAAACTCCCATCTCCCATCTCCCCACTCTTTCTCTCCCACTCTTTCTTTCTGCCTTTTCTCATTAAACCTCTTCGTCTTTTGCCTCTTACACCTTACCTTTGTGTGAGGTGTGCCACTTGCTCTGTTCTGCACACTTAGAAATACATCCATTATCTGGAGAAGGCTTTTAAGGCTGAAGAGAGAAAGAGAGCCGAAGAAAGAGGCATATGAAGTGTTAGGACAAGGTGACTGCTCTAATGATGTTTCTTTCTGATAGCTTGTTCTGATTGCCCGAGTGTTCTTACACCTAGAAAAGTAGCCCTCATCAAACCAAAAGAGGAGTTATAGATTTCTAACAACCCTCTTCAAGCGCTAATGGTCCAAAAAGAAAAGAAAGTGAGCAAGAAGGGGAAATTTTGCTCAGTTCTTGCCCCCAGATTTTCTTGAAAATGTCTGAAGTGCTCAGAGCATTGTCAAAACCTGGGAATAAAATGGCTTAGTTAATGAGAGGTCTCTTTCTCTCTTTCTGCCACAATTTACTCCACTTAACATTATTTTCTTATAGTTTTTTCTTTCTTTCGTTCTTTCTCTCTTGCTATACAGGGAGTGCAGAATTATTAGGCACGTTGATTTTCTGATCATATTTTTTTTCCAGGCACATTTGATCAATTCCAAACCACAGTAATCCTAATAACTACTATTGATTTAGTATTTAATAATGTATAAGTGATATATAATTGTTCATGAAGGCTGGAAATGAAAAACACCTTATATTCAGGTGTGCAGAATTATTAGGCATGTTTTCTTTTACAGATAAATTGAGCCAAAAAAGAGATTTAACTCAGACTGAAAAGTCAAAAAGTATTAAATGCCCATGAGAAGGATGCAAGGTGTCAGGATCTCAGAGACTTCAGTTAGGTAAAGAATCCTAAAAAATGACCCCCACTAGATAAGAATCACAAGCTGAAGTGTTGTAAAATACATGAAGAAGGTTTTTTTATAGGCTTTATGGACAGATAGGTTGAGAGTGACTCTTGAAGGACCAGCACCACATCCTCTAGTACCACTGTTTGAAGAATTCATCTTCCAGAATCTGGCAGTACGTTTTGGGAGTTCATTTTAGTCCATCCTGAAGTCCGTTTTGCAGAGATGGACTAAAAATTAACTCCCAAAACGTACTGCCAGATTCTGGAAGATGAATTCTTCAAACAGTGGTACTAGAGGATGTGGTGCTGGTCCTTCAAGAGTCACTCTCAACCTATCTGTCCATAAAGCCTATAAAAAAACCTTCTTCATGTATTTTACAACACTTCAGCTTGTGATTCTTATCTAGTGGGGGTCATTTTTTAGGATTCTTTACCTAACTGAAGTCTCTGAGATCCTGACACCTTGCACTTCTGGAGACTCCAGGTAGGTTGCAGCTTTGGAAAATGGTGGCGCTGGAGACTAAAGGGTTCCTGATGGTTTCACCCTTAATTCTTCACCTTAATTCTTAATTCTTTTGCAGTTAACAGGTGTCTTTTCTCCGCCACATGTTTTTGTCAGATCCTGCTGACCCAACGAGCATTTCACTGTCCAATGGTCATGCCTTAACTGCAATGTCTAGTATTGCATTAGTATTGCATCCTTCTCATGGGCATTTAATACTTTTTGACTTTTCAGTCTGAGTTAAATCTCTTTTTTGGCTCAATTTATCTGTAAAAGAAAACATGCCTAATAATTCTGCACACCTGAATATAAGGTGATTTTCATTTCCAGCCTTCATGAACAATTATATATCACTTATACATTATTAAATACTAAATCAATAGTAGTTATTAGGATTACTGTGGTTTGGAATTGGTCAAATGTGCCTGGAAAAAAAATATGATCAGAAAATCAACGTGCCTAATAATTCTGCACTCCCTGTATATTTGTGCTATTGTTTTGTTTCATAACCTAAATTTTCTTTCTCTACACAACACATTTACACCTCCAAGGAGTGTATATAATTTTGTTTTCTTTTTCTTAAAGCACTAAATCTCTAAATAACTAGTCTTCAGCTCTATAATGACACTAAATTAAAAAAAATAAAATAGCCTTTAATAAATCTCACAAAGTAAAACATCTCACAAAAGTGAGGTATATGTGTTTTAAAATTTAATGACACAAATTTCCTGTTTATAATGTCTGTTTTATATGGTTTCAGCTAGCTTGAGCACAAAATAATTTGGGATGGGTCAGTCAGGTGTCTTGTTGCAGCAGGAAGTGGCAATCTTGCCCGTGTGACTGGCACCATGGATTCTTTGAAGTATAAGGCCATTTTGGCTAAGAGTGTGATGCCTTCAGCATGTAAATTTAAGCTTGGACTTTCCAGCAAGACAATGATCCCAAGCATACATCCAAGCGCTTGGTTCAGGAATGGGTCCCGGCATGTCCTTAAGTGGCCATCTCGGCCTCTGGATTTAAATCCCATTGAAAATCTTTGATGGGATTTGAAACAAGCAGTGGCAGTACAGAAAGCACAAAATGTCAGTGAGCTGGAAGCTTTTCACATGAGTAGTGGGCTAAGAGTCCAATAGAGAGGTGTCAGGATCCTCTGAACACTTGCCAGAAGCATTGATTAGAGGTTATAAAGGGTAAAGGATGTTCTGCCAAACACTTTTGAGACTCAACTTGGTTCTGAAAATCATTCAAATGTTTGCTGAATAAAAGTATTAAATAATTGATTTTAAGGAAATTGTGCTCACCCTTTTGTTTGTAAATGCCAAGTTTATTTTTAATCGTTTCCTCAATAGTCTGCTCTACCTCTGCCCTTTTTCTTTCTAGCAAGCAGTGAAGGAGAACGTAAGAAGAAGAGAGGCAGAGGAGAAGCAGAGGAAAGCGAGGATAGCCAAAGAGAAGGCGGAACGAGAGAAGCGGGAGCGGCAGATGAAGAAGAAGAGACTGCTGGAGGTCAACACAGGTGAGATGTTTATCAGTCACTCACTGAAAGTTTTCACGAGAGTGAGCTTTAGAAAAATCACCTTTGAAGATGGATAAAACGAGTCCCTGCACACGTTCCTGGGAGCTTGTTTTAAACAGACAGAAGTGAGAGCGTATGTGTGTCCTGTTGTCAATCTGTTACCATGCGAACAGCCCACCGTTGTTATAATACCACAAACGCAATGGAAATTCAGTGCCATGGCTTTCTTTGTATCGAAAACGCTATTTTGTAGTGTTTGACAGTTTTGAATCAGGCCGATCTGCATTTACTCACTTTCTATAATGTTTACACAGCCTTTTTTCTAAGTGAGCATCAACCTCATAATGATGTAACATTATGCATGATGATATTAGAGATGTGATTGGTTTACAAACAGGTTCTGTGCACTCAGGAGACACACATGAAATGAGTTTATTATAATATATGTTGCCACTCGTGCTTGTCTCCTGCTGTTTGAGGAATGTGTGTGAGGGTGTGTACATACACGCAGCAGGATCTCAGTGTTGACTGGGATGAGTTTTGTGTCCGTATCGGGCCTCATGCTGAGTCAATAAAGCAGTAGAGTAGCCTGCATGCATTCTTCATTCACTTAATACACACAAACACACACTTACAAATGACATGCAGTGTGGTGTGATCAGTAGTGAATCTAGTGTTGGGTTATGGTAGGATGTGTGTAGGCAGTTGGCAGTGGGGCATGAAGTACAGTGCAAGCCAATGAACGTGTCTTCAATTTTGTAGTATGAGCTAGATTTTTGAAATAGCCCCATATTTTAAGATAACCAATTATAGCCAAATATTCATGAGTCCCACATTACATCTGGTTAGCCTAGCTATTGTTAGTTTAATTAAGTCAAGTCACCTTTATTTATATAGCATTTTATACAATACAGATTTTATCAAAGCAGCTTTACGGGAATACACTGGAAAATGATAGCCGATTGTCCACCAACTGCCTGAATGTTTCGAAGAAATGGTTCCATTTATAATTCCACTTGAGAACTGTTCTAGGTCTGGAATTCTCAGCACGTTTGGCTTTTACCATACTCAGGGCTCGACATTAACGCTTGTCCGGGACAAGTGGATTTTTTGAAGGGGCAAGTGAAGGAGAATTTTACTTGCCCGACCGGATAAGCTGATTAAAACGTCATTAACAAAAAATAACTAGGGAATCATCAAAATTCAAGAATGATTCTGCATTCATTAGTGTAAGTGGCGATCGATAGTGGATAATAATATATCATGTATAAATAATGAACTGACAGTAACATCGCGCAGCCTCTCGAGAAGAAATCGAAACAAATGTGCACCACTCACACAGAGAAACGCGTGTTACCGCAACAGCGTGTTAGTGAATGATTCAGCGTTTTGAATGTATCGGTTGAATCAAAGATTCAATGACCTGTTCGTAAACGACTGCCTCATTACTGAATGAATCAGCCATTTGAAAGAATCGACTCAATGACTCACTCATTAAGACGGTCACCTCCGCCCCCTACTGGCAGTTTAGTTTCATGTTTAAACATTCTTTCCAACTTTTCTTATTTGTATATTCAAAAAATATTTAAAACAATCTCATAACATTATTTAATGCAGTTGTAATTTTTCAGTGTAAATAATTACATTTGATTGGTAACAGCCCTATAGTGTCTTCTTCTAATTTAATTTATTGATCAAATTTAAGAATATAAAAGGAAAGCTGAAGCATAGCCTATATTTAATATGATTAGGTAAGGTAAAAATATCACAAATATGCTGATTTAAATATGTCAAAGCTGATTGAACACTGGTGAGAATATTCCTTCAGAATATTTTTTATTTACAACACAAACAAAAATATAATTTTTTTCCGGACAAGCACATTTTTCACTCGGACAAGTGAATGACAGATGGACAAGCACGTGAACAAGCTTAATGTCGAGCCCTGCATACTGATAGAATGCGTGAGTGACGTCGCCACTCAGGATTGGTCTGTTGCCTGCCTACCAGTTTCTCTGTTGATGGCCAAGCGTGCTATCAAGATAATAATAAAGAAATATCTAACTATCTTCCATAACACAGTCACTATGTACATATCATATTGTCTGTAAACTCTTGTGTTACCAAGGCAATAACTGATGCATGTGTATTGGACTCCAAAGAGCTGTCATCAGCCCCACAGTGGAAAATGAAACCATATCTGTACCAGCTGGGCCGGATCGGCACGAAATGGAACGGTTTTGTCCAACAGTGGAAAAGCGGCTACTGATTCAAACAGTTCAGTTCTGCTGTAAAGCTCCTCTCAAAAGAAAATACACTATAATGCCAAAAGTATTGGGACACCCCTCCAAATCATTGAATTCAGGTGTTCCAATCACTTCCATGGCCAAAGGTATATAGAATCAAGCACATGGGCATGCAGACGCTTTTACAAACATTTGTGAAAGAATGGGTTGCTCTCAGGAGCTCACTGAATTCAAGCGTGGTACCGTGATGGGTTGCAACCTGTGCAATAAGTCCATTCATGAAATTTCCTCAATACTAAATATTCCACGGTCAACTGTTAGTGGTATTATAACAAAGTGAAAGCAATTGGGAACAACAGTTTCTGGAAACTTATGACTTTTACTTCACTACATTTGAAAGACAAATATCGTACTTTTTACTCCATTACATTTCTATCAAGGCCCTCGAAGTAGAAAGTCGTAGCCGCTTTGAAAGTAAGTGGATGAATTTTTTTTTTTTTTTTTTTTTTTTGCAGACAGCCTATTCTGTAATCACTCTTGTAGGATCACATGAAGTTCAATGATTTCCAAGTATTTTTTGAACACTTATCAATTGATGGCAAAATAGAAGGCGGCAGTTCCCAGACGCAGTGCGTGCAACCATAGTCATAAAATGTTAAAATTCAGAAGAGCAGACGTGGATAAGTCTGAAAAAGTGCGACGACACGAAAGTGCACACAGAAAGCTGTCTCTCAGATGCCAGATTGTGGTACTGAATTTTAGTTCTACTAATTCTACTAAAATAGTCAAAAAGACTATGACTAAAACTAAATCAAAATTTGCTGTCAAAATTAACATTGGTATGAAATATGGTTGGTCAAATGATTTTTATAGATTTATCCAGCAAGTTGCCATAGCCTTGTGGATACAGCGCTAACGCATAGTGTTCGACAATGATGTTAGTTAGCATGCAAAAACAACGTAGTTGGACTAATAATGTTAACTGAAGTCCTTTCAGAAATATGTTTTTACATAATCCTGTCAAATAAACACAATGTAGAAACCTTTCTTTTCTAGTATGATTTTGACTTTGATAAGAGCTTTGTAACTTTTAAGCAAGTATTTAAATGAGTTCAAGATATGCTAGCATGTCGGATGGAGCATGACTGGCTTAAACCACCATGATGGCACAGCGTGTCACTGACGCTTTTCATATGATAGGAAAATATCTAAAAAAATGCTATAATAAACACTTACTCGTAACTCGTTCATCTCGACAGCTGTAATGGTACATTGCATGTGTTACAAAGTTGGTAGAATAATGATGAAGACGGACTCGGTGTGACTGGGACTCGTGTTTATTCAGAACTCTAAGATACAAACAAAATAAACTCGCGCTGACAGCACGCTCACAACTCAGTAGTTACTATAAATAACTTTGTTAGCAATCGCTCCGTCTCTGGTACATTAGTGATGTCCGGTTCGCGAACTAATCATTCTTTTGAACTGGTTCTTTTTAGTGAACCGAATCAGTTCACCAAATCAGACTGAATCGTTCTAAACGGTTCGCGTCTCCAGTCAGCGCTGATCCATAATTTACTAAAGTTACTAACTTTCTGACATGAGTGACAGTCCCTCCGACTAGAAATAAACTAATAACCTGAATTATATGCTAGTAACTACAACAGTTCACTGAACTGAAACGTGCTGAGAGATCTGATGAGAAGTGAACTCGGGTCCATCCGTCTCTCTGGCAGGCTCGTACCTCGTACGGTAGACCTCGTTAAACCACGCCCCCTCCTCTACAAGATTTAATACTCATTTCAAATGCAAAGATGTCAGCCAATCACAACAGTGGCCGTTTTTACTGAAGTCTCACAGCAGACACGCCTCTTGAAACAGGGCATTCAGCCACAGGGCAAACATCAATATAGAAAAAAATGCCTTTTATTTCTAAATTATGACATTTTATGATGTAAAAATCATACTAACAATATAAGTACACATCAGGAAACATTATAAAATAATAGAAAAATGCCATGCCATGGGACCTTTAATTTCAGCTATAAAGCAGCTCTGTAGAAAAAAGTGATGTCATCGTTGCGCTCAGTTCAGTTCTCATCCAATAGTGTCAGTAAAGTCAAAACAGTAATATTGCTGAATATTGTGTCCCCAACTAAGTTAGACGTGGCAGTGACAAGGAACTCCATCGCTGACAGAAATGGAGGAAAATGTTTTTTTTTTTTTTTTTGCTTTGTTTTTTTTTATAATGGTTTATAATAGGGCCTCTATTTGCTCATTTGTTAAGTGATTGTAGGATAAGAAAATAGTTTTCTGCAGTTGCACCTTTTTTAAATTAAAAGTAGCTTTCCCCTGTCCTGGAGACTTTTATAGTGAGACTCACAAAATCTAAATTAACATCTAATATCAGCTGTCATATTTTTATTACCTTGTCTCTGGGGCAGTACCCTCAAAAGTGCTCCTTTTATATCTTATTTAAGCCTAAAGGGTGCATATTAGTACATGAAAGTACCCTTAAAGGGTTAGTTCACCCAACAATTTAAATCCTGTCATTAATTACTCAACCTCATGTCGTTCCACACCTGTAAGACCTTTGTTCATCTTCAGAACACAGATGAAGATTTTTTTTTATGAAATCCGAGAGCTCTCTGACCCCTCCATAGACAGCTATTTAATTACCACGATCAAGGCCCAGAAAGGTAGTAAAAACATTGTTAAACCAGTCCATGTGACTACAGTGGTTCAACCTTAATTTTATGAAGTGACAGGAATACTTTTTGTGCGCAAAAAAACAAACAAAAATAACACATTTTTTGACAGTGTAGAAATTTTAAACGACTTGAGTTGACCTGGGCTACATCACCGTGACATTTGCAATTAGAGTACGGCGAGAGTGATTTGAAAGCAGCCATCTGGCTCAGCTGACAGTTTCTCCAAAGCAACTAATGACAATTTTCACGATTTCCCAGATCACAGACAACAATGACATTTTTTGTTTATTCTGAAAACTTCTATTATGCTAATGCTCACAAATCTGTGTTTTTATAAACTAATCATATTGTTGTATTGTTTTAATCAACTTCATCTGCAATAAAGAATCCAAACACTGCGTGAGAGAGTATCTAAGTTTATGCGTCCCCCAAATGCAACTAGCAAATCATGTCAACCAGTAAGCCAAGGCACGACCGTACACACTTATTGCCTGTATGTGCTTTAAAAGGTCAGTGGGTCAAAGTTATAATGGTTTAAGCTTTAAACATCACTTTAACACTATTGAATTCTGTCCATTGAGGAACGTTGTGAAAGTGCTTTTAGAGGTACGCTAAGAAATGGAGTATACATTTTAGGAGATTTGACAGTTTGTGTGATGGTGGGAGAGAACTGATTTTATTTATTTTGTATCAGTTTAGAAGTATAATCCTCAGTAGAGATGAATAAGTCAAGGTTTTTTTTTTTTTAAGGACAGCCATTGAAGCATGTCTGATTCTGCTGTGTTTTGTAAAATGCTGTTTCTCTTTCTTCTTCTTCTTTTTTTTTTACTCTCCTTTGAAGGACTGCTGTCCTTCACTTTAGTTTAGAACAAATCTCAGTGTTTAAGTCTCTAGAGCAGGTCTCTAATAAACCTTAATGCAGATTTCATTAAATGTCTCATGACACAGTCATTCAGATCCAAAGTGGTTTTTTTTCAAGTTGATGAGATTCTTCTACAAGGATTTACTTACAACATGTCACCGCTGTCTTTGCTCAACAGGGGGCACTACACACTGTCCAGGCAGTCAGAGTCGGAATTATTTGTACATTTGGATAAATTCAAGTCAGAGACTCAGAGTTTTAGCTCTCTGCTTAACTCACTTTCCTCTCTGATTATATCTCAGAAAAAAAGGCTTTCTTTTTTATCTTAGCCTTACTTCCCATCCTAATGTTATGCGTCTCTGTCTAAACTAACTTCTCTGTTCGGGTCCAAGTACACTTCATTCAGCCACCCAGTGCATTAGAAGCATTGGACTGGTTTCATTTGTTCAACTAATATTAATGTTATAAGGCCAAGAGCTGAACCCATCTGAACTGGGACTGCACACTATATTTAAAACATACTTTGTATTATTTTGGGGTTGAATGTAATGTTCACCAGTATTGTGAATAATGCACTCATTTATTTTTAAGAAATTATTACTTTTAATCAGCAAGAATACATTCAATTGATTTAAAGTGACAGTAAAGACTTTTACATTGTTACAAAAAATTCTATTTCACTGAAAGTTTCCATTCATCAACACTAAAAATATTTCCACAAAATTATTAAGCGGCACAACTTATTATTACACAACAATATTTATAATAATAATAAATATTTCTTGAGCACCAAATCAGCATTTTAGAATGATTTTTGAAGTATTAAGTCACACTGAAGACCGAAGTGGTGGCTGCTGAAAATTCAGCTTTGCTATCACATGAAACAGAAAAAAGAAAATTTGAAATGCACCGATTGCAATTTTCTTGGCCGATTTCCGATTTTTTGTTAATGAGATCGGCCGATACCGATTTTTGCCGATTCCGATTTTCTTTCTAATAATTATTATTGACAGCATATACAAACAAAAATCCACTTTTTCTTTGAATGCAAAATTTAATTTTTATTCTAAAATAAATTATTAAACATTACAACAGGATCTTCTCTCACTTAAACAACTCTCAAAAAATAAGTGTTCTGTGCCTGGAAAGAAGTGACCTTTTCTCTTTTTTACTTGTCTTACAAAAGTCAAAAGATCCTATGAATGAACAAACCTGAAGTGTACAATACTCCTCATAATAGTTCAGTAATTGGTTAATAAATGCTGCCAGCTAGGGATTTCGCGGTACCAAAATTCCAGTAGTTGGTCCCAATACCATAAAAATTTTACGGTACTCTGTACCAATTTCGGTACCACAGCTAAATGTTTTTTTTATATATGTTTTTATTTTTTATTTAACCATTTTAAAAAAAATTATTAAATGTATTAAGTTTATTATTTATGATGATAATCATTATAAGTAAATAATACATAAACATTTAAAGGCTGTATGCTGTTTAAAAGTAAACATTGTTTATAAAAAAAAAGATCAAGTGAAAAATAATCAACCATTTAAGCATAATTATTATTATTAGTAGTAGTAGAGTCGTATTATTATTACATAGAGTCGGCGCTAAATCTACTGTAGGCTAAAACAGTAGCCCAATATATTCTGTCAATTTAAATTTTTTTAAACCAAACTTTTATTTTGACGGGTTGCCCTTGAGTGTCTGTGTTCATTATATGACAGTTTTCTCAAATGAAACGGTAAATTCTCATGAAGTGGTGGTTTATGCGTTCGGCTGGTCATCCAGCGCCATAAAGTCCATCATTTCTTTGTAATTGCTTTGGTCTTTTCGCTGCTTATACAAAGGAAAGATTGGAGAGGCTGCTGACCTGTGGCTGGCTCTGAGCTCTGGCCAGCTTTAGCCATTTTACCTTTACTAACGTTACCTTCTTCAAACTGGGCATGTTCCGCGGGGTGATGGAGTTTTAAGTTTCTAATTATGTTTGTCGTGTTGTGCGCTTTCCTGGTGGTTCCCCCATGTTTTATTTTAACCTTACAAGTTTTACAAATGGCATAATGTCTTCTAGTGTTTGCATGCGGCTGTGAGCGCGAGCGTGGCTGTGACGTCAACGTTGCGGCCGCGCTCGTGCTCACAGCCGCATGTAGACGGATCAGCTCAAAATCTGAGACACGTGAGACTGATAGGCCGATCATGCAAAAAATCGTCCAATTCCGATCCCTGGCTGATCAATCGGTGCATCTCTAAAGAAAATAGTATTTTTAAATTGTAATATTACTCAATAGTGTATTTTTGATCAACTTAATGTAACCTTAAGCATAAGAGACTTTTCAAAAACATAAAAAAATCGTACCGACTTATTTTGTGTATGTGGAAAAATATTGCTAGTTTATTGCTAGACATTGCTATATTGTAGCATATTAATACAAATGATTGCGTGTTATTTTTCTGTTTAGTTGAAAACCTGCACATTTTAAGCAAATTTTCTGTATTGTTTTGAATCTGTTTTGTGACAGTGGCTGTCTTGTTGCCATAATGGGAAAAAAAGATCACCATTTGAAGCCATTTCAGAGCAAGTGCATACATTTCAAGACATTGGTTTTTGTCTAAAAGCTGAAAAAATAAAGATAGAGTTGTTTTTTTTTAAAGCTGTATCACCCAGCCTCATTTCTAAAGTGTCCTGTGGGTACTTCCTCCCTTATTTGTGTCTGCTTACTCTGTCTCTCTTTCCCTCTTTCTCTCTCATCCTTTCATCAATCAAACACCAGCAGTGTCCTCCTACAAGGACTGACTTCTCCAACCTAGAACATGCAGGCTCTTATAGTGTAGGACCAATCTCTCTCGCTCTGTGTCATTCCGCTTGCACTCTGGGATGAGTGGCTGAGCCACAGGTGGAGGAGTGTGTGTGCTGATTCAGATAGAAAAAGAGAGATGCATGAGGTAGAGAGCGTGTAAATGAGTGCGTTAGTGTATGTGTGTTGAGCAGGCTCTGGCGATCTCCCAACTGGTCTGAGTGTGTGTAAACGTGGCTCTTTCAGGAGGCCTCAGGTGTCTCTTCAGCGAATATTGCTTCCTGTCCAGTCAACCAGTGTGATTGCTCTCTCTCGTCCACAGACATAGAACCTCAGAGCGGCGGCTCTTGCCCTGCAGCTCCCCAGCGTGTGCTAATCGGTGTTATCTTAAGAATTATCACGGGATAGACCGGAGCCAAAGAACTACAGACTTTTTCTCAGAGCAGGAAAGCTCTACTTGCTGCGATCTTCCGTGGTTTTGATCAGGCAGCCACTCAGAAGGCTAACTGCTACCTGCCACATGTAATTGCATCAGTGCAGTTTTCCTGCATGGTTTTGTTATTGCGGCCCCGTTGTCGCAAACGTCATCACTTACTCCGAGACTCCCAGTCTGGCTTTTCTCGTCAGTGCGACGTGTGCAGAAAACACAAAGCACACGCACCTAGCGGCCCCCTCCTTTTCCCATCTCACTTGTTTTATAGCATGTCTTACTCCAATCTCATTCGCCCTTCAGTCTAGTTAGCGTTTCGCATGTGTGTATTACCTGAGGTCATTGTTTAAAGCGGGAGTGCCTGAGTGGTCAAGTTTACTTTGGCTCTCTTAGCAGCATGAAAATCAAATCTGCTATTAACTTACAGAATAAACTAGACAACGTGAGTTACATGACTATATCGGAGTGTGTCATTGAACACATTGTAATCACTAAAGCGGTTACTGGTTGCAGGTTTACACTAATTCACTCGACTTTGTCCTGCAGTTCAGTGTAAATTACCATTCTAAACAAAGCTGTTTACACTAGACAGTAAATTGTTTCTTCAACTTCAAGCACTTTTACTTTACTGTTCCAAAGTTTGAGGGTTTTTTTTTTATGTTTTTGAAAGAAGTCTCTAATGCTCACCATGGCTGCATTTATTTGATTAAAAATGCAGTAAAAATTGTAATATTGTGAAATATTATTGAAATTTAAAATAACTGATTTCTATTTTAATATATTTTTCAAAATGTAATTTATTCCTGTGATGCAAAGCTGAATTTTCAGCAGCCATTTCTTCAGTCTTCAGTGTTACATGATCCTTTAGAAATCATTATTGTATACTGATCTGGTGCTCAAGAAAAAGTTTATTATCATTATCAATGTTAATAACAGATGAAGATTCAAAAGAACAGCATTTATTTGAAACAATTCTTTTTAACAATTTAAAAGTCTGTTAAGTTTAATGTTTCCTTGCTGAATAAAATAATTAATTTGTTATTAATAAAAAAAATTTATAAAAAAAATCGTACTGACCCCAAACTTTTAGGCAGTAGTGTATGTCTTATTTTTTCGACTTTTTAATGTACTTTTATGTTTAATATTTTTATTTAATTTAAAATGTTGATGATCTCAACAAAGAGTGTCTACAACCGCCAAATGTAAGAGGAAGGGAGGAGGTGGCTGGATGACAGGATTTTATTTGAATAAGAAATGAATGTATGAAATCCAAATTTTAAAATAAATAAATATATTTATAAATGACAACCCAATTTTACAGTTCTTAAGGAGATTAAAATATGCATAGATGTGATATCAAAATCGAAAAAACAAAGCAAATAAATAAACTGCAATATGATGTTCTTATAAAAAGTATCTATTTATGCTTATTCAACAATATATAGAAGTGTACCCTCTGTTGATTTCTTTTCTTCTCTTTTCTTTTCCTTTTCTCTCTTTAATTTCTATTGTATCGTGAAGCATGTGATGTTCTTCAAATGTTATGTGGAAGTTACTCTTGTAGGTTTGCAGTGTGCGAATGTGCGTGTTCTCTACTCACTACTCCTAATGTGTGTGTGCAATAACTTGGATGGGTTGAATGCAGAGGACAAATTCACGTCACTTTAATTTTAACTTTAATTTTCATTCTATTTGTTGATTATAAAGCATTAAAAAAGCAATTGAAAAAAATATATATAACCCTGGTTACAACCACTGATCTACATAGAGAACTGATTTGCTCATGACGTCATAAAAAGTGAAGCCGCCGTGCCGCCATATTGGTGTTCCCTAGTAAGCTCACATGTTCTATTGAATTAATAGGAAATTATACGATTTTACTGAGAAAACATTGCCTAAGGAGACACAGTTTTTATGTTTGAAGTTTCTCTGTACATTCTTACAACGCAAACATCCTAAGCATGTTAATGGTTATTCATTTAAAGTCAGGAATTTCCCCAGCTTATTATACAATTTTGTTCATATTCATTCTAGTAGTGAACATTAGCTCGGCAGGAGGACGAGACACTTCTGCGTATGTATTACAAATGTCAAAGTGCGCATTCTGAAATCAGAATAAAGATTTATGCCTTTTAACCTGAAATCGCTGAAAGTGCTGTTGTGTTTATGTATTTAAATTGTGCTGTAGTATTGCTTTTATGCATTGTAGGCTAACTGCAAATGTTTCAACACTAATTTCGTTAACAGCTTGCATTTCGAAGCAGTTAATGATTGAAACGATGTTTAAACGACTTAAAAATATTGAGTATTCAGTCCATTTTATCACGAAATTCAAACGATAAATGCCTTTTTGATGCTCTTTAAAGTGGCGTGACTGATCACTGATCACAGTTCAAGTATGGCGGCCACGCGACTGCGATCATCTGTATACACGATCGATCATCTCTTCCTAAAGAATAAACATGAATGAACATCTGAAGGTGTGTTGAGGATACATTAAAACTTACTGTCACATATCATATGTGGTGTAATCACTGTAATCAGTGTTTCGACGGCAGAAAGACCTCAATATAACTGCTTGTAAACTAAACAATGTAATATAGGCTAGCATCACATTTACCTCAGGCAGTCATTCAGTGTCCACAGAATTTTATTCACTAGAGAAATCAACTCTTTTACTAAATATATGCACCATATTAGCCTAATATTCATTATATTCTACTTAACCTGTTAATGATGTCTTGATTATTTCATGTATGTTTAAATAAACCTGTCATGAAAATGACCTCCACTGTGTATAAATGATTATATTTCAACAACGAACTGGAGAAAATTGGAGATTTAGAAGTTATTGCAAAAACTGCCTTATGTTATTTGAGAGTGGATTATTATACCTAAAAATAAATAGCAACTCAATTTGGGCTCTGTTGTTAACCTTTAATATTAATGTGCCAATAAGGACTCCGTATATAGTTTACAGCGATATCTTCAATAAACTTTGTTATAATTTAATTCTTTTAAGGACAGACTCAGTAAACTACTGTTTAATAAAAATAAATAAAAAGCAATTTTGTAAAACTGCTGTACCGAACCGTGACTTCAAAACTGAGGTACGTACCGAACCGTCAGTTTTGTCTACCGTTACACCCCTACAATATAGTAATAGAGGCTTGTATTAATATTTATTGTATAAGCTATTCGACTCAATTTCTGCAGCTAAACACATATATATGTTTATGTTTAATATTTTCCTCCATAATTACATAAATAAATAGATATATTTTTGTGTTAGTTCAGTTACCATACCTGTGTTGGCAGTGTGCAGTAGACACACCCACATTAACGATTTCAATATATGACTTATCCTCTCTGAAAAGACCATAAACATTACAGATAACATCTGAAGTAACTATTCATTTACATACATATATCCTGAAACAAATCCTGTGAAACTGATATGCTGCAAATCGTGTTTTTTTTTTTTTTTTTTGGTCATTGTTTTGGCTGAATGTCAATGATGCCCTCTGTCGGTAGAGAATAGTAAGATGGCCGCTCAATCACTTCTGGTGGCTTCACTGCCTGATGGCAGTTTAGAACGCGATGAGCAATCCAGTCATTATATAGATCAGTGGTTACAACCCTTATCTATTGCAAAAAAAACAAAACAAAAAACCTGTTTAGCAGCAACAAACAGTCCTAAAATAATGTTTTAATGAACACTTTTCCCAATTAGTTAATAGCTGCAATTATATATCAATTAATTGTGCAGCACTAAGTGTAAAAGAACGTTTTTAGCGCTCATCCTGGTTCAGGTGCAACAGGAGACGCAGACACTGGGGCGACATCAAAGAGCTTTTCTGAGAATGTCGCCTTCAAAGAGAGACCATCCTCTTCTTCCTCTTCCCCCTGTCTGCTTTCTATCACACATCTCTTTCACACCAATTAGATTCTAATCATGTTCCTCTTTATCTCCCTTTTCTTTCCTGTACTCCGGCTCAGAGCTCTGATGTCTCTCTGACATGTGTGTGTGTGTTGGAAGTGAGCCTGTGCATGCAGCTCTTCAACACACAAGGATGCTCTAAGTGCAGTGTGCACACTGCTTTGGAGAAGAGCAAACGGCTGGTTTTTATTCAAAAAATAATAACAATTCTCCCTCTCTCTCTTTTTTTCGCTCTTTCTCAGTTTTTGATGATGTCTGTCTCTCGTCTGAAGTCAGACAGCACAAATAGTCTCTTTTGTGTTTCCAGGTTACCGTTGCCACTTCTCCTGTTCGTCTCCACGGAGACTGTCAATTAAAGCGCCGTGGTAATCCGAACCGCCCCGGTGAGAGAGGCGACGCTCTGTACGTGTTAGGGTTAGTCTAAGCGAGCCGCTCTTTGGTGGGTGGTAGGATGCGAGACAGAGAAGAAAAAATATAATAAATTGGTTTGGCACTGTTAGCAGGAGAGGAAGCTGTGCTCTAGTTTCCTCTGAAATGTTTTGGAGCCACACACACAGAGAGGAGCAATGATTCAAGACCAGACCAGAGGAGTAGAGAGAACTACATGAACATGTTTTCAGAGAGAGGGGAGGGTCTCTGTGCTTGTTGAAAGCAACAGACCAGACATCTAACAGAATTAGGCCACGTATCCATAGACATGGAGCAAACACAGTCGCCTGTGGTATTCCTAATTCCAGCAAGTGCTGTAAAAGCCCAGCGTTCTGGCTACTCTGTCCCAGATATCGGCTTTCCTCCAGGAGGAAGCCACAGGGGGACTCCCAGCTCCCTGGAGCTCAGAAATGTGCTGATGAAACCAACTCTAAACCCTTCAGCCTTTGGAAGGGAGTATGTAGTATACTGAAACAGACAGATGCAGTAAAAGCTTAGTAAAACATTTAAAAAGGAATCAAGCCGCACAAAGAGTTCAAAATTCAACTGGCCTCAATAGAATTGTGCAAAGCAAATGCAACGTGACAAGTAATTTGTCTATTCTCACCAAAAGAAAAAATACAGCTTGAACCCTCACTGTCACAGCCTGTCAGAACTTTAATATACACGATGCAAGCAGGATTTTTGGACCAGTGAGATTTCTCAATGGGCGGAGCTATCTAGCACAATACTAGAGCCGACAGAAACTCAGGATTACATGAAAGAGCTGTAATTGCTTGATGATTTACTATGTTGCACCTTGTTTGTATGCAGTGTTGTGCACTGAAATACACAATGTACATAATATAATGTATTTTATATATTTTATGAAAAACCCACAGGGATGCATCAAATCTAATTTATCATATGCGCTTAGTGTATATATTGTGCTAAATAGTGTATATATATTAAATACTATATAGTGCTGTCAACGTTAACACGTTAACGCATGCAATTAATTTCTTCCAGTTTAACGGGTTAAAAATATTTAATGCAATTAATGCGTCATCCCTTGGCTAGCATTACAATATATGATCACGCTCTTATTCATGCAAATGCTGCGACAAGACGGAGAAGGAGAACGTGCTGTCTATATATATATTATATATGATGTATATGAAACCACAACAGAGTGTTTTTAAAAACCCTCTTTTGTGCAGAACTACTTCCTTTCGCCACTGATTCAAATCTCAAGTTGACAGTTTAACTGTTGAGCCCAAGCCTCGCTTCATTGAAGCTTATTGTATTATCTTAGTGTATTATCCGTTTGCAAAGGCAAAACGTTTTTATCCAAAGGGATCTCAATGTATGCCTTTTATCAGTTTGTGTGTTCTCTGGAAATCAAACTTGCTCTACTAGGTTCACAGATCAGTGTAATATTTTTCTTTAAGATTACACTACATTATAATTTGTTACATTTATATAGCACTTTTCTGGGGAGTCAAAGCGCTTTACATACAGAAGGGAATATCCTCAACCTCCACCAATGTGCAGCTTCCACCTGGATGATGCGACGGCAGCCATATTGTGCCAGAACGCTCACCACACACCAGCTGATTGGTGGAGAGGAGACAGAGGGGGAAGCCAGTATATGGGGATTATTAGGAGGCTATGATGGACAGAGGCCACTGGGCAAATTTGGCCAGGGTTACACCCCTACTGTTTTCCCGAAGTACATCCTGGGATTTTTAATGACCACAGAGAGTCAGGACCTCGGTTTAACGTCTCATCCGAAGAACGGTGCTTTTTGACAGTATAGTGTCCCCATCACTATACTGGGGTGTTAGGACACACAACGAGTCACAGACAACAGGGTGAGCACCCCCTGCTGGCCTCTCTAACACCTCTTCCAGCAGCTACTAGATTTCTCAGGTCTCTCATCCAGGTACTGACCAGGCTCAACCCTGCTTAGCTTCAGTGGGAAACCAGTCCTGGGCTACAAGGTGATATGGCTGCTGGGTGTTAGAACTTTCTAGGCCTCAGGTTGACTCCTGCAGAGTTTATGCATGAGATCCAACGATTTTCCCTTTATCTTTCACTGACGTTTCCTCCTTTCTTTGAAAATAGTGAACGTATCTGACCTTTACGCTCCAGTAAAGGTTTAATAATCAGAATATGCACCTGACAAATCAGATTAGCAGGTGGCATTTTGTCAAAACCATAGCAGACAGACAGCTGAGCAAATGCGCTCTTTGTATCTGTTCAGGAAAATATGATGTGAAAGATGAGAACAAGAAAAGAGGGTTGATGAAAGATTATATGGGAGGTAATTGCTGTCTTCATTATTTGTCATCTCTCTTTCACCCTCTTCAGACAAACGCTAGAGAGAACGGACATGAACTGTGAGCGGCTCTAGATACGTCAGGAATGATTGTGCTGTTCCGTCATAATCGCTCAACCTGTGCAGACATCTGTCCAGCCCCTTTGCATGCTGTTGTTAGATCTCAGATCAGTGAAATCGGATGCGTTTCTGTGATCCGAATGGAACATCTCATAAATCTCAGCTGGACTGAAGAGTGTAGCTTCTCCTTTAAAAGACCTGCTACGCCAATAATAGCATGTGTTCTTAAATTGTGCTTGCATAGCGATTAAGAGCAAATACATCTAAGGCCTTTCACTTTATAGTAGCAGCAGGGCTTCAGCAGAAGGGTACAGAAGGACAGTTTCATAGGTTTCTAGCTAAAAGTTATAGAAATACATAGCAAAATTATATTTAAAAAAAAAATGGTCACATTGTACATTTATCTTTACTGTCTCATGGCTCGGCCCCCCTTTCAAGAAAATCTATATTTTGTCGTACCTTCTTTAAAATTAAATGAAAATTCCACATTCCAAACGTGAAATGGTTTCCAGACAATGTTCCATGTTTATAGATTGTAGTATTGTTTATTAGACCATGGACCATTTTATTTAGTTATTTAAAAAATCAAACATTACATTTTTATTCATTTTTAAATGTGTTGTGTTTTAAAAGAAAAAAATCATATAACAGTTAGAGTTGCAGTTTATTGCTTAAAGATTTTTTTATTGATTTATGGAACATTTAGATGTATAGGGATTTATTTGACGAGCAATTCTATCTCTCTCTCTCTTTCTCTTCAGTTTGAGTGCTTCTATTCACTCTATCTTGTTTTTATGAAAGAGGGAGAGCTAAAAGAGAGGCAACAGCAATCAAGCCAAATGCCTTTTCCGTTCCTGGCTAAATCACACCATATCCTTCCCTCTCACACCTCCTCTCTCTTCTTCACTCAGCTCTTTATTAAAGCCACCCTCCATCCCTCTCTCCTCCATCAGAGACCCAGCAGGCTACCTCCTAGCACTTATCACTCTTTCAGGTTCGCTCTCTCTCTTTCTCCATTTCTCTTAAATCACACCCTCTCTCTGTCCTTTCTTCCTCCCATCCATCTATCTATCCCTCCTGCAACCTGGCTATCTGGGCCTGTCTTTTGAAAGAAAGAAGAAACATGCCACTGGAAAGCTGTGTGTTCTCTCTCTCTCCCTCTTTCTCTCTCAAAAATTTTAAGCATGACCCTTCCTTGTAAATTGTGTTGTTTTGAGGCTACATGTAATTAGCCTGATTAGGTCTGATTGAACAGTTAGAGTTGTGTGTGTGGGTGTAGCAAAGAGTCTGACATGCACACCCACATTCGCAAATGCATTCGCTCTTTCTTCAAGCCCCCACTCAATAGCATGTTACTGGTTATTCTAGTCCCCTCTCTGCCTTAACCGTCCCCCTACCCCCTAGCTCTCTTATCGACTTCTATTGTGTTCTGTAGTACAGAGTTTCCTACTAGTGGTGCACCTTTATGTCTTTTTACACATGTCCATTAGCACCTGTCTGTCTGTCTATCTGAGAGCGCTGGTTTCCGAAGCGTTGCCGTGACAGCTGCTGCAGTCTAGGGTCCTGTGGGTGAAGAGGATGGTGTTGGAACACTGAGATAAGTGATTGACATTCACGCCTCATTTTCTCGTGGTCAGGTTCAGTGCCAGCCACTCGCTCTTGGCCTGGTGCTTGGCAGTAAAGAAAACATAACCCATTCACTCACCACTCACTTACACTGGCCACTGTCAGCAGAGATATAGTCTTGTTTTCATGCATATGTGAATTTGACTTTTCACTGTCGAGAGGAGGTGTGCTAGAACTATTCCAAGTGATTAGATTTTTGCTTGGCAGATGATAAAATGGGCAAATAATACATAGACTTTTGGCATGGATGATATATTGGTATTAAATCTGTTATCAGTCTGTATTACAGATTTCATTGACGGTTAGTTTTGCTCAAACAAACAGTGTAACAAATCTAAGCATTGAATCTCAGATTATTTTAAATGATTTTAATGTGGCACTATGCAAGTAAGTGAAGACAGCATTTTTACAGATAAAAAAAACTGAAATATGCTGTGTATGTAAATATTCATTACCTGGGTTGTAGGAGCTCTTCGCTTACACAGATGAAATACAGTTGCTCTAATGAGGACACGATTGCCTTATAATTGGTCTCTATCTGTGAATCATTAAAATCACTTGCCCATATTCTTGATCAAAAACTCCCACAGTTATTGGAGCATTATTCAGGCTGTGAATGAAATTATTCAGGTGAAAATAATGACTAAAGAGCATATGTAAAACAAATGCATAAACTGCAGGGGGGAAAGGCACACAACAATTGAAAATAATGCAGGTGTTTGGTGGTCCCAGTGGGCATTGTGAAAGCTATATCAAACCATCCATGCACTGTCTAGACAGCGTTGTACCTCAACATTTTTTGCACAAACAAGCAGGAGACTTGTGATGGAAGCTACAGAGAGGCAAGCATACACTTTGAAGAGGCTACAGAGTTTTGGAGCTGATGGTGCACCAGACAACATATCAAGAGCCCTGGACAACACTGGCCGATACAGGAGTATGATAAAAAAAAAAAAGGGGGACAATGTTCAAAAAGATCCATGTCGCAGCATTTCTAGAGTTTGCCAAAAGGCGTGACACACAGCTCATGAGGGAAATGTGGGAATGTAGAAAAGATTTTGTAGTCAGATAAGACCAACATAGAGCCTTTTTTAGCTTCTGAGTGACATGTATGACACAAATTTAGCTTTGGCTAAAGCAGGGGTTTTCAAACTGGGGTCCCCAGAAAATTTCAGAGGATAAAACGACAAAGCAAAAAAAAATTATTTCTAAATGTTTATCTCTTTTCTTGCCGTATACTGTACATACTTTCCATTTGCTTTGTATTTTTCTAGTGAGTTTTTTCACTATAGTCCCCTTTATCTTGCTCTCTGGGGTTGAAAGGCAATATTTTTAGCGCAGTATATAAGCTGCTTACATACATTTATTATATACATGTATTGCTTATACAAATCATTTTTAATTGAAAATGTTCTTCTTCAGGTTTATACATCCAACATTAAGTATAGCCAAATTAAGTTTGGAAACAATGTTGTATTTATAATGTCACACTTACTATTTATCTAACAGTTTAAATGTTTTTTAATACATACATAAAAATATATAGATGGATTTTAGGAAGGGGGTCCTTCATAAAAGGTTCATCATATTTGGGGGTCCTTGGCATCATAAAGTTTGAAAAACTCTGGGCTAAATCATACCCATAATATGTTGTTAAAAGCAAAGTGGATGATGCAAAATACGGGAAAATAATGTAAAACTATGTATTCAGTCTGCCAAAAAAGTTCATCTTTTGAAAATGTCGTCTTTTACAAAAAACAAAGCTCCCAGATGCAAGGCCAGATGAATGTTAAAGTTATTTAAAAGCTTAATCTTCTATAAAGGCCTTGGCAATTGAGAATCGGTGGCATAATTTGAAGGATTTAGGTTCACCTGGAGCAAATCTGCCTGGAAGAACGGATCAAATTATGCCAGAAATATAGCGAAGCCAGTACGTACTCAAGGGAAGAAACTTAGCTGTCTGTTCTACATATTATTATTATTATTATTATTATTATTAAATACATTATGTATTCTGTACAAAAACATATTTACTTTAAGAATATTTGCTAGCAAACAGTCATATGTACATTAATTTAAGTTTAAGTACTTTGAAAATTGTCTTCCTAATGTCAAAATAGTATTTTAAATCATTATAAAAATATAATGGACTAAATTTAGCAATGCTCTGTATTTCCATTGGAAGTTAGGTGATAAGTGGTTGGTCTCATATACACACTTTATCACAGACTCGGACTCTTTGTGTCTAATTGAAGCTTGGCTAGTAAAGGTCAACAATTCTATGCTTTCTCTTTGTTGATAGTTTTCATTGTGGTCAGCTGCACCTTCTGAACTACTGACAGCACTCTGTACAAAATAACTAATAGAACCTTCTCCATGGTTACCCACATCTCTCTCTCTCTCTCTCTCTCTCTCTCTCTCTCTCTCTCTCTCTCTCTCTCTCTCTCTCTCTCTCTCTCACACACTCCATCTCTCTCCATCCCTCACTTATTCAGACAATAGCTGCTGATTGAAAATGGCCTCACTATACTATCAGTGTATATGGCTGACTTTGACGTGCTTTTTACAGACAGCAATATACCCGTGACAATGCTGCAGTCCCAAATAAGCTTCAGACAGCCCCTTTTATAAAGCCCTTATAATTGTGTGTTTGCATTTATATTTTATATTTTAAGAAAACGCAGATTTACAAATAGAATAGAGTGAAATTCAGTGTATTTGCTGTAAAGGGAGTGACTGGTGACTTCACTGAGACTAAGCCAAGACTCTTCATTATTATTATTATATATGTGTAGCTATAGTGTAGTATATGTATATATCCTAGATGTATAAATGCACTATACTGTCGACTAACATGTAACTAATCCTCATGAAGTTGTATCATGACAGTCAGGTCATACAGGTAAACATTTCTGGTTTAATTCTGATAGCCCTGATGATAAGTGTCATAACTTATCGGTTGAGAAGTGGGCACTTCTGCAGCGTTAGCACACACGCTTGTGTGCTTTTTGATTCGTTTTGTATTGTGTGTGTGCGTGCGCTTGCTGTGTCAGTGTAAAGATTAATATTTGAAGGTTACAGTGTCAAGGCCCGCAATGCTTACCCACGTTCACCCAGCTAGGGGTTCAACACACAACAGACGTTCTCTCATGCAAGCCTTTCTCTACAAACCTGCTGAAAAGCACACTTTCCTGCCAACCTGATTTATTCTCTGTCGCTGGATGTGTGTGTGTGTAAAGTTTTTTTGTAAGCAGCAGTGCGAGCCCATACGTGATGTGTTTGTGACCCTGAGCGGTGTGGTGTTCCTCCTGCCTGCCGTGTGTCCCACAGGCCTCTTCTCTCTGGAGTTGCTCTATGTGAAAGCCGGTGGCCTGAGGTTAACTGCTTGCACTGCTCAGCTGTTTTTACGATCGGCCCTCCAAATGCTACAAAACACCAGTGGATTTGTGTAGAGGTGCAGAGGAGACGTATAGTGGAGTTTAAGGGCCTGTCTGCCTCTCAAATTGTCCGAATCGACGCTGTGATATACCGTCCACAAAAGGCCGCTTTAGTTTTTTTTTTTTAGCATTCCTGCAGAGACCCTTAAGGCCGGTTTAAGTGACGCTATGGAAGGCATCCTAATGTTTTCTCTTCTTTCTTCCTCTCTCCTGTAGAGAACGATGAGACCGGTGTGATGGATTGTCTGCTGGAGGCGCTGCAGTCTGGAGCCGCTTTCAGAGACCGCAGGAAAAGAGCACCCAGACCTCGAGGTGAGTCACCTCACACTCCTCCACTCACATCCTTTCAGTTCAGCTTTTCAGTTCACCTTCCTTCCTTCCTTCCTTCCTTCCTTCCTTCCCTCCCTCCCTCCCTCTTTTTTTAAACCGCAAAAATTGACTGTATTCCTGACAGTTTTTTTTCTTTCATAGCTGTACAAGTTTCATGTCTATTTGTTTGTTTGTTGTTTAAATAGATGTATGATGAGTAGAGTAATATAGTCAGGTGGTCATAAACCCGTTCATGGAGACCAGTACCCAAAACCGAGTGGAGGGCTAGCTGTGTATTTTTGTCTATTTTGTAACTGTGTGCATCCAGTGGTTGAGAGTCTCTTTTTCCAGTGCAGTGAGGGGTGAGATAAGGTTTCTTCTGCACTCTTCATGTTATGTGTCCTACCCAGCTGAGAGGCTCAGGTTTGTTGACTACAGACAGCTGATGGGTGGCATACTATATCAGTACAGCCCCGACCATAAACTGAGTTTAATGTTCAAAAGTTTGGGCTGGTAAAATATGTGTTTGATAGAAGCCTCTTGTGCTCACCAGACTGCATTTATTTAATCAAAAAAATAAGCAGCAATTGTGTGATATAAACAGACACACATAGCATTTCTTTAAAAAAATCTTTTGAACAGTATCATGTATATACTGTATAGCTTCAGACTCTTTAGGTTGAAACCATTATATTATATAGGTTGTCCTATAGTTTGTATTGTAAGTGCACAATCCACAATTTATAGCTCTGTTCCAGTCAAAATTGTTAAAAGCTTTCTTTCTATAGAAATCAGTACAGAATCAGCCCCCCATTATCAACACATTTCCTCTGGCATTACAGGAACCAGTGGAGTATAATGCAGCTGACCACCTTCAATAGAAATCAGTGTGCTGTCAGGAGAGCCCAACAAACTGACCTGGCAAATCCAAAAGGCCTGTGAAACTGCAGGAAATTTCAACTAAAAAAAAAAAGTATCCCTAGTGAATACTTGTTCATAATAAGTATAGTACAAAACCATTAACATATTTACTATCATATCGCTTGAGACTTAATGATATAAATATTATAATTGCACTTTTTATATGGAGTACTTCTTCATTGCACAATGCACATTTCTTAATTAAGCCTAAAATGTGTTTTAATATCACTGTTAGTAGGGATAGTATGATCTCTTTATAATAACAGTCTTTAAATGCAAGATATTTAAAGTGTACCTTAAGTATACTTGCAATAGTTCCACTTTAGTACAACCAAATATACTTAAGTATATATTCAGTTGAACTTCAGCACTATTTCTGGATAACTAAAGTTCATAAAGTACAAAAATAGTTGTTGTAATTTAGCAGACTTTAAAGGGGCTGTATGCGTTTTTCTGAAATTTAAACTCGCGACTGACACCTGTGGCCAAAAAACAGAACTGCTCTTATTTTCTGCTCGCTCTCGCAGCGGTGGTGACGTCACACGGGAAAAAAATGACCCGCCAGAAAATAGGAAAAATAGGATACAGGCTTATAGGTGCACCCACTGTGAGCGGACAAAGTGTCAGTATGCTCATCAGGAGATGTTTGAGTCATAAATGGTAAAATAAAAAGGCTATTGTTACGTTTATTTTGGGGAAAAAGTTGCATATAGCCCCTTTAAGTATATCAATTTAGTTTACCAAAAGTACAATTGCAGGGTATTTATATACATATGTATTTGTAGTATACTTGCCATAAAATAAATGTATTTCACAAAGCATGTTTATTTTTCACTAGGGAGAAGAGTCATGATATATGCAGCAGGGACCATCATTATTTCATTATTGGATGAATCAGCATTTGTGAATTAATCTCTTTAGTCTTGAATGAATGATTCAATGACAAACACTTTGTTAAACAGTCTCTTGTCGCCACCTCCTGGTTAAATAAGCAATGACTTGTATGTATTAATACTTTAAGTGTCAAAAACACTTTCAAAAATAGTGATTTGCTCTATTTTGATCGCTAGATATTAATGTTCATACCAAAACTATAAGCTTTTATCCCAGGACACATTTGTCTCCTTTTATTAAAATGTTTGTAACACATAAATAATGAAATGTGTTGTTGAAAAGACTCTCTTTGGAACAGCGGCAGCGCGAACGCAGATTTGAATGTTGCAGTGCGATGATCCTACTTTAAAAGGGTAACTAAAGTCCCTAAATCTTTGGTTTAAAGCCTGTTTCACGACACAAGTGTCAGCGGAGCATGAGCAGTGTGTGTTTTCAGCAGCAAAAAAATACGCGCTGATACATTGTTTTGGTTGTGCTTCTCGCACCTAAATATTTAAACTAGCAAGGCTTAAACTGTCATGCCGATGCAGCGCTGGCCTTTCTACGTTCCTGAGTGTCGTTTATGTTTGTTTACGTTCATGTTCTCACAACATTGCATTGTTAGAATTCAATAAAATGACACTGATTGACACAGGTTTTTAAACTCTTGTTTGGCATTTGGCGAGTGTCAAATTTAGGCCCTTCTTGGAAGTCTAAGTGTAATTTAAAGTGGCTCTCACTCTGTCTTGTCCCATGTCCTAATTTCCACAGATGAACCAACACAAGTGGTCAACCCGAGTCCACAAAGACCTGTTCTGAAAGACTGCAACCACGGTAAAATCAGAGTTTAAAAAAGAGAGGAATAGCATTTCTCTCCACTATTTGCTTTCAATTCTTCTCTTCGCCAATTACTGCATACATTTTGCTCACTAACCCTGATCTACCAGCCCTGCATTCTAAATGTGTTTTCTGTTTGGGTTAATGTCTGTGTTGCCTTCTCTCAATCATACGTCACTCTTTTTATAGATTTTTTTTTTTGTTTCTTTGCTTTCTTATAGCTCCTAATGTTCAATAGTTGGTCCAGATCAGGCCACTTGCTTATTTGAATTGCTCATAACAGTCCCTCAAGACCTCTATAAATGCCTAGCAAAAGGGGAACGATAGCAAACATGTTTTTTCCAGCTTCCCAAGCTGCTGGTCATAAACACGACAGCTGTTATAGTGTGATATAGGTTCAGTAAAGGCATTAGACTGCTTCTAACTACAACTATTCCTTTTCTACCTAAAGAGTGTTGTGGTTGGTGCTCAGCTGGCTGATACTGTGTTTTTGTTTGCACTGACTTGAGAGCCGAATAATGATTTAACTGACTATAACTTTATAAGCTGCCCACAAACAAACATAGTGAATCATAGTTTTATTCCTAGGTTTGAGAACAGGTTTGACAAAAAAATTCTTAACTTTAGGACAACCTCACCTAAATTCAAAATTATTTGAAAGCCAACTATAAAAATAACATAACAAATAGCCCTGTCTGATAATGGCATCACATTTATCAATGATACAAGATGAAGAACAGCAATGTTTGATGGTGGAAAGACCTTTTGAACACCCAAATTATGTGCTCCATTTTGACGAGAAACCACTGATAAATTATTATAGACTCCCATGAAATATAGTGATATGCTTTGCCTTTCCTGCCAAGCTTATCAAAACTTCTCTTTCTGCAGCACTTAATTAAAAGCACACATATTTGAATCTCTAGCATTTACTTCACATCAGCTACTTGATTTCTGAACTTGGAGCGGTTTAAGATTTCCTAACTACAGCTAAGAAAGGATGATAATCTTGAATCAAGTTAAGATTTTGGAAGGCAGTGGCTCAGTGGTTCATGTAGATTGTCTAAAAAAATGGAAGGTTGGTGGTTCTATCCCCGGTTTCACCTGACCAAGTGTCCATGAGCAAGACACCTAACCCCAGCTGCTTCCGACGAGCTGGATGGCGCCTGACACCGCTGTTGGTGTATGAATGGGTGAACGTGAGGCAATATGTAAAGCACTTTGGATGGCCATGGGTCTGTTGAAAGTGCTATATAAATGCAGTCCATTTACCAAGTTAAGATTTTCTTCTGTAATACGAATTTGTGTTAACTTGACAGATCTTAACTTAATGGTGTTAACTTAACACCCCATGGTGTCTCACCTCAGTGATGTTTTACATCAGCTGCTTCCAGGGTAGATAACTTCTGTAAATATTATAAGATATTTTTACAGTCTTCTTTTGGTTTAGCCTGCCTACTAATGTTAACCATTCCTGGTTTGACACCAGCAATTCTGGGTTAGTGTGGGGACAATTTTTGACTCGGAACAGTTTTTTCTCGGGCACTGGCTGGAGCACCATCACCTCCATCTTTAACAGTTTTCATGTCTGAGTTGTCTCCTTTTTACTGCATGAATCAATCTTTTCTGTCTGCTTGCACGTTGTGTTGCGTTTTATTTCATGCAAATGTGCTGCTTACAACTTTTTTGTGATTGGATGGTTGATGTAAGTGTCCGAGTCAGCAGGGTTCTAATCAATGTCATGTGCACGCTTTAACTATCGTTACCGCCAGGTGTTAATGCGTCATCCAGAAACTTGCTGTGTGCGGAGAATGCTACATTTCCAGAAAAACCCAACGCCCAGAGACAGTGTGAACATTTTTTGCTGAAAAAGCTTTCCCACTATTGTCTGTTGACATAGATGTTTTGTTTTTCTTTCTTCATGCTCTCTTGAAAAGTCACAAAATTGCAACATGTTGCGCTCTGTTGAACCTTGCCTTTTGACATGACAAGCATTAATGTAACAATCAAGTTTCTTTCTGTAATGAATGGGATCAGCGTCTGATGTGTAGTGGGAGTCAGGAAAACCAGCTGGAGCAAGATTCAATCAAACTTTCACCTGTGCATGTTTTCACATCCGAATGTGCCCGTTTTACCTCTCAGACTTCTCAAGATATTCAGTTTTCCAGTGTGTACAGTAGTGATTGTTCTAATATCCATCAGCAACATAACATAAATAGACTTGGCTGTCTTGTTAAAGGTTGCTTCATAATCGTTATCAAGGCACTTAAAAAATTAAGCTGTAACCCCATTAGCAGTTATTGGTTTTAATAGGAGTCCCTGCAAGCATACAGGAATACAATTACTCCTAGATCTCCTCCCACACCCACCCAGAGCACTGATAAAGTCTGCTCTCGCTCCCACTAGTGTTCTCTTATGACTTATCTCAAATTAGATTGTGCGTAGAAAAGAGAGAGTGAATAGACCGAGAGAAAGATGTGTGCGTATGCGCGATCCATCATAAGAAAGACTGCCGCAGCTCACATTAACTCCCCTCATATGTCTCTCAGCAAAAAGTAATGAAGGACACAGGGCATTCTGGGATATCAAGTGTGGCGCCCTCCCCTCCCGTGGTCCTCTGAGGCATGGGGAGGGATTGGGGAGTCTGGCTACAGGGCAGGGCACTGGTGCCCTTGTCCCTGTGTTTTATTCCAGACTAGGCTGACTAATGGAGCCCCGGGCTTGTGTATGTTCACGCGGGCCTCTGCAGCTCTACAAGCCCCTCTGATGGCCAGGCTAATTAGTTCTCATCTCACACCAGGCTTCAGTCCCATTCATCTTCATTTCGGCTGCGCCATCTGCTTTTTAAATAAAACTCTAAAGTGTCTCGTGTTGCACACACTTTGTCCTCTTCATGCCTCCCAGACTAAATGTAGCGCTTTATTTGCACTGAGGTGGATGATGAACTTGTCTGTCTCTGGAGAGTTTTGCCAGAAATGAGAGATTGTGTTTTTGTGGTAGGACCTCTCATTTGTCTATCTATTTAGTCAACATGAAATGCCATTTGCAAAGTATTTTACTTTCGCTTTTACCTATATCCAATAAAAAGACAAAAAATAGGCCTTGATTTTATTCATTGGGAATTGATTGGATGGTGAAAAGTGGACATTAAAACTAGGGATTAACAATATGTACATAAGTTATCAGACGTTATTCGAATTTTTTTTTGTTAATTTTTGTTAGATTTATTTATTTGTTTGTTTTTTATAAAGTGCACTATGACACCAGGAACACAAATTAAGAAAATAACCTGGTCAGTTTTGGTTTCATGCTGAATTTAGATGTGCTGTCTCTATTTAATCATTGTTTGATTGTTATACTGGGTATTTAGTGCTCATTTTCCTTATTTTTATATTTAGATTACCTTTGTGTTACCTTACATTCACTTAGTTAATCTTTTAAAACACTACCAATTTAAAAACACTGTTAAATGTAAAATCTTCAGCAAATCTCAAAATGAATGTGATTTTTATACTGTACATTTATAGTGCTGTTACCTAAATTCACCTGCAGTTTTTAAAGTGATTGATTTTAGTTTAGTTTTAGTTTATTGATGCATTTGATATTTATCCATTTTCAGCCATAACATGAAGATAATTATTGACTTATTCAGAATTTTAAAGGTCAAGTTCACTCTCCAGAGCTTCTCCCCGTATCCCAGTGGCAACTCATCTTTCTCAAATATCGTTATCTTCTATTATTGCTGTAACCTTTTTTAAAGTAATCACAAATATTTGACAAAGGCTACATGACCTTTAACAGTGGCCTAAAACAATGGTTATAAAGCTGCATTTGGCTATTTGTTAATTCAAGCCTTGGTGACCTCAGCCGAAAAAGAAAGTAATTTCAGAAGCAGAGCATTTATTTATTAGTAGTTAAACGGATCACAAAACTCATGGTTCGGATCATAATATGGTTTTTGAGTCACGGATCGGATAATTTTTCGGATCAGCAAGAAAAAAATATTATGGAGCATAACTTTACTTTCCATGTATTATTTAAAGCACAGTTTAAGTACTCCGATACCACAGCAAAAACTGTTTGACTAACTAATAAAATACAAACATTATTAAAGGCAAGTGAACAGTCAGTAAAAAAATAAGAACAAATACACTATAAGTACAGATAAATACAATATAACAAAGTTACAAATAGTCTATATGCAGCATTCATTTTAGGTACAGAACACTGATACACTATAGTGTTCACTATATATTTAATATAGATTAATCTTTGTTAAAGCTGTGTTTTGTTGTTTAACATTAATAACATAGACAGCAATATTTTTTTATAGGCTGCTGTCACTTTAAGACTTAATGCACGGATCCAATATAATGATACACATCTGATTTTTTTTCTCAACTGTTCACGTTCACTTGAGACATAACCAACTGCGTTTATGAGAATACTTGCTGAGACCGGTATTTTCACACACCATTTACGCACCATATTAAATTCTGTTTTGCAGAATTTTGGAATTGTTTAAAATATATTGAATGTGTAAACTTGCAATACCAAGTATGTGCAAATGATAAACTTTATCTCTATGGTGGTTAAACTTGCAATTAATATGTGAATCACCATGGGGCCTGGTCTGTACAGAACACGGATCAACTACAATATGTTTAACCCCTAATGTTTATTATATGAAAGTATACAAAAACCAACATTTATGTTCAAATAATATACATAATGTACAACATGTATGTTATTTGAGTTTGTCTCTAAAGAGTTTTGTCAGATGCGAGACATTGTGTTTGTGTGGAAACCTCCTTCATTTGCATCCTTAATATCTGTATATTATTTAGTTGATTCCCTTCCTAAGTGTATATAAATCGGAATTGGATATTCTGTCTCTCTGCAATATGTTTTTGACTATTAGCTGATTGACAGCGTAATGAGTGCAGTGGGAAAAGACCAGTGGCTGAGAGAGTGAACACATGCTGAAGTATGTCAGCCCCGTCCCTGTCCCTTCTGCCACTGCGTAGTGTAAATACCCCTCAGTAATTGATCTCCAGGGCTTTAGTGTTTCACACTCCAGCGAAGCAGCAAAGCGAATTAAAATCAGACACATCTGCAACAGAAGACACCGTAATTAACCGCAAAAAATGAACTGGTCAGTCTGGTGTGTGTAGCCATTAGAGCAGTGGGAAAAATGTGGATTGTGTGTGTGTGTGTGTGTGTGTGTAACAGACGTAGGCCAGTAAGAGCTGTGCGTGTAAACTTCACTCCCCTGATCTCAAGAGGCACTCTAGCAACTGACGCTAGAGGCTGCCGTCTTTAGCCTCCTTGTTAGCGCAATCGACTCCCGCCCTGGAGGCTGCGGTTTGAGTCCCGCTAGGAGTGGGGCGGTTAGGTTTGGTTACATGTGCGTCTGTGTATAGGCAAGTCGGAATTGTCAGATCCAGGCCGGAGCAATAAGACTTGAGATTGCATTTTCCTGCAAGGTTTCAGGAGATTCCCTTTACACAGGCGGCAGCTGCTGTTCGAGTAATCTATGGAGATTCAGGTCCCTAGACGTGTGCCTTTGGCCATCTATTACTTTCTTGAACTCAGTCGACAGAGGTATAAATGCAGAGAACAGAAAACACTCGCAGATTCTTACATCACCTCTTTTTGTGCACTACTCGTCCAGAATGTGTGCAGTGGTCACGATTGAGGAGTAAACCCTCTCAGACCAATCCCTCTCTCATTTTAGGAGTCTCTTGTCCCTCTTTCTCTCTCTCTCTCTCTCTCTTCATCTGAGCCTGAGGCAACACTTAAAGCCTTAAAGTGTGACCGGAACCCTGCACCCCTCTACCTGCTTTTTTTATTATTATTTTTTTCCCACAGGATGAAGATAAAGATGTTTTATGACTTGAGTGACCAGGGTTAGGATAAGACTTTCGACAGGAAGAAGACGAGTGAATGGATTGAGGGAGCGGTCTGGCTCTTAAGGGGGCTTGGGCTTCAGAAACGATGGATTGATTGTATTTGACCACATGGAGTGCTCTAAATCCACATCGAAATTGATTCAAGAAACTCAGTTTTAGCTTTCACAGGTAGCTCTTGCCTTTGCTGCTCAGTGCAGGAACAACTTTATTGTGCTGGTAAAAAGGGGAGAGTGGGGTAAGCTGTGCCACAGATATCTGCCATCTAACATTGGTACAATAACACTGTAGAAATTTGAGTATATTGAAGTTGAATATACATCTCCCACCCTCTCCACCTACTATTTTTTAAATTCGTTATGCATAAAACCTGCATACTAATTTACTGCTTTACTTTTAGTTTTAATTTAGTTCATCTTTATTGTATTTCTTTCCCCTGCCATGCAACTGTTATCATTATGAAGGTCAGTTTTCTGATCTCTCAATCACAGGAAGCTGTTTATGATGGACCATTTGTAAATATGACAAAAATGCTAGAGGAAGCGGCGACAAATCTTATGCCACTCTTCCTTATGGCAGAAAAGGCTCCAGTGCAATTGTCACCCTTCTGCCTCAGATACAGATAAAAAAAAACTGATTTTCAGTAAGCTATTAGGTCCGAGCTCTACCTACTGATTAATATTCCACCCAACAATGATCATGTAACATATTTCTGAATTAGAGCCTGAAATTGATTTTATAGCTGGCTGGGAAAGGTCACTCCGCACTTGGTAAATGAAACCAACGGAAGGCTGCAGTCAGTGGGGTATGCACCAAAGCTAAAGGTTTTATGAGCATGTTTGATAGACAAGAATGATTTTCTGCGTTGACCCGATCTGTTAATTAGGAAACATTGATGGAAAACCATTGAATTATTGAAAAATAATGCACATCCGTGGTGGCAATGTAGATATAACACGCAACACGCACAGTATACCACAGATACAGATTGTTTATTTAATTTTTCAGGTTTTTGCCACTGAAACACTATCATACTCCGCCAATTACTACTTTAAAAGTGACGATTTCTTGCATATAAAGTTTCATGAGAGAGAGAGAGAGTGAACATTGTGTAACAACTTTGTCTATGAACAGCACACAGTAGTGCTGTTTTATTCCCTTTCGTTTCGTTTTTGAAGGAATCATTTCAATGAATTGACTAGTTTAAAAGGACTTTTTACCTGCTGAATGAATTAATCAATGACTCGCTCATAAAGTCACTTGTTTCCATCTAATAGTGGAATGATGTAACCTGCAGAAAGAGTCCCCATCAACTATTAATCCGTCTGTCCATCCATCAATCCAGCCATTCATTCCTTTTTATCAGATTATTATTTTTTTTTTTTTGGTAGACTTTGGTAGAGAATGAATATTCTGTCATCATTTACTCTCACAGATACCCTCAGGTTGTTCCAAACCTGTATAAATCTATTTGTTTTGCTGAACACAAAAGAAGATAATTTGAACTTCTGTAGTATTTTCTTCCATACTATGGAAGGCGATGAGGTCCATCAATTGTTTGGTTACCCACATTCTTCAAAATATCTTTTTTAGCAGAACAAAGACATTCATATAGGTTTGGTAACAACTTGAGGGTGAGTAAATGATGACAGAATTTTGATTTAGCAAATCTGCAACTTTTATATATATATTTTTAAATAACGTGAAATGATATGGAACTGTGGATAATTGCGTGTTAATCTGGGTTTAGAATTTGTCAGTGCCTTGGTTTAAATAAAATGTAGTCTAATGATTTGGACAATCAAACACTCATAAAAGGCTTCAGTAAAAAGATTGTAAATTACAGAACACCCCTTATAATCCAATTACATCTCCTTCATGAACCTTCCAGTATATGCGCGCACAAAATAAATGTCTCAAATGATTTTATTTTAGGTAATATGTCTATTATGAAATCCTTTTTATAGCATTAAATGGCTTATGCTCTCAGTCAGGCTGTACTGGGGAGCCACACTGCTGATGTGGAGAAAATTTGCTTCAGGCTAGAGGTTTAGTGATATATTCTCTCTCTCTCTCACTCTCATTTCTGCCTCATCCCATCTCTCAGGCCTGAGAGCCTACAGGGTAGGGGAGAAATAAAGTGTGCGGATGAAAATGGAGATAATATACAAACTTATCCCAGTCTGTGGTGGATTTGAGGCATTCATCACCGCCCAATACAATACGCTCTAACTTGTTCAGAGAGCCTGCAAGCTGTTGCAGCACTTCCAAAATAGATGATGCGATATATATACTCAGGGCAGTTTGTAAACAGTACATACATTAAGGAATTTATGCCCTATGATGTCTTTTAATCATCTGCTCGCTACCAGCACTCATACTGCACCCATTTAATATCTAGCATCCCAGAAAGTCCCATTACTATCGAACACAAGTATTGTTGCAGAAGTACATAAATATCTTTTTTCACACCTCCTGATTTCTTAAATGGATTTATCAAGATGAATCAGGTCCGCGCAGGCCGTGCGAATGCAGGATTTTATTTAAAACTCCCATCAAAGCAATGAAGTGCACCATAGTGCACTCATTTTTCCTTCTCTCTCCTCCTGATGTGACAGAACCAAAGAAAGGAGAAGGAAAAGCAATATTTAATCAGCATGTCTGAGAGCGTGTGGCGTTCTTCTCTTTCTTCTCTCAAATTGATGCCTTGTGTCATTGTTCTTAAAGTTGGACTGTCTGAACTCTTGATTTATCCGTGTTTTAGAGCCATACATCATCTGCACCTCACATACGGGACCTCTGCGTTTCATTAAAGTGAAAGATTAATTCAAGAGCAGCCCGTTCAGGAACTTGACTGAACACACACCCACTCCTCTTCCGCTACTTTTCGCATGGTAAAATATACAGTGTTTTGGCATTTTGCAAATAGCAAAAATGTCATACGAAGCGAGATCAAATCTCATCCCATTAAACTCCTCAGGGCCGGACAGACACAGCATGTCCTCTGTCAGCTCGCTCTCTCTCTCTCTCTCTCTCTCTCTCTCTCTCTCTCTCTCTCTCTCTCTCTCTCTCTCTCTCAAACCTCATCCATCTCTCCAGGGCTGTTGTGCTGCTTTCTGAACACTAGCTGCATCTCTCAGCACTTCCTGTAAATCAAAGCCATTCTCTCCACACCAGACTCGTACAGCGCGTCTCTGTAAAGTGAGTTTGTACGCACCTTGCCGGCTGAAGATTTGTGTGTTTGTGACGGAGAGTTTGCGAGCAAAGATGAAGTTTCTCAAAAAAAAAAACTAGCATTTTGGAGGAGTGGATTGAAAAATAATGGTGTTTACACTTATAATGTTGCTGTGTTCATATGATATGACTCATGTCAGTATCAGATAATGTCTGTTTTCATGCATGTGTAAAACAGCTTGATTACATCTTCACATAAGTGAGATTAGTAGCAGTCTATTTTTAAAACAAGTCAAGCGTGTTTTCATACTCATCTCATTGCTTGACATGCACATAGAATCACGCTTTATCTGCAGTAAAAATACATTTTGAAATGCAGAAAGTATTATTAGGAGAAAAGTCAATCTGCAGAAAATCTGTGCTGCCTGTTAATTGAATGCAATTAAGCTGCAAGCACGTGGCAAGTCTTTGGAAAGCTGACTGTAAATAAATGTAAAGGGATACCCTTGCTCTATTATCCATATCTAATCATGTTTTTACATGTTCTCATTGAAATGTCACGCAGGATTGCAATGATCATTTCTGTAGGCAGTCTCTAGATGTCAATCAATAGATTTCACTCTTTGTAGACATATATGTTAGCCTGTCCCATTTTAGCTGGTTGTGATCATTTACTCTCCATCATTCCATTCCAAACCCATTTAACTTTGCTTTCTTCTTGGGCACATAAATCGTTGCTCTTTTCCATACAATAAAAGTGTGGGGGGCGAAAGATCTGAAGCACCTCTAAAAGCACCATCAAAGTAGTCTATACTACTTGTGTGATATATTCTGAAGTATGTATGCTATACAAAGATTGTCCTGTGAAAGATGAGCAAGATTATGCTCTGTTCCTAACGTAGTGATTATATGTCATTTCCATTTAATGTTGTCTTTTTGGCTATCATGGTACTTTTCTTGTGCCTCGTAGAAGCGTCTCAGTGTTTGAGCTTTTTAAAATGACCTCATTTTTCATTATTGAACTGTTATCGTTAACTTCTCCTGAGGAAAAAAGTACCTGTATATGATTGTATCCGTAAATGTAAATTATAATTTTACTATAATACTATATCTACTATTTTAAACCATGTTTGACCATTATGACGTCTTTCCTCACTCACAACAAACAGCAGAAAGTAATAGAAGCAGGTGGTGCTGGAGCGTAGAGAGCGAGAAGGAAAGAGCCCTAATCAGCCCACTGACAGAGGGCAGACTGAGCTGTGGGTGGCTGACTAATCTCTGATTACTCTCCTTTCCTCCATACAAACCTCACAATGACTCAGCGTGTTACGCTGTAATGCAGGATGCACTGATAGACCCTCCGCCTGAGCCTCATGCTCCAACCAGGAGAGTGTGAGAGATATAGAGGAGAGTACAGACACAGATAAGAAAGAGAGATGGACACGATGAATACCTCTGGAGGAAGGGGCAGTGACTGGATAAGTTAGTGGGGGATGATGTTCAGATTGGTCAGTGGAGGAAAATGAGTGGAGGAAAATGTTGGGAAAGGAGTAAAGACATTAAAGACTCAGGAATGATGCATGTAGTACGACCTAGTAAAAAAACTTAGTGTTGTTATTGTTAACTGATACTAATTATTAAAAGCCATTTTCATTATTTGAATAAAGCTAAAATTATGGTGGCCAAGAGAGCTCAACTGCAACTGAAGAAAACACATGCAAATAGAAAAAAAACACCAGCAAATTAAGAAAACATCTACACAAGTTTTACAACACGTGCTGCAAACGGTCACAACACAACCAAATACAGAAACACACTGCAAATACTCACAACACAACCAAATACAGAAACGCTCTGCACATACTCACAACACAACCATATACAGAAACGCTCTGCAAATACTCACAACACAACCAAATACAGAAACGCTCTGCAAATACTCACAACACAACCATATACAGAAACGCTCTGCAAATACTCACAACACAACCAAATACAGAAACACACCGCAAATACTCACAACACAACCAAATACAGAAACACACTGCAAATACTCACAACACAACCAAATACAGAAACACACTGCAAATACTCACAACACAACCAAATACAGAAACACACTGCAAATACTCACAACACAACCAAATACAGAAATGCTCTGCAAATACTCACAACACAACCAAATACAGAAATGCTCTGCAAATACTCACAACACAACCAAATACAGAAACGCTCTGCAAATACTCACAACACAACCAAATACAGAAACACACTGCAAATACTCACAACACAACCAAATACAGAAACGCTCTGCAAATACTCACAACACAAACAAATACAGAAATGCTCTGCAAATACTCACAACACAACCAAATACAGAAACGCTCTGCAAATACTCACAACACAACCATATACAGAAACGCACTGCAAATACTCACAACACAACCAAATACAGAAACGCTCTGCAAATACTCACAACACAACCATATACAGAAACGCACTGCAAATACTCACAACACAACCAAATACAGAAACACACTGCATATACTCACAACACAACCAAATACAGAAACGCACTGCAAATACTCACAACACAACCGAATACAGAAACGCACTGCAAATACTCACAACACAACCAAATACAGAAACGCACTGCAAATACTCACAACACAACCAAATACAGAAACGCACTGCAAATACTCACAACACAACCAAATACAGAAACACACTGCAAATACTCACAACACAACCATATACAGAAACGCACTGCAAATACTCACAACGCAACCAAATACAGAAACACACTGAATATACTCACAACACAACCAAATACAGAAACACACTGCAAATACTCACAACACAACCGAATACAGAAACGCACTGCAAATACTCACAACACAACCAAATACAGAAACACACTGCATATACTCACAACACAACCAAATACAGAAATGCACTGCAAATACTCACAACACAACTGAATACAGAAACGCGATGCAAATACTCACATAGCAACCAAATACAGAAAGGCACTGCAAACGTTCACAACACAACCAAATACAGAATGGCACTGCAAATACTCGCAAGTACACATAAGATCAGGATGTTAAAATAAACAAAAAAACTCACCTTTGAGGTCATCGACCACACCCAGTTAATTATTTGCTGGTTTATTTGCATATGGTCTCTATGGTCATACTTGCATGCGTTTTCTTCAGTTGCAGCGCGTTGAGCTCTCTCGGTCACCATATAAATAATGTAAAATGCAGCATTAGATAAAAAACGAAAATTAGGAATGATAAAGATTTGAAATAATAAAATAAAGCTAAATAGAAAAAAAAAAGAAAGAAAATAACAAAAAATACTTAAACCTAAACAAACCTATAAAATAAAATATAAATAAAATCTAACTAAAAATATTAATAAATATTGTAATGGTATATAAATAATACTAAAATAACTCGCATAGTGCTCGCATGAGGTGGAACATTTAGCAAAACTGCATTTACAGGTCACCTGGCATAGATGGCGCAGTTCTTTGATGGAAGATGGAAGTTCTTTGTTAAACTCATAAAAGACAAAATAATTATTGGAATCCTGGATTCTAAGCAACAAAGCAATGCCACAATTTATCAAAACCTAGAAGCAGATATGAGGGAGAAACACCAGAAACATCTCATACGTGGCCACTCTCAAGTATAAGGGGCTTTCCTTGCCATTAATTAATACTTGGATAACATGCCTACGTCTCCTTTGATTAAAAATAATGGATAGTGCAGTGGCTGGGACTATATGTAAACCTACCAACATCCGATGCCATGATTTTTTTTTTATTACTTATTGAAAATTCCGCTTTAGTCCGATAACATTGGTTATTGAAAATGCTGTCATTTCGCAAGTTTTTTCTTATCAACATTTAGAAAATATCACAAAAGCTTTGCTTCAAATCTGTATTGGAAACTGGGCAGCTTTGTGGTTTATACCAGAGCATGTAGATGTGAGAAATCCATTGGACAGTACATGATGGGTGCAGCATCCTTTTCTCCCTTTCATTTTAACATAGCTACTTTGAATGGATTGGTCAGTTTAGTGTGTGATCAAAACGCATAAACAAAAAGGGAGAGAAGAAATGGGAGGGGGGGTGCTTTTTTTCAGTTAATTGAATTTTACAGTCCCCTTATCTCAGAGCAGCATGCAGACCAACCCCTCCCATAACTGCTCAACACAAGATATCTCTCTCCCTGCAATGGCGTGAGGGAGGGACGACCACCTTAAACAGACCACCTTATGCCCACATTCTCCAAACCCCTGGCATAGCACACATACATCATCCAAAGGACAGATGATTTTTAAACAATTAAGAATTATGTGCAAGATTACGGATAGCAGATGCTGAAAGAAGTAAAAATGGGTTTGAAGCCCAGGGTGGAGGGAAAAGCTTTCAGATTTGTTTAGGCAAATCAAACCCTGATTTGATTTGCTGAAGCGGTTGAGAAGTCACTAATCATGGCCCTTGTTTAATTATCCCCTTTCTTTCTCTCTCTCACTCACTCTTTTTCTCGTTCTTCCTCAGTAACAGAAGAGATTGATCTGAGGGAGGCTATGCAGAGCGTGCGTTCTGTCTGGCGCACGTCCTGCTGTAATGCCACGGAGGTTGCCATGGCAACAGAGTGGCTGACTGAGTGGATTGGTTGTGCGAGAAGACACATGTTGAATGCTGAACGAGACTGTTTGTGCCATAGATTTGTGCCAGAGAGAGGGAGAAAAGAGGGTGTGGATCTTCGTGGACGTGGATGGTTGTTGCGGCATGACCAGCGTTGGAGTACGGCTGTTGAGTTTAAGCTCAGATAAAGCTGTTAGGTGGTAAGCGTAGTAAAAATCCTCGAGACATTTTTATGACATAATGAAAGCTTCCTTCAGCCTGACTGGCATATCATCCTCAAGCTCTTCTCCAAATCCAGACCATGACATTCTGGATCGGAGACTTTCAGAGGATCTGTGTCTTGGTGGCTTGCATGTAGACTACTTCCTCTTATATTGATCTGGCAGTTGGGCGGACTCTAGCGACGTTCCGCCTCAGTGAAATTATTCTCAGGTTGTCTGGTGGGTGGTTTACCCCTTGGCGCTTGGCCTTCGGGCAGATACCCTCCCCTTCAATGGACCCCTAATCCCATCTCCAAGCCCTTGTCATGGCCCCAGGGCATAGTCCTAGTCATGCTCCCTCAGGCGGGTTGGGATCATTAGGGCAGCTCGTGCTGTGATCACCTTCCTCTAAGGTATAAATTAAGCTGCCCTGCCTCTCTGATCGGCTGCAGAATGATCCCCGTCGGGACGGCTCAGCTGCTAGACTTTATTAACATCTTTTCATTCCACATCATGCATGGAACCTTTAAGGCAAATCTGTAGCGTGTCCACTGTCCATAATGCTCAACCTGTAGTCACAGATGGTTTTCGCAGATCATTCTCAATGTTTCTATTTATTTGCTGCTCTGTGCACGTTGCATGACGGGGGTGGGTGGGTGTTTGGGGGTTAGAGTGTGGATCACACATTACACAACACAGGATCTTTTTTTTTTTTATTGTATTTTAAAAAAATCATAAAAAACAAAAGGAACCATTGTTTACTTGATTGAGGTTATTCAGTTTTTTTTTTCTTTTATATATATATTTTTTTATTGGCTTATCAATTTTGTCTGGCTATCACCAGACCAAGCTCAATCTTTTAAGACTGAACATTGGTCTGAGGAGTCTGCTCTGTATTTTCTACTGCAAGAGGCGTGATCAACAGGCATAGTTCAAATGACTATGGACGAAATTGGGTAGCCCTTCAACCAATCAGACCAACGATCCATCACTTCTCTATCCGTCATTGTGTTAAACCCGCCAATAGCACGCCATATGGATAAGCCGGTTTGTGATTGGTCCCCGCAAAAGTGTAACAGAAGCAGGATAGAAATATGGACAGGTTTCCAGCCTGAGCTGCAGGGCGAAATCAAATCGCGGGCAGATCGGGCTGGGTTTACCCAGTCTATTGTCAATTATTATTGAATGTCAAATTTGGACTCCCCTATTCCTCATGTGTTTTAAAGTTGAGAAACATTCCATATTGAGTACAATAGTAGTACATTTTACCAAGAGTTGCATATTCACTCGCACACGTTCACAGTGGCAAGCGTCTCAGCCCCTCACAGGAAGCATCAGGTTATAATTACAGAGCTTGACATCCCACTGTTAGTCTTGATATTAACAAATCCATTTCATTTCTTTTTTTTACTGTGTTTTTCACTCAGGCAGCAACTCCAAGTGACGTGCACAGCAAAACTCACAATAGACATTAGCATGTTGCTAAGCTAACAACACTATTAGCATAAAAATACGTTTTTGTTAAACAATTAAACAATTTTATAGATATTTCTATTCAGTATTCAATATAATATATAATATATCATAATAAACATTTCTGTCCACTTGTCCGCCATTAACAATGCATTCTGACCCTCTATACAAAGTATACATAATTTTTCCTTAGAGACATTGGCCGGCTCGCATCCTTTGAATGCATACGTTTTCTTTTTTTACAATTTTTTTTATTTTTATGTTTCTGTTCAGTATTCAATATAATATTTCATAATCAAAATTTCTGTCCGCTGTTCACAATGCATTCTGGCCCGCTTTACAAAATATACGTAATTTTTCCTTCGACATTGGCCAGCTTGCATCCTTTGCCTCAGAAGTGCACCCAATTATACCTTAAATGCTGTCTAGGCAGCAGCTCACTGGGTTTTGGAACAAAGCTATTTTCTCTGGGTTTTTTTCCTTTGCTTTGAAATCCCAGCTCTAAACACAATCATGTGCTAGATGCAGAAAAACAGCAGTTTTTACCCTTAACACGCAGTTAGTTTTCCATTCATCTAATGAAGATAAAAGGCAATTAGGTTGGTGTTCATTAACTCCTATTTTCGAATTAAATTAGCCTTTTGTGATGTAATGGGGTTTGTTTGTGTGTGCTAGTGCATGTGACTTTGTAATTTGCATTTTTGCATTTTAGTGTTTGTTTGGCCAGGCTAATGAATGAGAAATTGCAGAAGTGAGACAGAGAAAGCTGTGTAAAATCTCCCCAAGCCATGAGATGCCCTGAGGAAATCAGACACGTTCTGCTTAAACAGTGATATTAGAGTTGTATTTCTCATATGCCAGCTGTATCAGTGCTCTTTTAGAAAACACTCATGAATGCACTGTTGCTGCTTCTCTGTGAAATGTGCACCCGTGAGTGCACATTTGCCATAGTTTTCATTTGTTCTATACACACAGATGCATGTCTATCCGACTGTAACCCGCAGCGTGTGTAAGGCTGTTGGATTACCATACCTTCCTTTTTTATTTATTAGGTAATTACTGGCTTAAACCCTCAGGATTATGTTGCTATTCTTGTTTAATGTTTAAATCACCATTTTGCCCGCCCACTCGCTCAATGAATGGTCACATTAAAGCGAGCACACTATAAGATAAAAGATCATTACCCTTCGTACATCTAAGACTCGCTCTCTTTGGTGTGCACATTACAATAACAAAGTGTGCAAAAAAATTAGATGCCCTGATGAAATATTATTTAGAGGCAAGTTTCTTGTGCCTGGTGATGGGTTGACCTTCGCTGTGGTTAGAATTCTAAAGAGGTAATTGCCATCTCACCTGTGATTTCAGAACCTCCACACAGCTGGATTCACTCTGTGCTTCTCTCATCCATCTCTACCTCATCCCATCTTCTCAGGATTATCACACCTTTAATGGCTTAAATCCGCTTTTGTTCAGGGAAGATGAGAGGATAGAGAACGAGGCAGAGGGGGGAAGAGGAGAACAGGCGTTCTCACGTCTAATCCTCTGAATCCCGCAGCCACCGGCGCCTTAACAAGGGAGGGACAATAGTGAGAGGAGGGAGAGAGATGGAGGAAAAGCATCAGAGGAAGAGAGGGACACGTGTAACCTATCCATCAAAGGAGTGCTAGATTGTCCAGACAGGAGATGAAAACATGATTTATCAGGGCAGCATGCAATTAGGCCTTTTCCTCCAGTGTGCCGGCATTTGCATGCATTCAGGCGTGTTTGTGCGCACGTTTATAGTGATTGAGAGCCATTGTTTGGTGATTAATATGTATTGAAATCTTGCTGACATTTGGCAAGATTTTGCTTAGGTAGTTACATTTTCAGTAAATCGAATTGATTGATCGTCTGTTCACAGTCTTATAGTTTCATAGATTTCTTTGTGTGTGTGTGTGTGTGTGTGTGTGTGTGTGTGTGTGTGTGTGTGTGTGTGTGTGTGTGTGTGTGTTAATGTTCTTCACTGTTAATATAGCCCAGCTTTTATTCCTCATAAGAGCTGGACATCTTTCAGAAGCACTTTTATTCCTGATGTGTGCCTTCACAGTGAAATCTTCACACACACAGCGATGCAAATCAGGACAAAAGCATTCCAACCCAGAGTCTCATCTTTAAAAGATAATTACCCATCGTTGAGCAGTCGGAGGAAAGATGAGGAGCGTAAAAAATAGATCAGGAAGACGGTGGCGTCTCTGATCACTCCTTTCCGCAAACCTTCACGTCAAAATTATCAAAAGCACATATTCAACACCACCGTTTTCAAGTGCAAATTCCACTTTACATGTTGACAGTTTGGTTGAGTTTCACCCCACTTGTCTTACTCTCTCTATTTCCCGCCGCCTTTCTCCTTTACGTTTTTTAGCGGCAAATGTAGTACCTCTAATCCTCTTAATTCCTGTGAAAGAAACCACACTGGAGGAAAAACAATTGACATCTGTTTTTGTGGGTGTAATAGTTCTTTTAAAGATGCAAGGAGAGATTAGTAAACAACAATAACAAAACAGCTGTTGTAAACGGGCTTTGAACAGAAAGGAGCTCAAGCTGTGGGGCGTTCAACGCCAAACTGATTTAAAGATGTCAAGACAAACAACGCAATTACAGCCCTGTTTCTTTTGGTAACATACAGTACACGTGTTTGTAGATACTTATTTTAGGTCATGTGGATCTGTAGTCTTTTATCTCAGTAAGTGAATTTCAACATATCAAATCACAAACACACCTCATGTTGTTTTTGTCTACCGCCTGTCTGTTTGAATCAGATCTGGTCTGTACCGATAGTTCCATCGCTGGCTGCTGATTGGTCACTACAGTGTTCCAGTAATGCTTTAATATACTTAATGGTAAAACATATAATAATAAATATAAACAGTTTTATAAAAGCAGACTTGAGTTTGTGCCATTTAGTCAAAATTGAAGGGCTTGAATGCAATGTCTATATTCACAATATTCCACAGCATAACTAACCCAGCATCTGTGCATGACAAGCTCTGATACAGGCTCAGGAAAGTGTGCTTGTGCTTTAAGAAATCATTCCATGGAGCAGCAGATGTGTTTATGCAGATGTTGCTCAGCCAGGTGTGTGTGTGGCTGAGGGGAACAGACAGACAGGAGTGATGAATGCTGCTTGGTTTTTGGCCTGGTGCTTTCACTGGCTACACACTGTGAGTAAGCCGGTATGTGTGTGGATCATTTTTTTGACCCTTACATCTCTCTCTCTCTCTCTCTCTTCCCACTCCATTGCGTTTTGTGCCTGCTGCTGCTGTTTGACACTCTTTCATGGAGCAGCTGATTAGTTCTGCATATCTGTAGAGAGGGATCTGGCCTTTACACTACAGGCTGCTCTCTTCATAGCCACTCAGACTGTGACAGCAGAGTCAGGGTGCCTAAAAGGTCACACACAGGAACGGGATCTTCACCTAAGTGCCTTAGAAAATAGCTTACCAGATGAGTTGCAGGTCTCCTGAAAAAAACCTAATATAATTTGTCAGGCTGTCAGAGATGGTTAGGCCGTAGTGGCCTGCGAGCTTTTTATTAGTGGGAAGATGAGAACGGGACACAAGTTTGAGCTCTTTTGTGTTGTTTGAGTTAGTTTTAAAGACATTGAAATGTACTTTTAGAATGTAAGGTAAACAGGATATTTAATTAGAGGGGGGAAAATGTCGTAATTTGGTTTGACAAATTATATAGTATGCAGATTTATTGAAGAATGTTGGTAACCAAACCGATTTGGTGGCTATTGATTTACATTCTATAAAAAAAAATACATTTAAAAAAAAAAAAGCCATTGGAGCCATTTAGATTGTAATTCTTTTATTCATGAATTAACTTTTTCACAGTTTTGTACCAATAAAAACGGTAATATTAAACATCAATCATATATATATATATATATATAATTTTCATATATTTTGCATTAGTAATTTTTTTTCTGAAATGGCAAAGCTCAATTTCTTTTGTAATGAACAAAATTTTGCTTTATTAATATTTATTCACATCACCTAAAATTAAAGTTTTCAATGAAGATTTCAAAGACTGAAAGCAAAAACTGATAAATCGTGCACAAAAAAGACTATGAATGTGTATTAAGAAAAATAAATAGGGTTGATTTTAAAGGAGAGGGAAACCATAGCATTATGACCCACTCCAACATCACGCAACATCTGCCAGCGAACACATCAGTGCATTTGCTTCGTATGCGTGCTTTTGAGTAGAGGAGGAGGATGAAGAGAGAAATGTGAAGTGTAGAGTGATAACAGATGGCTCGGATGACAGGCCCCTCTATCTCTCGTTTTCTCTCTCTCTGATGAAATTGTAGTTGATTTATGACAAATGTCAGTAAAAGCCTCTCCTGCTCTGTCGCTGTCAGTCAGCTACCCAAGGTAAGCAGGTTCAGCCATCAATCACCTTGCGTTTCCGTGGAGATGCGTTATACCTCTGATGGCTCCTGCCCACTTCCCCGCCAGGAGCCCCAGTGGTCGGTACAGAGACGCTGAGACAAACAGGAAGTGACACGGATTCTCAGAGGCAATGGGCTGTTGACAGTAGCTAAGAGAATGGGAGGGAGTGGGCGCGACCGTCTGGGAATTAGGTGGAATTGTTTTTTTGTCTGATAAGTGTGTGGCGCAAGGTGAGTATTTGTATGTACATTAGAAACGGAGCGTGAGGGAAACCGTGAAAGTGTTTCGTCCCTCTGTAGGGACTCGGCCAAGCAGGTGTTTTGTGGATCAGTAATGTCATTCTGATATATTTGGCTAAACGCGGTGACAGCTCCTCAGGGAGAAACCCGGTTTGTTCCTGCCAGCTACATCAACAGCCCTGTCAGTTACGCCGTCTCACAGGTTACACTGTCATTCCTGCTCTGCTCAGATATTATTATACTGTCGGCGGGTTTCACATTCTTTCTGAAGCTTTGCAAACACCTGTTCCCTGGTTGAGGGTGAGGGTTCAGTGTCCACATTGACCTCATTGACACCGACATGATCAGAGGAGCCACGGGCTGAATGTCTGTCCCTCGTTGCCATGGCAAAGGGCAAATCACTGTCCTAACCGTGTCAAAAGGTCAGCTGTCACTGCCAGTGTTGGTACAGAGGGAAGCAGGATTTATCAGGATCCAGACACATGAACAGGTTACTCTGCCAGTCCCTGCTCTCCCCTTTCTTTCCGTTAATACAAATAGTGTCTTTTACTCACAGTTATGTCTTGTCCTTATGTCTTCTATCAATACGACGATAGCATTGTTTTCTGATCATGGGAGAGAGTGTGTTATTGTGAAACAGCAATTGACCCCATTGACTTCTATTGTATGGGCAAAAAGAATGACGGTGAATACATGATGACAGATTTTTCATTTTTGCGTGAACTATCCCTTTGATCATGTGGTGTTCAGATTCTCAGTTTTTTGCTGTTTTCTCTTTTTTTCAGTTCTTATGGTGTTAAAGAATGTGAGGACTATGCTCACGTTTTCAGGAAGGGTGCACAAAATATAAAAAATATTGTCTGAAATTATAGATTTTTGAAATAATTTTTAGATTTTGAATATAATTTTTATGTTTTGATTTTATTTGTATTGGTGGTATTTAATTGTGCATGCTCATTTAGATTAACATTGCAAAATTCCAAATTAATATCTATTGAATATATGTATACTGAGCATTACAACTAAATTCAATGTAAAACGGTTGATATTTTGTAGTTATTATTGTTATTTTACCTAGACATAATAGAATAGAATTTTAATATTAGCCAGTTATCGATTAGCTGCTATAAAAAGGAAGTAAGTATTGGTATTGGTATATGACAGTACAGACATTTATAATTTTACAAATAAATTAACAAAGAAATAAAAAAAAAAGTTTCAAGTTTTTTTTCCCCACAAAAATATTAAGTGGAACAACCGTTTTCAACATTTACAGTACAAAGTGTTTCTTGAGCAGCAAATCAGCATATTAGTATTATTTCTGAAGGATCATGTGACACAGACTTGGAGTAGCTTTGCCATCACAGTAAAAAAAATCATTTCGAAATACATTCAAATAGAAAACAGTTCATTTAAGTTATACTATTTCACAAAATTGCAGTTTTTCTGTCATTTGATCAAATACATTCTTTAGAATTAAAGACTTCTTTCAAAAACACTATGAAATCCCCAACTTTTGAACAATAAGTGTACATTCTCAGTTCTCACAGTGTCCAGAATATATGTCATGTTCTCTATTCACAACATACTTCATCTTACACAACCGATTAAATGTCCAGTCTGGCGGTGGCATCTCCGTATTTTCATGTGTGCACTTTTGTATATTTGTTATTGAAATTAAGTGATATTGTGAGTGAACAATTACAGTTAAAGGTCCTGTTCTTCGTGATCCCATTTTTCAAACTTTAGTTAGTGTGTAATGTTGCTGTTAGAGCATATATAATACCTGTAAAATTATAAAGCTCAAAGTTCAATGCCAAGCGAGATATTTTATTTAACAGAAGTTCCCTTTCAAAGCCTACAGCGAACGGCTGGTTGGGACTACAACTCTGTACATCCTGCTTTAATTACGTCAGTAGAGCAGTTTGTCGACTAACCTCCGCCCACAAGAGTACGCGAAAAAGGTGGCGTGGTCTTGTTGCTCCCCCGTGGAGTAGAGGAAGTGTTGCGTTCGGTTGCGTTTGTAGAGTTTGTTTGTCGCCATGTCGTCGAGACGCTGTTATTTTCATCCCGGAGTCAAGTCACCTTTGTTTGGCTTTCCCAGGGACGCTGTACTTAGAGATCATTGAGCGCATGCATCCCCGTTATGGTAAGAGGCGTGACCTTTCCGGTAACGTGCGCTCTGCGTGCCCTAAGCTGCTGTCGAATCACAACACGGGAACCGCTGGCACAATCAGAACTCGTTACGTGTTTCTGAAGGAGGGACTTCATAGAACAGGGAAATCTTTCAAGCCGTTTTGAGGACAGTGAAAACAGCTGTATACAGATAAGTAAATTGTGTGAAAAATACTGTGTTTTTTTACACGTGAAACATGAACACATGTTATATTGCACACTGTAAACACAATCAAAGCTTCAAAAAAACACGAAAAACGGGACCTTTAATAGGGATGGGCATTTGTAGCTTATGTTATATCTAAAGATTTTATTTTCAATTTAACACATTAAACAATATGTGTAAACAAAAAATATAGGCCTAAAGAACAAAAGCATGTAAGGTCAAGCAGCGCGAGCGGAAAAAACACTAATAAAGCAGAGCGTGCCAGTTATTGTGCAGAACGTACATATACACTCGATTTGGAATATGGTTATCGTGTTTATATTGTTTCACATTTTCATGTTGAGAAAAAAAAAACGATAAGATCATGTGGATGATGATATTCTCGGGTGAGAGAACGCACTCTGCGCCGCCTAGTGGATTAAGTCATAACTTTGAGTTTTAGTGGGATTTATCACGGATTCAATGCATTTACGGCCAGCAAAGCAACGTAGTAAATTTGAATAGTGTTTTTATTTTTCAAATATTAATTACAGATCGAATATTCGACTATTTGTGCGCACCCCTAGTTCCTAATTGTGAAAGTTTGTATTTTCCTTAGGCCTGAAAGAAGACAAAGGTTCCCTAGTTGCTAATTTGCGATCAGGCCACCAAAGCAAAACAAGTGAACCAGACTGGAGATGGCATTGAACTCTCATTATAACCTAATCAAAGGAAATTAATTGGTTGCCCTTGTTGTGTTTCCCTCAGTAAAAGCCTCAGTGAAGAATGAAGTTGCATCCCGTAACATAGTGTAAACAATCAGACCTCAGACCAAGACTACCACACCTGCTCCTTCATTTTTCCATTCAATTTTAAACCACATTTGATCTGCCTTGCATTGTGTTTCTTAATAGTTTTCATTTTGATATTCTGCGGTGTGTGTTTGTGTGACAGAGGCCCCATTGTGGTTAGTTAATTAGGGGCTTACCGTGTTTAGTGAATGGAGTATGTAGTGGGGTCAGGCCCTCGTGCTTAAGACTCTGTGTGCAACGAGGGAGCTGAAATCACTCCCTTGACTCTCAGCACACATTTCTTAATTGTAGGGGCTAATTTAGTTCTACTGAAAACCTCCCAGAGGAACTGTACTCTCAACTCACACAAATACTTGCATGAAACCAAATTATTAATACAAAACTGTATTAATGGAAGCCACCCGCTTTATTTTCTGCAAAAAGTGGAACCCGTATTGTGTAGATCATTATTGTCCAGCTCTATGTGCTTTCCCTTTCTTCTATTGATCCATATGTTCATACACCCATCTACTCAGACATTCATCCATCCACCTGTAAAAATCCATTTGTGATGATCTGAAACCTTCCTACCTTTTATCCTTCCATCTCTTTTTCCATTCCTCCATTTTTCATATAATCGCATTGGAATAGAGAGTACTGTAAAGGCCTGAATGCTCCTCTCTTAGTCTGAGATTTGCCTCCATGAAAAAGCAAATATATACACACCCACCATCTCACTTTCTCCTCTGAAAAAAAAAAAAAAAAAAAAAAAAACACCTCTCATCTTCTCTTTGCTCATGTTAGACTTCAGCATGAGACCTGTAACCCCTCTCCAATGGGCCCTCTCTCCCAATTAACTACAGGAGAAAGGATGTTTTCTGGCTGTACAGCTGCTGAATCTAATTCTATATTTCATATCTTACTGTATCATATTTTATATTTTGTGAATTTGCAGTCTGAATTAAATGTAGTGCGTTAAATAGGTCCGCAAAGACACTTTGATGGCTGCATGCAAGAACATTCAGTACAGTGTGTCCACTTCAGTCTAATTCACAGACACATGACTTTTATGAACCAGTTTTTTTTTTTTAAATCTTCATGATTACCTGTACTTTAAGAGGAGGGACAGAAGCTTCTCAGGGTTAATTAAAAATAGATTAATTTGTATTGGGCTTGGACCAACGTGAGGATGAGTAAATGATGACATCATTTTATTGTGGGGTTGAAAAAATTATTTCTTTTTTTATTTGTGTCTGGCTCAAAATGAATCGAGAACTGTTTCCATGTTGTGTACTTAAAGCTACACTATGTAACTTTTCCGTCCACTAGAGGTCGCCTGTTCAAAACAAAGGCGTAGTTTGATGACTGCACGTTTGAGCGCAGAATCTTGGGACATGTGGTCTTCATCTCACAGCCGGTGGGAAACAGTCAGGATAGGACTCGGGCAGAAATCATGTTCATGGATGCGATTATTAACATTACTGTAGTCTGAAGCAGAGCAGGACCGGGTGTTGTGGAGCTGAGCAAGGCCGCAGGAGCGATTGAAGAGCGGGACTGTTATTATGGCATAGTCGCTGGCTGGACTTTTATTATGACACGGTCGCCGGCGACACTTCCTCTTTTCAGTCATGAGTTTGAGGTAACGCAACTCTGTTTATCGTATTAGATATATCTGAGTGTGTTGAAAAGGAAGTTATGACGTTCGCTCGGCGGCTGCTATGACACTTGTTCACACTGCAGTGAGAGTAAAGTGTTTCACTGAATAAAACCGGAGACCGAGGGTGACGCAGATATGACGCAATCGGCAGGCGACTCCCTCACACGCATAGCTCACACGTCCCGGTTCCTTGGTTAAAATAGCAATTTTCTCACAATTTACAAATAGTTGAAAAACATTTGGGATATTCTAAGTACTCAACTGAACAAAATATATAACACTGGCCTAGTGGTTTCTGGACATTTTACTGCAAAAATCCTACATAGTTCACCTTTAAAGTAAACCTCTATGGACCACATTATGAGACTTCTCATTTTAATGAGCTCAAATGGGGTTTATCGGACTTGTTTTTGTTTATTATTCATGTGTCATATTTGTGCCTTTGTTTTTGTATTCTGCATCTGGTCACAATGAACTGCATGAAGTCAGGAATGTGAGACAAGGTCCTCCTCACTGTTTATAGGATGTGTACATGTCTCCGTGTGTGTGTGTGTGTGTGTGTGTGTGTGTGTGTGTGTGTGTGTGTGTGTGTGTGTGTGTGTGTGTGTGTGTGTGTGTGTGTGTGTGTGTGTGTGTGTGTGTGTGTGTGTGCTTGTATGTTTGCCTTCCACAGTTGTACATGGTTCTATTTTGTGCACACCTCTTTTTGTGTGGGTTGGTTGTGTGTTCATAACTCTGAACACATAACTCTGTGTTATGTGTTCTCTCTCTCTCTCTCTCTCTCTCTCTCTCTCTCTCTCTCTCTCTCTCTCTCTCTCTCTCTCTCTCTCTCTCTCTCTCTCTCTCTCTCTCTCTCTCTCTCTCTCTCTCTCTCTCTCTCTCTCTCTCTGTCACACTAGCAAGTGTTGTGCAGTCTCATGGGGAGTGATTATAAAGCCCAGAGTCAGTATACTTCTGCTCGGTGTCATCAAGCCAGCCTGAATTAGCTTATCCCTTCTTTCTCTCTCTCTCTCTCTCTCTCTCTCTCTCTCTCTCTCTCTCTCTCTCTCTCTCAGCAAAGCACAGGGCCACGTTGAAAGGGCACATGATCGTGTACAGTAAATGAGAGTTCATTTTATATGGATTTGATCAAACATATAGTTAAAACAGTTATATTGTGAAATATGACAATTTAAATGAACTGCTTACTATTTTAATTCTTGTAATGGCAAAGCCACATTTTTCAGCAGTCATTACTCCACTCTTTCTGTTTTACATGATCCTTCAGAAATCTTTCTAATTTGCTGATTTGGTGCTCAAGAAATATTCAAAAGAACTGCATTTATTTGAAATAATAGTCTGCAGTATACTGCAACTTTCGATCATTTTATTGCATCCTTACTGAATAAAAGTATTCATTTATTTCTGTACATGATCTTACATAGTTATATGTATATGAACAATCTTGTAACTTTGTATTGCAGTACATCTCCTGTTACCACCTCCTTATGATGAATCACTTAGGCTAGTCCTCATTTGGATAGAAGCGTGTGCTAAATGGATAAATGTAAATGTAATCACTAAGCATCCAAGTTTAAATCCAAAGCATCTTGACTCAAGTTCACTTTTGAAGATTAGACTTGGCTTGGATAAGCATAATGTACCTTTATCAAAGGTATTAAGGCCTTCCATTAAAATGTTTAAAACTGTAAGGGAAAGAGGAGAGAGAGAGAGCAATGGGAGGAGGATTGGACCCAGTGTGACTCACGCTGGCAATGCTAATGTGCTCGGCACTAATTGAAAGCAGTTATGCAGTAATCAGAAACCTGCCGAGCGACAGCTATGTTCATTAGAGACACACTGCTCCCTTACACAGTGAGCGAGGGAGAGAGGGCAAAGAGGAAAAAAGAGGGTCAAGATATGGCCCAAAGATGTTAAACATTTAAAAAATGTTGATAGTGTGCATATTTACATATTTATAGATAGATCTAGAAGACGACACTCTGTTGGCTAGGTCATCAGCGTGTTCATTTCACATGGCCGCTTTCTATCACGTGACTCCCATGTGCACATCTGTGATCTTAAGTCATTAACTCAGCCCGGGTTCAACTCTAGCCTCATGTAAATGCATTCAAATTAATTCTGCGCGTACATCGTGTTCCTCAGTCTTTTAAAGCACTGTGCTTTGTCTCACCAAACGCTCCGCGGACTCGCAATGAGAAACTGAACGCTTGCTTGACCCAGATGATTTGAATATCAAAGAGCTTTTGATCAGTGCAATCACTTACTTCTTTGTCAAGAAATATTCCCTTTGTACAAATTTGGCTGTTATAGGTTGAAGATTTTCAGCAGTCATAGACACCCAGTGGAACCTAAGCTTAACATTTGTATTTAAGGGGGTAATTTGTAATAGCCAGGGGGGAGGATGCAGGCCTTGAGTAAGGAAGTTAACCTCACATTCCTACAGGGAGACAGTTCAGTGTGATGAAATCAATGTCAGTTGTCAAAACTGTTTGTCAAAAGTGTCTGCTAAATAACAGGCAAGCCTAATAGCACTTTTGTCTTGTTTTATTTATTTCATCTCCTGCTTTTGATTATGCTTTTGTGATCACACGGATCAGAACAAATAAATTTTTCTTTTTTTTTGAGGCGTTATTCTATTAACCAATACAGTGTTTAATAAATCAAAATACAACCAAAAAGTAACAGCTGTTTGCTATGTTTTAGATATTTTGTAATTACAGTTTTGGTTTTAAAAAATTGCCAATTTGAATTATTTTGATCTATTTATTGCACACTATTTGTGCCACTAAGTGCCTATTTCTTTCAAAAACAAAAAAACAAATGTCTTTTGAACAGAAGTTTACTTAATATGCATTTTTGTTATTGTATCGTTAGTTCTCAAGGCGGCAATAGCGTTACCTTTATTAAAGGGAAAGTTCTCTCTGAAATGAAAATAAAGCCATCTTTTACTCACCCTGCTGTTGTTCTAATGCCCTATGTCCTCCTATCTTTTTCGGACCTCAAAAGTAGAAATAAAAAAAAAATATTCCTGCACCAAGCCTGTAGCATTCCTCTCAGAAACTGAAGCCTCCGCGCCTCGATCGCCCCCAGGTGGTTGGTCCCAGTATAGCTCATAACCCCAGGCCCTCCGTGTTTTCTAATGGATGCGAGACAAACTAAACAATCAAATTACACTTCAAAAAAAATTTCTCCAAAGTTGGTTTCTGTCTTTAAATGCTTGTACCATAATCATTTCAACAGTTTCAAGATTCTCTGGTAAATGTTATTTAATCTGTAGTGCCTGCTTTAGCTCCCTGTGAAACAGGGAAGTTCTTTTTTATGCTTTTTTTAGTGGTAAAAAGAAGTTACGTGAGCTGCGATATACTGTACGCGAATATCCCGACCCGAAGTGTAAATGTAAATATGTGCTGCATGCTTTCCACTCAATAACAAAATAAACACAACAAAAATGAGAAAACTGCAAGCATTTTTTTCAAGAAAGCATAAGAAAAGCATCTGATCAAAGCAACGAACGCACTCTGCAATTCGGCACTCTAGTAAAGTCACGTCACGTTTATTTATATAGCACTTTATACAATAGATTGCTTAAAAGCATGCAGCTTTAAAAATTAAAAACAGTGTCAGTATCTCATTTCATCAGAAGTACAACTTCATTTTCTACTATAAAATGACTTTCCAGCGTGTTACCTGTGGACGTCTGACCTCAACGGACTCAACAGGCTCAAACCAGAGAAGAGCTACATTTGAAAGATGGTGGAGCCTCAGAGCACACCTACCTATTACGTAATCGTCACGGACCAAGCGGAGTTAGAAGATGTTTACCAGCCAGAGCAAACTTTTCTGGAAAGTTTGCTTTGGCAAGACTCCTGAACTCCTGAAATAAACATGAAACAAACTACGTTTGGCCTGATTTTGTTAGAAATGACGTCATGTCAGTTCGTTCTTTGATTTCGCTTGAAGTATATCGAGGCCTTTACTCTGCATTATGAATTTCAGCTCATGTGAAAAGCTTGAATAGCTAGAAATGTTTGCATTCACATACTTATGCCGAGTATTTAGTGGCATTTTTTGTAGCCAGTTAGCCCAAATTGTTAATAAATGAACAAGAAAAATGAGGATGTATAGAATTTTGTGAATGAATTTGTCTAGGAAGATTTATTTGTAACACTTTACAATGTCTCATTAGTTAACTAAGATTAATAAATGCTGCATTGTATTCGAGTATTCTTCATTCTTAGTTTAACTTATGAAACCTCATTGTAAAGCTTTACCGGTTTATTTGCTGTTCTTTGTGAGTGTTCACAGTGTACCCACGATCCCTTGCTGCAGGTCTTTTGGGATCGTGGCTGAGTAGAAATATGGCTGGCTGCTTTCATTATGGTACTGTAATGCAATGGCGACCACATTTTCTGTTCTTTGCATGCCTGCACTGCTGAATGGTTGCCCTGACAAGATCGCTCATGGCAACTGCACAGGTCTGTCTCTCTCACGGTTCAGGGAAAAACACGGCCAAGCCACCCTGGGGAATCTACACCCACATGCATTTGTTGTATAGCCCTCGGTCTGTACCTCAGAGGAGACCACCTGCTATTCTTTTTACTACAATGTGATGAGAGGGTGGTCTCGTCCTCATTTCTTTCTTTCTCTGTCTCCTCCAGTGTGCCGTATCCATAAGAGCTTTAGTCTGTTTTGTGCAGAAAACCCAGAGATTCTGACCTGGTTTTGCTGAGTTGAGGCCTTGGAGTGGAATTAAAAGTGTTCTTTGTTTTTTTGGGGGGTTTTTTATTGATTTTTTTGATTGTTTATCCCACATTTATTTTAATGTGTTTCACTTTTGCTAGGGCTGCACGATATTGGAAAAAACACTATATTTCGTTTTTCTGCGATATATATTGCGAGATAGATACAATTACACCAGATGATTTGAATAGCTCTATTTGAAAATAATTAATCATTCTAGAATAATTGGGGTGATTTTGTAGGGGAGTGAATCTGCATAGAAAATAATAAACAAATCACAAGCATCGATAAATACAATATAAGAAAGATAATTTTTAGATAAGCAGTGCTTTGTTTTTCAGGTAAACCTAACAGTATTCTGGTACAGAAATTGAATAATCAAATGTAAAATAAGAGTGTATAAATTAAATATAATTAATTAAATATAATTTAACTTTGTTAAAGCTACAAAAGTCGTTTTCTCTTTGATGTTTGATCACCATTGGTGACACAAACAGCTGCGGGTAAATAAGGCTGCTGTCCGTTTAAGACGAATGCACGGACCTAATATAAATGACATGCATCTTTTTCCTTTCTCAATTGTTAACAACACATAACTGAGGATACTCGCTGAGATGGGCATTTGGACTTCATTTTGCATGCACGTGTCCTTTTAAGCCGTGCGGACAGAAAACAGCATGCGAGTCTTCTTGCGCTTGATGCCATTTGACAAACTGCCACTCTATGATGGTTAAACTTTGCAATTAATCCGTGAATCACACGCGTTCTGAACCGGGGAGCAGCTGGCCAGTATGGATGGATCACGAATCAACTACAATCCCTGTACTTGACATCGCAGATGCACACATCGCGATATCGATGCTGAAACAATATACCATGCAGCCCTAGTTTTTGTCATTGTGTCATTAAAGGTGCACTATGTAAAAAAAAATTCAGTAAAATATCCAAAAACCACAAGACCAGTGTTATATATTTTGTTCAGTTGAGTACTTAAAATATCCCAAATGTTTCCAACTATTTGTAAATCGTGAGAAATTGCTATTTTAACCAAGGAACCGGGACGTGTGAGGGAGTCGCCTGTCGATGGTGTCATATCTGCGTTACCCTTGGTTTCTGGTTTTACTCTTATTGCAGTGTGCAACGAGTGATATAGCAGCTGCCAAGAGAACGCACAGAGTAACGCCATAACTTTATTTTCAACACACTCAGATGTATCTCATATGATAAACAGAGCTGCGTTACCTCATACTCATGACCGGAAAAGCGGAAGTGGCGCCGGCGACTGTGTCATAATAAAAGTCCCGCTGCTTGCGAGGCGTGTGTTGCCTTCATCTCATTAACAATCGCTCCAGCGGCCTTGCTCAGCTCCCACAACACTCGGTCCTGCTCTGCTTCATACTACAGTAATGTTAATAATCGCATCCATGAACATGTTTTCTGCCCGAGTCCTATCCCGATTTCTTTTCCACCTGTTGTGAGGTGAAGACCACATGTCCCAAGATTCTGCGCTCAAACGTAGCATAATCAAACTACGCCTTTGTTTTGAACAGGCGACCTCTAGTGGACAGAAAAGTTACAGAGTGTACCTTTTAAGATTTCTGCATAAATACAATTTTTGCATGTAAAATGAATAACACTTACCTATGAGCCTTTTTTGCAGCTTAGCTAAATAATGTGTCTTTTTTTTCTTTTTGCTAAAGTAAGAGTTTTGAAAGTAGACCTTTTTATAGTACATTGAGCTTTTATATAAAAGATCATGGTCAATTTCAATTCTTTACAACATATTTGGTTACACTTTATTTTAAGGTGATATAGTTACATTGCACTTACTCAAATAAATGCTTATACTATTGAGTTACTGTTAGGGTATGGTTTAGAGGTAGTTACTTGTAATGATGCATCATTTACTGTTATTACTATAGTAAGTACATGTAGTAAAGTGTAACTACATCACCTTAAAATAAAGTGTTACCACATATGTTATTGCTGTATGATTTTTCGAAAGGATTTCATTGCTGTGGTGTGGATAAATTATACGACCCACCTGTATGATACAAACCTTCATGCTGGTGATAATGGACAGATCGAATTTTTCTTTACTGCAGCCTAAAAGAAAGAATATGGCAGAATATTCTGTCATAAAATTCTAGGGTATTTTAATGGGTTTGCGCTGTCGTTCTGACAAGGTGTCTTCCTTCCCCATGACATTTGTGTTGTGCCATGTCTTTTGCTGGCGTTCTCGCGGTGATGAGGAAGACATTCCCATTGCCCGTCCTGCCAGGTACAGCATCACCTCTCATGTTACACCTGTCTGTCACATCACATCGCTTGCGTTAATTTGCCCTCCGTGTAGTCCAGGGTAGAGTCGGTATCTTGTAATGACTTATGCTAGGAGCTGAAATGTGGAAAATTTTGTGAAACGTTTGCAGGTTCGTGTTTATATTTGACTGATTAAGTCAGCATTAAAATTTGCATAATACATGTACAGCTTACATCTAAACTTTGTTAAGAGGCTCATTCAGCAGAATAAAAGATGAATCTCCATTTGAAAGCAACTCCTAAACTCTCCAAAATGATCTGGACTTTCACCCAGTGTAATTACAGCCTAATGGGATTTTAAATCTGGACTGGGAAACTGCATTCATCAGCACTGCCTAGACCATTTCTCCACTAAACAGCCACAAATAGCGTTATGACAGCAAAAGAAAGCATAGGAAACCAACAGCAGAAATGTGTCATGCTTTCTGTTTTCTCTCACAGCCTCTCTCAGTGAGGCAGCTCTCTAGGTGTTAAAAATGCCCTCAGTTACCGTTATCTGTTATAGCCCATACTGTTAGTACCAAAGAGAGTAGAGTCCAAAAGTCCACATTAAAAATCTCATTTTAAGCTTTTTTATGTCTTTTTGAGAAATAAAGGGTAATGCAATGTGTATTTTTAAGAAAGTTACAATGTAATTTTTATAATAAATAAAATCTATTTGAGGTTTATAGGTGATTATTCAAATGAGCAAACTTGAGATGATCAAGCCAAATATTAAGACACTCTAAATTTCATAATAATATTTTAAAATGTGTAATTCATAATGAAGTTACGCTACCATTTGAAAGTTAGGTTGACTACAATTTTTTTTTTTTTGTGAAATTAATATTTTTATGTATGCAATCAATGTCACAACATTTATATTGTTGCAAAATATTTCCATTTCAAATAAATGCTGTTCTCATACCTCTCCATAAAAAATATTAAGCAACACTGTTTTAAAAACTTTACGATATTAATAATAAGAATAAATGTTTCTTAAGCACCAAATTATCATAATCAGTTGAATTCAATAATATCTGTTCAAATCATAATGGCTGCAGAAAATTCAGCTTTGTCATTACAGGAATAAATGAAGAGGTAAATTGTAATATTTCACATTATTACTGTTTATCATCAAATAAATGCAGACTTGGTGAACATGATTTTTTTTTTTTTTTTTTTTTTTTTCAAAAACAAGAATTCTCCTTACCCCAAACTTTTGAACTGTAGTTATATAGGCTTACTCATTCACAATGTGGCACTGCTCAGCTCTCTGTCTTTGTTTCTTAAAATATGATCAATCTGGCACTGTGTAAGGCAGTTTGGCCTGGTGCCGTTGTGTGCATGTGTTTTATTTGATTGAGTTTAAAGGGAATGCTGCGAGTTCATCTGTTGTGGAGTGACTGAATACAAGGTCAAGTGTTTTGAGACAGATACTTCTTATCAGACATGGCCTCATCAGTCTCAGACACTTGGTTTAATTATTAATAAGAGGTTACACTTAACTGTAAAAAGGTTATACGTCTGAACCCACTGCATGAAAAGTCAAGTTAGTGTTATTTACACACTTGGATTTGTTTTGTTTAGATAAACTTAAAGGGATAGTTCACCAAACATGAAAATAATTGTATTTAGTTAAAGGGTTAGTTCACCCAAAAATGAAAATTCTGTCATTAATTACTCACCCTCATGTCGTTCGACACCCGTAAGACCTCCGTTCATCTTCGGAACACAAATGAAGATATTTTTGTTGAAAGCTGATGGCTGAGAAAGGCTTCAGATAGGCCTCCATTGGCATTCAGTACTAGCCTGGATGCCAGCCGAACTTAGCCCCGCCCACAGCATTTTTACTCGGGCAGTTCGGTCTGGACTTGATCCATAGAGAAGTAATTATGCCCGGGGTTCTCCGGGAAAAAAGACATTTGGGGGGTAAAATATGTGTTATGTTGGCAGGGCTGGCAGCTAAAAATCACATTCCTGGGTCTGTATATCACATATTTGGGGTCGCTTCAACCCGCGGACATGGCAACACAGTGCAGTTGAGTTCTGTTGACATTTGACAACTAACGTTGTGCGTCGCTCCGTTGCTCGGATTGGTTGTAGGTCTATCCAATTGAGGTCTTTCCTGGTTCGGTTGAAACACGCCCCATAATCACAGCCCAACGGAGCAGTATCAGACTCATATTCTGACTAGAATAGAGTATGACGACGTCAGGCTAATTCAGTACATTTACACTCCCAAGACCCATAAAAGGCACTTAAAACGTCGTTACAAAGTCCATCTCACCACAGTGACTCTACAATAATTTACGATGCGACGACAATAGTTTTTGTGCGCAAAAAAAAATCAAAATAACACCTTTATCCAACTTGTTCTTGTCTGCCGTGTGTGCCTCCACGACGCATGCACGAGAATATTACGCAGATCCGGCGTTCGGACACATGACCCAGAAGCGATTTGTTTACAAGCAGAGGAAGACACGCGTATCTAAGCTGTTGAATTCTACATTGATCGTGCTTTAGGTCTCTGCGTAGTTCTCAAAATGGGGTTAAAGTGTGCATTTCATGGATTCCCGAACCCCGGCGCTACGTCATATTCTCGCGCATGCGTCGTGGAGGCACACACGGAAGACAAGAAGAGGTTGAATAAAGTCATTATTTAGATTTTTTTTTGCGCACAAAAACTATTGTCGTCGCATCGTAAAATTATTGTAGAGTCACTGTGGAGAGATGGACTTTGTAACGACGTTTGAAAGTGCCTTTTATGGGTCTTGGGAGTGTAAATGTACTGAATGCCAATGGAGGCCTATCTGAAGCCTTTCTCAGCCATCAGATTACAACAAAATATCTTCATTTGTGTTCCGAAGATGAACGGAGGTCTTACGGGTGTCGAACGACATGAGGGTGAGTAATTAATTACAGAATTTTCATTTTTGGGTGAACTAACACTTTAAGTAGTTCCAAACCAGTTACTTTGTGTTCTACGGAACACAAAATATGATTTTGAAGGTCAATGGGGTTCAAAACAACCTCTCATTGTGTGAAAAAACAAAAAAAAATAAAAATAAAATAAATATATATATATATATATATATATATATATATATATATATATATATATATATTATTATTTCTTTAAATTATTAAATATGTTCTGATGGATTGTGTTGGGGACAGATCGCAAAATGACATTTGAAGATCTTTACTTCTTAGCTTGATGTATTGGGTAGTATAGTGTCTTGAAATGGGAAAAGGAAATGTTTGTGCAGAAGTCATTGTGGATTGGGTGTGTTCTGGGAAGTATTTGAGCTCTGCAGAGAAAGAGTGAACAAGAAAGTTTCAAGTGAAGTCAGAAATGGCAGTAAATGTTTCTGTTAGCAGGAGATTTTTGAAAAGAAGTGCACTTTGTTTCTTAGCTTTACTAGTTATTTCCTTTCCAATATCATGTGTTTGAGCCACTTGAGCTTGAATCTTTTTTCCCAGACCTGTGTCTCATGTCTCTGTGTGTATAAGAGTAGGAGTTTAAAAGAGAAGAGTCAGATGAACAAAGGAGCATTTGTGGTCATACCAACAGTTCTGTTATTCTTCAGTACATCTTGCTCTCTTCATTCAGTTAAAGTTTCTCTGGTTAAGCTTGTGTGCTAGCTTTCCTTCCCTCTAATGAAGAGTGTTCAGAACCCACAGTGTAAGTTTCAGTAATGGTTTGAAAGGCTCTACATGTCTTTATTGGACTGATTGCTCATTTGCTGAAAAGAGAGAGATTGTTCCTTCCAGAGATGAGCTCTTTGATGTCTGATTTCAAAATGTCTCATGTCTCGTTTTAACATGGAAAAGACATTCTTATTGACAAGACTGTTGCTTTTTTTGCCAGTGATTTACTCTAGCGAAATGCTTCGATCTCTCCAGGAGGTCTGAAAATGTCTTCTCACATCTTTTCTTAATATACACTCCTCTGTTTTTCATAATCTTCTTTTTTTAAACCAAACAGGACATCGTGATCTGTTTAATGCCAATGAGATGCTTAAGCTTTTGAGTTTTTTTTTTTAAATAATTCTTTCATGTGGACTTTTATCTCAGACTGACCAGCTTGTGTTCTGTTTCACTCGACTGTGGTTCTAATATTAACACACCAGCCAAAAGTAATAAAAACTACTATTAGCTCCAGGGGTTTAATTTTCAGCTTCTGTTCCAAATAGTCATTGTGAGGCGTCCCTCCTCCTGTCCTTCACACCCATCTATTCTCTCCATCACTTCACACAAACATGCAGAAATTCGGTAGAAATTATGACAGTGATATTTTCATTGTACTAAAGCCAAATGAATCAAATAATTGTAATCAAAAGAAATGTATGAAATATTATTTTGAAGATATTTATTTTCTGTTAAGCAGACAGCATATAAACAAAACATGTTTAATAATAATAATTTAACTTTATTTGTTTAGCACTTTTTTTGTATAGCACAACAGAGACATCGTTCCAAAGCAGCTTTAAGCAGTAAGCAAGATAAAGGATAACTGTGGTGAAGATGAGCTCTGTTTATTTGTTTACAAAATGCAAAACAAATAAATAAAACTATTGTTTGAACAAATCTATGAACAATTAATTAAACTTGAAAAAAATACACACACACACATTCTTGTACATCTATCTTTGAGAGGATATTCATTAACGCAATGCAATCTCTAGCTAACTTTACCCATCACTACTAAGTGCCTGACCCAAACCCTTACCCTAAACCTACCCTTAACCCAATTATAACCTTATCCCTAAAACCAAATCTTCACTCTCAAACAGGCCTTTAAAGGGGTCTCAGAAAGGCCAAAATGTCCTCACTTTGCTCTCTTTGTCCTTACTCCGATGGTCTAAAAGCTGTGTGGCGGTTTCGGTAAATACCGGTAAATGGCACATCATGAGGTTAGCTGAGGTAAAGGTGCAAAGCAGTTACAGTGGGGAGAACAAGTACAAAAATCCAGAAAATTCTGGATTGAGAATTGATTTTTAAATAATTAATGTGCATTTTATTGCATGACATAAGTATTTGATCACCTACCAACCGGTAAGAATTCCGGCTCTCACAGACCTGTTAATTTTTCTTTAAGAAGCCCTCCTGTTCTCCACTCATTACCTGTATTAACTGCACCTGTTTGAACTCGTTACCTGTATAGAAGACACCTGTCCACACACTCAATCAAACAGACTCCAACCTCTCCACAATGGCCAAGACCGGAGAGCTATGTAAGGACATCAGGGATAAAATTGTAGACCTGCACAAGACTGGGATGGGCTACAGGACAATAGGCAAGCAGCTTGGTGAGAAGGCAACAACTGTTGGTGCAAATATTAGAAAATGGAAGAAGTTCAAGATGACGGTCAATCTCCCTCATTCTGGGGCACCATGCAAGATCTCCCCTCGTGGGGCATCAATGATCATGAGGAAGGTGAGGGATCAGCCCAGAACTACACGGCAGGACCTGGTCAATGACCTGAAGAGAGCTGGGACCACAGTCTCAAAGAAAACCATTAGTAACACACTACGCCGTCATGGATTAAGATCCTGCAGCGCACGCAAGGTCCCCCTGCTCAAGCCAGTGCATGTCCATGCCCGTCTGAAGTTTGCCAATGACCATCTGGATGACCCAGAGGAGGAATAGGAGAAGGTCATGTGGTCTGATGAGACAAAAATAAAGCTTTTTGGTCTAAACTCCACTCGCCGTGTTTGGAGGAAGAAGAAGGATGAGTACAACCCCGAGAACACCATCCCAACCGTGAAGCATGGAGGTGGAAACATAATTCTTTCGGGATGCTTTTCTGCAAAGGGGACAGGACGACTGCACCGTATTGAGGGGAGGATGGATGGGGCCATGTATCGCGAGATCTTGGCCAACAACCTCCTTCTCTCAGTAAGAGCATTGAAGATGGGACGTGGCGGAGTCTTCCAGTATGACAACGGCCCGAAACACACAACCAGGGCAACTAAGGAGTGGCTCTGTAAGAAGCATCTCAAGGTCCTGCCATGGCCTAGCCAGTCTCCAGACCTGAATCCAATAGAAAATCTTTGGAGGGAGCTGAAAGTCCATATTGCCCAGCGACAGCCCCGAAACCTGAAGGATCTGGAGAAGGTCTGTATGGAGGAGTGGGCCAAAATCCCTGCTGCAGTGTGTGCAAACCTGGTCTAGAACTAGGGCTGCACGATTAATCGAACCGCAATCGCAATTTGGGTTATGTGCGATTATGAAAGCACAATGCCCAGCTTGTCAGTGATCAGGAGTAAACGCTGCTCCGTCTGAAAGCACTGCAAGTTTGAGTCGCTTATATTGTGCGTTTGAAAAAGCAACACGCGTCAAACATCTTCACAAACTATTAATATGTTGTCCAACAAAATACAGCGTTTAATAACACGTTTTAACTCACTTCATATCGTCAGTAGAATGTTTGTGAGCTGATGTGGCTTCTCTTCACAGAATGAGGCAGAAAATGCATTATTTTATAGTAATCTATACAGTAATAAAGTCTATGTCAATCAGTACTGCATACTTTATTATTATGAAAATAACTGAGAAGGCTTGAAGAACTCAAATACACCATATCTTGATGCAGTCGTGTTTATTGACGTCATATAAACACGACTGCATATAAACACTCGGTCTTTATAGCCGCAAAACTCCGCTATAAAGACCGAGTGGAATCTCATTTCCAACTCAACGACTCCCGGCGGATGTGGCAGGGACTGAGGACCATCTGTGCTTTTGGAACTAAATCCTCTGCAGAGGTGAGAGCTGATCCGTTGCTGGTGAACGAGTTAAACTCTTTCTACGCTCGCTTTGATGGTAATCGCGGCAGCGCGACTCCGGCGAGTGACGCGTCAGAGAGAGTCCCTCAGAGCAGCAACGGTCACGTGATCTCTGTCTCGGAGGACGAGGTTCGGAGGGCACTCAAACGTGTGGATGTCAGGAAAGCTGCTGGGCCGGATGGTATTTCAGGTCGTGTTCTGCGGTCCTGTGCTGATCAGCTCGCAGGGCTCTTTACATCCATATTTAACGAGTCCCTTGCTACATCTGTTGTCCCCACCTCCTTCAAACGATCCTCCATCATCCCTGTACCTAAGATCAGTAAACCCTCTTGCCTAAATGACTATCGTCCAGTGGCTCTCACATCTTTAGTCATGAAGGTCTTTGAGAGACTCATTAAAAACAACATTTGCTCCTCCATTCCTGACACTTTGGACCCTCTTCAGTTTGCCTATCGTCCCAATAGATCGACTGAAGATGCCATTTCTCACGTCCTTCACTCCTGCCTCACTCACATCGACAGCAAAAGTGGGAACTATGTCAGGCTGCTATTTATTGACTATAGCTCAGCCTTTAACACCATAGTTCCCATTAAGCTAACACACAAACTCCTGGATCTAGGCCTGAATTCTTCTCTCTGCCTCTGGATTGAAGATTTCCTCACTGGCAGACCCCAGGCGGTGAGAATAGGCCAGTTCACCTCCACCTCCATCACCCTGAGTGTTGGAGCTCCACAGGGCTGTGTGCTGAGTCCCCTGCTCTACTCTCTCTACACCCATGACTGTTTGTCCACACACAGCTCCACCTCGATCATCAAGTTTGCTGATGATACTGTTGTCCTGGGTCTCATCTCCAACAACAATGAGACGGCATACTTGGACGAAGTGGAGCAACTGACATCATGGTGCCAGGACAACTGTCTCTCTCTGAATGTTAACAAGACCAAAGAACTGATTGTGGACTTCAGGAAGAGACAGCATCGGTCATACTCCCCTCTCATGATCAGCGGGACACCGGTAGAGAGAGTGAGCAGCTTCAAATACCTGGGTGTGAACATCTCCGAGGATCTGACCTGGACTACACACATCCAGACACAGGTGAAAAAAGCCAGGCAAAGACTGTACCACCTGCGCCAGCTGAGGAAATTCAGGGTTTCACCAGCCATCCTGAAAACTTTCTATCGAGGGGCGATAGAAAGTGTCCTGACTCAGTGCATCACAGCGTGGTACGGGAACAGCACCAGTCACGACTGCAAAGCCCTGCAAAGAGTGGTGCGCTTATCCGAGCGCATCTCAGGCTCAGCTCTCCCGTCTCTGCAGGACATCTACACCAAACGCTGCAGAGGTAGAGCTACTAAAATCATCAGAGACATTAATCACCCTGCAAACTCTCACTTCACCCTGCTGCCATCTGGTAAGCGCTTCCGTAGCCTGATGGCAAAGACTGAAAGACTCAGGAGGAGTTTCTTCCCCCAGGCCATCAGACTCCTGAACTCAGTCACGTGACTTCACTTCACCCCCGCACACACATAAACATCCAGTTTAAACATTAACATCCACATACTGCCATTGCACTGCACTTTACTTTCCTATTGTTACTGCGTAACAACCTGTAATAAACCTTGCACATTATACTTCTTTATATATACATATATATATATTTATGTTAACCACTTATTTCTAAGTCTACAGTTTATCTCACTTATCATATCCACTTATTTTTTTATATTTTAATTTTTATATTTTTATTTTTATCTTATTTCCTATTTTTATCTTTTACTTGATTTATTTATAATTCTACTTATGTTAATACTTTTTATTCTAATTTTATTCTATTTCTATTTTAATTTCTTGTAACTGTTATTTGCACTGTCCATGGAGCGGACCTGTTTACATTTCACTGCCAGTTGTATATTGTGTATATAACTGTGTATGTGACAAATAAAAATCTTGAATCTTGAATCTATTTAATCAAAGCGTTTCTATCTTCTTTTTATTCAGCTCTGCTAACTTACACAGCGCTAGCTTCACACACATTAGGGATTTCCTGAAAGCTATTACTTCTCTGAGGGAAATGGGGAGTTTCTGCTCGAGGGCGCCCTCTGGCTTCCAGTATGAATGAAACTTTTTGGTAACAAATAATACTTCTCTCTAAATAAATGTACATGACAATCCATATGTTTTTCTTCAATGTACAGGAGATTTTATCCCCACAGTGGATGCATAAAAGGCTCGTATTTCATATTATGACATAGACATAGACTTTAAGAAATGTATATCACAGGTAAAAAGCACAGATTTGTATAATATATTTTTTTACAATAAATTATTAGACCTTTCTAATGATTTTGTCATATAGGCTGTCTGCATATTAACAGGTAACCCAGCAGTTTTTTTGTAAAAAGTTTTCTGTAAAATATAAATATTGTTATTATTATATTGTTATATTTATTCTTAAATACTCTTTTTGTTATTGTAATAATAATATTAATGTTATTGTAATAGTGATATTTCTTATTTTGTTAAATATTTTGGTAACACTTTATTTAGCAATAATAATAATTATTATTAGTCATTAATATACAAACACAAAATGTTATATACATATTGTTATATATATATTACATTTATTTTCATTAAATATAACAACATACATTTATCATTTAGTCTAGCACTTTCAAATATTTAAATGAAATTAATATTACATTTATACTATATAAATACACATTGATGTATAATTATACCTGTGTATAACATGTATATTTATGTGATGCAAGTGTCTGTTTTTGACATTGAAGCATGTTCCAAATGAACTCGTTTTGTCCAGTGAAGTGAACTTCAACAGATTTCCCGTGCTCAGGGTGAAGTGAACACTGCATAGGGACCCTCAAACAGAGCGTAGTTTGTAGATTTATGGAGTTAAAAGACTTGACTGCTTAATTTTGGTGTGTATTTTTGGCGTATAATTTTACTATTACACATCTGATCAATCTCAACATCCTTTTAAGTTTGTGTCACTAGCTACGTTTGCATCACTAAGCCTAAATTAAAATGTCTGGCTTTGGTCTGAACTCATTAATAAGGCACTTTAATTACTCAAACTGTAACTAAAATACACTATAATGCCAAAAGTATTGGGACACCCCTCCAAATCATTGAATTCAGGTGTTCCAATCACTTCCATGGCCACAGGTGTATAACATACTTTTTTTGTTTTTAAATAACAATTATTAAAAAGCTAATAAAAAACAAATTCAAAGCAAATTTGAAAACAATATTAAAATAAAAACGAATTTAATAATGCAAACCTATAATAACCTTGATGCCTTGCAAGTCAAAGAATGGTCCTTTAGATGTCGGAGCCGGGATCTAGTGGTTTGAGTAGGAGATGCAGTTTTGATTATGGTTTGTTATGGCCCAGTATATTTTCGGTCCCCTCTGTGCTGTAATATCGATCGAAAGTCACAAAAGCCCTAAGAAATAAGATGCTTTTAGTGCACACTGCCCCCCCCCCCCCCCCCCCCCTTCATCCAGTCAATTTTAATCAGAGGCCAAGTATTCAGTACTCATGGGTAGTCAGAGATGTGCTGACTCACTGAAGAAAATTAGCAAATGGACAGATTTAAATCGGCTTTTCAACTTTGACAGTGTACAAACTCTTCAACTCTCCCCTGCTCGGTCTCTTTTATGGTTTTTGCATTTTTTTGCCCCCTTTCCTGGTTATTGTGTGTGTGTGTGTGTGTGTGTGTGTGTGTGTGTGTGTGTGTGTGTGTGTGTGTGTGTGTGTGTGTGTGTGTGTGTGTGTGTGTGTGTGTGTGTGTGTGTGTGTGTGTGTGTGTGTGTGTGTGTGTGTGTGTGTGTGTGTGTGTGTGTGTGTTTCTTTTTTTTTTGTATTTGTCTGACAGCTAAAGGCCCTGATATACTCATGGCGAAGTTCTATTTTGTTCTTTGCTTTGGGGTAAAAAGAAACTCGAAATACGTGAACAGCGGTGTACTGTTAGCAAACATCCTGATTCCACCCACACTGCTGAGAGCAGTGCTATATGTTCTGCACGCTTTCCTTTCAATAGCAAAATAAACACAACAAAAATGACAGCGAGGAGAAAACAGTAACCCAAAAATGAAAATTAGCCCATGATTTACTCACCCTCAAGTCATCCTAGACATGACATTCTTCTTTCAGACGTTATATTAAAAAAGTCCTGGCTAATCCAAGCTTTATAATGGCAGTGAATTGTTGCCTCGTTTATGTCCATAGACCTTTAAGTCCATAAAAATGCATCTATCCATCATATTACTGCTTCACACGGCTCCGGGGGGTTAATAAAGGCCATCTGAAGGGAAGTGGTGCATTTGTGTAAGAACGCAGAGGATAGAGCAAAACAAAACACTGGTCATGAGTTAGAGTCAAAATGAGTTAGAGTCAAAAGTGGGCTAATTTAAATTTTTGGGTGAACTAACCCTTTAAGAGAGCATCCGATTGTAGCAATGTTGATCTGCAATTCAGCAGGCCACTGAAGACACGTCACATTTATCTTCATATAGCAGCACACAGCGGTACTTCTGTGCGGTAACCGGTGAGGGCAGTTGGATGGTGATTATACTCTATTCCATAAATCTACTCCTATAGATTATTTAAAACCAAGCAGCTTTACAGTATTAAACATGAAAAAAACAGTGGCAGTGTCTCTTTCAATGAGTATTTATAACAACATTTTCTACTATAAAGCAGCTCTCCAGTTCATGTTTTTCTCACGGACGTCCGACATTGAGGGACTGAACAGAAGAAATGGACCGGGAAATATTTCCACATCATAGAAGGCAGAGCCTCAGAGCTCACCTACCTATTATTTAATCGCCACACAGTTAGTTTGAAGGTGTTTACCAGCCAAGGCAAACTTTTCCAGAAAGTTTTCATTGGCAAGCTGTTATAAACTCCCGAAACTAACATAAAACAAACTTAGTTTTGGCCTGATTTTATTTGAAATGACTCCTCCTTCGAATTCGCTTGAAGTATATTGAGGCCTTAACAGTCTGTCTACCCCCTTGACTGCACCGCTTTACAGACAGACAAAAGACCTCTGCGGCATCGTTCTAAATACCCTTCTTAGAGAAGAAAGAAAATGAGGGAAGAAGGGGAGAGAGGGAAGTGTCACTGTCAGACTGTTGGGCGTCTCTTTGTGAGCCTCTGGACTCTGTATAATATGATGTATAATGCATCTTAATTTCCTGAATTAAAAAAAAAAAGATTTTATAAATTATTATATTTATCTGTAGAAGTAATTGAAATCATGTAATATTATCAAATGTTTATACATATATTTTAATTATTATTATTGTTGTTGTTGCATATTTAATTAACATCTTTGCATTAGCATATATCTAAAAACATTTGCAAATGTAATAAATAAAAAAAAATAGGGTCAGGTTTGTTCAAAATGTATAATTGTAGACCAGTGTCTGGAAACCCCTGAGAATTAAAATAATGGCACAATCTCCTTTTCTGGCTATCACCAGACCAAGCTCAATTTAAGATCGAACATGGGGAGTCTGCTTTGTGTTTTGTACTGCACAAGAGGTGATAAACAAGCATAAATTAAATGACTCTGTACGCAATTGGATAGTCCTTCAACCAATCAAACCACAAGAGGCGTGATCAACGGGCAACGACCCATCGCTTCTCTATCCGCCATCGCGTTAAACCCACCAATAGCACGCCAGGTGGATAAGCCAGTCTGTGATTGGTTCCCGCAAAAGTATAACAGAAGCAGTAGAAATTAATGTACAGGTTTCCAGACTGAGTTGCAGGGCGAAATCAGATCGGCGGCAGAAAAGGCTGGGTTTACCCAGTCTAACAATCTCCAATAATTTGATGTGACATTTAGTGGTGGTTAAATGTGAGTCGAAACAAGAAGTACATGCATTATGCTCAAGTATATCCTGCTTACTTGCTACTTACTGCTATTATTTTTCAGTACTGTTGTGAAATCATGTTTTTTCCATCTTCGCCAACACCGTTTTTACCCCAGCGTAACTTCCAAACAGTGATTCATGCCTTTGTAACAACACGTTAAGATTATTGTAATTCCCTTTATTATGGTGTCTCTCAGTCTTCTCTCTCCCGTCTACAGCTAGTGCAAAATGCAGCTGCCAGACTCCTCACTGGGACCTGCAAGTATGAGCTGGTAACTCCTATTTTATCTGCGCTGCACTAGCTACCTGTCAAATTTAGAATCGATTTTAAAATTGTTTTATATGTTTACAAATCCCTCAACAATCTGGCCCCTCAGTACCTCGCTTATCTGCTCCGTCCGTACACTGAACTTTGAGATCCAGTGAGTACTTTCTACTCATCGTGCCTAGATCGAGACTTAAAAAAACACGGCGATCGCGCTTTTGCGACGGCAGGTCCAAAACTTTGGAACAGTCTACCTCTTCTCATTAGATTAGCTCCCTCCATTTCCACCTTTATTTATTCTCTCAGGTTTTCAATACTCCTTGATCTTAGGTTCGTTGTTGTTTTATTATTTGCTGTGTGTTCATTAAGTTTGATACTTTTTTTCTCTCTCTTTTAGTTTGATTATTTTATGTACAGCACTTTGTTTTTAAATGTTCTTTACAAATAAATATTGTATTGTATTATTGTATTAAATATTTTTGTTTGGAAGCAGCAATTATAAAAAGCTTGTTCTATGATCATACATGATTGTTTCCTTTCAGACAGACACAAATATGCATTTAAAATTTCTGAAATTGCTTGGAATCAATTGGAACTGGTGATTTCAGTATTCACTTGCCATTTTTATTTGCAATATGCACCAGGTAGCTTGTTCTCCACTGTGACTTGAGCAGGCTCCCACCGACAGACCAGCGACAGCTATTAGAGAGCAAAGAAAAAGCTTATTCTATCACATTACTGTAATCCCTCACTCTTTCTGTCTTTGTCTGTCAGTCTCTCTCCCTTTCTCTTTCTCTCTCTCTCTCTCTCTCTCTCTCTCTCTCTCTCTCTCTCTCTCTCTCTCTGACTCCCTCCATCTCTCTGTGCTGTGAATGACAGAGGCAGTCCTAACAGCAGAGGGTTCACACACAGTGGTGACAGACAGAAACCCAAATCTCAGGCTAAAGCTCACGGGGAGGGTTGTCACGGCTCGTTATTGCGCTCATGCTCCAAACTGAAGCCGCGTAGTGTTTCCGAGCGTACCACAGACGGGAGATGGAAAGAAGAAAGCTTGTAAAAATGCTTAACCCCAATTCTTCTTCCATTATGTGTTTGAACTCTGTGAAACCTGTTGCTGTGTGCTAGCATGTCATAAACAAAAAAAGTGACTGAAATTGTTACAATACTTTCCTGATAGAGCAGGCTCTCCAAAACAGAAATTGCTGTGCCGTTCATATCGCTCAGACCATTCTCTGACCATTCAGACACTCAAGCAGAACGTTATCGATATCAGCCTACCACCAGGACCTCTACATCTATGACTCATTTTCCTTCTCAGCTCTTTTCCGTTTCCCTTCTCGACCATTTTCCTTCTCCTTTGAGTACATCTTTGTTTGCTATCTCTAATGCCACTTGACCGGTGCTGACACACTTTTCCCCTGAGGAAATTTTTTTCCATCTTGGTTCCTGAGTTTGAATTTGAATTAAGGTAAGAAACATGATATAGAATTGCAAATTTTAATGTAAGGAAGTAGAATGAATTTAAAAATCATTCTGTAAAATCCTAGCAATTCTAATTCAGCTTCCTGTGGGTGTGGCCAACTAAATTCAAGTTCTAACTCATGAACTGGTTCCGGTTGCATAAACCGTTAAGACTAGTCTTAAAAGTTAGACTTTTTTTTCCTCTTTAGGACTGTTCATAACTTTTTTTAAATCAGTTACATAAAAACGTAGATTGGCCTAATTTGATACTGAAAAGTAACACTTAATGACCCTTGACTAACTGCTAGTGGGTCATACTAGATCTTAAAACACTGTCTTAAAATAATGGCTATGTTTATACAACTGGCCCCTGAAAGGTAGTCAAAGACTTTGTATGTAGGAAGACGGCGCACTCATATAACTTATGAATGGTAGAAAGTGCAACACGCAAAATGGTGGAATAACTTCTAAGTAAAATAGCCAATCGCTGCTCTGTTAGAAGCTCTGGTGACTAGTCAGTGTTATGAGACACGCACTTAAGACTGTTTGCACATTGGCCAGTCTAGCCTGAAGAAATACGCTTTTTAATGTGATTTTTTTTAACATAAGAAACAATATTTAGGGGACAGTTTATTTGAAATATGTTATTTAATCGTGGCAAGTCGTTTTTTAGATTTGATGGGTGGGTGGGGGGTTGAAATGCTGTATCATGCATACTGAGTTTTTCATTTGCTTTGATTTGTTAGCTATTGCTGTGTAAGTGAACCTCAAGTAAACAACATGACGTGCAAAACCGTTCTGCTTGCTAAACTTTACTTTAACTTTAAGTCGCATACAATAGTCCATAAACCAAATCATGTGCTCATAAACCATGAGTAAACACACACAAATGTTGTAAAACTCGCGCATGACAAGCCACTAAGCAAATAAATACAGTTACAGTACACACCACATAGAGACGTCCTGCTGTAGTCGTCGTTGCTGCTCCAGTTCATTTTCAGCCTCCGGAGCAGATTCTGGATCATATATGTGTGGTTGAATCTGATTGATAGTCATGGTGTATTTTAGGATAATGTTTTGTTTTCCACGTGTAAGGATGTCACTGCTTTCAGACACTCTCAACGCTATAGCTGCACGCGCTCGTGGCTGTTTAGCTCCGCCCACACGATACGACTCCAGCCGCTCAGTTTTTTTTTTTTCTCGGGAAAAAGACTCAGTACAGCGTATCTTTCTTTTATAAATATGATAAAACTAAAGACTTTTCGGAGATATGAAGGATGCTATACTACTCTATAGGTACTCAAGATTGACATGAGATTGACAGAAACTGAGTGTTTCACCCCCCCTTTAATATTCTTTCAGCTTTGAGTCATTCATACCTGTTGCTCTAGAACTCATCTGTCTTTATTGCGTTTGAGTGTGTGAAAGCCTCCATCAAAGCTAGTTCAGACCACACAAACAACAGCCCCATGCTGTAGTGGATCTTCCTTCTACTCAAGGGCTCGAAACACATCTGTCTTTTTCTGATCTCTCACTCCCTCTCTCTCTTGTTAAAGAGGATATTTAAATGTGGCTGTGCGGGTTCAATCAGTTTTCCACCTCACATAGGATTTTAATTTGACATGGCTGGCATTCATCGAAACCCCCCTGTAATGACCATACAAACTTAATTACGCTAATAATCATGAGATCCACTCAGACCTCTATCCCCCCATGAGTTGCGGTGGTCTGCTCCAGGCTGCATCTCCTCATCTCCTGATGAATGCAGTGAGGCCAATTGACCCCTGCGAACATTCAGATTAATTGCCTCTCTCTTTCTCACTTCACTCTCCTCCTCTTCTTGCCTTTTCAGCCGTTTTAGATATTTGGAGAAAGCCGCCTTTCTGTAGCAGTACACTCACAGGAGTGTGTTTGTGAATGTGTGTGTGTTGTACTTTCTGCTCTTGTTCAGATTCTATCGCTGAGATTTTAATGAATGAGAGAAGTTGTTCGTGGTGTGTGTTTGGGTTGGATATAGGGATTTGCGGAGTAAACCACAGAGTTTGGAACAGAAGCTTGACGTCTCCGTGTTATGTGAATTTTAAACCCAGATTTCACTATAACACCTCATAAGCGCTGAGCAAATCTTTCATGCTTTAAAAAAAAATACTGAAACACTTACACTGTCACACATTTGTACTGCAGCTTAGAAGCACCAGCACTGTGTATCACATAATTGTATTCTAACTCAGGGGTTTTCAATTGTTTAGATGCCATGGACCCTCAAATATGATCATTCTGCCCCGTCCTAAAATTTTAAAGGCAGCTATATATTTTAACATGTAAGGGCACATCTGTTTGCTTGCTAACATCATCTTTTGTCCGTGCAAGTTTTTCAGAATGTGTTAGTGGGCTGGTAATTGCAGGTAGGGCACTGCAGGGGGCCGTGCAGCTCGCTGTGAGGCTCCAAACTCTGTTTCTCTGCAGTAAAATTGTGTACAGAGTGATCTCTGGACATGTTTGAATCAACACACTTCTATTTTACACCAGTAGCTTTGGTTGTGTTTAAACCTACCTAATATTTTCCTTCTCTCTCTGGCCAGTTTTAACCTTCCTTTGGAAATGGATTATGGTACTTTTAAATCCTGTAGACGTATCCCCATAGACATGCACACACACACACACACACTCACGCTGAGAGCTTTTGTCTTCTTAGCCCTGATCATTGGATCTACTCTCTGTTAAGTCAATAGTCCTTCAGGGCCACCAGGCGAGTCTCCAAATGACTGTACCTGAACACACCCAATATACACTGATGCAATTCAATTACTCCTGTTTCCCTGTTCTATGAGGTCAAGGGAAATGTTCACTCTCTCAATTGATTCAAATCAATAATTTCAATCTAATCTGCAGCCTGTCCTTGCCACCACATGCCACTATACTATGTCTTTATGGATTATTGGTTTGTCAGATACAAGCTTCGCTGTGTGTTCCATACATCATTAGCCTCCAGAGGACTTCTGAATATTTCTGTCGTATGTTTAGGTGGGTTTTTTGAGAGCTGTGGGAACAAAGATCTATTTGGTCTTTGGTGCTTGTTGTTGTTCGACCTGTTTTGATCAGGCTTTGTTTCATTGATAAAAAGCTAGTCGGAGGTCAACCGCATTAGTCCAAGGTCACTGATTTTTGCATCTCTCTGATGATGCTTTATCCATTAGAAAAGAGAGAGACATTTGGTCTGGTTCTCATTAAATGTGTGAGAAAATCTTCATGTTTTTCACAGCTTTGATGTTTAACTTGCATGTTTAAATATTCATTTTAAAGATGTGTCACACTAGGTATCACTCTATATAACAAATCTCAACTGCTTGATTGTTATATCATTTAAAGAATGTGAACTATATTATCGCCCAGCGATATATCGAACGTGTACACTTTATTTTGTCCACTTTAGACATTCTACTAATGCTCATTATAGTGTTCGTAGACTTTTAGGTCCAGATAAACGCTGCACAAGTACACGGCCGTCCACATGATGTAAAAGAAAACATGAGTCATTGGACCAGGTTTCCTTCTCCCATTGCTCTGAGGTCCAGTTCCGACGCTCACAAGCCCACTTTCGATGGTGGACAAGGGGTCATTTATAGGCACTCTGATTGGTCTGCGGCTATGCAGCCCCATACACAGCAGAGTACGATACACTGTGTTGTGACACATTCCTCCCATAACTATCATTAAATATTTGTGGGACTTGTGCCACAGTAGACCTTTTGGCTCGGACCAGACAGGATAGCCTTCGTTGCCCTCATGCATATATGAGCCTTGGGTGCCCAACACCGTTGTGGTTGTGGTTTGTCCTTACTCGGACCACTGTTGGTAAATTCTCACCACTGTTGACCAGGAGCAACCCACAAGCCTTGCCGTTTCAGAGATACTCTGACCCAGTCGCCTTGCCATGACCTTGTCAAAGTCACTCAGATCTTTATTCCTGCCCATTTCTCCCCCATCCAATATGTTGATTATGAGAACTGATTGATTGCTTACCATATAATCTACCTTGACCTTAATATGTGGCCTTGATAAAAGATGATCAACGATATTAGCTTCTTCTGTGACTGGTTATGGTGTTTTGGTTCACTGGTCACTGACTGCTCATCAGTGTACTATATATCCAACTATAATATATATATTATCCAATTCTATCTGCATACATACAATACACTCACGTGAAGTTATATATGGTATTATAGCAAGTCTAAAATACTTTTTTTTTTAATTTTGTTGCCCAGCATTTAAAGTTGCTTATATATCTAAATGTATCCTCATACATACAGTATACCTGTGTATTTGTGCACTTGACTCCAGTGGTCCAATATGTAAAGCTGGCCCAAGTTGGGAAAAAATGTAATTGTATGGTTTTAGAAGAAAAATGTATGTATAAAAAGGAGCCGTTTCAATGGAAGAAAAAAACGGGGCTTAAAAACAAACAAAAATCAATTGAATCACGAACACAATCAGCATTTTAACATTTCTGTTCATGTGTTCCATCTGTAACATTACAGTTCCGAAAGTTTTTTAAAATATACTAAATAGCTTTATATTAGAGCTTGTGACTAAAGTTCATAACTCCAGTGGAGTCTGCAAAACCTCATACAGTAGCTCCACCCGCCTCAATCGTGAATGAAGTGCTGGAGACCGTCTCTGCTTGTTTGCAGTGCAAGGGTAATTAAAGAACTGGTTCTTTGAAAAACAGTGTTTTCATTATTCAAACAATACAATGTTGTAAAGGTTAATGTTTTATATATTTGAGGAGCAGAGAAGAGTGTCAGTCTAATGTTTTATCCTGTTATCATAGCCAATACAGGCTGTGCACTGCACATCATATTTTATAACACAAGATTTTCGCATGTATTAAACTACAGGACAAACTGAGCACTCACATAGCTACAATAACCTTTGTGACATGTAAGTTGATGAAAACATAATTAGGGATGCACCGGTTGACTGGGCAAAAATCGGTTTTCTTTGTATTTTTCTGACGATTTTTCCGGAAGTGCACATACGCCTATATTGCAATCATTCGCGAACATGTCACTTGTGTGTTACAAACGGAAACTGGAGAACTGAGGGAAGAGACGGGGAATGAATAGCCACTTTCCTGCGCGAGCTGAAGTTGCGCGAGCTTACCTCTCGCAGATAGTGAGCGTTTGTTCAGCTCAGCTTCTCACGTGTTGGATCGGATGAGAACGAAACAGACTAACTTGTGACAAAGCCGAAATACTTCTTTTTGTAGCCTAAAGAAGAACATGCATGCACTTTTGAAATGAAATAGGCCTACTATCAGTTCTGTAGCCTATAGGATGATCATTTTTATTTTACCTTGAAATTACATTGACTTAATTTGATTTAAAAAGCACCTGCTCTAGCATCTTAGTTTTTTTCGTTGCACTAAACATTATTTGATTTAACATTTTGGAACAATTTTATACTTTGGTTTTATTTAATTTCACTGGTAAAGACCAGTTTTTTCTTTACACTGAATTTAAAAACAAATGCTGATTTAAGTAACATCTTTGTTTGGATTGCAGAATATGCAGTTGTTACCTTTAATTTCACCTTTCAGCCTTTTAAAGTCCCTGTAAAGGCAATTCTGAGATTTGTTTCTAAACACATTATAAATGTTAGAAATGTATTGCTGAAACACATTACAAAGACTGTGAACTATGAAGTACTGAATTCAGAAGTTAGACCGTTAAACAGTTTTTCACCGTTGCTGTGCTCAGGATTTTCTGGGCGGGGCTAAAACGGTGGCTCGATGACGCACTGGAGCCACCGAGCCTGGCTCCTCCCCTAACACGATCATAACTAGAGCACATTCGCATCAGTTCGATCGCGAGTTACTGTTAGTACTGTTAGTTACTATAGTCAACAACTTACATAACAGCTTACAAAACAAAAACGATGAAGAGGTGGATTAATTTTGTGAACAGTAACCTTGATGGAGAGCTGAGGATCATCACCGACACCTACCTCTGCAGTGACTTTACACCGGATCGTTTTACAAACTTACACCGGAGACAACTGGGATTCACTGATAATCCGCTGCAGAACCGACTATCCCCCGCCCAGGCCTTCATCCTCCCGTCCCGCCGGCATCTGGTATGTCGTGTTCATAGACGCTCGTGATCAGTGAGTGTTGTCTTGTGTGCTACAGCCGCTTTCCCGCGAGTGGGCGTGGTTTCGGCGCAGACAGCGGACACACCCCCAGCGTTTGAGAGCAGAGAATGCTGCTCATTTTTTCAGGTTTTTGATAAGCTATTTTATGTACTTCCCGGATTTTTTTATGATTCAAATTTGGCTGGGTGGTTAATAACACATTTATCTGTGGTGTGAGGAACTTAGAACACATGTTTAGTTTTGACTTTACAGGGACTTTAATTTCCAATTCAATTTCCCGTTAATTTCAGATTGCGGACTTGTTTTCATTAGCCAAAAGCCAATTTAGCCTGTTAAATACCAAATAAACATCTTGTTCATGTATACTTTCATTCTTTTATTGTGTAAAAAAATAACTTAAAATAAATCTGAATCGGCCAGTTTTCTTGAAAAAAATCGGTATCGGAATCGGCCATGTAAAATCATGATTGGTGCATCACTAAACATAATTCTGAACTTACTGCCTCAGTGTCTGACCATACATAAAGCCACAATTCTACTTTGACAACATGGTTTTTAATTATTAAAAAAATACATTGTTTCCTGCATATAGTAGCGGTTTTACACAAAGCTGCAATTATTGCTGGTTTCAAAACGCACACTATGCTGGATATTACCTTCCATTAATTTTCATTATACTTTAAAGGTTGGTGACATATATAATTCAACCACGTCGGATGTGTCAACGTCACATTTGCATAGGCCGTACTATTTGAATTCAGGATTGGTTGACTACCAAATTAAAATATTAAACAGAACGATAAAATAATGTTTCTAATCTGTTAATGGTAACTTCAAATAAGCGTTTATGTTCAGAACGAATAAACTTGATTTCGTTTTTGTTCATGTTAATGTTAAAACTTTGTTAGTTCTCGTTTTTTGTTTCGGTACTTGAACTGGTTCGGAGCCCTGAAAAAAGTCTTATAGGTTTAGTATGAGTCAATGATTTTATTGGTTGGTCTCTTAAATGTACTGTTTATGACCCCTCCTCAGATCTGATATATACTCAATCTCTCTCTGTCTTCGTGGAGGTTGTTGTGACGTTCTGCAAAAGAACACAGGAGGGGCTTATTGGTGCATGTCTTTTTAATTGCTCCGTCTTTGGCCAGGGGGGAGTGTAAAAATACACACACATTCTCTCACACCCACTCAATGCACGTGTACACGAAGAAGAAAAAAACATGCACGTCTCACCGGACAGTCATGCTTCAGTTAATTTGCGTTGTCTTTTTTTTTTTCCTCGTAACGGATCATCTGTGACCTTCAGCAAGGTCTTGCATTAAGTCTAATTGTGATGAGATGCCTGCCACAGTGGTCCAGGAGCTAAATGAACCATTAGTATTGCCCAGAAGACTCCCACCGTTGAACTGTTTTCTTGTATAATGATGTGTTGCTTACTATACCACTGCTGCACATGAAAATGTGTGGCGCGCAACTTTACCGCTCACTCATTACCCTCCCTTGATACGAGGTCTGTAAGTGTTGGCAAATGCATTAAAGGGTTTTTCTTTTTGTGTGTGTGTGTGTGTGTGTGTTTGTGCAGTGAAAATACGACTCAAACTGCTATAAATCGGTGCCTTTGTTTCAAATGTCAGGCTGCTTCATTATTAATCTCAGCATGAGGCAACAGAAACGCAGCAGTAGGTTTTTTTTTTGTTTGTGTATGAAGAATGTGTGAATAATGCTTTTGCATATTTTATTAAAGTCTGTTTTTACAGGCGGTTCACTTCAGAATTCACCGAACGTAACATCTTAAGTCGTTTTTTATCAAAAGCATTGTTGCGATCTAATTAAATAAGAAGGAATGTTTTCTGTGTGCTGTTTACGTCTTCACGCATGGGAAGAACCGCTTGCTGATTTTTTCCCTCCTGTTTGAGAGGGAAACGGGCGTGTGCCGGGTGAGGGAAGAGGCGAGAGAGGCTATGTCAGAATTGCAATGAGAGTTGACCTTTCACGAATGCACGAGGCATCTGCTCTTATCGCCTACGCCAAAAGTCTCATTAGAGATTATGAGCTGAAACAATTTGCCTTCTTTTGCCTCCGTAGCCATTTGTTTAAGTTTAATTAAAAACATGTGACCTTCAACCTGCTTTTATACTGTCTGAATCAAACTTCATTTGTTTCTACTTGGGTTCTGTTGACCGGAGCAGGATTAGGCAGGCTGATTTGATTAAATGTACCTCATCTGTTGACATTAGTGCCATTATTATTGTTGTATTAGCGATACAAAAGGCAGCACCACAGTCGACCCGAATTCATTGCAGAACATTTAGCGCCCAAGGGTTAACACACCAGTCAAAAAGGAGAAAAATTAATATTTGCATTGTGCAAATGTCAATCTCATAAAGAAAACAAAGCCCATATCCTGTTAAACAGATAGCAGAAGTGTTCCTTGTCTTACCTGATGTATTTTTATGACCATTAACTGTAGAGCTTCATAATTACTGAATGGACAGTTGCTGCTTTAGACTCGGTGAGGTGAGGGACTGTGGTTGAGGTTAGTCATCGTATTGATTCTTTCAGAAAAGGTGTCATTTAGTTGGAAATTATACAAATTTGAAATATAATTATATAGAATTATAATTACTTAAAATCACTTGCTGTAGAAGGAGTGCGGTGTCAGTTAAGTATATAAACAGCAAAGTCCGGAAAAAGCAGGAACTGCAGTGCATTTTACTTTTTAACAAATTGTCTTTAACAAAATAGTGTTTGTGTAGATAAATAGCTTCTCAAATAGTAGAAGTGATGCAATGTTTGATTTCCACGCAATGCATAAACTGATAAAAAGTACCTTGTTTTCAATACAAGTCCCTTTGGATAAAAGTGCATTTATTTATTGTATGCATTTTGTAGGTATTAGTCTGCATCTATTGGAGGTGCTCAGATCGGGCCTGATCTGTTTGGAGAGCGAAGTGTGTACAGGCAGGGAGGGGACTGGGTAGAGGAACATACGTTTTGTAGATGGGACAGCCTGTTTACCAGAACTGCCCTGTCTGTTTGTTAAAAGGAGCTCGAGAGCCTGATGGAGCCGCCTGTAATATGATATGGCATATGAGATTTTATTTTTAGGACAGAGAAGCCTCCGTAAGAAAGGTTTATGGGGTTTTGAGTGGGTTGATCTTTTTAAATATTCAACTTCAATGAAATATGGAGCATGACTTGAGGCTGTTTTGAATTCATAAGTACGTTTCACAAGGCTGGATGTGCATATTGAGAGCTGTCGAAGGCAGCAGAGAGAGAATCCCGGCAACTTGAGAAGAAGCTTCCAGCCCAACTCTATGTCCGGGGTGGAGCGGCTGGAGTGAACTTCAAAACAAAAACATTAAAAACAATAGTTCTGTTGGATCTGATGATGTAACATCACTTATCAGAATCAGTGATTTTGCTGCAATGGATCTGATTATTGATTTCTAAAATGCAATTAAGATGCGAATGGCCCTCGACAGAAACATCTTTCCGATGGTAATAAGCAACAGGCTGAGGCTTATGGAAAACTAGTCTTTAATGAGAAGGGAAGTTAATAGCAAACATCAGCTATCAATGAAGTGTTGGTCGTTGCCAGTAGTCATTAGACAGCGTTAGCCATTATCCGCGCGTGGAGGTGGTAATACATTACTGCAGAATCCGATCAATTATGGCCACCTCTCCCATAAGTCCCATCTCGGGTAACTGACAGTTCACTGTCTGCATCCCTCCGCTTGATCCCCCTCTTTCTCCTTCCTCGCTCCATCTGCAGCTCATCAGTCAGTCTACTCATTAACCTAAAGGACTTTGATGAGAGAAAAAGGGAGAGATAGAGAGAATGATGGAGAGAGGAAGCGTCTAGGGAGAGAGAGCACACAAACTGGACTAGGCCTGAAATCAATAGCAGCACATGACGACGGACAAGAAAAAGAGGAAACCAGTGAGGAAGTGATAGAGGAAGAGAAAATGGGAAAGATTTTTTTTTTTTAATTGAAACAACAAAGATTATTTTTTTTACTTATTAATTAAAAATATTACATTTTGTTGTGGATACGGCTGATTAATGTCCTTCATTTATATTCGATTATTTTAAATGCAATTAGATTTGCGTTGCGTTGCGCTTTTGAGTGTCATGGCCAATCAGAGGAGCTCAGATTAGTCATCGCTGAAACGAAGAGTTTTGTTCAGTGTGCACACTCTGACAGAATTCTGACTTAAACTTGCGAATTCCCATCCTAAACAACAAAAGTGTAGATTCACTGTAAGAGATTCCTGTTGCAGTGTAGTCGGCATCCGTGATTTTTACGGGAGTGGGAGTGTCCCAAGTTATGGACACCTTCACGATCGGTCACATTCTCCACTCCCTTTCTGTATACAGTTTATTCCAGTTAATATAATTTATTCATCATGCTGATAAGATCATGTGACGTTTTCATTCCTAATGCGTATAAAGCAATTTAATAAATGGTTCTTGTTTTATCTGTGTAGCCAGAATATGACGTGCAGTTTCCCCAAACACAAAAACATTTGTGTATTCTATTAATCGACATTAATAAGCATTGTTACAATATCAAGAGCATTAATTGACAATAATGACCATATAATGAGCTCCTGTTAATTTATGAGTAACATTAGACAGTCTGTGTAAATAAAAATGTAGGCCAATGCTATTTCAGGTGCAGCTTCTGTTCCACCTTTGCAGTGTAAAGACGGCTTTTGTTAATTATAAAATTGTATTGGTAACAGTCAGAATAGTATTCTGATTGATTTAAATAATTGGTTAAAAGTATTTGACATAAATGACAACATAGGTAATCATAAAATTTGCGCTTATGAAGGTAAAAAAAAAGCCCCTTGAAATCAATTGCAAGGGGCCCTTTAATGGATTTCTGACCCTGGCCTGGGGTAACGCCTGGCAGTTGCAGTTTTTAAATTGCAGAAATGAAAAAATAAACTAAATAGGGACATTTATATTGTTGTTGATTGATGGTTATCCAATGAGATTACTTCAAAGGTAAATAGGAGGCACAGCTGTTTTGTATTCCAAAAGTTTGTCACTGGCACTGCCACCTTTTAAAGTTACTATCAGTGTTCCTGGACCCTTTTATTTACTTATTTAACATTGTTGCCTCCCATTACTGTATGTTAATCCGTTGCTACACAGTGGAGTTCTGACAGTCAGACACTATTGTATCTAACCATCTTAATGGTGTGTCAGCGTTATATAAATAAATGTTTATTTTGTATTAAACCTCATAGCTTGCCATTAATTAGTTAAGATATGCTGTGATTTAAAATTTGAACATGGATTTTTATCCTCATTTTACATGCATACACAGACATTTCATAGAATGTCATGAATAGTTGCCTGAAATGTAATGGTAGAAATGTGTACGAACCCTGATATGTAGACTCTTAAATACGACTCCTTATATATACAATAGGCAATTCATCAGCTATATATTTAATTTATGCTTTATAGTTCTACGTGTTTAAATTGATTATTTTTCTAAATGTTTTAAAGTTGCTATGGTACACTTTGGTCTGGTTGACAAAAGTTATATGTTTTTTCAGTGAGAGTAAAATACAGTTAAATGAATATGGCATCACAAAATATTCACTAAACTTAAAGCATATTTTCTTTTGAAGACAAAAACCATGACTTAAACACACACAAAAAAGAAACTGTAGGCATCACTGAAAGGGAATTGTAAGAAAAATGGAGGGAGACAGCCGCAGACAGCAATATAAATGAGAGTGGGCTGGATTGAATAATTACCCATCCCTGCAGCACCACACAGACAGATGTCCTGTAGCAGAAAACATTCAGGAAACTCATCAGGTTTGGCATTCAAATGAAGATTCCTTCTCTCTAATTACTTTAAACCCCAGCCCAACTTCCTGTTCTGAGGAGCTTCACAGAGACTGCCAGTGTGACGACTGATTTGGTTTGAATCTTTGCTAATTGTGCAGTTCTCCAGCCGTTCTCCCTAAATGCAGAAAGCAGATTCACTATGACAGATATACGTTACTTCCAATTAGAAGTATGATTTCGCCCACATGCATTTATCCACTCAAAAATGTTCATGAACTTTGCATTGCAGTAGAGCAGCTCGTGAAGAGGGCACAGCCGACCTGATCTCAGCAAACTGTCTGTCTCACTTAGCAACTGTCAGGAGACACTCTGCTGTGTCTCATCTGTCACAAAATCTGTTTCACACTGTCCCAAAGCTTATAGTCTGATGGCTTGCGTCTGTGATTTCAACAGAACATTTGACCGGGTTGACCAGGCAATGCTGAGTCTTCCTTTTGAGCTTTTGTTTCTGAAGATGAATTCCATCAACATCTAAATGTTGATGCTATTTGCAATTTGGGGTGAGCTATCCCGTTAAGGCATTTGATGAATAATAATCAAATCTAATTACTGCATGAAAGTCCAACTAGAGCAGAGGTGACGAGGGCATATTAAGCACTAAATTGGGGTGGTGGTCTCAGGTTATTAGCTAACATGTAGCAGTGATTACACACCATTCGATTGATCAAGACTTCTCTGAGCTATGGAATCCTTCTGATTACTTCCAAACGCTTGTTTCTGTTGTCCTTGTCATGGACGATCTACAGTATGCATCAGGCCATGTGCTGTCCAACCCGTTTCTGTTTTCTGGAGAATGTTTTGGTAAGACTCAGTAATATTCAATACAAACGTTTTACAAATACGTCCCCCTGTTTTGCAGAATGTTGTGCTCTCAGATTTAATTTCTGCTAGTTCTTCATCTTTGAGGCGGAGTCTGTGTATTATTGGTCTTGTTCTGGTTTGTTTGGGCCGATGACTGCTAGTTAGAGCATGCATGTTAAATTAAATTACTTAAGAGCATATATGTGAACATTTAAAGGTGCCCTAGAATGAAAAATGTAATTAACCTTGTCATAGTTGAATAAGAAGTGTTCAGTACATGGACATCACATACAGTGAGTCTCAAACACCATTGCTTCCTCCTTCATATGTAAATCTCATTTGTGAAAAACACCACGGAAAAACAGGCGAATCTCAACATAACACAGAGTGTGACGCAACCGTCGGGATCTTTAATATGCACACCCCCAACATTTGTATATGCCAGTACATGTAAGGCGCAGCGGAACTGCACAGCGAATCATCGGGAGTTCTGCAGGTATTGTGAAGAAACAAGCGTCACGCGAGGATAGCGAAAATGACAGATCATGGAAATATATGTTATGTTCCAGGCTGTGCAGGGGATGTGAGAACTTTTCATACCCTTCCCACATAACAAAACTGTCAACAGGCATGGTTGATGTTTATCAATAACCGGATAACCCGACATAGGGAAGTAGTTATCATTGTAAAATCATACGGTGACGCATTACAATTATTAAAATATTTTCACAATGCTAAAAACAAAGTTGTGACTGCTGACGTTATGAGATAACATGTTAAAAAGTTAATGTTAGTTCACATGTCAGGCTATTGGTACTGATGTTACATTTTGCAGGTCTTACTGAAAATAAAGACTAAACTTACCACTCAGAAGCGTCCATTTCCAATCTCAAAACAATTGGCTGTTCCTCAAAAAAAAGCATCTTCGTCAGAAACAGGATCAAACATATAAGGTTGAATGCATAATCTTTCCATTTTCATAACGCACAGTGTAGATCTGTTTGTTGTCAGTGAAGCTACTGAAATCAGCCGCGCAGTGAAACAGCCAATCAGAGCAGAACTCCACATTAATATTCATGACCCTTCCAAATAAGGCAAAAACAGACCATTTCAATCTAGAGACTATTTCTGGGGTTGTAAATAGACCTGTAAAACCGTATCTGGACAATTTTTACCCGTAAATAAGTCACATACCCTCTATGTAGATATCATAGAAAAAATTTAAATATTGTTTCAACTCATTCTAGGGCACCTAAGGCACCTAGGGCACCTAAGTATGTCAATCACACATTGTGACCTTCTTGAATCCTGAAATAGTTGTATCACTCCATCGTGTACGTACATACAGTACTGTACGTATGTGTAGTGTTTACCTCTTTTAACCGCTAATGTTGTTCAAAATGGCATACTGATTATTTTGTCAACATCAAAGATCTCTCTAGAGTCTCTCTGATGCTCAGATACAGATGTTTCATCTCAAAATCATAAAACAGCACAACATGCATCTCCTTCTCTCACTCTCACTCTCTCTCTCTCTCCCCCCTTATCCCCTAAACAAATATAATTTGGTGACACTCTCTTCTCTCCCCGGGTTCAAGTAAGCATTAAGCCGTTTTCCTTTGTAATTAATTTTTGTGAGGCGCTGAATGCTGTGGGATTACAACTCCCCACTGCTGCTCTTTGTTAAAGACTCTGATTATTTAATACAACTGCCGCACTAAGAGAAAGAGAGTTTATACAGGTACACACACTGGAGTTGGAGTACAGACTGGGCGAAGACCAAGACTCAGATCTGTTGGTCCAAGAATCAGGCTGGGAAAATTCAGAATTAATGAGTAATGCAATCAAAGACTTAGATTCAACCGCAGTTTTTCTATATTTTGCCATCCAGGGACACCATATCAGACAGATTCATCAGACAGATTGCTGGAGACTGAACATACTACACTGTCTTAAAGGGACGCTTTAACCAAAAATGAAAATTCTGTCATCATTCACTCTTCCTCATGTCGTTTCAAAACTGTGATTCAAGTTATTTCAAGACTTTTTTTCTTCTTCTGTGGAACATAAAAGATGTTCTTAACTTACCAACATTCTTCAAAATATCTTCTTTGTGTTCCATAGAAGAAAGGCGTGCAGGTTTGGAGCGACATTAGTATAGCCGCGTTTCCACCGCAGGAACTTTCCCCAGGAACTAGGAACTTTGGGGTGGTACTCGTGTGTTTCGACCGCAGGAACCAGGGTCTAAATTAAGTTCCGGGTAAATATTTCCCCCTCTGAGAGTCCCTGTTCGCGAGGTAGTACTTTTTCAAAGTTCAGGAACTTTCGGGGGTGGGACTTGGGCACTGAACATGCTGATTGGTTGAGCTCACGCAGCATTTTATTTCAACCAGCATTTTTTTAAAGTCTTTTGCGAGGTTCGTTCTGCGTTCAGTAAATATCAGTATTGCTCTTTCTGTCCGATGGCGTGCGTTCGTCTCAGCCATCTCACGGTAAATGTCCGTAATAGCTGATAATAACATACGTTGTCTTATTTTAAATCTAGCTTTACAAGCTTTCAGAATACGCTTTAGTGTCAGTGCTCGTCTCTTTTCCGCCGTTTTGTTAATTACCTCTTTAGTAAACCGATAACCAGCCAAAGCAGCGCTGCTTGAATCTCCTCCATACTTGTTATTGTTGCAGACAGTATCACACAAAAGTGATTACTGTCCGTCGCTGACTGGGAGGAGCAGTCGCGCGCCTACATCACTGGACTAATTTGCCTAATCTTGAAGGTACTTTAGACCGCAGTGGAAACGCAGACAGTAGCAGGTCTGGGGGGAAAAAAATTGTGGGGGGCTTCTGTGTGTGTAATATGGTAGTCAGTATGAGGGTGAGTAAATAATGGGAGAATTTTAATTTTACTTTTTCTTTTGCCAAAAAAATATATATATATATATTTGGAAAAAAAAATCTTGAAGATATTGTAAAGACAGTCAACTGTTTTTGTCAATAATTTAAGTCAATAACCTTCAATCCCCAAAAAGGACATAATGCTAGTGTGAAAGTTGACTGGTCTGGTATATTATGCTCCCTGAAGCAACACAATATATTTTAGTTTTAAAGTTAAATTTGAACATAGTCACTCTCAAATCAAAACATTGCTTATTGTACACATACACAGACTACATTAATTATTAAAACACAAACCTCAAAGGCCATGACATTTGGTGCCCGGTGATGATTTAGTTGACTTTGAAGTTACTGTATTTTCCGTCGCATCAGTCAAAAAATGCGTCATGAATATAAAGACTATAAAGCCGCGTTTCCACCGAAATTACCCGGAACAATTTGTACCAGGAACTTTTTTTACAGGAACATTTTTCCCCCCAGATCTGCTACTGTCTGCGTTTCCACTGCGGTCTAAAGTACCGGGAAGATTAGGCAAATTAGTCCAGTGATGTAGGCGCGCGACTGCTCCTCCCAGTCAGCGACGGACAGTAATCACTTTTGTGTGAAACTGTCTGCAACAATAACGAGGAGATGCAAGCAGCGCTGCTTTTGGTAGTTATGTATTGGTTTAATAAAATCAAAATCAAAACGGCGGAAAAGAGACGAGCACTGATACTAAAGCGTATTCTGAAAGCTTGTAAAGCTAGATTTAAAATAAGACAACGTATGTTATTATCAGCTATTACGGACATTGACCGTGAGATGGCTGAGACGAACGCGCGCCATCAGACAGAAAGAGCAAAACTGATATTTACTGAACACAGAACGAACGAACCTTGCAAAAGACTCGCAAAAATGCTGGTTGAAATAAAATGCTGCGCGAGTTCAACCAATCAGCATGTTCAGCGCCCAAGTCCCACCCCCGAAAGTTCCCGAACTTTGAAAAAGTACTACCCCGGGAGCAGGGCCGTTTGAAGGGGGAAATATTTACCCGGAACTTCATTTAGACCCTGGTTCCTGTGGTCGAAAAACACAGAGTACCACCCCAAAGTTCCTAGTTCCTGGGGAAAGTTCCTGCGGTGGAAACACGGCTTAAGTTGCATTATACTGGACTATAACGCCAGCTTCACACCGCACGCACAAGCAGTGCGTTGGCAGGACAGAAGCAGTGTGTATGGAGAGCAGGAGCCGTGCACGTCCGCTGTGCATTGTCTCGCGCAGCTGAGCCTCTCCTGGCAGAGCGTTGTTCAAGCACCCATCTGTGGACTCGTTCCTCCAGCTCTGGCCATCTTGCTTTCAGTCCGCGATTAGCTTTCTTTGTTTTTTTCATTACAGTTAAAGTAATCTCTGCTTTTCGCCAGTCCCTCACAAGTTTCTCACTCACTCCAAACTTTCTTTCTGCTGCTCGATTACCGTTTTCGGCTGCATATTTTACTACCTGCAGTTTGTAATTTGCAAAATAGGATTTTCTTTTGGGGGGGCATTTTGTTTGTGTTCAGTCTTTCTCAGTTGTGTTTAAGTTGATATTTCAGTTAACAGGTTTTTCAGTTTTCAGTACATTTTTTCAGGGGTAGGCTACAGGAGCAGCATAGAGCGCCCTCTTGCGGCTGTAGACATAGCTAAATGTTTATTCTTGTCAGTCAGTATGAATTCATTTTGATATATAAGTCGCACCTGACTAAGTCGCAGGACCAGCCAAACTATGAAAAAAAGTGCGTCTTATAGTCCGGAAAATAGGGTAGTTGATATTTGAGGTTTGTAACCCATTGACTTTTTAAAAATTTTGGGACAAAAACAGCTGAAACATTATCTTCTTAGAAAGTCATACATGGTTGTTATAATATGAGTTTGAATCTATTACAGATTTAAAATTTTTGAGTGACACAATTTTTCCAATAGTGTTTGAGGTGATTGCTACTTTGGCATGCTAGAAATAAAACACTTGTCTGAGACGATGACCCAAGCCACATTTGTGTGATCTCAATGCCACAGGATCTCTGATACACAAACGAAAACAGACTCACACACCCAGAGAGGGAGAGCGGGGCACATAAAACACAAAGAGATGCACATGCAACATAGACTATGTCCTTGGGAAGAAAAGGAAACCTCTGAATTATGCTGTTTAACTGTGAATCGTTACTTATTCTCTTTGTTCTCTGTTTCATTGTTCAAACTCGCTGATCCCCGAACAACACATGGACCAGCTTTGATATGCATGACTTTTGCTTGGGTTCAGAGGTTACGCTACTTCTTCAGCTTGGTAATTAGAAAGTTACAGCCTCTCTGGAACCTTTTCTCCTCCTCCTTTTTATCTGTTTAATATGAATTGCCTTCCCTCTGTCATAAATGTCAGTCGAAGAGCATAGAAACCCATAAAAACATGCTTTACCTGTGGCACCAGTGGGCGGCTCTTGGGTGCCCGGTGGATGAGGCATGTCTCTACTGATATGCTTAATTACTGCTTAACTCATGTAGGCATAGGGGATAATGTGCAGGTCATCACTCTCTGAGTCCTTCAGTCAGACAAAGAGGGACATTAGAGCATCATGGGCTCTGAATTACAGCCCTCTTTATCAGTCATGGCTCCTCTCTCGCACTGGTCTCATCATTTGAATGCCGCCACATCAAATACGGGCACACGGTCTCTCACACTCTGACATTGTTTGCCATTTGTGCAGAACCAACCCCATATTCTGTCGCCCAGGGTTCCTTGTTATTCATGTGGCAGCCCATAATCACGTCTCTGTGCACCGTAAGGCATCAATTAAGGCATTATTTATTACCAGTAGTTCTGGTCTAATTCACCCGCTCAGAATTAGCTCTGATTTCCCTTGACCTTGTCCGCATGTGCCATCTCTCCTTTTTCTGCCTAAATGTAGATAAACGAGTGCACACATATTCCAAACGAGAGAGGGCCAGTAGGACAGCCTGATCATTAAGCTAAATTTAGTCATCAAACCATAGTGTTGCATCAGCTCACTTTGGCTTATGTGGATGCTATAATTCACAGCAGGCGAACTTCATTTCCCATGCATTGTCCCTAGAAAAAACTCTGACTTGCCAATAAGATATTACATTATAGGGAATAATCAATACATTTCAGATGTTAAAACGCATACAAGGATTTATATATGTATAATTTTGTGAATGCTAAATGTTTAAATTTCTGTTTAAAATGAATGCTGTTGCTTTGAACTGTCTATTCATCAAAGAATACTGAAAAAATATGAATTAGCATAATATCACAACATAAATAATAATTAGAATTTTTGTTCTTTCCAAACCAGCATATTAGAATGATTTCTGAAGGATCATGTGACTCTAAAGATTGGAGTAATGGCTGCAGAAAATTCATCATTGCTATCACAGGAATAAATTACATTTGAAAATAGATTAAAATAGTTTACATTTTAAACATTTTTCACAATATATTATAATAATTCACTGTATTTTTTTATTTAATAACAGTAGCATTGGTTAGCATAATATACTTATTTTAAAACCAATTGTACAACTTTTGAAAAGTAGTATATAAATATATAAAATGATGATAGCATATGATGATGAATAATAATTAAAACAATAACTGAGCTTTGTATGTATGACCCTGAAACACCCCGTCACCGCAAAGCCCTGTCAAAGGAGTATCAGTAGCATGAACGTACCCTGTTCCTCCCACTGAGCAAAGTCATGTTAATTTCCATGCAAGTGTGACTTCAGCCATTCACCAGGTGCAATTTCCAGGCTTAGAACGCTAGATTGCAGTCAGACGGATGGTATAATCATTCCTAATACTTCTATAGATTTTATGGCGAGCCGTATGCCGTGCAGAGCGGGAAATTATGTGTCACCGATTGCATTGTGCGCAGCTCCTAAAGTCCTGAATGGTGTGAGACAGGCTCCATTGCAACTAATCGGACGCCTGTCTGCGTGCGAGCTCGTTAGGTTGATCAAGTGCCCTCATCTGCTGTCACGTTCCGTCGAGTCTCCTGCCAAAACTTCTGCCGAAGAGTGGAGGAAAGAAAAGAAGGGAGCAAGGAGATGAAAAGTGAGTTTCTCAGCGGCCCCCAGTGCAAATGCAAATTGAGCAAATGATCTCTAAAGTGAGAAACCGGTATTTCAGCCCTGTTCTATTTGAAGAGAGGAATGAGAGTGTATCTCTCAGATGGCACAGTCTGGACGTGAGCGAGTTTTTATGAGCCTAACTGAGGAGTTGCGTACTGATGAAAGGAACGGAGCATTCAGATTTCTACCACTGTGTGTTTGCTTCATAGTCACTTGAGGGAATCTGAACGGATGGATAGATTTGAATGTTTTTAGAATATTAACTGAACGTTATTGGTCGGAGAGATAAACGATTAGACGGTCTTCAATGAAACACAAAAGGACACTTTTTTACAACGAAAGTGAATAGAGCCCAAAACTTGGTGCTTGAAGTCATTACAGAAGCATAAACTCGTTTTATTATGGAAGGCACAATGAAACATTTAGCTGAACATTAGCTTTTACATTCTTAAAGGGTTAGTTCACTCAAAAATGAAAATTAGCCCATGATTTACTCACCCTCAAGCCATCCTAGGTGTATATGACATTCTTCCTTCAGACGAATACAATCAGAGTTATATTAAAAACATTTCCTGGCTCTTCCAAGCTTTATAATGGCAGTGAATGGTTGTTTCTGTCCATAAAAGTGCATCTATCCATCATAACAGTGCTCCACACGGCTACAGGGGGTTAAAAAAGGCCTTCAGAAGCGAAGTGATGCATTTGTGTAAGAAAAATATCCATATTTCAAACATTAAAAACTGTAATTTCTAACTTCTCGTTCACAAGAGACTGGTGTTCCAGCGTATGATGTAGGACACTGGTGAGAATATGCTAGTTCTCGCAAAAACCAAGTTTTGTTTGGCTCTATCCTCTGCGCTTCCTTCCTATGCTACGCCTGCGTCCTACGTCATACGCACTTTTATGGACTTCAAAACAGAAACAGCCATTCACTGCCATTTTAAAGCGTGGAAGAGTTTCTCCGATTGTATTCATCTGAAAGAAGAATGTCATATACACCTAGGATGGCGGGTGGTGGAAAATACTGTATTAGAGAGAGCTTTTTTCTCTCACTACTTGTAAAAAGTGTAGAAAAACTCGGCATCTGCTGCTTCTTGGTGGATACTGAAAAGAACAAATCAGAAGTCATGTAGTCGTGGAGAGTCTCCATCGTGACTTGCGTTTTAGCACTCATTAAGACACACAGACCTCATCCTCACGCTAATGAGACACACAGTCTCTCCATATCAACAGGGTCAAATTAAGCAGTATGGAGCCAAACAAAGTCATATGGAGAAAAAGAAAGGTTATTTTAAGAACGGGAAACGGCAAATGGGACGAGCAGGAAATGAAGGCGAAAGAGGAAGAGCCAAAGAGACTAATGAAAGTGGCCTGAAGCATAGGGCAGAGAGCGGCACACAGAGACAAACGAGTGCACATTCTCACAAAGCAATAATGAGAGCGCAGAGAACTCGCTACCACACACACCCGACCATGGCTCACCACACACTCCTATACTGTACAATACAGCCACTATTCATCTCAAACCTCTCATTTACTCTGTATGACACAATGGACTGCATTCACTGCATTTACTGTATGTTTCACTTTTGAGAGCATGCACAAAATTCTAAACCTTCACTACCATTCAAGAAGCATATTGCTTAGATGAGCCATGAGATTGTTCACTATATGCTACATTTTAAAAAGGTCAACACGCATGATGGCATTCACACATTATTTATCCTTACAGCTGAGCATAATCATGCATAATCTATAGTGTCTAAATGTAAGATATATTAGTAGTGCTTCTTAAGGCGAATTATACTATTATTATTGTCCACTACAGTTTAAAAGTTTCGGGTCAGTAAGATTTAAAGACTTTATTTTAAAATAAATGCTGTTCTTTGAACTTTCTCTTCATTAAATAACTTTTCCGTTCATCAAACACATCATGGTTTCCATCAAAATATTAAACGGATCATGTGACACTGAAGGATGGAATAATGGCTGCTGACTTTAAAATGTATTAAAATAGAAACAAGTTATTTTAAATTGTAATAATATTTCACAATAATGCTGTTTTTGTTTACAAAACCCTCTTTAACTTTGCCAAATGATACCTCTGATTGAGCTTCTAGGTTAGAAGAGTGTTATCATTTATCAACTAATCAGAATCATCTGATCCACCTAGTGGACATTAAAATGGGTCAAAGTATCGCTTAAAGTTGCACTGAAGAGTTAACTATATCTAGAGACCCGAATATCATAGACTTTGTTTTACTTCAGCCAGATGAACCTTAACAACCATTCTTGAAAACACTTCCAACACCCTAGCATCATGGACAAGGCCCATTTACACCAAGAACGATAACTAGAAAGATAAGTCATAAGATGTTGTTCTTTTTATTCCAAGCATGTGCTTGTCTGCCACTTTAAATGCTTGAGCTTGTTATAGCAGGGTGTATTCTGATTGGCTGCCAGGATTAGGTTTATCGTACAGCTGGATAAAATCGTTCTGAAAATGATTCCAGCGATATCGTTTCTCTACATCATTATCGTTATAGCTGTGGTGTGAACTCTGCTATTCTTTAATATCGAGAACGATTTTTAGAACTATATCTTTATCGTTATCTTTATAGTTACTGTCCTTGGTGTGAACAGGCCTTTAAAGCTTGATGAAGATGGTTTATTGTGTTGAAGGTCTGCATCTGTGCCTTAATTTGCGGCTTAGACCTTTAGAAGCTTTTATGAGGAGATACCAAATCAGCTGCAGTTGAGGATTTTCAGTGAGAAATTTGTTGGAGGATAAAGAAACCATCATGTCTGTATGCTCATTTATTGCAGCATTTTTGCTTTGCTGTGGAATTTTATCGCTGGCTCTCTCTCTCTCTCGTTCTTCATCTTTTCTTGTTTGTAGAGATTGTCCTTGTTTAAAGCACTCATACATCACTCTGTCCCTCGCTCCTGCATTGAAGTGAACGAGTGTGCTTTTGCACCTTGGTGAGGCTCTGTTTGTAATGCTGGAGCATTTTTTGTTTTTTTGCGCCGTGGCTGTAATATATGCTGTCATCAGAGAGCCGAGCCCGGCACAGTAATCGCTGCTGATGTGATGATAAAACCGTTCAGTCTAGAACCAACCAGGAAAACTTATAGTAGTTTGTCAGGCGCACCTTTCCATACAGCATCCACACAGGTCAATGCAAGGTCAGATGAATATGGAATTTTTTCAGCTTTTTTTTCCTCTTTTATTTATTCATTTGCTTTTGCTTTTCTTTTTTCCCTACATAAAAATGTATACATACATAAACCCTCATTTCCTGGGTTTATAATGTGTATATATATACACAGTGGGTCCAAAACTCTCGAGACCACATCCACACCAGTTTAAAAATAAGAAAAGAAATGTCCAATATTTTTCCAATTTTAACTTTAATATTTGGTATGTCCACCTTTTGCAGCAATTTTACTGCAGCACATCTTTCTAGCATAGTGTCAATATATTTCCTCTGAGAACTTCAACACTAATGTTATCCCAAACGCTTTCCTTTAAATGTACAATAGATCTGTCCAGTTTATTTTCCAACTCGCCCCAAATGTCCTCGATGGGGTTGAGGTCCGGACTTTGAGGGAGCAAGTTCATGATTTTCAATGTTCCAGCAGATTCCTTCTGTCGCAGGTAGTTCCGGCAATAGTTAGAAGAATGTTTCGGGTCAGTGTCCTCTTGGAAAATAAATCCAGGCCCAATAAGACAACTCCCAGATGACGAGTCTTCTAATAATTAAAAAAAAAAAATCAAAAAATCTAATAATAATATATATATATAAATAAATAAATTAGGGCTGTCAAAAGATAAAAATTTTAATCGCACACTTATCGTGAAATTAATTATACGCCATTTATCTCATTAAACAATCAGATTGAAGGGTGATTCTCACAAATCTGTATTTTCTGCAAGCTTAAAGGATCATTGGAGACTTCAAAATGACACCAAATAACCAAATATAAGGAGTCCATATTCTTCTATTATATAATACGTTTATACACACCTAAGCACCCATGAAAAAAACATTAGGCCTACATTAAAAACTTTGCAGAATTCACAGTGTATAGTGTGTGTACAGAGCAACAACAACGAGATTGCTTTCATTTTAGACGTCAAGCTGCGATGCTGAACAGGACCCCACAGGGAGACGCCAAGAGAAACTCCTAAATCAACCGCTGTGACTGAATAAACCTAGGATTACTAATCACAACAATGCACATATGACAAATCAAACATAATCCTTCCTGAGTGTGTTAATGATGCAACTTCACGTACTTCTGTCATTTATTTGCATTAATTGAGTACAATTATTTTAACGCGTTAAGGACTTTAATTTAATCACATGCGTTAACGTTACGCATAACGTTGACAGCCCTAATATATATATATATATATATATATATATATATATATATATATATATATGTGACTGTGTTGATGTAATAAATCAGCAGAGAATCAGGTGGCTGGTCACTCAAGGCTTCTTTTATTGGCCTGGGAAAAACACACGGCAAAAAGCCTGGTTAAAGCACTGCATCCACGTTGCATGTAAGATCAGCAGCGAAGCATCGTGAAACTGCTGGTGATTACATTTTCTCAAGGTGATCGTAAACATATAGTGGACAGAATTCTGAATAAGACATACATTGAAGAAAATAGAATATAAAACAGTATCTTTTCTTCTCAATTCTCATCACATTGATGCAAAGAAACTATAAACTCAAGTGACCAATATTTTACATATTTTTGTATAAATTATATACAGAAGGGAAGAACGCACATAACTAAAATGGCGCAGTTACACGTTCCGCACGTGCGAGAGCATACAGCACGTGCGGTTATCGCTAACACTCAATTCGGCTAACAATTAATCCACAGAACATGACAAAAACACATACCTGGGAAAAACACACGGCAAAAAGCCTGGTTAAAGCACTGCATCCACGTTGCATGTAAGATCTTAAAATAAACAGAGTTCGGAGTTCACAAGCATGTTAATACACACACACACACACTCATTTTATCGTCACAAATAACACATGACTCTAATGACAAAACTAGGAGTTGACAGACAAACACAGTAAACTTGTGTGTAGTATAAAAGTTCAGCTATGCACTTGAAAACAATCCAAACTCGAGTTAAGACAGAGCGATCATCAAAGCAGCTTACCAGCAGCGAAGCATCGTGAAACTGCTGGTGATTACGTAGCACCGCCCCTCAATACAACGTACGCAAATGAAGCAATAACCAATGGCGAGTTCTCCCAATTTGTGCATGAATTTGACAAACATTATTTAAACTCTGTTACATACACCCCCCTTAAATTCTGCTAAATTGGGCAAGAACCAGCATATGTAACAAACAGAACATAGATGTCAGAAAGAGAGAAAAAAAAAAAAATTAAGTGTGAGTACAAGAGCTTTACAATACAATACGTCAGATAATCAGTCTCTTCCCAGGAAGTGTATAAGAATGGAATGGTACCAGGTCCCATACTCAATACAGACTATAGGAGGTGCAGTCTACACACTCCTAGTGGTTACAAATGTATCTCTGCTCTTCAAATTTCTTTTTGATGCAAACAACTCCTCAGACTCTCAGAGAAGAAAAATTCTCACTTTAAAGTCAAACTCCTAACAATCACAGTTCACTCATACATATAAATCATCACTCAGACATATTAAGCAAAAATGTTCCTTAACAACTCAACAAAGTTAGTTCCCTGAAAAATAACCTGGGCATCACTGTGTGAGTCACTTTTCACAATTTTCTGATTATCAATTTCACAAATAAGTCTGTCAGGGGGCTTAACTGATCTCCCTAATCGTGTAGTGATGTGGCCTGTTTGTGTGCTTGTGGGCTGTTCGCAAATGACAGGGGCAAGTCTGTTATCAGGTTCTTGCAAACAACTGGAGGAATCATCTGGCTTAGATGCGGGTAAACTCTCCATACTCTCAACAGGTTCAGGAACATGCTCAATTTCTGGACTGTGCTGATCATTGTCCAAACACTCTGAAGGATTCATCTCATCAGGGATGTCTGAAGCTCCACCACAAGTGGCATCCTGCATAACATCACTATCATGTGTTCCATCCATATGAAGTAACCATTCTGATGTCTTTGAAACAGGATCAGGATCATCCATTAGAGCGGAATCAAGGGCACTGCCACGGGTAGCACCAGTGGAATCTGATCGAACTGACTCCTCACCATCATCGTCCCAGGATAAGAAATTCACTGGAAGCAACAGATTTCTGTGCACCACTTTTTCTTTGCCAGTCTGAACATCCTTAATCCTGTACACATTGATTTCTGGTCTCACTGATTGTACCTCATACAGAACAGAGTCCCACTTATCTGCGACTTTCCTCATGCCTTTCTCTCCACGGTTAGCCAGCAAAACTCTATCTCCCAGTGCTAAGGGTGAACCTCTGACCTTCCGATTGTAAAGAATGGCATGGCGGTTCTGCTCTTTGAGACTGTGTTTTCGGGCAATTTCTGCAGCTGTGCTAAGGTCTCTTCTCAGTGCAGTGACAAACTCATGGTGGCTGACCACCCTATCATCACAAAGGACATGCTGAAACATGATGTCGATCGGCAGCCTCGGGATACGCCCAAACATAAGATAAAAGGGAGCAAACCCGGTCGTCTCATGCACTGTACAGTTGTAACTGAAGGTTAGCGTCCGTAGAAGCTGTGGCCACCTTGCCTTGGATTTCACTGGGAGAGCTCTTATCATATTTCCCAGAGTCCTATTGAAACGTTCCGCTAAACCGTTACCCATAGGGTGGTATGGTGTAGTGTGTGATTTTTTAACACCAGCCATCTCAAGCAAGTTCTTTATGATTTTACTTTCAAAATTCGCACCCTGGTCCGAATGTATTCTCTTTGGAAATCCGTAAATGCAAAAGAAGTCATTCCAAAGGCGACGGGCAACTTGTTTAGCGGACTGGTTTTGACAGGGAAAGGCATGTGCCATCTTAGAAAAATGATCTGTCACTACTAGGACATCAACGACCTTCCCTGAAGTCTGTTCAGCACTCCAAAAGTCGATGCATATTAGTTCCATAGGTTCAGATGTCCGAATGTGCTCAAGGGGTGCACGAGCATCTGGCTCTGGAGTTTTCCCGACAACACATCTCTGGCAGTTCGTCACATAAAGCTTGATGTCCTTACTCATCCCTGGCCAAAAGAATCTTTCAGCAGCAAGGGAGAGAGTTCTTGCACTACCCTGATGTCCAGCTGCGTCATGAACACCACGGAGAACTTCATGCTTCAGGGAATCAGGTACAACATATTGAAAGAGTTTCTTATTCATCAGACGGTCCTTCTTTACTCTGTACAGCACATGATTGCGAATCTTTAGTTTTTTCCAGTGCTTCAAAAGGTTTTTCACAGAGCTAGGTTCCTTTGCTCGCTCACTCTTTGAAGGACGTTTATGTCTCAGAACATAGTTGATGACTCTAGTGACTATGTTGTCCTGCTCTTGGAGATTAGAGAGTCTGGAAAGTGGGATTGCAACAGATGGATCTTCAGCCGGGAGCTGGAGTGACGTCGGACTGGCCACAGTTACTGGACTAACTCCACCATTGCAGTGAACACCCAGGACAGCAGAAACTTCAGAAGCATCAAAGGATCCAGGACACGAGTCATTCACGACATCTTGCAGTTCGTTCTCAGTATCACCGTCACTGGTATCCTGCACATTCTGACAGTTGTTAGTGACACGAAAGGCATCTTGCACAGTACCGGTAACAACACCATTGACCTCATCCAAAAGAGACACATACGGCTCTTTCAACAGACGATGGCTGACACAAGACTTTACAAAGGGCTCTCTGCTCAAGGCGTCTGCAACAATGTTCTTCGTGCCTGGCACATACTTCAGGTCAAAGTCATATGCAGCGAGTTTCGCCACCCATCGCTGTTCACACGCATCTAATTTGGGTTTGGTCAGAATATAGGTCAAGGGATTATTATCCGACCATGCAGTGAAATGTCTCCCTTTTAGCCAATGGCTAAACTTGTCACAAATGGCCCACTTTAAAGCCAGAAATTCGAGTCTATGAGCTGGGTAGTTCATCTGAGACTTGGAGAGTGTTTTGCTTGCAAAAGCAACCGGGCGTGCAATTTTCTCACCAGGGGGCACCTGAGATAACACGGCTCCTATGCCATCAAATGAAGCATCAACAGAGAGAATGAAGGCATGGCTGAAATCTGGGTGAGCTAGGGTCACACTGTGCAGAAGGTCTTGCTTTAAAGTTTCAAAAGCTGTTCGACACTCACTAGTCCAATCCTCAGGTGAAAGTTTTACAACACTGAGTGGCTTCCTCATACGACTACACTTCCTCTTAGCTTTATTCTGCAACCGATCTGAAAGGAGACTGAAAAGAGGTTTTGCCTTAGCAGAACAGTCCTTAATGAAATGCTGATAGTATAAAATCATACCCACGAAAGATCTGATCTTCTTTTGAGAAGGGGTTATACTATCTGCTTCCATGAGGTCAGCAGTCTGGATGTCACTGATCACCCTCACCTTTTCTGGGTCAGTCTGAACACCATTCCCAGTGACGACGTGTCCTAAGAACTTAACAGATCTCCTGAGGAACTTGCATTTCTTTGGCGCCAGCTTTAAGTTGTGCTTAGACAGGCGTGAGAAAACCAGTTCTAGTCGGTCAAGAGCTACCTGCTCACTTGGAGCAAAAACCATCAGATCGTCCAAGTAGCAGAGAAGGCTTGTGAAATTTTCATCACCAAAAATGGACATCATCATCCTCATAAATGTTGCTGGGCTGTTGGTCAATCCCTGAGGTAAGCGATTGTACTCATGGAGGCCGAAAGGAGAGGAAAAAGCGGTGTATTTCTTGTGCTCTTCGAACAAGGGAACATTATAAAAGCCAGAAGTCAAGTCCATGGTAGAAAAGAAAACGTTGCCTCCTAAAGCTGCGAGTGCATCTGCTTGGTGCGGGAGTGGATGGGCATCCTTCACCGTCTTCGCATTCAGCCATCTAAAATCGGTACAAATACGAAGATCACCATTCTTTTTCCACACCAAAACTAGCGGGGATGCATATTCACTCTGAGATTTCCTTATAATACCTTTAACTTCCATCTCATCCAAGGTAGTGCGCAGCTTATCATAGTGACAGGGGGCTACACGTCGGTAAGGCAGTCTGAATGGTTTCTCGTCCACCAAGTGAATTTTGTGAACAAAGTCGGTGGCTTCTCCACAATCCATTTTTCCATGAGAAAAGATTGACTCATATTTCTCAATGAGATCCAAAAGTCTATCCTTCCACTCCTCTGACACTTCACAGGCATCCAGCTCCAGATCCTCCAGTTCTAATGTGTCCAGCCTGTTTCTTCTTTCAACACTGGTCCGCACATAACTCAAGGGACTCGCAGCAGACTGAACATTACTCTTCAGAGACTCGGGTGTAGACAACTCCTCTACAGCTATACAAGTGAAAACATCTACGATTTTCGAGTTCTTCTTAAGAACGATTACCTTGTCTGTAGGGTTCATAATCTTGAACGGCACCCATCTACTGCCCCACATCGGTGTGATGACTCTCCCTATGATCACGTTCCTTGGACGGCATTTACAGAGGGTTGGTTCAACAATGACTGTGCTCCCCACAGAAACAGCTGTTGACTCAGGAAGCTGAGCCCAAGCAAGATGTTCATGGTGCGGTTCTAAAGTAATCTTCTCCTTCAACTTAGCTGTGCCCACCTTGTCAGGCATGTCTCCTCCCGTCCATCGCTCCACATTCGACAGAAGAGACAGGAATTGGTGACAGTCAATATCATCAGAATTAACTGGGTTGGACACAAGTCTCCAGTATCCATCGGTCTCTTTCATTTTCTGAATCAGCCACTTGATAGCGTTGCTACCCAGGATCAAATCATCGGTTTGGCCTGGGACGACTAAAACTGGAACAACCATCCTGCAGGCGTAAACTGAGAGCTCAAGTTCATACATCACTTTTGGGGTAACACGCTGTCCGCCACAACCAATAATTACAACATCACTAGCAGGGAACTTTTGTAAATTGGGCTTGTGCTGCAACAAGCGATGTTCAGCAGCTTCACTCAATGTGCATGCCATAGAACCGCTGTCAACCATAGCTTTCAGTTGAAGATCGCCCCATACTGTTGCTGGTGTGTAAAAGAGACTATCAATTCTCTGTACTCTGTGTGTGTTCTGAAAAATGACTGTATTCCCTGCTGGCTCTACAGAACTAGAAAAACTATAAACTGAGGCAGGGTCGTTCATACAACACTGGTTGGGAGGAATATGCTCATGATCTACACTGTCCTCCCTTGAGCGCAGATCTTCTAGTTTCCCAGCCCATGAGAAGACGGGGATTTCACTCTTTCAGGACAGACAATGCGAGAATGGTCAGGAGAGTGACACTGGAAGCACAACTTTTTGTCAAGACAGTGCGTGAGGCCAGAATGATCAGGGCTCGAACAGACAGTGCATGGCAGGTCATTGAGGCCTTTCACTCGAGGTAGACTTACTTTGGGCTTTGCACGTGGACTTGGCTCTTTGCTGGTAGACTCTTTTAGCAGGACTTTTTCCAGCAGGCTCATGACTCGCTCTAATGCAGAAGCTTCCAGAGACCTGGACTGCTGGACATCAGAAGAAGTTGGTAGTGCTGCAGTCGACAGTTCCACTTCAGTTCTGTTCACAGGAATTTTAGTGGGTGCAGCATGTCTTACTGCAGATACAAGACTGGTCTCAGAGTGATATTCATTCAAAATATCTTGAACTTCCCGCACAGACCATGCATCGATTGTTTTAGACCGAAAGGTGATGGCAAGCTCTCTACAAGGGCAGTGTCTGATGAACATACGGGTTACCTCTGTTCCTGGACAATCCAGTACTTTACCCTGTTCCCTCAAGCGCTCTGCAGCGATGTCAACTGCACGGTTTAGCCTGAGCCAGTACTCGTAGGCGTCCTCGTCTGGTCTGGGTAAGGTGGTATAAAAGTCGGCCAGTGGAAGAGGAGAGCAAGGAGCATCTACAAAGTGTTTCCTGAGAATACTAAAGATAGCATCAGGGTTATGCACAATATCAATGCCACAGTTTCTTATGCCAAACTTGACCACATCCCTCGCTTTGCCTCTTAGATGAATTAAAATCTCCTCCGCTTGCTGCTCTTTTCTCAGATTATTCCGTTTTATGTAGTCTCTCATGACATCTATCCACTCATTTAAATCGACAGAATCCGAAACTTCACCTCTGAAGCTAGGAGGAGCTTTCACATTTCTGGAAATTGACAACTGGCTTTGTATTAAGTCCAGCATTTGAGAAGTTGTTCCATCTGCTGTCACATTTTTGGAGGGACTACATACTGACTGTGCGTCAACTGAATGTGTTGGGCTTAGTCTGGTGACTATACTATCAGCAATTTGCTGCCCGACTTGGCTGATTATGTCAGTCATCGCAGTGATAACATCTGGGGGCTGTGTGTTAGGGCATGGAGTAGATGAAAACACACCCTGTTGCTCTCTTGAAGCACCTGATTCATAATTTGTGGACGGGCCCTCACAAACTAATGAATTCGAATTTGGAGAATGACTGTCTATATGAGAATCACTCCGTACATCAGGCCCACTGAACTGTAATGACTTTGGCACTTTCAATAAACCCCATCCTCTACCTTTACCACCACAGACTGGAGTGAGAAAGTTTTCAAAACCACTCATATTGAATATCAGTACGCAATGAATATAAAAGACAGAAGAACATCTAAAATGTGCTGTTGACTATAATGTAAATTGTCCTTTGCAAATATAGCAAATTCCTCAAATGCAGTCTCAGAAAGAGGGAAAAAGAAATAGTGTCTTTTTTCTGTGAAAAACTGTTTCTGAGCAAAATTCTGTCCACCTGACTCCAGCGAAAGCTTTAAGATGAACCCTCGGCCGCTTCAGGAGCCATCTTGATTGAAGAAACAACGGGTCACGGCACCAATGTGACTGTGTTGATGTAATAAATCAGCAGAGAATCAGGTGGCTGGTCACTCAAGGCTTCTTTTATTGGCCTGGGAAAAACACACGGCAAAAAGCCTGGTTAAAGCACTGCATCCACGTTGCATGTAAGATCAGCAGCGAAGCATCGTGAAACTGCTGGTGATTACATTTTCTCAAGGTGATCGTAAACATATAGTGGACAGAATTCTGAATAAGACATACATTGAAGAAAATAGAATATAAAACAGTATCTTTTCTTCTCAATTCTCATCACATTGATGCAAAGAAACTATAAACTCAAGTGACCAATATTTTACATATTTTTGTATAAATTATATACAGAAGGGAAGAACGCACATAACTAAAATGGCGCAGTTACACGTTCCGCACGTGCGAGAGCATACAGCACGTGCGGTTATCGCTAACACTCAATTCGGCTAACAATTAATCCACAGAACATGACAAAAACACATACCTGGGAAAAACACACGGCAAAAAGCCTGGTTAAAGCACTGCATCCACGTTGCATGTAAGATCTTAAAATAAACAGAGTTCGGAGTTCACAAGCATGTTAATACACACACACACACACTCATTTTATCGTCACAAATAACACATGACTCTAATGACAAAACTAGGAGTTGACAGACAAACACAGTAAACTTGTGTGTAGTATAAAAGTTCAGCTATGCACTTGAAAACAATCCAAACTCGAGTTAAGACAGAGCGATCATCAAAGCAGCTTACCAGCAGCGAAGCATCGTGAAACTGCTGGTGATTACGTAGCACCGCCCCTCAATACAACGTACGCAAATGAAGCAATAACCAATGGCGAGTTCTCCCAATTTGTGCATGAATTTGACAAACATTATTTAAACTCTGTTACATATATATATACTTTTATTTAATTTTTCTCATAAGAAAATAAATATACAATATTTTATTTATAATCTCAATTTGCCACTTCATATTTTGCAGAGTCAGCTTTATTGCTCACATTTGTGACTTTATATAAGGTGACTTCATCTCATATTCCTCGTAATTGAGACTTAAAATCACATGCTAGGTATGATGTCCTAAAAATGAGAAATAAAGTAAAAAGTTTGATAAAACCACAAATGAGAGGAATAATATCTGAATTTATATCTCACAATTATGTTTTATTTTTGTTAAGTGAGACCACATTTGATCAATTTTGGAATTTTTAATCCACATTTTAAGATTTTTTTAAGTTTAAAACAAAGAAAAGGATGACGTGAAATTAAGATTCTGCGTTATTTATAGGTATCTAATCTAATGTTGCTGCTATTAGTCTTTTTTTTAATCCTTTTTTTTTGTTATGCTGATCTTATAATTTATATTACAAAATGATTCACTGGTCATCTCAGACTTGTGAACTTGTGTATCTCTCTCAGTCTGGATGGTGGTGGTCAGAGTGAGTGAGAAGGATGGTCGGATGTTGCGTCAGTCTGATGGCTTTAAGTTGTCCAGATAGATGTGTTGGGGTAGTGAATTAACTCAGTGAGACGGCTTCACACCACAACACAGATCAGAGATTTAATGCTGGAAAGGCTAGAAGAACAGCGGCGGCAATAAAAAGGGCGAGAGGTGACGGTACTGAGGTGAGCGAACGTCTGCGCCTCTTTAATTTTTGTGTTGTCATGCTGTCGGCTGCTTCGCTCTGTCTTCCCCTTTCATTTCTTTGATGACTTTAGTGTCTGCACAACCCGTCCTCAAAGAGCTGCTAACTTATATAAACGTTTTCATGAAAACCTGTTTTTTTCTTTCTCCCATCCTTCCTGCAGAAAACATGAAGGCACCCTTGCAAAGGTCACGGTCACGGCAGAATATCAATTTCAACTCGACACGAGCACCCACTGCCAAGGAGCCTCATTACGAGAGCGAACCCCATCCGTCTGCAGCCCACAGGCCGACCCACCGGCCTGAGAGGGAGAAAGAAAAAGCGAGAGAGCGAGAGAAGGAAAAAGAGCAAACTCCGACGCTTTGCTCATCCAATGGTGACACAGACGTGGAGGCCTTGCTCGCCCGTCTGCGTGCCCTGTGATGACATCACCGCCTCCTCGGACCTCTCGGGTTTGACCTCCGCAGTTACTACGGTGACACGGACACAAAAAGAAACACAAAGCTCGCAGTCACCTTTTGCTAATAAATGCCGGCGGGGTTGCGCACATACTCGCATAGGAAAAGTCTTAACAATTAACCTTTCCCATCCGTCTCCTCTGCCCTTTTACCTCCAACAACAGACTTCTTGTCCACAGAAGTGCAAGTCATTGTGCTGGTTGGGTCCAGGATGAAAACTCGTAGCTGTTTTTTATTAAGAAGCTAATTACTGGACGGTTTAGAGTGACCTTTAGGCCAAGCACTTGTCTCTTTTTTAATGTCATAAACAGACCAATTATTGCTCTTTAGAAGGCTTCACACTGCTCTTTAAGACACTACAACATGTGTTTTTTTCACACATGCAGACGCTTTGAGTGATCAAATCAAATTTACCCTTTCTGCTTTCAGACTCATTTTACCCCAGCTGTGCGTTCTGCATTCATATGAAAATATATATATATATATATTAGCATATTTGATAAAATAGCTTTATCTTAAAATGTTTATTATAAATATAAATCACCTTTTTCAGTGATCGACTCTTGTTTGTATTCATGTTAATGCCAAATTAATCCTAAAAAGTTGTATTATGCATGGAAATCATTATACTTATAGCAATTACTGATGTACTCATTTGTTTGAAATAAAAAAAAAGAATGTATTGTGTTTTGTCCCCCTCAAGAGAGATGGTACTATGCAAGAGCAGCGGTTCTGTATTACGAGAGCCTCTGACAGCAGATCCCTGAGTGCCAGGAGTATTTGTACTACTTAGCAAACCTCACTGATATAATGCACACTCCTTCCCTGCACATTTGTTCTTGGATCTGCTGCTTTTCCACATAACGTTTCCTTTTTCTTTTCTTTTTTTGTAAGACATTCGATTTCTTTTGTTTCCTTTAGTGTTCGTCTGTCTCATTGTGTGCGTGCACATGTTTGTCTGTTATTTTCTCGTTGTATAATTGGCAAGTTTTCGCATTCCTCCTCATGATGTTTTCTGTTCTGCTATTCCTGATGTGATTTTCCTCTTTACTGCTCTCAATCAGGCGTGACATCAGAATGAGATTACCTGTGGAATCACATCTCTCTTTCTCTCTCTCTTGTTCTCCCTGGACTTACTGCACTCGCATCACCTTTTTTGATTCTTTGAAACAACATTCCTGTTATTGGATAGACGTTATTGCGGTGACATCCTTTGGTGAAATGTTTCAAATAAAATAAGGAAAAAAGAAACTATGTAACGACTCCTTTTTCGTTTCGTTCTTTTTTTTCCAATCCTTTTCGTTTCCCTTACACATTTAGTTTCCCCTCATTAAAAGGGTGCATATGTTCTCTCGCATCTTCTCGTTCATTCAGAAATCTCATTTTATGCACGGTTACCTGAGAGTTGGGGTGAGGACAGGAAGGGAGGGTGGCACCTCCTGGAGAGATGAAAGCCTCTGCTACCCACAATCACACCGTTCATTGTATTGTAAATAATAATTAATGCTGTTTACAAAGGTGTGTTCCAGTTTAATTAATCCTGTGGAAATGTGGGAGGCGGTTTTGGCTGTGGACTTCATTTCTCCCTTTCACGGCAGCAGGGCACTGGTGTCATTTAGATTATGAGAATGTCTGTAGCTTTAAAATAAAGGAATGATAACGGATAACTTGCTGTCTACCACATACTTGGTGAACATCATAAATGAATGACTGACATTGGCAGCAACTGTCATGCCTTTTAAATAGTGCTTGTCAGAAAGACTCGACTAATTGTTGATTGCTGCTAAGCTATCCAAGCATAAAAGATAGATGACCTTAACAAATGGAAGATTTGTATTTTTTGGTGGTGGTTTTTGTTTTTCATAGAGCTTGGGATTGCCATCTCCTTGAAGATTCATGGGTAATTGACATGCCATGTCAAGCACTGACAGCAGCTGCTTCCGGCAGACTGCCTTCCGTAGTCAACTTACGAAAAGAGCGTGACTGTCCGTCTGACTTTATGAAGTAAAATATCTAGCTTCTGGCGGACCGCCTTCTTTATACAAGTTACGAAGAAAGTCCGTCCGACGTAGCGTAAGCTTTTTGAAATGCGAGTGGCATTACACTTTCTTCGCAAGTTGAATACGGAAGACGGTCCGCCGGAAGCTAGATATTTTACTTTATAGAGTTTAAAATATCGATATTTTTATTACACAAACCCATTGCTTCGCTGCAGGAAGCCTTTATTAACCCCCTGGAGCCGTGTGGATCACTTTTATAATGGATGGGTGCACTTTTTTGGGTTTTCAACATTTCAGACCAATTCAGCATATTAGTTATATTTCTGAAGGATCATGTGACTGAAGACTGGTGGCATGATGCTGAAAATTCAGCTTTGACATCACAAGGATTAAATTACATTTTAAAATATTTTAACAGCCGAACTTAGCCCGGTCTGGACTTCCGTTGTGGAGCAACTATGCCCGAACAGGAGCTGTTCGGACCAATGAAATTGTCTGGGCGGGCTTTAGACGATGATGGACCGAGGATCAACAGTAACGTAATCATCCACGTTACCAAAGAGCGCTTGGGTTGAATTTGTTCTAACCCTAAACGAAGAACTTGTTTGTACATTCCTTCACCTTTACTATTTCTCTCAGAAATTATGATCGTGTGGGTAAGTACACGATGTATCCTTAAATTCTTTTTTACAACAACGGCAAAGATCGTTTACACTCAACTTCTTCTTTTACTTCTTCCAGCGTGCGTGCAGACAGGGTTGCTAAGTTTTCACAATAAAACCCACCCACTTGCTACTCAAAACTAGCCCAAAACAAGCCCAATAGCTTTCCGTGGGGGGTTCTCCGGAAAACATGGCGTTTGGGGGTGAAATGTGTTTTTTTGGAAGGGTTGTCTGCTAAAATGTGCTTTCCTGGGTCTAAATATCACATAATTGGGGTCGCTTCAACCATAGACTGTAAAAAAATATGGACGTAGTGTCCGTGACGTCACCCATAGGATTCTGATGAGCCGTTCTGAAGCGCAAAGTAGGGACGAGCCATCTTGGCAGCGTGTCATCGCGCGTCACTCCCGGATAACAGAAAATGGGCAAAAAGGCGGGACGTGGGCGGAGCTTAAGTGACGCGATGACTAACAGACAGCAGATAAATGGCTATCCACCTGTCAGTCGAAATGGCCACGCCCTTAATTATGCAGAATTTTAAGGCTTTATATAATGTAAACGAATGAGTTATAAAAAAATTCACCCCCCTCACAGTTGTCATGAAGGGCAAAATGAGCCGTATAGACCAAAAGCACAATTTGTACCAGGCTGTAAACATGTTTTATTCTGCTCTAAAGTTGGCCATTTTAACATGGGGCTCAATGAGATTCTCCTCCCTTCTGGATCCTGTCCCTAGCGGCCAGTCGATGAATTGCAGTTTGAGGCACTTCCGTTTTGGCTTCAAGAGAAACTGCGGGAGGTTGCCGCTTGGCTTCAACCCGCGGACATGAAAAAACAGCCCGCGGGAAAACCGCGGACTTGGCAACACTGTGTGCGGTTGAGTTCTGTTGACATTTGACAACTAACGTTATGCGTTGCTCCGTTGCTCTGATTGGTTGTAGATCTATCCAATTGAGGTCTTTCCTGGTTCGGTTGAAACACGCCCCATAATTACAGCCCAGCGGAGCAGTATCAGACTCATATTCTGACTAGAATTGAGTATGACAAAGTCCGGCTAATAGAAAGCAGTTATTTTTAAACTGCCTTAGAATCTGAGTTACCTTAGAGAAAGTTTCCTTAGCAGTTTGCATAAAATTTTTCCCTATATTTTGCATGCCTATGGTGACTTGAAATGCTTTTCAGATTGTTAGCTTACTGGGTTTTGCGACTCGGCTCAAGTATTTGTGAATTGCACTAAGCCACAGGGTGGCTTCACAAAATGGATCACAAAAGATAACATCGCTCAGCGGTCGAATTGAATGAGTCTGAAAAGAGACCATATAGGTATTCTTTGAAACCAATAACCCAGAAAACAACATAATTGACAATAATCCCCTCACCTAATCTCCATTTAAATAACCTGTGTGCATGCTGCGCACTTCCTGCGGCCTAAATGGACCCTACGGTTACCGGAGGATAAAAGCCCATCACAACAACAGGCCGTGACAGTGCAGTCGAATAGCCCTTTAAGCCGCAATGAAATCATATCAGTTTGCATCCGTGTCCAAAGCAGCACCTGTCACGCGTCCACTTTCCAGAGAACGGCGATTCCTCTCCTCCATGCTTTTTATTTGCGTTTAGTCGTCTGAAACGTCAGCCTCTCTGCAGGCGGTGTGTGTAGTGCTGCCCTTAGCGGGATCACAGCTCCTTTCAGCACCACGGACAGCTCCAGCAAAAGCAATGCTAATGAAGCGCGGCCTTCCTTGTTCCCCTCTGTAGTAGCATCAGACAGGCGCTCACTCTCACCATCTCCTCTAAATGATCCACTGCCGCCGCGAGCGTAACCCCGAGAGAGGATGTTCTGTGCTTCTGTGTCCCATGTTCTTTGCTCTCTGCCTCTTTATTTTTTTATGAACTGCCTTTTTCTCTCTTGCTCATCTGCTCTCGCCCTACTCCAAAAAAGACAGGAACACAAGAAATCACCCAGTCCTGTTGCCTTTTTCCCCAGCCTATTAGGACAAAACCCGAGAGGCAGAGGATGTGAAATTCTGCCGTATAGTGCGAGTAGCGGCTGAGACAATGTCGTCCGTGAGGCAACCAAGATCACGCCCTTTCTATTTAATTCCTCCTGTCAGCCGGCCTTCGTCACTACGGACGACGGGAGCAGAAGGGGTTAAAGGGTGATGGCTGAGACATTGCTTCTATTTCTGAGGATCTCCTGAAGTCATGCAGTGTCCCGGTGTCAGGTCAACTGAGAACGAAGGTCAAGTAGGGGAGGTTAAATTTGCCTGCAAGCGGACATGTTTGTTTGTGTAAATTAGTGTTTCCCAATCCTGATTAAAATAGCTTTTTTATTGTTGTTACTACATTATGTACTTACTTTGTCCTTTTTTCCCAAAGTGTATGTGTGCTTTTTGCAACGACTGTTTCTGTTTTTTATTCTCTCCGTTGTTTCGGCTGTTGGATGTGAATCTACTTGACAGACGGTCCTCAATAACAATGTGAAGGTCTGGCTGTTCTCTAACTGTAGCAACCAAGACGAACACAGACTGTCCAACTAGAGAAAGAGAAACTGACATCTGTTGGTTTTTGAGCATGCATTGATGCATCTCAAGCTGCCATCGCAAAGCCTTTCCTCCAGGCAACAACAAAAACGAGATCAGGGGAGGGGTTTTCTTTATTGAACAGTTGTGCGTTGTGTGTATAATTTAAAGGGAAACAAAACATATTGTGTGGCAGATTGCAGTGTGCTCTGGCTTAATGGGAGATGCGGAGAGTGAGGCAGATGTGAGTTAAGACTGTTAAACTCTGATTATTAGGATGTATCTTCACCCCACACTCTCTTCTAGCATGCAGAGGCTGGTCGAAAATAGTTTAATGCAGAATCTATCTATCCGTCTATTGTTCTATCACTCTCTGTCGTTCTGTCTGTCTATTGCTCTATAAGTCCTGTGAACCTCAATCAAGGCTTTGCCATTCAAAGATTACAAAAAATAAAAAGTAATTTGAATTTAAGTTTACACTATAAATACATACCGAGGCACTAAAACAATCTTCGTCATAGAATATACTTGTTTGTTCACAGTTTGAACGTTCTTGTTTCCATTTGTTTAATTTCAAGATCTGAGGTGAATTATCCATTGTTGCTTTTAGTACGACTACATTATAAAGCTGGGAGCACTCAATGATATTCAAAGTCACATTACACGCTTTTAACATTAAATAAAGCACATAAACATTACCTGAGATTACCATTGCCATGTTTTGTGTTGTTCCAGCTGCGATGTCACAGAAATAGAAACATTGCGTGTTGCTGTCCCGGCTGGTTAGGACAAAAACGAATTAACATGGAAAAGATACCTTTTATCGTGTGTAGTTAGGACGCGATCTTTACCGTGCGTCACTCCCGGATAACTAAAAATGGGCAAAGAGGCGGGACATGGAGCTGAGGTGACGTGATGGCTAACAGAGAGCAGACAGACGGCAACCCACCTGTCACTCAGGTGTCCATGCCCTAAATTATGCAGAAGTCTTAATATAATTTAAACGGATGATATATAAATTTAAAAAAATCAGCTGTCATGAAGGGCAAAATTAGCTGTATAGACCAAAACCACAATTTGTGCCAGGCTGTAAACTTGTAAAGTTGAGCATTTTAACATGGAGTTCAATGAGATTCTGCTTTCTTTTGGAGCCTGTCTCTAGCGGCAAGTCGATGAATTGCAGTCACTTCCGTATTGGCTTTAAAGGGTTAGTTCACCCAAAAATGAAAATTCTGTCATTAATTACTTACCCTCATGTCGTTCGACACCCTTAAGACCTCCGTTCATCTTCAGAACACAAATGAAGATATTTTAGTTGAAATCTGATGGCTCTGAAAGGCCTCCATTGGCACAATGCACGGTTCACTCTCAAGACCCTTAAAAGGTACTAAAGACGTCGTTACAAAGTCCATCTCACTACAGTGGTTCTACAATAACTTTATGGAGTGACGAGAATAGTTTTTGTGCGCAAAAAAACCCTAAATAACGACTTATATAGTGATGACGATTTCAAAACACGGCATCATGAAGCTTCGAAGCGATATGAATCAGTGAGTCGAATCATGATTCGGATTGCGTGTCAAACCGCCAAACTGCTGAAATTTGGCGATCCAAACTGCTGAATCGACTCACTGATTCATAACGCTTCGAAGCTTCATGATGCCGTGTGTCGAACGACATGAGGGTAGGTAATTAATGACAGGATTTTCATTTTTGGGTGAACTAACCCTTTAAGAGAAACTCCGGGAGGTTGCTGCTTGGTGAGGACATACAAATGTTTTTATCAGTCCATCTGAAAAGTAAGTTCTGGTTACAAGATGCCATTTTGGCACTGCAAGCAGTTCTGAGGATGAAATAACCCCAAGGTTAGTGACTTTGAATCTTCAAAAGTTTTGATTTAGATATTTTTTCATATATGCGTAATTGAAATGAGAAGCTATGCTATTCTTTATTGCCAAAAGTTTACATATTATCTGTTCTTTCCGTACCAGGTGACTGTGTGTGTGTGTGTGTGTTTGTGTTTGTTTTAATTACAGCAGGGTTTAGTGTGGGTCGCCTCTTCATCCGGTACACTAACAAGGACTTCAGTCCAGGAAAACTGTGGAAATTACTCCTGACAAAACTAAGTAGCTCACCTCTCTCGATTCACCAGATTAAGAGAGACTGCCTTGAGTGGACTCCTTGTGGAGACTCCCTCCTGTGCTTCTCTCTTTCTCGCACACACTCACACTTCCTCTTCTCACCTTAATCGTGAAGCATCCATTGAGTACATGTCCCTGGAAACAAAACTCAGCTTCTAATAATACTCTAATAATAGTCCTTCTTGGTTTGGAAGAGGTCTTTTGTCGGGTATGGTAACAAGTCTGCAGGGAGTTTTGCTCTTGTGGGAGCCAAAAGCAGACAGAAGGCTTGGCACTTTTTGCCATATCTCTATCTCTACACTCTGCCAGACATCCTGAGCTTAAGTGTTCTGCACTGATCTTCTTCCTCTCTCAGCGAGTCTCCTTTTTCTCTATTTGCGTCTGTTGTCCTAAATCCTTCCTCACAAATCATTTTCCACTCTAGAATTGAACAGCACTTTGACCTTCTCTCTTCCCGGGGTTTTCGTCTCACTTGTCTCTTTCACATCATGCCTTGCGGATCCTTTTCACCAAAAATGGAAAGAGCTTGCACCTTCTCTTGTTCCTTCTCACTCTTTTTTCTACAATGTCCTTGCTTGACTCCAGAAGGGGTTTTCACCTTCAAATGGCACTTCTGTCCATTTCCATCGGTCTTACTGTAAGGGGCAGCCAAATCCGTCGGAGACTTTATCCAAGAAGAGCGGCTGAGTCACCTGCTCGAATGTGATTGCGTTGGATTCAGGATAATCCAGCACCTTTTCTACTCTCAACTGTTCCTGGTCTATTTCTATCTCAAGGACAGGCCCTTTGAGAGAAGATGGCCTCAATCGCTGATAGAGGCCGTGGTGTTCTTTAAGAAAAAGCTTTTTTGGGGGTTTCAAACGATGAACGAGGTTTAAGGAAGTATCAGACGAGGAAGCAACCTCTAAGCTCCCTTTTAACCTGAATGTCCATTACTAGCTCATGCAAATGCAGAGAGAAAATCCCCAGCCTTGATGCAGGCAAAATCTCTCCAGTTGTTGTTTTGCATGAAAACAAGGGTAAATTAGACCTTACAAAGTGTCCTCAAAGGACAAGGCTTCTTCGAATTTGGTTAAAAGAAGCTCGGAGGTGAGAATGAGTTCTAGAAAGTGTTGCAGCATCATCTATGAACTGTTAAAACCTCCGCACAAACCGTAGCATATAAATAGACTTCACTGTGGCCGCTGTGTGAGTCAGTGGCTGTCAGCAAAGCTTAAGTTCGAGGGTGGGTGTTGGGGGAGGAGGGCGCTTGTCCTTTTCTGTGCTTTTCCAGACAGAAAGATAATCATTTTCCCCCAGGGATACGGACCTCGAGAAGGGGTTTCTGTCCAGTCTGGGCTGCTGGCAGGGAATTCAGGGTGTTTTCGGCCTGAAAGCCCTGACTCTGCAAGGTCACATCGCCATGAGTGAGTCTGTGATGATGTGCAGGAAGGACAATGCCCGGAGCGCATGTGATGGAACCTGGCCAGAGTGCCACCACGTGCTGCCAGCATGACAGACCACCAGCCAAAGAGGTCCTGAAACAAACTGACAGTTAACAGCATCACATGCTATGCTCTCTGTCTTTTTTTGTATAATTTATGTGCTTTTTGCCTTTATTTATAGAATACAGAGAAACATGAATGCTGAAGGAAAGACACAGTGGGAGGAATTTGATCAGATGATGACCCAGACCGGACTCAAAACTGGATTGGCGTGAGCCAATTGCTCTTATTTGCTACTATAGAAATGTAATTACTTAGTATATTCGTTTTCAGATGCTGTATATTTTATTTAAAGGGTAACTAAACCCCTGCTCAGAGCTTAACTCCACCCACTGGCAATTTTCAAAAAATGCTGGAAAAGTGGGCAGAGCCCGGCGGACACAGAGGGGACGAACCGAGGGCGGGGCTGAGCGGAGGGCGTGCACCTGAGACCCGCAGTGACGGATTGATTGACAGCTGTCAGACTCGCGAGTCGCAAAGATGGAGAATGACTGGAGTGACGCCAGCTTTGCAACAGAGCGGTCATTTCTCCTACCTTCACTTGAAGTGGAGGAGGGTGGATTGTCTGTAACAGACACAAACCCGGAGCCTTATCAATGCGAGCCGCTGCTCAAACTGCGTTAACTCCCGATGCCGACGATGCTAGTGAAGCAGCCGCGCAAGAGAACTGACCTAATCTATCTGCGTCCGCGGCAACCACTTGCGTGTCAGGGTTTGAAAGCGCGTCTCATGTATGAAAATTATCTGTACACATGACGGGCGGCAATAATATCGCAAGAAAAGCCTGACGTGTACTGACAACTGCATTATTTAACCGTATTTTCTTCAATACAATGTTAAAGCATGTGTCAAGTCAGTTTCATTCATAATGTTTACTTCATGTAACATGACAGTTCATACTGGAGTGAAGCCGTTCTCATCTTGTGATTGGGGGAAACATTTCTAAGGGCGTGGTGAGCTCGTGCTAGGGGCGCGGATAGTGAGCCGTTGGAGGTACCATCCTACGTCACGATGTACCACAACGTCCAATAGGAAAATTCAACTGCAGTAGCCACCGTTCAACCTTAAGAGGGCAGCACTTTGGCGGTTTTACACCATATTTTATAGAATTAAAACACTTTATACTCAAATGTCAAAACATTTACTCGAATCAATGAACAGCATTAATAAAGCCCCAATATTACAGATCATTAACTAAAAAAAGTTGGTTTAGGGTTTAGTTACCCTTTAAAAAATATTGCATTTTATACAACAGTTCTTTGTGGTTCTCGAATCTGATTGGCTGAGAGCCTTTTCCAGCCGTGCGATATCCACCCATTATCGGCACTCAAACCGCTTCACCGTTTGTATCACTCCGCTTGCGGCGACTGTCTTAGCTTTAAAAATACTACTGTTGTTTCACGAAATGTAGTTTTATTTATTTTTTTATTGTGTTTTATAATGCCTATAAAAGCCTATAAATATTATTTTATATAAATAAATGCCGTATTTGGTATTGAGAAAACGTCTGTCAGTGATTGTAATTTCGAATTCAGTGACCGTTACATTATTACACCACTCTTTATGAATGACTGGTTGTAAACAAGGAAGTTGTTTTAGCGCTGTCTTTGGAAAATCTTTTAAAAGGACAAAGATATCGCTTTCCTCAGCGGATATTCCAACTTTTATAACGGATATAACATTATGGACATCGACCTGAAGAATAAATGCTATATCAGATGCAGGTAACACACTCGTTTAGCCGATCTCTCTCTCATAATACCATAATATTTTACATAATACAATAAGCTTTAATGAAGCTTCGTTACTAGCTCTAAAGTGATGTTTTAGAATTAGTAACAGCAGCTTGTTTTTGTATCTGTGGCGGAAGGAAGTAGTTCTACACAAAATAGAATTTTAAAGACAAACTGTTGTATAAACACAATATCACACGGGTAGCAGTTTAACCTACAGTATTACCTACGGCCTTAGCACTGCTACCCGTGCGATATTGCTCGTATATAGCTCAACAAAAACCCTTTATGATGAGGGTTCAAAAAGCTCTTACTGAGAGAGAATAACTCAAAGATTGTGTTTGGAGCAGAGTGCAAGTACAAAGTGGCAGCTTTTGATCTCCATGGCAGCAGTGACAGCGACTGGGCGGGCGGAACCATGTGGAGGGTCTTCCGGGATTCATTATCCTGTTTGTGAGTCTTTTTAATGATGGGGGAGGTCCCTGCCCTCGCAAAGAGTCACATCAGAGCCGTTTATGCACGCGTCTGAACAGACGAGCTCTGAGCATTCTCTAATTACGATTTAAGATCCATTAAAACTGTTTCCTTCATTTAGACTTTTCATGGCAATTACGTTCGACTATGAAGGTAATGTGCAAACAATCATCACTCATAAAGCAACAACAAAAACTGCTTGATAAACTCCAGAGACAACAACAATTTACTGTTTAGCTTAAGCGTACTGTCATTGTATTCTTCATTTAGTGCTGTAAGGGGACAGTTCCAATTTATTATATTGTATTTTAATTAAACTGTCCAGATATCGCATTCCAGGCCAAAGAATGACTATGGCAGATCATCTGCAATGATAAATACTTGACATTAGTTGTAAAGTGTTTAATCAATCAGTGTTGGCAAATGCCTTGTTTAATACTGGAGCTATAGATTTAGAGCTTGTTCTTTTCTCTTTTTTTTTTAATACACAATGTGAAAATGTAATTATCTCTCTTATGCCAAGTTCACACTGCCCGATTTTAGCCCCGATTTTAGCCCCGATTTTGACTCGCCGACAGGTTTTGCGAAATCGCCGACAAATGCCTTAAAATCATAGGCAAATCCGTGCTTGTGCACGCGAGTGACAGTCACGCAGTGTGAATGATCAAAGACGCGATCAGAGGCATGCTAAATATCTGGACCTGTCTGCGATTCAAACTCCTGCTGTGTGAAATGTGTTCTGACTGAAAAATACATCGCCGATGACCGACAGCCAATGAGAGAGTGAGATACAGGGCAGCGGGAGGTTCAGGGAGGAGTTATAGACCAGAATATCCATATTTTTAATAGATATATTTACAATTATATCAAACAGAAACAAAGCACACACATTTGCTCGACCAGCCGCAGCAGCACATTGCAAACGTATTTATTTTTTTTAAACCTCCAACTCTCTTTGTCTCCCCAACCATTTCCCCCACCATAATCTTTTTTTCTTTTTCTCCTTTTTGCTGCAAATCAGCGCACAGACAATTTGGATAGCAAGTTTCTGCACTGCAGTCTATATTTTTAATAACAATTCCAGTCTCGCGCAAGAACTCCAGTTTGACGCACGTGATCTCGCGTTGTTTCCTTCTCACTTCTCGCGTGTGTTTGCTTGTGAAACGTAGTTTGTGGACGGGACAGAGCTGTCGCCGATTCTTCCTCTTGTACAGTCACGCAGTGTGAAACCCCCTGTCGCCGATCCATCGTGCAGTGTGAGCACAGCAGTGACTGAATGCTACCCAAGATAGTCATGCAGTGTGAAAAGAACTGTGATCCGACGAGTTTGAAAATCGTGCAGTCTGAACTAGGCTTTAATCTAGGGTGACCAAACGTCCTGTTTTCCCAGGACATGTCCTGTCCTGGCCCTAATATAACAATTTTCTATCCATACAGAGGGGACATACTTTAAATGTATTGAAATTAATAAGGAATCTTTGAGTAAACTTCGAGTATCATTTGAGCATCTCATTGTCGGGCCGAGTGTCCTGGTTTCCGCTAATCAAAATATGGTCACCCTACTTTAATCTGTGGGCATTTTTGTCTTGTTTTGGCCAGTTGAGACACATTTCCGGAATAAGATTTCTTTCATCATAGGATAAAAACCAGCGATCTCTGATTACTTTGATCACAGTGCAGGGATTCCCAAACCCCTTTGACCTAAATTATTTACTTTAAGTCCCCCCTGAGATTTTAAGTTAATAATTAAATAATTCAACAACACATTTGCATGTTCACGGTTCCCTTATGTTTGAAAACATGACAAATATTTAATCTTTTTAGCAATGGATTTATTTTATTTTTAATCGTTTATTTATTATAATATTTAATTTAATTTTACATTTTTATCATTTAATTAGTTAGCTTTTCATGAACTTGACACCCAGTTCTTGGTGTAAAAAAGAGAATTTTGGTTGCGCATGTTTATACTAGCTTGTCCATATGATATGCAATAAACATTTTTTAATTGGCATTCACGTCGTTGGCTGGGTTCATTTGCTTCCATTGTATTTGTGCTTGTCAATGAGGATGTTAGAATGACAGGTTTGATTATGTAAAATGCCCAGTCAGTGCTGTCAATCACAACCAGGATGTACCTGTATACAGGTTGACATGAGAGCATTGATGTTGCACGGTTGTGGCTTTTACCCATGATCTCACAGGAGTCAAATCACACAATCTGACAAGCAATAGTAAAGGATGTAAAAAAATCACACTGTCTGCATCTGGCCGATCAGGATATTCCTTCAGATGATTTAAGCAAGCCTGAACATGTCTCAGAATATGATGTCAAATATAGGTATGTGTCTCATTCTCAGTCACACTATCTCACTCTCCCCTCCCTCATTTATTTCAGTTCTCTCTCTCCTCATGTCCTCTGAGATGGTGGTGTGATGTAATGTGAAGTAGAAATGGTGTTGACTCTTTGACCTTGCACTAAATCCTCAGACTGAGAATGAGAGAGGTTATAAAAAATGTTGTATTACCTCACTCTCGTCTGCTGTTCTGTCTCTCTCTCTCTCTCTCTCTCTCTCTCTGCACTTTGTAGCAGGGGTTGAACTTGAGAGGGGTGCAGTGTGAATCTACTCATCATATTAAACCTGGCCTTCCAAACGACTCCACTTCAACTAAGTTACTTCTCACTCGCCTCCTGAGGTTTGCTAATCCTGTTTTATTTCATAATGAACACAACATACTGTTTCTTGTTTTAAAGAAATAATTCAATCAAAAATTACAATTCAGTCATTATTTACACCAATCCTGTATACTACTTTTTTAACATGGAAAGAAGGAAAAAGAAAAATTTGAAGAATATTTATAGTTTTTTTTTTCTCTCCATACAAGACAGCTCATATTCACTCTATATACAGTAGGTAAAATAGTCGATACCAAGGGTTTTCACACTTAGTTCTGGGGCCCGTTTCAGAAAGGAGGTTAAGTGAAAACTCTGAATATGTTAACCCTGAAATGAGGGGAAACTCTGGGTTTTCTGTTTCAGAATGGGAGCTATGTCAAACCTGAGAAAGCAGTTACCGGGGTAACTTACTCTGTGAACCTAACCTGGTCAGGAGCAGGTTTTCTTTGGTAAACCCAGAGTTTCTTTCAGTCTCCTCCCCTTTTTAAAGCACCAGCAGTGTTTAAATACTTAATTCATTAATTCAAACGCCACAAGTGCTTTTCTTACTGAGTATTTTGATCGTATTTCAAGTACAAATATCAACAAATTATAAATTTAATCTAAATCTAAAGTAAGCAAAGTTTACTTAAAACAAGTTAAATTATCTGCCACTTGACAAAAATACAAAGTGAGAAAAGCATTCTTTGCAGTGGAGGTACATTCATTCATTGCTCATATTTTCATCATGAGGACACTATCAAAGTGACAAAAATGGCATGTCCTTTTATACAGGATCCTGACGTTTACTTGATAAGCCTCTAGGAGTAACCTAATAATTAGGATTTCCAGTAGTTGGACGCATTGATGACACTCATATTCCCATCATCACGCTTTCTGAAAACGGATTACTGTATGGAATGGAAGGATGCTGCCAGATGGTAGTACGAGATATATGCCATAACCACCACCACAGCTGTTAAATACATTTATTTACATACAAATACTTTATTCTTTTTCCTGTTGGATGTTAATATTCTTCCTCCATCTCCTCTTCATCTGTCAGTGGTGCTGGTGTTTGGCTGGCCAGTAGAAGTCAAATGTTAATGTCATTACCCTAATTAATAAATGTAACAGGGAGGATTAGAGAACATTTCATTATGTGAAAAGAGCATAGACCCTTTTCACATTTCTGGGTTTCTGAAGCTGAAGTCGTCATAGTTGGGTTAACTTTTATAGCGGTGAATGATAGAATACATTAAATAAATATTTTTGTGTCCCCATTTGCTCAAATAGCAAAAGAAAAACTCCACAATAGTGATTTCACAACTTTCAAAAAGAGGGAAAAAATAGAGTGAGTTTGATAACAGAAGTGAAAAGAGAGAAATATGTTAATTTTCACCATCAACTCCCATAGACACTGTATTAGAAACACTCTCACAGCAGCGGTAACTTTTTTTTTGTAATTTGATGCAAAAGTAATATAATACAAAGTATTAGTGTTATAAATGTACATACATTTAAAAAAAATACATATATATATATATATATATATATACAAAAAACGTTGCCGGTTTACGATATTGATGACCGTTAAACGCGTCATCACAGTCTGTGAAAAGGATCTAAGTGGGAAAAGCTGCTGCACATTGGACTCTGAATGATATTTATTTAATATGTCAAATGTTTGTAAAGTCATTAAACCTACACCCATGAACATTTTATGCTTAAAGCTTTACCTGGTTTAATTGTTTTTATTTTTCATTTTTAGCTGCTGACACATTCTTTTTTTGCCTTTTGGATACCATGAAAATTAAATTAAATTAAAATGATTGAGAACATATTGACCCGGAAGCATGCAAACATCTTCTTGTTGGGTGCTATTGCCATGGTAAATCGTAATTTCAGAGCTCCATTGATCGTGGCTTTTCATAGTTGGAGTGCATGTGCTTAACTCAGAGTCAGTCTACTCAGAGTTGATTGAACTACCTCAATTCAGCTGTTCTGAAACCCAAAACTCAGAGTTTCCCATCTTAGAGTAAGTCAACTCAGAGTTCAGGTTTAAACTCAGAGTTGTTTGAACCTCCTTACTGAAACGGGCCCCTGGTGACCCAAGGGGGCTGCAAAGGAGTATTAAGGTTTAAAGGGGAAAAAAAGTGTAAAAACTGTAATAAATAAATAAAATTTAAGAAACAAATCATTTACTTAAAGGAACACGCCAACTTTATTGGGACTTTATCTTATTCACCGTATCCCCGGAGTAAGATAAGTCCATACATACCATTCTCATCTCCGTGCGAGCCATAACTCTGTCTGACGCACCCACAGCTAGCCTAGCTTAGCACAAAGACTGGAGGTAAACGGCTCCAGCTAGCCTACTGCTCAATAAGTGACGAAATAACGCCAACATTTTCCTATTTACATGTTGCGATGTGTATAGTTTACATCGTGTACTTAGACCGACGGAAAATGAAAAGTTGCAATTTTCTAGACCGATATGGCTAGGAACTATAATCTCATTCCTGCGTAGTAATCAAGGAGCTTTGCTGCCATACCATGGGTGCAGCGGCGCAATGATATTATGCAGCACTTGAAAATAGGCTAACTTCCATCAACATAACCAATGTGACAACCTGCTTGCACAGAGAGCGTGCTGGGGACTATGTTCAGACGCTGCCTAATATTAGTGTTCCAATTGACAACATTTGGCATTGGTTAGAGTTTCATTCTGCCCTCCAAAGGCTGGAAACCATGGGAATAATCATTCATTTTATTCTGTTGTTACTGGCTAGTAGTATGGTTGAAAAGAATACAATGTCAAGACTAAATATTTTTTACACATTGAAGTTTGTTTATTTGTTTAAAGCGGCTGTGCACATTAATAAATATTAATGTAAATGTGCCAGAATTAGCCAAAAAGGCTATTTTTCATCTGTAGACCCTTGACAGAATTGTTAAAAAGTCATCCTAAAAACAAAAAAACTAAGCATCTTAAAACAAAGGAGAAAAAAAAAGCAAAATATCACATTTCAAATAAAAGTACATGATTCCACATGGAAATCATGCTAAAATACATACAGAAAATGTTATGTATATTGTCCTACATAAGACTTGGGTAAAGAAGCGACAGGAGAAAGTAAATAACCAAGAGAAATTATAAAAAAAAAAAAGGCTAAAGTCAAAATATTAAGATACTAAAATACTTGATATTATATTTTTCTGTTTCATTTAATGTTTTACTGTTAACAGGCCTTTGCACATGAACATATATAATTGCCATTCATTTTTCAGGGTCATATTTGAGTGAAATTGTTAACTTGACTTTGTATTCAAAAAGGCTCATATTGCTTTTTATGGTTATTTTATTGTAAGTCATGGTCACTATGAATCGTCATTATATGGAAAAGAGCTGCAGATTCAATGATACATTTCAAATGTATCATTTTGTGTTTTATGAAACTGCACAGAGGTTGAATTTAACAGAATTTATTCATTTTTGTCTAAACTTAGATTGAGCATATGTCTTTAATCAGCAGTGGTTTAGTCATTCTATCAGGGCATTGAAGGGCTTTTGTTTACACCCTGTGAAAAAACATGTCACTGCTGTTAGCGTCGCACAAATCTGTAGAGTTTTGAAATATCTTGGTGCTTGCCTGCACTGTATTATTTTTATTAAACAACAGAAAACTCAGCAAACTGACATAAAAAAATAAAACAGCGAGGAGGAACTTCTCATTAGCTGAGCGTGGAGAAGAAAGCCACACTGTTTTTTTATTATTTTTTTGTTTTTCCTGGAGAAATAGAGCAACAGATCAGAGAATGAAGAAAAAAAATTGCTGTTATTCACCGGTGTGGCAACCCCAACATCTGAATAACAGTCACTTTGACAAACTGCAAATCAAATCACAGCACCACCTACTCCACTTGCCCAAAGTTTATAGGTACTCTTTTATTATTTAACAGACATAATTTGCCAAGAGCTCTCTGGATTAGTGGAGTGCCGCGCGACTCAAAAGAAAGAGTAGCGGCATAAAATCAAAACACACATTGCAGACGTGTCGATGAGTGTTTTTTTAAATGCACAGAGAAATAGTTGCTATGGAAGGAGCTTAATGAGGGGGAATTAAGATGGAGAGGAAGGAGCAGGCCACGGGGCTAGGTTTAGAAAAACAAGTCGAAGAGATGTCTGATCTAATTTATAAACCACGAGTGTCATTTCCAAATCCTCTCTCTCTCTCTCTCTCTCTCTCTCTCTCTCTCTCTCTCTCTCTCTCTCTCTCTCCTTTAGCTGCTATGTAAAACAAGAGATGAATAAACAAATCTGCCTCATTAATATGTATAACCATACATGTCTACGGCAGTACCGGGATGTCAACAATGCTTTGTAACAAGAGAATATATTCAGCTATTGCTTTTAAATGCACTATCAGCAGTACAGCATATTTGATGCTTTTGAAATATTACTTGCCACAACAAGGTTATTACGAGGATTTCGTTCAGCATTATAACATGCAAAACATGTTGCCTTTGCTATAGCGCATAATCTCTCTGTTCGGGCCTATAATATTCACTATTTCTCAGTTTAAATGGATGCATTACAGCCTGGAATTCTCATTTTGGGTTTATGTTTTAACAGGTTGTGTACGTCTGATATGCGCAAATGCAAGTTCACGCTCCAGTAGAGGATAGCTGGTGAGGAATTAATGGTACAATGAGCTTCTAATTACCCCTGGATCACAATGCTAAGGTGAGGTAGAAAAAACTAAAGAAAGAAACTTGTATGCTAATTATATTCCAAGTAATGCAAAGCGGTTGCATTGACAGTGAATCAAAGATTGGTTTTCCGGACAGGCTTTAATGGGCAGCTAATTGCTCATCTCTTAGTCATAGACTATTCATGTGCAGTTAGCCTGTGATTTAGTCTTTGTACAAGCACATGCTTAGATGTGCTACCTGTGTCCTGTGGCACACACGGCACAAGTTACTTCTGCATATGTTGCTCCTACAGTTCAACATGGCGTTATGCTAACGACTGCATCATTATAATAAAAAACATTGTGAATAAACTGAGTAATTAACTGTGTATGTACATTGTGTGTATACAAACAAAAAGCTACATTCCATTTCTCAGTAGCAATGTTGTAACTTTGCTGGGACTGAAACAGTTAAACGTAGCTTAGTGAGTCGCCGCTGCCTTACTATCTCTCACTCTCTCTCTCGTTCCAAAGTTTCTTTCTTTAGTTGAACACAAAGGAAAATATTTAAATGAATGTTGGTAACCAGAAAGTTGACAGTAGCCATTGACTTCCATAGTATTTTTTCCCTACTATGGAAGTCAGTGGCTACCGTCAACTGTTTGATTTCCAACTCCCATTCATTAAAATATCTTCTTTTGTGTTTAACAGAAGAAGCTCATACAGGTTTGGAACAACTTGAGGGGGAGTAAGTGATACAATTTTCATTTTTGGGTGAACTATCCCTTAAAGGACAAAAACATCTGAACAATGTCTTGAGCTGTGGTAACCGAAGCGTAGTATAAATAAGCAATGATTTACAACGGATCGTTGAATTATTAGAAAAATATGTCTGCAAAATGCAATTTGTGGCACATAGCACAGGCACACATTCCTTGTGAAAAATGGCAATTTTATAAATTTGGTGCAGCATAAAATAACAAAGAAATAATCTTACCTTGGGCAGTGTCCTTTAGATTTTTTAAGAAATATTGTTGAGCAATTTCTGTAGAAAAATTATGACTTGCGTTGACGATGCCCTACCCCCACGTGCTGCTTTTTACATCTCAATACTTTTTTTTCCAGGTTTACTGGTAAATTTGCTAAAAGTGCTTAATTTAAGGATCATTAGCTATGAATTTATATAATTTAACTGTTTTTTGAAATAACAGTATTGCACTGTAGGAAATTAGCTGTATTTATTCCAATATCAAATGTCTCTCTCTTTCTCTCTCTCTCTCTCAAGTAATGTACCGTAGAGGTCCGATTCATTTCAACAAATTGGTTAGTTCAGATGGTGTATTGTAAGTAATTCAATGAACTGGCTCAAAAACTAGATTTTGCAGATTAACATGAGTCACCAAATGTTAATACAGTTAAATAATGTTGTTTTCAAATAGTTTTTTAGTGTAGTATTATTAGTTGTATTCAATTGTGATATGCTCTCAGAAAATTGTACATCTAATAGTGCAACAGCTTGTCACTGATGCAGTCCTTTCCAAAGGTAATATAATACTGTATGTACAGTTTAGGTGCCAATATGTTGCCTTTACTGGGTATTGCTGTACTGTAGTACAGTTGGACAGTGTATTCACAGAGAATTAAACTCTGTGAAATTCAATAAGTTTTGAAACCTTAAAAGGTAATATCTGTATCATCTTAATTGTAGATTGTCGATCAAGCAAAAACATAAAACTGCAGCACATTTGTATTTGGTTGTGTTGAGAGTATTTGCAGTGTGTTTCTCGATTTGGTTGTGTTGTGAGTATTTGCAGTGTGTTTCTGTAGTTGGTTGTGTTGTGAGTATTTGCAGTGTGTTTCTGTATTTGGTTGTGTTGTGAGTATTTGCAGTGTGTTTCTGTAGTTGGTTGTGTTGTGAGTATTTGCAGTGTGTTTCTGTATTTGGTTGTGTTGTGAGTATTTGCAGTGTGTTTCTGTATTTGGTTGTGTTGTGAGTATTTGCAGTGCGTTTCTGAATTTGATTGTGCTGGGAGTATTTGCAGTTTCTGTATTTGGTTGTGTTGAGAGTAGTTGCAGTGTGTTTCTGTATTTGGTTGTGTTGAGAGTATTTGCAGGGTGTTTCTGTATTCGGTTGTGTTGAGAGAATTTGCAGTGTGTTTCTGTATTTGGTTGTGTTGAGAGTATTTGCAGTGTGTTTCTGTATTTGGTTGTGTTGTGAGTATTTGCAGGGTGTTTCTGTATTCGGTTGTGTTGAGAGAATTTGCAGTGTGTTTCTGTAGGTGGTTGTGTTGTGAGTATTTGCATTGCTTTTCTGAATTTGATTGTGTTGTGAGTATTTGCAGTTTCTGTATTTGGTTGTGTTGAGAGTATTTGCAGTGTGTTTCTGTATTTGGTTGTGTTGAGAGTATTTGCAGGGTGTTTCTGTATTCGGTTGTGTTGAGAGAATTTGCAGTGTGTTTCTGTATGTGGTTGTGTTGAGAGTATTTGCAGTGTGTTTCTGTATTTGGTTGTGTTGAGAGTATTTGCAGTGTGTTTCTGTATTTGGTAGTGTTGAGAGTATTTTCAGTGTGTTTCTGTATTTGGTTGTGTTGAGAGTATTTGCAGTGTGTTTATGTATTTGGTTGTGTTGAGAGTATTTGCAGTGTGTTTCTGTATTTGGTTGTGATGTGAGTATTTGCAGTGTGTTTCTGTATTTGGTTGTGTTGTGAGTATTTGCAGTGTGTTTATGTATTTGGTTGTGTTGAGAGTATTTGCAGTGTGTTTCTGTATTCGGTTGTGTTGAGAGTATTTGCAGTGTGTTTCTGTATGTGGTTGTGTTGTGAGTATTTGCATTGCGTTTCTGAATTTGATTGTGTTGTGAGTATTTGCAGTTTCTGTATTTGGTTGTGTTGAGAGTATTTGCAGTGTGTTTCTGTATTTGGTTGTGTTGTGAGTATTTGCAGGGTGTTTCTGTATTCGGTTGTGTTGAGAGAATTTGCAGTGTGTTTCTGTATGTGGTTGTGTTGAGAGTATTTGCAGTGTGTTTCTGTATTTGGTTGTGTTGAGAGTATTTGCAGTGTGTTTCTCGATTTGGTTGTGTTGTGAGTATTTGCAGTGTGTTTCTGTAGTTGGTTGTGTTAGGGCTGCTCGATTATGGAAAAAATCATAATCACGATTATTTTGGTCAATATTGAAATCACGATTATGTAACACGATTATTTCACATGACTTTGGGAATGTGTTGTATTTATTAAAAATACACCTTTCAACAATTCAATTGAAATTGTAACATTTGTTGTACTTTTTGAACTATTAAAATAAATAATATAACATATATTTGAATCAAAGTATAAAAGTATTCACGTAAAAATGATAATCACAAATAAATAAGATCAACAATATGGTTCGGCTATGCTTTTCATGTACGTCTAACATTAGTTTTCAGGTACAGAAATGTATCAAATGTAAAATAACATTGCATATTTGAGTGCATAAATTAAAGATTAATCCTATTAAACTTGCAAAAGCTATTCAATCAAGAGCGGTGAGTGATGTCCTTGTCTTTTGTTGTTTGACATTAAACAGACAGCAGTAAAGGCTACTGCCCCTTTAAGACCTCGCGTCTTCTTTATCGACTGTATAAAGTTCACTTAAGGCATATACAGACTATGTCTGCTAAGATACTCATCAAGATGGACATGTTGACATACGTTTTGTGTGAGTTTGTCCGTTTAAGAGCAAGACTTGAAAGAGAACTCAATATTTGCGCGCTGAGAGACGTGTGCGCGCTCTCGGATGAGCGCACAGAGATACATTTTCTCACAGCGCGCGCGGCTTCTCATTCTAAACCTAAACCCTAAAGCACTAAACCCGGGTGATGACGGTGAAAACGACTGGTCATATTCGAAAATATGGCAGCACTCGCAATCTCGCATGCATTGAACAAAGTTTACAAAGAGAGAATTATTTGAAAAATATGAAGGAAAAAAAGGACGTTTACACGGCACCCCTGCTCTCGTCAGTTTTTGTTTCTTTATTAGATTGTCATAGGTCACTCTGTTTAATTTTCAAGTGGTTAAACAAATTCGTGGTGTTCCCTTGCGTTGCAGCCACTACCATGTAGCAAATCTTAGCATGTTTCTGCTCGTCGTCTGATTCCTCGAAGCCAAACTGTTCCCAGACAACGGAGTTGGTTTTGCCTTTTTTGCTCACCAAACGCTGCTGTAACTGCCCTCCTTCTGCCATCTTTACTCGCGCCGAGTTTTTAAATTCCAGCGGATGATATGCACACGAGACTCACGACCTGAGAGAGATTTGTGGGTTCGGGAGGGGCGGATGTGCGCGTGCGCGTTTCATTCAGAACGCAAGGCAAAATAATCGTTTTTTCTCGATTGTACTATTTTGGTGATCGTTGGGAGGCAAAATCGAAATCGAAATTCGATTAATTGCACAGCCCTAGGTTGTGTTGTGAGTATTTGCAGCGCATTTCTGTATTTGGTTGTGTTGAGAGTATTTGCAGTGTGTTTCTGTATTTGGTTGTGTTGTGAGTATTTGCAGGGTGTTTCTGTATTTGGTTGTGTTGAGAGAATTTGCAGTGTGTTTCTGTATGTGGTTGTGTTGTGAGTATTTGCATTGCGTTTCTGAATTTGATTGTGTTGTGAGTATTTGCAGTTTCTGTATTTGGTTGTGTTGAGAGTATTTGCAGTGTGTTTCTGTATTCGGTAGTGTTGAGAGAATTTGCAGTGTGTTTCTGTATTTGGTTGTGTTGAGAGTATTTGCAGTGTGTTTCTGTATTTGGTTGTGATGTGAGTATTTGCAGTGTGTTTCTGTATTTGGTTGTGTTGTGAGTAATTGCAGTGTGTTTATGTATTTGGTTGTGTTGTGAGTATTTGCAGCTCATTTCTGTATTTGGTTGTGTTGTGAGTATTTGCAGCGCATTTCTGTATTTGGTTGTGTTGAGAGTATTTGCAGTGTGTTTCTGTATTTGGTTGTGTTGTGAGTATTTGCAGTGTGTTTCTGTATTTGGTTGTGTTGAGAGTATTTGCAGTGTGTTTCTGTATTTGGTTGTGTTGAGAGTATTTGCAGTGTGTTTCTGTATTTGGTTGTGTTGTGAGTATTTGCAGTGTGTTTATGTATTTGGTTGTGTTGAGAGTATTTGCAGTGTGTTTCTGTATTTGGTTGTGTTGAGAGTATTTGCAGTGTGTTTCTGTATGTGGTTGTGTTGTGAGTATTTGCATTGCGTTTCTGAATTTGATTGTGTTGTGAGTATTTGCAGTTTCTGTATTTGGTTGTGTTGAGAGTATTTGCAGTGTGTTTCTGTATTTGGTTGTGTTGAGAGTATTTGCAGTGTGTTTCTGTATTCGGTTGTGTTGAGAGAATTTGCAGTGTGTTTCTGTATGTGGTTGTGTTGAGAGTATTTGCAGTGCGTTTCTGTATTTGGTTGTGTTGTGAGTATTTGCAGTGTGTTTCTGTATTTGGTTGTGTTGAGAGTATTTGCAGAGCGTTTCTGTATTTGGTTGTGTTGTGAGGATTTGCAGTTTCTGTATTTGGTTGGGTTGAGAGTATTTGCAGTGTGTTTCTGTATTTGGTTGTGTTGTGAGTATTTGCAGTTTCTGTATTTGGTTGTGTTGTGAGTATTTGCAGTGTGTTTCTGTATTTGGTTGTGTTGAGAGTATTTGCAGCTCATTTCTGTATTTGGTTGTGTTGTGAGTATTTGCAGCGCATTTCTGTATTTGGTTGTGTTGAGAGTATTTGCAGTGTGTTTCTGTATTTGGTTGTGTTGTGAGTATTTGCAGTGTGTTTCTGTATTTGGTTGTGTTGAGAGTATTTGCAGTGTGTTTCTGTATTTGGTTGTGTTGAGAGTATTTGCAGTGTGTTTCTGTATTTGGTTGTGTTGTGAGTATTTGCAGTGTGTTTATGTATTTGGTTGTGTTGAGAGTATTTGCAGTGTGTTTCTGTATTCGGTTGTGTTGAGAGTATTTGCAGTGTGTTTCTGTATGTGGTTGTGTTGTGAGTATTTGCATTGCGTTTCTGAATTTGATTGTGTTGTGAGTATTTGCAGTTTCTGTATTTGGTTGTGTTGAGAGTATTTGCAGTGTGTTTCTGTATTTGGTTGTGTTGAGAGTATTTGCAGTGTGTTTCTGTATTCGGTTGTGTTGAGAGAATTTGCAGTGTGTTTCTGTATGTGGTTGTGTTGAGAGTATTTGCAGTGTGTTTCTGTATTTGGTTGTGTTGTGAGTATTTGCAGTGTGTTTCTGTATTTGGTTGTGTTGAGAGTATTTGCAGAGCGTTTCTGTATTTGGTTGTGTTGTGAGTATTTGCAGTTTCTGTATTTGGTTGGGTTGAGAGTATTTGCAGTGTGTTTCTGTATTTGGTTGTGTTGTGAGTATTTGCAGTTTCTGTATTTGGTTGTGTTGTGAGTATTTGCAGTGTGTTTCTGTATTTGGTTGTGTTGAGAGTATTTGCAGTTTCTGTATTTGGTTGGGTTGAGAGTATTTGCAGTGTGTTTCTGAATTTGATTGTATTGTGAGTATTTGCATTGCATTTCTCTATTTGGTTGCATTGTAAGTATTTGTAGCACATGTGTTGCCAAACTGATGATGTTTTCTTAATTTGCTGGTATTTTTTATATTTGCATGCGTTTTCTTCAGTTGCGTTGAACTCTCTCGGCCACCGTAATTCTGGCATTAGATTGGATTTCCATATGTATGTTTGTAGATAAAACACTCCCTTTGAGGACTAAACAGGTGTACTTTGCCTTTTTCATGCATTTGGAATGTGTTAAATCAGATTTCCCCAATCACCAGTATGTGATTAAACTGGTAATAGAATTGCTTTTAAATTTAATAAAGAGTTAAATAGTTTTCTTATTTGGTTATTAAAATTTGACAAGAAAATAACAGCATAAATATTTCACAAATATTAATGTTGTCACAAGATGTTGTATACTTGAAATAAATTATTGAGCTCTTAGGGGTTCAGCTGACAAAAACAGTTGGGAAGCCCAGCGTTCCCTAAATGCTTCTCCATCTACTTTAATAATGATAAAAGACTCTGTATGAATCCACTTGACAGGCAGATTTAAGAAACAATTTGTTCTTAAAGAAGTAGAAACCTGAAAACCAAAAAATCAAGAACAAGATTAATGTGTAAAGGGTTAGTTCACCCAAAAATGAAAATTCTGTCATTAATTACTCACCCTCATGTCGTTCGACACCCGTAAGACCTCCGTTCATCTTCGGAACACAAATGAAGATATTTTAGTGAAAGCTGATGGCTGAGAAAGGCTTCAGACAGGCCTCCATTGGCATTCAGTACATTCACACTCCCAAGACCCATAAAAGGCACTTAAAACGTTGTTACAAAGTCCATCTCACCACAGTGACTCTACAATAATTTTACGATGCGACAACAATATAACGCCTTTATCCAACTTGTTATTGTCTTCCGTGTGTGCCTCCACGACGCATGCGCGAGAATATGACGTAGCGCCGGGGTTCGGAAATCCATGAAATGCACACTTTAACCCCATTTTGAGAACTACGCAGAGACCTAAAGCACGATCAATGTAGAATCCAACAGCTTAGATACGCGCGTCTTCCTCTGCTTGTAAACAAATCGCTTCTGGGTCATGTGTCCGAACGCCGGATCTGCGTCATATTCTTGCGCATGCGTCGTGGAGGCACACACGGAAGACAAGAACAAGTTGGATAAAGGTGTTATTTTGATTTTTTTTTTGCGCACAAAAACTATTGTTGTCGCATCGTAAAATTATTGTAGAGTCACTGTGGTGAGATGGACTTTGTAACAACGTTTTAAGTGCCTTTTATGGGTCTTGTGAGTGTAAATGTACTGAATGCCAATGGAGGCCTGTGTGAAGCCTTTCTCAGCCATCAGCTTTCAACTAAAATATCTTCATTTGTGTTCCGAAGATGAACGGAGGTCTTACGGGTGTCGAACGACATGAGGGTGAGTAATTAATGACAGAATTTTCATTTTTGGGTGAACTAACCCTTTAAGGACCATCTTTAACATTTCTACCGGATGTTTCTTATATTACTAAAATATATAATATTTGCATTTGGTTTCGAAGGATTTTGGATTTAATCAATGTGATTGACGTGATCATAATGTGATGTTGGTCAGCTTGTGTTGCGGGACGATTCTTCATGGTGTTTTTTAAACATGAACAACTCTCAAGATCAGTCACACGAGAAAGAAGAGAAATCACATTGCCTTTGTTAAGACCACTAAAGAGCCCGTCATTTGAAATAAAAGAGATGATAAGGGCTGGTTACTTTCATTTCCATGAGATTCCCATTTTGAGAGAATCTTTTGTCTCTGAGAAGTTAATAAAAAGCCACTAATTTTCTGCGACGATGATGATGGTGACATGGAGAGGATGAATGCTGTCAGGAAATGTGGAGCAAGTGATTGGTGAGAATAGAAAAGAAAGTCAAAACAAACTTAATATAGTAGGCGCTAATGGGGGGTGGAATTCAGCACAGACTAATGAACGATTCATTTCAACAGCGCTAGGAAAAAGAACAAAGCTGCTCCAGTTTGGGAGGAAGTGTCTTCCATGAGCCGTTGACAATTTTATGTCGTTTTGTATTACAAGTGTTCTTTTATTTTGAGCAGTGCAGCAATGGTGACTAATTGTCATTCTGTCACTCACTAAGTTTCTTTTTGTCCCCATAAAAATGGTTTTACGATCCTTTTACAACTCCACAATGTGCAATGAGCATGAGCATGCGACCGCAAAATTGAGTTTCAGTAGTATCCCTGTTTTAACAGAGCATCACTCCTCTGTATTTTTAGGAGCGTCGGTGGCAGACCTGGATTACTTGGTGCCCTTGTTGAGTTTTGACGTGACCGAAAACAAAAAAGTTTGGTTTAGACTTCTGTTAAGTTCTAGAATAATCATATTTTCAGTACTTTTAGATGAGTCTGGATACGTCACTTTTATGTAATTTTTCAGTGTGCCATTGTATACTGCAGATTTCATGCATACAGTACACATGCAGTACACATGCAGAAAATAGTGGCATGCTGCCCAAACTGTAACCTCTATCTAGTTGTCATTTCGGATGTCCATCTTAATGATATTCTTGTTTTTCCACTTCAAATGTTATTCGACCTAACTGCATGAGTCTATATGGGATCCCATGCATGTGTGTGTGCTCTCTCTGGAAAAGAAAACGAGTTGTTTACGACTCTCTCAACCTAAATGAGCGAGGGTTGACCGTCCCTTATCTGCCCACTAACAGATCTTGTCGAGTGGCATTACTGTACATGGTCAGCCTGTCCTGAGGCTAGGCATGGTTTATGTGTGGAGGCAGACAAGCATATCTAGAGCTGTCATCTTACTCTGGAAGTCAAGCTGGAGAATCACACACACTCAAACATTCACATACACACACAAAGCTCACATAAGATGATTTCTACTGACGGGAACAGACGCATCCCAGCTGGCCTTGAAATTTGTCTTGAGTAAAGGTGCAGAGATGCCAAACAGTCCGCACTTCTCAAAAAAACCGCAGGAACACCAAACGCTGGCATCCTCAGCTTCAGCGAGCAGACACATGGAAACACACACTTACTATTCAGATTGAAGTCTGGAAGGGAAGTTGATGTTGTTTACTATGGCTGTCTGTCTTAATTTGCTGAAATGAGAGACGGTCAGACTTATGTACAACAGAGATTTGAGCAACTGGGTCATTTGGTAAAATAATGTTAGACTAAGGCAACGGACTGCAGGCAGTATAAGAGCGTTGATTATTATCTCACTATGAATTTATCACATCACTATTATAAGGTGCCATTAATATTTATATGATATGCATGTTAGCTGAATGTCCATGCCATTATTTATGAACCATATGGATTTTTTATTTTATTTAATATGCTTTGCTTAGGTGAATGAGTAGTTCTTTATGTAAAATAATATATTATCATATGACAGATCTACATTATTCATGTCTGTTTTAAATGACTACATTAAATCTATATGTGGCACCATCCAGTGAAATTATGATTGAACTGCTAATATTCACTCTAAAGGTCTGTTCTATTCCTTCTCTGTCATTTTTCCAATTGAATTTCTCTTTTTTATTTAGCATGTCTTCTGTAATACTGACGTAAACATGTTGAAATGTTTATTTACACTATAAGCAGTGTCAGTATTACATATATAATTATAAAATAATATTATGAACTATGAGTATTCTGAGTAATATCATCAGTATTATTCTTCGGGGAAATAAATGTCAACATTGATGGTAATACTTCTTAAGCACCAAATCAGTATATTAAAATGATTTCTGAATGATCATGTGACACTGAATAATAATGCTGAAAATTCAGCTTTGGAATAAATGACATTTTACAATATATAAAAACAATAATTTTATTTTTACTTTATTTGCCTGACTGTCTTGTCAAATGTTTTTGAGATGTTTATTTATAATAAATAAGAAACAGGACCCTCTTTAAAATGCATACAGTAGCCTATGTGTGAAAAAAATCTGACGAAACATGTTCTCTTCAGAGGAAAAAAATACCGGGTCTCGCAAGTATCTGCTGTTTCAGAGAAGTTCATCTCCAAACACTCTTAGGAATCAGTTGAACTTGTCCCAACTTCTTCCAGGACTTGGTATTACTTTCTGTCTGTTACATGTCCAAAACCAAAAAAAAAGAGCAGACACAATCTCAAATGGAGTGGTGCTGGGTATGTTCAGGTCTTGTGGGAATAAAGTGTATTTTGTATTTTATTTTTATTTTTGCTTGCAGTTGGAGGGCTTCTATCTCAGACAAATCACTAAACCTACAGATAGGAGAGAGTGGAGAGAATCAGATCCCGCCGGAGCACTGTAACCCCCCTGAACTGACACAACCACATAATATAAGGTGCAATAACAGAAAAAGTATCAGATATATGTACCCTGTTCGATGTGTGTCTGTGTGTATGCGCACACATGCTTTATCTTAACTGAAATCAATGCTGTAGCCAGGATCCATCCACTCACTGTAGATATAGAGGTTGTTTTTGATGGTGGGGTGGACGGCTCTAGGGTACAATGTGTATGCATTTGTGTGTCTCTATCTCGCATACCAGAGAAGCAGGGGAAAGAGCAGATAGCAGGCATACGGAAAGCACAGATGCGTCATTTTGTCTGGACACGCACAGCAGCTGAATTTGAGTAGACCTCAGATTTGCCCCGCAAGAAGAGGTTGGATCTTGATTAGCTCTAGATTCAGATGGCACATCTGCTATCTGTCTGCTTACTGTTCTACAGTTCCCACTTGTTTTTTTTTGGGGGGGGGGGGGGGGGGGGGGGGGTTCTTCAATTTATTTTATTTTTTCATTGGTTTTATCTGTTCTGCAGCCACATATAGCACATTGTGGTCATCACTACCCATCATCTACCCTTGTGTAGATTTATTCATGATTTTCACAGCCTGTCCATAATGACATTGGTCTAATTTAACTAGCTTCAATGAAGTGACAGATTGTGCAAAATTACCATAGATTTGATTGGATTGCTTTTGATGTCAGCAATAACAGATAATAGGAAGCCCCTCCTTTGTTGTAATAGTTAATAATAATTGTATTAAATATTTGATTAATAAAATGTATAATTATTATTATTAAATGTTCAGTATTAATAATCAAATATTTATTGTCTAAAATAACGGTTATATAAATAAATATTATATAAATGATATAAAATAACGGTACATTTAATCAAATATTTATTTTCTTTTCTTTACTCTGATAAAATGTGACCCTGTACCACAAAACCAGTCATAAGGGTCAAATTTTTTTTTTATTGAGTCTTATACATCACCTGAAAGCTGAATAAATAAGCTTTCCATTGATGTATGTATTGTTAAGACAATATTTGGCAGAGATGCAACTATTTGAAAATCTGGAATCTGAGGGTGCAAAAAAGTCTAAATATGTAGAAAATCACCTTTAAAGTTGTCCAAATGAAGTCCTTAACGCATATTACTAATACATTTTGGATATATTTACGGTAGGAATTTGACAAAATATCTTCATGGAACATGATCTTTACTTAAAGGGGTCATGAACTGGCTTTTTAATTTTTTTTATACTGTTTTCTGAGCTCAACTTATTGCGTTCGCGTGGTTTTAACATTCAAAAACATCATAATGAATAAGTAATAGGCTATTTTCTGACCTGGTTTTGAGGCTCTCTCAAGACACGCTCAGTTTTGATGGGCGTGCCGCACTGAAGACTTGGAAGTAAACGCCCACGGCTAGGATTGGATAAGATTTGCATATTTAATGAGCTTCTGCTCCCCCTGTCAGTGAAAGCGTGTGGCAAACGGCAACCGGAATGAATCTCCAGGCCCACAGCCAGGGCTCGCAAAATGTCTTTATCAAACAAACACAATGATTCATCTCTCATCCACCCGCTATTGATTGGAATGATATTTTTTTATTAACGTTACTTGGCCCGCCCGATCGATGAATATAACCGCGAACAGTACACACACACAGGCGCGCACGCCCTTCAAATATCAAGTCAAGAGAGTGAACAACGCACATCAACACCGTAATGAACCAAGAACACCACAAATAAAGTATTCTCCAGCTTGTGACAGCGTGCTAAGGTATGTTCTGTTAGACATGTACACATAATCCATAGATATCAAACAACCTGTAACAATGCAATACTATCACATATTAAAAAAAAAAATGTTTTACTCACATTAGTGTGTTGCTTCATTCGTTCATGTAATCTCATCCTGTCTCTCTCCTGTCGTTTACAAACGACTCCGTGGTTAAAGGAACATACAATGTCTTCCCTACGTGAGCTGGATATTCATTAAAAATGAAGTTCATCCATGCATTCATAATATTGGAATCCGAATGTTCTGAATCTGAATCCGAAAAGCGTATGTGGTATGTTTATTGCTTAGAAATTCGATGCGGTTTTGCTCTATGCTGCTCTTAGCTGTCATGTTAGTGGCACGAGTCGGTGGGCGGGGCTACAGAATCAGGCGTTGTTCTTCTTCTGTTGAGGCGGTGCTTCACTACACTCTTACGTAATAGCATCCACATTCTGAGATCGATTGTTTGCTGGGCCTGGAGTCTATAAAAGCTTTTCTTTGACTAACAAGGAAGTTTTCAGCTCTGAAACTTACAGGATATTCTTAAATTACCATGACTTTTTATATATCAAAAGCTCAAGGGAAAGTTGATTTCTCAATTCATCACCCCTTTAATATCCTCATGATTTTTGGCTTGAAAGAAAAATCGATCATTTTGACCCATACAATGTAGTGTTGAATATAGCCACAAATATACCCGTGCGACTTATGACTGGTTTTGTGGTCCAGTGTCACAAATTGTTAGTTGCATTTGAGTATTAGCGTTTAGCTAACATTTTCTATGCAAAGGTCACAAGATTTCAAGTGCACATCAGTTGTGCCATTTGGGACGTTTTAATCAGCTCACCTAGAAACAAGTCATCATTTTAAGGCTGCTATTATGAACACTTTTGAAGAAGAACAAGCTGCAGGATTTGCTGTAGTTTGCATGCCTTGAAACTGAAAGATATTGAGAGTTTTATACCCTGATTGGTGAAGTCAAATGGTTTTATGCTATCGTCTTTATTCATAAAGACAAAATATAGAAAGTAATATGCTTAGTAGTCTTTTTGAGGGGTGGTGTTTGGGAGGTTATGTTTTTTTTTTCGTCTGTCATCTCTTTTTCTTCACTTTCTTTGTTCTCCTGTTTATGTGCTTTCAGCTGCCAACCATTGTTTCTTTTTGCTCTCTTTCTCTCTCTCTCTCTCTCTCTCTCTCTCTCTCTCTCTCTCTCTTTCTCTCTCAGTTACATGTCGTCAGTGTGTTTATCAGTGTTTGTACAGACCTATGGCCTCTCGCTTCTCAAAACCAGGAGCAACACACAGTGCCGCAGTCTTTGTCTGACTGCTGTGAAACTCCGATGGCTCAGGAATACTAATCCCACTCGCATGTCATCTGGACGGACCAGAGGAGCAGCTAATGGGGCGGGCGGGCAGGGATGAGGAGAAGGACACCCTCCTCCAACCCCACCGCTGCATCAGTGAGTGTGAGTGGCAGAGTCCTCCCGGCCACAGAGATGAAGATTAGCAAAGGCCGAGCTCAACACAGAGGTAAGTGTCTGCTGCAATAGCCCGAATCATATTGTGAAAGGCTCTTCACTCAAAAGCACTTTGTCCTTTACATTTACTGCACGTTATCCCTCTACTGCTGCTTTTTAAAAAAAAAGGTAATTCTTCACTACCTTTTATTAATAATATTAAAGCATTCAAGTCCCCAGAAAAATATTCGGACTCAATTTGCAATGGCTGCTAAAATGAACATGTTAATGCATGCAGTACATTTGAAATCCTTATTCTGCTTCATCCTCTCAACTTCAACCACATGACCTCCAAAACTCCACCCTCCAAAGACACCGGAATGTGCAAAATGATCAACAGGCACGTCAGGCAGAAAGTGTTGTGATGAAGTAAGCTTTTTAAACCGTTTTTTCCGGCCTCGCACTGTAACAGAGTAACAATGTAACAATGTATTTCAGTGATATCTGTCAAGTAATAGGGTCGTTTTATTTGTCATATTAAAAAGAATTGTTTAAAGCACATTTAATTATCTTCAAAGTTCAACGAGTCTGGAATAACTGTGAGAAAAGCATGCTGTCATTTGAACAAACATGTCTAAGAAGGGCATCAGATTACTGTGGTGACAACAGTGCGTGTGCATGTGTATACGCACGTGTGTGTGCATGGGGTCAGCATGGGCACCCTGACTGGTCTGCGAACTGTGATGCACTGTGTATTCTGACACCTTTCTATCAGAACCAGCATTCACTTCTTGAGTAATTTGAGCTACAGTAGCTCATCTGTTTGATCAGCCCACACCGGCCAGCCTTCACTCCCCATGTGCATCAGTGAGCCTTTAGTGCCCATGACCCTGTCGCCGATTCACCACTGTTCCTTCCTTGGAGCACTTTTGATAGATACTCACCACTGCAGACTGGGAACACCCCACAAGAGCTGCAGTTTTGGAGATGCTCTGACCCAGTTGTCTAGCCATAACAATTTGGCCCTTGTCAAACTCGCACAAATCCTTATGCTTGCCCATTTTTCCTGCTTGTAACACATCAACTTTGTGGGCAAATTGCTCACTTGCTGCCTAATATATCCCACCCACTAACAGGTGCCGTGATGAAGAGATAATCAGTGTTATTCACTTCACGTCATAATGTTATGCCTGATCGGTGTGTGTGTATGTATATATATATATACGGTGTTTGTTTGTGTGTGTTAACATCATTATGATAATTGTTGATTTAAATATTTGAATCAACTGACAGCCCTCAAATATGCACGGTGTCATAAATGCATTTTAGGCCTTTACAGGTTGGGAATTTGGCAAACATGCTTTATTCTTTGTGTATGACATGCACACACATATCGGTGTGTTTTTCATGCGGCAGCTGATTTTGCAGAGATTTGGATATGTGCTGGCCATCTGTTTACTGGTAATTAAGCATTTAACTTTTGGCAGGAAAAGCCTGAATATCATCACTCTGTTGTCTTTTCTGGGGTTGAATAAGTAGATTTGTTTGGAGGTAATGATACTTCCCAATTCATTGTGTGTGCATGTGTGCTGGTGAGTTGCTTCATTTAACTCAGCTGTTTTGTGCGAGTGTGTGTATTCATTCCTCTATAATCATTTTCCGGCCAAGTGGAACCATTCCCCATTGGGAGGGCTTCCAGAGAAGGTAGAATCCAACCCCTTAATCTGCCATATTATTGAATTAAAGGCTTACCAGCGCAGTGTAACCATGTCAATTATTCTTTTTTTTTCAATGGTGTGTTCGTTCCCATTTTCAATTAAGGTAGATCGGTTGCGTAAAACGAAGAACGAAGGAAGCGGAGAAGTGCGGAGGCGCTCAGGGTACAAAAGAGAGAGAACGTTAGACGGAAAAGACGAGGCAACCACTAGTGTGAATGGAGGGATTACACAGTTCAGTGTCCTCTTTATTTTTCTCAGTGATTCTGTTGCCCTCACCTTAAAGGAGTCTGGAGATGGAAGTCTGTGAGCGGAGAGCTTTGAAGACGATCTTCTGATGGTTGCTTTTTTTCTGGGCTAAACGGCAGTGTCAATTTACTATGATAAGTTTGCGAAAAGTCTGAGTTCTCTTGCAAACTCTCCCTTTTCCTACAATCTCCCTTGTAGCAATGTCAGTGCTTTAATTATTTTCCATGCAAAGACCTTTATGTGCATCTTATGATCTAAAACAAATCACATCAAAGCCATGTTTATTAAGATTGACATGCATGCAGCGCAAATCCATCTATTTACAGCTCTTAAACATCACTGATTTGCATCCATCAAACAAGTGTTCAAAAGAAAACCAGTGTAAACATCCAGAGGTGCTTGATGAGAGAATGAGAAAGTATGTATTTGTACCCTTCCTGCAAACGCTTCAGCTCGTATACATTATCCATATCTCATACATCATAATGTATAATTTTCAGCGGTCCTCATTAGCTTGGGACTCATGGCTGCAGGCCTTGATAAATTCGCAGCACTCTGCATTTGTTATTTCAACATTTGTTTAGACCCAATACTGAAAATGCATGATCATGAATATTTGTGGTCACTGACTGCTCAATGTGTCTCTTGGGGAAGATTATGGCATCTAATTTGATTTTTGTCTCCAGAAAAGTGTGTTGTCTGTGTACTGTATATTCAGCACATACACCGATCAGGCACAACATTATGACCACTGGCAGGTGATGTGAATAATACAGCTCTTCATCACGGCACCTGTTAGTGAGTGGGATATATTAGGCAGCAAGTGAACATTTTGTCCTCAAAGTTGATGTGTTAGAAGCGAGCGTAAGGGTAAGCGTAAGGGTTTGAGCGAGTTTGACACCACAAACTCATTGTTGTGCTCCTCAAACCATTCCTGAACCATTTTTGTTTTGTGGCAGGGCTCATTATCCTGCTGAAAGAGACCTCAGACACCAGGGAATACAGTTTCCATGAAGGGGTATCCATGGTCTGCAACAATGCTTAGGTAGGTGGTACGTGTCAAAGTAACATCCACATGGATGGCAGATTTCCCTGCAGAACATTGCCCAAAGCATTACCTTTGCCTCCGATGGCTTGCCTTCTTCCCATAGTGCATCCTAGTACCATGTGTTCCCCAGGTAAGCGACGCACACACACCCACCATCCACGTGATGTAAAAGAAAACATGATTCATCAGACCAGGCCACCTTCTTTTTTAATTGCTCTGTGGTCCAGTTCTGGTGCTCACATGATCAATGTTGGTGCTTTTTGCGGTGAACACGGGTCAGCATGGGCACCCTGACTGGCAATTTGAGCTACAGTAATGCCTGGTTCAGACTACACGATTTTTTTTGTCTGTTCCGATAGTCACTGTGTCAGATTACACGATTTTGACTCCTAAAATCTTGTCGTGTCCTGGACAAGAAACATGTCAGACTACACGTTGCTTCGCGACCAATCATCGCTTGTTGTCTTTAGCGACGCGCGTGATGTCATCGAGAAGGCGAAACTAGCGACTGACTTCCGGAAACAAACAAGAGTGTAAACAATGTCTGAAGCGGCGTGTTTTGTACTGGCAGAAAGAAAACCCGACCATGGACACGTTCCTGGCTTGTGTAACCCTGGTTATTTTCTGCCTTATGCTCTCTTCTCACGACTCCCCACTGTTCATGTTATCGCGAGATTTGTCCAAATATCGCGAGATTGGATACAGAAGCAGCGTCATTTCCCTTTAAATATGGCGGCGCGCTGTTGGTTTGTGTGTGTGTGGGAGTCGATGTGTTGAGCTGCTGCAGGTAGGCATTTAGCCCTGTAATTGTATTCTATTGATTCCCTAAACTCCCGATCTTAAACTGTTATGCCTGTTAACCTTTTTAGATGCCTCCATTTCATGTTGAGATTGATGTGAGTGATTTAATGAGACTGGAACTGGTGAGTGTCATTTGTTTGTATCATACGGCGCTAAAATACTACTGCTCTTGTGTGTGGCATATGAATTTATTAGCCGGCGCTGGCGCTGGCTGTATTTATTTATTATTGAATCAGATTTCGTATGTGTTTATAGATATATATGATCATGTGCTTGATTGTATCGAATTTATATGAATAATGCACTAATATTTGATGGCATTTATAGCAATATTGATGTTGATGATTATGAGATGGTTTCCTATTTAATGCTGAGATTTTATGATGATGATGATTAGTTATAGAGTACTCTTGTTGCTATATGCAGGATAAAGTTGAATCATGTACCTGACGATGATGATGGATATGATGACGATGATGATGAATATGATGACGATGATGATATGATTATATGATGACATTATGATCTTATATGGTTGTTATTTATTTGTAAAACTTAACCAGTGTTACTCGTTGCTTGGCCCTGTTTATACAGGCCAGGTTCCTGTATGGATGGCGAGCTACTAGGCCCTGAACCGAAGATTAAGAGTGCAAGCATCTGCCGGTGTGGTAGGAGGCGTTGCAGCTGCTCCCCTCACACACCCCCACACACCATTATACACTTTCATTTATTTTTTCACATTCATTTTATTTTACGGACGGATTATTTTCATGAACATTCCTGATTGTCGGACTCTGCCCATTGTGTGGGTTGTGCGTGGATGTTTGCTGCATTTAAGCACTCGAATTGTGCGTATGAACTGAACTGAGAACACGTAGATCTGTTTATTAACTATTATGAACTCAATACTATCTTTGTGTACATGTAAATAGTGTAATTGTCTGTCAACTTATGTCACTGTAATATATTACACCTTTGGGTACCGCAATCTTGTGTCTGTGGTTCATTAAGCACAACCTTTTCCTCCCTGAGCTGAATTTGGTTCTTCTGATACTGGTCCACTATTTAAATCTTCTATTGCAGTATTTATACATGTTACACTTGCTCGAAGAGGGCAGTATGGGCTGTCAATCCTCCAAGGAGAACTTGAGGTAAAATATCGTTCTTTTTATATTAAATATTTTGTTATTAGCCAGTAGTGAAAGCTCTCTCTCTCACACACACACACACACACACCCTCGCTCTCACACACACACCCTCACTCCCACAGTAACTCACTCACTCTCTCACACACATCTGACTCACACTAACTCACTAAAATCTCTCACACACACACACACACACACCCTCACTCACTCACTCGCTCTCTCACACACACACACACAAACACCCGCACTCACTCGCTCTCTCACACACACACACACACACACACCCGCATTCACTCGCTCTCTCACACACACACACACACACACACCCTCACTCACGTGCACACAAAACACACTCACTCACTCACTCACTCACTAACAAAATCTCTATCTCTCTCTCACACACACAATTTTCTCTATAGCGAAGAAGAATATAATGAATGATTTGCTAGTTTAAAAGTTACAGCTAATTCCAGTTCTCACCGGGTTGCTGAAGGGCTTCCGCTATCGTACGCCAGCATTTTTCTTTTTGTAATCTGTCGTGGTAGTCCCTCGATGAAACATCGTAATGCAAGAGTACTGTTGCCACATCTCCACGAACCTTTCCTCCATTTCATAACTCCACCTAGCCGCACCATCATCTCTCTTGCGTTTCGCCATGTTTGAAAGCTGTGTACGAAAAGCGTCTGTGCTCCGATTGGTCAGCGTCACCCATGTGACGGAACCCGTCGTGGGGACCGCAAAAAAAAATTCAACATGCTAGTCTTTCTGCTGTGACGTCGTGAACTATCGCAGACGCGGATTCGGTTGTCGTATACTATGACACACTATACGAGATGATAAGATCAATTCTTGCGTCCCAACGTCCATTGTCGTTTACGAACCCCTACGACACCATACGTCAAACGGATCGTGCCAAATTCGGGCTAAAATCGTGTAGTCTGAACTAGTCTAACTTGTCTGTTTGATCAGACCACACGGACCAGCCTTCGCTCCCCACGTGCATCAATGACTTTGTCGCCAGTTCACCACTGTTCCTTCCTTGGACCACTTTTGATAGATACTGACCACTGCAGACCGGGAACACCCCACAAGAGCTGCAGTTTTGGAGATGCTCTGACCCATCTAGCCATCACAATTTGGCCAACACGCAAAACGGCGTGAAAGCGTAAAAAAAAAAAACCCACCCGGGTTCTTTTTTTTTTCTTCATGCGGCACGTTAAAAAAAAACGGAGATTGCGGTTTTTGTTCACGTGCCTGAAGCTACTGAAGTGGCGTGACTTGGTGGCGCTCAGGCACAGAATGGTCTTGCTGAGCACACATTGATACCCAAGAAGACGACGACGAAGAGGAAGTAAGTAGACAAAGAAGATGCAATGAGGCAAGATGAATGCAGAGCTGCTGGTCTCTTTGGTGTCTGAACACAAAGAACTTTATGACAAACACCACAGCGACTACAAAAATCTCGATCAGAGGGAGTTATGGAGGGGAATTTCAGATCAAATAGGATTCGATGGTGAGTTTCCATTGAATCCTATTTGATCTGCAATCAAATAAAAAGCGATATCTACTTTCAGGTAGTGAATTTGCATGTTTACTCCGCACATCGCCAGTGAAAATCGCTTGGGTATGAACACTAAAGCCCCATTCACACCGCCAGCGAAAAAGCAACATGATCCTATTCCTTTCAATGAAGCGCTGGCTACACGAGCGACAGTGACTGTTGGCGACAGAATGGAGGCGTGTCAAGCGAATTTATGCAAATGAGAAGCAAATTTTGCGAGTGACAACCAATAAGAGGGAAGACTGTCAGTGGAGCTCGTGTCACCGTCTCGAGTGTAGGCAAGACGAACAGGACAGAGTTCCGGAGCGATTTCACTGTTTTATATGATTTGACTGTAACCATATACATGGATATAAAAAAATGATGCGTGGAAAAGAAACTATTGGCAGTCTAAATGAGTTTGATTCATACATTGATAGTTTGTGTTGTTAATTATATGATGCAGTTTAGCACTGCTGCAGTTCATATTACAGTTTTCCCTGCATTATGTTGATTATTAGGGACAAGAAAATGTATTATTTGTCAAATTAGAATGACATTTTTGACAGTTTAATTTATTGATAGATTGATCGTTAATCTAGTTAATGAGTTAATGCACTGCAGCACTGCTGTGGTTTATATAACTACACTCTCCAACAGCAGAATGTTACTTTTAATTCTTTTAAACCTATAATTCCTAGTCAAATTAGAATTAAATATCTTAGTTTTATATATCACTTGTGATTGCGTTTTCTAAAGAAATGGCCAGATGTTCAGTCTACCAATGACATTAGAGCGACAGCACTGGGAACGCCCACAAACGTCTCACAGTACAGAGACTAGCGACATACAGTGAAAAAGTCGCTAGCTGTGTGAATGGGGCTTTTAAATAAGTGTCGAAAAACGTCTCGAAAAATGCTGGCGTAATTGTCCCGGTGTGCACGAAGCTTAAAGATCCAGTCTTCAGTGTCACATGATCCTTCAGAAATCATTCTAATATGCTGATTTGGTGCTCAAGGAAAACTTTTCATCAGGGTTGAAAATAGCTGTGCAGGGCACCTATTGTGCCCCTTTTTACACGATGTCATAGTGATCTTGGGTGTCCCCAAAAAGTCTCTGAAGTTTCAGTACAAAATACCCAGAGATAATTTATTATAACGTGTTGAAAATGTAATTTTGAGGCCTGTCTATAAAAAGCGCTGTTTTGGTGTGTACCGCTTTAAATGTAAATGAGCTGCATATCCCCGCCCCGTCTTTAGAAGAGGGGGTAGCATATACATCTCTCAACAATGGCGGATTGCATACAGGTCTCACAGGGCGGGTCTATGTTAAAATGGCAGTGTCAGTCAAACCTTGCGAGTGGGCCTTTGCAGTGTGATGACACACTGCAGAGAATCTGAGAACAGCTTGTTCTGAAACACTGCTTATGATTTTTGGGGATTAAAAAAAAAATACTGGGTGGATTTTTATCGTTATAGGGTGGTTGTTTACACACACTGTCAACACACATTTATGTTCAAACATCATGTAAAAGTGGATTTTGCATTATAGGTGCCCTTTAAATATTCAAAAGATCAGCATTTATTTGAAATATAATTTTTTATAAATAATTACACATTTTAAATAATGTTGTTACTTTATAAATGTCTTTTTAATGCATTGTTGCTGAGTAAAAGTATTAATTTCCTAATGAAAATACTGACGCCAAACTTTTGAACGCTGGTGTTGCAATACAAGTCACAACAATAATTAAATCCTACACAATACTAAACAACACATCTGCTCCATTGTTAGCATCACGGTGCACACAATGTTTGATATTCTACATTGTGAGGAAAACCCATCATTGAACTGCCATTTCATTGGCCGAATACAGTAACTAAGCAATTTAATGAGAACGAGAAGTCTGTTATTTCACACCTTGCATTGCCGTTTTTCAGACTTTATCACAGAGCTTTCTGTGGTAATGCTAGTTAGCACTTGTAAGCAGCAGACACCCTCGGAAAAGCAGAGGTCATCAATGCGATTTCACTTCAACTTGATGATAACATTTTGATTAAAAAGACAGCCTCTTCCATTTTTTTTGTTAACACCCCTTTGTTGTATATTTTATAACATGTTGTGAATAATGTTATTAATGTTTTGTTACCTTTGTGTACTTTGTATTAATGTGTATTTACTTGCAAGTATGTAATGGGCTGTAATGAATCGTGATCACAGGAAGTTCTCCGGGTCAAAGTTTTACCCTTTTTTCTAATCAAACTTGTTTAAACGCCGCCTAAACCTCAACATCAGACCTCATCTCTGCCAACAGCTGCCCCAGTAAGTTTACAGCAGACAGTGTTGAATCAACTTTTTCTTGTTTCCCTCCTTTCTCTTAAAGAACTCAGAAAGAAAGAAAGAAAGAGAATGAAAGAAAGAAAGAAAGAAAGAAAGAAAGAAAGAAAGAAAGAAAGAAAGAAAGAAAGAAAGAAAGAAAGAAAGAAAGAAAGAAAGAAAGAAAGAAAGAAAGAAAGAAAGTGATGTTAAAGTCATGGTTTGGGTGGTGAGAGAAAGGGGGTGATTTGACTTGATTCATGTCTCGCTGGAAGACTGAAGTCTTTTGCTGGGCTGTTCTTTCTGTGGCAGTGGCTGATTTAGATTGCTTCCGCTCTCTTCAGGGCTTCCACTTTAAGGTGAGCGCGACCTCAATGGCATGATCAGGGGATGGAGAGTGGAAATGTGATGAGGGAGGAGGAATAAGAGGGAGAAAGATAGCCGGACATAAGTGTCGGACCATCATGAACGGCGATGGGTGGAGTCATGCCAGGTCCGTTTTATATCCAGTTCTTTCTCTTGTGTTTTCTTATAGTTTCTTCCCTATATCTTATATTTCTTTCTCTTTACTCCATCTCCTCTTTTCTTTGTACTATCTTTTGGGCATTTTTAAATTCCTAATATTGGTACCTGAGAGAGACCCTAGAAAATGACTAAACAAAATGACAATGTTTCATCACTAAGGCTGCAACAGTAATTGATTTACAGTAATGTTGTAAAATAGTATTACAATTTAAAATAACTGTTATCTATTTTTAATATATTTTAAAATGTAATTTATTCCTGTGATGGCCAAAACTGAATTTTCAGCATCATGCCTCCAGTCTTCAGTGTCACATGATCCTTTAGAAATCATTCTAATATGCTGATTTGCTGCTCAAGATACATTTCTTATTATCATCAATATTGAAAACATTTGTGCTGCTTTACATTTTTACGGAAACTATTTTTAAAGATTTAAAAAAAATAGACAAACAACAGCATTTATTTGAAATAGAAATATTTTCTAACATTATAATTGTCTTAACTGTTGATTCAATATGGAAGTTTGTTTCTGCCACAGAATAAAAAAAAAGGTAATTGCGACTTTTTATCTCACAATTCTGACAACTTTTTTTCTCCCAATTGTGAATTTGCATCTTGCAATTCTCAGTTTTCTCAGAATTGCTCGATATAAACTCACAATTGCGAGAAAAAAGTTCTGACTTTATTTCTCTTAATTGCGAGGTTATCAAGCAATTCTGACTTTATAACATACCGGTACAATTGTGAGTTTATATCGTGCAATTCTGACTTTATTTCTTGGAATTGTGAGGTTATATTTTATTTCGCAATTCTGAGGGGAAAAGTAGTCGGAATCGCGAGATAAAAAATTTGCAATTATCTTTAAATTATTGTATTCCGTGGTTGAAACAAACCGCTGAACAAAAATTTCTTTAAAAAGAACTTACTGACCCAAAACTTTTGAACTCTAGTGTATGTGTATATTACTATAATAATATACTATAATATGATCTTATTTTTTATTTGACTAGTATAACACTAACTATGCACTGTAAAAAAAAAATCAGGTCTCCAATTGAAAATTTTCAAGTGATCGATCACATGTAAATTTTTTAGTTGGCCAAATTGAATTTCTGTGAATTAAATTGCATCAATTCACAGAAATTCAATTTGGCCAACTGAAAAATGTATATGTGATCGGTCACTTGAAAATGTTCAATAGGAGACCTGATTTTTTTTTACAGTGTGTTAAAACAAACATCCAGGCGACTGTCCTGTGGATTGTGGATTGCGACTGGTGGATCCCCCCACAATGGGGACTATTCCACTTTTTCTTTGTTCTTTCTATCTCAGTGTCACTCAACCCATCCCCTCTGAATGATCTCTGACCTGTCCTTGACTGGAATTGAATCCTTGCTCCAGTTGGTGATGATTCTTCCACCAGCCACAATTTACCGAGGCATCTGACACTATGTCCCCTACACAAATAAAAAGCTGCATTAAAGCCTCATTTCTCGGCCGTGCGCACACTCACCCTGACCCTCAGCTCCACTCGGCCGTCATTCACCCGTTTCTCTTCTATAGCCTTCAGCTACGAGGACGAGAGATCACTCCATCATATAGGAAAAGCTCAAAGGACACACTTGGGGGAAACAGAAAATGCGTTTGGGATATTACAGAACTAAAGAGAGCTTTATTTGTAGTCGCATAGAGCACAAAAAACCTGACACTAGAGTCTCCATAGAAATGACCGTGCACATACTCATATACGCTTATGTATATTGATATTCCGAAGCATAACAGTGCTTAAGAGATGATTATTTATATGCATTGAAAGTCACATACTCACAGTTCTTTCACTAAACAGCCGGATTAGCATACATGGCAGTGGGCAGATTCATGTCAGATTTTTAATCTTTTTAAAGTGGTTTCCTTGCTTCTTATGTTTCTTTCTTTTTAACCCCTTGTCTCTCCTTGAACTGTCCATTGGCAGCAAATCCTTTTGGCTAATAACTGTTTCTAGTCATTTCTAATGATTTTAAACCATGTTTCCAGTTGTGCGTTTACAAAGAAAGTCTATTCGGTTGTTAAGTCTGACGTCACGCGGCAACGCTTCCGGGTCCAAATGCTCTCTCATACCACAAGAAAAACAACAAACGGTGCTAATATACACACACAATGTGGTGTAATACAAAAATATATATATATATATAATCAAAATCTTTATCTACATACCAAAATTCCAGATGGCCAGACGTGATTCATCTTTTATAAATCGTTAACATATTAATGTCTGTGATGCTGTGAGCTCAGAGACTGTTGTGTAGACTGTAAGTATTTAAAATGTTTAACTTTTTAAAATGTTTGATGTTTGATTTGAATAAATAGCGCTCCTAAACGGCCGTCGATGGCATTCTCAAGTGAAACGAGTTGAGGCTTGGACCCAGAAACGGCATTCCTTACGTCACGACTTAACAAGCGGATAGGGCAGCAAGGTATTGCATCATTAAAACACACATTGTTTTGAAATCTATATGGTAAATCAGTATCAATAAAAAAATTAAAGGGATAGTTCACTCAAAATGAAAATTCTGTCATCATTTACTGACCCTCACGTTGTTTCAAACCCGTTTGAATTTCTTTGTTCTGCTGAACACAGAAGAATATTGGTAACCAAACAGTTGATGGGCCTCAATGATTCCAAAGTATGGAAAAAAAGATTAATGGAGATTAATATTTTGAAAAATAAATTGGGAAATAGTTTTTTTGTGCAAACAAAGCACTTACGTCGCTTAATACAATTGAGGTTAAACCACTAGAGTCACATGGGGCTTGAAAATGGTAGTTGCATCGCAATGGAGGGACAGAAAGCTCTTAGATTTCATTAAAAACATCTTCATTTGTGTTATGAAGATGAATGAATGTCTTATGGGTTTGGAAACGACATGAGGTAATTAATGACAGAATTTGTATTTTTAGGTGAACTAACCCTGTAATACATCTTAGCTGAATTAATACAGCTGAATTAAAGGAATCATTTATCTATTAAAAGAAATCTTACTCACCCCAAACTTTTAGTGTAAAAAGTTTCCACTTCCTAGACTTCCACTGCAAGAGCATTACTGTAAAAGAGTAAATTACTATAACATTATTGCATTTTACAAACTGAAGGACAAAATTATTGTCTGTTGTAAAGACAGAGCTCAGCGTATAAACGTTTAAACAGCATTTTAGTGCTGCTAGCAATGCCAAGGTCATGGGTTTTGGTATACCTTGAATACACTGTGAGTCACTTTGGATAACAGCCAATCCCCAATGCATAAATGTAATGTAAGTTTTAGTATAGACATGTGGTCACCTAAAGCAATCTCTCTCCTGTAGGAGAGGATCTTCAGATTTTCAAGCACTCCATTCTGAGCATTCATAACTGGCCAATGGGCCTTTGATTTCGCTGAGTGCCAGTGTTATTGCTTTACAGTGACACCTGGAGCTGCCGCATGCCTCGCGCTCTATCTCCACCTCACCAGCGCTCGGTCCTGGCATGTTCTATTAGGTTGCCATGGTGATTAATGAGGTACCGCAGGGGCCGGTGTTGCTTCTGTAACAGTAGCGGTGCTGTCCACAGGACCAGGAGCTGTAATTCTGCCTTCTCTATAGTGGCTGGCAGAGCTTCTCCTCGTCCTCTCCTTCCCAACAGACGTTCTGCCTGACCGCTAAACCAGCTTGAGCCATGCCAAATACCACCTCTGATTCTTCAGAGGAGTGATGAACTGTGAGTGAAAAAAAATTACAGAGATCTGCACCCTGGGGGACTGTAGGTAATATCCAGGCGGTGTTGGGCGAAGAGGTGAAAGTGATTGGTTGAGTTCGGGCTTCATTTGATGAAGTCATCATAGCTTTCTGTCGGGGTCAGCACTCTTTTGTAGAGTGATGACACCCACAAAAAAACGTACACGAAACACATAAACGGCAGTTTAAAGCTCAATGAAAAAAAAAATCTTTGCAACTTTTTGCATTTTTTATGGAGCCCCTAAAGGGACATGGCAGTAGGGAAAAAATATGAGATTGGAGGAAAAATAATAAGTCAATGCTTTTGTGTTGTCTCACAAATGTTTGCTGTTCCCTGAGAAACTTTGCATTCGCTCGCAAACATTCGGAGTTCTTTGTGAGCAAAGGTGAAGTTTCTCAAGGGAACACAAAACTTTTGCGAGAGGGCGCAAAAGCATTGACTTATTATCTTTCCTCCCATTTAAATTTTAGGGACTCTATAAAATATGCTTCCGCTCTCTTCGGGGCTTCCACTTAAGGGCGGGCGCGACATCAATGGCATGATCAGGGGATGGAGAGTAGAAGGACGCAATAAACTTCATAAACCATCAGTAAAGTTTGGACATCAATTGGGACGGGGTCCGCTACATGCTGTGTCCAAAACCAACTTGGGATAAGGTTTTCAAACTGACAGCTGTCATTGTAAGACAGTTAGCAACTCTGTTTGTTTGTCCGAGTTAGCAACAGTAACTAAGGGGGGCGGAGCTTACCGGTAGGTCAATTGAGGTTAAACCACTAGAGTCACATGGGGCTTGAAAATGGTAGTTGCATAGGCTCGCAGTGGAGGGACAGAAAGCTCTCAGATTTCATTAAAAACATCTTCATTTGTGTTATGAAGATGAATGAATGTCTCATGGGTTTAGAACGACATGAGGTAATTAATGACAATTTTTGTTTTTGGGTGAACTAACCCTTTTAATACATCTTAGCTGAATTAATACAGCTGAATTAAAGGAATCATTTATTTATTAAAAGAAATCTTACTCACCCCAAACTTTTAGTGTAAAAAGTTTCCACTTCCTAGACTTCCACTGTAAGAGCATTACTGTAAAAGAGTAAATTACCATACATTATTGTATTTTATAAACTGAAGGACAAAATTATTGTCTGCTGTAAAGACAGAGCTCAGCGTATAAACGTTTAAACAAATGTTTGCTGTTCCCTGAGAAACTTTGCGTTCGCTCGCAAACATTTGGAGTTCTTTGTGAGCAAAGGCGAAGGTTCTCAGGGGAACACAAAACTTTTGCGAGAGAGTGCAATGGCATTGACTTATAAAAACATTAATTTTTCCTCCCATTTCAATTTTAGGGGCTCTATAAAATATATATTATATTATATTGTATTTATTATATTATATTGAAAAAAAGATCTGTATATTGTGGCTCATATGTCATCACGTTTGACTAATTCGTTCACCCTTTTTAAGTAAATCATGCGGACGATATAAAAATGTGCTCCCTCATTTTACTAAATTGTGGCCACGTTGTAATAATTCATTCAAAATGAGGGAACGGATAAGTTCAACATGGCCTCGATTTAGCCTAGGCTACTAAAACTAGGGAACAAATTAATAAGATGTGGGAACAAATGATTAATTCGTGGCCACAATTTAAGTATATATATCTGTACTATAACTATATCTGTGTTTGTGATCAGTTGGAGGTACTCAGCAGTGAGTGAGTAGTCAACAGTAAATGCCGTACCTCAGAAAATGACCTCCACAACAAGGGGAGTCACTGTTTATTATTTCATATTCATTAACATTTGAAAGAAACTGATTTAAGAGGGAGAAAATCCATGTATGAGATTATTTGACAAATGTTAAAATGGTCCAGGATTAAGCAGCTGTTAATTATTTATGAACATGAATTGCACAATTATGGGTCTGACTGACGCACCGCATTGACTAGCTTCAATTTAACACATAATCAGTGGATTTGAAATATGTCTCTATTTCTCCCAGCTAAGTGTTAAGGCATGAATCATTAAATATTTGTTGCATTAATTATTCAGATACGCTGAGGCTTAGTAGAAAACAAAGTAAAGAAACAAAGTGTGTGTTAAAGTACGACAAAAAACCTCATCTATTTTTCTAAGGGTCTGAAAGAAGTGATTTGCTCCAGAGATGATGCTTGGCCAGTTTTGCTCCACGTGCAGTGCTGAATCAGAGTGTTCTGGAAAGTGTGACCTGCTGCAGGATATTATGACTTCCTGTTGTTTTGTCTTTAATTTTCTCCGCTTCCTTCCGTTTAAAAGCTTCTAAAGACCGAACTTGATGAACTTCCAATGTAGTTTGCAGCAATTAAATGCCGTTTTATCTGCTGTTAAAGGGTTAGTTCACCCAAAAATGAAAATTCGGTCATTAATTACTCACCCTCATGTCGTTGGACACCCGTAAGACCTCCGTTCATCTTCGGAACACAAATGAAGATATTTTTATTGAAAGCTGATGGCTGAGAAAGGCTTCAGATAGGCCTCCATTGGCATTCAGTACATTGACATTTCCAAGATCCATGAAAGGCACTTAAAACGTCGTTACAAAGTCCATCTCACCACAGTGGCTCTACAATAATTTTATGATGCGACGACAATAGTTTTTGTGCGGAAAAAAAAATCAAAATAACACCTTTATCCAACTAGTTCTCGACTTCCGTGTGTGCCTCCACGACGCATGCGCGAGAATATGACGTAGCGCCGGCGTTCGGGAATCCATGAAATACACACTTAAGCCCCTTTTTGAGCACTACGCCGAGACCTAAAGCACGATCAATGTAGAATTCAACAGCTTAGACACGCGCGTCTTCCTCTGCTCGTAAACAAATCGCTTCTGGGTCATGTGTCCGAACGCCGGATCTGCGTCATATTCTCGCGCATGCGTCGTGGAGGCATACACGGAAGACAAGAACAAGTTGGATAAAGGTGTTATTTTGTTTTTTTTTTGCGCACAAAAACTATTGTCGTCGCATCGTAAAATTATTGTAGAACCACTGTTGTGAGATGGACTTTGTAACGACATTTTAAGTGCCTTTCATGGATCTTGGAAGTGTCAATGTACTGAATGCAAATGGAGGCCTGTCTGAAGCCTTTCTCAGCCATCAGCTTTCAACTAAAATATCTTCATTTGTGTTCCAAAGATGAACAGAGGTCTTACGGGTGTCCAACGACATGAGGGTGAGTAATTAATGACAGAATTTTCATTTTTGGGTGAACTAACCCTTTAACAAAACAGAATCACCATATTGAGGTCCTGTTTGTTCAGCAAGGAAAACATAAAATTTTGTACATTGATCTTTTATTATTTTTCATTAATTGCCTATAATTTAACATTCTTCTTTTTATCAGTAATAATTCCAGGAATTTGTAAACTTTCCCGCAAGGCTTTATAAAGCCAACGTCAAATTTAAATGTGTTTTTAAAACTCTAAAATGACATTATACAAGGTTATGCACATTTCTGACAGAAAGTCTTTTCTTGCAAGTGTGATATTAGTTAGAGATGAACTGAGTTGACCTCCCCCTATAAAATCCCCCTCATTACCATCATTACAAGCACCGGGCCATTTACCAAAGTTTAGAGGGGCCATAATGATCTGTCCTTGTGTTTGCCACTGATTGTTAAGGTTTTGATTGAGTGATTAAAAGCTTTCCCGTGGTCCTCTCTCTTGCTGACCTCTTGCTGTGGGGCTCTTGCTCAGAAATCATTTCAGTTTTCTCTCTCTGTCTGTAACTGTCAAGAGAGGCCCACTCGTTTTGTCAAGCCTCTTGCCTGAATGGCACCGCACATTAGCATAGCATGGCTGGTAATAACACATATAATGAGCACTCTGACCCGAGATAAACCCGAAAGGGCCTTTTAACAGTTAAGGCTTCACCCTTTATCCATAGAGAGGCTTGAAGTGCCAAACTAAACCACCCTGACCACTTTACCTGTTAAGTCACTCTGGAGTGGCGAGAAGGGCCAAGCATTACATAAATTGTTAATAGCGCTCAGGATAAAGCAGGAATATTTGTGTGCGCGTGAAAAAAAAAAAAAAGTGTGGATCAGGTGGTGTAAATGATTTAAAAAAATTACTTTTGTGAAATTGCATTTTATGGCAAACAGCATTGCCGCTACGCAGGCTCTCATTACACTGTCACAGATGTGTAACACAGGGGCAGCTTTTGTGAGTTTCCTGCGAGTTTGATGCATTGTGGTGTAAACAAAGACATCTGTTCGGTGTTTAGATTTGTATTCTGGAAAAAGCCTGGAAGAGCAGGCTGTTAATACAGGAACAACAGTACGGTATATTCACAAATCTTTGACACTTGATGAATGTGTCACTGGATGTGCTTCTGTTGTGTTATGTAGTGTTTATATAAACTGTTATATTTTAGGACACGGTAGGTAAAATTAACACCGTGTTCTAACCAGACATGAACGAGTTTCCATGTCCACAGAGCACGTTCTTAATATTCAGAATAAACAGATTGCGAGTAAGAAGTTGTTAGTATCGAGCAAGGCTGTAACCATGTCTTGAACATTGGGGGGGACCAATTTTTAATTTTTTTATAAAGCATAAAGAAACAGAACAGCGAACGAAATTCTAGGTCTATTTCTAGTTGGGATTTAATCCTTTTGGGACTATTTGCAAACAATATTTGCATTAATTTGCGTCAAAAGTCCCGAGATTCTTCACACAAATCTAAATACATAGATCTGCGGATAATATTTGAATTCCCCAGTGGTCTGGTGGTAGAATTTTTGCAAACCGTGTCAAAGGTTCCAGGTTCTAATCCGCTCTCATATATACAATATATATATATATATATATATATATATATATATATATATATATATATATATATATATATATATATATATATATATATATATATATATATATATATATATATATATACATATATATATATATATATATATATATATACATATATATACATATATATACATATATATATATATTTTTATTTTATTTATTTTTTTATTTTTTCTTCTTTAAAATCAAAGATGTTCATCAATGATTGTATATTAAGAGCAGGGACACGTTTGTGTGCATTTTGTTTTGTGATTTCTCCCGAAAGAATAGAGTCTCTCTCCGTAACGGCATTAAGCAATAGATTGACGCGCTCGTCTGTGTGTGAAGACTGCACTGCACGACCCAAAAGAGAACGTAAACTCCGCATACTTTGATTTGATTGGCCATCTCAGTCATTTTGATATTGACGAGCGCTGTTAGACCAGACCACTGAGACAAACCAGACTAAAGTGTAACTTTTAAACCTTTTTGTCATCCTAACAACAACAACATACAGAGCGCTGCATAATGAAGTGCAGCAGAGCAGTGCAAGAATTTCAAATATTGGGGGGGACAATTTGGCCATTTCTAATTATTGGGGGGGACTTGTCTCCCTTAATGTCTATGGTGGTTACGGCACTGGTATCGAGGAACTTACATTTTAGACTTTGAAACCATATTCTCTACTGTATAGGTACTACATTTGCTTTAAAACTTGCTTCGCAACCATTAAAAGGTTTATACCCAGACAGCAACATAGTGTCAGCCCACTACTATTCACTATTCATTGAAGCGTACACACATACGTCTTTCGCACAGAGTGCACGCAAACATTCAGGAGCACCGAAACTTATCAAGTAATTTTTTTTAATCATTTACATGTAACCTACAACGTCAGTTGCATTGCTTCACTGCCATTCACAAATCCTTTCCCGTTGCCTCATGGGATAGTAAAGTTGGATACGCACTTAAGAATCCCGCTGGAAGAAGTAAATCATCATGGTGCTTTTCACCTACTGTTTTATGAATACTGTGAATTCTGATATATACTATTGGATACACATATACTGTTTTTTGTTTGTTTTTACCTACTCTATAGTATGGAAGTTGGCACATTTGTATGCAGGTTATATTGCCGCCAAACCGAATGACGTCTAAAAGTGAGGTCACATTTAGCTAAATTTGCTGGCAAATAAAAGTCCATTGTCTATTGTCAATAGTGTAGCAACGAATGAAGCACAGATCACATTAAAGTAACTTTCAAACCAAGATGCTCTTGGTCAATATGGCAAATTCGCATAATTAGCCGAACCCAATGCGAAATCTGTGTGGAGAAATCTTTTACTTTCACGCAAAATTCCCAATCACATGGTTTCCGATTGAGATTACAGGACATTTATTTAGTGTATTTTCGAGGCCGAAATCCAGTCATTTCAATAAAAATCCACTATATACACAACTTATTTATTCCTTGTTGCATTATTGTTGACAATAATAATTTGCTTTTACATATTTTCATTAATGTTACTCATGGATTCATAAACGCATGTGAAATGTCACATAACTGTACTGTGTTACTCTAAAGTCCCATTTGCCCTGCATTGAACCCAGAGTCAGAGGATAACATGCTCTTCCTGTACTCTCTTGTCTTTTGACAGAATTTTAATATGTGTGACTATGAAGCAGTGTGGTGATGGTCTGTGGATATGAATTACAAGCGTTTGACATTGTAGTACACACATTGTCGGTCACCTTCTATGCATATTAAAATGCATCTGCAGCCTACACTGCAGTACTTAACCATGTGAATAATAATTTTGAAAGTTATGTAAGTTGAAATTAAGGAGATAACATTTGTATTCTTTTATTTAGACAGAACAGTAGTTTTTTTTATTTTTTATCATGTCTTGTCCATACCTGCGTAGGATTTCGTATGGATTGTTTTATGAGATCCGGAACGCATGGGCTAATCAGGCAGGTATATTTGCATCTCTCTTTCCATCTCTGTGTGTGACTTTACTGTGGGCATGTGAGAGGTCAGAGTAAGACACCATAATAAAGGAAATGAATAATAGAACTGATGGCTGCCGGTCAGAAGGGCAGGCCTGGATTTTTTTCTCGCCTCTCATTGTTCGTCTCTCGAGTCGACGCATGACCAGGGTGGTGCTGAAGTTATTTACTAAATGATTTATTCATTCTATGAATAATTGACTCACTTTTTCTCATCTGTCTTTCTTTTGCAAGGTGCCAGAGGTTATGCTAATGACCTTTAAGTGCGGATACTCTCACTCCAGGGAAGCGGTCGCCCCCTTGCAGACATCAGATGTGAGGAAACAGTTGGACAACAGTGGTTCAGCCTGTTAGGATGTGTTCCAGCAGACTGTGGTCAGATAAACAGTTCTCAGGGCAAAACTTCTAAAAGGTAAAAGTAGATAAAACTAGATGAGCAAACAGTTCTGATAACAACTCAGCAACATTTAGAAAACAACTTAAAAGAAAAGTTCACCTCAAAAGGAAAATTCCATCATCGTTATAGGCGTCAAACCTGGTGAGACGCGTCTTTACACAGTTTAATCGAATGTATGCAAATGAGATTTGATGCGTGCAATATTACAAGGTTATGCAGAATGCAAATAAGTTTAAATGGAACTTTTTTGTTGTATTCACTCTCACAGTATGAAAAAGAGCATTTGTGACATGCTAAATTATTTCGACACCAAAATAATCAAGACTTATGCTGTATTGGGTTATTTTAAAGTGAACAAGCAGTAAACTTCTGTTATTTTTAAGGATGAGTTTGATGATATTAGATCAGACAGCAACAAATGTATGTGAAAAGTGCCAGCTTTATTTATGACCTGAGAACTGACTGAAATTTTGTATTCAGAGTTTGGTGTGAAAACCTTGAATTGTGGTGTGAAAAAACAAATCGGTATTTTGGTTTGATTATTTTGGTCAATATTGTAATCACGATTATTTAACATGATTAGCAGTGGGCGATATGGCCAAAATCTTAGAGGATTTATTTTTCACTATAGCGATATGTTTCAAATAGATTTTGTTGCATATACAAATTTTAGATACCTGCTAAATTTCACAATTCTCAATTTTGATACCACAGCAGAAACTAATACTAATGTTAGACCTCAAACATTTATTGGAGACAAGTAAGTGTAACATAGGCCTGCTAGTAACAAGTAAAGCGTTAGCATCCAACTCCCATGCCGAAAATGCCACTCTGAGTGGTGCGTGTAGAACCGGTAGAGTTGTATTGGTGCCGTGACCCGAATGGGAGTGATGTTTAGGGGGGCGAGTGCAACAGAGGCCAGCTAATAACAGCTTGTCTTGAAGAGAGAAAAGAGGCAAGAGAGATTGAGTTACTGCTTACACCTCCCAGTATGGAGGCTGTTCTCTCAGTGTCCATCCCGGCATTGTTTTCAATTTAGTTGTCTCCTTCTATTCCTCAACGCGGCAGATGGGCACTCTCTCCAGGGTAAGTAAGCTCACATTACATCTTGCTTTAAAGGTCTTCCCCTGGTTTCATGTTCTGTTAATCCACAGGTAAATGCTCGACACACAGATGGGGTCCTCAGAAGAACGGCTGACCAGAGGAAAAAGCACCCTAGCAATTAAAACGAAGGGATTCACACTTGTCTGATTCTGAGCTCACTTCCAATCTGGGTTTTGGACACAAGTCAAAGATAACAGCTGTACACGTTGAGGGATCAGTGACTCCCTGGCAGCCGGAACACCGGAAGGGACCAGCTCATAATTAGAAGCATTTTGGGTCATCTCGAGGAGAAACGGAGAGGAGAGAGACATGCAGGGAGAATAAGAGGCAAGTATGGATATAAGAATAGAAGCTCAGCCTCATTGCGTGAAGGGCACAACCTGTCCTAAGTGTGAAATCGGTGCCAAGATCAACTTTAAATTCGGACAAGTAGTATACGTGTACAAGAATGTTCTCTCAATTTAGGCCCAATCCCAATTCTATTTCACACCCCAAATATTCCCCAAAGAAATGGGACACCAATACTACACCATTACAAGTCATCATACGTCACATCCCGTTTCTTTTATTAGTGTCCTGCAACTGCAAGCTCACATTCAGATCAGCCTAAATCTACTCAACAACCGTTGGATAGAACCAAGTCCCTGCCCTACATTTTTTACTTGGATGTATGTCACAATACAAAATAAATGATCAATCTCTACTTTAATCTTTATCGTTTCACTATCTAATAAGATTTGCTTTAAACTGTCACTCAACATGACAAAAGTTAACCTATAAAATAAAACTGGCTGAATAAGAAGTATCTTTATGATAATATTAGCTACAGTGACTCTTATGGCATTGTTGAAAATACAGCACACACTTGTTGCATTATGAACTAAAATTTAGATGTGTTGCTAGAAACATTTGTGTTAACGTACTTGCATATTTCAGTCCTCAAGTAAATTTGCTAAATGTCAACTAACTCTCATTAGATTATTAGTAGACTGTTAGGTTAGGGTTCGGTGTTCAGGTTAGTAGAATAAGTTGACATGTACTTGTGAAGTTACTTATAGTCAGTAGAATGTCTGTTGGGGCGCATCTCAATAAAATGTTAGCAGATATTAAAGGTATAGCTCACCCAGAAATGAAAATGGGATGTTTATTTGCTTACCCCAGGGCATATAAGATATAGGTGACTTTGTTTCTTCAGTAGAACACAGACGTATAATGCATGCGAATGGTAGCAAAATCTATGAGAGAAAATAAAAACATGCACAGACAAATCCATATTAAACCCTGCGGCTCGTGACGACACATTAATGTCTTAAGACACGAAAAGATTGGTTTGTGCGAGAAACCGAACAGTATTTATATCATTTTTACCTCTAATACACCACTATGTCTAACAGCCTTCAGCGTGCGATCATTTCCGGTAAGCGAGGTCTAAAGTTGACCATTGAAATAAAGTGTTACAAGGATTTTTAATAGTTGTAGTTTTAGTTGGCAACCACAGATCACATTAAAGGTGCAGTGTGTACATTGGTTGACACATGAGGTTGTGAATTGCAATGGCCGACAGATGAAAAATGTCGTCGTTGAAGAGAGCAGAGAGTGACTAGCACTCTGTAGAGAAGAAGAATCATGATGGCGCAAAATGGTGATTTCACTGTAAGGGGACCCGCGATGTATGAAGATTGAAATGCTCATTCTAAGGTAATAAAAACATAACGGTACATTATATAAGGTCTTTTTACACCACTGAAAATATAGTTATGTATATTATATTACATTTCTGTCAATATATCCTCATAAATACTCCACCCTGCACCTTTAATTATGAATAATGCACTAGCATTTGTCCATCCGAGTGCAAATCCCCCTTTGTCTCAACTCTATATCTTGTTTTATCATTTAAAACCAATATAATTAAATCAGTGAATTCATACACTATGGCATACGGCACAATAACTGCAACTTATGGTCAGGACTTTTCCTTTCATACACACACACACCTACACACACACACAAACACACAACTGTTCACTTAAAACCATGTACAATACTTTGACATTTCAGGCCTTAGGCAGAACGGCACCAAGACAACAGTGTATATTTTTTACTTTTGCTTTACATTTTCTCCCTCTCTTGTCCTCTCTCTTCCTCTTGTTCTCTGCATGGCCTCAGGTAGAATAGATGCTCTAGTGACCTGTTTGAACAGTTCACCACAGCACTGTCTGTGCAGTAACTCAAAGTCACCAAACCCCTGAAGCCAAAAGAACAACATAACAGGAACAACGGTGGAACAAGAACAGGGGGATTGATGAAGTATGAGGTTGGGGGTCTTTGTAAATTCAAAAGCATGTGTCAGAGAGAATGCTGCTTTTTACCATAACATCCTCGGGCCAGAGTACTTACAATAATGGCTGTACATTGCATTATACATGCAAATGTAGCGAATTAGATGAGTCCAGGACTATAAATAGAATCATTGACGTCATTGTTTTGATTGTTCACACAGAAATTGAAATCAGTCTTGACTAGTGAGAGCAAAATTAAATGTTATGGGTGGTTGCCAGGGCGTTGCTAAGCATTTTTTAGCATGTTATGTGGTTGCTTAAGGTGTTCTGGATGGTTGCTTCTATACCTAAAAGATTCTCTATATTATTCTGATCACTGGGTCCCTCCTTCAAAGTATGACATTTTTTGACTTATTTTGTCATCCACTAGGTTGGAAATCATAAGTTTGATCACTTAGAAAGCAATAAACTGCATGAATCGAGCTATTATTTATGTTCATAGCCCAGCTATTTACACACCAAAGTTTAATTCATTGTGCTTTGTATTGTTTGGGTTGTAAATTAGTGCCAGAGAGAATACTGCTCAAAAGAGCTACATTATTGGCTTTGCATTATGTTAGTGAATCTATTTGCTCTGGGGCTATGAAAAGAATTATGTACTTCATTGTTTTGATTGCTCAGACACAATTAGCAATCAGCTCTGATCAGCGGGAGAAACCTTAAGTGTAAGAAGTGCCAATTGACATTGCTATATTTCTTGTAATGATGCATGAGACAACGTAACGTGATGCATTTAATCTAATCGAAGAGCATGTTGTATTCAATCTAATAGTATTAGCAAGGAGAGGAAATACAGTCCTGCTAATTTGTGAGCTCATGCTTAATTAGTTTTTTTTTTTTTCATTGTGGAGGCATCGGCAGTGACCTTTCTCCTCCTCCTCCTCCTCCTCTTCTTCAAGCAGCTCTTTTTAAATTATGCAGGCAGACTGGTGTGTGCTAACCTGCCCTGAGGAGCAGCAATATTTCATACAAGAGGAAGCGTGTCAACAGCAGCAGGTTACAAGAAAGCCAAGGCGCACTTCTGATGAGGAAAAAATAAATAGAAAGAGCAGATGTTAATGAAAGAAGGCGACATTTGCTCCTTCTTTGTACCTACTTGAGTTATTTGACTTTATTGGTTTTAAAATTGGAACCTTGTAGAGATTCATAATTTGTTCAGACATGGATGTATGTACTTATCCTCTCTGTCACAATTACATGTGACAATAAAATATACAGTGGCTAGAAAAAGTATGTTAACCCCTTGCAGTATCGATGAAAATGTGATTGATTTACAATTAATAAGAGGGGTTCATTTTTTTTAGTACTGTCCTGAATAAGATATTTTACATGTTTACATATAGTCCACAAGACAAAAATGTTATAAAAATGACCCTGTTCAAAAGTTTATGAACCCTTGATTCTTAATACTGTGTGTCGTTATCTGGATGATCCACGGCATTTTTTTTGTTTGTGATGATTCCCTTGTTTGTCCTGAGCAGTTAAACTGCCTAACATTCTTCAGAAAATCCTCCAGGTCCTGCAAATTTTTTCCAGCATCTTTTGCATATTTGAACACTTCCAAATATATATTTGGTCAGGTGTGAAAGCAGCATTCGCACTCGGGTGCGCACCAAAAGCGGACCAGGCTAGCGTAACGAGACCTCCTTGAAGAGGTGATCTCGGTACGTTTTCAAACGAACACTGGAGCGGTTCCTTTGTGGTGAGAACGTGATCCGACCTCAAACAGACCCAACTGCAAAAAGTACTGATCATTTTTGGACTAAACCAGCTGCCGTAGTCAGCTGCGCAGTGCATTATGTGATGAGGAAGTGTTTGTTGACAGTTTGCACTTTAGCATGGCAGCTCGCAGACAAAGTTGGAGTTGCGAGGAGGTGCGGAGCCTCATAGAAATTTGGTCTGATGACCATATTAGGTCCCAACTTTCGAAAACTCACAAGAACAGCGCAATCTTCGCTTGAAGTGACGAGCGATGCACGCTCGCCGTTTGCAGTGCATATTGTGGTGTATACAATCAATGTAATAGATTATGGCCAGGGACAAAACCAGTCCGCGCAGTCGCAGTTTAGGAAATACGCCATGGCCAATGAGTGATGTGGATGTTGTCATGTGACTGCTTTTTGGTTTGTTTCAACTGGTCCGGACCAAAGCAATCAGTGTGGTGTGAAAAGGAACCAAAAAAGCTGAAAAATGCTACAATGTATAATTGTTTGCCCTTGGTTCGGACCAAATGAACTGAACTAGAGATGTGAAAGCACCCTAAAATGTTTTATCTAATTAATTGCACGATGTGGCGATTAATTAATCGCACATCAAATGTGGCTGAGAAAGATCATTTAAAGTCATTATTGCGTAAAGCATCAAATAGACATTACAAAAAGTAAATTCAAAAAAGAAAAGTGGGGTGAACTTTAATTTTTTTTTTTATTAATATGAAAATATGAAGCTTTTTATTAAATTATTCTCTAAATAATAAACAAAGTGCCAGTAGGTGGAGGTACATAAGTCATTGAATCATTAATTCATTCATTCATTTGATTCGTTCAAATGGCTGATTCATTCTGGAGTGAAGTAAATGGCTCTCTTTATGAATGGTCTATTGAATCATTGATTCAAATTTGTTCCGATTCGTTCAAATCACAGATTTAGAAATGAAGCGCTTCTGTGTGTTCCTTGGAGACGCACCTAAATCGGAGACCTCATATACACACCTAAATCGAGAGCCCTTATATGAAAAACGAATATGAGTGTTTCTTAAAAGCGTAATTTTTCACAATGAATGATGCGACTGCAATGAGGCCATAGGTGCAACTGCATATCCCATAGGTCATTAAAAAAAGGCCCATATTTAGAGATCATAGACTCTTGTGGGCCACCCAGAACACCCTATAGCAAACATACAACAGGGTAATTATTAATCATTTGCAATTCTATTATACAATTTAACATTTAAATGATCAGTTAATGAATGTTTTTCATTTGTTTTTGTATATAACAATGCCACCAGAGATCAACATTCTTAAAACCACCCGCAACACCCTTGTTCTGTGGCTTTTTCTTTTTATAGTTAAATGTGTATCCTGTGTTCCACACAAAACTCTCATGTCCCATCCTTTGGAATAATGTCACTTCATGTCCTGTCATGTCACCCTGGCAGTCTGCATCACTGGACTGAAGGACTGAATCTTTCTCTCTGCGTCTGTCTGTCTATCTCTATCCGACCCCCTCATTCCTTTCTGTTCTCTCAATCTAGTTTATGTTGTATTTTGCGCTGCTGCTTCAAAATTTGTTAGTGTGGAAGACAGATTCCATATTTCCATAGCTGTTAAATAAAGTGTCAACTGTTACATCTGGCCGTGTGTGTGTGTGTGTGTGTGTGTGTGTGTGTGTGTGTGTGTGTGTGTGTGTGTGTGTGTGTGTGTGTGTGTGTGTGTGTGTGTGTGTGTGTGTGTGTGTGTGTGTGTGTGTGTGTGTGTGTGTGTGTGTGTGTGTGTGTGTGTGTGTGTGTGTGTGTGTGTGTGTGTGTGTGTGTGTGTGTGTGTGTGTGTGTGTGTGTGTGTGCAGGAGAAAGTTATATTCTCTTTGTTAAATTCCTGAGCAGAAGCACACAATCTTTCTCTATCTATTCATTAGTGAATGAGGGGACAGAGAAGAACAAGCTCTGCACATACATGGCTACACACTTCCCGGGATTCATTCCACACTAATGAAACAGTTGGCGACAGCTCTAGCGTACAGCTATCTCTCAGGAGGATCCCTCTGTAACGAACCAAGTCACTTCCTGAACTAAATGTCTATTGATTCGCACTCATAATGTTTCAAAAGGCCTTATCTACTCCAAAGATATTTCTCGGGGAAATGTGATCAGTTGCGGTTTGTTTACTTTGGTGATGAATTTTCTTTGTCATTTTTCAATCAATATCCTAAAGGTCAGGGGGAGGGGGGTAAAAGGTTGGTTAAATATTTCTTTACGGATCAGTCTTCTGGAATGCAGGTACTGTCCTGACCCAAAGCTACATCCCTTTACGTATAACTGCTGCTCGCCCCGTACTAAAGAGAGTCGGTGTTCAAATAATCCATCAGGGATTAAATAGGATCACCAGTGGGTACGGTAATCACATCCTACATGGCTAAATAGTAATCAATACCTCCGACCTCTTCTCTGCTCGATCAGTGTGGAGCAAAGGCCTGCCAGAAAGCTCTTCTCTAATTCAGCCCTTTATTGTTTTCGATGTGAGACAATGGATTCGGTGTGGCGGATGGAGGACAGGGCACCTTTTTAAGTGGTGCTAGAGAAGGAAAGGAAAAGGAAGTGGCAAGTTCTGGAGGAAGAAGTTGCTTTCGGTGTATGATAGATTTAAAATGCATTTTTCATGCTGGCACTGCATGTGAATTACCGCTGATGTGAACTGATCCCAGAGGTGTTTGAAAGGTCAGATAAGTGTGAAAGCATATTCAGATTCAGGGGAGATTACTGTGAAAGAGTTGTTGTTGTGCTGTTGTAAGTTACGTTTCTTAGAAGCGCTTTAAATATACAGTGGCTCTGATGAAGGGCAGTGGCCGTGTTAAGTACATGCTAACTAGAACGTACTCACAAACATTCATTATTCAAGCACAATAGAATACCTTAATCGAATTGCTGCTGCTGTATTAGCATTTAGATTCAGTGCTTCACAGCTTGAGTTTGTTGTACTGAATAACAGCTTTATGCTCACGTATATTCATTACTATTCATGCTGTTTAAACATGTTATGTTGAGAAGGTAGTCTCTGTGAATCAGATTTGTTTTATTGCTGGGGGTATCTTTATTTTATTTTAATTATTTGTTTTATTTTTGGTGCTTTTTATTCATTGGTGCAGTAGAAAAAAGGACATGAAATTATGGCAGAAAGGAAAAGACGTTATGCATGGGTAATTAAATGTGTGTGTGTGTGTGTGTATATATATATATATATAATTTTATAGTGTTTTATTTATATTCATTTATTTTTTTGTTTCATTCATTACTAGGAAAAAGGCATGAAATGATGGCAGGAAAGAGAGGAATAAGATCAGTAAATTCAATACGTTCTCACACCCAACTCGTCACATATTGGCCTTCGTTTGGTCATTTTTCAACATGCAGGGGTTGATTTGAGTAGGGGTTCAATGAGAAACCATACAGAGACACGTTGGGCATGGGAATGTTATCATCATGATGAAATTATATATTGGGTTATGGTTTTGCCATTATGACATGTTGGAGTGTGTCTCTGAATTTAATCAGCCAGCATCCTTTTATTTAAATTTATTTGTGTTGTATTTACGCCATTTAGACACATTTGAACACGTAACCCAACCCCATCCCTAAACCTACCCATTTGTGTATTATATGATATTACACAGGATAACAGGCAGATACTTTTTTAGTCAAAGAGTAAAAATATTCCAAGTGTTCCGAGGACAAACGATTGATTTGTGTGAAGAAAATCCCAGAAAGCGATCAGCTTCTCCATCTGCAGAAGATCGTGCACACATTCAAAAATTACCGCCCGAAGAAACGTTAGGTCAGCTTTGATAGTGAAGTTGCATTGGCTCTCGTATGTCTCGTGACCAATTGCATCATTACGTCAGGTTTGATTGTAAAATGTCATTGGCTCTCGTGTGTCTTGTGACCGATTGCGTCAAGCTAAAGAGTCGGGTGTATCTTTTGAATGAGATTTGACCGAGTGCGTACGGTGGGATCATCATTTCAGCAATTAAAACATTAAAGGGTTAGTTCATCTAAAAATGAAAATAATGCCATTTATTCCTCACCCTCATGCCGTTCCACACCCGTAGGACCTCCGTTCATCTTCGGAACACAAATTAAGATATTTTTGTTGAAATCCGAAGGTTCAGGGAGGCCTGCATAGGCAGCAATGAAATGTACACTCTCAAGATCCATTAATGTAGTAAAAACATATTTAAATCAGTTCATGTGAGTACAGTGGTTCAATATTAATATTATAAAGCGACGAGAATATTTTTGTGTGCCAAAAAAACTAAATAACGACTTTCAAAACACTGCTTCATGAAGCTTTGGAGCATATAAAATCAGTGGTTTGGAGCGCCAAAGTCACGTGATTTCAGCAGTTTGGCGGTTTGACACGCGATCCAAATCATGATTTTACTCGCTGATTCGATACGCTCCGAAGCTTCATGAAGCAGTATTTTGAAATTGGTTATCACAATATAAGTAATTATTTACTTTTTTTTGGCGCACAAAAAATATTCTTGTCGCTTTATAATATTAATATTGAATTAATATAATACTGTACTCACATGAACTGATTTAAATATGTTTTTAGTACATAAATGGATCTTGAGAGTGTAAATTTCATTGCTGCCTATGCAGGCCTCACTGAGCCATCGGATTTCAACAAAAATATCTTCATTTGTGTTTCGAAGATGAAAGGGTGAGGAATAAATTACATTATTTTTATTTTTGGGTGAACTAACCCTTTAAGATCAACTCTGTTCTTCACATAAAGATATCGTATGACTTCAGAAGACTTGGAATGCAACATGAGTTAATACTTTCATACTGTTTTTGGTCAGTTTTTTGCAATATATACCTGTGACTATACTTTTATTTGACTGTTACGTGTTTTATATTGTTTGGAAGTGGGTAGGTTTAGGGTAGGAGTGGGGTTAGTTGCTCCAAAATATAAAAGTAGCGTATAAATATTTATAAAGTCATATCTGCTTTTACAAATGCAAATTATAAAATTCGCCTTGATCTGACGAATTGGGCAAACAACGAATTGGAAGTTAAAATGTATAATAATTTATTTTTGATTTATTTTTATTGAATTTCTGGCAGTTTTATTCATAGCTACAGTAGAATAAAGGCATGAAATGATAATGATGTGAGGCAGATATTGCTGTGGGTAATTTAATTTATTTAGTTTAATCATATTTTATGTTTTATTTACTTTTATGTAATATTTTATTTCTTTGAAACGTTCATATTTTATTTATACAATATTTTATTGCTTTATTTATACATTTTATTTGTATTGCAGTTAACCCATGGCTGCATATATCTAGTGGACTAAAACTACTTCCATAGTTCAGGTAACACATGTCTACATTACCCAGATCAAGACTAGTTCCCTCGAGCCCAGATTCAGACCAAGCCCTAACCTCAAGGTTGGACCTTTCGATCCAAGAGCTTGGCTGCCCATTTTAATAAACGCCAATGGAGAGAAACGGTGTATACATTGTATCCACTTTCAATTCGCATGCAAGGCGGTCTTGTGAATTCTCTGCATGTAAGATACTGTATCAACGTGTGGTTGAGGCAATCATCAACTTTAGGTAGAAGTAGACTGCAGTTTTGTCAGAGACCATAAAACAAAATCCAGATCTTCCAGACTGGGTCAAGACTCCGATACTGACCTGTAGTATAGCAAAACAGAAAGGTAAACCTGATCATCTTAGGTTGCATATCTACTTGATTCACCCTTATGTAGGTCAAGGTGTCCAGGCAGCCCTTTCTCAGAAACATCCAACAGAGAGACCGATGAATGTTCAATGCAATATGAGCACATTATAAGTTTGCCAGTTTACCCCAGGGTGTCTGTCTCTCTGTGCTGAGTGTTTTGGATGTCCTCTGCATTTCATATATCTTTGGCTGGAAGTCCAGAGACGTTGCTGAAAGGGGTTCATTTGGCCGTAACCGTTATCCCCCATCAAAAATCAATAGGTTATTTTGAGGCCAACTCTGATCTGAAATGAACTGGGAAGTTGCATTCGGTGAGCTGCACTCTTCAAAGTGAATTGTCCCAGATCGATATGGTCATGAATTATGCAAGTACATTTCATACAGTACAACCCAACTCCTTCCTCAAAGATTTCACCAAAACAGGGCTTTCCTTTCGTCGGGTTGCCACGCCTAACGGCTGGGGTATAAATAGTTTGAACTTCAAAGAATGATCTCAAAGGATGCATCATTCCTCTTTGCACAGTGACCTATGACCTTGTTTGCAGTCAGCTTGGCCCTTACAATAGGTGGTTATTGATGGGGAAGGATGTTAACAGCATCCACTTCCTGTTGTCTGTTTGCTGCACTATTGTCAGCCCTCCTTGACTTTGTGTGGTCTTCCGCCGAGGTAATTTTAGACATGCTTTACATTGTCTTATGATTGACTTGATCTTTTCATCTGATGACGTTATTCAGCTATATTTAGATGGCTTGATAATCTAAAGTCGCAAATATTCAGATGATGTAAACACGATGCAGGATCTACATTTCATAAAGCTCTTGATTTTCATCTAACTGGGTTATGTTGACAGGTATGAATCAGATTTTATGCACATAGACATTGCGCAGGTATTTCATGTTGTACACCACTGTTCAAAAGTTCGGGGTCTGTAAGATCTTTTTTTAATGTTTTTGAAAGAAGTCTCTTCTCTCATTTTTTATCAATGTTGAGAACAGTTACTCCATTTTTTCAGGATTCTTTGATAAATACAAAGATCATAAAATGTTTTTTTTTTGTAACAATGTAAAAATCTTTACTGCACTCTAAAAAATGTTGGGTTAAAAATAACCCAAGTTGGGTTGAAAAGGAACAAACCCAGCAATTGGGTTGTTTTAAATGTTTATGTAAAACAACCCAATTGCTGGGTTTGTCCAACTTGGTTTGTTTTAACCCAGCATTTTTTAGAGTGTGTTTATTAATAAAAAAATAATTGACCTTTTTAAAAATATATATTATTTTTTTGTTTATTTAGGTTATACGTTTGAATTCAATTGTATGCCTTTTTATTTAATGTAATCTCTTAGGGACAAGCTTTTATTGAGCACAGTCATGCCTGAAGGTTTAATGCTTTATGTCTGCTTAAGACTGCTAGTCATTCTTCTGCTTGAATCCAGTTCAAACTCTTGATAAAAGCTAGCTATCGTTATCAATGCCGGCCAGCCTGAAAGAAGACTTTTGAAAGAGCACATGGGCCTTTTTAAGATGCAGGACACACAAGGCCGTCTTTTTAACATGCAAGACACACCTGTATCTTTTAAACATGCACTGCGTATGCACCTCTTTTAAAGATTCAAGGCACATGGGTGTCTTTTGAAATATTTTCTGGAATCACAGATGGGCCGGTCAGCTGTGTCTCCTTCACTCGTCTGCCTTTGCGCCATGACTTCATCGGACCATGCAAAAGCTGTTCAGTCCACTGCCTCGCTTCATTTTAGGGCACACACTCAACAGCGAGCAATGTTGCACAGTACTGCGTCTGAAATGATGTCTCAAGTATCTGATTGCTTCATTCCCCTGCTTCCATCACAACTTTCAAGCTTGTTCAAATTGATTGAACTTCAAAATTTGTCACCGTGAAATAGGTTAGCGAGTAGAATCACAGACGTCCTAATTAAAGATAGGATGCAAATATATTCATAATTGTGTTGCTTTCTTATCTAGTCTGCACTTGACGTTCCTTTACTGCAAATACGGAAAATGACATGGAGCTTCAGAGAGGGAGGAAAGGAATAAAGAGAAGTGGGATAGAGGAGTTCTGGTGTGCATTAATTAGGTGTCTGCTGAAGGCGACAATGCAATCTAGAAGCTTTTTTACACATGCTCAGTCATTTTAAGAACATCATATGCGCACCCCAACACAAAGGCGGTTTCAAAAGTTAGGCAACTTAATTATACCTTTTAGACAAAAATACAAGCAGCATCGAATATATCCTTTGCAGAGGCAATCTCAGAATGCATTGCAATGAATTTGGTGGGAAAAATAGGTTACACTTTATTTTGACAGTCCACTTTAGACATTCTATTAAAGTGGTCCTTGGTTATGACTTAACTTTTTTAACTTTAGTTAGTGTGTAATGTTGCTGTTTGAGCATAAACAACATGAACTTTACAAAGTTCAAAGCAAAGGGAGATATTTTCTTTTACAGATCCGTTTTTTTTAAGGACTACAACAAAGGGCTGTTAGGGACTACAACAAGCTTCTTCCTGGATTGGTGACATCACAAACCCTAAAACTGACCCCGGAACACGCAACAAAGGGGGTGAGGCCATGTGGGCTGCTTTAGAGAAGAGGAAGAGTTGTAGTAGAGCATATTTGGGAGTCTGCTCGAGCTGTCCCTTCCTGAAAGGGGGCCGGGAGCAGGAACTCATTTGCATTTAAAGGGACACATACAAAAATGGCACGTTTAACATGCTATAAAAAATTATCTGTGGGGTATTTTGAGCTAAAACTTTACATACACACTCAGAGACTTATTTCACAAGAAGGGGCATAATAGGACCCCTTTAACTATAAGAAACTTTGCAACTACATCTCAGCAAACTCTCAGAGTTGACATGTAGTTGCAAAGTTACTACACTCTAACAAATGCTTGGTTGTTTCAATCCGTGGTTGGGTCAAATATGTACAAACCCAACCGTTGGTTTAATTTTTTAATTACATTTTTAAACACAATGGATTGGTTTGTCCATATTTGGCCCAAACATTTTTACCCTATATGTGTGTCACCTCGTCATCCTTGTGAGTGAAGTCTGAATAAGGAGAATCATTTGTAAGATGCCTATTTGCGCCCTATGTAGAGCGTTTCAAATCAGACATCCCATGCCTAAGAAGGTAGGTTTTGAAACAGAGCTACAGTCCCTGATGTGGTTGATGCCTCCAACGCCGCAATGCAACAAGCTAACAGAGAGATTTTCCTTGTTCCTCATCGCTTCCATCTGTTTTTCCCCCTTCCTTTTTATTCTCTTCATTATAATTGGTTTGTGTCCAGTGGAAAGGGTCGATTATCTTCATATTGTACAAAACACCTTATTCCTCTTCTGTTTTTATTCATCCACACCCATTGTTTCAGAGACTGTCTCTCTAAATGTTTCAATGTATCTCTCACAGTCTGTTTCTCTCTAGTCTCCTGTGCTGGTTTAAATTCCGAACACACACAAACAAACAAACACAAACGTTCATAGATTCTCAATTTCCTGATAAAAGCGATAAATGCTAAACATTGTTGCCCTAGAAACCTCCTTTACTCACCCCCTTCATTTGTCGCCCCCCTCTTTTCTCCACCTCTACACATCACTATGTATTAATAAACTAACACACTTATCTAATCAACAGGAGTGTATGTATGTGCGTGCATCCGGAGAGGGAGAGAGCGGGCAAACGTGTGTGTGTGTGTGTGTGTGTGTGTGTGTGTGTGTGTGTGAGCGCCTGTCCACTACAGATAATCCCGCAAATGAGTCCAGTGCCAGTGTCACACTGCGCGGAGCTCTGTTGGCAGGCAGCTTGGACAGCAGTGTGGATAGAGAGACGGAGAGAGAGAGAGAGAGAGAAGGAAAGAGAGCGGGGTGCTGTGTTGTGAACACAGCTGCGGTGAGGTACAGAGATGTTCATGTTAATCCATTTTCAAGGCAGACGTCAAACAGAGTCGAACTGAGCTAAGCTCTCCCTCTCCCAAAACGTACAGACGGACTCACACACAGCAATTGATCCACTGGATTCTGTTTGTTTTTTAAAAGCAATGTTTTCCTGAGGTGTTTTAGTGAGCTGCATGTGAAATGAATACATATTTATATTTAGCTCTCCATCGACCTCCACTGAGCGCCGCCCTGCAGACCTGTGTCAAAATTGCATCAGAAATTTGTATTTGTAGTTTTTCTGTAGCTCAAACAGTATTGAGTGTGGCGCTAGCAACGCCTAGGTCATGGGTTCGATTCCCAGGGAAAGCAAGAACTGACAAAATGTAAAATGTGTACCTTGAATGTAAGTCGCTTTGGATAAAAGCGTCTGCCAAATGCATAAATGTAAATGTAAATTAAAGGGTTAAATTTAGGGTCCGTTTACATGATGCGCGAAAAGAAAACGGAAAAGATTTTTTGTTTTTTTTGCTTTTTGGCTCTTAATTTACACGTTACTTTAAATTACACTTACTTTTGAAAACGGGATTCAGGGTGCAAGTTTTTGAATATGATACTGTTACCGTCTCCATGTAAATTACAAAAACGGGAATTTGTGAAAACGGTGAAGTCATGCGCATTAGTATTACGTGTTCAGTCTATAGGCACGTAGCATGTTATTATATGACCTCAATATGTTGCATGCTTATTACCTGCATAAATAATTTTTGTATTATTCATTTTTGGCTTTCTTTGACAGGATAGTGGGGAAACAACAAGAAAGTACAGGGAGAGAGAAGGGAAACAGGACTGCGACAAGATCCAAGCCAGACTCATACCCACTTCCTTAAAGGGTTAGTTCACCCAAAAATGAAATTTCTGTCATTAATCATTCACCCTCATGTCGTTCCAAACCCGTAAGACCTTCGTTCATCTTCGGAACACGAAGATATTTTTGTTGAAATTCGAGAGCTCTCTAACCCCTCCATAGGCAGCAACATCATTGCAACTTTCAAGGCCCAGAAAGGTAGTAAATACAAAGTTAAAATAGTCCATGTGACTCCAGTGGTTCAAACTTAATTTTATGAAGCGATGAGAATACTTTTTGTGCGCAAAAAAACAAACAAAAATTACGACTTTATTCAAAAATTTCTTCTCATCTGTGTCAGTCTCCTCTGTTGATATAGTAGATACAGCGCAGCGCTTCCAAGTTCTACGTCAGAACGCCAGCTTACCATTGGCTGATGCTGTTCACGTGAGCCCCACGACGCATGCGTGTGATGCTGATGCAGGAGCTAGCCAATGTGAACTGCCATTCTGCTGTAGAACGTGGAAGCGCTGCACTGTATTTACAACGTGTACTATGGTATAATTTTGCATTTTTAACCCACTTTTGTGTAAAATGGTCACAAAGAGGGTTAACATTTTTCTGGATATTGGTTGGACAAACTTAGTTTTTACACTAGTATTTACACTACTGTTTAAACATTTGGGGTCAGCATTTTTTTTTTTAAGAAATTGATACTTTTATTCAACAAGGGTGCATTTACTTGTTCAAACGTGACAGTAAAGACATTTATAATTTTCCAAAAGCCTAAAAATGAAATGCATCACATTTCCCACAACAATATTAAGCAGCACAACAGTTTTCAACATTGATAATAAGAATTGTATCTTGAGCACCAAATCAGCATAATAGAATGATTTCTGAAGTATCACGTGACACTGGAGACTGGAGCAATGATCGTAGGAATAAATTAAATTTGACAAAATATTCAAAACATTTTTTTTTTACAGTTTGTTAATCGTAATACTATTTCACAATATTACTGTTGCACTGATCAAATATATGCAACTGTTTTGAGCATAAGAGACTTTTCAACAACAAAACCAAAAAAGTGTAGTAGTGTATAAACATTGTAAACCCGAATAAGTTGACCAATCAGTTGCCTCAAATCTTTTAAGTTAAGAAATGTAAAGCAGACATTGCAGATTTTTATTTTGGAATCATAGATTTCAATTGCTCTGAACCTGAAATATTTAAGTATGATAATTCATACATTTAACTTAAAAATATAATGTAATCTCAATTTTTTAGAAGTGGAAACCTGGCTAGCTTTAACTATCTAATTCAATAAATGCCACCAATGTTTGTTAGCATTAGCATAGCATTGCACTCTCTGAATGAGGAAATGGAAAACCCAGCCCAGTTTCAGTTAAATTTAAGTTTGTCTGAATTAAAAGAAACAAGTCAAAACTCAAAACAATGAAACTGTTTGGATTACTTAAAATTTGTCAGTTTTGAAAACTCAAAAGATCTAAAAAGTTCTATAATATAAAAGTTAATTTGTTTGAACTAAGTTGGTTCTACTCAAACCAATACATTATTTTGAGTGTTAGGGTGTACAGTGTATTACAAATAAGTATCAGTGCATTGATTCAAAAGAAGTCTGCACTCAAAAAATGCAATTAAAAATGAAATATAATCTGCACTCAAAATCATTTAATGAATAATAAAGGGGATATTAGTTCATCCATCACACTGGAAATTGGAGGTCAAGTTGGGTGCATTGCATTATGGGAACAGTATTCCATGCAGTATTGGATGTGCATTTTGGAAAATAAGTAGTTAGTATTCCATCACATGCATGTGAAAAAGCCTACATTCTGTACCAGAATCTATGAAAAAGCTGCTGTTTGAGCAGTGTAGTATGCTTTTTCTGAACAAAAGTAACATTTTGACTTCATCTGGGTGCTGCGTACCAAAAATGAGGTATTTGACAATTGGAATAGAATATATACCTAATTCTTGTCACTGATTCGGCAAAGAATCTATTCTTCTAACTGTAACAGGCTAATAACTCAGTGGCAGTTTTCACATGTGTTTTAACCTGACAAGACCGCAAGAACTAGGTGAAAGACTGTCATCCCACACACTGCTCCAGGAAGCTTTCCAGTGAGAAATGTGTGTGACTTGGTATCAAATGTGAGTTCAGTGTGCAGGTGTGTTGGGGGCACAGGTGTGTGTGTGTGTGTGTGTGTGTGTATGACTCCGTTTAAAGACACAGCTGCTCCTGCAAAGGAATTAGATGTGTGTGTTTGTGGGAGGGTTTGTGTTCCACAGAGCATAACCAGGCGTTGTTAATGAATTAATGACTCAGAGACACACACAGGGGGGTTTTGATTAGATAATAATACCGTGACTTGTGGCTTCATGGGAGGGAGTTGAGAGACAGGCGGTAAGACAGGCACTCTTGGGACGTGCAGTTTGTTCAAGATGTTCACCAGGCCGAGCTGCTGGAACTGCCCGGTAAATCTCTACCGAAAGCATCCACAGAATAGAAATGTGTAAATACGATTGAAATTGTAATGTGCTGAATTATGCACTTACTATAGAAGAATACGAGGCAACCATGATATAACCATTCTAAGAGCATTTCTGTCAGTATTATACACTTCTGTTTTGAAAGAAGTCTCTTATGTTCTTAAAAGAAGAAATCTTATCTAATATTTTTTATGGAAACCGTGATCACAACAAAGTGAAAAATTAGAATAAAGCAATAACATTGTCTAAGAATGGTTGAATGGTTTCTCCATTGACTTGTAATGTCAACTGTGTGTAAGCATGTGTAGAGAGGTTATAGCAAAACATCTTGGACTCTTTCAGAAAATTGTTGTAAAATGGTCTTTTACATAACAAATAGCTAACAGAACGTAATGACTTACTGAAAGGTCAATTGCAAAAGATAATGCAAGTGGGAAAAATAGATGGTTTATTTAGATGTGTAAAGCTATTCAATTCTAAAACACTTGAGGAGGTTTTGAGAAATTGGAGATCGCATTTGTTAAACATTGTGGTGGATGATATGTTTGAAGGCCACTTTAATAGAAAAGTGATACAAATCCACCACCAGTAAAAGCTCTTTGTGAGTCAGTGTAAGTAAATTTCAAGTTTAGTAATTGGTTTAGATGAGACGTTTTATGATAATCACTTCTGTCTGACTTTGCTTTCACTTAATGCACATTCTCCTACACACTGTTTGGACTAAACTAGTCTTCCATGAGGAGATCGGGTAAATTTGTGTTTTTCAGACGTATTTTAATCCCTTCTGAATCAAACATGTCTGTTTTTCTCACACGACCTTGGTAAAAATAGAGCTAATTACCTACTGTTATTTGGCTAGTCAGGGGTCTTATGAGAAATCTAATCCTGGTATAACATTTCTTTCCACATCTTTTCTCCTTGTTTATTTTTACCTTCATTGAAAGACAGAGCTAAAGCTAAATTTCGTGTTGCTTTCCGGTAATTCAGAACATTACAGGTAATATAAGTTGGTGTATCAAAAGTGACAGTAAAACAATTAACAAAGATTTCTATTTCAAATAAATCCTGACATTTAATTTCGAAATGTAATTAAAATTTTTTTCATGAAATTAATGGCCCAGGGCGAGCATAAGAGGCTTCTTTTAAAATGACAGTGACCAAACTTTAGTGTACAACACACATTCCCTCTTTAGTAATTACATAGATGCTGTTAAATTTAACGAATCCCATCTGAATTGCGCTTTACAATGTTATTTACATGTCCTGATTATATACACACTCACCAGTGATCCTCACATCTGTTACATTAACTTCCACTGGTTCTCTGCGGGATCACAAACTCCTGTGTGTATGTATCTCGATGGTATGTATGTGTGTGAAAAACATCCCCAAGGTCGGTGTGTGTGTGTGTGCCCGAAATGGGAACAGGAACCTCTCTGTGGCCTTCGTACAGTAAACACGGCTCCTGTGGGACTCTGTTCAACTGTTGTCCTTAACCCCAGGAGAGCTTACTTCACACATCTCATCTGTAATCATGTAAAGCAAGGTTTACTAGGGGTTAGACTGAATGACCCCTCACAGTACGCAACAACATCAGCAAATCCCACTGCTGAGGAGAGAAAAATGGGTAAACTGCAGAGCGTTAGGTGGGGTTCTGCACTTTCATTTAATCAGAAATGATTCTGAACTACTATCTTACATTGCAGTTAGCACTTGTTTGATTTTAATTAGGTCACCGAAATTGAGCATGGGTTAAAAATTCAGATGATGTGCAATGATATTTGATTCCCTTTGATTGCTTTTTCCTCCAGGTCTTTCTAGCTGTGAAAAGGGAACTAATCAGCTTATTTAACACAGCTCCGCACTCCATATTGACACAGTGAATGGAAAAAGAACAACCATGGGTCCTGCAGATTAGGGTAAGATTGAATTTTGGAGGGAAGATCAATTTTAGACCTGAACCAAATGACACAGTTAACCCTCTGGGGTCTGAGGGGGTTTGGGTTTTTCTGAGTCTACATGATGTCTTACTCTTATCTGTATGGCCAATAATGATGGAGAATTTTAAGTTCTTTGCACTGTTATCAGGAAAAAGTGTGGCAGGATCATTGACCCCAGAGGCTTCATAAATGAAAATTAGCCCATGATTTACTCACCCTCAAGCCATCCTAGGTCTATATGACATTCTTCTTTCAGATGAACACAATCGGAGTTATATTAAAAAAATGTCCTAAAATGGCAGTAAATGGCAGCCCAAAATTTCAACCCCAAAAAATCCATCCATCCATCCATCATAAAGGTATCCACACGGGTCTGTGGGGTTAATAAAGGCCTTCTGAAGCGAAGCGATGTGTTTGAGTAACAAAATTATCCATATTTAACGCGTTGTAAAGCAATATATCTAGCTTCTGCGCGGACCGCCTTCCTTATTCAACTTACGGAAAAAGCGTAACTGGTGCAACTATGACGTCGGACGTAGCGTAAGCATTTTGAATTATGAGAGGTATGTTATGGAGTTTTAAATATGGATATTTTTCCTACACAAACCCATCACTTCAGAAGGTCTTTATTAACCCCCCGGAGCCATGTTGATTACTTACCAATGAATGGATGCACTTTTTTGGGCTGCCATTCACTCGCATTATAATGCTTGGATTAGCCAGGACATTTTTTAATATAACCGATTGTATTCGTCTGAAAGAAGAATGTCATATACACCTAGGATGGCTTGAGGGTGAGTAAATTATGGTATAATTTAAATTTTTGGGTCAATATGCTCTTAATTTATGAACATGATTAGACCCGGACAAATTTTGTCATTATTCACTCACTTCTCATGTACAGTAGAGCTCTAAATCCGTATGAATGATTTTCCTTCATGTTTTCAGTGCTCTTTTTCATACAATTACAATAAACAGGGACTGAAGCTATCATATTTCTTCAGCATATTTATCTGGAGGATTTTATACTATTAAGGTACTTTTGCAACTTTTGGATTTTATTTGAAGCTTACAGTTTTTTTTTTCTTCCAATTTCTAACATGCATTGTTCAATACTGAAACCACTTTTTCAAAATTCTTCATACAGTCTGTATTACTAAGATTAGCCAAACTGTTAATCTCACCTCTAAAACTCCTCACTCAGACTAAAAAAACATTTCATGTCTTAAAATAAGCTTGTTCCACCATAACACTGGCAACCATTCTCATTTAGAAAACATAAATTTTTCAATCATAACACACTCACCTAAAAAACACTAACAACAGGGAGCATTACAGAAACGATTTTTTAATTTTGAACGACTTTTCAAATAAATCAGATTAAAGAATGAATGAGAAATTAATTTTTTAAACTGTATCTTTACATATAGTAATTTACTGAAAAATTTAAAAAGTACCTGAAGCAATGATGCTGAAAAACAAAACAAAACAACAAAAAAAACAACAACAAAAAAACATGTAGTATAATGACGTATGTGCAGTATTGGAGTTCCAGCTTTACCATGAGTCCTTTTTGTGTTGCGTTTGTATGTTCTCTCCATGTTGTCCAAAGACATACAGGACAGGTCAAGTGAGGACTGTAAATTTACCTGTAGGTGTGAGTGTGAATATGAATGTGTGCGAGTGTGTCATCCCTGTGATGGAAAATATATGGAATAAATGGATGGATGTACAGTACTGTGAGGATTGTCCTCAGCCACTCTTTCCCCACCAATGTGTCTTTCTTGATCCATGTTTCCATACAAAATCATTCAGAAGCCTTCTGAATTACTAAAAGATGACTGAAAAAATTACTACTGTAATAATACACCTAAGTCGGCTTTCAGCTGAAATTGCAATTAGTTGTGTTTGTAATAATTTGATTTTATTGTAAATATTCTGCTAAGATTTTATATTTCAATATAATTCCTGCAGAAATGTACAGAGTTTATCATCATGATTTGGTGTGCTGCAAATGTATAATGTTTTGCAGATGGTGAAGTATGAATGACAAAAGTATTCATAGATTTTTGGAAACTATGGTCATTGAATGCATTTTGTGTGAAAGCAATAGAAAATTCACACTTTGGTCCGCATAGACTTCTGTTTCACTGAATGTGTGAAGAGTTTTGAAAATGTGGCTTCAGTATTGACCAATGCTTGTTAGCAATTGAAAAAAAACTTGAACTTACTTCCTGTTAATTGTAATTGAATAGAAAATAAAGTCCAGCTGTCTTCAAAAAAATATTTGTTTTGTGTTCGATGGAATAAAGGTTTCTTATACGGGTTTGGAACAACGTGAGGGTGAGTCGCACATTTTTTATTTTTTGTATGACTATCCAGTTTAAACATATTCTAGGAATCTAACTGTTTTGCCATTCAAATGTGTCAGAAACTCAAATGTTATAAAATTTTGTGTTATTCAACTTTCCAGTTTGGTAACCACTAGAATTTGTTGACCAAAGGGGGATTTTATCAGTAAATAAGTATGTATTGGTTGTTGTACTACATTTCAGATCAGGCTGCTGTAAGTGAAATATGCTAGCAATGGGATTTTTTGCTGATTAAGATGTATAAGGTCTTTTAGACCATGGGTATTACAGTAAGAACGTGATCATAAATATAATGCAAGCACATAGATCTCTTTTACAGGTGAACTGAAGGGAAGTTTATTATGTGCAGGGTCAGGACTGCTTTAGTCAACATTTGTAATTTATTAAACACGCTTTGGGAACGGGCCTACTTGCTCATGCATCTTTATGTGTACGGGTATAATAGTGTGATTACCTCAGTATAGCTGTGTGCATCAAGTTTATTCATAGTAGGGCTTTCCTGTAGCTCAAACAGTAGAGCATGGCGCTAGCAACACCAAGGTCATGGTTTCGATTCCCAGGGAAAGCAAGAACTGACAAAATGTAAAAAATGTGTACCTTGAATGCAATGTAAGTCGCTTTGGATAAAAGCGTCTGCCAAATGCATAAATGTAAATGTAAATGTAGTTGGGTACAATGATCTGTTTGTTGCTCTGGTTATGTGACTAAGCAAGCGTTTGTGAGTTTGCATGCGTGTCAGTTTTCAGTTTTAGCTTCCTGTTGGGTTTGTGACTCCCTAGAGTGGGTTACAGCAGGTCTATTTCATAATTGATATTTCGCTGTGTTTAACATACGCTCATGTTAAAATTAGCAACGCTGTGTGACAGACTAAAACAGCTGTTACCACCTCTGTTTTACAGCAAGTATGTAATACTAACTCTGTTCTCAACAGGAACTGATATGTTACCATTGACTAAATCCCAATTTGCACACTAATCAGTATAGGGCAGGGTCGTAACACCATAGACATTGAGGGGAACAAGCACCCCCCCATCAGATCAAAGAAGGCAGGGCTTAATGTTCACTGAAGTGTGAATTCCAACACCATCTAGAATAGACCTAGAACTTCTCTTACGGTTCTTATTTCTTCTTTATTCCCTTAAATCCCCTTTAATCCTTTCCCAGACAACAACATAGTGTCGGCCCAGAACCGGGTCATGTCTGGTACATGTTGATTCAACATGTTCCAGATGTGGGCCGGATCTGGGCCGACACTATGATGCTGTCTGGGTTAATTATTTAATTTCTTTACCACCCCCCTAAAATAAATTTTGGTCCCCCCAATGTTCAAGACATGGTTACGGCCTTGGTATAGGGCAGGGGTGTCCAAAGTCCGGCCCGCGGGCCAAATGCGGCCCGGGGATGAATTTCAAACGACCTGCAGCTTGTCTATTAAAATATATTATATGTGGCCCGCCACGGATAATTTACAAATCGTGCAGTTTCATGATGTCAACGCAAGGTGGCAGTATTCGATTTTAGGCCAGGGAAACAGAGCCCAAAGTGGAACGAAACAGCGCTACTTGTGCTCTGCGCAACTCGCGAGCTCTGACTCTGAACAAATGTGTTTACCTGCTGAGTGTCTCAATCACATGACCACTAAACAGCCCGTAAGAAGCGATCGAGTTCGGCGCAGAGGTCTCCGGTACAAGCTGCACATCTCTCTGTGATATGATTTATTTTAAATCCAGTTAAACAGCACTGACTTAATCAACAACACTAACGTGCAAATCAGCTGAGCCGATTCAGTTCAAATACTTTTCAAACAACAATTCACCAACATTTATCATGTGTTTACTGTGGTAACACTACCTGTAACTGTGGTCATTTGTCAGAAATGTAGGTTAATATCTAATTTTATTTCATTTGTAATGTAGACATGTTTAAATGAGAAACAAAGGCCAAATTGCAGACTATTTTTGTCATAAACTTGCAGTTTTGTGCATTTGTATTTGTTTATAGACTAAATACCCTAAAGCCATTCTAGATAGCCTATAGATTTTTTTTTTTACTTTTTGCCTTGTGTGCATTGCAAAAAATGCTAATTTAGTATTTTTGTCTTGTTTCTAGTATAAATATATCAAAAAATTATTAAATCAAGATGCATTTACTAGATAAGTTAAATGAAATTAGATATTTTTTCTTTTTTTCTGGAAAATAAAATGAAATTGAAGAGTTTTTGGTTAAAACAAGCAAATATATCTGCCAACGGGGTAAGGAAATGAATACTGTTTCTGTTTGGAATCTTGTCTCCGTCCCAAACAGAAACAAGATTATTTTTCTAATCCATTGGCAAATAATTCAGTTTGTTTCAAGCAAAAACTCAATTCATTTTGATTTTTCCCCCAAGAATCAAGAAAAAATATGTAATTTTCCTTAGTAAAAGCATCTTGATTTAAGAATTTTTTGATATTTGGACTGGAAAATAGACAGAAATACCAAGTAAAGAAAAGTATTTTTTTTGTGTGTGGTTTTACCTGTGGTGATCTAAATGGAGCACTTGTTAATTTAAATAAGAATAGAGTTCTAACTTAAATTTCACCCATTAAAACTTCTTGGTTGATGAAAGTTTTACAGATATTGTTAAATATCTATAAATTTCCTGTCTTATCTCAAGCTACTCTAGTGTCAGCTCAAGCTTTTGTCAAATCTGTCATGTTTCCAAGAAACAAAACATGTCATATTTATATATAAAAAATAGAAAAGGGACCTGCCCCCGGGTATGTCCACACCATCGAATCTGGCCCCCTTTAAAAAAAGTTTGGACACCCCTGATATAGGGATATACTGTATATAGGCCTATATATACACTCATCCTCCACCTGTTCAATTTCTCATTAATGAATATATTTAATCAGCCAATCACATGGCAGCACCTCAATGCATTTAGGCATGTAGACATGGTCAAGACAATCTGCTGAAGTTCAAACTGAGTGTCAGAATGGGGGAAAAAAGCCAATTTAAGTGACTTTGAACATGGCATGGTTGTTAGTGCCAGGCGGGCTGGTCTGAGTATTTCAGAAACTGCTGATCTACTGGGATTTTCACGCACCAACTCTAGAGTTGACAGAAAATGGTCAGAAAAAGAGAAAATATACACTGAGAGGCAATTCTGTGGGCGAAACTGCCTTGTTGATTCCAGGTCAGAGGAGAATGGCCAGACTGGTTCACGCAGATAGAAAGGCAACAGTAACTCAAATAATCACTCATTACAACCAAGGTTTTCTTCATAAATGTGTATGGAGCTACTGTTCTAGTGTGGATCATACTTTTTTTGTTGAAGTATGCAAACAAGAGCTGAGGCCTTGTCTTCCACAGTGTGCTAAACTAACTATGCTTTATCTCTGAGTCTGCTCTCACATTTTTGTGGTTATTTTCCCTTCAGTCCAGGGGTTGAATTGGAGTCACACATTTATATAATTAAAAAGAATTTGTTCAAGCCTGACAGTGCAATTATGTGGTTACATATAAGCAATCCTTCACACACATAAAAGCTTCTAGCGTTTATTAACCAAATATTGCTGTACAAACAGCCATCCACTGGGGTGCATTTTTAAAATAAAATGGGAATAAAGTATCATTATACGGTGGTCTGAGCATAGTCAGACATATCATCTGGAAAATGAGTATAAAACAAAACTTAAAAAGAAATAAAGAAGGAGAAAGTGTTTTGGATTGCATCCAGTGAGCCCCAAAGCTTAAGAAAATATTTGGAGACAACTGCTGTCTGATGATTAATTATACTTTCATAGCTTCATAATTAGTCATATTCTACAGATTCCTACATCAATTTAGTTAGCTTTTTCCGTTATTTGCACTTTTTAAATTGAATTTGTTTCTCTCAAAAGACTACATTCATTTTATTACCCCTATTATACATTATAGTAGCAATATTACATGATCTATCTAGGAAATCTATTCCAGTATGCATTGCACATCAACTTGGTATCTCATGAACCAGCTGAGATGTATCAGATCTTCCCCTCCACAAATGCAGTAACATAAATGTTATTAGTTTTACCATGCTTTTAGACATGTACCATGGTAATGCACTGAAAATGAAATGAATGGATGGATGAAATGAAAAAGATTTAACATTGCTTTAAGTCATCAAAATAAGTAAAACAATTTTTTAATAAGTTTAATGTAATTTAAGTTGCAATTTTTCAAATTTCAAGCTTGACATTTTTAATGTATTTATTGTGAAAATATATATTTTTCCTGCTATATGTACTTAAATGAAGTAATTACGCTAAATATATTTTTTCCCAGTATGGTATTTTTGTGAGGGATCTATAGCAGGATTATACATACAAATATGTAAAATAATACATTGCCTTTTTTTCCTCACATGTGAACTCTAACAGTAATGAAAATGTACAGTGCGTTGCTGATAATATGTGGTTTTCTCCTACAGGAATGAAAATGTTTGAAAATGCAACACGGTCTATGATTTAAGAGCACAGGGGGACCGGAGACACACGACACCTGCTCCGCCTCCTCAGATGATGGTTGGCTCTGCTGATGGGTCTTGGACAGAGAGCGGTTGTGGTCATCATTACCATATCACACACACACACACACACACACACACAGACACTGACGCATATACACTCACATACAGGTCTCTGGCTACAATCCAATCAGCAGAAGAGGTTGTGGGTAGAGGCAATCTTGAGATGTTTTAGGGGAAGTGGGACTATAATCATGGCTCTCCATACATTCACATTCTATCTGTCTCTCGTTCTATTGCACATATATACACTCTCCTTCTCAATCCTCTAAAGTGGGCCTGAGATCACAGGAATACAAATGTGACAGAGATTCAAAAAAGCATTTCCTGGTAATAGTCATTCTTACATGAATAGTGCATGACAAGCAAAGAGCGATGAGGGGAAAATAAATGAAATGAATGCTTTGTTTGATTGGGATGGATGTTTTCAGTGCAAAAGTTTATAACCTTGCCCTTTCAAGTAGTTCCAGTGAATTTTTGGAAATTTAGGGGGAAAGAGGCCATTGGTTGTGTCGGAGAGATGTGCAGCGTCGCCGCTCCCACCACGCGCACCAAACAACCCCCCACCGCTCTGCTCCAGAAAATAATGAAGAAGAAGAGACTACGTGCCGCAAACCTGTCTATAAAAGGTCCCACAGTTACCAGTGCTTGTCAGAGCACAGACCAAGCCATGAAGTCCAAGCAATTGTCTGTAGACCTCCGAGACAGGATTGTATCGAGGCACCGATTTGGGGAAGGGTACAGAAAAATGACTGCAGCATTGAAGGTCCCAATGAGCACAGTGGCCTCCATCATCCGTAAAAGTTTGAAACCATCAGGACTCTTCTTAGTGCTGGCCGCCCCGGCCAAACTGAGCAATCGGGGGAGAAGGGCCGTAATCAGGGAGGTGACCAAGAGCCCGATGGTCACTCTGACAGAGCTCCAGCATTTCTCCATGGAGAGAGGAGAACCTTCCAGATCTCTGCAGCCCTCCACCAATCAGGCCTGTATGGTAGACTGGTCAGACGGAAGCTATTCCTCAGTAAAAGGCACATGACAGCCTGTCTGGAGTTTGCCAAAAGGCACCTGAAGGACTCTCAGACCATAAGAAACAAAATTCTCTGGTCTGATGAAACAAAGATTGAACTCTTTGGTCTGAATGGCAAGCATCATGTCTGGAGGAAACCAGGCAGCTCTCATCACCTGGCCAATACCATACCTACAGTGAAGCATGGTGGTGGCAGCATCATGCTGTGGGGATGTTTTTCAGCGGCAGGGACTGGGAGACTAGTCAGGATCGAGGGAAAGATGAATGCAGCAATGTAAAGAGACATCCTTGATGAAAACCTGCTCCAGAGCACTCTGAACCTCAGACTGGGCCAAAGGTTAATTTTCCAACAGGACAACAACCCTAAGCACACAGCCAAGATAACAAAGGAGTGGCTATGGGACAACTCTGTGAATGTCCTTGAGTGAGGACTGTCCAGAATGTCCCAGCCAGAGCCCAGACTTGAACCCGATTGAACATCTCTGGAGAGATTTGTAAATGGCTGTGCACCGACGCTCCCCATCCAACCTGATGGAGCTTGAGAGGTCCTGCGAAGAAGAATGGAAGAAACTGCTCAAAAATATGGGTGAAGCTTGTAGCATCATACTCAAAAAGACTTGAGGCTGTAATTGGTGCCAAAGGTGCTTCAACAAAGTATTGAGCAAAGGCTGTGAATACACTTTTCTTTATTTTTTTTAATAGACGTTCAAAGATTTCAAACAAACTTGTTTCACTTTATCATTATGGGGTATGTTTGTAGAATTTTGAGGAAAATAATTAATTTAATCCATTTTGGAAAAGGCTGTAACATAAAATGTGGATAAAGTGAAGCGTTGTGAATTCTTTCCGGATGCACTGTATGGTCACGTTGAAGGACAGCAGACATCATGTGGGCTGAAAGTGAATCTTTTACTGTATTTTGAAGGTGATTTATGTTAATTTTTTTTGTTGTTAATATTGTTTTCATGAGGAATCAAACAATTTCTCGATGGAGAACCTGCTTGCATTTCCATCCAGAACTTTACCCTTCAATGTCAGCCAGTAGTTGATTGATTGACATGTCCATCATAAACAGGAAATGAAGTTGCTTTAGGTCATGTGACAGAGGCGGTCCAGGAGTACGAGCTTTGCTGTCATCTTGCCTAGTCTCATCTCCCTCCTCCTCTGTGGCCCTCTCAGGCAATTCTCCCGATTGCATGTTGATTTATTAATTTATTTATTTTGCCTACCTTTGTTCTAGCGCTCTCTATGAGATTAGATGAGTTCAGTTGGCACAGCTTTCGCCATCCGTCTAATCTGTGCGCTGTCATACTGAGGGAGTGAGAGGGGGTCAGTGCTCATACAAGGTTAATCAAGCATTTTCACTGAGCTGTTGTTTCTTCCCTTTAAACTCTAAGAGAGACAGGCCTATGAAGCTGAGCCGTTGACATCTAAGCTGTCACGTTAACGGTATAAGTCTCAGCCTAAAGTGGCGGCGCTCTTTATGGGAACAGACATACAAATCAGGGCTGTCCACCCTGTTGCCCGACAGAAAATACTCAATGTATGTATGCAGGCTGAGAAAGACTGAATCAGATGACCAATCGGGCTTGACAGTTTGCAAAGTAGCTCTTGGATCAAGGAAAGTTTCCTTTAAGATAGAGGATCGAAAGACTGAAAGATAGAGCAATGGTTTAGGGCAGTGTTTGTAATTAGAGGTCAAATGACACACACCTATTTTCTCAACGCAATATTATTCTGGGAATGAGGAGGACAGAGGCCAAGATTTAACTAAATTAGACTTTATATGGCCTGTCATATTTTGATTTAACCGCCTTTTCAGCACGACAGGCTCATTCTTTCTTTTTGACTTCTCTTTATCTCGAACGCCTCGCAATGAAGTTTGTTATTATCTATAATGCGTTTTTCACTAATACATTGGGATGTTTAATTCGAGTATTGCACAAATTTCAGTGCCCCCCAAGATCTGAAAACAAATTTGTTTCTTAATGGAATGTACCAGCACATCTAAATAAAGTGTAATTAATGTAATGTTTGTGGCGCTTGACTTAATAGGAAGACACGGGCGGAGAAAGAGCAGCTTGCAGTCTGAGAGTGGATAGAGCTACATTTTTCCATTTACTATGGTGGCCATGGGGTGATTTCTAAATGCCATTTCTGTGTACTTGAAAGACACTTACAAAAAAAGACTAGGTTTAGAGGGCCATTTCAAATGAAAGCACACTTTAACATAGCATACATATATTTATACACATGATGAGACTTTTGCTTCAGTGTAATTTTGCTGTTTGTAATCTCGTAATCCTGAGGGGTGCGACCTCATGATTCATTTTGAAAACATGATATTGCTCATATGTGACATGCCGATTAAAATAGATTTGCTGACCTCAAACAGAAGAGCATGGCGCTAGCAACGGCAGGGTCATAAGTTCAATGCCCAGAGAAGGCATGATAAAAATGTGTGCCTTGAATGCACTGTCACTTTGGATAAAAGCATCTGGCAAATGCACAAATGTAACTGGAATGTAAATGTGAATAAAGTGGCATTAAAACGCATTGCCTCATGTAGGGTTCTGCTAGAACCTGCGTGTATAAGAGAGCCGTTGACATCTAAACTGTAATGTTAACGGTATAAGACTTAGTCTAAAGTGGCAGCGGCTATTTGCACTAAGTGAAAATAGCCTATTTTCTTAGCGATAGATGCTATTTACAATAAGTACAAATAGCGGCAGGTGCTATTTACACTAAGTGCATGTAGAAATAGATTCTATTTAGACTATAGAAATAGAAGTAGCCTGATTTTCTTTGCAATAAGTGTAAATAGTAGTTTTATGCTTTTTACACTTATAAGTAATGGCAGATACTATTTTCATCTCAGTGTTGTACATTACAGAATGTGCAATAATAACATAATGTAAATTATTATATTTATTAATTATATTTATATACATTTTTAATTGAATGCCGCCTTATTGGGACAATAAAGCTGACAATCAATGCTTTCCGATCTGATATGTGATGGGAAAGAGAGTAGAGCGAGTTCATCCAAAGGCGGATTTGCATAGTTTGTTTTACGCATTTTAACATTTATTCCAAAATATTAACTAAAGGCAGTAACAATTTAAACAATATATATTATTTGTGAACTAATGTTCAGACTTTCTTTTTAATAGTCAACTTATTTTCCTTAGTCCTTAAGCTTGTACACACCAGTCACAGACAAGAAGATGTACCTTTAATTTCCCCAAGCTGATCGTTCACTAAAACCCACACAATCATAGTGTTTTCAGGCCATTTCAAGTTTGATTTTGACGTGACATAAAGCAGTGATATCTAAGAGTTGTTACTTAGTTTTTAATTAGTCTTCCCGTTAACGGCATCATTGTATTCATTCAGGTGATTCCAAAACGCACATGAAAACAAGAGGGCAGGATTTATTGCACAAGCCAATCATAGCGTGATGGAGCCATTGCCTCCTCTTACGTGACTTTTACTCATTCATTCCAATTACCCCACACAAAACTCATTGCATGCTTTAGGGTGTCAGTTTTCCGCTGTAACTGCACCTGCGGGTGGACAGTGTTTCTTTACAAAAACTAGTGACTTCTACACAGTTTAATTTTGTAATATTTTGTATATATATATATATATATATATATATATACACTCACCTAAAGGATTATTAGGAACACCATACTAATACTGTGTTTGACCCCCTTTCGCCTTCAGAACTGCCTTAATTCTATGTGGCATTGATTCAACAAGGTGCTGAAAGCATTCTTTAGAAATGTTGGCCCATATTGATAGGATAGCATCTTGCAGTTGATGGAGATTTGGGGGATGCACATCCAGGGCACGAAGCTCCCGTTCCACCACATCCCAAAGATGCTCCTTTGTGTTGAGATCTGGTTACTGTGGGGGCCATTTTAGTACAGTGAACTCATTGTCATGTTCAAGAAACCAATTTGAAATGATTCGAGCTTTGTGACATGGTGCATTATCCTGCTGGAAGTAGCCATCAGAGGATGGGTACATGGTGGTCATAAAGGGATGGACATGGTCCGAAACAATGCTCAGGTAGGCCGTGGCATTTAAACGATACCCAATTGGCACTAAGGGGCCTAAAGTGTGCCAAGAAAACATCCCCCACACCATTACACCACCACCACCAGCCTGCACAGTGGTAACAAGGCATGATGGATCCATGTTCTCATTCTGTTTACGCCAAATTCTGACTCTACCATCTGAATGTCTCAACAGAAATCGAGACTCATCAGACCAGGCAACATTTTTCCAGTCTTCAACTGTCCAATTTTGGTGAGCTCGTGCAAATTGTAGCCTCTTTTTCCTATTTGTAGTGGAGATGAGTGGTACCCGGTGGGGTCTTCTGCTGTTGTAGCCCATCTGCCTCAAGGTTGTGCGTGTTGTGGCTTCACAAATGCTTTGCTGCATACCTCGGTTGTAACGAGTGGTTATTTCAGTCAAAGTTGCTCTTTTATCAGCTTGAATCAGTCGGCCCATTCACCTCTGACCTCTAGCATCAACAAGGCATTTTCACCCACAGGACTGCTGCATACTGGATGTTTTTCCCTTTTCACACCATTCTTTGTAAACCCTAGAAATGGTTGTGCGTGAAAATCCCAGTAACTGAGCAGATTGCGAAATACTCAGACTGGCCCGTCTGGCACCAACAACCATGCCACGCTCAAAATTGCTTAAATCACCTTTCTTTCCCATTCTGACATTCAGTTTGGAGTTCAGGAGATTGTCTTGACCAGGAACACACCCCTAAATGCATTGAAGCAACTGCCATGTGATTGGTTGATTAGATAATTGCATTAATGAGAAATTGAACAGGTGTTCTTAATAATCCTTTAGGTGAGTGTATATATATACTATATATACTATATACTATATATAGTGTATATATATTCAACTGCTGTATTCATTTTTGTTCTATGTTGCCACATTTGCCGGTTTCACGTCAGTTTGGGTAATACCGAAATTAGCAAAATCATAATAGTGTAGCGTTTGAAATAAAATATATACCGGTATTTTCCCAGTACCGGTATACCGCGCATCCCTAATATAAAATATATATTTATATATATATATTTTTTACTATTTATTTATTTAAATCTATTGTAATTATTTAAAGTATTATTAGTTAATTTATGTTTATATTTAGTTATATTTAAATATTTGATTTGATTGGTGGATTGATTGATTTGTTCGTTCGTTGGTTGATTAGTTAATTTGTTCGTTCGTTGATTCGTTCGTTGGTTGGTTTGGTTGGTTGGTTGGTTGATTTATTGGTTGTTGGTGGATTTATTAATTGGTTGGTGGATTGATTGATGAGGTGAAATGTGAACTTGAGTTGTGCAATCAAGCTGTCCGTTTGTTAAACCATATTTATAAAGGTTTTAAGTAAATATCAAAGTACTACGTTTTTCTTTTTTAATGTCAGATCACTAATAAAATAAGTAACCCATTTTTGGCAGGAACTTTACCATGGCAGATGTTGCCAAGTGTCTCTAACGGCGGTAAGAGTTTGAGTGCTTGCTTTTCTTTTTGTTGATAGCTGCTCCATCATTCTTCCTTTGCTCTCTTGCTCGCTCACACTTCTTTTTTGTCATGTTTTTGCCACTTCCTCTGTCTCTTTCTCATCCCATGCTGTGCAGGTGTCCTGTGTTCTGAATGGGGCTGGAGAGAGCAGAACCAGATCAGTTTCTTGGCTGAATGAGGCTGTTAATTAAAAAAAATCACTATCAGAATCTCTGCTGGGTTTCCTGCCTCTTTCATTTCCACATTCGATTTCTAGCATTACTGCGTCAGCTTTCATCTTTCCCGGTGCCATCTCTATCCTCTGCTCTTTCTTTGCTCCGTTGTATTCTGTTATTCTCCTCTCTCCTTTTTTCGGTCCCTCCCCTCTTGTGTGTGTATAGCAAAAAAGCAAAAGGGCAACAAAAAGTTAAAGTGAGGAAAAAACAAAACTCTTTAATATAACTCTCTCTCTCTCTGAATCGTATTTCTCTGGGGCTGATGATCTGACAGTCTCAATTACATTTCCTTCGTTCTTTTGAGAGAGTGAGTCATGGCAAAAGCGGAGAAGCAGCACGTTGTTCCTCGCCCGCTCTTTAACAGGCTCTCAAAGGGTTTCTAGCCGAGGCTATTTTGCAAGAACATTTTGCATTTAGCCGTAATGGTCAGATGTACCGAATACACGTGCTTGCGTAGGTCAGCTATTGGACTGAGGATAAAAGAGCATCCTCCGTTTTTCCAGCAGTGTCGATGCCGATCTTTACCTGAACAACAAAGGCGACAAGGACAAAAATGACATTATCTCCTGTGAAAGCGCCAGTCTTTAATGAGCCATTGACCATTTTGTTGTATAACTTTGTGTTCAGGTGGTCTATCTTGAGGACACAGAGGTCCATAAATGCTCTGTTTGTCAGACGCCTCCCACCCTTCTGCTCGCCCCGGAGAACACAGCCACTTATCAGCCTTTTTACCCCCACTGCTCACTCAATCTTTTTCTCGTTTGACTGTTGAGGGGGTCAGTGCAAAATTGAACAAAAATGACCACTCCGTCCGCGCTACGGCGAGTACACAACTGTCCATGTTAGAATGTCACGGCAGAAGAGTTCTTGTAGCGCGATGAGTCACACTCACAGATCCAGTCCTGAGTGCCGCCTCGTTTTACGCGTCTGGCATGGCCTGTGCGTCGGGCAGAAAGATACTCAAAAATGCTGAGGAATGGGCAAGGGTCGGGCCATTAAAACAATAAGAGATCTGGGCTGAAGAGTGTCCACTCCACGGCCACTCTGAGGACTTCTCGTACCTCCGAGCGCAAAATATCGCTGCTCATTTCCTGAGGCGTGTGAGTGAAGGTCGTACTAGCCATCATTTAGATGAAAGATCCACTCAGTCACTGTAACCCATGCTTGGTCCTCCTCCTCCTCCTCCTCCTCCTCCTCATCCTCATCATATCAACCAAGGCTAAAGTCCTCATTTACCACGTTGATGTAGATTAGTCCCATCTGAGCGCCTTGCATGGCGTCGACTGCACATGAGCTTTTAAAATCTTAAGTTACAGAGAGTGAATATTAGCGGCGTCCTTATCTGTCAGATTAATCTGGCAGAATCAGATCTGATGTGCCATAATGGTGTATTTATACCGCAGTGTTCCTTGACCTATTGATGCGAGGATCTTTCTCTGGTTGAATTTTCTTCTGCTCGAAGGTTTTTTTTTTTGTGGCTTGTCTCTTTGAGAGTCCTGTTATTGCGCTCAGGCAAAGATCTATCAGTTTAAATCCCGTAAAGAGTGTTTATATTAGACCAGAGTTAATACAACAGTCTACTGAAATTTAGGCCAGTGGTGGTTCAATGATCCTCTGTCTAGATGGGGGCCGTTTTGTTTATGAAGTAATTATTCAGCTAATATGACGTTTCCATTAGTTTCTGCATGTGTTTATTTATGTGCCTGCTAACTCTTGCTTGCGGCTAAAGCAATTAAACGCACATCTTTGTAGATAAATACAAGCAGAGTACGTAGAAGGGCTTGCAAACAGAATCCATTAGCATACAGGACAATAATTCATGCACTTATCGTGTCTGATTGTTATTTTTTAATCTGCATTTTATTTACATAATTCCAGACTCGTTTCCCCAGCACACAGTCACATATGATAAAAATAATTGCCTCAGTTTTTGGCTATAACCTTAAGATTTCATGTCAAAACCGTAAACCGCTCGTCTCTCTGTGATCATTTTTTCTCTCTCTTCAGCCGCTATTTTGCGTTTGTTGCATGTTGTGTCTGTCTGACATGCCGCTGTTGGGGTTTGTTCAGATAACCGTATCACTCACTTGTCACAGTGAGAGAGGGGTAGACAGAAAAAAGAAAGGAAAAAGGGTCTCTGTGAGGGGCAAAATGTTCTCTCTCTAAATAAGATTTTTATTTATTAGAAAAGCAAATGGAAAAAATACACAGTTGGCACAATAAAAGCTAACCGAATTCATTCCTGATCATCACAACCAATCTTCAAGACAAAGGTTGTCTCATATTACACTTCCTAGTGTATGTTGCCAGTCACTACATTTGTGCACTAGCAAGGGCCTTGATCCCCTAAATGTTAGGACACAGATTATTCAATTACTTATTATATGGTCACACATTAAAATGTAGCTGTATAAGACACCAGGGCCATAACCACCATAGACATTGAGTTACCAATAATTAGTTATGGGCAAATATTTGAAATTCTTGCACTGCTGTACTTCATTACTCAGCACTCTGTATATTAGGATGACAAAAAGGTTTAAAAGTTAAATTTTTAGTCTGGTCTGTCTCAGCGGTCTAACAGCGTTCGTCAATGTCAAAATGATTGAGATGGCCAATCCAATCAAAGTAGGCGGGGTTACGTTCTCTTTTGGCTCTTATACAGTTTTCACACGTGAGCACGTCAATCTATCGCTTAATGACATTGTGGAGACTATTCTTTCCGGTGAAATCACAAAACAAACTGCACACAAACGTGTCCCATAGAACCTGGAATCTTTGACACGGTTTACAAAATGTCTACCACCAGATCATTAAGAAATCCAAATGTCAACAGCAGATCTATGTATTTATTCACTAACGTGAAGAATCTCGGGACTGACAAGACATTTGACGCAAATTAACCTCTTATGCTCTGGGACCATTTTCGGGGATTTCCGACTGGATTTGGCCTACCCAAATGGAAAAGCGTCCCATACCCACATACAGTGGTCTCTAAATACACAATTTTGGTGTCATTTTAAAGGAAACCCTTTGAAGTTACATAACACTGCTAAAAGTGATAAACATGGCGCTTTTTGATTTTTTTGGTTATAAATTCATTTTTGAAAGCTAAGACAACATATACTTAAATGTTTATCACTTTTAGCAGTGGTTTAGTGTAAACAAGCTACTTTGTGTAAAATGCCAAAGACAGTAGACATTCTGAGCTTTCAAATGGTACCACATATGAGGTCAGAGCTCTTCCACAGACATTTAAAATTTAAAGTATATATTTGACGATGTCATTCCGGACCCTTATCAGGGTCTGCAGCAAATATTATTAGCAAATAGTCCCAAAATTATTATTTCCTTAATTAGATCTAGAATTTCGTTTACTGTTCTGTTTCTTTATGCTTTATACAAAATAAAAAATTGGTCCCCCCAACGTTCAAGACATGATGATAGCCTTGCAAGACTAAGAGTGATATCTGTTTGGTGAGATTTGTTTTGTTTCATTGTCCATCTTTGTTGCTGTTAAAGTCCTGGAGTAGCATACTTCTCTTACTATTTGGCCCACACCAAAGAAATAGTAAGAGTAGTGATGTGCTATTCTGAATTTAGCCTCTGCGAAATTGCTCGATGAGCAGTTTTGAATTGCTTGATGAGCAGTTTTTCTTTTTGCATGTGTTGACATTTCTGGTTGAAACAGGAAGTTCATGTACAAACACATACACATACACATGAAAATCAGAATCGTTGTCTTTCTAATTTTCATCTGGAAGATGTGTTTTTCATGTCAGATTTTAAATACATTAAGATGTTTGATTTAAAATACCCTGTAAACCCTAATGCTAAAAATAATGAATTGGTTTGAGTAGAGCCAACTCAAAATAAACAAATTAGTTCAAACAAATGAACTTCTATGAGTATTTAGAACTTTCTTTTACTTTTGAGTTCTCAAAACGGACACATTTTAAGTGATCTCAATTGTTTCATTGTTTCGAGTTTTATGAACTTGTTTCTTTTAATTTAGACAAACTTAAATTTAACTGAAACTGGGCTGAGATTTCTATTTCCCAGCATGCTTTGCCATGACACTCAACAGGGACAGTAAATGCTAAAATGAAGTGTTATATTACACTCCACACACACACACACACACACACACCAATGTCTGGTCTCGTCATTCGTACCATCTTCCTTCCAAATCCTCCTGAGTTCTTCCGTTCCTTGTCTCCTTGTGTTTCCCTCCACCGGATTCCATTCCTCGTGTTCACCCAGCTAAGTGACTGTTCAGTGCAAGTGCTCATCACCCTGCTTCCCTTGTTTACCTGTGTCCGTGTCTCTGTTAATACAACCCCAAATCAGAAAAAGTTGGGACAGTATGGAAAACGCAAATAAAAAAAAGAAGAAGTGATTTCTAAATTTACTTTGACTTGTATTTCATTGCAGACAATATGAACACAAAATATTTCATGTTTTGTCTGGTCGACTTCATGTCATTTGGAAATATGCATCCTCATTCAGACCTGCAACACATTTCAAAAAAAGTTGGGACAGTAAAGCATTTACCACTTTGTAATGTTGCCATTCCTTTTCACAACACTTAAAAGACGTTTAGGGACTGAAGACACCAAGTGATTAAGTGTTTCAGGTGTAATTTTGTCCCATTCTTCCTGCAAACAAGTCTTAAGGTGGGCAACAGTACAGGGTCTTCGTTGTCGCATTTTGCGCTTCAAAATGCGCCATACATTCTCTATTGGAGACAGGTCGGGACTGCAGGCAGGCCAGTCAAGTACCCGTACCCTCTTCCTCCGCAGCCAGGACTTTGTAATGTGTGCAGAATGTGGTTTTGCATTGTCTTGTTGAAATATGCATGGACGTCCCTGGAAAAGATGTCTTCTTGAAGGCAACATATTATGCTCCAAAATCTCTATGTACTTTTCAGCATTAATGGTGCCTTCACAGAAGTGCAAGTTACCTTTGCCAAGGGCACTGACACAACCCCATACCATGACAGACCCTGGCTTTTGGACTTGTTGCTGGTAACAGTCTGGATGATCCTTTTCTTCTTTGGTCCGGAGCACACGGCGTCCATTCCTCCCAAAAAATACCTGAAATACTGATTCATCTGAACACAGTACACGTTTCCACTGTGTGATGGTCCATCCCAGATGCCTCCGAGCCCAGAGAAGTCGACGGCGCTTCCTTCTGGACACTGTTAACATAGGGCTTCCTTTTGGCACAGTACAGTTTTAACTGGCATTTGTGGATGTAACTACGTATTTTGGTACTTGACAAAGGTTTGCCAAAGTAGTCCTGAGGTGATATCGCTTATAGACGAATGACGATTCTTGATGCAGTGCCGCCTGAGGGATCGGAGATCACGGTTGTTCAGCTTAGGCTTGCGCCCTTGTCCTTTACGCACTGAAATTCCTCAAGATTCCTTGAATCTTTTAATTATGTTATGCACTGTTGAATGTGAAATATCCAAATCTCTTCCTATCTTTCTTTGAGGAACATTGTTTTTAAACATTTCAATAATTTTCTCACGTATTTGTTGGCAAACTGGCGATCCTCGGCCCATCTTTGCTCCTAAAGGATTAGACCTTTCTTGGATGCTGCTTTTGTACCAAATCATAATTACAATCACCAGTTGACATCACCTGTTTCAAATCACATCATTATTTAACCATTTTACCTCATTACTAGCCCTAAATTGCTCCTGTCCCAACTTTTTTTGAAATGTGTTGCAGGTCTGAATGACAGGAAAGGATGGATATTTACAAATTACATGAAGTTGACCAGACAAAACATGAAATATTTTGTGTTCATATTGTCTGCAATGAAATACAAGTCAAAGTAAATTTATAAATCACTTCTTTTTTCTTTTTTTTTTTGCGTTTTCCATACTGTCCCAACTTTTTCTGATTTGGGGTTGTAAATATCACCATTCACCTTACCTGTTTCTCTGCCTCCCTCTGTGTCCTGACACTTATATTGGTAGTATGAGTTAGTATTTTTTTACATCATAAAATGTCATAATTTAGAAATGAAAGGCATTTTTCTATCCTAATTTTAGCCCTCTGGCTTGAATGCTCTGTTTGAAGGGGCCGTATCTGCTGTGAGACTTCAGTGTAAATGCCCTCTGTTGTGATTGGCTGACATCTTTGCATTTGAAATGCGTATTACATGTGGAACCCCTCTCGAATACTTTTACTATATTTTTTAACCATTACAGCTGTCGAGATTAACGAATCGTGTTGATTGTAGCATTATTTTTTAGATCTTTTCCCATCACATGAAAGGCTGCAGTGAAGAGCATTGAGTAGACAGACAGTCTGTTGATCGCGTAAATGCAGTGATCTCGTCATTGCAGCGCTATTTCTACTAACAGCAAACACAATATCGATATGAATACAGTAAGAGGTTCGTTGTGCAGCATAACAGCGTCATTCATATAACGGCAGTTTGGGCAAGTGTGCAGATACACTCATGATGTGTGATTGACAGCTCTGAGAATGTCATGGGACCTTTAAAAGTATGAATTAGCTTAATCAAATATTTGAAGTTCAGAAAAACTGCATAAACAAACCAAAAAAAGGAAGAAGAGACCCTAAAAAGGACAAATGCTCAAGCATACCTGTTTTTTCTCGTCATAGTCGTGATGTTGCCCATCACGGTTCTGTACAGGCATCAGAACAGTCTCTTCTCGCAACAGAACTTCGTTTGTGTGTGTGACAGAGGTATTCCTGCCGCTGTTTTGACTAATTTACAAATTTTATAAGCTCTTCACGAGTTGTCAGCTGGTCAAAATACCATCATATGCCGGCTATGCGCATGTAGCCCAGCACACAGCATTGTTTTGGATGTTCAATAAATTCCATCTCAAAACTTGCAATATGCCATAAAAGCCGACCAATCAGGTTGTGCACGTATCCCTTTGCCCTTAGGCTCAGTATCTTTAAGTTTTAACAAAAATGCCTATCTGAACACGAAGCGAACCAGGACTAAATGTTTTTTTTTCTTTCTTTCTTTTTTTTGGTCCGGACTACAAATGTGAACACAGAAGTCAAATTTTAAACCCATGGGAAAAGGACAGTGCCATTAAGAAATATGTTTGAGTAGAATTGCTGACTCACTGGGCAGTGGATTGAAGTATACACCCTTAAAAAGAAAGGTGCTAGGAAGAAACAAAAAGGGGTTTTCACAGTGATGTCATAGAAGAACCATTTTTGGTTCCCTGAAGAACCGTTTAATGCAAAGTTCTTTGAACTATTTTTTTTCTAACCTTTTTATAGTCTAAAGAACCTTTCTGCACGTGCAATGGAAAGGTTCTTTGGATATTAAAGGTTCTTCATGGAACCATACACCCCGCCAAAGAACTTTATAAGAATCTTTATTTTTAAGAGTGTAGGGAGCTGACCTAGACAGAGCCTTATTTTATATCAAACAATCCTCCCATCAAGGACAGTTCGCCACTGTTTTCTCCCAAAAAAAAAACTTTGAAGTGTGATGCTCTGTGTGTGAAATGGATGCTGCATCCCATGCTTAAATATGTGTTGTGTGGTAGTGGGTGCTTTAATCTGGTGGCTCCTGAGAGCCTGGTCTCCAATCTCAACAGCATCTGAGAGTGTGTGAATCATACACACCCTCACACACATCACCATTACCATTAGAGAGCTCTCTCTCTCTGTCACACACACACACACACACACACACACACACACACACACACACACACACACACACACACACACACACACACACACACACACACACACACACACACACACACACACACACACACACACACACACACACACACACACACACACACACACACACACACAGACAGAATATGTACCCGCTGTGTGTGCCTGTTGAAGATGGATGGAGTTAGAGGGAATGAGCCCCGTGTTACCTGTTACCAGGGTGACTGCTGATGCTTCTCTTTCCTCTCTGTTTTCCTCTTGAAACACCATTTTCTCTGACAGCATGATTACGTATGAGTCTGTAAAACATTTGCACTATTATTAGACACGTGTATTGTGTAACTAAGAGAGATGTGGAAGAAAAGGGGGTGCATATGTATATGTGAAAGAGAAAAGGAGGGCATGTAGGTTGGAGGAAAAATAAGTTCTCATGACTGAGAGAGAACGAATGAGTTTGAGAGTCAGATATTAAAGTGAGTATGAAATCAGAAATCACCCAAATGCAATTTACCCATGCATGTTCCTTGTATTGTGAGGGATGAGCAGCATTAAAGTTGTGTAGCTTTTTGTTTAATTAGGTAATAGTGTAGCTATTTGCGAAATTGCGTAGTGTTTTGTTGGCGAAGCTATTTTATGAAGTATTCAGAGGGGTAGTGTTGTGATACTTTACATGTACTAAAGTGTGTATAAAATACTATCTGTTGGCTATTTAGAATCAGAACAAGTGATGTCTAGAATACTGGAGTAAATTAATTCCAGATATTTTTTTTTGTTGTTGTATAAAACATTGTATAAAATCCACGAGGATTAAAGTGTTTGTAGCACATAAACCATAGGAGGAAATATTAGTTGTTATTGTTCAGCAATGTATTTGATTTCTTACCGTAATTAAAGCAATAGCAAGAAAAAAAAAGGCAATTAGATAAAAGATAAAAACTGGTATTACACCTGACATTTCTGTCCCCCTCACTTCTGAAATGATAGCTACGCCCCTGAAAGACATACGTGTGCTATCTGCCCCTCTTAAAAATCATTACATCGAAACAAACATATCGAAAAAGGAACACCATGAGAGGGAGATTCATAGAACTATAATTCTCTAAAAAGCGCACTGCAGTGAGACAGAGCGAGATGAGGCACACAGTGCAACCGTGAATACCCATCATGCAAAGATCACAGCATGCGTTTATAAACATGTGGCTTTCTCCTGATGTGCGCAACACTGTTCATTCAGCACGCCTCACGAAACCGCACTGTTAACACGAAACAGGAAAATACATATCATTTGTTATGACGAATGCTTAAATGGAACATTTCTCAAATTAAGATCAGCAGCAGTATAGTTTTACAGTAATGAATTATACACTGTTTACACTACCCCATTAGATGGTCGTTACTGCACATCCATAATCTCCAAACATTAGATCAAAACAGTATCAGCGGCATACAATTATGCCACATAGATCCCAGTGTTGGTGCGATGTAACAGCACCGCCAAGCTTTTTAAATCCCAGTGGAATTCATCATGTGCAGGGTTTTCACATCTCATGACAACACGTGTTGCAAAAAGGCCTCCAAACACGGTAAGCCAAGGTCTTGAGATCAACACATCAGCTTTAACCGGAGTTGGAAATATAATGGTTAGAGAAAACTCGAGCATGTGCATTTGACAAGGCTCCTCGCTGAGAATTCGGGTTATGTAAAGGCTGGCTATTGAACGGGGACCATACAGAGACTTCATCCATCAAACTGATGTGAGAGCTGGACTTGTCTAATCGCAGTGTTGCCCAGCAAATGTCACATTTTTCTGTGACACCATGACAGCGGTTTATGCGTCAGTTATCAAGCTCTGCTAAAGGAAGGCTCTTTAAGATCCTCATCCAGTACACAGTGCTTTGTTGTCGGCTTCAAAGCATGTAAGCATGTGGTAATGGAGGGGAAAAGTCAAGCATGTGAAATTCCAATGCAGAGAAATATGATGTACAATAAGCACTGCTCTTGAAACATATACAGTACATATACATAAAAAAACCAATGATTTGTATGTCTATTTAGTTTTTTTTCTGCACATATATGCTATTGTTATTTTTGCTGGCTGTGGACTGCTAACACATGCACATGCAGTCAGGCAGAAAAACAGATGGTAAGACGTATGATCATAGTTGCTTTCAGTAATGTTGTCAAATATACCTGGAGTACTTGGAGAAACTGGAGTATAATGCTGTTAAATATGGTTTTAGTTTAGCATGGAAATACATAAACCCCTTTTATATTTTTTCTTTTCTCTTATTATATTTTATTTATAAAATAAATGGTCACTAAAAATCCTTGTGGTCATTAAAAATCTCAGGATGTCCTTCGATAAAGAGTAGGGGCATCCTGGCCAAATTTGCCCATTGGCCTCTGTCCATCATGGCCTCCTAATCATCCCCATATTGGTGCACATTGGTGGTGGGTGAGGAGATTTTCCTCTTCTATGCAAAGCGCTTTGAGTGCCTAGAAAAGCGCTATATAAATGTAACAAATTATTATAAATATTATTATTATTAAAATGTTTTTTTCTGATGCTGAAACATATTTCATACTGATTTCTCCAATAATGGAGTTAAATGCACAAGTCAGTAGACTGATATTGACAACAGCAGACCAGAGTTAAAACTTAAAGGGATAGTTCACATGTCTGACAGCTCTTTTTTTTAAGTTAAAGGGATAGTTCAACCAAAAATGAAAATTCGGTCATCATTTACTCACCCTCAAGTTGTTCCAAACCTGTATAAATGTCTTTGTTCTGCTGAACACAAAGGAAGATATTTGGGGAAAAACACTATGAAAAAATTATTATGTGGAAAAAAAATACTATGGTAGACAAGGGCTGCTGAGATCTGCTTGGTTACAAACATTCTTCCAAATATCTAACTTTGTGTTCAGCAGAAGAAATCAATTCCCACAGGTTTGGAACAGCTTGAGGGTGAGTAAATGAGAACAGAATTTTCATTTTTGGTTCAACTATCCCTTTAATTTAAAAAAAGTGCCGTCAGGTATGTTTAACACATGTTTAGAATTGTTGAAATTCCATGACAAGGTGACACCAAATGTATCACCATTAAGTTCCGAACGTGTAAATGTAATTTCTTCACAGAGGAGCTCAAACACAATATGTTGGTGTGAACCCACCTGCTCAGATGACAGCGTATAAATCAGAGTTTACACCGCAGATTGACTCTCCACCTATCCAACTCTGACTTTATTGCATCTTTGGCTTTGTGACGCTAGTTTCCAAACACGTTTATCTCAATTCAAAATCACCTGGAACTGTTTGTTGGTGTGACAAACTTGCTAAACTAGCCATTGGAGGATCATCAGGGACAGATTATAAACTGTTAAAAAAACAAAAAACAAAAAAAAAAAAGATTGGCACATATATAGTTTTTTCCTTTTGCCAAGCGTTCTGTTCGCTTATATAATGTTGTTGTACTATTGTAGTATTTATTATTATTTTGAATTACCTTTTAATTTTAAATTTTCATTTTAGTTTAACCCTATAGCCTACTGCCTACTATCATATTTGGGATGCACTTTATTTTACAGTATGTCTACTTACAGTGTACTTGCCTAAGGAAGTACGGGGTAATATAATGTAACTACATGGGTTAGTGCTGCACCATTAATCAAAATCGAACCGCAATCGCGATTTGGCTTATGTGCGATTGTGAAAGTGTAAAGGCTGCAATTTTAAAGGAACACTCCACTTTTTTTGAAAATAGGCTCATTTTACAAGTCCCCTAGAGTTAAATAGTTGAGTTTTACCATTTTTGAATCCATTCAGCCGATCTTTGTATCTGGCGGTAGCACTTTTAGCATAGCTTAGCATACATCATTGATTCTGATCAGTCCATTAGCATCTCATTCAAAAAATAACCAAAAACACTTTCAATATTTTTCCTATTTAAAACTTGACTCTTCTACAGTTACATCGTGTGCTAAGACCAACTGAAAATTAAAAGTTGCGATTTTCTACACCTATATGGCTAGGAACTACTTTCTCATTCCTGCGTAATAGTCGCGGATCTTCGCGGCAGTACCATGGCTGCAGCGGCGCAATGATATTACAGCGCCTGAAAGTAGCCCCCAGCTAGGTAACTTTCAATGTGACCGGCACTAAGTTCGTGTAGTTGCAGAGAAAGTTTCAGGCTTGCAGCCGACAAATTGTGTTGTGGATTTACCTGTGTGATTGGCCATGGTTCTGTGTGTTGTAAAGGGCTGTGATAGTAAGTCGAAGGTGTAACTACCACCATGTTTCACAGAATACCAACGAATCATTGCACCGCTGCAGCCATGGTACGGCCGCGAAGATCCGCAACTATTACGCAGGAATGAGAATGTAGTTCCTAGCCATAGGTGTAGAAAATCGCAACTTTTCATTTTCAGTTTGTCTTAGCACACGATGTAACTGTAGAAGAGTCTTAAGTTTTAAATAGGAAAAATATTGAAAGTGTCTTTGGTCATTGTTTGAACGAGATGCTAATGGACTGTTTAGAATCAATGATGTATGCTAAGCTATACTAAAAGTGCTACCGCCAGATACAAAGATCGGCTGAATGGATTCAAAAACGGTAAAACGCAACTATTTAACTCTAGGGGACTTGTAAAATGAGCCTCTTTTCAAAAAAAGAGGAGTGTTCCTTTAATGAAAGAAATAAATGCCAGCGTGTCAGTGAAGAGCGGCTCTATGATCAGTAGTAAACGCTGCTCCGTCTGAAAGCACTGCGAGTTTGAGTCACTTATAATCTGCGTGTGAAAAAGCAACACGTGTCAAACAACTTCACAAACTAGTAATGTGAAGTGTTCACAAACCTGTTGTCCAACAAAATACGTTTAATAACATGTTTGAACTCACTTATCGTCAGTTGAGTGTTTGTGAGCTGATGTGGCTTCTTATCACAGAATGAGGCAGACAATGCATTATTCTATAGTATTCTATACAGTGATAAAGTCTATATCAATCAGCACTGCTTTATTATTATGAAAATACCAGAGAAGGCTTGAGGAACTCAAATACACCATATCTTGATGCAGTCGTGTTTATTGTCTTCATATTTAATCAGTCAAAGCATTTCTATCTTCCTTTTATTTAGCCTACATCGCTATCTTAGCTTCACAAGGGATTTCCCATAGGGATTTCCTGAAAGCTATTACTTCTCTGAGGCAAATGTGGAGTTTCTGCTCGAGGGCGCCCTCTGGCCTCCAGTATGAATGAAACTTTTTGGTAACAAATGAGAACAAATAATACTTCTCTCTTAATACATTTATACGACAAACCATATTTGTCTTAAAACAGAGTTTTTTCCCCCACAGTGGATGCATTAGAGGCTCATATTTCATATTAAAGACATAGACTTTAAGAAATTGATATCACAATAAAAAAAAGATTTTTATAGTAATAATTTTACAATAAGTCCTTAGACCTTTATAATAATTTTTAGTCATAGGCTGTCTGCATATTAACAGGAAACCCAGCCGGGTTAAAATAAGTTTTCTGTAAAATATTATTATTATTAGTAGTAATAATAGAAGTAGTAGTGGTAGTAGTATTATATTGTTATATTTATTCTTAAATACTCTATTTTAATATTGAAAATGTTATTGTAATAGTAATATTTCTTATTTTGGTAAATATTTTAATTTAGCAATAATGATAATCATAATAATTATTATTAATCATATTAATATAAACACAAAATGATATATACACACACTTTTCATTTGTAAAAAAAGAAGAAGAAAAAAATTCACATTTAAATCGCAATTTTAACCAGAATAATCGCAATTAGATATTTTCCCTAAATCATGCAGCCCTAACATGGGTTAGGTTAGGTTTAGAGGTATAGGTTCAAGGTTACTACCTAGTTATTACCCAGTTATTGCAATAACTATAATAAATACATAGTATGTACATAGGGAACAGGACTGTAAAACTCATATTTGAGACACAGATTTCTATGGTCTCTAAAGTATCAAATATGATACTCAACAAAAATAGTTATGATACATTTTTTGTGATTTTTTTTCTTTGTCTTTTTCTTTTTGTTGTTCAAGGAAACACTGATTGATTATATTTATCTATTTAACATAGGGTACACATTTTTAAGCTAATTTAAAATGCATTATTTCTCTATATCTTGAATTTTCAGTTGATTGTATTATTTCACATTTAATTTTAGTAAGGAGGAAAATATTACCTGTAGTTTATTAACATGTTCTTAGGGTTATGCGTATGAATGTCTAACAAAGCGATGAAATCCTTCAAATGGCGACGATTGCCCTCTAGCACTCGTTTTAGCAGAGTTACATTTAATAAGGTTAAGTGACAAACCTGAGCCTTTCTGAAATTTCAAATGCCCCTTAAGTATAAAATCCTTTCCCTGGCTCTAAAAATTATGAATCAATTTTTTTTGTGTGAAAAATATAACCAATTAAGAATAATAAGCATTAGTAGTGTAATTTAGTCAGTGACAAGACCTAAAATATATCCAAGAAATACAGACTATCACACCATATGTTGTCTGAATGCTACAGAGTCCCGTCGCACCAGGTGAATTTATTTTTATTTAGTTTTTTGTTTGCCTGTCGACATTTTCTAATTTATATCACTCCTCTGACGTATAGCTTCATTCAGCATTCAGAGAAAAAATGGATGTTGTGGGCTTTCATGCATAGAACTTTCAATTATTCATGCATTTTGCATAACACGCACTTTACTGTCATTGGCTGAACTTGACACTTTTTTGATTGGTGTTTTTGTGCTGGCTTTCACTGTGAATGACAATACGCTAGCAGGCCGACTTGCTCATCTGTGTGTCTTGCTATTGTGAGACAGTCTGTAATATACATACATTATATGCTACATTACTTTGAATGCAGGTTGGTTTTTATCTAATTTTCCCTCCCGTAATGGCTTCTGTGGCCACTAATAGGAAAACATAATACTTATTAGTGCAATTTAAAGTTTCAAAGTTGAAAGGCACACAAAGACTATACGTGTGTGTATTTGAAATTTCAATGCTAACACTCTCTCTATTGTCTTTTGTACATAATTACAGGCTAATATTTGCCTGACTTGCCCTAAGAATCGGAAGACAGCTCCGGAATTGCAATGTGCCTGAATAGCGACGCTTTACACTTCAGGGGAATCGCATTATGAGAGGAGCCAGTGTCCTCAGGTGGGCATCAGCGGTTTAAATTCAACCATCAATCATGTGTGAAAGGCAAACCCACTCAGCACACCTGAAAGACAAGATCACAAAAACATTTCTCAGAAAAGTTAAATAAAATCCAAACAAAAAAAGGCATATGTAATTGCTGAGCATCTGTTATCTCAGGTCAAACAAGATGTGTATCGCTCAGAGAGAAAAGTTTGCAATTAATGTGCGTCTCGCAGTGGGTGTAACTACACTCATGTTGCTTTGATAAATCTGTGTGCTCATGTGGAACCTTTAACACACAGTCCCCTTTCTCGTTGCGCACTTTTTGTCCTTTATCTCTGTTTTTGTACGATCCGTGACTTACAAATAAGGTTTTCTGAAAAAACGTAACGAGATGTTCCTATAAGATATCTTTTTTTAATTAATAGGGTATAATAAGACAGTTAATTGCCAACCGCTCACTGGGATTGTTTCTAGATAAAATAAAAGGTCTAATGAATTTGATCTTATTACGTGATGAAAAAGTCCCCCCCCCTCCCTCCCTCTACTTACTCCCCTACTCTTCTGTTTTTGGTGTCCTTGCCACCGTCTGCTGCTTTTCTATAATCTCCAATTGCCCTCTCTTAAAGAGACAGTTCACCCAAAAATTCTATGATGTCATTTCAAACCTATTTGTTTTATTCTCTAAACAAAAACAAAAAAGATATTAAGCAGGATGTTCCTGCATGCTACTCATTTCCCTACAATGAAAACTAATGGTGACAAGGTCAAAACAAAAAAACTTAAATTATTACAAATTATTTTCATTAATTGAAATAAAGCTGAAATAAAATAAATGAAAATAATACATGAATAAAACCTTTCAAAAATAACTACAAGTTAAACAAAAAGGAAATGTTAGTACAGAATTTCTTCATATTTTTAAGTAGCTTTCATCATTTGTAGCTTTCATGGATGGATGGATGGATCAATCGGTAGATGGATGGATCAATTGATGGATGGATGGATCAATCGATGAATGGATCAATCGTTGGATGGATGGATTAATTGACGGATGGATGGATGGATGTATGGATGGTGGATGGATGGATGGATGGATGGATATATGGATGGATGGATATATGGATGGATAGATAGATTAAGCTGAACAGGGCAGATGAAGTTCATCTTGGTGCTCCAACTGTTCAGGTTTTATGATCATAACACCAACTTTTTTACTTTTCAGCAGTGGTGTCTGAGATAAAATTTTTAGCAATTGCAACTTCATTGATGCTGGCTATGTGAACTTTTCTGAGGTCAGTTTTTGTGGAAATATGGTCTTCAGAGTGAATATTGAGGTTTGCTGTCACATTGCTGCAGTTGTTCTGTGTTGTTTGGACACAATCCTTCTTAGTGTTCGACTTTCTATATCTAAAGTGAATGACTTTCGCTTTTGTTCATCTATTTTTCTTTGCTGTGGAAGTCTTGCCATGCTTAGCGTATACACAGTCATAATCATAAAGTTTCTCGTAAAACAAACAACAATTGGGCGGTTCAGGGTACAGACACTGACAAGTTGCCCATTTCATACATGGCTTGAACTAAACATTGCTGAAAATCATGTATACTACACTGAAATACAAACTAATATTCAAAAAGTTAAAATTATTTTGTCCAATTCCTGTAGTATATATATATGACAGACACAAGCATCATGTTGCGGATATGAGACTTCAATGATGTTTTGCATTGTAATACGCCTTGATGGGTCATTTCTAAACATGTGAATGAACAACTTAATGACAAAATATGTAAAATTTTTGGATCATTGGGTTTTATTAGACAAGGAAACAGCTGTTTGGAAACATTTATAGACAGAAAACTAATTATTGTAAAGTAATACAGCCTTTTCTCCATCATACAATATGTTTTAAAATGAATTGCATGCCATTTTGCAACACAAGCCATCCAGCATTTATTAATATTATATTCTAATATCCATCTAGCTTACTGCATTGTGCAACAAGTGTCTCATAGCAGCCGAGATAATTTTTACGATCACACTCAAGTGTATCTAATATGATGATAAAACAGCGCTGCGTTACCCCACATATGCTTGACCGGAAGAAGTGAAAGCGCCCATCTGCGGCATAAACATTCTGCTGCTGTCGAGCTGTGTGTCACACTCGTCTCTCATTAGCAGTCGCTTCAGCGACCTCGTTCAGCTCCCACAGCACTCGGCCCTGCTCTGCTTTATAATACAGTAACGTTAATAATCTCATCCATGAATATGAATTCTGCCCGAGTCCCATCCCGATTCTTTTCCATCGGCTATAAGGTAACGACAACAACTCCCAAGATTCTGTGCTCAATCTCAGCATCATCAAGCTACTGCTCTGTTTTGAATAGACGCCAAAAAAACGACATATTGTGACTTTAAATTTCAGTTTAGTATGAATTCAGAAGACGTGGAATATAGTGCAAGAATCAAGTATGGACTATTTTTGTTTCTTTTTAATCATTTTTGAACATTTGCAGTCATCAAGTTCTTTCAGAAAACAGCAGTGTGAACATTGTATCTTTTTGTTTTCATACATGCGAGTATATAATGATAGACATTTTATTTTGAGCGGAATACTCCTTTTGAGTCCCTGACACACCAAGCCATTGGTCGGCTGTCGGCCGACATCAGGCCCTTGTTGAGCGTCAGCCGGCTGATTTATACTTCTGCGTCGGACATTACTTTTACATTTATATATTTGGCAGACGCTTTTATACAAAGTATTCAGTTTTCATTTATACATCTGCATCGTTGTCCGCGTCGCCGAAGTATAAACCAGCCTTTAGTCGGACCCCGTCGAAGGTTTTTTTGCCTTTTTTGAGCATGTAAAAATCGGCGTCCATCGGCATCGCCACCACCGGTGAGAGAGAGAACTCTGATTGGCTGTTCAGCCTTGCGAACGAGAATAGCGAAAGTGATGAAAGTGAGCAAAGACGTCCAGCTGGCACAGACAGAATGCTGGTCTAATTTGTCATCTTACCTTAGCATTCAATGCACAAATATTTTTCATAACAAAATGATCCGCCTGGAATGAAGTAAGTGATCTGCATTATTGATATTCAACATGGTAAGCAAGCGATGCTCTGTTTACGGATTGTAGGTATTTGTGCAGTCCTAGTTTCGGTTTCTCTTTATGAATGACAAATATAGACTTTTGATACCTGCTGATATAGACAGTTATTTCCTTAAAAGTAGGTGCAGAATGCACATGCTAGTTTACAGTCGCCTGTAGTCTTTGTGGTCAAAAGCAGCTTTTTCTTGCTGAGACGCAGTCAACACGAGGTGACATCACAGTCAGCTTTCGTCACCACTAGTTCTTTTACGTTGGCTTGGTGTGTCACGGCCTTTACCCTTTACTCACCTCTTGTCTCTTGTTTAGTCACTTCTTTGTCTTATATTTTTAACCCATGATGTCATTTATCTAGTCTTTCTTCTCTCTCTCTCTCTCTCTCTCTCTCTCTCTCTCTCTCTCTCTCTCTCTCTCTCTCTCTCTCTCTCTCTCTCTCTCTCTCTCTCTCTCTCTCTCTCTCTCTCTCTCTCTCTCTCTCTCTCTCTCTCTCTCTCTCTCTCTCTCTCTCTCTCTCTCTCTCTCTCTCCATTGTTTGACCAGGCTGAGAAAAAAGGTCCATGTCAGAGACTGTGCAGTTTTGCTGTAATTCTAGTGGTGGCTTTGCAGAGGGCCATTTTAACGAGAGCTCAGGGAACTGTGGTAACAGGGAAGTGGCTGTCACCATCTTTTTGTGTCGCCTGCCTTTGCAAGAGAGAGAAAGTGTGAGAATGTAAGGAACTCTTACATTTAAAGTTTTTTTTTCACCCTCTCTGTTCGATAACTAGCAAAAAAAAAGTAGACCACACAAGTGGCCCCTTCCACTGTTGTTAATGAATGCATGTGTCTTCAAAGGCATTACTGGAGAGAACTGCTCCAAACCAGTCAAGCTGATCTTGCAGTTTAAGGGGAAAGAAAAAGAGACACATCTATGGCTCAAAGTCTGAGATAAATTATTAATTCATGCATATCGGCCATCAGGATGCCTTAGCTATAAGATGTGGATCGTTTAAGGGAAGATCAATGACTGAACTTATATTGGTCATAATATGGTTTTACCAGTCCCACATGGAATCTGCGCATGCAGTATTTCGCAGAAAATTCTACAGGATTCACAAAGTTCTACAAATCCCCAATCCCTTGCATGTTCGATTATTAACTATTTAAGTTAATTTGATCAACTGTAGTAGTACACTCAGCTCCATTCAACGCATTTAACATGGTTTAAATCCATTCCACAGAATTCCAGATTTTCATCAGCCAAATCTATCTGTGCCCATATCTTAACTCAGTTTTAGATGATTGCTAAAGCTTTTTGCTCAACGTTTAGAATATATGTGTAATAATTCTGGATTTGATGTTGCTTATATGAAAGTGAGGGAGAGAAGTGGACTTAGGGGAAGTGGAGGAACAGAGTGATAGACAAAGAAAGGGACAAGTAGACAGTATGAGGGATGGCAGAGAAGCAGTCTACCTGTTAATAATTCACACTTTGTGTTTTTTCACTGATGTGAAGCAGAACACTTCCAAGAGCCACTACAGTATATGCCACTGAGAAAGAGACACTCTGTCCATGTGCATTGAAAGAAAGGAAGTGAATGCACTGTCCTCAAATATTGGAATAGAATAGAATATTGGTGTAAGGCCTACAGCTACCTTACAACATTGTGCTACTATTCACTGTAGCTCAGCAGTTCAGGCAGTGTGATGCTTTAGGTAACAATAGAGAGTATGCATTGACGTCACTTTCCCGACGGAACACGCCCCCCTCAGCCGGGCTGAGTGGCAGAAGAGCGGTTGCGTGACTTGATTTAATGGGGTAAACTGTGAAAACTGATTGGACTCGATGTAGTGTTCTTTACAACTTACCAAAGATCCGTTGATCTATGGATATTTACATGCAGACAGGAATCGTGTTTCCTGACATTTACAGTATATGTGCTTGATTTCGAAGCAGCGGAAATACATGAAGCAAATTTGCCTGTGAATGCTTTATATAAATACAATATAGGTATGTCTAAATCTGTGTGATCACTTACATCAATGTTATAAATATAGTCATATCGTCCAGCCCTAAAACTTGTAGATTTTGTCAGCGTTTATTTAAAAACATCCAATAATACAGAATATAAGATTTATTGATGAGTAGTCAATACAATATATAACAATACAATATATAGGGTATGATTTTATCACACAATTCTATATATTGACACAAAATGATAACTGCAAATCCTTTAAGGCTGATTTACGCAGAATACAGTTGTTTCTGTGAATTGCTGTGATCCATTTACATCTCTTTTCTTTAGCTTTCAGCAGTCTGTAAAAATGTACTTTGACACTCTTTTTGCTGCCACTCAGTGGGCGTTACCGCAGCGACTCTGGCTGACAGAGATGTTACATGCATTCACTCTAAAAAAAAAGGTTCTATATGGCACCAAAAATGGTTCTTGGCTCGTAATCATAGGGGAACCTTTTTAAGTGCTAATAGCACCAATTTTGGTGCTTCAGTGGTTCTTCAGCGGTTCTTTGACTATAAAGCACCGCTAACTAAGGTGCTATATAGCACCGCTACCTTATACAGAACATGTTAAGATATGGTGCTATATAGCACCAAAAGGGGTTCCTCTCTATGATTACGACAAAAGAACCATTTTTGGTGCCATATAGAAGCTTTTTTTTTTTTTTTAGAGTGTAGCCTCTATAGTAAATGTGTGTGGGCACTAACTAGCATTTTTGCCAGCTATAGTAAACATATTTTGACATGTTTAAAGATGATAACACTCAATGAAAAAATATGTTCATTTTATCAACCATCTTAGACTGTTTGAGAAATTTTTGATATTACTTCAGCAATGATGAAGACCCATTCATTTGCACACCGTGTAAGCCTGGAGCGTCTAAACCTCCTTATTGTCTGTTTCAAGTGTCAGCTCCCAAAGTGTGTCAGAAAAGTAAGATAATATACTCCTAATGTATATTTGTTTCCTTTGGTTCCTCTTTTTGTGATCGATATAACCCTTTAATCTTGTCATAATTGTAATATGTTGGTTAGTTGGACACTCGTGCTCGTGCCATCGAGTTGTTCATGAGAACTGCGTTTGTGTTTTTTGGATGTAAGGGATTACTTTTTCACTGAACATTCAACCTGGATTACCATAGTAACACACATTGCTTTCACTTATTGATGACATCATACCCTCGGCCGGCTGGCAGAGCAGATTCCGCCATAGTCGTTGCCTGGGTTACTTATGTGTGGGGCGGAGCTATTAAAATAGGGGTGTGTTTGTTTTGTTGATTTGAAATCAACATCGGTTACCAGAAAGCCCTTACCCCAGCTTTAATTCAAGAAATTGGCAAAAGATGATGCATACATTTCAAAATATTTTTTTAAAAAGCTCCTATAATGGTAAAATATCGCTGTAATGGGAAAGTTATTTAAATGAAAGTGCTCCTAAAGAATTTTTTTTAGTGTAGAGCCCTGTCCTCATGAAGATAATACAAGATCAGATTCACAGTTTCAGTGGTTATGACCTGGGTGTGTTGAAGAAATCTGACCCCAGACCAGAATGTATTATTGTTTTGAGGTTTAAAGGCAGTATATGGCCATGGCCCAGAAACACCCAATACTGTGCTGTCATTTAACCTTCCATAAAGCATTCCACCTCATATATATAATTACATTTATTTTTGGATGCTATTGACAATTTAATCTATAAGTACTGCCCCGTGCTGTGCAGTGTGTAGTAGTGTATGTTGTATTTGTGTGTGTGTGCGCGCCTCACTACGCTTGAAATAATTCAAAACCGCAACTCTCTCTTAAAGTCAGAGCAGTGAGTCTAAATCAATGGCGTCCATTTCTGTTCCAGACCTCATCTTCAACAGCATAGAAATCGATTGATCTGAACCTTTCTACAAAGGGCTGCTGCCTTTTCCTGTTACGAATCTGTCCGTTGTGTTGAAATTGCACTTCTGATTCAAAGCCGATTCCTCTGCATCAAATGCTCTCTCTCCTCCAGCCCTTCAGATAACATTCAATCTCTGATGCTGATCCTGAATAAATGTCAGTTGTTATCTGCTATTTGTCTTTGAAATCGGGCCCATTCCCCTCTCAACCTACCTCTTCAGGTCATGAAGCTTTGAGTACAGACAAACCTGCATAAATATGTGACCTGGTACATAATTTCTAGTTTTAGCCATGAAATAAAAAGTCTTTGTTTTATAATGATAGACCTGTAATTATGTATCTAGTCCAAACCACTGAGATATATTCATTTACAATTTTACCAATAGTCTATTTTTTTTTCAAAAAAAAAAAAAAAAACTCTATGGAAATGACTGAAGTAAATGTAATGTCATGTGACATCATTAAAGTCCTCATGAAATCAAAATGTATCTTATTTACTTTGTTAGCACACATTACAGGTCTTAGGGTGAAAAATTAATCTGTGCAAGTTAATACACAAAAAATCTTTAATCAAAATCTGAAAAGTAACTTCCGGTCTTGAATGGCGTTCCCTTTCCGATGATGGCAGTTTGACTGCTTGGGTTTGAATATCCTCAACCACTCCCCTCCATCCGTTAGTCTGCTATGAGCGAGAGATTGCTTAAGTAAAACCCTGCCCTCTATTCAATATTCTGTTTCACTTGGAAATACGTCGAAATAAAATCAGTTGCAACTTCCGGTTTAAAGGGACTTTAACAAGCTATTTTATTGATGTCTTTTCGCTGTTGAAACATTGACTGGGCGATTACATGAGAGATGATAGATTTCACTTTTTAACATATCTGTTTATTTATTTTATCTCTGCCAAATACTAACAAGACATCTGCTTGGTTTTGATTATCATCTATATCGCGGTCACTCTCACAGATAGCATAGTTGTTCTTTCATCATTAAAGTTTATTATTTACATGCGTTTTAAAGCTATATTAGTTTAAACTTCTAATGGATTGTTTTCTGAGCGCACTTACCTGAAGCACACACACACAGACAACTGGCTGTCAGACGTCAAGTCTTGTGAGTACTTGTCTTTTACTTTTTTTGTTGTGTTTAAACTGTTAAATACAAACTAGAGTGTTGTTCACCGTTGTCGCTTGCGCAAACAAAATAGCGGCGCTGTGGTTGGAAACGTGCAGATTAAGGGGCGGTAATATTATAATAAGATCAGAGAAATCTGAGCATCTTATTTTGTCACGTGCTTGCAGAGAAAGGCTTACCACAACAAAGTTACTGGGTTGTCCTTTTTCATGTTTTCTGGGTTGGTATACTCTAAAAAAGTATTAATTTTTTTTTTTTTTTTTTTTTACCCAAATGCTGGGTTCAGACTGCTGGGTAATTTTACTTTAATTTTTTACCCAGTGTAGTTTTCTGTAATTCAGCTGCTGGGTCATCACATACCTACCTAGCGCTGGGTCAATGTAACCCAATGTTGGGTAGTCTGTGCCAAACCGGTTAAAACTGGATACATTTGTCAACAGTCATTTTGTGTTCAGTTCTGAGCTTCCTGAGGGGAAATTCCTGAATGAAATTAAGGTCTGTATTACATTGTATTCCTATCAAATTATTACTCTACAAAGAGTTAAATGTCTTTAGTCTCACATTTTACCTTTTTTGTTTACATAAGTTACAGCTAACGTCTGATGGGAATGCTAGCCGAACGACACGCCAGCGCCACCAGGAAGTTTCAACTCCCGCCAAACGAATGTGTGACCAGGGCTGAAACACGGCGCGCCATCGCTGTCCTGCTGCTGTGTGTGCCACTGACTATAATCGAAGCGCTGTTGATCTAATGCACTAGCGTGGCTGAAACTTGATTGTCTGACAGAGGAGATGGCACAAGGTAAAGCTGTTTTTTAATGTAACTTTTCAAAAATAAATATATAAGATTGTCATTTAATGAACTAGCTTACTGATACCAGTTTTCTTCCCACAGATTCCCATTAGCTGCTGTTGCTGCTCCTGTCACAGCCTAAAACATTTACTAAATGTTTTTGAGTATTATAGGACTGCAAAAAATATTTTATATGAACTGTTCGTGTCCTATAAATATAACAGAGATTTTAGAGTGCATTTTTATTATTTAAAATTAAAAACCTTCAAATTGACTGACCCAGCACTTTCAAAAAACAACCCAGCAAATGGGTTAAAGTTTAAAACCCAACAAGCTGTGTAAAAATAACCCAGTATGTGTTCAGTCGAATAACCCAGAACAAAGTCAGATTTTTGTCCCCTTTAAGTTTATGTAAGAGCATCATTGCGATTTATGTCTCTAACTAATAGTGCCAATCCTGGCAACCTATGTCAAGTATGTATCTATATGTTGGCTAATTATGGTAATATATGGAATAATAAAGAGTAACATGCTGAGAGGTCAATTTGGGTTGGGTGGGGGTCAAAAACTAAACAGCAGTTTCATTCGCAGACTGTGTATGCATGAGAGTGTGTGAGAAAGTAAAAGGGAAAGTTACAAAGGATGTGTGTGTGTGTGTAAGGTTGTGAATATGAAAAACGGAAAGTGCCTAGTATAGCTGTCATATTAGCGCTGGTTCTGTGGACGTGGGCGCACTGCTCTTATATTAAACTGTCATAACCAGAAAGAATGTCTGGCCGTCTGGGCCACAGTGAGAACAGACGTCTGGCCCAAGGACATGTGCTGACATCAACTCCCATGAATATTCTACTCGGAAATGTAACCTATAATTGTCTGGTGGGGTCTGTGCATCTGTGTGTGTGTGTGTGTCTCAAAGCAGATGGTAGTGAAGCAAATTTATCTTCTCTTATTCTGGCCTATAATGCATAATATTAGATGTTTGGACTCACAAGTATAATTTGCTCTATTTTATAGATACAATACAATATATAACTTGACAAATATGAGTTATGGTGAGTGTAAGTTTATTTATTTGTGCATATTCAATTTTAATACGCTACATTATGTAGTTTTAATATACAACCCCCTGCTCAAATGAAGTAGCATAAATGTCAAACATATGATCTAAATGCGCATTCATTTCTCTTTTCAGCTTATTAAAATCTCTATTTGTTTTAAGCCCTACAGACCCTGAAAGTTTCCTTTTCGTTTCCCAAATGCCCCGCCCACTACAAGAGTACCGGGCACTCTGATTGGACCACAAAGATGCTGAGGATGGTTTTGCTGTCTGTCTCTCTTTCTCTGAACTGCATCTGCTACAGCTGTATTACATTTAACCATGTCAGATTCGCTTTTATTAAATACAAATTAGATTCCTGGAGCTTTGCAGCTGCTGCATCTGTGCTGAAGGAATATTGAGCTTCCTGATCCTTTGTAAGTATTGTTCATTTGGCAATCGTTTTAAACTGTGTAGAGGAATGTAAACCTCTTTCCTCGATACAAATTCACGTTAAATAGTTTATACACTACCGTGTAAACATTTTTGATGGATTTTTTGGTAACACTTTATAATTACTGCATGCTATGAATCATTAGTTAAGCATTAGTAAATAGTTAATTAATCATTTATAAAGCATTAATAAACATTAATAAGCACTTTATAAATACAGCTATACATGCTTTATTTTTGATTTATAAGCATATCTATAATGTGTTTAATAATTGTATTTTAATACTTTATTAATTATCAGTTTATCATAACTGAGCCTTTAAATCTCCTCTGTAAAAACTTCACTAGGCATAAATAGTCCGCAGTTTAGATGAGTTACATGTCTAGTCTGTTTTGCTTGTCTTTGAGTTTGTTCCTTTGTTCATTTTCCCGCCACTCCCTGATCATTGTCATCATCAGTTCATTTGTCCCAGATGTGTCTTGTTAATTACCTCATTTACCCTGTGTATTTAGTCTTCAGTCCTCCTTCAGTGTTTGTCCGTCGACGTTCCTGTAAACTGGTATTTTTCAGTGTTCCTGAGCTTATTGACAATTGTTCTAAGTTCTCCTTCGCCTTCGTGAGTTTTATCTACACCTTTTTTGGAGAGGTTATACCCAGTCCCCCTGTATCTCCGGTGCTGCCTGTATCTCCAGCGCCTCCTGTATCTCCAGCGCCCCCTGTATCTCCAGTGCTTCCTGTAGCTCCTGTGTTCCCTGTTACTCCAGCGTCTCCATCCTCGGAATTCTCGCCCAGCCTCCCTCTCCCGCCTCCTATGTCTACCAGTTCCTCAGCCCTGCCTACACTGCTGTCCTTCAGCCCCTCTGCTCCGCCCACATGCTGTGTGGACTCACCCTGTGTCCAGTCCAGCAGTTCCGCCAAACACAGAGGATCTCCTGTCATCGCCGCCAGTCTCTGCACCCTACACTCCAACGCGGCCCGTCGACACTTCGGCTACGCCATGGCTCCTCCCTTCTTCAGCTCCACTGGACACCTTCGGCCATACAGCTTCCCCGGGCTCCCTAGTCTCTCCGGCAACGCCTTGGTCAGTCGTCGCCCTGCCTTCACCTTTGGCTTTGTCTGGCTCCGCCTTCCCCTCTGCTCCGCCTTTGTCCTCGGTCGCACCGGCTCAGCCTCTGTCCTGCGGTTTTACGGCTCCACCTCGGTTGCTCGTCACCACGGCTCCACCTCGGCATCCTGGGACTTGGCAGCTCCTCCAGTGGCTCCGTCATTGCTGCCGGCTTCGTCGCCGGTCATCCTAAGGGTGTGTTCCATCACATCCACTCCATGGCTCCTCCCGCCTCCGATTCCGCCCTGGGGCCACTCCCATTAGCCACTTTGGCGGGTCTTCTCAAAAGGCAAAAGGCGAATCAGCGAGTCGATTCAGCGGTTCAGAGCGCCAAAGTGACGTGATTTCAGCAGTTTGGCGGTTTGACACGTGATCCAAATCATGATTCGACTTGCTGATTCGATGCGCTCCAAAGCTTCATGAAGCAGTGTTTTGAAATCGGTTATCACTATATAAGTCGTTATTTCATTTTTTTTTGGTGAACGAAAAATATTCTTGCCGCTTTATAATATTAATATTGAACCACTATACTCACATGAACCGATTTAAATATGTTTTTAGTACATTAATGGATATTGAGAGAGGAAATGTGGTGAGTAATAAATGACATTATTTTCATATTTGGGTGAACTAACCCTTTAATGTCAAGCCCTGATGCTTATAAATCAAGAATAAAGCATTTATAGCTGCATTTGCTTATTAACGTCTAATAATGCTTTATAAATGATGAATTAACTTTGGAATTCACTTTTGGTAACATTTTACAATAAGGTTGTATTAGTTAACATTAGTTAATGCATTAGTTAACATGAACTAACCATGAACAACACCTCTGTTCCGAATTAGTTAATCTTTGTTAACATTAGTTAAAAATATGAGAATATTTTTGGTGCGCCAAAAAAACTAAAATAACGACTTACATAGTGATGGCCGATTTCAAAACACTGCTTCATGAAGCTTTGAAGCGTTATGAATCAGCGTGTTGAATCATGATTCGGATCGCGTGTCAAACTGCCAAACTGCTGAAATCATGTGACTATGGTGCTCCGAGCCGCTGATTCGATATACTGATTCATAACGCTCGAAGCTTAATGAAGCAGTGTTTTGAAATCGGCCATCACTATATATGTCAAATTTAGTTTTTTTTGGCGCATTAAAAATATTCTTGTCGCTTTATAATATTAAATTTGGACCACTGTACTCACATGAACTGATTTAAATATGTTTTTAGTACATTAATGGATCTTGAGAGAGGAAATGTCATTGCTGGCTATGCAGGCCTCACTGAGCCTTCATATTTCAACAAAAATATCTTAATTTGTGTTCCGAGGATAAACAGAGGTCTTATGGGTATGGAACGACATGAGGGTGAGTAATAAATTACATTATTTTCATTTTTGGGTGAACTAACCCTTTAACTAATGAACCTTATTGTAAAGTGTTACCAAGAAATGTATTTTGAGCACCAAATCAGCATATTAGAATAATTTCTGAAGGATCATGTGACACTGAAGACTGGAGTAATGATGCTGAAAATTCAGCTTTGCCATCACAGGAATAAATTGCATATAAAATATGTTAAAATGGTAAACAGTTGTTTTAAATTGTAATAATATTTCACAATGTTATTGTTTTACTGTATTTTTAATCAAATAAAGGCAGCCTTGGTGAGCATAAGAGACTTAAAAACATAAAAAAGTAACAGTAGTGAAGAAATCTCTTAACTGATATTGGCCATCTCATTTGTTTGTCTTTATTTTTGCACCAAGTCTTATATCTTGCCCAGCTATGAGATGACAAGTTTGCTACAGTATGTAATATGTCAGTCCATGGATATCGAAAATGAAAACTGTGCAACACAAGACAATCCTGTTAAATATACTGATATGCAGAGATGTATAAAGTACTAGAGACACAGACTTGAGTAAAAGTACAAGTTCCTTATCAAAAAAGTGACTTGAGTAGAAGTTAAAGTGCTCTTTAAGCACCACACTTAAGTAGAAGTACTAAAGTATTCAACATTTTTTGTACTTAGGTATTGCAAGTAGTTTATTTTAAAATTTACTACTCAAGTACTGAAAGTAAAAGTACAAGTATTGTGTTATGTCGTTTTTAAAGAAAGTAGTCAAAAGTTTGAACATCATATTGTTTTTATTATTTCAAATGATTAACCTAAAGGACAATCACAATGTTGGTAGGTAATTTTTCTACACATTGCCATATAAATAACCTGAAAATACTGTAGTTCATTAAGATTAAATCTTACTAACCACTCTTACTATAAAAAAATGGGGCACACTTATATTCTCATTTCAAGAGGTGTTCTGAGTAAATGATTTGTTTGTAACACTTTTCAATATGGTTTGATTTATTAACATTACATTAGTTAATGTATTAGACTAATAACTAACATGAACTAACCATGATCAATACATTTGTTACTGTATTTATTAATCTTTGTTAATCTTAGTTAATAAAAATACAGCTGTTCATTGTTTGTATATGTTACTTCACAGTGCACATTAACTATGTATAAACAAATAGAGAGCAATTTGAGCGCAAGACGCTCGTGTTGTTTTAAAGACAGTGAATGCGCGCGCGGGGCTCTCTCTCGCTCTCTCTCTCTCTCTCTCTCTCTCTCTCTCGCTCTCTCTCTCTCTCTCTCTCTCTCTCTCTCTCTCTCGCGCGCTCTCTCTCACAGCCACGATCACTTGAAGTTAGGGGTGTAACGATTCACTCGTTTTCTCGATGCATCGATTACAAATCCTGACGACGCATATGCATCGATCTTGAAACGTAAATTTTTAATCGTGAATCGTTTATTTCGGCCGATGATCGATTTAAAATGCTAAGAATCGAATGAATCGCGATTCAATAGCGATTCAGTGCTTTAAAATTAACATTAGATTATATCTACTAAATGCGTGAATTAATAGAGACATCAGCGCCCTCACAGCTCGCCTTCAGACACGCACTTTACCGCCTTCACCGGAGTGCTCTCTCGCTCCGTCCGTCTCTCACTGACTCATGTTTGAGCAGCTCATGTTGGGGCTCTCCTCAGGATGGCCACTGCGACCTCATGAGCAGATGGCCGCTTCTCTATCGAGACAGGAATTGTCCCGAGTCAAACCGCAAGCCATTTTCAACTGCCAAGTCACCGCGGTCACTACTGTTGAAATAAAACGCTTTCATTGCGTGGGAACCTCACCGTTATTTTATATAAAATAAAATATTAAAGTTTTACGGAAATACAGTAGGCCTACCTGAGCAGTTGAAGTAAAACCCCGCTTATTCAAGGATGAACATGCATTGCATGGACGGAGCAAAAACGTTTGTGTAAGTGTCTAAAGTGCATACGCACAGTTCTGATGAATGATACATGAAATTTAATTGAATGTCGTTTAACTGAATATACGAAGGGAACTGCTAAAGTAACTGCAACATTACCAACACTGAAGAGCGTGCGGTTTATATATCAATCAGATGCGCATTAAAGTAGCGTCCGATAATGGAAACAGTAGACACCGGTGCGTTTTCTTTCAGAATCATCATAAGGAAAATGACCCGTAAAAAGAGAACAAAGAGGGGTTTTCTTTCTATTCTGTGAAGAAAAGTTAGTTTAGGATTAGTTGGAAAAGTGCATGATATGAGTCTCTCTATGCAGCATTGTGTGTTTAATGCCAGGAACACTTTAATAAGGTTGTGTAGCCATTAACATTATCCTACACAATAGTTAGCATTAACTTACAATATTTTTAAAGCCTTTTTAACTTCTGGCTTATGTACATTTCTACAAATGCCATTTTATATGGGAAGTAAAGTGTGTAATAATAATAATAATAAAACAATAATGTAATATGAACTAACATTAACAATGGACTAAATTATTTTTATATATTTTGGTAACACTTTACAGTAAGGATGTATTAGTTAACATTAGTTAATGCATTAGTTAACATGACCTAACCAACTAACCTGGTATTATGTTTTATTTTGCAACACCTCTGTTCAGCATTAGTTAACATGAACTAACCATGAACAACACTTCTGTTCAACATTAGTTTATATTTGTTAACGTTAGTTAATAAAAATCCAGCTGTTCATGGTTTGTTCATGTTAGTTCACAGTGCATTAACTAATGTTAACAAGATTTTAATAATGCATTAGTAAATGTTGAAATTAACATTAACAAAGGTAAAATAAATGCTTTATAAGTGCAGTTCATTATTAGTTCATGTTAACTAATGTAGTTAACTAATGTTAAACTAATGAACCTTAATGTAAAGTGTTACCGTTTTTTTTGCCCACTCTCTGACCTCTGAAGGCTGCTGTATAATTCTCACCCTGAAAAAGCATAATCGAATCGAATTAATCAAATCGTATCGATTTTTAATGTGAATCGTCTCGAATCGAATCGCTCTGAATTGTCAAAAATCGTTTTTGAATCGAATCGAAAACCTCTGAATCGTTAATCGAATCGATTCGCTTCCAACCCAAAGATTCACAGCCCTACTTGAAGTTGAAGGGGTGGAAGGTGGTGTTTTTGGTTTGTCCATCTTTTAAGCTGATCAAAAGGTAGAACGGAAGCACGCGCAGTCTTCGTGCCAGCTTCATCAAACCTGCCATCTACCGTTCTGGCAGTGGTAATGTGGGTTTGGAATGGAATGATTCGTAACATTTGTATAATTGTAACGACTAACGATGCAGCACATACTGAAGTAAAAGTGGAAGTAGGAGAAAAAAATAATACTCTAGTAAAGTACAGATACTGCCTTTTAGTACTTAAGTACAGTAGTGAAGTAGTTCTACTCCGTTACTATACATCTCTGCTGATATGTGTAGTGGGATTTTGATGAGACTAATGCGATTTCACTGTTGGCAGATTTTCTTGCTAAAATGTGTGAGCCAGCTCCTAATAATAATAATAACAGCCTTTACAGAAATAGCCACACCCACCTTACCACAACCATGCACCAAGCTTCACCTTGGTGTAAATATCCACGCCCACCTCACCCATCATTCAGACAATATATGATGGTTCCTTCAAAACCTCTCTGCTCTATTACCCATTGCATATCATATAATTTCAGTAAGGCCCTTGTCTGTAAGAAAGTGCTCTAGTAATCAACATCCATCTGAGTGGCTTTGGTTAGTGAGAGGTCTGTAATATAGTGATTTGTTGTTCTTTACGTTTCTGTCGAGCTCCATTAAGACTCTTAACCTCAGTAGTTGTTCGCTCTGGGGCCGTCTTTTCATTTCAAGTTCCACATTTTTGATGTCTTGCTTTTAACAGATGCTCGCTTGATCAAATAGAATACTTATACAGATGGTATGTACAGATAATGCTAATGCCAGACAGGCAACTCTAGAATAAAAGCATTCAGAAGATCAGAAGATTTTCATATTAACTCTTTCCCCGCCAGCGTTTTTTGAAAAAAAGTTGCCAGCCACCACCAGAGTTTTTGATCATTTACACAAAAATTCTAGCTTCATGCATTCTTTTTTTATCAACACTTGAATGTTGGGAAAGTTGGAAGTTTCATAAAAAAGCAACATTTTGAGCAAAAATCACGTTTTTGTCAAGATTGCCAGATTGGATTCAGAACAATAGATGGATCCATCAACACCCCCAAAGCTTCATAGTCCTATAGCTCGTCCTGGGTCGATATTTCATTCAGTAACATTAGGCATTAGGTTTTGATTTATATGCTGTTTAATGTTGGTGATTGCGTTATTTTACATATGCATATTATTACATATGATGTTTTCTACATCTTCTTCGCATGTGTTTTGATCAAAAGATTCAGTATTATTTCAGAAGATGTGTCATAGTGGCCGCCTACCATATAACAGTGAAAACATAGAAAGTAGAAAAATTCAGGTCAATGGCGGTGAAACGTTTTCTCACAAATAACGGATTTTTCCGTCAATGGCTGGCAGATGTTTCGCTGTTTTGCTTTGATGGTCTTTTAAAATAGTTTTGTTTAATGACTTGTATAAATGTATCTGTGGTGGCATAATAAAGTTTCATTTGTGATTATTTTGTTCCATTCCATATATATATAATATATATATATATATATATATATATATATATATACACTCACCTAAAGGATTATTAGGAACACCATACCAATACTGTGTTAATTCTACGTCGCATTGATTCAACAAGGTGCTGAAAGCATTCTTTAGAAATGTTGGCCCATATTGATAGGATAGCATCTTGCAGTTGATGGAGATTTGTGGGATGCACATCCAGGCCACGAAGCTCCCGTTCCACCACATCCCAAAGATGCTCTATTGGGTTGAGATCTGGTAACTGTGGAGGCCATTTTAGTACAGTGAACTCATTGTCATGTTCAAGAAACCAATTTGAAATGATTCAAGCTTTGTGACATGGTGCATTATCGTGCTGGAAGTAGCTATCAGAGGATGGGTACATGGTGGTCATAAAGGGATGGACATGGTCAGAAACAATGCTCAGGTAGGCCGTGGCATTTAAACGATGCCCAATTGGCACTAAGGGGCCTAAAGTGTGCCAAGAAAACATCCCCCACACCATTACACCACCATCACCAGCCTGCACAGTGCTAACAAGGCATGATGGATCCATGTTCTCATTCTGTTTACACCAAATTCTGTGTCTCTACCATCTGAATGTCTCAACAGTAATCGAGACTCATCAGACCAGGCAACATTTTTCCCGTCTTCAACTGTCCAATTTTGGTGAGCTTGTGCAAATTGTTGCCTCTTTTTCCTATTTGTAGTGGAGATGAGTGGTACCCGGTGGGGTCTTCTGCTGTTGTAGCCCATCCGCCTCAAGGTTGTGCGTGTTGTGGCTTCACAAATGCTTTGCTGCATACCTCGGTTGTAACGGGTGGTTATTTCAGTCAAAGTTGCTCTTCTATCAGCTTGAATAAGTCGGCCCATTCTCCTCTGACCTCTAGCATCAACAAGGCATTTTCGCCCACAGGACTGCTGCATACTGGATGTTTTTCCCTTTTCACACCATTCTTTGTAAACCCTAGAAATGGTTGTGCGTGAAAATCCCAGTAACTGAGCAGATTGTGAAATACTCAGACCGGCTCGTCTGGCACCACCAACCATGCCACGCTTAAAATTGCTTAAATCACCTTTCTTTCCCATTCTGACATTCAGTTTGGAGTTCAGGAGATTGTCTTGACCAGGACCACACCCCTAAATGCATTGAAGCAACTGCCATGTGATTGGTTGAGTAGATAATTGCATTAATGAGAAATTGAACAGGTGTTCAACCAGACATTAATATTAAATCACACTGAGAAATTTTTAATTTAAACATTCTTCATATTTTACAAAACACACAATGCTCAATAATGGTTAGAAACATGGTGAGATGGTGAAAACGCCAACTCTACAGTACTTTCACAATATTTTTGTCCTATTCTTCAAGCTTACCACAATATTTAAAATGTTAAAATACAATTACAAGTGGCTAAAATTATCAACCACAGTAATTCACTCATTTAGGGCCAGATTTACTAAACAGGGCAAATTAGCATGAGAGCGCAATTCAAAAAAAGCGCAGATGGGAGTGGATTGTAATGACGACACGCAAATTAAAGCACACAGATGCAGCCAGATCATTTCCATAATGACCATCGCAATCTACCAGTTAGCATCTGGTTTAAGACACGCTTTTTTGGGATGGTAAATAATGGCGCAAACACCAGTAAATTGACTAGCACAAACCTTTGTAAATCACCTCCCATAAATGTTGCGTCTGAAAAGGAAACTCCAACAAATGCATATGCAATAAGGTCAACCGCAAAAATAACTGGCCACGCCTTTTCAACTCAAAACTTTCTTGTCTTTATTAAATCCTGACAGTATTTTTTAACGCCAATAGAGGGTTTGCGTTGGAGCAAGCTGTTTGTAAATTTGGCCCCTTAGCCTACTGAAAATGTCAAAGCTAAACGTTTCATTTGTGAATAGAGTAAAGAGAAAAAAAATATTATGTGATGTTGCATATTTATTCACAAATGTGTGTAGGCTATGCAGACATATAATTGGCAAAATTATGGTGATTTAATAATACATATACACACTGTTGTGATTGTTCTGTCATTTCTTATTTGCTTGCTCAGTTGGTAAATCATTTCAAAGTCTTTATTAAATCTTAAAGTGAAGTTTTATTTTTTCATATTAACATGTGCAAATGATGCACAATATTGATGAATACAAAAATACTTACAGCCAAAAATATACCCTACACAGGGTCTTGGAATCTCAGGCAAATGAAAGTTTCTTCCAAATTTGGTCTGCTCCCAGTGCTCTCTGTCACATTCACTGTCTGTCAACAAATATAATACAAGTATAACATTTGTAACATCTACATTCCTTGCAAACAAACACCCCACTCATGCCGACCCTGCTCACAAACATACTTTATCAATAGAAAAATAAATAAAATAACCTATTAAACATGAAAGTATAATAATTTTTTTCCTTGGAACCATTGGCATATAAAGAGTTCTTTAAAACTGAGTCAAGAACCCTGGGGTTCTATATAGAACCTTTTCTGTTTCCTTTTCTAAGAGTGACTTGATTTTATCCATCGGTTGTTGTAGAGGCAGATCTGATTGCAGAGTTTGTAAGCAAAGGGCAAGCGGAATGATTTTGTTTGACCGAATTATGAGGTCAAAACAAATTTTAAAACTGAAACACACATGATGAATCGTTCACAATAAGGTCAATAACATGCATTTAAAAACATAGATAGATTTTAATTTCATGCCGACTTTAAATGCCAATAATTACTTTTGTAATTCCAACACAACTAGACGCCCATTACTGAATTCATACGCAAAAATATTCATATTATCTCAGTTAAAAGACGTTCAAGTATGTTTAATTTTTCTTTCGTGATTATGAAAACTGACATACGGTAGTGGCAGGGTTTCATTCAAATCCCCTACGCCTCTTTATGTAATTTAATTTGCGTCCCTCTTTTTTCCTTACAATAGACAATCACAGTAGACATTGCACAAAGCAGCTCAGGAGAAATTAACAGCTTGACAGAAATTAAGTGTGAAATTGCTTCAGCAACAGGTACATGATAAGGTTATAATTGTTTGCCAATGAATACCAAAGCCATTTCTCCCCAAAGAGGATTGTTTTTTTTTAAAGTGAAAGGCAGTATACGAGTTTAGCACAAAAGAACAGGCGGAACGAGAGCCTGCAGTGGTCAATGTGCCCACTGTCGTCCCTGTGGCCAACTGGTACAGTGCCAGCCTAAACACATTCAGATTTGTTGTCAGCCTTGTGTTTGCCCTCTGACCTCTGGAGTGCAGTGAGGCTAACTGCTTCTGAAGTCAGGGTCAGAGTTCAGTCTGCTCAGCAGATGTCTCCGAGAGTTTAGGCAGGAGTGAGGGATGATTTGCATGTTTTTCAGGATGCGAGTCCCCAGCAGGAAATGGGTGACATTCTTCCTGGACTTTTTAGTTTGGCCTTGAGAAAGCTTGTCCACCTGAGTCAAACGCATAAACACAGTTACTGTTATAGATGCAGACATGTGCGAAAAACACTGTTGTGGAATCTGGAAAGTGGTTTTTAGAGGCAATATTCCGAGAGGCAGTTGAACTGGAGAGTCATGGTGGGTTCATTTTGCTTCCTGCTGATGGGAGACCCCCCTGGCCTGTCAGAGATCTAGGGAGAAATATTTAGGATTCTAGAGGGCAGTTAAATGATGGCCTGGCTGTGCTAACTGTATAAATTTGTACCATTTCCATCAATTATTAATGCTCCCTGTGGACCGCTAACACCAAATGGATTTATCATGCTTTGGAACACCCATCTCATTCAATAGCCCCCACTTTCTTAAAGGGATGGTTCACTAGATGAAAATACTGTCATCCTTTATTTACCCTCACGTTGTTTAAAGGGGTCATGAACTGGCTTTTTAAAAAAAAAATGTATACTGTTGTTTGAGGTCAACTTATGACGTTTGCGTGGTTTTTACATTCAGAAACATCATAATGAATAAGTAATAGGCTATTTTCTGCCTTGGTTTTGAGGCTCTCTGAAAAACGCTCGGTTTTGATGGGTGTGCCGCACTGAAGACTTGGAAGTAAACGCCCATGGCTAGGATTGGATAAGATTTGCATATTTAATGAGTTTCCGCTCCCCTGTCAGTACATTTGAGGAATTGTTTTGAAAGCGTCTGGGGAATCGCTCACAGGACTCGCAAAATATCTTTATCAAACAAACACAATGATTCATTTCTCATCCACCCGCGATTGATTGGAATGTTATTTCTGTATTATTTCGCCTGATAGTTAGTGGATATAACTGCGAACCGTACACACACACACACGCGCAATAAAGGAATGTTATTTCACTATAGCCCGCCTGAAAAACACATAGCCCGAGGACTTTGGGCTTTGCAAGCTGGTGTTACAAGTCCGAGTCTGATCACGAATGAACCAATAACACCTCCTCCAGCCTGTGACAGCGTGCTAAGGTATGTAATCAACAGATATCAAACGATCTGTAACAATGCAATACTAACACAAATAAAAAACATGTTTTTCTCACATAAGTGTGTTGCACCATTCCTGTCGGATCCAATATAGAAGGCACAGCATTGTGTTTTAATCTCAATATTTCTGCAAATCCAGTCTCGACCTCTATCTTGTTTACAATCGATTTCGCAGTGAAATGAAGCGAACAAATGCGCAATGTCTTACGCACGTGAACTGCTCGGTAGCGCGACCCATTTAGCTCCACGAGTCGGTGGGTGGGCTTGAGGCGGTTCTTCTGCGTCCTATGACGTCAATCATCGACATATTCGAGATCTCTCGTTTTCTGGGCCTGGTGTCTATAAAAGCTTTTCTTTGACTAAAAAGGACGTTTTCAGCTCTGAAACGTACAGGATATTCTAATATCACGGTTAACTTTTATATAACAAAGGCTCAAAGGAAAGTTGATTTCTCAATTCACCACCCCTTTAAATGTTGTTTGACTTTCTTTCTGCCATAGAACACAAAAGGAGATGTTTTGAAGACTCTGCTGATGACTCTTTTTCATGCATTTACAATGGATGGGGACAGAACGTTTCAAGGTTCAAAAAGGACATAAACACATCATAAAAGTGGTCCAGACAAGGGGTTTTGAAACACGGGTTCACAGAAAATCTATTAGACCAAAAATTTATGAATTAGATGATTTAGTAATTTTATTTTATTAATATTAATTAAATTAATATTATTTTAGTTTATTAAAATTTCATAATTTACCAAAAAAGGTTACTTATTCAAAACAAAGGCGTAGCTTAATGATGCCTTGATTTTTTGGAACTTTTATTAGGCCACAGGTGAGCACATCCTTTTTTTTCCGGTCATGCATATGTAGGGTAATGCATTGCTGTTTTATCATAGATACGTTATTAAAGTGTGTTGAAAGTTATGTTATAATGCTACTCTGTGCGTTCGCTCAGCAGCTACTATGATTCACTTGTTGTACACTGTAGTAAGCTAGATCGATATTAGGCATGGTAAAACATGGTCTCTCTCTTTCCTAGCGCTTGTCCCATCGTAATGCGGGGTCCGCTTTTTGGCAGTTTGCTCTCCATTTCTTCCGATCAAAGGCATCATCGGGGGCTACATTGTCATGTTTCATGTCTTCCTTTATCCGATCCATCCATCGCTTCTTTGGTCTTCCTCTGGGTCGCTTTCCTTCAGGGTTGAGACTCAGGGCCCTCTTCACTATTGACTCTTCCTCGCTCCTCACTATGTGGCCATACCATCGAAGTCGCTTTTCCCTCATCTTCTCCATGATCAGTGCTATTCCCATGCTCTTTCTGACATCCTCATTCATTACTCGGTCCCATCGGGTTAGCCCTAGCGTCCACCTGAGCATCCGCATCTCCATTACATGAAGGGCCTGTTCTTGCCTGTTGGTCGCAGGCCAACACTCAGCTCCATATAGGGCGACTGGACGGACGACTGTCTTATAGATCTTTGCCTTGAGGTGTGTGGGCATGCATTTATCGCAGAGGACGCCGGTGACTTGGCGCCATTTCAACCAGGCGGTGTTGACTCGGGACCTGACATCTGGGAGACTGTCGCCATCGGCCGAGAGGGTGGAGCCAAGGTATCTGAATTGGGTTGCCTGAATTGGGCACTTTCCATGTACTCCGTCTTGTCGATGTTTAGCCGTAAGCCATTCTGGTCCAGGCAGTCTTTCCACCGTTGTGTGTGGTCTTGGAGGTTTTGCTGCTCACAGTCAGCGAGGAGTATATCGTCCGCGTAAAGTAGAAAACAGGTAAAACATGGTACTTGCTGTAAATAAAAAAAACTATGATTTCTGTCGATGAATGTATCCAAACAGTTGCTTACCTGTCTAATAAAACACATAACACATAATATATTAAAGCGTCTTTGGTGTTCCCATGGTTTCGGAAATCGAGGGAAACCCGGATATGATGTCATTGATAGGCGACACACAGACGTGGTCCGTGTCCTGGTTTAAATGGCTTATTTCTCTGGATTCTTGGAAACATTTGGGATAAAGTAAAAAGTCCACTAAATATATTACATTGTCCTAGTGGTTTTTGGATATTTTAATCCAAAAATCGTACATATTGTGCCTTATGTGGCGTTCACACCGGACATGAATAATTTACACTATTCGCGCGAAGTTGGACGCTTGAACATTTTTAGTTTACTCGCTTCATTCGCACGTGAAATTCGCTTCATTCGCGTGTGACATTCACTGCACAACAGATGCAAATTCGCGTCATGGGAGGGGCTTCTGCCAGCCGGCTCATCTCGTTGAGAAATGACTGACATGGGCTGTGTTTACACGTCTTTTTTCGTTAAAATCTACTGTTAATGTGTGAGAAAACGTAGTTTTAAGACTTTTTCAGGCGATAATGTAGTTGTTTAAAGCTCAAATCTGTGATTTATTTATAAAAAGAGTGCCTATTTGAACATTTTATCTGGCATTTTCGGAGTTTCTGAGCTCCAGTGGATCAGCAGCGTTTCGCGCTTGTTTACCCGGCGAGAGTAGCCTTTCCTCGGCCAGTCCTTCTGCCGTCTGCCGCTGGCTCTGATATCTCTGTAATAGCTATAGAGCTATAATTCGTCTTGTATATATGTAACGGGCGATCTTTGGTCTCATGGATCTGTAATTTGTTCCCTGGCCAATCGTTTAGGCTGAGGGCAAAGTGAAGTTTCATTACTTTTTTATTTTTAGGCTATAACTTTACGTTACAGTTGTAGCCGACTAGCACTGACTTTGAATGTTTGACTGAATTGTTTGCTTTATTTCATGTATAGCTTATTATACCTTTTACTTATACTTTTGTATTATTGATCATACATAAACTTGCATTTAACAAAAAGAGACTGGGTTGTGTTTCATGTCATTTAATGTTATCACAGTGATAATCATATTGTCTGAACCAGATATTAATATACAGATTTTCTCCTCATTGTTGTCACTACTAGAGCAAGCTCCTGTTTGGTTAACGCGGCGCGAATATCCGTTCAGATTTTTCAACTTGAGCGATTTGCGCGAATCGCTCAAGTTGAAAAATCTGAATGGATATTCGCACCGCAGAATGCCTATTCGCGTCTCTGCATTGACTTAACATGTAAATCACTTGCGTGAATCGCGTCATTCGCGTCCGATGTGAACATTAGATAAATGTTTATAGATTTAGCAAAATGTTGAGAATTTGGAACGTTTTTAATTTTTGTTGTTTTTGTCACTTTTTTTTTTTTTTTTTTTACTAAAATGATAAGCCATTTGAGCCAGACCTAATTGGACTAAAATATGACATGACTAAATTTGAGGGACATTTCCCTCAGAAGACAATAAATTGTGTAAAAATTAACACTTTTCCTGTCCCACCAAGCCAGCTATTTTAAATCCCCAGTCATTCGACTAACAAGATGAATCCATTGACAGGACACTAATGAAGTAATAGCGATTCTTGAATCTGAAGACAGCTTAATTATCCACCAGCCCTTACTTTTTATACCTGTGTTAAGCTAGCGCTAACCCTCTCTCTCATTAAGAGTCTTTGTTTCAGGGAATTGATCCAGAGCAAGAGTCCATGTGGTTTCTTGAGATGCCACAGCACAAGATTAATTTGCAAAGAGTTCCAGGAGCTCACTTTACTCACATTCCGAGCAAGAAGTGTCCTGCAGATGGGATCCACACAGCTCTGACGGCTTAGTTGCACCACCTCCCCGCTGTGCAACATGATGCTACCTGCGAATGGCTCTCCGAGGACTTTGGGGGGTTGTCGGATGTGTCAGCCCCCGCTGAGCCGACAGGTGCAGGTGTGTTCCGTCTTGGTGATAATGACGAGGGTGGGGATTTTGACAGCTGGACCCTCGGACATCTTCCAGACGGGCATATCGGCACACCTGTGGAGTCTGAAAGCGCTCTGGAAAGATGCGTGTTTGCATGTCCGCACAGCCTTTCTCCTCTATCTGCTTTCCGTAGGGGACTTTTACCCAAAACATACTAATTAATTTCTTTGTTTTACTAATTAACGCCTTCTTGGCCCACGTTAGCATGTATGCTAATCTGGGGCTCAGAGCAACTTGATTACTTGAGACACGATTAATGGCTGCCTGTCAGGTCCGTCCTCGTGCAAGGGACTTCAGCAGTTACATTAGACTTATATTTCATCTATTCTTACAGGGATTGTTCCTTCTGAATTATAGAAGAGCATCATGAGGGGAAGTAACAACCCAGTGAATGTAACAACCCAGTGAATTTGAATATCCACCTATATTTGACCCATATTTTTGCTGTAAAAACGAAGATAATAAACAACAAAAGGCCAGCATAAGCACTCCTTCAAACTGACATTAGATCTTAATTTAGGTCGCAATATGAAGTGATGTAGGCAAATCTACAGGGTCCAAATACACAGTTTGGTGGCCCCATTACTGATAAGTGCTCATGTTCTGCTGATAGATGCTTGTGTATTAGACTCCACTCCGGCTCTCATGGGAAGTATGAATGATTCACAGCGAACAGTGGCTTTTGTATGTAAAAGTAGACCCTAAATGAAAAGACACGCTCTTGCTGCGCTGACACGGATTCCATTAAACATGCTTAATATTTTATCAGACAGATAATGCTCGGAGTATATGTTATGTTCCTGTGCATGTCATGATAATTTGTTCTAGTATGCACACACTATCCGTTTGAAATCGAAAAACAGCTGTGATGCAGCATGAAGGTGAAAAATGACTGTGAATTGCATGCATACGGAGGGAGATGTTGTTTGTTCTGAAGTTAAATCAATAATTCACCCATGCAGATCCTGTGTTAGGAGCTATTACCGAGACTGCAATATGTTGTTCATTCCATATGTTTGAAATGGCCGGGCGAACAATACAGTTGACAGTGTAGATAAAAAAGTATTGCTTTTCCCTGGAACAATACTGTATAACATGTCGACTTCCTCCATTTTTTTCCTGTAGTTTTCCCTTCGAAGGACTCAGGGGCTTTTATGTAATGTGATAACAATCAAACTGATGAAATAGAAAAGCTGTTTGTGTCATTTGGGGGAAACACACACAAATTGTTTTCTTTTCCTTTCCCCTTTTCTTTCGATTTCAGACAAATCTGCTGTGGATTAGGTGATACATCGGATGAAGGCACACTTAACCAAGCATCTGTCCCGCGAAGAATGTGTGAAAGTAAGAAGGTTTGTCATTATTTATTTGGATCAGTCACAGCGGTGTTGGAGGAATGGGAGTCTATCCGAAATCACTGATGCACAAACGCACTTTCAGATCTCTTGAAATGTTCTCTATTAGCCTGATTCACAGTTTCTGGCACGTTTCCCTATATTAACCTGATTGGACCGCTGTTGTGTATAACAGCTCTTGAGAGGCCAGTTGCTACTGGAATTATTCCAGTTTTTTTTTAACGATGCAACAATTTTTTGATGCTTCTCTGAGCCTCTTATTAGAGTTGATGGAAGTGTGCAAAAAAAACCAAACAAACACATAAGGCGACTAAGATTTTGCCAAGTAGGACGTGTTTCTGGTTTCTTGGGTCCATAGAGGCACAAAATTCCTATTCACCAATCAGATTTTAGGAGAAGGCGAGGTAACATTTCATAATACATGAATTAATCATACTGTATATCTCAAAAATACATAAATTGATGCTTCAACACTTGCTTTCATGATGTGAGCAAGTCCCATGCAAAACATCTTGGGAACTAGATATCCACTGCCCAGTTTCAGTAAATGCAACAAAATATATAACAAAAAAATTATCAGATACATTTTCATTTAGCACATTTAAGTGGATTAAACCCAATAAAATTGAGTTGAGACAAAATGTTGTTTTAGCTAAATTTAATCAAACACATTTAATAAGTAGCAGAATTTTTGATTGTATATTTATGAATTACTAACCTAGATTAATACAATTCTGTAAAACGTGCTGTTTATGGATTAGTGTGATATCTAATGCATTAGCTAATGTTAACCAATTAAACCTATTGTACTGGTATCTCAAATTCTTAGAATTTCCCTCTCATTTTACTGTTAGTAAATTGGTTTATGACTACATTTGTTCCAGAACCAACAAAAGATGCAGAAACATTTTTTTGTCACCAAGATATAAATATATTTCAGAGTGTGTGTGAATTATACATGCACATGCACATAAATCTACATACACCCTCCCACCAGATGTCCTTCTCCTGCTTTGCTCTCCATAACCTGCATAAATGCTCAGTACCCACCCGCTTTAGGTGATATATGTTATTTTCTTGCATAACTATTTACTGTATTTTTATTCAAATGCGAAATGCACCAACTTTGCATATGAATGCATTGCAGATATTCCATAAAGTACCATTTGAGACAAGCCATGTTGCAAAGGACAGAGTGAAAGATGTGCAGGTATTCCAGAAGCCTCTGGAGCTCTCGGACCCCAGGTTAATTCAGGTTCTGTTTAGAGACTTTTATTATATGAGTTCTGATGGGTCACCTTGGTCCTTTACGGTTCAATGTGTCCACCCACCATTTCACACTGTCCTATGGGAAGAGGCATGGATCATCTGACAGATGATATTGTTTTTCCTCTTCAAAAGCACCTTTCTATCAAAATTGCTCATTATGGATTTGAATTTCAAAAGGAAAATAGGCCTGTGATTTTGAAAATGCCAGCATTCTAGTTTTGTTACATTGCTCTCTTGTATGTTATGTGTGACTGTCTTCATCACAAGCAATGATGCAACATAGCAAATCCACAATAATTAAAGTGCCTTTGTTTGATCTTTTTTTTTTTGGATGCTCATTAGGACTTGTTGCCATTATTCTAAACTACATTGAAAAACTAGCACACTAGAATTGTCTGTGATTAGTTATAGGATTGGTTACAAACTCAACCGCTGTAAACAATTGTACTTTTTTTAAGTGCATTTACATGAACTTAAAGGCCCCCTGAAATCAAAATGGAAGTTTTTTAGCTTTTAGTATGATTATGTTAGCCTTAAGGTTATGAATAAGCTGTTGTGTTCCAAAACAATGACAAAATTCGCATTTAGGAGATATAAGAATTCAAAACTTACAGTCTCTAACTTCTGTTAAAATGAATCACATATTTTGATGACGTCATCGCAGACTTCACCTTTCCATCACATCTTCTGTCCAATCAAAAGGTCTCTAGAATCTGAAACGCCACTATTTTCTACATGGAGAATGGCACACAGTGCACTTTACATGCGATAGGAAACGATTCAGACAGTGTAAATATGCTTTTCAGTTGAGGCAAATGAAGTCTGGTTTCACGTTAGTTTCATGCGCACCGCCGCAGCGCACACACATAGTCTAGACCAGAGCCGTTGAATACAAACATGAGAGTGCAGCGCGGATTATATGCTCGAGTCGGCGCATACAGCAAAACATATCGGATCCGTTTAAATTCTGCACAGAATGCTGTATTTCAAAACGATATGGGGGAGATTATGATGATAAACGGTTAGAGATTAGGAGGAAACTCTGGCTTTACCAAACAGAAAGGCTCTAGTCAAAATGTGGTATTAATGAAACACTATTGGCTGTTTAAAAAAAGGGGAGGAGCTGCTAACAGCTGGAGCCATTTCAGGGAAAGTTACAACACATTGAATAATGCTGCGCATTTCAAGGCACTTCAGTGGGCCGAAGATGAACAAAGGTCTTACGGGTTTGGAACGGCATGAGGGTGTGTAATTAATGACAGAACTTTCATTTTTGGGTGAACTAACCCTTTAAAATGTTCAATTTCAGTTGAACTAAAGCAATAATTTCTGTTGAATTTGTAGCTCAAACAATAGAGCATGACACTAGCAATGACAAGGTCATGGGGTTGATTCCCAGAGAATGCATAAACTAATAAAGAAAAGTATTTATTGAATAGAAACACATTGGATAAAAGCATCTGCCAAAAGCATAAATGCAAATGTAAAATGACATGTAAATCGAATTAACAAAATTTAATTAACAGACCTAAATATTGTAGCTTAGGCTCATCCATCAGGAATACACATGAATATGTCTACAGTTAGTCTCGACTCCAATTGTCTTGCTCAGTTAGAAAGAAGTATGTGACACCTGCATTTGATTCTTCAGTTTTTCAACTACGCTTTTTATTGTGTAGACATTGCAGCTCGATTACGAAAAAGCTTGCAATAGCTTGTTTATACGGTGTACGTTAAGATACCTTCTGATGCAACAGCAGTATTTCTAAATTGATTTTTTTTACAGTTAACCACAGCATCTGCAATGATCCATTGCTGAATGTCTCTTTCTCACCATCAGTGTAAGAGCCAGCTGAGGTTACAAGGTGAAAACCCATAAATACAAACATCAATCTTCTTCTTTTCTTTTTGGTAGTACTTCATTTCAAGTCACTCTTTCTTTTCCTGACTCTCTATCTCACACACTTTCTCACATGCTCTTCTAGCAAAACTGGTGAAGTAAATGTAATGGACTTTGGCAGGGTTGTGTTGTCAGATCCCAGAGCTCCAAACAGTATACGGGGCAGCCAGAGGGGACGTGACCAGTGGGAGAGAGGTCTGGCTGGGTTAGCTGAACTATGCTTTGGCCTCCTTCAGCTGATGGAGCGGTTTCTTCCAGGTGCCACCAGTGGAGACTCGAGCCCTTCAGACATTTCCAACAAGGATTTTTCCAGAATGATGCAGGAGCAGAAATAGCCAGGTGTGAGCAGAGAGAGGAAGCAGTCTGTAGTTAACCAGCACCGCTCCTCTGAATTCATCTAATGCTGCTGGGCCCAGAGAACTGCTCAGAATCACAACAAGGTATTGATCTATATTGCTCTCCAATTTATTTTGCTAGGCAGTTGTGGAGGTGAGAGGTGTATCCGCTAGCTTTAGCTAACATCGAAATTCTTTCTCTTGATGTGCAAAGAAACCTAATGAGGTTTAAAAACAGATAGCAGTATTCTGTCTCAGTGCTTAAACTCAGTAATGCGCAGCACCACCTAAAAGATATGTATAACAAAATACATAAAATAGCAATGCTAGCATTAGCTTTGCAGATGTACAGTTGTCAACAAAGAAGTCCCCAACTAAAAGGGAACAGTCTCAGAACTTTGTTCTGCCAAGGTTCATTCAAAGCTATGGACAAATGTTCTTCCAGTAATATTAATAAAATGTTTGTTCAAATTAGGTAGCTGCTGGAAGGGGTGTTAGTGAGGCCAGTAGGGGGTGCTCCCCCTGTGGTCTGTGTGGGTCCTAACTGGGGACACTATACTGTCAAAAAAAGCACCGTCCTTTAGATGAGACCTGCCCTTTGAAAAAGAGTAGGGCTGTAACCTCTGCATCCTGGCCAAATTTGCCCATTGGCCTCTGTCCATTGTTATGGCCTCCTAATCATATATACAGTCTTGCTCAAAAGTTTACACACCCCTTGCAGACTCTGTGAAAATTTGAATAATTTTAACAAAATAAGAGGGATCATACAAAATGGGTTCATTTTTATTTAATACTGCCCTGAATAATATATGTAAATAAGATATAAGATGTTTACATATAGTCCACAAGAAAAAAACTTTTCTGAATTTATAAAAAAGACCCCGTTCAAAAGTTTATGAGCCCTTGAATCTTAATACTCTGTGACATAACCTGGATGATCCACGGCTGTTTTTTTTGTTGTTGTCCTGAGCAATTAAACGGCCCAACGTTCTTCAGAAAAATCCTCCAGGTCCTGCAAAGTCTTCAGTTTTCCAGCATCTTTTGCATATTTGAACCCTCTCCATATTTTCACACTGAGGACAATTTAGGGACTCAAACACAACTATTAAAAAAGGTTCAAACATTCATTGATGCTCCAGAAGGAAATACAATGCATTGAATTTGAAGATCAATGTAAATTGTACTTAATTTGTCTTCCGGGAAAGTATCTTCTGTTTCTTCCAAAGGGCAGTACAAAATGTTTTCCCACCCAATTCACCCTTCACCAGGAGTTTGATTGACAGGCGATCTGACCAATCATAATCCGCCATTCGCGGAATCAGCCATTTTTGCCCAACAAAGCAGTCAAGAGAGTTCGTAGATTAACGTTGGTGGACTTGAACTTGAAAAACGGTGTGTACTGACATCTTTCCGCGGTTTAAACAATATTCCTTCTGAAGTTCATTCACGTTTATTTGATACTATAAATTAACTAGAAGGAAGAGATGATCGGTTCACAAGCAGCTTTAACTGAGGCACTACAGCAACCTGTCACCACACATTAAAGAGCCACAAAACGGTATTTATTGTTTACATTTCTTTAAAAAATGACAACATTTTAGAGTTAAGACTTTGTTTTATTTTAAAAGTTACCTGCTCTGTCCTGTCTGTCAGTGCGTTGTCAGTATCCTCTTTGCTCTCCGATGTGTTTTTCAAGGCAAAGCAAGGCAAGGCAAGTTTATTTGTATAGCACATTTCATACACAGTGGCAATTCAAAGTGCTTTATACAGAGATGAAGTTAAAATAGTCATAAGTGAATAAAATAAAAATATATATAGTATAACAGTTATAATAGGAATTAAAAGGAAATAAAAATAAAGATGAAATCCCCTATCTGGGGTGGAAGAAAATGGAGAGTCAGGTTTACTTAAAAAATATTTGTCAGGTAACTGTGCATTTAGACAGTACCCTTACAGACAAATCTTCTTGGCCTAACTTGAGGGCGTTCTCTAGATGTTTTACCCGCCAGAGCAGATCTAAACGGGTCTTCCTCGCACCGGAGGGAGTACTCAAAAAATATTTGTCAGGTAACTGTGCATTAAACATTACCCTTACATACAAATCTTCCTGGACAGGAACACCAGGGCTATCTCTACTTTGTTCGACCGTCAGAGCGGATCTACACGGTCCTTCCTCTTACCACCAAGGCTATAAAGATCTATCCGTCAGAGCAGATCTAAACGGATCGTCCTCGCACCAGAGGGATTTCGATTTATCGCTCCCCGTCTCTCAACCTCTTCCACCCAGACAGCCTTAACAAAATAAAAAATAATACAAAATAAAAAGTATAATTAAAAACTAAAAATAAAACAGGGTTAAATTGAAACACATAATTAAAGTGAAAGCAGTTCGGACAAAGCACAGAGCTCATTGAGTAAATGCATAAGATAAGGTGCAATCAGTCGGACGTACAGTGGCATAGCTCATTCAGTAAAAGCACAGCTAAACAGATGTGTTTTGAGTCTGGATTTGAAAGTGACTACTGTTGGAGCACATCTGATCTGTTCAGGAAGCTGGTTCCAGCTACGGCTGGCATAATAGCTAAAAGCAGACTCTCCTTGCTTTGAGTGAACCCTTGGTATTTCTAATTGACTTGATCCTGATGATCTGAGTGATCTGTTGGGTTTGTATTTAATCAGCATATCTGCAATGTATTGAGGTCCTAGGTCATTGAGTGATTTATATACAAGTAATAGTACTTTAAAATCGATCCTAAATGTAACTGGAAGCCAGTGTAAAGACCTGAGGACTGTGGTCATATTTTCTGGTTCTGCTCAGAATCCTGGCAGCAGTGTTCTGTATGAGCTGCAGCTTTCTAATGGTCTTTTTGGGAAGGCCAGTGAGAAGACCATTACAATAGTCCACCCTGCTGGTGATAAATGCATGAACGAGTTTCTCGAAGTCTTGCCTGGAAATAAAGCTTCTAATTCTTGCAATATTTTTCAGATGATAGTAAGCTGATTTAGTTATTGCTTTGACATGACTACTGAAACTCAGGTCTGACTCCAAAATCACACCAAGATTCCTGACTTGATCCTTTGATTTTAGACCTTTAGCCTCAAGATATGCGTTCACCTTGAGAATTTCATCTTTGTTTCCTAATGTAGTGATTTCAGTTTTGTCTTTGTTTAACTGAAGAAAGTTTTGGCACATCCAACTGTTAACTTCATCAATCCATTTACATAGAGAGTCAATGGGGCTGTAGTCATTAGGTGATAGGGCTAAGTAGATCTGGGTGTCGTCAGCATAGCTGTTGTAAGCCATTTTGTTATTTTTCATTATTTGGCTCAGTGGCAGCATGTATAGGTTGAATAGGAGTGGTGCAAGAATTGACCCTTGTGGGACTCCGCATGTCATGGATGTCCACTCAGTATGGTCACCTATACTCACATAATAGCCTCTCCCTTCTAAGTATGACCTGAACCATTTGAGGACCATTCCAGAAAGCCCAACCCAATTTTTTAGCCTGTCAAGAAGTATGTTGTGGTCAACAGTGTCGAATGCAGCACTGAGGTCGAGTAGTACCAGAATTTATGTTTTGCCTGTATCTGTATTGAGGCGAATATCATTTATAATCTTTATGAGCGCTGTCTCTGTGCTGTGATGCGGTCGGAAGCTAGATTAAAAATTGTCAAAGTATCCGTTTGAGTTCAAGAATTTGTTCAGCTGACTGAAAACAACTTTTTCAATGATCTTGCCTATGAAGGGGAGATTTGAGATTGGTCTGTAGTTGCTCAGTTTGGAGTTATCCAGATTTCTCTTTTTAAGGAGAGGCTTTACTACTGCAGTTTTAAGGGAGTTTGGAAAAGTCCCAGAAAGAAGTGAGGCGTTTACCACTTCTAGGAGATCTGCTTCTAAACAGTTAAACACACTTTTGAAAAAAGAAGTGGGGAGTGTGTCAAGAGCGCAGGTTGATGTTTTAAGGTGCTGTACCGTTTCTTCAAAAATTTTACCATCAATTGCTTCGAAATCAGTCATAGTAACTTTCTGAGGTTGTGGTCTGATCTGACTCACCTCAGAGCAACTCAACGATGTGCTGATCGCATTTCTGATATTAATGATTTTCTCGGAGAAGAAGGAAGCAAACTCACTACATTTGCTGTCTGAGAGCATTTCACTGGGAATGTGACTCGGGGGGTTTGTTAGTCTCTCTACAGTAGCAAAAAGAGTGCGCGTGTTGTTTATGTTTCTGTTTATAATATTTGAAAAGAAGGTCTGTCTAGCTTTGCCTAGTTCCACATTGAAAGCACGAAGACTGTTTTTATAGATGTTGTAATGGACTACAAGTTTTGTCTTTCGCCACATGCGTTCAGATTTCCTGCATTGTCTTTTCATTAATTGCACTGCTGTTGAGTGCTGTCTCCAAGGTGCTTTTTGTTTGCCACTCTTTTTTCTGACTTTCACAGGGGCAATATCATCGATTACACTCTTAACTTTTGAGTTAAAAGAGTCAAGGAGAAAATCAACAGAGTCTGCAGATATGGTTGGTGTTAGAGATATAGCCTTCATAAACAGCACACTAGTATTCTCATTTAAGCATCTCTTTTTGACAGAGACAGATCTAGTTTCAATGGCAGGAGAGATTGATATATCAAAGAAAATACAGAAATTATCAGACAGTGCTACATCCTTAATAACTATCGATGAAATATTTAGACCCTTACTGATAAGTAAATTCACTGCGTGAGAACGTGTGTGGTGTGAGAGCGCGGCTTGTCGGAAATAGCAACGGTAACTAAAGGGGGCGGGTCTTTGAGAACGGTCAATTAGGCTAATAAAGTAATGATTAAAAAAACACAAGTGCTTGATCAAGGGCCCAGCCCGAGGATAGTGGTGGGAAATATCGGCTCAAGTTCGGGCTCGGGCTCAGGCAGAGAATCTAAACTCTATCCTGGTTACCATCCCAGAATGGGATTGAGACATGTGCCAGATTTATACCCACATCTCTAACACGAACATTGTAGCTCAATAGGTCTGGAGCATGTGTCCTAACCACTTGGCGGACAATAGGTCTCCTTGTCTCACTGGCATATAGCACTGTTGAATGTGTACGAACGGTTTTGTCACACAGTATATTTACACACTTTGCCCCAGATTTGCATGTGGATATGTATGTGTTCATGTGTGCTACAGGCATAGCTGAGTGGTAAATCTGAATGTGTCGCTCTGGCACTGGCATGGCGCTCTGTGCATGTGTCCGTCTGTGATTGAGAAGTATGTCAGAGGGCCGTGTTCAGGCTGATCCATTCAACAGAGAGATTTACACTTCTGTCAGATGCTCTGTATGGAGAGCCAGACACTGTCTGAACAACCCGTCAATCTCTTTGCCAGCCATCACTCTCTCTCTTTCTGATTTTTTGGATACTTTCCTCTCTATCTTTTCTAGTTTTTCCAGATCTTTAATTCTCTCATAACCAATTCCTCTTACCTCAAAAGGTGTTTTTAATTTAATTTAAATCTTCTATTTTCTTGAATCATTTCCATAGCTTTCATCAGCAGTGTTTAATTAACAGCAGTCACCAAGCAGAGGATTAAAGTATGTGTGTGTGATTTTGATTTTAATAAACTCACATTTTAAAAATGTATTATTCAATAAATTCTAAATATATTATTTTTCACAAAATGAATATTTATAGTTGAGTTGTACATCTAATAATAATCTATTATTTTAATGTTTTTTTATTTATTTTATTCATCAAGATTCAAGATTCTGTGTGTGACTTGAACTTGAGGATCTCAATGTTTCTTGATCCCGTTTCCTTGCTATCTTTTCCTGAAGTGTGTCCCTACTGTTATCCCAATGGAAGTTGATCATATGACCTGATCAAATGATTAAATGGTCTGAGATCATTTGCAACAAAATCATAACAGTCTATAATGTCTGATGAGATATTCATGTGTGTGTGCTCAATGGCACGAAAAAGCAAGCGGTATATGGCTACCAAATCAGTTGTTATCCATTGTGATGAGATCACATAACTATGAAACGCACACACACACTCACACTGCAGTGAGTGAGGGGTTTACCTGCGACACAGCACTCCGACTCAGCTTAATCAATGAGGCACGGTTTAATAAATTTGAACAAGCCTTAGCCGCAACACAAATACACACGCACACACTTACATGCACCTGGTGGTGTGTACCAGAGCTCTCCATGATACTCTGGAGAAGAGTGTGATCTCTGTAAACTCCTTCTCCTTATAGTAATTGCAGGTTGATAAAGAAAAGAGACATTGATTTCTGGACGCAGAATTAGGATAATTGTAGTATGTTGATGTGCAGCCATATGAGGGGGTTTATTACATAAGCACCACATGCAGATGGATGTTGTATTTGTTTACTGTAAACGTGAGGGGTTGTCCTGGGCGCCGTTGCTATAATTGCTCATTTTCCAAATGATTAAATTCAAGGAAACAACCGTTTATTTATCCCTTAAAAATAGTAGCAGCTGTTATACAACAATGCAGTTTTTGCGTATGTGCTTATACCTGTGATGGTTTGCATAAATAAAGAATAATATGTGTGTATAGTCATAAAAACATGTGTGCATGTGTATGTGAATCAGGCTGGCTTAATCGGTGCTTGACCGGTATTCATTGATGCAAACTGCTCTGAAACTGCGAGCCTGTATAAAGCTGGCAGCGCTCATATCTATTTAATGAAATCATACCTTTTTAAAGTTTAATAATAATAGCTGTTTCACTGTTTTTCCATCCTCAATTTAACACTTTTTATGACATTAGGGCCCAGTTTCACAGACAGGGCTTAGACTAAGCCAGGATTAGGCCTTAGTTCAATTAGGATATTTAAGTAGCTTTTATAAACGTGCCTTAGACAAAAACATTACTGGTGCATCTTGAGACAAAACAATTGCATATTTTAAGATCTGTCAGTGCAAGTTTCTTTCAGTTAAAACAGCTCAAACATGCATTTTAATGTCTGTAAAACCGGGGGTAGATTTCATACAAATTTGTTTTTCATTCGTTCTCCTAAGTGCATTTTTCAGTTTGCACACACATAAAAAGTTCTGCCATGAAACTCTAGATGGTGCAGACAAATAGGTCCCTAACTCAAACTGCTTGCAATCATATCATTCTCTATAGGGCACAGCTGATTGGTTCCTGCAGTATTAGTAGCCAATGAGCTTGTGTGCTCAACCTTCAAATAGAGGTTATGCACGTGACATCGCCCCTGGCCGGCGCGACTGTGGTTACGCCCACTGAGTGGCAAAAAGACTGAGTGGCAGCATTGGTTTACAGCGTTAATTCCACGGAAAACCCGGAAAACACACAAAACACATCTAAAACGGGAAAGAGCTTTGAGATTGACTATACAAATAGATATCTGGGGTATATTTTTAAAGACTGCTACAGAAAGAGAAGCAAATAGATTGCTGCAATTCACAGAAACATTTCACAAACAAAACCGCAAATCAGCGAAACAAGAATTTGCATCATTTTGCATTCAATATGTTACATTTTTTGGTAAAATCGTATTGTATTGTTATTTATTGTATTGACAAATCCTCAGTTAAATATTTACCATCTTATATACTGCATAATTGGATGTTTTAAATAAACACAGACAAAAACTACGCTTTTTGGCCGCATTTATACTGCAGGTCTTGATGCACAATTCCGATTTGGTGACTATATTCGATTTTTTTGACGACCCGCTTACATAATCTTTTATGAAAACAAAAACATTGCTCTCGTAAAGCGAAGAAAAAAGAGGAGAGCCCCACGTTCACGTCATATGTGCCACATGAGAGGGAAAATTCCGAATTGGGTCATTTGAATCATGCAGTGTAAATGGGGCCGTAAAAACCCTACACCTTCCCCAGCTCCACCTGTATAGATTTGCTATACTGGTAATTCAGGTTATGCTATATTGTACAGCAGCATCATGTCTTACTTGCAGCGTGTCGTTTAGGAGCAGCAGCAGTAGCAATAACAACAGCAGCAGTGTAGCAGATCTATTCCACCAACATTGTTATATCATTACCATGGCAAACATTCAGAGACTTGTCATGACAGAACTGGTTTTGGTTGAAAACATGAGTGAAATGCTTGCGCTGTAGAGCCCTCTTATGTATAGGTACATTTTTGGAGTTTTGCAAAAATGTAGAAAGAGGCTTATTTTTTTCCAGTGAGCCTTGGTTCTATGTGAGTCTATCAAGCATCATTTCCTTTCTCAAACCTGCTATCCTCCTGTTTCCATTCGCTATTAATTTGAACAGACTCTCCCACTAACAACAGAGGTGATGGTCCATTTATGTGAAGTCAATTTGTTATGATGCCCTTGCGTTGAAACTGCTTGTTTATTAAAAAAGTTTTTAAAAAAAGCATTAATGCGCCACAGAACGAGCGACTTGATGGAAGTCTGCTCTAAAAATGAAAGCAGGAAGTGAAACGCTGTCAACACTCTCCCATGACGCCCCTGTCACATCAAGCCCACATTAACTGACAACGTTGCTGTTTTAGAGAAGAGCTATTTCAAACAAGAGCATCTCTCCAGAGGAGCCTCTTCTTTAAACCGCTGAACAAGTACAAACAGCACAGTTACAGACTGTTGAGAACAAGAGAAGAGAGAGAGAGAAAGAGAGCGAAATACATGAGATAAAGCCCTAGTTGTACAGATAGGAGCCTCATGATTGTCTATTTTTATTCTGTGTGGACTGGCACGTCTGTATGATATTTAGCTGACAGTGCTAATGCTATTGTGATTGTTAGCGCAACAAAGATTTCAATTGCTGTCCAAATATCAAAACACTGAAACCGGGTAAAAGTTTTGATTGAATTTGGATGGATTTGATATCAAGTTTCACACTCTGAATGAGAGCATAATTGAGACAAAGCTGTCTGTCACAGGATGGATCACAGTCTAAGGCTACATTTACAAAGCAGCATATTAAGGTGCTAAATATGGTTACTCTCAAGCAAAGTTTGGCTTTTAACTCTTCCCCCGCTAGCACTTTTAAAAAAAAAGTTGCCAGCCACCACCACCATTTTTGATCATTTTCATGGCCCCAAGAATATTTTGTTCTTTGAATATCTGAACATGCAGTATATCAAAAGAAAGAACAGACCCTCTGGTTTTAAACAAACAAACAAAAAAACTATTTTTATTCTTTCTTCATGCATTCTTTTTTTTAATTAAAACTTGAATTTGGGTAAGTTTCATAAAAAATGCTGAGAAAATCATGTTTGTGTCAAAGACTACATCCAGAACGGATTCAGAACGATGATCAAAACATAGATTGATCGAGTCCATCAACACCCCTAATGCTTGCACAGTCCTATAGCTTGTCCTGGGTCGACATTTCATTCAGTAACATTAGGCAGTTTTGATTTATATGCTGTTTAATGTTGATGATTGCATTATTTTACATATGCATATATCACTCGTTTCTGCTTCTTCACATGCCTTTTGATCCAGAGATTTTGTACTCTTTCAGAAGATGTGTCATAGCGCCTCCTATCGCGCCCCCTATCAGTGAAAGCACGGAAAGCCGGAAATTTCCGTCAATGGCGGGGAAAGAGTTAATAATACTGATCATATTTTACAGTATAAACAAACTGCAAACTTACATTTTCAGGACACAGGACCAGTACACTTCAGCCCAATTTCACCACATGCATGTCTCTCGATTGCGAATGTGTTTGGTATTGACTGCACTTTTAGGTGAATCCACTAAGTTGCAACCCTCACACTTTAGATATTGCTGCAAAGTAGTCGAAGAAGATGGAAAATGCCAGTAAAAACAAACAGAAGCCAAAGGTGGAAACAACAACAATGCATGATGACATGCATGCAAGGAGAGGTTACACTTTATTTCGATTCTACTAACTAAGTAACTTTGCAACTACATGTCAACTAACTCTCATTAGAGTATTAGTAAACTGTAGTAGACTGTTAAAAGGATAGCCTTGTTTAACCAAAAATGAAAATTACCCCATTATTTACTCACCCTCATCCTAGGTGTATATGACATTCTTCTTTCAGACGAACACAATCGAGTTATATAAAAAATGTTCTGGCTCTTCCAAGAATTATAATGGCAGTTGGGTGGGGGGTTAAACAATGGGTTTTTGTGAGAACAATATCTATATTTAACACATAATAACTAAACTATAACTAAAATTTGTTTGTGCACATTTTGAATTTATTTCATTTACTGAATGTGTTTTAGTTTAGTTTCATTTTTTTCCTGTTGTGCTGTCATGTGCAGGTCATGTGAAGAACTACAAAGTGGGTTTTTGGTCAGTGGAGTATACTCAGAAAAGCTCGGTCATGCGCAAGATGCAACAGCAGGCAAAAAAAAACAAAGCATACCCCAGTCTCAAGAAACCAATTTCGGTAATGTCTCAAGTTCAACTTTGACAAATATGTTGTTACTGTATTTTGCATTTGCACAGTACCAATGTTTGGAAGATTTTTGAAAATGTTGCTTTATTTGGCATCCGAGAGGACAACAAAAGTCTGAAGTTTGTTGATGGAAACTGGCACGATGCTTGAGTAATCTTGGCTGAGATGGACCTAACAGTCTATTATAAACCTTTTAATGCTAAATGTGCTTCAGTGATGCAAGCCATAAATTGACTAAGCGCAGCTTTCTTTAGGACTTTGTATGAGGCGAGTTTAAAATGGCATTGCAGTCTTTTTTCTGCATTGATTTTGCAGGATTATGAATAATATACCTCACAGTTATTGCTTGATGATACATTATCGTACTAGGCAAAGCATTTAATAAAATGCCAACTTTGAGAATGACAGGGGTTCCAATTCTGCAGGGTTCTGCGGGTAGATTCAGTGTGAACCTGGGCATTATCTAACACAAACACTCTTCAGTCAGTGTGGCATGGTAAGTGTTTTCACCACACAGATCAATACATTGCTTGCGTCTTTGATGCACCTGTTACAGACTTGTTAGTTGGCTCCTGGCTAATGTACTGTGCTTCTCAAATCCTCTGGTAGACGATGGGTGAAAACACGGGTCCAGCGTTGGCAGCCGTGAGTAATAATGTGTTTACAAGTCAGTGCATGTTCACCATTCCCCAACACTCTTTGATTCATTATTAACAAGTACAATGACTCATAAGTAATTAACTCCTATTCTTAGTGCTACTTTCTTGTTTAGTGTTTAGTTTGCTGTATTATCACGATGATAGCCTTGCAATGGTTTTGTTTATTGTTTTAACCAAAGAAATTACTTGGATGGTAATTATGTTATTATGAAATAAAATTGGAATGAATTCATAAAATTAAACCCAGGAAGGGAACTGACAACAATAAGTTAGAGACATTTTTTGTTTACCTGCTCCTGGTTTCATAGTACAATACTCTTAAATCCTTTTTTGGAATTGAGCCACAACAAAATCACTAAAGGGATTAGTTCACCCAAAAACAAAAAAAATTGTCATTTACTCTTGCTCATGATTCCAGACCCGTATGAATTTCTTTTTTTTCAGTGGAAAACCAAAGGAAATCTGAAGACCATGTTCTTTATTTTCCAAGCTGTTGTTTATTGTCCAAATTAAGGCTTTTAAGCTTAAAAAGTTCCATAAAAATGGTCCAATGACTTTTGAGCTATATTTCAAATGATCTGAATGTTCAAATGGCAATTCAGTAGCTTTGAGTGAAAAAACAGACTGAAATGTCTTTGTCAAATTGCCAATAATTGTCCGCTCTGGCTGTTAACCCCAGATTGAATCAGTTAACTGAATTTGAGAACTGAATCATTCGGATTTGTGAACAAGTAATTAATGTTGGTTTTGTGAATCAGTTGATTCATTAAAAATATCCAACTCAAAAGAATGATTCATTCACAAATCAGACAGTATTTCTTTTGTGAACATCCCAAGGAGAATTGATTATATAATAATCAGGCCCGGACAGACCATTGGGAGCCCCCGGATTCGGCATTCAACAATAAATCGATAATAAATCATGGAAAAGTTAGTCTGGACTGGCAACACGATTCAGCTAACTTGAGCTCCGTGTCTCTGCCAAACGGTTCCGAACAGAGTAATAACAAATACTAGGAAGAAGACGATGCACTCCGATTACTTATGAATGGGAGAAAGTACTACCCCCAATATTGCGAATAAGCCCCACCACCTAAATGAAAGAGCCAATCTTTGATTAGTAAAGTCATTATGTATTTATTATTGTACTCATTTTGACATTTAAGCAAGTTAGAACATTTGTTTTAATATATTTGCATGAAATTGTTTTGTTAAATATTGGATATTTAAGACATTTTAAGATGGAACAACAATAGCAACAGCAACACGTGGTCCTAATGTGATACTTTGAATTTAGCTAAAATAAATTTAGATTCTGTGCAAACAATTTTTTTTTTTTTTTGCAACAGTGTTGAGACAGTTATTTATAATGGTAGAAGAAGAAGTGACAGGTACAAGAAAAGAAGGCAAAAAAAGTGTGTACACACACACACACACACACACACACACACACACACACACACACACACACACACACACACACACACACACACACACACACACACACACACACACACACACACACACACACACACACACACACACACACACACACACACACACACACACACACACAAGGGAGAGAGTCGAGACAGCGAGATATCAGGGGAAATTAAGAGAATGAAAAGGAAAAGGGAAGTGAAGGTAGAGTACAAGAGAGAACCTATATTTTTTATATATATTTTTTTTAATTGAAGGAATTTAAACCTTTTTTATGTGATGACCATACAAAAAATGTGGTTCTCTGTGGTTCCAAAAATTGTTGTCGGTGTAAGGGATGGCCTGGATTAGTGTGAGATTTCCTGAAATTTTATCCCAGTCCGGTGCTGATAATAATGACTTATTTTTCAGTCTGTTTCTCACAGAAGACTTAAAATGTAGTACACAATTTTCATTGTTCAACGTTTCGTCTTTTGTATTCCATGGAAGAAAAATGATATGAGGGTGATTTAAATGGTGACAGAATTGTCATTTTTGACTGAACCATACCTTTAATTATGTGTGTAGGGTATTAATGTGGTTTCAAATCAAAAATAAAACGTAAAAACGCATTTCTAGCCCAATTTGGCCTGTCTTTGTTACCTAATCAACAGAAAACCATCATGACATGTTACACTATCTATTTCAGTCATCATAAACCCAAACAGTAATTGCATATTCAAATCTTGTTAAGAGGTTTATCTGATTTCATGTCTTTTTCTGTTGTTTTGTTTCAAACCCCTCCCGTACCAAGATGAAGCCCTAAGATACAAGGGATTATCGCTTGCTATCAGATGAAGAACTATGGCAACACACACACAGAAATCACTGTAAGCCAAAAAAAAAAAAAACACACACACACACACACACACACAAACAATATTGTAAAAGCAGAGATGTTAAGCAAGCGATCAAAAATGAACATCCTAATCTTCTCAGCATCTTTTGCAATCTGTCGCTCTCCTGTAAACATGGACCTCTCATCACTTTGTTTTTGGATTTATGTTTTCAGGGCAGTTGCAAACAGACCCTTGTTTTGATCTCAATCTGTTGATGGAGACCTTTGCTTCTCATGTGAGGGAGGACGGAGGTGGCTCATCAGAGACGATCTCCTATGACCCTGTTTTAAAATCAGGCTAAATCTACAGACCCGATTCGTTGGCGTAATCTCCTCACTAGCCTTAGTGCTTTGTAAAATTGGAGCATAACAAGCTTTTCTGTTAATACCCTGTGAGAATGTCTTCTCTTTCTTGGAAGCGGCGCCAAAGTTCTAATAAGATATAATTGATGTCATTCATTCTGTTTGGGTTGTTTGGATCCATTTTGCTCTTTCTTTGGACTCATTCCAGGTAAATAAATGCAGACAAGAAAGCAAATAAGCATTTAATTTATCTCTATCCCCTAAGGATAGAAAATTCCTCTCTTGCCTATGCTCGTCTCTCTCTCTTTCTCTCTCACACGCATCTGATGACACTTTCCTTCATTTCTTTTTGTCATCCAGAACGAGCCTTGCGTTTTTCACGTTTGACGTTGTTGCTGTTATTGCTTTTCTTTTCTTTTTTACCACTTAATTTTTTCCTGTTGTCACCCGTGTGTCTTCTGGGACTCAGCCACATATGCTCCCAAATAGATTTTAATTACGATCACGCCGTGTGCTTTGTCTGGGCACTGTGATTAATAAGGAAGGAATCGGGGCCTAATTGTTCATGCGGGCGGATGAGCATGCCAGAGATGAGAAGAGGAGTAGAGGGAGGTTGTTGTCCGCAGTGACCGGTGTCCCAGAGGGCTCCACTTGGCATCATGTTCCAGTGGAAATTGGATTTGTTAGTCGACGGCGGCTGTCCGCCATAGAAAAGTGTGGCTGCTTCCCTCTACAGAGCTGGCAAATCAAGTTTTCATCAGCAGGAAAGGATGTAGTCACACCATCCTCTCATAAATCCTTCCATGCTTTCACTGAGAAGTACCGAGGGGCGGGGGATCTGTGTTTCTGGGACAGTTCATGTGGAGTAATTACTGGAGTGTTTCTGCTGTGTGTAACTGGGAAGCTGGAATGTTGCTTGAGAAGCTTCTGTATGGTTTCAATGTGACCTTAAAGGGTTACTTCAGCGATTTAGCATTCAGCTTTGTATCTGTAGAAACCCGGTAGTATATTCGAATGATAGAGCTTCCCCCCCTCATATCCCCCTGAGACAAGAGATTTATGTAATTTATGTCTGGAAAAAACCCTCAGATGACGCAAATATTGTATTTTGCGTCATTTGAGGCTTTTTTGGCCAGAGGCTAAAGACTACAGCCAGTAGTAGGAGCTAGTTCCGCATGTTATCAACCCGCCCATTGGGGGTGGGATCTCACTCTGTAAGACACAGACGGCCGCACGGACATTCATAAAGGAGTGGTGCGGAGCAAAGCGAGTGTTCTCAATGAATTCCTATGAAAGTTAAGCTTCCATAGGCATGAACTGAAAATGCACCCTGAGAAACTGTGTGGCCGTGAATGAATGACAGTCGGCCCTGCTCATTTTATTTTCCGGTTTAAAATAAGTGCCAAATCGGGGGCGGGTTGCTTGAATTGTGGGTTCATGAAAACACAACAACAAAACGGTACAATGACAAACTCACTTAAATAGGCGCATTTCACTTTGAAACCAAATTTTCTGCGATCATCTGGTCTGTCATCTCACTTTTCTGATGAATGAGATCTGACTCCTGCTGCGTTCGGCTCGTGCTGTATTGAGCAGACACGTTCAGGTTTTAATTGCAGTGTCTATTCTCTAACTGAACTAAATGATTTTATTACTATAAAAATCAAAACGACGGTAGGGTGGTGTCGCGGTGGGCAAGAGATGAAACCGGTAGGTGTGGCTTGGGAGTGGCCTCGTAGGGCAGCGAAGCAAGTGCATTCTGGGATCCATATGAGCCAAACATTTCTGGCTTTTCTCAGTCTAGAAGGCACCAACTTCTAAAATAATTTCACATTTCTACCACATAAATGATCCAATTTAAATACACATTCATCTTTCCGGCGAAGTACCCCTTTAACTCTTACAGTCGGGTAGGCCTACGCAAATTATGGACTGTTAGGGGATTCACCAAGTATGAACTGAGCCCGCTGACAGGTCCATTCATTTGCAAACAATGTGTAACACCCGATTCACTAAACTACTACACCCTTAAGGTCTCATTTGTTAACATTAGTTACCATGAACTAACAATGATCAATCTTTTGTTACAATTTATTAAAAAAATGTAATGTTAGTTAATATAAATACAGTTGTTCATTGCTTGATCATGTTAGTTCACAGTGCATTAACTAATGTTATACAACTTTTGTAAACAATGTAAATACAACTTTTGATTTTAATAATGTATTAGTAGATTTTGAAAATTATATATATATATATATATATATATATATATATATATATATATATATATATATATATATATATATATATATATATATATATATATATATATATATATATATATATATATATATATAATAACATTAAAGTCACAATATGTCATTTTTCGCCGCTAGAGATCGCTTATTCAAAACAAAGGCGTAGCTTGATGACGTTTGTAAAACATGGTACTCGCGGTAAATCAAGAAAACAAGATTTAAACAATAAAACTAACTGTGTTGAGCTATATAACAATGATTGGTCCCTTCTTGGCCCCACTTTATATTAGGTGGCCTTAACCAGTTAGCCTGCACCCCCGCTTTTGAAAAAATCCTAAGAAAGGGCATAATCAGACTAAAATCGTTACAGTTAATGATTCCTTTGCACTAAAATCATAAGTATGGCGTCATTTGAAAGCAACAATGTACTTATTGTGTTCCTATTGTATTGCAAAACACTTTTGCTGATATTGAGATGGGATACAGGTAAAGTTAGGGACAGGTGTGGTGGTATGGGTAATGTCAGGGTTCTCCTCTGACAGCTCTGTATGTTTTGTCTTTGTTTAATGTGTCTTTGTTTGTGTTGTGTATGAACACATGGCTTTGTCTTGGTTTGTGTTTGCCATGTGCTCCCTGTGTCCTGCCTCCTTGTTTCCTGTTACCACGCCCCCTTGTTTAGTCCTTAGCTGTGTCCCAATTCAAGGGCTGCATCCTTCAAAGGCCGCATTTGAAGGCCGATTGCGTCACTGCAGCGCGACGAAGGCTGTCCCAATTCGAAGAGGCCTTCAAATGCAGCCTGCCGTTCGTGTTGCCAAGTCCGCGTCTTTTCAGCCGAATTAGGCTACTTTTAAGTTGTTTCCGCGGGTGAAAAATTATTTCCGCGGGTTTGTTTCTACCCCATAAGTACGATTTCGCCGCTCCAACACCCCCAAACGTACAACTCCAGTGGAGAATTTGGCCGCTCGATGGAGAAAATCGCATTGGCAGTTTTGGACTACTTTTGTTGCAGAGACTTGGCAACCCTACCCACCGTCCTTCTCCCCGGCCGCGAAGGATAGAACCAACCAGGGCTGCGTTTCCCAAAAGCATCGTAAGCCTAAATTGATCGTAAAAACGATCGTACGAGTGATCTTAATATTAAGGTCTGTTTCCCAAAAGCATCGTAACTTAAGTAGCACTTGAAAATGATCGTAGATCTACGAGTGCTCTGGAGTAATCGTAAAGCTCTAAGTGTATCGTAAGAGGACAGAGTTATGAGGTCACCTACAGGACAACCGACAGATTGCATCTTTAACTTTATTCAAGTGCATTGTGATAATACTATAAGGTTTTGATTGTACTTTATTGTACACTTTTTTTGTTTGTTTTTTTTAATATTCTCATTATTATCAATGTTGATTTTTTTTTAAAAAAACAGTTCTGCTGCTTAATGTTTTTGTGGAAACTGACTTTATGATCACTGGATTTTTTTTTTTTTTTTTTTATGAGGGCAGGTAACAAACAAAAAAAATTATAAATACACATCTGAATTAAATGAGGATATCTATTTCGTCTTTTTGAAAGGTATCTTTTCTTGGGTTTTTTTGTTCAGCCTTTTGTCAGTGCCTCAGCCTGAAGGTAGTTGCTTTATATAGACGTGTTTTGATTGCTAATCCACATCAGATGACAATTATTAGGTGAAACGTTCAGAGGAAACGATTCCAAATAAGGTTATATTTCAGCACTTCGCAAATGGACAGCGACTCTTAAGTAGCACTTAGAGCGCGTTCTCGCGCGTTCATTTTAAGTACATTTTTGGGAAACGCACGTGGAATTGCTGCGAATGATCGTAACTTCGCTCGTAGAACATGCTCTTTAGAGCTAAGATACATCGTTATTGGGAAACCCGGCCCAGAGCAAGTGGATCCTTCGCAGTGTATTCCTCTGCCCATCCCGCGGCCGAGGAATACACTTATAAATGTAAGTATTGTGTTTTTTCATTTACTCAAATAACCAATGAAACGTTTTAAAAGCCGGTGGTCTTTATTTCTGTGTTACCACTGCACGGCTTTATTCGTTACGTGATCTGATGTAATATTTCGTTTTGTTTTATGGATGAAGTTTTATGGATGACAGCTTTATTAAAATGAGGGCAGCAAATGAGTATTTATTTACCGGGCCGAAAAACTCGGCCAGTGTGGATTGGAATACGACCCATTTGTAGTATTTCCATAGGTTCTTGTGTAGGTAGGCTATAGGGAGGCTTTATCCTATACAAACCCCACAAAAAAAAGAATATAGAGTTTGAGTATCTATAAATATGATTTCTGGAGTATTTTGTATGTTTGTAGGCTACTGATGCATCATATTTTTTGAATTTTCTTAAGATTGCACCCCTGCCTTGCAGGTTAAAAAAAATTACAACTTAAAAACAAACTAAGTATGCAAGTTAACAGACACATCTTTACTGAAATGTATTGTGCTGTTGTGTTTGTTATTGAGTGACATGTTTATTTCCTCTGCCTTAGTATTGAAAGTGTCCTGGGACAGGTGAGGAATTGGGAAACTTGGCCATGGTTTGTCTTCATGAATGAGGTGTTGGGACAACCCCACTGTCCTCATTGCCTCCATCCCTGAGGACACACCAGGGCCAAGTTCAGCAGAGGATGACCAAGATGAGGAGCAACTCCACCAAGAGGAAACGAGACCGAGAGGATGAGCTGATGGAGAGACTGAGAGGATGAGCTGATGGAGATACTGAGAGGATGAGCTGATGGAGATACTGAGGGAGGACATGAAGAGACAGACAGAGGAGAGCAGGGAGAGAATGGACTGATTGTTTTCTCTTCTTGAGAGATTGTTGAGAACTAAAATTTTGGTTTTGTAAATTAAAATGTGTAAATTAAATATTATCGTTCTACATATTATTTTTGTAATGCAAGTTATAATTTGTAAATGAAATAAATAATTCTGTACATTTATGTCAATTCATTTGTAAATGAAACAATAAATTGTTCTATACATTTTTATTTACAGTACTTTTTACAACTATTTACATAAGTTACGTTTAAGATTAGAAAAACAAAATACATTTTAAAATTAACAGTACATAAAACAGATGGAAGAAAATGTTTTTATGTAGTCTTTTATTGAGCTGGGCTTTATTGACCCTGGTGAAGCCTCTGTCAGCGGGACATCATCTGGGATCAGTGCATTTTCCACTGTCTACCAACAGGTTTGCAGTGCTGACTTATTCGACGGCTGCCATGTAGCTAATATGTTTTCAGAAAGAGGGAAGAATAAATTAAATTACCTCACATCCTCAAATCAAACCATAAAATATTTTAACATGCATAACTGTTCTATGAGCTGAACTCTGACTGCAGAACAGCGGCCCTCCAAGACCAACGTTGCCTATCCCTCATCTAGAAGACATATTTATTTAAGACAGTGTATTTTATTTTTAGATTCTTTTTTAAACGATAACTAATAACGAAATCTAATAATCATGTGTAAAAAGTCAGTTTTTCATAAAACCACAATATTTGCCTCTGAGATGAAATTGATTACAAATCTGAGGTACTTCACAATTATACTCAAATACAGAGTAAATGCATTTCGTTACATTATTAGTAATATTTAGCAACTGTTGACAGCTGCTGTTGAAGAGAACTGAAATTAACATTTATACTGGACTTTAAAGTTATATTCAACTGCCTAAAAACAAAACCACTAAATATGTAGTAAACTATATAAAATCGTATGTTGGTAACATATTTAGTCAACATTTTATTTTTATCAGTACATACATTAGATTACTGGAGTAAATTGAAACACAATACTAGCATTTAAAAGTGTAATCTGGCAATTTCTCTTCAAAAATGTGACGTCGCGGCGCGCAATGAATTCTGGGGTAGGCAAGGCTGCGAAGCATCCATCCAACTATCCTTCATTTCATGGGAAAAGAAGGACGCATTTGCAGGCCGTATTTTGAAGGATCCTACGAAGGACCTACGAATTGGGACAGCCTTCGTCGCGCCGCGGTGACGCAATCCGCTATACCTTCCACTGTAAACGAGTCTCGGTGCGTCCTTTGGAGGCCGCGTCGGCCGCGCACTTCAAAGGACACGGCCTTCAAAGGATGCAGCCCTTGAATTGGGACACAGCTCTTGTCTAGTCCTCATTGATTAACTGATTGTGTGCTCACCTGTTCCTTGTCTGAGTGTGCTCACCCTTTCCTCATGTTTTCTGCTCCTTGTTTGTCTGAGTGTGTTCACCTGTTCCTCATGTTCTCTGCACCTTGTTTGTCTGAGTGTGTTCACCTGTTCCTCTTGTTCTCTGCTCCCTTTATAAGGTGTGTTCTTTCCCTCATGTGGTTGCTGGTTCGTTATACGTTATACCTACGTGTGTTATACTAGTAGTGCTAAGTGTTTGTGCTGCCTTTTGGTCTTGTCTCCTCTTGTTTTCTGTCTCTAGTTCCTGTCCTGCAAGTAGAGCTTCCCTGGAAGCTTGCTCTCCTTGCCTAGCTGAAAGCTTGGTGAGTTTCCTGATATGACCTGACTGCATTACCCTAGGAATCCTGCCTGGCCATCGCTGGTATCCTCTGGTCTCATGCTGGGCTGCGTTTCCCAAAAGCATCGTAAGCCTAAGTTGATCGTAAAAACGATCGTACGAGTGATCTTAATATTAAGGTCTGTTTCCCAAAAGCATCGTAACTTAAGTAGCACTTGAAAATGATCGTAGATCTACGAGTGCTCTGGAGTAATCGTAAAGCTCTAAGTGTATCGTAAGAGGACAGAGTTATGAGGTCACCTACAGGACAACAGGCAGATTACACCTTTAACTTAATTCAAGTGCATTGTGATAATACTATAAGGTTTTGATTGTACTTTATTGTACACTTTTTTTATTATTATTTTTATTTTAATATTCTCATTATTATCAATGTTGATAAAAAAACAGTTCTGCTGCTTAATATTTTTGTGGAAACGGACTTTATGATCACTGGATTATTTTTTTATGAGGGCAGGTAACAAACTAAAAAATTATAAATACACATCTGAATTAAATGAGGATATTTATTTCGTCTTTTTGAAATGTATCTTTTCGTGTTTTTTTTTTTTTGTTCAGCCATTTTGTCAGTGCCTCAGCCTGTAGGTAGTTGCTTTATATAGCCTAGACGTGTTTTGATTGCTAATCCACATCAGATGACAATTATTAGGTGAAACGTTCCGAGGAAACGATTCCATATAAGGTTATATTTCAGCACTTCGCAAATGGACAGCGACTCTTAAGTAGCACTTAGAGCGCGTTCTCGCGCGTTCATGTTAAGTACATTTTTGGGAAACACACGTGGAATTGCTGCGAGTGATCGTAACTTTGCTTGTATAACACGCTCTTTAGAGCTAAGATACATCGTTATTGGGAAACCCGGCCCTGCTCTGTCAGAACTGCTCTCCCGTCTACCCCCTTCTGGAGCTAGTTATTGTGGCTGCTCTTCCTGCCTGTGATTGTGCTCCTAACCCGCCTACTGTTTGGACTGTTCACCTCCTCACCATGTCTTGTCTTGTCTGCTGTTTGTCAATAAACCCCTGATCACTCATTCCTGCATTTGAGTCCTCTCTCATAGAATCGTGACAGGTAAGTTTATGGGTAGGGTTAGGTGTAAGGGAAGGTTCAACTGTGTTATTATAAATGTAACTACAGAAATTAATTACAGATGTAATGACATGCAGGTATTTTTAAAAATGTAATTACATTGTAAAAACATGTAGGTACACAATAAGTGCATTGTATCAAATGATTCATTAAAATGTTAGTACATAGTAGTTAAGGCCACCTAATATAAAGTGGGTCCGTTTTCTGTCTATGAATGTATCGAAATAGTTGCTTACCTGTCTAATAAAACACATAATATATTACAGCGTCTTTGGTGTTTCCATGGTTTCTACAAATTTAAACCGAAATCGAGGGTAACGCGAGTAAGATGTCATTGATAGGCGATGCACGGACATGGTCCGTATCCTGGTTAAAATAGCTTATTTCTCTGGATTTAAATATTCTTAAAAACATTTGGGATAATGCAAGTATACAAGTCTACAAAATATATTACATTGTTCTAGTCTAGTCTTGTTCTTTTATATTTTTTATACTGTGCCTTTAACTAAAATTAATAAATGCTGTAGAAGAATTGTTCATTCTTAGTTCATGTTAACTAAAGTAGGTAACTAATGTTAACTAATGAAAACTTATTGTGAAGTGTTACCCACTCTTTTTTTTTTTATTTAAATAATGCAAAAGTGAGCACAATCTTTTTCAGTGACTATGTGACTAAGTGCACTATGTGAATAAAGCAAATTCTATAGTGATTATAATTGTAGTTTTGGTTTTAAACAGTTTTGCTTCCATTGACTTATTATATGGCCAAAAAACACTGAAACATTTCTTAAAATATCTATGTTTAATGGTCAATATAAGAAAGAATACAATTTTAGAACGACGAAGGTGAGTAAATGACACAATTTTCATCTTTTGGGTGAACTATCCCTTTAATACTAACATTTCAGTGATATCACAAAAACTTGTTGTGGTCATTCACAAAAAGTTTTTTTAATTTTTTTATTTGGCTTTTGAAAATGTGAGATGCATGGCATTGGAATAAAAAACCCAAGTTCTTTTAAATTGAGCGTTGTGTTTTAAAACTCTGTATCTGTGTTCCATTTATAAACAACACAGAGTTGACAACCTGTCTAAATATGTTCACCTTGGTCCATACATGTACATATAAACTATCTATAAAATTACATCTTAGTAAGATGTCAACATTTGAACTGCTTTAAAGTTTTAAACCCAATACCTCATATTTAAAAATGTAGTTATCTTTTTAAGAAAAAATCCAGTCATCACCAGTGCACAGTGAATCTTGGGATAGGCTAGGCTCTGAAGGATCCACTCCCAAATGGAACCCTAAGCCCTTGCAGTCTTCCTTCGAGTCTACGCTTTCGTGACGTAATACAACTTTGACTGTCGGGTAGAATTCTGCAGCAGAGCTTGTTTCAGTGCAGGTTTGGCAAAAGTGTGCATCAAGGGCACATATCAGCTCCAAAGGGGGGCGCTCACGAGCATCCTTCCAAAACCTAAAATGACACATGGGTCACACTACAATTTAACAGACACATGGCGGCTATTGTAACTGTCCACAAGACCACAAGTACACATGTAGTGTGCAATTTGTGACAGGGTCGTTCTATCCTTTATGGCCTGGGAAATGAAGGACACATTTGAAAGAGCCTTTGAATTGAGACAGCCTTTGTCTCTACACTGTGACTCACTCGACCTTTGAATGTAGCCTTCGAAGGATACAGCCTCTGAAATGGGACACAGCTTGTGTCATGCATGAGATGCTGTGACACGTAAGAGCAATGGTCTAACACTTTCATCTAGCTTGTTTATGTAGAAAAATCACGTAAAGGCAAAAACGCATTCAGTGCCAATGGCCCCTTATTCAATGCTGTACCTGCAATCCAGTTAAACCTGGCATTTACAGTTTACTGAATTGCACATGTTTGTTTTTTTTCCCACTGAAATGCCGTTTTCAGAGCTGAATTAACTTCTTTGTGTATTGAACCTATTGTATTTCTGCTGGTAAATGTCTAATTTGTGGTTTAAAATCATGTTGAATGTAGAGAGACATGATGAAATGTAAAAGGGTTTCATCATAATTTTTGCAAAAAACCTACTCCACTGAATTTGTGTTCAAATTAAATGAGAAGTGTTTTTCCTTATATTTACTGAATTCGTTGGTTGTGTTGTGATTTTTCTGCCTTTTAAAATGCCTGCAGAAAAAAATTCTCAGGAGCTTGTTTATTCAATTTTCTAAAGGCTCAAAAAGAACAGTCTAATGGTGATGATACACAGGGCAACTTTTTGAGCAATGTTACTACGGGCAACCAGGTAAGAAACAGGGCCCATGACCGATCTAAAGAATCCAGATAGAAATTTGTTGCCCATTCCCAATGGGAAAGTGGTCAAGCAACATTGCTTTGTAACATTGCCCAGCAACATTGCTCAAAAAAGTTGCCCCATGTATCATCACCTTAAGTCACAATAGTGTCACAATCAGTGTATTTATGTACACAAGATGATTCTCTGAATAGCCATTCAATTCTCCTACTACCACTGGCTAAACAAAGAGTAACATATTCATTACATGTTTATTAAAAAAAAAAAAAAAATTCTCCTGGGCCTGAAAAGCATGGCTGAGAAAAGGTAGAAATCCTGTTAATATCTAGATTACCCTTGGCAAAGGCTTAAAAAACTATGCAATGAAAAAAACTCTAAAATCTATAACAGATGGCTTGCTACTCAAGCTCTGTTTTGGACCCGACTCTCAGTACACACTGTGAAACAGAGCAAGATGATAATTAGATGAGGGAGATAAATAAAACTCATCTTTTGTGAGATGACTATGTTGCTCACTGCTGCTATCCCAGAATTCTGTGCTCTCCTGCCATGCCTCTCAAAGGGAATATATAGGACAATAATGGACACACGCAGCAGAGGAACTCAGATGGCAGACAGAACAGAGGCTAACGCACGGTTCACGTGCTCCTCTGTTCTGCTGAAGTATAGGCTCAGTGTGAAGTCATACCTTCATTACTGAAGTGCAGGGATCATGGCGCTGAAGCAAGGAGTGTGATGGCTCCAAACGATGCTAACCTGTGTATGTCTGTGTGTGTGCATTTGTACACGAAAGTAAGTTTGAGCTTAGAAATCTTCAGTAAGACACCATCACTGTGAGGAGCAGAAGTAATGATGCAACGTTTCACTCAAAAACTAAACTTATGTCGTCATTTACTCACCCTTGTTTTGTGCCAACCCCATATGGCTTTATTGTGGAACCCAGTTTCCACCACAAAGTAAAATTAAAACAGGCTATTATGTAAAAAAGTGTTAAATGAGAAATATTGTGAGATTTAAAGTTACACACAATATTTCAGGCAGGCCCAGTTCTACGGCTAAGGGTGCTAAGCACCCTCAAACGGAAGCAAAAGCAACCTCAGTTGATACTGTAAGAATATTGGCGAAACAGATTTGGCAGATTTGCAAATGTGTGTCAGAGCTCTGGAGAGAGTCAAATGCATCTATTTACAGCATGTTTTGCAGGGGTGAGTAATGTAGCCAATCACAGTTGATCTCTTGAACGCGATTAGAGGTGTTTAACCCTTAGGAGTCTGAGCTGTTTTGGGGCCCTTTAGAAGTTTTGACATGCTCTGACATTTGTGTTTTTTTTCAGTTGCTTATAAACATATTAATGGTAAAAGTGTAATTACACTGTATTCAGCACAAACTGGGCTACCATAATATCTGAGAAACATGCTTGTATTTGTGAGAGAAAAATGTTTATGCATGATTTTTGAAAAAACAAACACATTTTTTTTAAATGATGGCCTCAAAACACACAATAGATATGTGTTCACAAGACTTTTGAATAATGAGTGCCTACTCATTCACATAAAAAAATTCACTGATTTAAAATTTGTAAGATAGTTTTTCTTCACAAAGCCAGTATGCGAGGAGGCGTGATTTCTAATGAATAATGATGAGATAACACCTGAGATAACAAATAGCATAACAGCCCACATAATAGCCCGCATAATGAGCTGCATAATGGGTGAACTTCAGGTACTTATGTGACTGAGAGCAGCAGGACAAAGGACATACAAAGATATTGTACTTATCTAGTAAATGCATCTTGATTTAAGAATGTTTAAATATTTAGACTAGAAAATAGACAAAAATTACTAAGAGCATTTTTTCTAATTTTTTGTACCATTTTTGTTTTGTTTTTGAAAGTAGTCTCATGCTAAAAAAATTTAATAATAAATAATTAAAATTAAGATACAATTTATACAAAATGAAATTCACTGTAAAGAAAGCAATTCACTTTCTACAAAAAAAGATCACTTTCTACAAAACCAAACTCCAGAATAATTTATTTAGAATATAGTCAACAAAGACCTATTATATTTTAAATTATCATAAGATTTGACTACACTGCAAAAAACGCTTTTCTTATTTAGTTGAAAATACTTATCTAGTAAATGCATCTTGATTTAAGAATGTTTAAATATTTAGACTAGAAACAAAAAAAAATTACTAAGAGCATTTTTTCTCCATATTTTTTGTACCATTTTGTTTTGTTTTTGAAAGTAGTCTCATGCTAAAAAATTAAATAATAAATAATTACAATTAAGATACAATTTATACAAATGAAATTTACTTTAAAGAAAGTAATTCACTTTCTACAAAACAAAAAAATTCACTTTCTACAAAACAAAACTTGATATTAACTCGATAAAACAAACTTTGATATTAAAGAAAAAAAATAACATTAGGCTATAATATTTAAACATCAATATGAAGAAAAATATGTTTGACTGGTACTATATTTATAGCATCTGAGCAGACATTTGTGAATAAAATCTTTATTGATGTGACACTAGGCTCTTTTACAATAAAACCGTTATAATCTGTCCAAAACAAGCCAAATAAATCTTGTCTAAACAGTCTTGCGTGTATGATATGCAGCAGGATTCATATTTAAACGGTCTTTGTGCATATAATATTCACATATGCTAACAGAATAAACTTAACAGAATAAAGCCTACCTTACAATCAGCCCTTGCTTTAAGAAATGAACAGCTTTTCATGAGGTTTCTTCGTGAGCTTTTTTTCTCAACGCGTGTCAAAACGATGTTGCTGAAGTAGGCTATAACAGTGCTTGATGTGTCTTGATGCGCATAATGAACTGGCTCGCGAAAGACTGACATCTATCACTTTTCAAACAGATTACATAAACACAGCATATTTGTTTTCGATTTGGTTTACATTGTTTAAAACCTGACATTTCAGCGTTTCTTTAGACATATGTCTCATATTTGTGAGACAAGTATTCACTAAGCTAGAGGTCCTTTTCTGAAGACTATCTGAATGAATGTCTTTGAGAGAGAGGCTGCAGATCGCGCATCATGTTTGTTTTCTTTATTTTGCAAAAAATCTAAATCTCACCGCTCAAAACGGCAGAGTTTTTATAATTTTTAGTTAATGCAGGCTCATGAAACCTCTCATTAACAAACAAAGTCAAGACAGGATGTAAGTAAGAGATTTATTGTTGACATTTTTATAACAGAACTTTATGAGATCACTATGAACTGACAAAGCAACAGCATTTTAGTGATCGTATAGCGATCTTGGGTTACTTTCAAGGCTACAGTCTATAACATTCATTGAATAAAACTATTGTTGCTAAGACGACCGATGGCCAATTGCATGCTGCAAAGTTTCGGAAGTGACATCTAAATATAAATGCCACTCTGCACGAGACAGAAATATCCTCCTGACCCACAATCGAGGTTTTGCCTCTGTAGAGGACATTTTTTTGCAAATTTCTTTGACAACATACACAGTTTTAAATCTGTATATTCTTATGAAATATGAGACATTTTATGGAAATATTATTACACATCTTTTTACATGACATATTGTCCCCAAACACATTCATATGCAAATTAGATACGGTGTATAGATGCGTTGCATAGAATTGTAATGGCATTTATGACCATGTTTACACTCACATTGCATAAAGTAAAATTGTATATCAAATTATTCTGTTATCTTTCATAACATTAAGAATCATCTTTATACATAGTTTGATAAAAAAAAAAAAAGCTTGAAGCATAAAAATTGATTGGTGAATGAATAAAAAAGTGATGACTTGTAAATAAATAATGGTAAATTTCTCACTGTACACTGCTATGGTGGAGCGGTTGCTTAGCCTGCACTTTACTGGAGCACCTTCAGTGATTTGATTCTGGAACGGGCAATGCGACGGCAGGCGCGATGCAAGTGTTTTTTAGCTAGTTTCAGCCCAACGCAGTTATCATTTTCACGTCCAGCGACACGTTGTTTAAATAGAAAATGCACTCGCACCCATCTGTTCGCCCATAGGCGTGCTTGTCTGAAAAAGAGGTGTATTCAGGTGCATTGTTTGTGTGTTGCTATTTTGAAGCAACTAAAAACGACTGCGCCACTGACCAACAAAAAAACAGGTCTAAAGTCAATAGGGCGTGTTAGTAATATGTGCCAACTCACACAGCAGCACACAAACATGCCAAATATAAAAAAAATAAAAGGATTCCTCTCTGGAGAAGCGTTCAGTCTTTCTGCTTGCAAATTCCGGCATGTAAATAGTGACCTCGCCATGGTTCAAGCGCAACTGGCTTTCAAAGGGAATGGGAGATGAGACTCTGATTGGTTTATTGCACATTACGCCCAAAACACACCCATGACTCATTAAGAGACCAGGGACAACCTGTAGGATTACAAATGTATACATTGTTATATATAGGTTCCAATGTAATAGAATATAACTGAAAACATTATCTATATTTGTGTTTTACATTTTGAAGTAAACTTGAGGAAATTCTAAGGAGATTACTTTAGGCTGTGTAAGTGGTTGAGACATTAAGTCTTTTGTCTTTATGCACTTCCTGACTATTTACCATGACAAGTTTAGAGCAATACTGCCTGAGTTATTGGATTAGCCTCTATGCATTTGAATGACACTGTTATGCTGATTGAATTACGGCTGATGAGACTGGAATGTTTGGGGTGTGTATTTTCCTATGTCTCCTCCCCTGCTGTAAAATCTCTCCCCTTGAAATGTATATAAAATACAAGGTTCAACTGGCTTTAGTCAGACTTGGAACCTCAGCGGAAAGATAGCACATTTTTCTCAATAAAGAATCCTGCTGAAAAACCTATCCAAGTTCTCCTGGTCTCTACTTCAAGAAACAACAGAAGTTCACAACAGACTTGTACTCCATGTGCCTGGAACGCCGACCATTTTTTCCGTTGTTAAACTAGCAAAAGTGGATTCGGACACGCCCTAAGTGCACCTGCGCCATGCGCTTTAGACTATGGTCTCAGACCGTTAAAATAGGGCCCAAAGTTGCAGTCACATTGCCAGAAATAGTCACAATTATATATTTTTTTACTCTCAGGCAGTCCACTTTCTTCTATGGAACACAAAAGAGATGAATTTGAAGAGTTAAAGACCCATTATGCGTCTTGGCATGGTGGCATTCCAACTTCACAGTCCTGGGACAATAGCAATAAACAGCACAATGTATTCATGGCATCCCTTATTGATGGAAGTATTTCACATGAATGTGTATTTCTCATGTTTTATTCAACCTTCAGGAGCTTTTGTAAGAGTTTCGCTGTGCACCATTAGTTTGAGAAAATGTAAGCAAGGCCAAAACCTTGATCATTCAGAAATGGAAAGCGGAGAGGCTATAAACCGACAATATTTGGCTGTATGTGAAGGCTAAACATTTTCATATTACAGTAAAACCCTGTGATGAAGAGAATGTCAGAAATATGAAAGACTAACATTCAAAAACAGAATTTTAGAATTTGATGTTAATAAATGTTGTTCATTTTTATTACACAGTACTTAAATATATAATTACACTGTGACAATGACCTTTTTCTGTAATTTCAGAAATCTTAAATCTTTAATAAAGGTCTTTGTTAATTTCAGTATTATTCCACACCATCAGTTTTTTTTCTTTTCAGTTTAAAGTACAATTCCAGTGTATGAAATTCTGTGAAAATTACATCTCACGAGAGCCATTATGTTCTAGAAAACCTTGGCATGTCGCTGCATGTCTTTGCACATCTGTGTTAAGATTTAATGAAGGGTTGACGTTGAGGGTTGCAATATTGCAGAAACATTAATGCAGAGCTGTCTGGATAAACCTGTTTTCTTCACGTTGACCATCAGCTTACATATTGACTCTGATGGTATTTATATGTACAATTTCAAGGTCTGTTAGTGAAAAGATGGTGATGGATGAATGTAGCATGACAGATATGGAACTTGAGCGCTTTAAACAAAAAGATATTGTTTCTCGTAGTCGTAGGGTGCAAAAACAAGACCCTATTAAAAGCATGAATTGCTGTCTGTGGATTAATTATGAGACCATCTATATCAGGGATGGGCAAACTCGGTCCTGGAGGGCCACTGCCCTGCAGAGTTTGGCTCTAACCCTAATCAAACACACCTGAACCAGCAGAAATACAGAAATACAAGGGCTTCAGGATTACTAGAAAGCTACAGGCAGGTGAGTTTTACCAGGGTTGCAGTGGCCCTCCAGGACTGAGTTTGATGGTAGTGATCTATATGGTAGTGTATGCACATTTAAATATCTTGGTGTCTTCCAGATAATGGACCATTATGGACAACTCAAGTTTTAATTTTCAGATGAACTACAGACAATCAAACGTCATGCATGCAGTCGGTTGCTTCATTGTTGCATCAATACTGGTTCCACCCATTTTCCTCACTGTGTGCATTAGAAGGGTCTCCATGGTTCTCATAATAACTAATTAAACCATCCTTTGACCTTCCAAATACTATTGCGCACAGTGAAATTTGATCATAAGTCTGACGCCAACCCCCTATGTCCAAAAGTCCATTAATTACCCCGCAGCTTTTCTCCCCAGCCCAGAGGAAGGTGACATAGTTTAGCTCTCCTGCTAGGCCCTGCTTTGAATTAAGTCTTTGGGAAGACCTTGCAGATCCCTCTCGCCATATTGCAATTAATCAAACAGCGTTAATTATCTCATTATGAACTAGAGATGGATGTCTACGCCACATTTGAGGGTGAGCGGAAAGAGCGAGAGACACAGGGGGCACGAGTGTGTATACAAGAGAGAAAGAGAGAGTGAGAATGCCATGGAGAGATGGAGACATGAGAATAAGTCCTATTTGAAGCATTGCAGATACACGTTATTCTTTAATGCTTTTGGCTGGGGAGATGGTGCCGTGTCCAGAGTGGAAGTGATGTCATCAGCGCAAGCAACTGATCCGCATCTCTAGTTTCATTGCCACAAGCCACAAGAGATCCCTCATCATCATCCTCACAGCATGCTCTCGTTCTTCTCCCGCGCAGTCCTCCAGCACAGCTGGCCTGCACCACATGCTCGCTCATTCACATGGAGGATTAGACTCTCTACAAATCCATCTCTACTGGCCTGGACTTTCACTCAGATCCTCCTTTAACAAACTCTGTCCCTAAAAAAATCTCTTAAAGTATTATACATTTGTTTCCTTGAGTTTGCAATGAGATTAACGGAACAGTTCACCTAAATATTTAATCATTATTTGTCATTATTTAGTTACCATCATCTGGTTTCAAACCCATATGGTGTTATTCTATTTTTCAGGGGATTTTGAAGCAGCTCTTTTCCATACAACATCTGTCAAGTTTCAAAAAAAGGGCAATGAAAAGTAGTCCATATCAATAATGCACTATATTTCAAGTCAAATTAAACTTGACTTTTTTTTGTGAGAAACAGGTTGAAATGTTATTCATAATTCATTGATAATATTCAAGACTGCTGCATGTCTCAAACCAAGATGGTCATGAGATTTGAGAGTAAACATTGACAATACGAGTCAAAACATTTTTTTAACACTTTATTTCGATGGTAGACTTTAGACATTTTATTAACTTTAAAGGGATAGTTTACCCAGATGAACACAATCAGAGTATCATTGCTCTTCCAAGCTTTATTGTGGGAGTGAATGGGAGTCCTGATTTTGAAGTCCAAAAAAGTGCATCCATCCATCATAAATGTAATCCATATGACTCCAGGAGGGCTAATAAAGGCCTTCTGAAGCAAAGTGATATTTTTTTAAAGAAAAATATTAAATATGTATTTAATATATTTTTAAATATATTTAAAACTTTATAAACTAAAATAACTAGCTTCCGGCAGACGGCCTACAAAAGTCGACTTATGCCAAAAGAGTAACCCCTGGAGCGATATATATAGGGTGACCACCATCAAACAAACCAAATGTGGGACAATGTGGGACATGTTACCAACACTAAAACATAACCTGAAACTGTTGTATAATCTTTATTTTACATGTCATTTAAATTCAACATCACTGAGCCCAAAGGCATCATGCAGAAAACTATTTTTTTAGACGGTTCTGACCAAGTCCAACTATATTCCAAAAAAATAAACAATGAGCAAATAAAACATAAAACAACATGGAATTAGTTAATTGACAGTCTTATATATTAATTTATAAACAGAATTATCCATTCGTTTTCTGACAGGGAACACGTGGAACGAATCACCACTCCACATTTTGATTGACAGGTGTCACAACCTACTAGTGACCGTGTTTACTCCTTTCTTTTCAACCATTGGATAGGATTTAAAAAATGTCTGTTGTATTTGTGTAAGACGGGTTACTTCTGATGAAGCGCTGTTAAACATAGGTACACTCAAAAAATGCTGGGTTAGAGTGTAGGTGAAAAACGATGCTGCAAAAATAATAAATAAAATGCTTTCTTTAACCTGTTAGCCTTCACCCCCACTTTTGAAAAAATCCTAAGAAATGGCATAATCAGACTAAAACCATTACAGTTTATGATTCCTTTGCACTAAAATCATAAGTATGGCGTCATTTGAAAGCAGACACTTGGCAGTTTACTGTAAATTCAAAATTATAATTATTTTCATAATCACAAATAGCTATAATAAGCTTCAAAGTTTTGTAAAGTTATTAGAAATATATTTGTATGAAATATCTTTATGAAAATAAAATTGAAGTTGGCATTTTAGCAATCTAGAAGTGCACTACAGCTAAAGCCACATGTCTGACCATGTTATATTTCAAATCTGAAGATCATAAGTCTAAACTTAACTTTGCTACTTCATGTCAACTAGTATTAGTAGACTGTCTGCTTATTATCTGTTAAAGCAGCACTAGGTAACTTTTCAACCTTTATAATATATTTTCAAACCTCTTGTGATGATACATCGACTTACAATAGGCTGAATGACACGTCTGCCATAGCCTGACGGGGTCTTTATCGTTTTTAATCGTACTTTTAAACTTCGGGTTTCGGGTAGTAACCCGAGAAAAAAAAGAACTACAAAATTCGACTGCTTTACGGCATATACGTCACTTCCACCACCACCCCCACTTCCTTAAATTCGGACGTGCGAGCCAAACTATCATTTGTTTGCCGAATGTTGGCCGAAGCAGCACAGAAAAATAAGAAAGCAAAGGTTTTGTCGGAGGAAAGCAAAAAGTGGAAACGAGAAAGTGATCGGATTAAAGGCAGGACGAGGATCAACATTGGGCCAGCGTTTGCTCGTTGGCGTGAGCTGAAGGAGGAGGGGCTACATTCTTGCAAGTAAATACGTAAGACGTACAAAATCATATTTTAGGATACCTAACATGTCTGTGATATTGGTTTATTTGTCTTGCCTCAAGCTATAATGCAAATCGATTTTTCAAATTTGCAGATTCATCTAGGGTAGCTTGATATTATAATATTGACGATATATGGTTATTACCTACCACTCAAACATTGAATTGAAGTATCATATAGATTCCGTAAAACGGTAACCAATGGACTAGGCTACTATAATGACGCTGGCTTGTAAACGTGAGCATTGCGATCATTTGGCGTTTGAAAAAAATAAAACCCATGAAATTATATTAATATGACATGCTGAAACATATGCCACTGTACCTGGGATGAAGACATTTCACACGCGACGCAAGCAGAACCATCTATGAGCAGAACACCTGCATGGTAACTCCTCCTGCAGTGTTCAGGGCTATCATAGTTGTCATGTCAACAAATGCACGTGCGATGCATCCACTGATGTAGAATGACAGTTTACGACAGTAGTAGAGGTCAATACTGTTTCCCAACTGTAGGGGGACCCCGAGAGCAAAAACTACCTAGTGCTGCTTTAACACATTATTTTGATGCTCCCTAACAGATATTCTACTGATTATAAGCAACTTTGAAAGTACATCATCTTGTTTCAAACCCATATGGTGTTATTCTATTTTTCCAGGGAATTTTGAAGCAACACTTTTCTGTCAGTTTTCAAAAAAAGGCAATGAAAAGTAGTCCATATCAATAATGCACTATATTGTGTCAAATGAAACTGAAATCATATACAGCTTTTTTTGGGAAACAGGTTGAAATTTGAGTCATAATTCATTAATGATATTCTACACTTCTGCATGTCTCAAACCAAGATGCTCATGAGATTCAGGGGTTACTCTTTCGCCGTAAATCGATGTGTACGGCCGTCTGTCAGAAGCTAGTCCTTTTAGTTCATGAAGTTTTAAATATGGATATTTCTCTTACACAAACCCATCACTTTGATTCAGAAGGCCTTTATTAACTCCCTTGATTACTTTTATGATGGATGCACTTTTTTGCCATTCACTCCCATTATAAAGCTTGGAAAAGCAATGCTATTTTTTAATATAACTCTGATATGTCATAAATCATAGGATAATTATCATTTTTGGGTGAACGATTCCTTGAAGTATCTTTGCTACTTCATCTCAACTACCAGCCAGTATTAAACTTTCTGCTTAATATCTGTTAACGCTTTATTTTGATGCTCCCCAACAGACATTCTACTGACTGTAAGTACATGTCAACTTATACTAATACTCACGAGAGTTAGTTTGATATGTAGTTTAAAAGTTACTAATAGTTAGTAGAAGCTCTAAAGTGAACGATCAAAATAAAGTGTAATAACTCCTCAAATTCTACCAAGACCAAATACTATCCACAATAACTAGTGCTACTCTCTTTCTATAGGAAGAAACATCTGTTTAGGAGAAACATCTGAGAAGAATGAGGTAAATATCAGGGAAATGTCAGCGCTTTCAAGGTAGCAAAATCATTTTAGATGGTTATATACAAGAGGTACCATTCTCAATTCAGTGATTTGAAAAGGCCAGTCAATAGTATGAATGCAACAAAAACAGTCTGGTTTTGAAGGTTTCTATCAAGATTGTTTTTTTTTTTTTTTAATCTTTAGGTCTGCACATTAAGTGGAAGGACTGAATAAATTTAAAGGAAAAAATAGAACATTTGATGAATATGTCTTCCTCGCAATGTCTTGAAAAACAAAATGAGCAAGAACATTTCCTTAGAGTGGCTGATCTCTTGCAAAATATAGGAGACAAATTAAAGCTTTGAATGGAAGTGTCATGTCTAGCTGTTTTTGATTTTTAAAATAAACCAGTCCCTTTCAGAGACACATGTCCAAATAATTGTCTCCTGTATGGTACAGTCGATTGCATTCATTCGCACAGCGGTCTCTCTGTTCGAGCGCAGGGAGTTTTTAATGCTAACTGCCATGCTATTGGTGAGAGAAATACAAAGCAGACGATGATCAAACGGAATCCGATATTGAACTTTGTAACCTAAAAATCTTTATGAGCACATTAGACGTCCCTTTTCATAAATTATGGAACACATAATTGTGTTCACGAAATCGTGGCGTGATCAAAGTTTCAGAAGCTGTAGAAATGAGTGTGTGTGTGTAGAACTACAGGAATGTGTCTTATTATTTCACGATATAGTTCATTCGTTCCACATTAGAATATGAAAGATTCTAGTAGCAGAGTATCTGTATAATTTCATTCTTAAATGGGGAGAAGCTAATTACTCTGACAAGGTTATTTTACCAATGTCTTTTTAAAGCGCCCGTTCTCCACCGTTTACTGATCCGCCTTCTGTAATCTGTACCGAAAACCCAAAGAAAAGGTTTTAAAGAGCAGTTGGTAGAGGAGGCTTAATCCCTCTTAAACATCCTTAATGTCTTCTCAAGTGGGACTTCCTCAGGAGGAAAAGAAGAGTACTTTTCAGTTAATCTGTAAATCAGCTTTGCCATGAAGGACTGCAGTTTGTGGCTTTGGCTCCAGGAAATAACTTCTCTCACCTCTTGAGTGGTGTTCATTTCAACTATCCAGTGAAATCTCTTACCTCGTCCTTGCATAAACGCACATAGGAAATCCTTAAAGGGAATTCATTTTTTCCCCTTGATCTTTAGAGATAATTAAGCAATATCACACAAGCAAGAGAACTGATGTTCCTCTGTTAATCATCCCCTTGCTGATGTTTCAATGATTGTGAGTGTGATATTGATTTTATACAACAGTTCAAAAAACAAAAAGTTAATCTTAAATGACTAATTGACTGTTACTTTTTTTTCCCTGCCGACAAATATTTTTAAACAAAGCCAAGGCATAACCGTTTCATGTCTCCTAGCAACACACAGGAGTGGAGTTTGTGAAGAAATCAGTGTTTTGAACAAATCGATTGATTGTTACTCACTCATTTTGTTTCTGAATGAATCAATGTTCCCTTTCGTTCAGTCACTACGACGTAACGTTAGTGACTAACGAATGGGGGTTTCGCTTAGAAGCCTATCAACTTCGAGTTTAGAGAAAACGCCCAATGGCGTGCCAATGCCATGGGGCATGCGGAATTTGCATACGTAACTCCGCCTCACCGCGTGAGTATATAAGGAAGTACGCGGCAATATCGCATTATGTTCTGCTTTCGGAGCCTAGAGAACCTACCTCTTCACTCCTACAGCCTTCTGAGACTCTGTCAGCTTCTTCGAGACGAGCAGCTTTCCAGTCGGTGTTGGTGTGACGGCACGTTCCAGTGATCGCATACTTCCTGCCTGCTGATCTGCGCAGTGGTCCGTTTGACAGCTGGTGTGTGTTTCCCTGGGCGCTTCGGCATCGACTGCGAGGCTTTCCTCTCACAAAAAGAGCTTGCGCGTGGCACGTCTTTTTCAAGACGGCTCGCCCGTGCACTTCCGGGTGCGATCGATTTTCCGCTGCTGTCTATGGACGCATTCACTGCTCGAGCGTGTTTGGGCTTCAGCACGTTCGGGCAGTGTTTGCGGATGTGTCACGTTTCCATTGCGGGGGCGTGACCATCGCGATGTCGCGGTCGAGACTCAATGATCTCCGTGAGGAGAGAGAGTCCCCTCTGCCACACCCCAATCTACCGTCCCCGAGTGAGATGGTACTTTGGCTGGTGGCCAGGGTGACCTGAGGGCGGTGCTGTGGTATTAAGAACCCCGACGTTCATTCCTCGGGCCACGCCCCCCTCTTATACATCGCTCCCGCGAGTGTTGGATTGAATCTACGGCCCGTCTCTGACGCCCCGTTCGTTCAGTTCACGCTCCAGATAGCAGTGAGATGTCGATCGCCGCATCCCAAGGTGGGCTGGAGTCCTTTGGGATGACGATTTAGGCTGTGCTCCGCCTCCGGGTGTGTCAGCACTGCCTGATCTGACCTAAAGTTGACAGTCATGTTATCTCGGGCAGCCGCGAGTCTCGCGCTGGTGTGGAACTCCGCCCAGTCGCGGGTGCTCGTGGTTGCACGATTGGTTTTTGGGGGCGGCACCCGACAGCTGTTGGGCCCCGCCCCCAATGCCTTTCGCTCCCGGGGTGCATGAGGAGATCACGCGGTCCCGGAAGTCCCCGTGCTTCCCGCGACCGTTTGGTGGCCTCCTCCGCCTTCTCTGCCCTTGATGGGGCCGCGGCCTAGGGTACACTGGGGCCCCCTCCCCCCACTGTTGAACTCTCTGTTGCGCACTACGGTGTCCACAGAGGGCTTTGACATGGCGTGGTGTGGCTGTCCTAAGCACCCTCCCAAAGCCTGTGGGCTCGTCTACTTCGGTGGCGTGGTCCCGCAGAGCTACGGGCAGGCCGCCGCCCCTTTGCACATGCACAAGGGTGGAGCCAACCCAGGGCTCTTCATTGAGCTGCGTGCCGCAACTGACCCCGCCCCCGGGCGGTGAAGGTGGCCACACGCTCCCTGGGTTGGGCGATGTCCACACCTGGCCTTACCTGGTGATGTGGAGGACGTTGAGCGGGCCCGCCTCCTCAACTCACCCATATCCCAGGCTGGCCTCTTCGGCGGCGCGGCTGAGAACTGCGCCCAACAGTTCTCGGCCGCCCCAGAGCAGACTGAGGCTGCAACACGTACTGCCCCGGCGGCCAGCTGCTGCACCAGCCGCCGGCTCAGTCGCCTCAGTCTGTTCGCCGCCGAGGGCGCCCTCCCTCTTCCCGCCCGGCCCCAGCAGCAGCCTTCACCTGGGCCGCGCCGTGGAGGTGGTTGAGGATGTCGCCCAGTCCGCTCCCCAGACTGGTTAAACGCCAGGCTGGAGGTGGACAACTCAGAGATGGGTTCCAGTTCTTCCCAGGGGATGGTAGCAGGGCCTCTCCTTCCCCCGGTGGAGGGCCGGGGGAAAATCCGCTTGGGAAGAACTCATGTTCCTGTCTCTGAGGACCCAGAGACCGGTGATGACAGTGCGCGCCACCCTCGGGTCTCGCCACTCGCATCCCTCTCTGTCGCCAGCCCCCTGGCAGAGCAGACCCCAGCGGAACGTGCGTCCTTCCCTGGTCTCCTCTTTCAGGACGCAGCCGTTAACCATACCCCGACCCCGGGACGCCCAACAGCCTCCCCTGTCCGTGCCGGTAACGCTGCCTCGCTGCCCCACCCTGGGTACGTCTGCCGTCCGTATGACCCGGTTGGTGCAGTCTCTGGAAGCATGGCTTCAGCTTCCGGGGCTGTCCCGCTGGGTTGCGCGATTCAGTCAGGCTCGGCTGCGCGATTCAGTTCGCGCAGGCTCCTCCCCGTTACAGGGGAGTCCGCTATACCGTGACCGGGGCCCATGCCCCCGTCATGCGTGCGGAGATTGCCACTCTACTGGCGAAGGGTGCGATCGAGCCTGTCCCTCCGGCCGAGATGAAGTCGGGGTTCTACAGCCCCTACTTCATTGTACTCAAGAAAACCGGTGGGTTACGACCAATCCTGGACCTTCGCATCTTGAACCGATCCCTTCACCGGCTTCCGTTCAAGATGTTGACTGCGAAACGCCTTTTCGAATGCGTTCGTCCTTACGATTGGTTTGCAGCGATCGACCTGAAGGACGCCTACTTCCATGTCTCCATCCTTCCTCGACACAGACCGTTCCTACGGTTTGCTTTCGAGGGGCGGGCATATCAGTACGCGGTTCTCTGTCCCCTCGCGTCTTCACGAAGATTGCCGAGGCAGCCCTTGCGCCCCTTCGGCAGCACGGGGTCCGCATCCTGAACTACCTCGACGACTGGCTCATACTGGGCCACTCTCGAGAGCAGGTGTGCGGACACAGAGATCTGGTTCTCCACCACTTAGCCCGTCTGGCCCTCGGGTCAACTGGGAAAAGAGCAAACTTTGCCCCGTGCAGAGGATCTCTTTTCTCGGTATGGAGATGGACTCGGTCGTCATGTGCGCGCAGCTTACGAGCGAGCGCGCGCAGTCTCTGCTGGCTTGCCTCCGTCAAATCGAGAGCAAGAGTGCGGTTCCACTGAAACTATTTCAGAGGCTCCTGGGGCATATGGCATCTGCAGCCGCGGTAACGCCGCTCGGATTGCTTCATGTGAGACCGCTTCAGCACTGGCTTCGCGATCGAGTCCCGAGATGGGCATGGCTGTCTGGCACGCCCCGGATCCAAGTGACTCGGGCCTGCTTACAGACGCTCACCCCGTGGTCGAACCTCAGTTTTCTACGGGCCGGTGTGCCCTTAGAACGAGTTTCCAGGCATGTTGTCGTATCGACAGATGCCTCTGCCACGGGCTGGGGTGCCATGTGCAATGGACAAGCAGCCGCGGGCTCCTGGACAGGACCCCAGCGCCTCCTGCATGTCAATTGCCTCGAGTTGCTGGCAGTACGGTTCGCCCTGCACCGCTTCCGAGCGCTGCTGAAGGGTCAACATGTGCTTGTCCGGTCAGACAACACGGCCGTAGTAGCGTACATCAACCACCAGGGCGGTCTACGCTCCCGCCGTATGTCTCAACTCGCCCGCCATCTCGTTTTGTGGAGTCAGAAGCGCCTGAGGTCCCTTCGTGCTGTCCATATTCCGGGGGTCCTGAACCACGCAGCCGACGAGCTCTCGCGGTTTCAGCCTCTCCCGGGAGAATGGAGACTCCATCCCCAGACGGTCCAGCTGATTTGGGAACAGTTCGGCGACGCACAGGTAGATCTGTTTGCCTCCCACGACTCTTCCCACTGCAGCCTGTTCTTTTCCCTGACCGAGGGCACGCTCGGCACGGATGCACTGGCGCACAGCTGGCCGCGGGGCCTATGCAAATATGCGTTCCCCCCAGTGAGCCTAATCGCACAGCTCCTGTGCAAGATCAGGGAGGACAAGGAGCAGGTCCTTTTGGTCGCCCCGTACTGGCACGGCCGGACCTGGTTCCCCGAACTCATACTCCTTGCGACAGCCCCTCCCTGGCCTATTCCTCTGAGACCCGACCTCCTTACTCAGAGACGGGGCACCCTATGGCACCCGCGTCCCGACCTCTGGAACCTCCACGTGTGGCTCCTAGACGGGACGCGGCAGGTTTGAGTGGCCTGCCACCTACGGTGGTCGCCACCATCACTTCCGCTAGGGCAGAGTCCACTCGGCATGCCTATGCGTTGAAGTGGAACCTCTTCGTCACCTGGTGCTCTTCCCGCCAGAAGACCCCTGGAAATGCCCGATCGGGTCCGTGTTTGAGTTTCTCCAAGAGGGGTTGGAGCGTGGGCTGTCTCCCTCCACCCTCAAAGTTTATGTGGCCGCTATATCTGCCCGCCACGATCTCTTGGAGAACAAAAAGGTAAGTCAGCACGACCTGATCATCAGGTTCCTGAGGGGGGCGAGGAGACTGAATCGTCCTCGCTCTCCTCTCGTACCCTCTTGGGATCTCTCAGTAGTTTTAAGTGCTCTGCAGAGGCCTCCCTTTGAGCCTTTGCGGTCGGTTGATATTAAGTTCCTGTCGATGAAGACGGCTCTGCTGACCGCGTTGGCCTCTCTTAAGAGGGTCGGGGACCTGCAGGCTTTTTCGGATGACGAAGCGTGCCTGGAATTCGGGCCGGCTAACTCTCACGTGATCCTGAGACCCCGGCCTGGATATGTGCCCAAGGTTCCTACCACTCCCTTAAGAGACAGGTAGTGAACCTGCAAGCGCTGCCTTGGAGGAGGCAGACCCAGCCTTGGCATTGCTCTGTCCAGTACGCGCCCTCCGCGCCTACGTAGACATGACGCAGTGTTCAGGACCTCAGACCAGCTCTTTGTCTGTTATGGTGGAGAGCGGAAGGGAAGTGCTCTCTCAAAGCAAAGGTTGTCTCACTGGATAGTGGACACCATTGTTTTGGCTTACCAGCAGCAAGGTCGACCATGTCCCCTTGGTGTGAGGGCACACTCCACTCGGAGTGTGGCCTCCTCTTGGGCTCTAGCGCATGGCGCCTCGCTGACAGACATCTGCAGAGCTGCAGGCTGGGCGACACCCAACTCATTCGGGTGTCTTCGCTTGCTCGCCACTCCACTCCACGGACTGGATACGTGCGATATTTCCTCAGGTGAGCTCCCCCGAGAGCCCTGAGCTCCTCCAGCACTGCTTACGCCGATACCTGTGTGTCTGCCCTCTAGCGAGCCCAGACCCTCGTCTCCGGCCAGGTGCCCCGTGTGCATGGTTCCCCTCCGGCGACCCCCACACGAGTATTTCACCGTAAGTCTCCGCAGTGAGCGGGTTTCTTCCCTTGGCGTGTCCCCGCCAACCCTAGGGTTAAAAATCCACCTTCGGCTGGTACCCTAGAGATCTCCATATGCAGCCCCTAGCCGGCTCATATGTCTCTTAAGTCCTCCCCACGGGTAGGCATCCTTGGCATTCCCTCACTGGGATATGCTTCCCAGTGTACCTTGGTAATCCTGTGATAACTGGGAGTCCTTCGTCCGTACTAGTCTTTCGACAGGGTACTCACACTTACGCAGGGCACTGGAAGACAGCTGAGTGGCGGGATTATATTGGGACCCCCATTCGTTAGTCACTAACGTTACGTCGTAGTGACTGAACGAAAGGGAACGTCTCGGTTACGGATGTAACCCTCGTTCCCTGAGGAGGGAACGGAGACGTAACGTCCCGTTGCCACATCAGCTGTGCTACCTGGAACGCAGGAGTTCAGTCTTGGCTCCTCAAGCAGGTAACATAATGCGATATTGCCTCGTACTTCCTTATATACTCACACGGTGAGGCGGAGTTACGTATGCAAATTCCGCATGCCCCATGGCATTGGCACGCCATTGGGCGTTTTCTCTAAACTCGAAGTTGATAGGCTTCTAAGCGAAACCCCCATTCGTTAGTCACTAACGTTACGTCTCCGTTCCCTCCTCAGGGAACGAGGGTTACATCCGTAACCGAGACGTTTTCAATTAATCGAATGAGCGAATTATTTAATTACTCAATCAAAATCGCATACTCTCTTGAGTATGTACTTAATTTCTTCACGACTTCTAAAAAAGCACGTTCTATATACAGTAGTATGAGTCTGTGTACTATGAATGTAATCTGGATGTACTATATCCGCCATGTTGTCATTATCATGTGACCTATCAGCGTCAGTTACATCGCTTCACTGCCATTCATAAATCCTCTCCCGGGGCCTCATGGGATAGTAAAGTGTCCATCTTATGCACATTTCAGAATCTCACCGGAAGAAGTAGGATATCCGGGTACTTATTGCAAACTCTTTTATGAGTACTGTGAATTCGGACATACTTCTTTTGTCACATACTGTTTTTCGCCTACTATATAGTAGGGAAGTATGCAATTTCCGATGCAGCCACTGTCTTACTACTTCCTGTAAGATTCGGAAGTGACAATCCACTGGACACTTTACTCTCCCATGAGGCTGCAGGAGACGATTGTTGAATGGCAGTGAAGCGACACAACTGATTACATAGGTATGTCCGAATTTCATTACTACAGAATATTTTGTATGAATATCTGAACATGCAATATGTCAAAAGGAAGAACAGAGCCTCTGCTTTTAAACAAGAATTGTTTTATTCTTCCTTCACGCCTTCTTTTTTTTTTTTAAATCAACACTTGAATGTGGGTAAGTTTCATAAAAATGCAACATTTTGAGCAAAAAGATGAGAATATCAAGTTTGTGACAAAGACTACATCCAGATCGGATTCAGAACGATGATCAAAACATAGATGGAGTAGGTGCAGTCCATCACCCCTAATGCTTGCACAGTCCCATAGCTCGTCCTGGGTCCACATTTCATTCAGTAACATTAGACAGCTTTGATTTACATGCTGTTTAATGTTGATGATCGCCTAATTTTACATATGATTACATATTCTATCACTTGTTTCTGCATCTTCTTCACATGTGTTTAGATCAGGAGATTCTGTAATATTTCAGAAGATGTGTCATAGCGCCCCCAACCGTATAACAGTAAAAACACGGAAAGCCGGAAAATTCTGTCAATGGCAGGGAAGCGTTTTCTCACAAATTACATACATTTCCGTCAATGGCGGTGAAAGAGTCAACTGTCAGTTTCAAAACAAATGTAGGACCTACTTTGCAGTATGCAATTTCGGACACAACAAGTAACTTGTTTTACTCCTAAATGAGTTAACGCTTTGAACGAATCGGTTGAACAAATGATTCATTGGCTTACTCGTTTAGAATATGAAAGTGCCCACAAGGCATTAGAATATGGAAGTGATTCAGTGCCACCTACTTATGTGTAACTTGCAGAAAGAGTATCTTTTAAGACTTGTCCTGATATATTTTGATTTCTGATGTCAAAAACTTTACAACTCGTCCACATGTTTTTGTTCCTAGCTGTCTGAATATCTTCCTATGTATCCTTCTGAAGGATCACAACCTTAGAGATAATTTGCTAATTTAAGGGGCTGAAGTAAATTTTTTATCAATATTCACTATAGTCTGATAATTTTTTCAACATTTCAGTGCCGGTTGTTTTGCAAAGATGCAGTTGATTTCATTTAATTTTCAAAAGACATAACGTGTGAGCATTGTTTCTCATTTCACACATGATGAAGGTGTTTACGTACATAGCCTTGAAGATTTTTTAAGGCCCAGAAGCAAAAACATTCAATTGAATTTTAAGGGTCTGATAGTGCAGGAATTGGGCATGAAAAACTGCATTATGGCTGTTTATGGCGCAAAAAACACCCTCTATTAGTGACCTCATGGAAAAAAATAAGTAATAAAAAAATTGTATGATATGACCCCTTTAAACCTATGCTACTAATAATGATAGGCCTACAGCATAAACTGTAAGACGTGAATATTTCATCATTTTGTATGTGTTGGGAATGTTTTGTTTTAATGGAGTGTGTCTTGTTTTGGATGACCTTTGGCAGTAAATAGGGTGTTCAGGGAATTTTGCCATAGCAGAACTCAATCTGTTTCTCTCAAACTATGAATAGACCATGAGCTTTAACCGTGAATAACAGAACAGCCACTAGCCCAAATCATCCGGTACTGTTAATTAACTGTTTTTTTTTTACTCCATCTCTCTTTACTCTCTTTTATATCAAGAACATTTGTTCAGCTAAATGGTTTATTTTCAAACGTATCTGAAGTATCACCTGAACTCTTTAGTATAATGAGTGTTAAATAGAAAAGGATGCAGGGAACCGTCTGGCATTTAACGCGTAACTGAGAGATGATAAAGTTGGAAAATGTGCAGTGTGGCATATTTTCCCATTCTCTGGTGGTACAATGGGCATGGCCATGTATGCCATAGTACTAAATGATTGCCATAAAACACCATTGTACTATGGTATTACCATCTAATACTACTACTGTTCCATGATTCCACCATAGTATTTTTTTGTCAGTGTACAATAAAAATCCTAGTAATGCATTGCATATTCTGGTATTTCTTGTCAGTATTAGCGCTTTTGTGCTTTTGGAACCTGCACAGCATTCTCTGCTGTGTGTTGATGTAGAGTACTGGTTTCCCTCTTGCGGATAGAAAGTATGTGTGCTTGCGGTTGTCTGTTTGTTGTCAGTCGGAAAGGGAGCAAACGAATGTGTTTCACGCTTGTTACATCAGTTCTGACTGACAACAGTGGTGGTACACTTTACGATGAGACCCAGAGCATAGGTTCTCCATCCTCACCTGTCAAAATGCATCTTTTCTGTCAGATTTCTGATTTACCTTAACTCACATTGTGCAGAACCATGCACAAAATATTACAAACAATAGTACTAAAAAGAGAGGCTAGCTTTCTAACATTTTGCATTATGGACTTTTCAATAGCATTCTAAAATTCAGTCATAATGATGTAGTTTCTGTCTATATGTGGTTAAAGGGTCCAAAATAAACTAAAGTATATAAATATAATAACATACATATAGAAGTTTGAGGTCAGTAGGGTTTTATTTAAATAAATTTGTACTTTTTTTCAGTAAAGACTTTTATAATGGTACAAAATATTTATATTCCAAATAAATTCTGTTTGAGAATTCTATTCATTATTGAAGAAAAATGAATGACGGATTCTGCAAAAATATTAAGCAGCACAACTGTTTTCAGCTGTGATGTTAAGAAATGTTTCTACTTTCTAATGTTTCTGTTTTCTATTTAAATATTTAAATAGAGTTATCAGAGTTTAGAGTTTAAATCAGTTATTTTAAATTTTAACAATATTTCACAGTATTACTGTTTTGATCAAATAAATGCAGCCTTAGTGAACTTAAGAGACTTAAAAAATAAAAAAATAAAAACACACAAAACATTAAAAATTAATTTACAGACCCAACATTTTTGAATAGTTGTGTAAAAATGAGCCCGATCTCACGAAAATGCGTATAAATAATATGAGTGTGCAATCTCGAGGAATGTATACGCCAAAATGAGTTTTGGCGTGCATATGATAAGCCGTTTTTCTCTTGCATATGATACGCACTTTATGGCGTATTATACATACGATCCCCCCACCCCCTACCCTCACCCTACCCAAAAACTGTGTAGCATATGCACGCCAAAACTCATTTTGGCGTATACATTCCACGAGATTGCACACTCGTACTATTGATACGCATTGTCATGAGATCGTGTTGGTAAAAATACAAGAACAACATGGTTATTTAGCTGTTTTTCTTGTATAATAATGACAAACAGAGCAGGTCAATGTGTCATCATCATGTTCAAGGTGAGTCTAAAAATGCACTTCACTTCACTTCAGTTCATGAATTTTTTCCAATTTGTTGAATTAATGCTTTGAAAATATATTACTACAAACTTCTTTCATGATGGTAACTTTTCTATTGAGAAATCCTCTGATTTGTATTGTTCATTTTCATCAGTGAGTAATAGATTAACATTTTAACACTTATATTCTGAAAAAAGTCAAATAATCTAATTATTGGACCAAAAACCTCTGCACGCAATAACCTAGAATACTGTCTAACACTTGATGGCTGCTCTGTCAAATCTTCGTCATCAGTTAGAAACCTGGGTGTGCTCTTTGATTTGAAAGCCACATTTCTAGCATCTGCAAAACAGCATTTTTCCATCTTAAAAATAAATCAAAATTACGACATATGCTCTCAATGACAAATGCAGAAATGTTAGTTCATGCATATATAACCTCGAGGCTAGATTATTGTAATGCTCTACTGGGTGGTTGCCCTGTGGGCTTCATAGACAAACTCCAGCTGGTCCAAAACTCAGCAGCTAGAGTTCTTAGAACCAGGAATTACGATATATACGATATAAACCATATTACCCCTGTCAACACTGCATTAGCTCCCTATTAAACATTGCATACATTTTAAAATCTTGTTAATTACTTATAAAGCACTAAATGGTTTAGCGCCTCAGTACTTGAACAAGCTCTTAACACATTATAGTTCCTCACATCTATTGCAATCCCAAAATTCAGGCCAGTTGATAATACCTAGAATATCAAATTCAACTGCAGGCGTTATCCTTTTCCTATTTAGCAACCAAACTTTGGAATAGTCTTCCTAGCCTTGTTCAGGATGACACACAGTTTAAATCAAGACTAAAAACACATCTCTTTAACCTGGCATACACATGACACATGATCAATTTCTATTATTCAAACCAGTTAAATGATTGCTAAACTACATGAATTAGGTCAACTGGAATTGGGAACACTTCCTATAACACTCAATGTACTTGTTACATCGTAAGAAAAATGGCATCTACGCTAATATTAGTCTGTCTGTCTGTCTGATCCCGAGGTTATTGTTGTCAGCCGGATCCGGTCCGGATCCAGATCAGATGGTGGACTTGGCATGAAGAATCGTTTTTAAAGCAAAAGGAACTGGATGAATATTTGAATGCTACCGATCCCAATCTGAATTCTGACTTGTGTGTGTTCGTTGGCCAGAGGAGAACTAGCCCCCCGACTGAGCCTGGTTTCTCCCAAGGTTTTTTTCTCCATTATGTCACCTGATGGAGTTTGGTTTCCTTGCCACTGTCGCCTCTGGCTTGCTTAGTCGGGGACACTTAATATTGAACAGTATTATTGATCTGACTGTATTGACACTATTGGATGAGAACTGAACTAAGCTGAACGATGACATCATTTTTTGCAGAACTGCTTTATAGAAATAATTTAATAATTGATGATCTTTACAACAGAACTGAACCAACACTAAACCGACTTCAGCTGAAAAACAGCCAAAATGCTTCATTTTACCTGTTATCACTGTAAAGCTGCTTTGAAACAATATGTACTGTATAAAGCGCTTTATATATAAAGGTGACTTGACTATGTAAATCATGTATAATGCGTTATGTAACAAATTTACTCATCAAACCTCATTTTGACTTTTTATGAGAATTCATTTTTGGACTCTTGGTTAGATCACTGCTTGGTTAGTGTGACTGCTTTCACCAGTTAAGAGATTTCAAATGAACTGTTGGCTTGGTCAATTAACACCCTGCCTTGCAGACTGATCATCAGCACATTGGAAAGCTCCATAACTCACAGCGGTTATAAATTCCTTCTCGTCTCATTCCCGGCTCCTTGTTCCGTGGCCCCTGTAGAGCTCATCTCGGTGCCTTGTCCCTGGAGGACTAGAGAGAGAGAGACAGAAAGACAACCGGGACGCTTTGAAACTTCTATTTATGCATTCACTCTCTAATGTGGGGAGGACAGAGAGAGAAAAGAGAGATGAAGAAGCAAAAAGAAAAGACATCTGACAAAACGCCACAACAAAGCCAAAGAGTGAAGACGTTTAAATGGCTTTGACCCTGTTAGACTGTTCCCTGCACACGTCTGAAAAGTTTTCATGCGCATTTTATGAGCCTGTAGCGATGGCAGGATTCATGTGCACTGAAAAAAACTTTTAAGCTTGGTGTACACTGTACGGTATCTGTCCCTTACGTTTGTTGCTTGTCACATTGTACAATATGACCCTGGGGGGATTGTAGGCAAAAGCCAAGGCAGATGTTTCAACATCAATGCTTTTTAATGCCAGCCTGTATGATACATCTTATGAATTCTGTCATGATTGATGGCACTGACTGGGCGTTTTACATCAGCAATCACGTCAATTTCTGACATCCTCACCAGCATGTTTCTAACATGAATTTTGGGATATAGGTAAATACTGCAAGTTCATATTTGCAGGATTAAGGTGCAAGAATAGTATGTAATATAGGACAACCAACATGCAAAGAAGTGATTTTGCATTCGATGATCTTTTCTTTAAAGGGGTCCTATTATGCTTTTTTACATTTTCAGCTTTCTGAAAGTCCCTGTAAAGGCCATTCTGAGATTTGTTTCTAAACACATTATAAATGTTAGAAATGTATTGCTGAAACACGTTACAAAGACTGCGAACTGTGTAGTACTGAACGGTGGAGTTTTCACCATTGCTGTGTTCAGGATTTTTTAGGCGGGGCTAAAACGGTGGCTCGATGACGCACTGGTGCCACTGTGCATGTGGCCCCTCCCCCCACACTATCATAACTGTCGATGATTCACTGGACCCACTGAGCTTGGCCCCTCACCTAACACGATCATAACTAGAGCACATTCGCATGAGTTCGCCCGTTCAATCGCGAGTTACTGTCAGTACCTTTAGTAACTACAGCCTACAACTTACAAAACAAAAACGATGATATCAAGAAGAGGGGGATTAATCTTGTGAACAGCTACCTTTATGGAGAGCTGAGGATCAACACCTGCCTCTGCAGTGACTTTACACCGGATAGTTTTACAAACTTTCATCATATAAAACTATTTATATTCATTGATAACCCACTGCAGAATGGGGCCGAACCGATTATCTCCTACGCTGGGCTTCATCCTCCTGTCCCACCGACATCTGGTGCCGTCGTGACCTGTACCTGAGTGTTGCCTTGTGTGCTTATGGCACCTTTCCCGCGAGTGGGCATGGTTTCAGCGCCGACAGCGGACATGCCCCAGCGTTTGAGAGCAGAGAATGCTGAAAACAAATGTCAAAGTGCAAGTTTTTGAAAACGATACCATTATCATCTTCGTGTAAACTACAAAAACGCAAATTTGTGAAAACGGTGGCATCATATGCATGCGTATTGCATGATCACTCAATAGGTGTGTAGGTTGCTTTTTTTTGTTACAAAATTACATCACCAACTACTGGCATGCATAATATAATAATATCGTTTTTAGTCATTTTCAGGGATCCGTGTGAACCGTGGGATCATTTTGACAACATTTGTTGTCTGTACGCGGGAAGAAAACGAAGGAAATACTTTTCAGTGTTTAGTAGATCGTTGTTGTGTAAATGTACACTTATAGGGCCCTATTTTAACAATCTGAGCGCATAGTCTGAAGTGCATGGTGCAGGTGCACTTAGGGCGTGTCCAAATCCATTTTTGCTAGTTTAACAACGGAAAAAACGGTCGGCGCACCAGGCGCATTGTCCAAAAGGGTTGTACTTAGTCTCTTAATGAGTCATGGGTGTGTTTTGGACGTGTAACGTGCAATAAACCAATCAGAGCCTCATCTCCCATTCCCTTAAAAAGCCAGTTGCGCTTGCACCATGGCAGATTTGCTATTTAATATTTAAAAATGTTTGTGTGCTACTGTGCATCCCTGTGTGTAATAAGCAGAGTGTACGCGCGTTACTAACACGCCCTTTTAATAGCACAGGAAATACTGCGCTATTGACTTTAGACCAGGTTTTTGTTGGCGCAGTCGTTTTCAGTTGCCTCAAAATAGCAACACGCCAACAATGCACCTGAACACGCCTCGTTTTCAGACCAGCACGCCTATGGGCGAACAGATGGGCGCGAGTGCATTTGGGCAAACAACGTGTCGCTGGATGAGAAAATTTTAACTGCGTGGGGTTGAAACTTGCAAAAAAACACTTGCATCACGCCTGGTATCGCATTGCACCAGGTGTATGATAGGGCCCTTAGTGTGTAATGTTGTAAGCGGTAGACCAATCCCAGCAGACTGGAGCTGGCTGACCAATCAGCGAAGACTGCGCTTTTCAGAAGATTGTTTTTTAAAGAAACACCAAAATGGAGAATTCAGGCAGAGGGTGAAAACAGGTGCTGCAACAATGTCAATTATAAGAATAATAATAAAGAATAACATTAAGAATAACATTAAATGTTGTAAACGTATTGAAATAGACCCCATAAACAAAATTATGAACCTGCAAATGAGCATAATAGGACCCGTTTACCAGCTTTAATGCTAAAATGGTCTCATGAATTTGTACCTTTCTTTACAGCTGATATCCAGGTGGGGGCTGTAAATTCCATCCTAAGCTGAGAAAAGCCTGCATACATTTCTGTCCTGTCTGAAAAATGCCTTGGCCACCTGTCTTCCCTCCTGAATTGCTGCTTGTCAGGTGTACCAAGCATGGTGGATGAGGTAATTGAGCATGAAGGTGGCTAACCAAAAGGGTAGAAGCCCTTGCCATATTCATTGTCTATTTTCACCTGTCCATACGCACCTGTTTATTCTCGCTTGTTCAGTCCCACCTGTTCATACTTAATTGGTCATTTTCAGCAGTTTACACTTAACTTGCCAATACTCGCTTGTTTATTTTCAGCTGTTTATGCTCAACTTGTCCATACTCGTTCATCCTCAGCTTTTTAAGCCCCCCCCCCTGCTGCTTAAAAAGACTGCTGCTAAAAAAAACTTTAAATTAATGTTTTAAGGAGATAGATAGATAGATAGATAGATGATAGATAGATAGATAGATAGCCATAGCGCTCTCACACCACACACGTTCTCACGTAGAGAAAATACATTGCGGAGCAAAGAGGATACTGACAACACGCCGACAGACAGGACAGAGCAGGTTACTTTTGATATGAAACAAAGTCTCAACTTTCAAATAGTCATTTCTTAAAGAAATTTAAACAATAAATACCGTTTTGTGACTCTTTAATGTGTAGTGATTGCTGTAGCGCCTCAGTTAAAGCTGCTCGTGAACCAATCATCTCTTCTTTCTAGTTCATTGGTAAGCATGAAATAAACATGAATGAACACTAAAAGAAATGTTGTTTCAACTGCGGAAAGATGTCAGTACACACCGTTTTTCCACTGTCGTTAATCTCCTAACTCTCCTGAATGCTTTGTCGGACAAAACGTCAGATTCGCCGATGTGATTGGTCAGATCGCCTGTCAATCAAACCAAAATTGCAATTATGCATCCTGTTGGCTACATTCATTAAAATTCAAATTCAAACCTTACAATTAATTTACAATAAATAAATGTTCATTCTTAGCTGTTTAAACTTACCTGTACATATTCGCCTCTATTCGCTTCAACATTCCATAACTCTACCGCTGCAATTCAACTCAGGGAACATTTTGGCAAGACATAAAAATCTCACTATATAACAGCACTCAAGTTGGTCTGCGCTGCTCACTAGACCTCTCAAGGCACTTCAGAAATCTCTGTATGATTGCCTCTTACAGCCATACCAGAGCTTATTTAATCAAACAAAACATCCAGCCAAAAATAGACACCAAGGTCGAACGCACAAACTTCCACAGCTTCACTGGGGAAAACTCCACCATCTTTGACTAAAACAACTTTCCTTCGAATGGCTGTAATGGAGTAGATTACCGCAGACGTATGCCTTTCCTTATACAATATCGACCCATCAAATATTCATGGATTTATGGGATTGATCAATCTATATTGGAAATGCAGTTGTCAGGAAATTTGTCGTTATACACTCAGGATGAAACCAGGGTTTCATAAATATCTACTGGCTGTGTGACGGAACAGCAAGTGGTTGTTGGAATATCAGTACTTCGACGAGACATGGATGTGTGGAGAAGATAACGGAGAGGCTTTAATCCAGTGGAGATTCTAGGATTTCCGTCTAATGCCTGGTACTCGTACAATGAAAGATGACCAATCGTGGCGGTCGTGGCTCCTAAACGGTGGTACAGTGAGAGAGGTTTAAAGACGGCTGTTGTCACGGTCTTGCGACCAAAGATAGCCTGCGATAATTTTCTGACAGTGTCAACCACGTCCATATTCTCCTCTTTCGTTTCAGCGCACGTGAAAACCACAACTGCTAAAGTGTGATTCATCGTGCTCTATTTGTTTACCACTAGCGTCATGGATATATAATTTGTTGTCTGCCAAATCGTTTTGACTGAGGGCAAAGAGAAGTTTCATAACTTCATTTTTTAGGATATTTAAATATACATGCAGTGAAGATAATGTAGAGAGTGCGTTGCCTGGACCACATTTGTGTGCCTATTAATGTTTAATAAAAATAGTTTATTGAGCACCAAACCAGTATATTAGAAGGATTTCGAAAGGATCATGTGCCACTGAAGACTGGAGTAGTGATACTGAAAAGTCAGCCTTGTCATCACAGAAATAAAATAGAAAACGGTTATTTTAAATAGTAATAATATTTTACAATATTTTACAGAATTATTAAATACATGCAGCATTGGTGAGAATTAGAGACTTCTTTAAGAAAACATTTAAAAAAATCTTAAATATTCCAAACTTTTGACCAGCAGTGTACAGTATATCACGCATGTCAGTGTCTGATGCTGAAATTTTGTAATTATCTTAGTTGTATATTTGCTTCAATCATGTTCTGCTATGAAAAATAGTCATTTTTCTGTGGTCGTTGTTATATACAGCCTGTTTTAAGCTAAAGCCTTTGGTGTTCAGTATATAATATCGATCATATGAAATTGGCTTTAGATCTGGAGGCAGGTTTACTCTGGATTTCTGTCCACATGGAGAATCTGACAATCTGCCAAAGAAGTCTATATGGTGAGTGGTCTTTAAGCACACAGAAACAGTTGGAGTGCTTCGCTCGCAAGAGGCGACAGTGTCTCAGAGGGTTCATATTAGCTCTGTGAGCCATGACGTCCTAGCGTGGCCTCTGATACCGCTGAGGCTCCGTAGAGAGCTTATGCAGATCCTTTCCTGTAGCACTGAAGGATGCTGGGAATCTCTCTCCAATCATCTCTCGGAGAAACAACCCTTCTGGCTTCTTTTTGTGGGATAATGCCGAGACTAATAAAGGCCTACCCAGATGTCCTGAGCTCAGTGCACCACTAATCCTCTTTTCCCTCACTTTCTTCTCTTTCAATTCTCTCCTTCCATCAGTACGGAGTGTGTCCTGGTCAAAACTCATCCTACATGCTGGGGGATCCCAGCCCGGGTTGAAGTGGGACACGTAGAAGGAGATTAGCTCTGTGATAATGCAGGGATTCACACCTGGCTGTCTGGGCCGTAGCTGATTGCCAAGTCAATGGATTTATCTTTAGAAAGCTGCATAAATCGATAAAACCAGTGGAGATTCGCACCATTTTAACAGAGCAGGTGGGTTTTAGTCATGTAGGATTATAGCTCTATGAGACAAAACTAAGAAATTAATTTATTTTGAATGTAGGAAGGCATCATGTGTATTTTACACAGTTGCACAAGCTACTTGTATAGATGTGCATTGTGGATTGCTTTTTGTAAGTGACTTTAAAGTCACCATTAAATCAAAATGTACTTTTTTTAAATGGAATAGTGCGGTATTTATTATAAATAATTTTTCTATGCACTTCATTATTATTATTATTATTATTTTTAATTAATGTGCCCTCGCAATCTTTAATCAAAATAACCCCCCCTTCCTCTTGCAGCAACATCTCTTCTCTTCTCTGATGACGTTGTAACGAGGTTAGTTCGTGTGGGAAGAAGGAGGCGGGAACCGGCGAACAATAAACAATAAACTTGAATCAAACAAACAAACAAACAACGTGAAAGTAAAAGCGGCAGCCCCTCACGGACGACTGCCGCACACATACATAAACAAAACCATAAATAAAAATACAAATTAAAATCCAGGCCTGGTCCTCTCTCGTCCTTCATTTGAGTCGCTCGTCCTTTTATGTCTCCGTGCTCCCTCATGAGAGGACTCGAGACCGGTGTGCCTCGCAGGTGACATTCATTCTCAATCACGCACACCGATCTCGCTCGCTCCTCCCATGTCTCTCGCTCGTCCACCTCGCCACAGACGTGTTTACTGCCGTGAGGGCGGGACAATCTGTCAATCACATGACAACACATGAGTAACAAACCACAACCATCCAATCAATTCCCAATGGACAAAATCAAGTCCCACCCTACAATTTTGCTCGTTCGTGTAGTCGATTCACACGGATATATGTCACAGTAGGGAAGAAAAGACTATAACAACTTCCGCCTCATGCCAACTTTAAATCTGCACATTGTAACTTTTCCGTCCACTAGAGGTCGCCTATTCAAAACAAAAAGGCGTAGTTTGATGACGCCACGTTTGAGCGCAGAATCTTGGGACATGTGGTCTTCACCTCGGGAATCGGGATAGGACTCGGGCAGAAATCATATTCATGGATGCGATTATTAATGTTACTGTAGTATGAAGAAGAGCAGGACCGAGTGTTGTGGGAGCTGAGCAAGGCCGCTGGAAGATTGTTAATAAGAAGAGTGGAACACGCCTCGCGAGCAGCGGGACTGTTATTATGATATTATGGCGCCTGATATTATTGCGCCACTTCCGCTTTTCCGGTCATGAGTATGAGGTAGCTCTGTTGATCATATTAGATACATCTGAGTGTGTTGAAAATGAAGTTATGACGTTACTCTATGCGTTCGCTTGGCGGCTGCTATGACACTTGTTGCACACTGCAGTAAGAGTACAGCAATGAAACCGAGGGTAATGCAGATATTTGACGCCGATTGAACCGACGCAATTGACGCCGGTTCCTTGGTTAAAATAGCAATTTTCTCACGATTTGCAAATAGTTGGAAACATTTGGGATATTGAAAGTGCTTAACTGAACAAAATGTATAACACTGGCCTAGTGGTTTTTGGATATTTTACTGAAAAAATGTTACATAGTGCTAATAAATCTTGAACAAAATAAAAGTATTTTATTTCTTCATAAATTTTCAACAGCTAGTACAGTATAATGTTCATTTACCACATTAAATCTAAATGCTGTTTGATTGTTCGTGAATAATTTGCGTAATCTTTGCACACACACACAAAAAAAAACTTGGTCACACTTTAGATTAGGGTCCAATTCTCACTATTAACTAACTATTAACTATGACATTTGCCTCAATAAACTCATAATTACTGCTTATTAATAGTTAGTAACGTAGTTGTTAAGTTTAGGAAAGGATTAAGGGATGTAGAAAATGGTCTTTTAGAATAATATATTAATATGTGCTTTATAAGTACTAATAAACAGCCACTATCCTATACATGCATGCTAATAAGCAACTAGATAATAGTGAGAAAGTGTTACCAAATATTTTATTAAAAGATCCCATGCCGCATCTGTGTGGGAAAGACCTGCAAAATGTCCTGTATCCCTGCTTTAACACAGTTGTAGTGCATTGATACACATGACGTTACAGTAAAAATGAAGACTTGACTCATATGTAAACATTACTGTCACAACCTTTGTTTTCTGTTGTGGGAAAGTGGCCTCCAAAACCTGAAAGCTTACCTCCTTGAAGGAATGAGCAATGAGTGCAGTTCCAGAATAGGACAAACACTGCAGTAATATGTTTTCATACCCGGAGCTGCCAAACGATTGATTTGAGAAGAGACGGCAGGACGTGCAGATGTGCGTCAGATGAATTACAGAGGCCAAATGAAGACCAGAATCACCTGCATCAGGTGAAAAAAAAAAAAACGCCCTGTCAGAAACTTCTGAATTAAAAGGTATTTGGTGAGCTTATAGCAACAACAGAGAATATGTAATTATGTTTGACAGGTTGCTTGATGGAGCATCCAGACCATAACTAAAATCTGTGTCCATAAGCCGTTTTTAGTCTGCTTCAGGTGAATAATTTATCATGAAAATGCTTCACATTTGTCAAATATGAAAAAACTGCACACAATGCATTTTAATCTAAAAGAAAATAATGAAGAGAAATATTTTATTCACTTATAGGAGGACAGCAAGGAAAGTTCATAATGCGTGACTGATGTTTCCAAATAGAGTTGAATGGTCTATTCTTTTGCTTTTATTTATGTACCTAATAACATGCATACCTCAGGTGCATATAATATTATATAATAATTGAATTAATATAAAATGATTAATTTCATACATGGGCAACCATCTAAACCAATACGCTTTGTGCTTTATGAAGGAGTTCCTTCGATCCTTCAATGCGAAAAATGCTGAAAATTGAACCTGATCCAAATTTTTTTAATGTTTTTTTTTTTTTTACGCGCGGAAATTTCAGACGAGAATTGTGAAAGGACCTTTATTAAACTGTATGACTAAATGGAATTGAATGTTGTACATCTATACATATTGGTTCCACAGTTATTATAGCATCCTTCTCGTCATAACAAGTACTAATTCATTTTCCTTTGAATTCCCCAGTCATTTCTAGGCTCCAGACATGGCCCATTTTAGTGAGGATGAGCCCATTATTCAGGCTGACCTCTGAGGTTTCAAGCTCAAATTATGAGGCCCAATGGGTGGAGCCAAAATCCCCCCAGCACTCCCTGGCCTGGGTTACCCTCTCGCCTCCCAAAGAAAAATGAAATGCCTTAAGACTTGGCTGTAGCTTGGGAATAACATGAACACAACTCAAGGGAAGGAGTAGAGATCCTGTTAAATGGGACATGTTGTGCACCCTCTTGGAGACAAAGACAATAGAAAAGCAAAGCAAATCTATAATTGGCCTGTGTTACATGTTCTGAATTAATTACATGCATCTAACGGCTAATGTTTGTCATGTTTAAGCACTGAAATCCCCCAAGAGAAAAATGAAGTCTTGGGATTTCAGTTACTTTTACAATTTCCATTCTTCAGAAAAACTTTGAGCTTAAGAGTATATTTCACATCTAACCCTATGTAGCAATTTGCTATAATCTGAAGGCACATTTGTTCTATGAGCCGCAAATAGAAAAAGGAAATGACCTACTTTCACTTAAATCATCTATTGTTTTCATTGCCACAAGAGTTAACATTCACGAACGACTCAGGCGCAAGCTTCAAAAGTTATTAAGAAATTAATTTAATCCCCACAAGACTCCCGTACTAGGACAGGTAAAGACTCTTCCCAAACTGTATTCCCAATGAAATATCATGTTTAAGATATATTTCTCACTGAGGTAGTCTGACACGCCACTTTGTCAAACTCGACTACCTATTATGGCGAAGGCAAAACTCTTTGTTCCAAGAGGATCCGGACGTATCGCTCTTGAATTGCTGAAACTTAGAGGCTCGTTTCGTCTCTTTCTTTGAGTGCAACTTTTGAAAAAGAAGAATTGAAATGACTAAGATGATGGATTGCTGCTTTCAAATGTTTGTCATATTAAATTGAATTCCTCTCTTAGTTGGCAGTATTGCTCTTTGTAAGCGTCAGACTTGACACAGTCTATTGTTAGGTTTCTTTTCATTGTGTTGTCTAACACAATGTGAAAGCAAAGTCTCTTTTTGATCACTCCTACATGTGACAAACCAACACCACGACACCAGCAGAATGTCGCTTGCAATCACAGATCTGAAGCTGTCATACTTTCCCTGTTGTATACCTGTTTGTTTTTAATAAATCATTTTGACCGCAATACTTAGTGCACCTTCCTTCATTGAGTGGGCTGTTGGCATGATATAGGGGAGAGCCGAGCACAACCTAAGGCAGGGTTAGTTGTAACAAACATGGTTTCACACTTTCCACACATGCCAGGATGACAAAACTTAGTGTATTTACTAATTGCCATATCAACACTATATAGAGAAAAAATTGTGTCAAAATTAAAAAATCTTTGGAAGATATCACTGAACATTTGTTTAACCATAGTAAAAGTACATTTCTTACTTGCGATAATTTTTAATCTCTGTTTTTTGTGTTTATTCAAAATAATACAAATCTAATATTATTTGAATCTTATATCGTTTATTTAACAGTTGATATAGTTCTTTAATGCTGATCTAACCAGCAGAAGATACGAGCCGGGTTTAAATCCTAGTTGTGCAGATGGGTGCGTTGTAACACTGCATTACAATGAGCCCCTATTAGAACTACGCTATTGTATTCTATACTTTTATGAATTATTTTGAGAAACCATGAGAAAAAGGTGAATAAAGACTGAGAGTCAATGTTCAGTTTTTGGGGGAAAATTGTAAAAATGGATCATTACATATTGGCCCAATAAATGACTTCCAAATAATTATCCCCATATAAAAATATGCATTGTACTAATCATAGCTTAAGGTCTTCACTCAAAATTAAAATTGTATATTCACTGAACATATTAAATTGTGCTAAGTCAATCTATGAAGTCGAAGTGAAAAATCCATGTTGGCTGAAAAAGTCCTACGTCCGAAAAACGGTATACGCATGCGCAAAATGCGCTTGAAAAAACCTGTTAGTGTGGAGATTTCAAATGCGGCGAGCGGGAGCGGCAGCGCGAGCGGAGCCGAACCAGCAGGTGCTGAAGACCGAAACGAGAGATATTCATCTCACAAAGACGTTGGTGAGTATTTAGCACTGAAATTATTCTACAGAGTTTTGCTTTATGACCCGGTATGAAGTTTAAAATACATTTTGTAGAATCACGAGTTCATGCATTCATTGGTTTCATGCGTGTGTTCTCGTTTACTCTAAGGGTAGCCAGTAGTTTTATTTTCCTCATGTCTTATATGTCTAAAATGATAGGTAATAAGTAAATTAAGTCATTTGTGTGATATACGTGGCATGCGACCGTTGAACACGGTGACGTTAGATTGCATTTGGCGTCGACCTCTTTCAGGGCTTAAGTTATTGTATTTTTAAAATCAAACATGTCAAGCTCGATTTTCTTATTCATCCATTCATTCGTCTCATCCTCATTATATAATGAAGTAACTTCTGTTCTGTCATTTGCCAGATGTGATGCAGGGAAACTTTGCCATTAATGTTAGTTTTTATTTTTATTTGCAGGTTTTTAGCTTGCAGTGCCGCGTTTTCTTCACCACTTTAAGACATCCTGTTATGCAGAGAACTTCTTGAATATTCAGAGTTTTCCTTACTGAAAATTACATTTTTCCATTGGCTCAACATATTATTTCTAATTGAGTCCATGTTAACAGGCTGTTACCACAATGGATAAAATTCAATTAACAGAAATTCAATTTGGCCAATTGAAAAATTTAGATGTGATCGCTCACTAGAAAATTTTGAATTTGAGACCAGTGTATGCTGTATAGCTGTGTTTTGAGGTGTTTGTTGTCAAACTCAAAAAAAATGTAATTATTAAAATATACCATTATTTTTATTCGAAAAAGTTAATAATTTTATTTTATCGACAAAATATTTTAGTTTGTCATTTTTTTTTTTATTATATCAGAAAACATTTTAAGCTGCCATAAGTTCGTTACAATGTACCCCACACATGTTACAATGTATCCCACCTATGGGGCATGTTGTCACAATTCAATTCAGAAAAAAGTATACGTCGTATTAATGAAACAAAACCACATAATTGTACTAGACGTGTGTGAAATTAATGTGGGAATTTACAAGTGGATTTACACAAACTGAGAAAGTCAAAAAGCGTTAGGTTGTGCCCCGCTCTCCCCTACTGCAAAAAATATATATATTTTTAATCAGTTTTTTTGTCTATAGGTATACAGATATAGAGTTTATTTTTTTATTTTTTTATTAAGTGTGAACATGTAATTTACACACAGTATATTCTAAAAAGGCATGGTAGGTGATTTGTTCCAGAATTTTTTTTTGTTATGCTGGTTGAAAGTCTATTCACATCCTGATAGCAATCACTAAGTTAAGTGGCCTAAATGTATTGTCTGTGGAAGGTGTAGAACCAGAAAATGTTGATCCAATCATTGAATTCGGTCCGAATGCAATGATATGATGCCCTACCTCCCCTCAACATATGGGTTTCCATACCTCCGCACAGACATCACACGTCATCAGCGCGTTTCATGCTATGTAAAGTTAGACAGACATCAGTCACCGAGCACCACAACCGAAACAGTCGCCATTACAGTTCCTCCCGAACCAAAACAACGAGCGTATGCTACATTCACGCCATAACTACTATAATTTGTACCAGATGGAAACCCGTGATGTTATACTCTGAGCTTTTTGCGACTTCTATGGCAACACTATCAATGCCGAAATGAATCTGCAGCAGTCAGGTGGTACAGGTCAGTGCTCTTTAAGTTGTTTATGTTCATTATTATTGTGATATGTTATATGCTTTGAGACATGAGGTAGTTTAACGCCGTCTCTCGTGAAGTTTTTGTTTGCTCCCTGCTGTACACATTCATGTGTTTTGAAGGAGGCAATTTGGAGACGCTCTGCTAGCCTCTCTGATAATCGCCCACCCTGCCTTTAACATTTTCTGCTGTGGGCCAGTAATTTCTTGCCCTATATGGCGTGTACCTGTGATGTGTTAGCGTAGAGGCTTGCATGCTTATATCAGAGACTAATGAACAGATTAGAAAGGACGCTATGGGCCAATTAAAAGCAATGAGGGTGTTTTGCTGACGTCGCAGTGTGGTGAGTAATTAACACCACTGCCCTCTGACGCGCCCCACGAGAAAAGTCCTGACACAGACACACTCACCTCTAGAATGCTGTCTAAGGGGAAATGTATTGGACATACACTTTCACCCAAGTGGTATCTTTTGCACATGCTCTTGTCGATGTTTGTGAAACACACTAATGTACACAAATTTAAATACTTCCATTGTTTGGCAGTAGTGTAGAGCGATGCTTAATTTGAGTGTGTGTCATGCATGCTAATTAGTGATGTACAGAGTGCAACAAAGTTTTCTTTCACCCCATCTCAAGATTTATGTTTTAAAAGCTTAGAAATACTGCTGCTAAACAATAACAATCTATGGTGGCCGAGAAAGCTCAACGCGCTGCAACCGAAGAAAACACATGCAAATAGAAAAAACACCAGCAAATACAGAAAACATCTTCATCAGTTTGACAACAGATGTGCAGCAAAATTTCACAACACAACCAAATACAAAACACGCTGCGAATGCTCACAACGCAACAGTACACATACGATCAGGATGTTAAAATAAACAAAAAAACTCACTTTCAGATCATCGACCACACCACCGTAGAAACACTGAACAATAAGTGGTCCCAGCCATTTTATTAACCATTTTACAATTCTCAGGGGGGCATCCATGAAAATGTATTATTATTATCATTATTAATATTAATGAATTATTACTAATACATAGTAATTTATTTAATTTTATTATCACGGGATGTGCGCTGTGAATCATTGTCCATCATTTTGCGAGCAATTGTTGATAGAGACAAATGTCACATCACAATATTGGAAATGTTTGCATTTTAAATGGATATCACACAAGCAATGTGCAAACTTTGCACAAGTTATGCTGGTGAAGAAGTCTGAAATCCCAGTCAATTATTCACTGCAGAACGTGAAACTAAAAACTGAATGATGAGAGCTGAATATGTTCTGATAACAGTATATAACTTTTTTTATTTTCTTAATATTTCTCTTGTGGCCCATAAGTAGCCTAGGGTACAAAATAGAAGAGATGTAGGCTATTTCGTGTTGTTGTTTAAAAAAAAAGAGTAGTTAATCGCGTCGGTTATGCGGTGATGCGCTATGATATTATTGCGGAGTAAATTAATTGTGATAGTATTAATTTAATTATAAAAGTAGCCTAATAATAAAAATAATCATCATCATTATAATCATCATCATCATCATCATCCTCATCATCATCATCATCATCATCATCATCATCATCATCATCAATATCGCAGAGGGGGGCTTGAGATACCCAGGCCTGGTTTTGCAGCGCATTTCTGTAAATGGTTGTGTTGTGAGTATTTGCAGTGTGTTTCTGTATATGGTTGTGTTGTGAGTATTTGCGGCGCATTTCCTTATTTGGTTGTGTTGTGAGTATTTGCAGTGTGTTTCTGTATATGGTTGTGTTGTGAGTATTTGCAGTGTGTTTCTGTATTTGGGTGTGTTGTGAGTATTTGCAGCATGTTTCTGTATTTGGTTGCGCTGTGAGTATTTGCAGCGCATTTCTGTATTTGGTTGTGTTGAGAGTTTTTGCAGTGTGTTTCTGTATGTGGTTGTGTTGTGAGTATTTGCAGTGTTTTTCTGTATTTGGTTGTGTTGTGAGTATTTACAGCGCATTTCTGTATTTGGTTGTGTTTTGAGTATTAGCAGCTCATTTCTGTATTTGGTTGTGTTGTGAGTATTTGCAGTGTGTTTCTGTATTTGGTTGTGTTGTGAGTATTTGCAGTGTTTTTCTGTATTTGGTTGTGTTGTGAGTATTTGCAGTGTGTTTCTCTATTTGGTTGTGTTGTGAGTATTTGCAGCTCATTTCTGTATTTGGTTGTGTTGTGAGTATTTGCAGTGTGTTTCTGTATTTGGTTGTGTTGTGAGTATTTGCAGTGTGTTTCTGTATGTGGTTGTGTTGTGAGTATTTGCAGTGTTTTTCTGTATTTGGTTGTGTTGTGAGTATTTACAGCGCATTTCTGTATTTGGTTGTGTTGTGAGTTTTTGCAGTGTGTTTCTGTATTTGGTTGTGTTGTGAGTATTTGCAGTGTGTTTCTCTATTTGGTTGTGTTGTGAGTATTTGCAGCTCATTTCTGTATTTGGTTGTGTTGTGAGTATTTGCAGTGTGTTTCTGTATTTGGTTGTGTTGTGAGTATTTGCAGTGTGTTTCTGTATGTGGTTGTGTTGTGAGTATTTGCAGTGTTTTTCTGTATTTGGTTGTGTTGTGAGTATTTACAGCGCATTTCTGTATTTGGTTGTGTTGTGAGTTTTTGCAGTGTGTTTCTGTATTTGGTTGTGTTGTGAGTATTTGCAGTGTGTTTCTCTATTTGGTTGTGTTGTGAGTATTTGCAGCTCATTTCTGTATTTGGTTGTGTTGTGAGTATTTGCAGTGTGTTTCTGTATTTGGTTGTGTTGTGAGTATTTGCAGTGTGTTTCTGTATGTGGTTGTGTTGTGAGTATTTGCAGTGTTTTTCTGTATTTGGTTGTGTTGTGAGTATTTACAGCGCATTTCTGTATTTGGTTGTGTTGTGAGTATTTGCAGTGTGTTTCTGTATTTGGTTGTGTTGTGAGTATTTGCAGTGTGTTTCTGTATGTGGTTGTGTTGTGAGTATTTGCAGTGTGTTTCTGTATTTGGTTGTGTTGTGAGTATTTACAGCGCATTTCTGTATTTGGTTGTGTTGTGAGTTTTTGCAGTGTGTTTCTGTATTTGGTTGTGTTGTGAGTATTTGCAGTGTTTTTCTGTATTTGGTTGTGTTGTGAGTATTTGCAGTGTGTTTCTGTATTTGGGTGGGTTATATATATAAAATATATTTTAAAATTCAAATTTTTTTTTTTTTAAATTCCAGTCTTCATTGTCACATGATCCTTCAGAAATCATTTTAATATTTTTTAATGCGTAATTTTGTTACCCTTAAAAGTGTTGTTCATGTGATGCAAACAAATAAAATAAAAAAATCATGCTGTCTCTCACACAGGTAATTTGACAGTCAGTTTTATGGTTATGAAATGCTGCCGTCCTACTGAAACACACAGGTAAACACATGCCTCCCACACCAAAGACACTCTATTAAATGCATGATAAGAGAACATATTACTTCTCAACCACCTAATCAAGGCCTGGGGGCAACATAAAAGCACTTTAAGTCCCCTTGTCTGCATTTTTGTTCGTAGAGAATCCGCACCCTAAAATAAATTTCCCTGAGAGTGCTACTTAAGATCTCCAAGGGGGCTGCTGGCATTTGTCTTGGAGTTAAATTGCTTATTATGTACGTACTGTAGACTAATTCCATTTTGAACTCTATATTGGGTGAGTAGATTTAACAGCGGCGTTCGGCATGGAGGCGTTGCTTTCTCTGAACTCCTCAGGGTTCTGCTCACCATGGAGACCGACCACTTATTCCAGCTCACAGGTGTCGAATCACACATTAATCCCTGAATCTGCTTGCTGCAAATTGCAGGGTAACACAGGAGAAACGATTCAGTCCTCTCATTGTTTTTTAAAACGAAGCAAAGAGTGTGTTTATTGCCAATGTTGAATGGAATCTGATCATTCCTCACTTGTTCTCCCACTTTTACAGCCCAGTGCCAAGGTCCAGGTCTCTATTTCCCCCACATTTATTTGGTTCCAGAATCTGTGGAAAGCTAAACTTCGTAATTTGCTTCAGCCCAGTACCGCCCAGCTGCGATATTGACTTGCGGTTTTTCAATCGCGTGGTCGTGGATCACAATTACACCAAATCGTGTGAAGCCACCCTAAGCTATCAGAGTTCACTGCGTGGGATCTGGTTAAAAGACCACATATCTTGTTCTAACTTGTAGGCCTGTTGCCGACCCTTTCGTCATATGCCTGCACACAGGAAGAGGAGGGGAAAAAATATGTTTGACTGTTTGATTAGTATTGGAAAACTCTGTGTGCATGTGCATGTGTATGTGTGCAAAGTCAATGACTTGTCAGGGAAGTCAAGTCTGGCTTAAACGCACCAGTGGCTCCCCATTCCCCTCTCTGCAGGTGCCCCATGCTTCTTTGTCAATTTAGCCAATTATATTTCCATTATTTTGCTTTTCATTCCCATTAATAAAATTGGCCAAGATTAATGAAGAAAATACCCATAGTGTAAATTATCCGTGACGAGCGCCGCTTTTTAGGGACTTGCAGAAAATCTAGTTTGGCTAATTGTATTTCGTCGAGGGAAATACCTACAGCATGCATTGGAGAAGGGCAGATAAAAGCCTGTTCGTATGAGAAAGTCTTTTAAGAACGGAGGGAGAGATAGAAAGCGTTTTCTAAGAATGTCACTGTGATCTTGCTATGTTGTGAGCAAGAGGTTAGAGAGTCTGATCAGTCATTCAGCACGTATTACTCCTATTAACTACGGACAAAAACACATTTCTTTTCACCTTCTCTGTAACCTCTGCGCATAATAAAGTGTTCATCGGATCCGCTTCTTGAGTAAATTGAGGTGTATGGAGCTGATGAGACCAGATCGCTGTGGTCGGTTTTGAGTTGTGCTTCATAAACGCCAATTTTTATTTTGAACAATTTCTGATGCAACCACCCTCAGAAATGTAGTGGATGGAGGGAAGTTTTTATTTTTCATTTTCTTTGGAAAGCCACACATAAAATGTCCCTCTTCGTGTCAGATATCATTGATATAGGTGTCTGGAGAAATTGCACCTCTTTATGACAGCCCTGTAAATAGCAAAAAAGGGCATGTTTATATTTAGTAGTTTTATGTGTATTGATGGATCGGATTGCAATCATTCCATTTAAACTTGGCCGCATAAATGTGTCAACTGTGTTATATTAATTCCTATGTTATACTATTCATGTGTGGATTGCGGGCTCTCAAAGATATGTGTATGGACGTCTGTTTGGAATAAGTAATATTTACACCACCATATTGCAAATAAATGATTACTTTTATTCAGCTAGGATGAATTTACTTAATGACAGCAAACACTTATATAATGTAACAAAAGATTTCTATGTCAAAGAAATGATGCTCTTTTGAATTTACTGTTCATCAAAGAATTATCAAAAAAACATATACATTGATAGTAAGAAATGTTTCTTGAGCACCAAATGTTAGAATGATTTCTGAAGGATCTCGTGACACTAAAGACTGGACTGGACATCAGAGGAATACATTACACATTTTAAGATATATTCAAAAACCGTTGTTTTAAATGGTGATAATGTTTCACAACACATAAAAAATATTTTGAAACCCAAACTTTTGGACGGTAGTGTGTACTTGGTCTTATTCATTTATTAAAAGTGAAAAGAGAAAGTCACATATTGTTAGCCAATCAGAAACATGATGGTTTTTGCATAACAAAGGACAGAAAAAATAGGTTAAAGTTAGCAAAGGAAAATCATGTCTTTTTCCACTTTCTCTATAACCTCTGCAAATAATGGTTAAGCGTTTAGTGGACTCCAATCTGAGTAAATTGAGGTTTATGAAACTGATGAAACCAGGTCAGTTTGTGTTGGGCTCCAATTTGTATTTTCAACAATTTCTGATGCAGTCATTCTCCAAAATTGACTTCCCTGCTGAGGGTGGAAGGCAGTTTAATCAATAATTGACAGTTGATAGATTGAAAACAGACTGGATGAACTACATGAAACGTGCTTCCTTTGTGTTTTGGAAATTTCTGAAGACAATTTATTACCATCACCATTGACTCTGATCTCAGATGAAAATGTGTACCTGAGGGTTAGAGTTAGGCTCAATCCCATTTCTACCCCTTAGCCCTTCCCTTTCCCCTACTCCTTCGTTTTGCGTGTTCACGTAAAGGGGTAGGGGTGTCTTGATTCTCTTTTGGCTGGAGTGGTAGGGGTAAGGGCAAGGGGCAGATAGCCCTTCAAAAGAAGATTTTTCAGGACCACACTTCGAACGAAGGGGTATGAGGAGTTTCCCTCCACCGACTTCCGTGCTGCTAGAATGTGTGTACACCCACCTAAAGGATTATTAGGAACACCTGTTCAATTTCTCATTAATGCAATTATCTAATCAACCAATCACATGACAGTTGCTTCAATGCATTTAGGGGTGTGGTCCTGGTCAAGACAATCTGCTGAACTCCAAACTGAATGTCAGAATGGGAAAGAAAGGTGATTTAAGCAATTTTGAGCGTGCCATGGTTGTTGGTGCCAAACGGGCGGGTCTGAGTATTTCACAATCTGCTCAGTTACTGGGATTTTCACGTACAACCATTTCTAGGGTTTACAAAGAATGGTGTGAAAAGGGAAAAACATCCAGTATGCGGCAGTCATGTGGGCGAAAATGCCTTGTTGATGCTAGAGGTCGGAGGAGAATGGGCCGACTGATTCAAGCTGATAGAAGAGCAACTTTGACTGAAATAACCACTCGTTACAACCGAGGTATGCAGCAAAGCATTTGTGAAGCCACAACACGCACAACCTTGAGGCGGATGGGCTACAACAGCAGAAGACCCCACCGGGTACCACTCATCTCCACTACAAATAGGAAAAAGAGGCTACAATTTGCACAAGCTCACCAAAATTGGACAGTTGAAGACTGGAAAAATGTTGCCTGGTCTGATAAGTCTTGATTTCTGTTGAGACATTCAGATGGTAGAGTCAGAATTTGGCGTAAACAGAATGAAAACATGGATCCATCATGCCTTGTTACCACTGTGCAGGCTGGTGGTGGTGTAATGGTGTGGGGGATGTTTTCTTGGCACACTTTAGGCCCCTTAGTGCCAATTGGGCATCGTTTAAATGCCACGGCCTACCTGAGCATTGTTTCTGACCATGTCCATCCCTTTATGAACACTGTGGCGAGCAGCGAGGCTGAGGGACCGTGAGAACGGGACGTGTCTCACGGAGGAGTGACGGGAGTATAAAGGAGGAGCGACGACAGTGAAGGACGAGAGAGGACCAGATCTGGACTTTAAGTTGTGTTTTATTTATGTTTTGTTTATGTATGTGTGTGGCAGTCGTCCGTGAGGGGCTGCTGCTTTTACTTTCACTTTGTTTATTTATTTGATTAAAGTCTGTTGAATGTTCGCCGGTTCCCGCCTCCTTCTTTCCACACGAACAAACCTTACTACATACACCATGTACCCATTCTCTGATGTCTACTTCCAGCAGGATAATGCACCATGTCACAAAGCTCGAATCATTTCAAATTGGTTTCTTGAACATGACAATGAGTTCACTGTACTAAAATGGCCCCCACAGTCACCAGATCACAACCCAATAGAGCATCTTTGGGATGTGGTGGAACGGGAGCTTCGTGCCCTGGATATGCATCCCACAAATCTCCATCAACTGCAAGATGCTATCCTGTCAATATGGGCCAACATTTATAAAGAATGCTTTCAGCACCTTGTTGAATCAATGCCACGTAGAATTAAAGCAGTTCTGAAGGCGAAAGGGGGTCAAACACAGTATTAGTATGGTGTTCCTAATAATCCTTTAGGTGAGTGTATGTTGCCACTCGGGATCGATCACTTGCGTGTCCCTGGCTGCCAGTTTCTCCGTAGCTCGCTAAACGCACTATTTGAGTGATTTGAACGCATATTAATAAGAGTTTAAAAATATATATTTGGTCGTCCTTCATAACGCAGTCAATATTTACATCCCATATCACCTGTAAACTCTTGCATTACCAAGGCAACGACTGACTTGACGTATAACGTGTGAACATTATCGCTGCACCACAGTAAATAACGAAACCATATCCGTACAGGCCGGCTCGGATCAGCACGGAATGGAATGGTTAATAAACAAAGAGAACAGTTTGGCCCGATGGAAAAGTGGCTTCACTAGTCTTGTATGTTCTGTATCATTCTTAGGAAACTCTGGCTCATACGTTTTTGAACTGAAAACGTGCACCGTTTTATTAAGTCCAAATACAGCGCAAAACTCTGTTGGGAGTGAGTAATTTGTTAAACGTGCTCGCGCCTGATTTCTGTTAGATATAGCCTACGCACTTCATTGCTGTTCATACTGGTTAAATGTCACAGGACACTAATAAAAAAAACGGGGTATGATGACGTGTAATAGTATAGTAGTGGTGTCCCATTTCTTAGGGGTATATTTTCACCCCTATGCCTTCGCACTCTGTTTGGATATAAAATAGAATTGGGATTGGGCCTTAATGAGGACCACCTTCCTCTGTGTGTCTGTTGTACAGTAAGGGAGCGCGTGTTAATTTACATTTGCTGATGTGTTAATGAGGTGTTGCCAAAGCAATACAGAAGGCACCGTTCCAACAATGAAAATCCTGGATACAAGGGGCTTGAACTATGTTGAACCACCAGTGCAAATAAGCCAGTCTCGTGTTTTGTTTACCATTTTTCTACCAAGGTCGAAAGGCATTTTCAGTGTTTTCTGAAAACTTTCATTTTCATTCTCCTTCTGAAATGGTTAGGTCAGAATCAGATATCCAAACTTTTCCAGTCACAGATTTTAATTTTCCTACCCAATAAAACAATGCAGCTCAGTTCACCACAGGGCTCAAAACACTCTCTCCACCTGTTCCTGCAGACGTACATAAATCCATGTGTACACAGCCCACAATACTGATTTCTCTCATTTTCTGTCTTTCCCTCGCTCCCTCTTTCTCTCGCTGTAAATCGAAATAATACCTAGATCATTTCTAATTATTCCAGCAGATTGAATTGATGAGCAGACGCTCATAGTAATGAAACTGCTGTAATAGACATATTTCTCTGAGCTAAAGAGCAAAAATTGTTCATATGTAATTATGTGTAGTGTGTTATGTGTAATGGAGCTTGAACATGGATGTCATGAAGACTAATATATGAAGACATTTATCGTCAGGAGAGGTGTGTGTATCAGAATCATCAGCAGGATTAGTTTTCCAAATAATGTTTGAGTTGCAGTTATTAACAGAGGATGTCTGCGGTTTTATGTACTGATTCAGAGGGTAATGAGATCTTTTAGTATGGTTGGAGTGTTGTTTCGACGTGGGCATTACGGAACGTCAAGGATGCATGCATCACAAAACACCATTTAAAAGTTTGGGTCGGTAAGATGTTGTAGTGTTTTTGAAAGAGGTCTCTTATGCTCACCAAGGTTGCACACTGTAAAAATGATAATACTGTGTAATATCATTAACCATTTTCTAATTTAATATATTGTAAAATGTAATTTAGTTTTGTGATGACAAAGTGTGAATTTGCAGCATCATTACTCAAGTCTTCAGTGTCACACGATCCTTCAGAAATCCTTCAGATATCCTTCTAATATGATGATTTGGTCATTAAGAAACATGTCTTATGTTGACATGATACTTTTTTTTCCTGGACTCTTTGATGAATAGATGAATAGTTCTGGACTATTTGATGAATAGTTTATACTGTACAAACTGTAAATTGTATATATTCCAAATTATATACATATTTTAGTCAGATTTTTAAGCATTTTTCCTCATGGGGACCAAAAACTTTCCAAGGATTTTGGATATTGCCATACTTGTGGAGACATTTTGTCCTCATAACGTATTTTATCTGGACCACACACACACACACACAAACGTCTGGCTTACTATCGTCGTGGGTTTTTTGAGTGGAAAGCGAGCAGTGCTTGAACCGCCATTTTTTATTGAAGGAAAAAAGCATGGTGGATTTGGATGGGATTAAAATCAAAAAGTATGTCTGTAACCCTATTCGAATGGTAATTATTTTACATGTGATGTAATTGCATCATTCACAGGCTCAGTTGGTGATTTTATTGCTGTTTGAATCAGAAATGTTTTTTTCTCCCACCTCACAGGAGAAATTTCCTGGCTGAACTACCTGGAGTTTTAAATCAATTGCAGGGTTGTGTGTTAATTTAATTCTGGTCCGGATCAGTCACATCTCGATTACATGGAGCGGTTGGCCCAAAAATGCTGTTGAAAATCTTTTTTGACTACTGCTGTAGGGCTGCTGTTTGACTCTTTTGAAGGTAATGACCATTTGGGTATTCGGTACAAAGGATGCTTGTTTCAGGAAACTGAAATGAACTATAGCCACTTAGTAAAGCTTTTGGAGTGCAACCGCAGTTAAAAATGGTTGTAATTTCCTTAAAATATAGTTCAGGTAATGTTTTAGTTTAGCAGCAGTGCATGCATGTCGTAGCCTGAATAAAAGATATGTCACAACCCTTAAGCAAATCCTTAAAGGGATAGTTCACCCAAAAATGAAAAATAGCCCATAATTTACTCACCCTCAAGTCATCCTAGGTGTATATAACATTCTTCTTTCAGATGAATAAAATCTGAGTTATATTACAAAAGTCCAGGCAAGAATTAGAATTGGATTTATAGTTGCTCTGTTTTTGAAGTCCATAAAAAGTGCACCTGTCCGTCAAATAACATGGGGTGTTAATAAAGGCCTTCTGAAGCGAATCGATGCGTTTGTGTAAGAAAAATATCCATATTTAAAACTTTATAAAGTAAACTTTCGGCCGACCGCCTTCCCTGTTCAATATCTGGAAAAATTGTTGAAAGTTCCCCTGCCGATCGAAAGACTAACGCGACCAGGTAGGCTCGTCATGACGTCACGTACGCATCTTGAGTTTCACTTTCAACATTCAACACTTTTCCACTGAAGGTGGTCGGCCGAAAGTTTACTTGATAAAAGTTTTAAATATGGATATTTTTCTTGCACAAACGCATCGATTCGCTTCAGAACGCCTTTATTAACACCCCGGAGCCGCATGGAGCATGTTATTTGACGGACAGGTGCACTTTTTATGGACTTCAAAAACAGAGCAACTATAAATCCAGTTCTAATGCTTGGATTAGTCTGGACTTTTGTAATATAACTCAGATTTTATTCATCTGAAAGAAGAATGTCATATACACCTAGGATGACTTGAGGGTGAGTAAATTATGGGCTAATTTTCATTTTTGGGTGAACTATCCGTTTAAGTCTTAATGCATGATTTTCAGCTACTTTATTTTGATGGTCCACTTTACATTCTTCTAACTATAAGTAACTACTTTGCAACTACATGTCAACTTATTACTATCCTAGACCCTAACAACTAACCCAACAGTCTACTCTGTTAGTTGACATGTAGCTGCAAAGTTACTTATAGTTAGTAGAATGTCTAAAGTGGACCATCGAAATAAAGTGTAACCAATTTTTATTACAGAGGAGACTTATTTTTATATAGGTTTCACGCTTAATAGTACTTGTGAAATGCGAATTTACCTGAGACTGTCAAAATACGGCTAGGTCAGGTCTCTGTATCTGGATGTAACTAAAGCAGATATTTAATTGAGTAATATTTTGATATTAGAACAGAAGAAAAATGTACCTGTGAAGATACTCTAAAATAAAAAATGAACAGCCACAGACGGCTGAAGCTTTGAAATAAAAATAACGAAATCACATCCGTCTGTGAACTTGGGTTCTTCATCTCACTTCACTTTGTCTTGTCTCTCTGTTCATTCGGTGTAATCTCTTGCTTTCTCCGTGTCTCTCTTTGTGAACTTTGCAGCTCAAAGAACTTTCATGTTGTTAAAATCACAGATGCTCAGTGTCACAGTGACACCCCGATACAAACCCTTCAAACTCTTTATCTCGCTCTCTTGCTTAATTCATGAAAAAAAATAAACACCTGCGGCTGCGGAGAACTCCCAGAGCGCTGGGCCACTGTAATATTTAAAGCCGTAACAAAGTTAGAGGGTGACATTTGGTGTCAAGAGACACTGGGATAAAGAGCCTGTGATATTTTGGGGCCCTATATATGCCAGTAATTCCGTCAGTGTGTGGCTTTGCCAATAAGAGAGAGAAATTTGATATTTGATGATAAACGAAATGAGATTACTCAGGGCCCATAACTGAAGACTGTCAGAGAGAGATGGAGTGAGTGATTGCTCTCTTTTATGCATGAGTGCTGTTATTCCATCAGAGCTTTTCCTCTGGAAGGTCCCAACTGTTGGCTCTGTTACACAGAGGTCGTTTATTGCCTGATGTGCAAAGTGTCACCAAACAAGATTTATGTTACCAAATCATTATTGCCGGGATATTTTTGGAGTAAGATGGAGCGAAACAGTCATTTTTTTTATATTGGTGTTTTTTAACCTACAGGCACCTTTATGTCCGAGGGATGATTTTTATTAAAACTACTAGATTTCAACTTTTTCTTTGTTACTTGATGGCCACATTAAGACTGTCTTGGAAATGATTTATGATGTCTTCATAATTTATTTTTACAATTTTTTAAATGCTTTTTATGTGACTTTTTAAATGTTTTACCTTTGTCCCAGACCCCACACTCTCAATCATAACCTGACCCATCGAGTCATGGACACCTGAAGGAGTGATGTGGTATCTGACACCAAGATGTTAGCAGCAGATCCTTTAAGTCCTGTAAGTTGCGTGGTGGGGCCTCCATGGATCAGACTTGTTTGTTCAGCACATCCCACAGATGCTCGATTGGATTGAGATCTGGGGAATTTGGAGGCGAAAGTCAACACCTCAAACTTGTTGTGCTCCTCAATCCATTCCTGAACCATTTTTGCTTTGTGGCAGGGCTCATTATCCTGCTGAAAGAGACCACAGTCACCAGGGAATACCGTTTCCATGAATGGGTGTACATTGTCTGCAACAATGCTTAGGTAGGTGGTACGTGTCAAAGTAACATCCACATGGTTGGCAGGACCCAAGGTTTCCCAGCAGAACATTGCCCAAAGCATCACACTGCCTCAGCCGGCTTGCCTTCTTCCCATAGTGCATCCTGGTGCCATGTGTTCCTCAGAAAAGTGACACACGTGTACCCGGCCATCCACATGATGTAAAAGAAAATGTGATTCATCAGACCAGGCCATCTTCTTCCATTGCTCTGTTGTCCAGTTCTGATGCTCACGTGCCCACTGGTGCTTTTGGCAGTGGACAGGGGTCCGCATGGGCACCCTGACTGGTTTGCAGCTGTGCAGCCCCATACTCAACAAACTGCGATGCACTGTCTGACACCTTTCCATCAGAACCAGCATTAACTTCTTGAGCAATTTGAGCTACAGTAGCTTGTCTGTTTGATCGGACCACACAGGCCAGCCTTCACTCCCCATGTGCATCAATGAGCCTTGGCCGCCCATGACCCTGTCGCCGGTTCACCACTGTTCCTTCCTTGGACCACTTTTGATAGATACTGACCACGGCCCCACTTTATATTAGGTGGCCTTAACTACTATGTACTTACATAAAAAAATAAGTACAATGTACTTACTGTGTTCAAATTGTATTGCAAAACACCTTCGATGATATTGAGGTGAGATACGGGTAGAGTTAGGGACGGGTGTGGTGGTTTGGGTAAGTTTAAGGGTAGGGTTAGGTGTAAGGGAAGTGTCAAATGTAACTACAGAAATTAATTACAGACGTAATTACATGCAGGTATTTTTTTAAATGTAAGTACAATGTAAAAACATGTATGTACACAATAAGTGCATTGTATCAAATTATTAATTAAAATGTTAGTACATAGTAGTTAAGGCCACCTAATATAAAGTGGGTCCCTGACCACTGCAGACTGGGAACACCCCACAAGAGCTGTAGTTTTGGAGATGCTCTGACCCAATTGTCTAGCCATCACACCCCTGGCCAAATTTGCTCAAATCCTTATGCTTGCCCGTTTTTCCTGCTTCTAACACATCAACTTTGAGGACAAAATGTTCACTTGCTGCACATCCCACCCACTAACAGGTGCCGTGATGAAGATATAATTAGTGTTACTCACTTCACCTGTCATAATGTTATGCCTGATCGGTGTATATATCCCTTTCATGCATGAACGATGATAACCTCATTTAGGATTTTTTCCCCTATATGTTTAGGGCATGAAAAGCAAGATTTGAAATGTAATGTTTTTTTTACACATATTTTTTCAGAGATGTATTTATGCGTTTATGGTTATATATACTGTATTTGACACAATACAGTAATAACAGCAATATTATGTATATTTAACAAACCAATGAATACAATTATATAAAATCATGTGAAAACTATAGAATGCATACAAAAAATATAAACGCAAAATATTGCAAATGCAATTGAACTTCATAAAAGTTGCATATTTTTGATATCAGAACATAAGGATGTGATTCCATCAAAGATCTCTACAACCTGTCAAGGTACAACTGTGGAAACCCAACTCAGATGCTCCCTCCAGTGTATGTCGATTTACCCTTATTAGCTGATAATTCTGATTATGTTCAAGATGGACACATTTCTACCATAACTCTCCTCTGAAAAAACCTAGTGATCAAGTGTTTTCAATCTCATCTGAAATTAGCAGTGTTGGGGGTTACGCATTACAAGTAAAATCAGATTACGTTTTGATGTAAGGAGTAAAGTAACGCATTACAAGTACCGTGTGTTATGTAATCAGATTACTTTTTGATCTAATGAGTAATGCATTAAAAGTAACATGCATTATGTAATCAGATTACTTTTTGATCTAATGAGTAATGCATTAAAAGTAACATGCATTATGTAATCAGATTACTTTTTGATCTAACGAGTAAAGTAATGAATTAAAAGTAATATTCATTTTGTAATCAGATTACTTTTTGATCTAACGAGTAAAGTAATGAAATAAAAGTAACATTCATTATGTAATCAGATTACTTTTTGATCTAACGAGTAAAGTAATGAATTAAAAGTAATATTCATTATGTAATCAGATTACTTTTTGATCTAACGAGTAATGAATTAAAAGTAATATTCATTATGTAATCAGATTACTTTTTGATCTAACGAGTAATGAATTAAAAGTAACATTCATTATGTAATCAGATTACTTTTTGATTTAATGAGTAAAGTAATGAATTAAAAGTAATATTCATTATGTAATCAGATTACTTTTTGATCTAACGAGTAATGAATTAAAAGTAACATTCATTATGTAATCAGATTACTTTTTGATCTAACGAGTAAAGTAAGGAATGAAAAGTAACATTCATTATGTAATCAGATTTCTTTTTGATCTAACGAGTAAAGTAATGAATTAAAAGTAATATTCATTATGCAATCAGATTACTTTTTGATCTAACGAGTAAAGTAATGAATTAAAAGTAATATTCATTATGCAATCAGATTACTTTTTGATCTAACGAGTAAAGTAATGAATTAAAAGTAACATTCATTATGTAATCAGATTACTTTTTGATCTAAGGAGTAAAGTAATGAATTAAAAGTACTATTCATTATGTAATCAGATTACTTTTTGATCTAACGAGTAAAGTAATGAATTAAAAGTACTATTCATTATGTAATCAGATTTCTTTTTGATCTAACGAGTAAAGTAATCAATGAAAAGTAACATTCATTATGTAATCAGATTACTTTTTGATCTAACGAGTAATGCATTAAAAGTAACATTTATTATGTAATCAGATAACTTTTTGATCTAACGAGTAATGAATTAAAAGTAACATTCATTATGTAATCAGATTACTTTTTGATTTAATGAGTAAAGTAATGAATTAAAAGTAATATTCATTATGTAATCAGATTACTTTTTGATCTAACGAGTAAAGTAATTAATGAAAAGTAACATTCATTATGTAATCAGATTACTTTTTGATCTAACGAGTAAAGTAATGAATTAAAAGTAATATTCATTATGTAATCAGATTACTTTTTGATCTAACGAGTAAAGTAATGAATTAAAAGTAACATTCATTATGTAATCAGATTTCTTTTTGATCTAACGAGTAAAGTAATGAATGAAAAGTAACATTCATTATGTAATCAGATTTCTTTTTGATCTAACGAGTAAAGTAATTAATGAAATGTAACATTCATTATGTAATCAGATTTCTTTTTGATCTAACGAGTAAAGTAATGAATGAAAAGTAACAATCATTATGTAATCAGATTACTTTTTGATCTAACGAGTAAAGTAATGAATTAAAAGTAATATTCATTATGTAATCAGATTACTTTTTGATCTAACGAGTAAAGTAATGAATTAAAAGTAACATTCATTATGTAATCAGATTACTTTTTGATCTAACGAGTAAAGTAATGAATTAAAAGTAATATTCATTATGTAATCAGATTACTTTTTGATCTAACGAGTAAAGTAATGAATTAAAAGTAACATTCATTATGTAATCAGATTTCTTTTTGATCTAACGAGTAAAGTAATGAATGAAAAGTAACATTCATTATGTAATCAGATTACTTTTTGATCTAACAAGTAAAGTAATGAATGAAAATTCATTATGTAATCAGATTACTTTTTGATCTAACGAGTAAAGTAATGAAATAAAAGTAACATTCATTATGTAATCAGATTTCTTTTTGATCTAACGAGTAAAGTAATGAATTAAAAGTAACATTCTTTATGTAATCAGATTACTTTCTTATCTAACAAGTAAAGTAATGAATTAAAAGTAACATTTATTATGTAATCAGATTTCTTTTTGATCTAATGAGTAAAGTAATGAACTACAAGCAACATGCACTACTTAATCACATTACTTTTTTGATGTTAATGCAAATTACATTCTTATCACACAAATGTGTTACTTATTTATTTCTCATTTATTTACAGCCAAAAAATCAGTTTCTGCAGATGAAGTATCTTAAAAAACAACAGTCACAGTAATAATATGAATTGTAGCTGAAATATAGCTATTGATGCATGATGTCCACTATAGTGGACAGATGAATAATCAGAATTTTCTCCCAATCTAAAATCAATGCTTGAAAAATTTAACTGTGATATGACTTATTAGACATTGCTTAATGCTACAACATTTGTTTTACCTGCAAGAGTTTCCTAGGATAGAAGGTATGTAGATGGATATTCCCGAGTAACTTGGCATTTCTGACTGGCCATTGGCCATCTTGGTTTGGAGGGGAAAAAAATATACATACAACGGCTTGCCACTTGGTGGCCATGTATAGGATGATGCGCAAGGGTCCACTGTAGAGGTTGATTTGACCTCTATGCATACTAATTATATATATATATATATGAGGACTTCAGATGCAAGTCCGTCTGACGTTTTTCTTTAAAATTAGGGTTTTTGTCAGGCTCCTATGTATAGGTTTCTACCCAAGTACCAGTAAATGGGCTGAGGCTGGGATTTAGTGGGTTTGAAGTGAAAGTATTTGATGAACGTATACTATGTGTGGAGAGCATACACTCAGTATCGTTATCTAATTTTTTTTAGGCTTTTGCATTGGAAGTCTTCATATATATGGATATATATCCAGACCGTCAGCGGCCTTTCAGCGATCATGTCCCCGCAGAGAACAGCTTCATTTCGGCCAGTGTTATGGAAATAGCATTAAGAAAACAACAACAACAACAACATTATTTATTTATAGAGCACATTTAAACACAATATGAATCGATCCAAAGTGCTGGACAGTGAGCAAAAGAAGATTTACACAATAAAAACAACAATTACAGATTTCCAAAAAACAGGTTTTCACATTAAGACTTAATTTATCATGCCTTCATCATTAATTTTTACTTTTTAAAAAAAATGCTTTTTATCTGATTTTGTTTATTGTTTTACCCTTGTCCCAAACTCCCAAATGCACTCTCAATCTTAAACTATGAATAACCATTATAAAAATAGTCTGAAAAGTGTTTTAAAAGAGTATATTTTCTAAAAGTGAACAGGGTATCCAAGTATCTCTGTGTGTTTGTATGAATTGTAGGCCTTTCACTCATTGACTAAATGCCACTAAAGAAAGATCAATACAGATGTTGTGACGGTAACGATATTTTACATATTGGGAAACAAATATTATATCTGGTCGACAGATAAACAAAATATAGCTCATTTGTAACTGAAGTAATACTGAAGCCATTTCCGGCATGCAAATTGCATGCCGCCACAACCGCTTATTTTCTAACAGTACCTTTCTTGTTTTACAGAAACCTCTAAGCTGTTTCCTATGATTGCATGTTCTAAACATTTTTGGATTTCATCTAGTTCATCCACCACCAATCTCTGGACTGACATCTGTTTTACACCCAGGTAATATTGGCAGGAAAATCATCAACTGTCACAACTCTACACACAAATACACACCAAATAGATTGCTCCCTGCCGCGGGGAGAGCTCGCTATGCCGTTATGACCAATTTTTTATGGCTGCCGCGCTCAGCCTGTGTGGCCTCCACTGTGCTCATAATTCACGCAAACACACTTACACACACACCCACATCCTAGTCGCTCCAATCTGAAGCAGTAAATGTTACTGTCTAACATATGGCCGACATTGTGATGAAAATACTCTCTCTCTTCTTAATGCCCTCTCATACAATTGCTCTTTTCTCTCCACCACCATCATATGATTGTGGATTTTTTTTTTCACTGGTTTGAGATGAAATCAACCCATTATTCATTTGTTGCATAACACAATCTGTTTGGGTTATATGTTAGTGAGATTTGTGTTTCCATTGTGGCTGCTGTTGTTGTTATTATTGACATTTTTTTAATTTATTTTTTTATACTAAAGCACCCATCAATGTCTCTGGCCCAATGTCTAAATGAAAGTTTTAATATACAAAGTGCATATATATTCAGTATTATTCAATCCAGTGTTAATTTTTTAAGCAATAAAAATATTTAAGTGCCTCATATATAGTAATTTCAAAAACCTTGCACTTGTCCACTATTTTGATGACACACACACACACACACACGCACACACACAGGTTTGTTTTGCTATCTAAGCGAGGACATTCCATAGGCATAATGGTTTTTATACTGTACAAACAAACTGTACATACTATCCCCCTACACTACCCCTACCCCTAAACCTACCCATCACAGGAAACATTCTGCATTTTTACATTTTTAATAAAACTGAATAAATAAAAATAAAAATGTTTATTGTGTTTTTAAAGCAATTTTAAATATGAGGACATATATATGTTTTTTTTTTTTTTTTTTTTTTTTTTTACAGTGCATCATATTTGTGTGACATACTACAATAGTGTATGGTTATACAAGGCATTCTGACATATTTAAATTAAGGCTTTTATGCATTTATAATAGCTTCACACAATTTAAATGCTCGTATTCATAGCAGTATTAATGTCCTAGTAGTCATTAATTTACTTCAGTAAATTCAGTAAAAAAAGCTTTTCTTTTATTTAAAAGGATACTTTGGCATTATGGTGTGTGATGCTAAATGGAGGAGGCGGTGGTTGAGTGCCTTATGTCTCGCTTTCACTCAGACAATAGGTCGCTCGTGCCTGCCATTGTTTTCAGACACAATACGCACCAACAGATAATTCAGGCAGCATTTCCTTACATCTACACGCCCCCAGTGTTTGAATAGCCTGAGCCCTATCGTTATGTCAACAGATGAGTCCTGCCCACAAAGTGTGTGTGTGTGCTTGAGGGGCCTCATGCATTCATTCACCTCGACGCGTGCCAGCTGGTTTATTCAAACAAAAACACATAGCGGAGCCTGCGGCAGTTGGCCAATCACAGGCTTTCACTGTTGAATCATAACAGGTCAGTCGCCACGGCGATGGCATTTTTTGAACGTTTGAAATCAAACAGCTGTGTGGATGCTGTTTACATTTGACCCCAAGTAGCAGGTTCACAGACAGGCAAGTGCTATTTCACACTTGGAGGAAAGGGGGAGAAGAGAGCTGTGGGAAAAAATGTTATTAAGTGATTCTTCTCTCAGACCTTCCTGCTGATTCTGTTTATAATGTTATATGTTGTACATGCATGAAAAGAAAGTACTTTATGATTAAAACAAAATCTGAGGAAGGAATTGGTGAAAAAGAAAAAAAAAATATCATGACAATTTCATATTTTCTTGTTTTTATTTAGTCTATTTTTTTTTTCCAATTATACTGCTATAAAGTTAATATTTTCGACCTAAAGCTCCAAAAAAAAAGGAGACAAAAAACACCATAAAACTAGTCAATGAATAATAGCTATACTGGATATTTCAATCTGAAATCTCATTTATGATCAGACTGGGAAAAAACAATAATTTTCCATGAAAAAATAACGAATATTTAGGCCTTTAGATGACTTGAAATAGAGTGCGTCATGTGGACTACATTTTTTCGGTGTGTAATTTTCTGATATTTTGGAGATTTTTTTTTCTTCTACAGAACATATGTAAATGATGAATAAGTTTTGACTCAATACGTTTTTTTTTTCTGGATGGGATGGTAACCCAAAAATGAAAACTCTGTCATTATTTACTCACCCTCAATTTGTTCCAAACCTGTATGTTTCTTTCATCTGCTGAACACAAAAGAAGATATTTTGAAGAATATGGGTAACCAAACAAAGTACGAAAAAAAAAAGAAAAAAAAATTCAATGGTGCCCAACAACTGTTTTGATACTAAAATGATTCAAAATATATTTCTTTGTGTTCAGCAGAACAACTACATCTATACAGATTTGGAACAGCCTGAGGGTGAGTAAATGATGATATAATTTTCATTTTTGGGTTACTATCGCTTTAAAGCAAAGGCATTTATTATCGGTTAAGACGAACGTTGTAGGATGTGTACAGTGAAACCCATTACTACTATTGAACTCATGTAAAGTGCTGTCATGCTTGAATTGCCAAGTGTCACTTTTAGAACGGCAGGTGGTTAAAACATTTCTCAAAGTTTGTTGGTTTAAAAGCCTCTTTTTGCACTGGATTTGAAACTGTCAGGCCCTACGTTTGAGGCTAAGTGTTAAGTAGACAACAGTGAGGCAGGTGATAAGAGATGGGCTTTTCATCCCCTCACAGAAGATCAAAGTTTTTTAACCACCATGGATCTTGCGCCAGAGAGAGAGAGAGAGAGAGATGCCTGATGTATTTTTGCCATCACATCTCCAGTTATTAGTCTCCTGCACCAATCCATCTAGTCATATTAACTTACAGCAGAATGAGTGGGTGGGTCTGTTTTGATCGAATCGTAATGCAGCTTTGGCTCAAATAAATAGCACCAAAATGCAGGGTGGCTTTTTCGACTCATTAATGAGAGCCAGTGTGACATTTTCAAATCAAATATTGGATTTAGAAGAAGAACCAAATTGAGTTTTCACTGCCAGACTTTAAGGGCTGAGGCTAAGAAAAAAAAAATATAGATAAAGGGTGGCGGATAAACGTTGGTATGAAATAGAAGAATATGTAGAGTAAACTTGACAGTAGGGGACAGTAAGACATTTTCTCTTCATTACTATACTTAAGTACATTTTTGAAGTATTTTTATTTATAAATTTAACTTTCACTTCACTACACTCCAAAGCATAATATGTAACTTTTTTTAATCCTACATTTCCTAAAGACATGTTGTTCCTTGTTATTTTGAACGGAAGAAATCGTGACCCGTCAATAGCAATGTCTGATTCATGAACTGATGAACTGATTCCATTTGCTGCTGTTCTTGAGTCAAAAACTCATTGATTAAATGATCCATTCAGATCAAATCTCTAATGAAAGATTCACTGAATTCACAAGTCTGACTGAATATAAGCCATTAAAAACTGAGAGCCTGGAGCCTAAGAACTTTTATTGCCCTGTAAACACCTACTTGCTGTCTATTGGCGAGGTGAACTGCTCCATTCATGTTTCTATTGTTCTCACTCGACAAAGCTTTCACACTTCTGCCGTAAATTAGACCTGATCTTCATTATTCTTTTATCATTATTCTTTTGTTTGTATTCAGCCGTCATTAGCCTTTAGGATTCTAGGATTGATTATTGTAAATGAAAATCACATTTAGGTCACGACTGTCAGTTGTTTGTAAACTAAATCTTATGTAAAAAGGCGAGCTGTTTAAGCCCACTGTGTAATGTTTGAATGTACATTTGCGTATCACCGCCTCAATGGGGGTAGGTTTTAGGTTATGCTTATTTATTTTCACATTCAAATAATGCAAATGAATGCCCACGTGTCTTCCTAGAACTAGCATAAACTAGCATGTTTGCATAGCGTTCTTCTTTTAAAAATGTCATGCATTTTGCCCTATGACGTCTTTTATTGTTTGTCATTGCACACTTTGTTTGCACACATGAAGTATCAGTAACCTACATTTATATTTTAACATATTTAACACTTTGATAGTGTATGACAAGTTTTGATAACAAAATAAAACACTTTCTTACTTGCAAATTAGTACATATTGTGTCTTCATCCACTAATCTTTCTTACTGACTATAATGTTGGCTACTTTACAATTCATAATAATTCATAATGATGTCAGGCCGAGCAACAATCTGTTACTTAAGTACCTGATTTGTATCCCAAACTGATTTCGTACTTATACCACGGTAGATATATTTGTGCAATGTGATATAAGATTTTAGTCATCCCACCCTTACCACTAAAGAAATATTGGAATATGAAAGAGCTAGTCATATTTGTTGACATGTTGTGTTTGCATAGCCAGCTCTGCACATACCCGTTCTCAAAAAATAACACCTCAGAACCAATGGCAGCCTTGTTCACAAGCGTTCAAATTCTACTGGCTTGCGTAGGATGCATGTTTTCTTTCAAAATCCTGTTCCTGTCTCTGCCCCTCTCTACGGAGCACTTCAACAGACTGGAGAATCTCTGAATAGGCCAACAGCAGGAGAAGAGAGACCATGAACAGCTTGATAATGAGGAAGCTGATTAAGGAAATCTGTTTCTTTGCAAATTTGTAGACAAGATGGACTGTGTGGCCTCTGCACCCATTGTTGACCATCTGTAGGCATTAGGCTCCATTTGAAAAGTCCTTTTTTTTGGTGGTGAAAGGGTGTAGCATTGCCTTAGGGCATTAGTGTGTGTGCGGTGTTGGAAGACCCAGGGGATTACAACGGCCCGTACACTATCAGTTGAAATTCATTAACCCCAGCGGATAACCTCAGGAGGGAGGCAGTGAAAGCAACTGCCACTATTGCAGTGCTGAAACCCGTAATTATGCCGCCACAGGTGAGACCCTGTAGTCAATTAGACTGAAAGGGGCCCTTGCAGCAGACTGCTGCCCCAACGGCTTTGGGCCAGGGAAATGGAGGCTCCCTCATGGAAAATTCCACAGTTGTACATTTCCATACTGCATGCTGATGGATTTCTATTATTGCTAAACAATTCAGGAAAGGTCTAGTTTGTTAGAATGTAGTTCACGTTCACATTTGGGGGGCAGCTTGTAACAAAAGGGCCCCCAGGAATGTTCTATTTTATAGCCTACACTTTGGGCCTATCGAATGGTCATAAGATGTTTGTTGTTGTTGTAAACTATTATTTTAATAATAGCGATAGTAACAACAACAACAACAATATTATTTACAATGATAACAACAATAATAATATCAATACAACATTAATGAATACTAAAATAATAATAAACAAAATAAAAAAATAAATAAGTAAACTATTATAAAAATACATACTATTACATGAATAACAATATCACTATTACTAAAACTAACAACAACAATAAACAATGTATATCATTTATTAAACAACAACAACAACAAATATTATTATTACAACATATTGTTATTATTATTAATACTACCACTACTTTTACTTCTACAACAACTACTACTACTACTACTACTACTACTACTAATTTTAATAATAACAACAAGTGTTAATAGAGATGTAATAATAATAATTATTGTTGTTGTTAATACATTTTATTTATTTATTTACTTAATTATTTTAAGCCTGTCTCATATATTAACATGTCTTTGCAGTCTGAATTTGCCGGGTGAATATCATTTCAAATGAAGTTAGCATCCCATCTTCCTCACATCTTCATTTAACCAACTAATTTCAAAGATTGACGAGAAAGCAGTCTGCCAATCATTGTCATACTATACATTTTTTAACAGTTCCTATCTATATTCACATTACAAACTTTTTTAATCCAAACTATTTTTAAAGATAAATGGCAAACTAATAAACTATGCATGCATTTTATTTAGCATTTAAAAGAGGCTTGGGTGTAGCTTCACAGTTTGACTAAATTGAGGCATGCTGAGAAACATCAGTCGAGCTGAAATCTGACAGAAGGTCACTCCTGCAAGGTCAGTGATAGAGTTTTGACATGGGAATTTGTTTTTTTCCTGGAGTTCCTTTTGTTTTACAACCACACACCTGACGACTGATAATAAACATTTGACTCATAAACAGATGACAAGGTCTTTTCAGCAACCTGCATGGTTTGCAATTTAACACTGTTTGTTTTTGGTTCCCTAAGGACGGTGGTGCGTGTGTGTGCGTACGTACATGTACATGAGAAAAAAGAGATAAGGTATTCTCAGACTCTGAAGATGGTGGCTTGATGACTCAGCAAAATGAGCACAAACCATTCCTGACAACTACACAGGGGAGACCAGGGCTTGTCGTCACACCTTTTCTACTCCAATAAATTTATGGGTTTATTTTTGAAAGTAAATTTCTCTGCCCTGCAAAATCCAGCAACTAAGCCAGCAATAAAGCTGAGAAAATGGCTTTTTGAGGTTTTGATTGATTTAATGTCAAATTCCATGCTCTCTTTTTCCCTACTGTATGAGCATGGTTGACCAGTTTCGAACATAACTCCGTTTTGGCTAAACGTGTACCGCTCTTTACGATTTCATGTGATGTTAGTTTAGCATAGGAACATATCTACAGAGCCTCTAAAGCGACATGGTGGTGGAAAAAAAAAGTGGAATAAAAATGATACTGTATGTTAATGCTTTTGCATTACATTTTTCCTTCCATCTCATATATATTTTTTTATCACCATGTCTCTAGAGGCTCCATACATATCTTAATATCCAATGTAATGAATGTTTCCACCATTTGTTTTACCAGTTCGCTGAAGTTGAACACACTGTCTGTTTATGACAGTATTTCCAAATAGCAGGGCATAAATAGGGCAAGTTTTCACAATGGGAACCTGATATTAAATAACAAATAAGAGGCAGTGTGATGCTTTGGGCAATGTTCTGCTGGAAAACCTTGGGTCCTGCCATCCATGTGGATGTTACTTTGACACGTACCACCTATCTAAGCATTGTTGCAGACCATGTACACCCTTTTATGGAAACGGTATTCCCTGGTGGCTGTGGTGTCTTTCAGCAGGATAATGTGCCCTGCCACAAAGCAAAAATGGTTCAGGAATGGTTTGAGGAGCACAACAACGAGTTTGAGGTGTTGACTTGGCCTCCAATTGCCCCAGATCTCAATCCAAATGAGCATCTGTGGGATGTGCTGAACAAACAAATTCGATCCATGGAGGCCCCACCTCACAACTTACAGTACTTAAAGAATCATTGGTGCCAGATACACAGCACACCTTCAGGGGTCTAGTGGAGACCATGTCTCGATGGGTCAGGGCTGTTTTGGCAGCAAAAGGGGGAACACCACAATGTTATATATATGATATGAAACTTGGATTGGTTGCCAGAGACAAGGGTCAATTATACTGTTTAACGGTCATTATACAAACATATTTGACCACAGAATGCTACCAAATAAAATCAAGTATTCCAGACAGCCGTGTAATGAATATGCAGATTGTATACGTCTATGTGTGAATGGTTTGTCGGTGCGTTGCTATAGTGAGTCAGGCCCAGCTAATCCTGAGCCTGTCTTTAAGCGCTGTGTAGATAAGCTTACTGTGCAAGATTGACTTGGCAGCCTAAATACAGAAGACTGAGAGAAACAACCACGCAGTGTTCAGCCTGAGGGGACCTAATGGAAATTAATGGGTTTTAAATGCGTGTGTGTGCTCGTTTGCCTCTCTCTTAGCACTGAAGCAGAAGTTTACACAGAGCCAGGATAAACTGAAACTCATCTTCAGGTCAACATTCCCTTAGATGTGAAGACGAAATGAGATTATGATTCAAATCAACGTAGTTATCTGCAACCCGACGCTCCCAGAAACCCTCCGTGAGTGTTACCCAAGCCCTTCATAAATCAGACAGACTCAAAACAACAAGCGCAGGAAACTGAGTGAGCCGTTTCCCATTAAACAGGATGTGCGTCCTCACTGCTCTGAGGGGGAATTACAGACGGGATCCGCGATGATGTGCAGCGAGTCTCTATATAGCTATTGGGAATTCTGCCACACCGTCTGGAAAAAAGACAAAGAAAGAGACTATATCTCTGTCTGTTATTGTTCAGACAAAATTTGAACTCACACCATTGGTTGAGCCAGAAGTCGTTCTTTGTTTTGATAGCACTACTGAGGCACTAGTTAGACTCTTCATGAAGTCAACCCACAAATGCCTTCAAACTGGGGTGGAGAAGTTTTATCCAATAATCAAATTAAATAAATTCAGCCAGAAATAAAAACAGTGTTGTCATTGTTTCACCCTCAAGTCATTTAAAACCTGAAAGATTGCTTTCTTTTGCTGAACACAAAATTAGATATTTACATGCTATTTTCCATATGATGATATATTTACAAACAATTATATATTTATATACCGTTCAAAAGTTTTGGGTTTGTAAGCTTTTCTAATGTTTTTGAAATTCTTGAATGCTCACCAAGGCTGCATTGTTTGCACGTTATGTTACAGTACTGTTACTTCGGGAGACGTATTTGTGTGTATCTGTCTCTCCTTTTCTCTCTCGTTCTCTCCCTTTCTCTCTCGCTTGGCGGAAGAGAGTGGAGCGTCCTTTGAAATGCTGTGGAGGCTGACATGGAAGCGGGGGGATGTTGTTGGCGTATTGTGATATCGAGAGAGACTGATTCGAGTGTTATTGTGATTTGCAAATTGTTTGCCTTTTTCCGTGTGTTTTCCCCCCTGTAAAGTGAACTTCCCATTGTAAAGTGAAAAGCTTTCTTTTTCTTTCCCCTTTTGAATTTCATCCCATTTGTAGTTTTCTCTAAGTGTATTTTATTTTCATTTTCATTATTATGGCATTGTATGGAAGCTTGTTTCCGCCACATAATAAAAAAATAAAAAAGGTGATTTTGACTTTTCACAATTCTGACTTTTTTTCTCAGAATTGCGTGATATAAAGTAGCAATTGCTTGAGTTTATACCCCACAATTCTGACTTAATAACACGCAGGGGAGAGCGGGGCACAACCTAACGCTTTTTGTGTAAATCCACTTGGGCTTTAGAGTTTTTATTTTTTCCCACATTAATTTCACACGTCTAGTACAATTATGTGGTTTTGTTTCATTAATACGGCGTATACTTTTTTCTTGATTTACCCCGAAAGAATGGAAGTGAAATGTGACTACATGCCCCATAGGTGGGGTTCATTTTAACATGACCAATGACAGCTTAAAATGTTATCTGATATAATTAAAAAAAAATATATCCAAGACAAACTAAAATATTTTCCCAATAAAATACAATTATTACCTTTTTAAAATAAAATAATGGCATTTTTTAATCAATAAAAATATACACATTTTTGAGTTTGACAAAAAACACATTGCTAAATACAGCTAAAAACATAATAATAATGAATAATTTTTGAACATTGACTCTGTCATTATTCACCCTTTTCTCATGGTTTCTCAAAATAATTAATAAAAGTATGTAATATAATAGCATATTTCTAATAGGGGCTCATTGTAACGCTGTGTTACAACACACCCCATCTGCACAACTGGGATTTAAACCCGGCTCGTGTCTTCTGCTGGTTAGATCAGCATTAAAGAATAATCTCAACTGTTAAATAACAGATATAAGACTAAAATAATATCAGATTTGTCTTATTGTAAATAAACATAAAAAACTAAGATGAAAAATAAACTCAAGTAACAAATTTTCTTTTGCTATGGTTATATAAATGTTCAGTGATACTTTCCAAAGTTTCTTTAATTTTGGCGCAAATTTTTCTCTAAATAATGTTGATATGGCAACTAATAAATACACAAAGTTGCGTCATCCTGGCATGTGTGGAAAGTTTTAAACCATGCGTGTTACAACTAACCCGCATTAGGTTGTGCCCCACGCTCCTCTAATTTCTAGACATAAAGTCAGAATTGTGAGTTATGAACTCACAATTCTGAGAAACAAGTCAGTCTTTTTCCCCCTCAGAATTTGATTTTATAACTGGGAATTGTGAGATTATATCTCACAATTCTGAGAAAAGAGGTCAAAATTGTGAGTTATAAAGTCAGAATTGTGTGATATAAAGTCAGAATTACGAGATATAAACTTGCAGTTGCGAGAAAAAAGTCAGAATTGCGAGATATAAACTTGCAACTGTGAGAAGAAAAGTCAGAATTGAGAGTTTATGTCTCACAATTCTGACTTTAAATCTCACAATTCTGATTTTATAGGGCTGGGACAATAAATCGATGCATCACTTGTTTCTGAGATTTTACGAATGATCGCAATTCTCTCTCAAATCTGAGCTTAGTTTTTAACAGCAGATGGCGCTCTAGGCTAGTTTTTAACCGCACACTCAAATGCTCACGAAGAAGAGCGCTTGTACGTTCGGGCGGAGTTTGAGAATGTACTTGCACCTCAGAATGCTTTTATGATGCCAGATTAATATAAACAGCCCCCTTCAACCTTTTTTAACAAAGTTCAAGTGGTATGCGTAAGGAATTGGAAGCAAGCAGAGCCAATACGGCAGTTTCTAAAGCACGCAGAACAAAAGTCAGAATTGCGAGGTGTAAACTTACAATTGTGAGAAAAAAAGTCGCAATTATCTTTTAAAATGTTTTATTCTTTGGCGGAAACAAGCTTCCGTAGCATTGTGCTGCCATTCTTTTCTGTAAATATTGTAAATACTTGATTGTTCCTTCACAATTGAAGTGGTAGGGGTTGGGCCACTATTTATTTTTGTACATATTTTTCTCCATGTTTCTCGTATATTTATTTTAATTTCTTTTGTTAGGATTATTTCGTTGTAATTGGGTGGAGACAGTGGCACATTGTTGTTTATTTTGGCTAAGCCCACCCAAAAGTTTTGTTCCCATGCCCTTTTGGTGGAATTGAGAAAAATAAAAAAAGAATAAGGAAACGGGCAAACGTTTTCTGAATTTGTTTTGAATGTTATAACCCTGAGCCTAGATCAGGGTCGTAACAGTAAGTGTAATTACAGTTTACTAACCTAACAAGGTACTGGTAATATAAGGTAACTACATGGGTTAAGTTTAGGTTTAGGGGTAGGTTCAGTGTTAGTACCTAGTTATTACCAAGCGGCAACCTTCCAGTCTCTCTCTTGAATCCAACACAGAAGTGACTTAAACTGCAACTCATCGACTGGCCACTAGAGACAGGCTCCAAAAGGAAGTCAAATCTGTATCTCCCCATGTTAAAATGCCCAACTTTACAGCATACATTTTTTTACAGCCTGGTACAAAAAGTGGTTTTGGTTTATATTTGGTTTAATTTCACCCTTCATGATAACTGCGAGGGGGGTGAACATTTTTTATAACTCATCCGTTTAAATTATATTAAGCTTAAAGATCTGCATAATTAGGGGTGTGGCCACTTGAGTGACAGGTGGATTGACAAACTAGCAGTTTGTCTGCTTTCTGTCTCCACCCACATCCCGCCTCTTTGCCCATTTTTGGTTATCCGGGAGTGACACGTGGTTATGCGCTGCCAAGATGGCGATGGCCGGCTCCACCCATTTTCTTCCTTAAAGGGTTAGTTGACCCAAAAAGGAAAATTCTGTCATTAATTACTTACCCTCATGTCGTTCGACACCCGTAAGACCTTCGTTCATCTTCGGAACACAAATGAAGATATTTTAGTGTGAAATCCGATGACTCAGAAAGGCCTCCATTGGCACAATGCACTGTACACTCTCAAGACCCATAAAAGGTACTAAAGACGTTGTTACAAAGTCCATCTTACTACAGTGGTTCTACAATAACTTTATGAAGCGACGAGAATAGTTTTTGTGCGCAAAAAACCCCAAAATAACGACTTGTATAGTGATGACCGATTTCAAAACACAGCATCATGAAGCTTCGAAGCGTTATGAATCAGTGAGTCGATTCAGCGGTTTGGATCGCCAAAGTCCTGTGATTTCAGCAGTTTGGCGGTTTGACACACGATCCGAATCATGATTCGATTCGCTGATTCATAACTCTTCGAAGCTTCATGATGCCGTGTTTCTCCATAAAGTTATTGTAGAACCACTGTAGTGAGATGGACTTTGTAATGACGTCTTTAGTACCTTTTAAGGGTCTTGAGAGTGTAAAGTGCATTGTGCCAATGGAGGCCTTTCTGTGCCATCGGATTTCAACTAAAATATCTTCATTTGTGTTCCGAAGATGAACGGAGGTCTTACGGGTGTCAAACGGCAAGTAATTAATGACAGAATTTTCATCTTTGGGTTAACTAACCCTTTAAAAAAATGCTCTTTAGAAACCTACGGGTGACGTCACTGAAACTATGTCCATTGTTTTATACAGTCTATGGTTATTACCCAGTTATTGTAATTACTGTAATAATTACATAGTATGTACATGGGGAATATGACTGTAAAATAAAGTGCTACCTCTGCATTTATTTGATAAAAAACTGTATTATTTTTAAACATTAAATATTATACCTACCATTACCATTATAATATATTACATATTATTACAATTTAAAATGTCAATTTTCTATTTTATAATATTTTAAAAAGTAATTTATTTCTGGGTTGAAAAAAGCAAAATTTTGCCATTACTCCAGTCTTCTGTGTCACATTACCCTTCAGAAATCATTCTAATATGCTGATTTGGTGCTCAAGAAACATTTCTTATTCTTATCAATTTTCTTATTATTATTATCAATGTTGAAAATCGGTGTGCCGCCTAATAAAAACATGTTACTATTATTAGGATTGTTTGATGGACAGGTAAGAAATGGAAATCTTTTGTAACATCTACTTTTTCTTACCGTTTCAAACTTTTGATTGATTTCCCAAACCCCCACACACTTTTTATGCACAAACTACATTATTTTTTTTGAACAATTGCACAAGTCCCAAGTTTTATTTTTGCCTAAACTTAATACAGTACAGAGAAAACACGTGGGCAGCTTTGCGAGTCTGCCTGGAATACACAAAAAGCAAGTTTACAGATGCTGACATTTATACAAATATGACAAAATTACTTGGTTTCAATAAAAGCATTATGCTAACATCAATGTCACGGATACCTCTGACATGGGTGAAAAATGGGGGGAGGTAATATTAGCTAAATCAGCACAGCAGTGCCTGCTTCAGAAAGGAGATATTAAGAGGCGGTGGAGGCTAAATAGGGTTGTTTTTCTGGAGTACAGAGTAATGACTGTTGTGTGTGGGGAGCAAACATAATCACCTGAATGCATGCTGAAACAAATGCACCAAATTATTGTGTTGAGAGAAAACTATACGTAATGGCATCATTACATCAGACTGATTCAGGCCTTATTTTTTGTTTTCTTCCATTTTGTATTTTCAGATCTCCCAAACATGTTGGAGAGTTTATTTTATCCAAACAAATACACGTTTTATGTCTTTTTATGATGAAAAGGAGTCAGTAATAGATTGATGGAATAAAAAAAAAAAAAATAAAATAAAAGAGTGTTCTGGATGCAGTTATTAATCAAAAAAATTGAACACTCTGTGACTGCTGTTAAATTAATTTTAATGTAGTTTTACACACAATGTTGTTTTCCTGATAACACGAAACCTAATTAAGAGAGTTCAGAATGCATTGGAGATACATCACCCTTTGTAAACACAAATAAACCTTTTGCACATTCAATTTAGTTATGTAGGATCACACAGTAAAATGCTGCTTATCGGCCTTCTACAGCACGAGAGTAGGGTACGCAGCTTAGTAATGTTGATGAGTAGCATGATTGTTTTTTGAAAACTGAGAACAGACCACAGGTTAGCGTTGAGCGGCGAATGATAAACGGATGTATTTAGTACCTGATGAATCTGAGGGAATTATCACGCCAGGCAGAGATTGTTTGATGCAGGAAATGTTCCTTTCGCTATTGTGATAACAACATTAATTAATCGTTCATCACGTCGGCGTTTGAAGTAGTCACAACAGCGGCATGTATCTGAATATTTCTGAATCTCTTTCCGCCACTCCTCGGGGTAAACAAATGCCTGTTGAATTGCATGAAAGCTCTGTTTTTGTTTGCTGTTCGCTTGCATTTATTAAAAGTGCTGTAGCCAAAGCACAGATTCCGCCCGCTCTTTAATGAAGGTGCGTTTGCAGCCAGACAAAAGCTGTGCATCATACGACGCCACTATCAGCCGATTGCGATTTCATCCACGTAGGCCAGCAGGATTTGATATACTGTCTAATTTAAAAACACAGTGATGAGCCTTTCCTGCGAGAGATTCAAATGGAGGAAATTACTGGCGGGCTTGGCGTACGTGCACGTTTATTTGTCAATGCTGGTAAATTAAAGAGTGATTCACTATAATGGATTTGTCAGGTGTTGTCCCTGCCTTGATCCGAACCCCAGCACGAAAAAAAAATCATAATGCCCTGGAAATCAGCATCACTGATGTGCATTACAGAATTAAACTACAGCAAAGACAGAAGAATCTAAGGGTTTTTTCCCCTTTGTGAGAGATTAGGCATGAATTTGATTAGACTGGATAGTGAATTACGCTCACATCCACACACAATCGACACACTCGCTCAGTCTTTGCAGAAATGGTTCTCTTGAGCCAAGCATATGGGAAGCTGTCTCTGTTATTGGCCTGATTACTTCAGCTGTCTAGAAATCAAGCTCCGGCGTACTTACCCTCCTCCATGGGTGGGATGGAAGGCTGTTTCTTGTAAACAATCAATGCAGGATAAACTCTGAGTTTGCGACTCCGAGGCGGCCTGCCTTCCAGCGTTTAAAGTAGTAGTCTGGCTCCGTCGCCAACAATTAACGTGTTTAAGTACACATGACTGCCGATTCCATCTGTTTTCTTGTCAGTCTGTCAACTTTTTAAACCATCTTTTTTAGCGGTTGAATCACTACTACATGTCAGTGTTTGTGCCAAGTCTTCCATCCACCTCCTTCAACGTGACAGCTTGGGGATGACTAGAATTGCAGTCAGACAAAACACATACATATGTTTTTTTTTTCCTTCTTCATAGAAACACTGACAAAATGGGGACCAAAACTGCAATCTCTAGGGGGACTTCAAATTATAGTGTGATGAAAAGTTTCGAAAGTAGAGTGCTGTTGCTTGGGTCTACTTGAAAGTTGGATTCAAGCAGACTTTTGGCAGTCCTCTAAGAGCTTGACAACAAAACAAAGTTATTTGTAGCTTTGAAGGCGAAAAACCCTTGCGAATTGCATTCTCTTGTTGCATTCTAGAACTTGGACCCATTAGTCCTCTATCAAAAGAAGTTGGTCCGGAGAGCAAAGCGGTGACCTGTAACCGAATACAGCAATATAGCAAAGTGCTGATATCTTAACCTTTGTCTTTCACAGCCGCCTCTGAGGAGCCACGGTGCTGGAGGTGATTTCATTAGCGCTATGGGAGGGCGCAAGTGTGGCGCGTCCATGCAATGTCGTCAGTCTGAAATCGCATGGGTGGAGCTGGAAACACAAACCGCCCCATAGACCTGAAAGTCGTTACCGTACCCGTTAATTAGCTTCATTTGCTAAGAAAACAAACTGGGGCCAGATGGTGAGGCTAGCGAGTATTCATCGATCTCGAATCCCACACGAGCGCATGCATGAGTTAGAAAGTGGGTTGTCCGCACTAAATATATTATAAAGCTTCCTCTCCTTGAGCAGATTGGTGGTTGATGGTTGAGAGAAGACAGATTAGCAGCAGAAGAGACAGATTTGAGTGAAATGTACAATTAGGGGTAAAAGATGTATTTTTGGAGAGCTAGAATTAAAGATTTCGGGTCTAAACATTTAACCAACAGCTCACGCCAATGGAAAGACTGATTATTCTGATCTAAAAATGCCACATCAAAACATGTTGTGTGCTACACCAGTAATTCAAGTCATTGAACATATTTATGACTGTTGCAAAGTAGTTGTTATATAAATAGTATATTATAAATAGATTTTATTTTTACATTTGATTTTAAATGTGAATTTATTGTATTCATTATTTATATATCAAATTTTTTTTTAAAGCTGCAGTCCGTAACTTTTTTTGGGGTAAAAATGATCCAAAATCAATTTTTGAGCAAGTACACAACAAGCCAGTATCTATCTCCTTACCTTAGCCCCATTCACAATGGTAAGCTTGTAATAATGTGTTATAATTAGAGTGGTATGGTGGATTTCCCTGGGAAATTCAAGCATGTCTTTTCGTCATTACATCATGGTTGTATACATAAAGAAAGAGTCCGGCTAGTAGTAGTAACGCACTTGAGGAGCGAGGAGCCCGATCTCACGAAAATGCGTATAAATAATATGAGTGTGCAATCTCGTGGAATGTATATGCCAAAAGGAGTTTTGGCGTGCATATGGTACGGCGTTTTTCGCGTGCATATGATACGCACTTTATGGCGTATTATACGTACGAATACGCACGCGAAAAACTGCGTAGCATATGCACGCCAAAACTCATTTTGCTGTTTACATTCCACGAGATTGCACACTCGTACTATTGATACGCATTGTCATGAGATCGTGTTGTGAGGAGCATGTTCTTCAGCGATTCATTTATAGCCTTTTCTCACAGCAGCTGGAGTAATTAAATGTATCATTTTGATGGCGGATTGTAATCCAGAAAGGCCCAAATTACATCATCAGTGACAACTGGAGATTCAACCGTAGTCAAAAGCAAAAGAATAGACTGTACGGAAACTGAAATCTACAGGTAATGCTAATAAACACTAAATACACGTAGTCACTCAATGCTAATGCTGTTAACATTAACAATTTGAGAACGAAGTATAACAATACTAATAATTTTTCACGGTTTGATGTTATATGAGTGATAGTTGGTAGCGCGATTTATTGTAATGTTTTGTTCCCAAAAGTGGCAGACTTGTTCAGATGACATTTTCCAGTGAAATTCTTATTTAGGTTATACTCCAAGATGTAGACTCTGTGATTCTGAAGTACAGTATCCACAGCAGTGCGGTGACTGGCAGCAAGCCGCACATACTCCTCAAAACATTAGATTCATCCACGCTGAATAGCCGTGACAATGCACAACTCACGTACAGATGATATCTCCACAAATAACTGCAATTGCAGGTTTCAAACAGAGATGGCGTGACAGAGGCAAAACTTACGGACTGCAGCTTTAATTCCATTGCATTGTTTCAGCACTTAATTGACCATTTCATGATATTTAAATAGAACAAATGTTGAACGGGACTTGATTTTATCCATTGGGAATTGATCAGATGGTGACCAAAATAGATTTGAGTGCGAGTTTGCTAAAATTGAGCTATTTTCAAGAAAAGTAATTTTCGAGAATTGGCAATGTTATTTAAGTTATTTTCTAAAAATGTATTGATAATTACAGAGACAAACTTCTTTTTCCCATAACATGCATGATGAATAATTGACAATAAGTCCAGGGAAGCACATTTAAGTAAAATTTTGATGTCATGCTAAAGGAATAGTTCACCAAAACATAAATATGAGTAAATGTCATCTTTTACTCACGCTCAAGATGTTCCAAATCTGTATGAATTTCTTAGTTCTGCTGAACACAAAAGAAGATATTTTGAAGAATGTCGGTAAACCAAACAGTTGATGGACCCTATATTGACTTCCATGTATTGTTCCCCCTACTATGGAAGGCAATGGGGTCCATCAACTGTTTAGTTCCCCATATTCTTCAAAATATCATCTTCTGCATTCAGCAGAAGAAAAAAATTCATACAAATTTTGAACAACTTGAAAGTAAAGTAAATGAACTATCCCTTTAACTATGTATTGTATAGTACAAATAGTGCTGAATTACGTGAATAATTTGCAATATATAATATACAGTGCATTTAGAGCCTGGTTTCATTGGCTTATGTAGAATTTTGCATTGAAATACAGTGTGTGTTGAGAGACATGAATAGCTCTTATTTTTGAAATCACTTATAATCTATGATGCAATTGCTTTCATTGAATTTTCTGCCATCTGTATTACTGTGGGCATCCTGCATTCTGCGTCCAACATCTGTAACCTTGAGCTTTTATAGCTCAGAGATTGTAGTTCACTGTTTATGGCCAGGTAGACGGGAAAGACTCCATTCTTTTTCTTGTAATCTCACTGAAGCACTGAAAAGAACACAGAATTCAATAAATAAAGAGGGTGCATGGCTTCTCTTAATTCAGTTCCCGTTCTTTGGGTGGCCAACAGCCATGAGAGGACTGGTGGCAATATCCCTTACATGCACTACACTCATTTTAGCTAAATAACATGATTTAAGAATGTCTGCTGGTAATCTAATCTAGTAATGCTATTCTCCTGAGAGTGCTGTTGTAGCTCTAAGGTGTTTTAGTGCTTGCTAAGGCAAGTATCACTATTTTTATTGCTCATACTTACATGCTTTTCACTCCTAACCTAGGTATTGAATGTTAGTGTTCAACTTGCCCTGCATTTGGACTATATACATGAATAATACCTCAATTTGAAGGACAAAAAAATAACATGGAATGGAGTAATATCCAGAGACCAAAGTAACTACTTAGCAACCATCTAGCAATGCCCTAGCAATCACCGGCCCTAGCCTCATGGGCCGTAACACAGTAACCACTCAACAACCACATAATGATGTACACTTTCTTCAGAAAAGTTCTTCTTACTTTCCTATTCAAATGCGCATACAGAGGTCTATACATATTGTGGTTTAAAGTAGATAGGAATTCGTAGCACTAGACTGCACAAGAAGAATCAGTCTGGTGATTAAAGTGCTTTTTCTGAGCGTCTGATGACAGGAAAAGAGAAGCAGAGAGTAACTTTTTAATGAGAACCTCACAAAGATGGGGGGTGGTTGGTAATCAGTGAGTGTCATATTAAATTGCAGTTTGTTTTTTATGAGTGAATGTTATTTGTTTCCAATGCTTGTCTCTCTGTTACACCCTCTTTGTAAGATAAAATAGGTTAGATTGTTGTATGAATTCTTTTTAAATTATTTTATGGAATATTTCTGGAAAATACAAGTAAAAAAATACACGGTAAAGTAATTTTTTTTTTTTTTATGTATACATCTATATAGACATTAAAGAAAAGAACAATTTAAACTAAAACTTTAACTAATTTAAACTATTAATAAAAAAAAGATCTCTCAATGATACTAAAATAGAACTGAAGATGTAAATTTTAATGTTCATGTAATTCCAAAAATGTAATTATTATGATTATAATTTTAAACAACACAAAATATGCAGCCATCCATTATAAAGGTATCCACATGGCTCCGGGGGCTTAATAAAAGCCTTCTGAAGCGAATCGATGGGTTTTTGTAAGAAAAATATCCATATTTATCACATTATAAAGTAAAATATCTAGCTTACGGCGGACTGCCTTCCGTATTCAACTTACGGAAAAAAAAGTATAACTGGCACGGCGATGACTTCAGACGTAGTGTAAGCGTTTTGAACTGCGAGAGGCATTGCACTTTCTTTGTAAATTGAATACGGAAGGCAGTCCGCCGGAAGCTAGATATACTTCATAAAGTTTTAAATATGGATATTTTTCTTACACAAACCCATCGAGTCACTTCAGAAGGCCTTTATTACCCCCCTGGAGCTGTGTGGATTACTTTTGAATTAATGGATGGACCTTTTTGGGGTTTCAAATTTTGGGCTGCCATTCACTGCCATTATAATGCTTGGATTAGTCCTGACAGTTTTTAATATAACTCTGATTGTCATATACACTCACCTAAAGGATTATTAGGAACACCATACTAATACTGTGTTTGACCCCCTTTCGCCTTCAGAACTGCCTTAATTCTACGTGGCATTGATTCAACAAGGTGCTGAAAGCATTCTTTAGAAATGTTGGCCCATATTGACAGGATAGCATCTTGTAGTTGATGGAGATTTGTGGGATGCACATCCAGGGCACGAAGCTCCCGTTCCACCACATCTCAAAAAAGCTCTATTGGCTTGAGATCTGGTGACTGTGGGGGCCATTTTAGTACAGTGAACTCATTGTCATGTTCAAGAAAACAATTTGAAATGATTCGAGCTTTGTGACATGGTGCATTATCCTGCTGGAAGTAGCCATCAGAGGATGGGTACATGGTGGTCATAAAGGGATGGACATGGTCAAAAACAATGCAAGGCCGTGGCATTTAAATGATGCCCAATTGGGACTAAGGGACCTAAAGTGTGCCAAGAAAACCCCCACACCATTACACCACCACCACCAGCCTGCACAGTGGTAACAAGGCATGATGGATCCATGTTCTCATTCTGTTTACGCCAAATTCTGACTCTACCATCTGAATGTCTCAACAGAAATCGAGACTCATCAGACCAGGCAACATTTTTCCAGTCTTCAACTGTCCAATTTTGGTGAGCTTGTGCAAATTGTAGCCTCTTTTTCCTATTTGTAGTGGAGATGAGTGGTACCCAGGGGGGTCTTCTGCTGTTGTAGCCCATCCGCCTCAAGGTTGTGCGTGTTGTGGCTTCACAAATGCTTTGCTGCATACCTCGGTTGTAACGAGTGGTTATTTCAGTCAAAGTTGCTCTTCTATCAGCTTGAATAAGTCGGCCCATTCTCCTCTGACCTCTAGCAAGGCATTTTCGCCCACAGGACTGCCGCATACTGGATGTTTTTCCCTTTTCACACCATTATTTGTAAACCCTAGAAATGGTTGTGCGTGAAAATCCCAGTAACTGAGAAGATTGTGAAATACTCAGACCGGCCCGTCTGGCACCAACAACCATGCCACGCTCAAAATTGCTTAAATCACCTTTCTTTCCCATTCTGACATTCAGTTTGGAGTTCAGGAGATTGTCTTGACCAGGACCACACCCCTAAATGCATTGAAGCAACTGCCATGTGATTGGTTGATTAGATAATTGCATCAATGAGAAATTGAACAGGTGTTCCTATAATCCTTTAGGTGAGTGTACACCTAGGATGTCTTGAGTAAATTAAGGGATACTTTTCATTTTTGGGTGAACTATCCCTTTAACTGTAGAAGAACTAATTGATTAGTCGATTACTAATCCGGGCGTCTCCTATAGTAGCATACTGTGTATGTATACTAAAAATGAAAGCCTACAGTCAGCCAAAGACTTCTATGTTTCTTTTGACACGGTTTGTTTTCACAAAACCTAAATAATTTTCAGTAGTAATCATCATGCCGCAGACGCTGTCTAAAAAGGTTCAATTGTATTTAACCTCGAAATACTGCTGTAAATTCAGTCATAACCTGAGGAGATGTTAAAATTTGTTTTCACTTCCAGCCCCTGTTTTTTCTCTCTCTCTCTCTCTCTTTTTTTGTTGGGAGAAATAAAGAAACACACCAGTTATACAAGGTTCAAGTGAGTTTCAGACCATTTGTAATTTTCAAGGAGACCATCTACATTCCTGGCAAGGAGCGCAATGATAAGTAGACCAAGGTCATTTGCGTAATTTCCCTTAAAAATGTCCTCTCAGCCTCTGCTCCATCTTTCGCAATGTCCTACCATCTAATCTCTGCCAAGATCTGAGGAGCCCATTAGCTTGCTGTCGGAGGGGTCTGTAAGTAATCGTTTGCCGTAGAGGAATGAAATTGACAAGTGCTTAAGCCTTGAGCACAGACAGAACACAATTCCCCAGCACATTTCCGATAGCTCTATAATCAGACGAGAGATAGAAAATCACATCCTCGGCCCATCTTAAAAATCTCTATCTCGCCACCAAATGTTGCCCATCTCAACTGAAACCTTTTTTTCCCCTCTTTGCACCTCTACTCTAATGAAAAACATAGGAAACACTGGCGTAGAGTAAAAAATCATTTGGGAGATTTTAAGAATCAATATCGAGATCAAATGAGGATCGTGATAAATAAAAATGTAATTAAAACATATTTTTGTATTAATCCAGCCCTACGGAAAATTGTACAGAATATATTTTATAATTCCTTCAATTTTTGTTAAATAAAAGATATAATTAAAGATGTAAAATAGTAAAATAGTTAGTTAAAACAATTAAATAGTAAAAGCTCTAACCATTATGTCATAATAAAATAGAGGAAGTGCATTATGTAGTATGCTGTTCCAAACATAGCCAGTCGCAACATTAGGTTGCAACCCTCCCTTCTTAGTATTCCCTCACCTTTTTTCATGTCGTGTCCTCTCTCTTTCTATTACCAGCGAGTTCATTGCACTGGTGTTTAAAACACACATCAGTCACTCAAATCATGGAGCCCTGGAGCTAAGGCCCAAGACCTTCAGATGTCATTGGCCACTGTCTTTTGGCTTGTGTGGCGCTCCGTGTGTTTGTGCGTGAGTTATGAAGATATTGGGGAGTAAATCTGAGCCCCTGGACAGATGGCAGGAGTGTCAGAGCAGCCACGGATGCGCTCTTCATTTTTATTCAGGGACAGCGTGGAATAATGGGTAGATAGGAGCGAGAGATGGTTAGAAATGTGAGGGTAAAATAAGAAGGCATATGGGGCGGCGGTCAAATATTTGAGATTTAATTAGAATCTATGTTGTCTAAGAGATTATAGAAACTTAATTGTTTAGAACAATAATTGTTTTATGAAAAGACAACAATGTAATATGTAAAAATGTTTTCTAAAATATTTATTTGTTTTTTTTAAATTCAGGGGAAAATATACACAGATCAGGCATAACATTATGACCTAATATTGTTTTTTGTTGGCAATACGGCCCTGACCCTTTGAGGCATGGAGACCCATACGCAACAAACTGCAATGCACTGTGTATTCTGACACCTTTCTATCAGAACCAGCATTCACTTCTTGAGCAATTTGAGCTACAGTAGCTCATCTGTTTGATCAAAACCACACAGGCCAGCCTTCGTTCCTCACCTGTTCCTCAGCTTTGGCCGCCCATGACTCTGTCATCGGTTCACCACTGTTCCTTCCTTGGACCACTTTTGATAGATACTGACCACTGCAGACCGGGAACACCCCACAAACGCTGCAGTTATGGAGATGCTCTGACCCTGTCTTCTAGCCATGACAATTTGGCCCTTGTCAAACTCGCTCAAATCCTTACGCTTGCCCATTTTTCCTGCTTTTAACACATCAACTTTGCCTAATATATCCCACCCACTAACAGGTGCCGTGATGAAGAGATAATCAGTGTTATTCACTTCAATGTTATGCCTGATTGGTGTAAGTAAGTCATTTGTAGGTTGATTCCCCCAAGACCTACTGAGAGCAAAAAGGTTCTTAATCAATGCTATACTTTTCTAGAAGCATTATTTCAGCTTAGTTTTTAAATAATCATGTTGAACAGAGGAACTCCTGGTAAAAAACTATATATTACCCATGATTCTGCAGATAAATCTCCACAAATTTGAGAATCAGGACAAGCAAATTGTGCCAAAATAACACTTTAGTGCCCACCCACACCCATGAAGTCTCGCTACACTCTCAAACTACTTAAATATTTATATGCCCTATGTGCACAGTAATCAACATATTTAAATAAATAGTTTTTATAGTTCTCTATGGTTTTTAATTAGATTTAGAAATAAAGGCCGCTGAAAAAGTGGGCGGGCATTGTTGCACTCTATGGCATTGTTTGTGGGTGGGACTATTTGTTTGCTCGGCCAATGACAGATGGGGTTTGTGTTTGAATGTGAACATTTTTTAAGTAAAAAATGTGTACACTTTACATTTAAAATGCAATTTGTACCCGATATGACATTTGGACTCTGTAATTTGTAACCTAATGTCTTCAGATTTTCAGATCTTTAAGCAAATGTTGGATCAAATATGAGATTGCGGCTTAGATATTGACATTTTTAACAATGTGTAACATAAAAAGTCAAACAAAAGAGGAAAGCAGATCAGCTTAAATAGATGTTCTAAGCCATTAGTAAAGCTCACAGCTGTTAGAGCTCAGCTCTTATCCTCAATTCTTTTACAGAGAAAGAGAGAGAAGAGAGAGAGAGAGAGAGGCTTGACACAATATTAACTTTTTTCAGATTCCAGATTTCTTATCTGACCATCAGTCTATTAACAAAAATCCTCTATAATGAAACAATAAAATACATACATACACATTTATACTTCATATATTTATATGTACACACCTCTTTAAAATTTTAAAACCAACATATCATTTTCCAAAACCTCACACAAAACTCCTCCCATCCACACAGAGAGATAGAGAAAGAGAGAGAGAGAGAGAGACAGAGAGAGAGAGAGATGAAACAAAAGCAACAAAAAAAAATTTCTCCAGCAAGGGTGAAACATTGACATGGTTGTGTTTAGCCTGTAACATTCAGGTTTATTTTTGTCTGAGGTGAAGCTAACATATTCGGTCCCTCAGCCTCCATTAGCTGCCACTCAGAAATACGCTCAGTGAAGCCCTACAAACACAGATGCTCATCAGAACAAAAGCCTGGAGATAAAAAGAAGGGGGGGTTCGGTTGGTGCATGAGCCCATGTCAGGGTCTGTAACTATAGTATATATTTGGCTCTCTGATGCTCCCGTCTTCTTGTCTCACTGACAGATTGAATTGTGACAGTATTTCTGACAATATTCCCATGATTTCAGACATGGCTCTGGTGGTTGGATTTCTGTCTTTTTTGTTTCACTTAAAACCTGTGACTTAAATCAGTTTACTGGCTGGTTTGGCTGGTTGACTTTGTTTATGTGACAAAGTGCAGTTAAAGATAAAGATTCAGAACGCTTTTGTTGTAAAAAAAAAAAAAAAAAATGCAAATGTCAATCCAGTAACCGCCCTGAGTTCATTCAGTGAATCGTCAGACTGATTCAAATGGTAACTGCTGAGTTTGTAAGTCTTTTTCAATGATAAATTAAAGTGATCAGCTCAAAAGAGTAATTTGTTCTTGAATCGGCTACACTGGTTCTGCTGTATGTTTGATTCACTAAAAACAACCGGCTCAAAAGAGTAATTTATTTGTGATTTGAACTTCACTGATTTCATTATATGTTGTTGATTTAAAATTTAAAAAGCCAAAATAAAAGCCACTGAAAAAGTGGGCCACTTTTGGACTCAATGGCATAGTTTGTGGGAGGGGCTATTTGTTTGCTCGACCAATGACAGATGGGGTGTGTGTTTGAATGTCAACATTTTTGAAGTAACAACATGTCAAATGGTTGTAACATTTGTGTCAATCTAGAAAGGTTTTGAAATATGTAAAAGTTATGATATAACGTAGAGACAAACTTTCAGGTTTTGGTCATCATTCACTAACATTGAGCGTGTGATGTTCTTGCTTCCACTGAAGCTCGGGATGTTTTTGGGTTCATTTTGGATCATAAAAAGCCAGTGTTTTAACACAATGGAATCTGTGGAACTAAGTAATTGTAATTGCATCTGAAATTCCACAAATGGACAAATAATAGCCCTTTACAGAGCGCTAGATGAATTACCTTCAGTAACAGTGATACAAATTAATGCATTGGAGCATTCACATGAAACTCCTTTAATTTCTCTTAAGAATTTTTTTATCTCTGTCTGAGCTGCTTTGTTATTGCAGAAAATAGATGAAAATCCACCCCATTTACTCTCGATCCCTCTCACTCAGATAATATACGATTTTAGAATTAAACCTGAGCAGCAATTTCATTCAAAACTGACCTGGGTGACCTGCGCTGTGGAAACGTGATATTAGCCGATGGAGCGGCTGTCTTTTTGAGAGAGAATGGTCTGACTAAAGCTTAAAAGAGAAGCACACATTCATTACCGTGAGACATTGTATGGCACTTAGCTTTTTAATCTTATGGGACATTGTGATGCGTATCATCCCTGATAAGGGGCCGCAGACTTACTAAACCAAAAAAAAACGGCTGCTAAGGTGTACTTTTAAATGAATGTGCATTTGTCGGTGTGTGAGACACCAGGAATGGAGAGGGACAGACAGTGAAGGAGTGAGCGAAGCATTATTATGATGTCCATGTTCATTACTTAAATAGGTGTGCTGATAAGTGCACTAGATTGTGACTCTAAGCAAGTGGGAAAAATACATGCTTGTATTCAGAAAAACTTGATTATTGTCTGGCCACACAAAATGCGAAACACTAGGTTTTCTGTCAGGCGTGTGTGTTGCGTTCTTTAATGGTACGCCTAGAAAACAAAGCCATTGGTGATGCCAAACCCCCTCATGGAAAAATGTTGTTGTGTTTACAACCGTGAGCGTTACCTGTTAGTGGGTGGGATATATTAGGCAGCAAGTGAACATTGTCCTCAAAGTGTTAGAAGCAGGAAAAATGTGCAAGTGTAAGTACTCGGTCTGCAGTGGTCAGTATCTATCAAAAGTGGTCCAAGGAAGGAACAGTGGTGAACCGGCAACAGGGTCATGGGCATCCAAGGCTCATTGATGCACGTGGGAAGCAAAGACTGGCCTGTGTGGTTTTGATCAAACAGACGAGCTACTGTAGCTCAAATTGCTGGTTCTGATAGAAAGGTGTCAGAATACACAGCGCATCGCAGTTTGTTGCGTATCGGGCTGCATAGCCGCAGACCAGTCAGGGTGCCCACCTCTGAAAGCACCAACAGTGGGCATTTGAGCATCATAACTGGACCACGGAGCAATGGAAGAAGGTGGCTTGGTCTGATGAATCGCGCTTTCTTTTATATCATGTGGATGGCCGGGTGCGTGTGCATCGCTTACCTGGACTAGCCGGCGGAGGCATGTGATGCTTTGGGCAATGTTCTGCTGGGAAACCTTGGGTCCTGCCATCCATGTGGATGTTACTTTGACACGTACCACCTACCTAAGCATTGTTGCAGACCATGTACACCCTTTCAGGTGTCTGTGGTCTCTTTCAGAAGGATAAAGCGCCCTGCCACAAAGCGAAAATGGTTCAGGAATGGTTTGAGGAGCACAACAACAAGTTTGAGGTGTTGACTTGGCCTCCAAATTCCCCAGATCTCAATCCAATCGAGCATCTGTGGGATGTGCTGAAACAAGTCCGAAAAAAAATAAATATATATATATATATATATATATATATATATATATATATATATATATATATATATATATATATATATATATATATATATTTATTTATTTATTTATTTTTGTTTGTTTGGGTTTTTTATGCAAAATTCTGTTGCAAAAAAAAATCACAGCTTTTTAGGTTATGAAAAAAATAAGTAAATTGTAGATGGATGCGAAGTGCAAGAGAACCATCATACTGGCAGACACTATTCTTATATTTGTTAGAGTTGACAATATTACACGTCTTGGCTCTAGAGCCATGCTGGCTCTCTAAATGATGATAACGCACTGAATATGACGGGAGGCTGAGGAGATGAGGTTTTTATGAGTGAGTGAGCTATTTTGTGGGTATAAGAGAAGATGTTTACAACTGGAAAAGAAAAAAAAGCATAATTTCATATTTCGTAGAAGCATAATTTTCTCTCAATAGAGATTTTCATGGTTGCGCTGTGCATGAAGTGGACTGTTTATATATATATATATATATATATATATATATATATATATATATATATATATATATATATATATATATATATATATACAGTGAGGAAAATAAGTATTTGAACACCCTGCTATTTTGCAAGTTCTCCCACTTAGAAATCATGGAGGGGTCTGAAATTGTCATCGTAGGTGCATATCCACTGTGAGAGACATAATCTAAAAAATAAAAATCCAGAAATCACAATGTTTGATTTTTTACCTATTTATTTGTATGATACAGCTGCAAATAAGTATTTGAACACCTGTCTATCAGCTAGAATTCTGACCCTCAAAGACCTGTTAGTCTGCCTTTAAAATGTCCACCTCCACTCCATTTATTATCCTAAATTAGATGCACCTGTTTGAGGTCGTTAGCTGCATAAAGACACCTGTCCACCCCATACAATCAGTAAGAATCCAACTACTAACATGGCCAAGACCAAAGAGCTGTCCAAAGACACTAGAGACAAAATTGTACACCTCCACAAGGCTGGAAAGGGCTACGGGGAAATTGCCAAGCAGCTTGGTGAAAAAAGGTCCACTGTTGGAGCAATCATTAGAAAATGGAAGAAGCTAAACATGACTGTCAATCTCCCTGGGACTGGGGCTCCATGCAAGATCTCACCTCGTGGGGTCTCAATGATCCCAAGAAAGGTGAGAAATCAGCCCAGAACTACACGGGAGGAGCTGGTCAATGACCTGAAAAGAGCTGGGACCACCGTTTTCAAGGTTACTGTTGGTAATACACTAAGACGTCATGGTTTGAAATCATGCATGGCACGGAAGGTTCCCCTGCTTAAACCAGCACATGTCCAGGCCCATCTTAAGTTTGCCAATGACCATTTGGATGATCCAGAGGAGTCATGGGAGAAAGTCATGTGGTCAGATGAGACCAAAATAGAACTTTTTGGTCATAATTCCACTAAACGTGTTTGGAGGAAGAAGAATGATGAGTACCATCCCAAGAACACCATCCCTACTGTGAAGCATGGGGGTGGTAGCATCATGCTTTGGGGGTGTTTTTCTGCACATGGGACAGGGCGACTGCACTGTATTAAGGAGAGGATGACCGGGGCCATGTATTGCGAGATTTTGGGGAAACACCTCCTTCCCTCAGTTAGAGCATTGAAGATTGGTCGAGGCTGGGTCTTCCAACATGACAATGACCCGAAGCACACAGCCAGGATAACCAAGGAGTGGCTCTGTAAGAAGCATATCAAGGTTCTGGCGTGGCTTAGCCAGTCTCCAGACCTAAACCCAATAGAGAATCTTTGGAGGGAGCTCAAACTCTGTGTTTCTCAGCGACAGGCCAGAAACCTGACTGATCTAGAGAAGATCTGTGTGGAGGAGTGGGCCAAAATCCCTCCTGCAGTGTGTGCAAACCTGGTGAAAAACTACAGGAAACGTTTGACCTCTGTAATTGCAAACAAAGGCTACTGTACCAAATATTAACATTAATTTTCTCAGGTGTTCAAATACTTATTTGCAGCTGTATCATACAAATAAATAGTTAAAAAATCATACATTGTGATTTCTGGATTTTTTTTTATAGATTATGTCTCTCACAGTGGACATGCACCTACGATGAATATTTCAGACCCCTCCATGATTTCAAAGTGGGAGAACTTGCAAAATAGCAGTGTGTTCAAATACTTATTTTCCTCACTGTATATACTGTATATGTGTGTGTGTGTGTGTGTGTGTGTGTGTGTTACTATAGCCATGGGAAACATAATTATTATTTTTTATCTCTAAAAAAGAAAAATGGTAATTATGCCAGCAATTATGTGTCAGTTATAAGCCAAAAGATCATCGGTGGAGCCAGCCAGACACTACCTTTGACCCTCGGCACAGTGAAAGCATGAATAACTGACATAATTAAACGGTTCATTGCTCAGCCTGTCAAATATACGATCAGCCAATATCCCTTCAGCCTTTCCAAGACTCACGCTTGATTGGTTGGTTTGACTTCTTCCACTGATCCTGCCTGTGGGGGTCAGTGGTGAGATGGAGCATGTGAGGGGTGAGGAGGGGGGGCATGGCTGACTGTGTAGATCAATATTCTGGTCACCATGCGAAGAAAAGTGGATTGGGCCACCTATCAGCAGTGCCAAACCGGATTAAAATCCTAGAGATATCGCCACACAACCAAACAGCATTTGCTCTAGAGAGTGGCCGGCTTACATGGCAGATGGGAAACTATTAAGATGAACTCGGAAAACAACAAGGAAGTATTTTCTCTGTTTTTCTTCCTCCCTTGTTAGAAAAAAACCCCCCAAAATACATAAACACCTGCTGTACCGTCAAGAGGCCCTGATGGGTTTAACAGAGGAGGAGAGAAAAGCTTGTTAAGTGCTCAAGTCTCCATGTTTCGATGAATAAATATGAAGTTTGGATGCCAGATCTCCTTAAACACATGCAGTCTCATGGAAATTAAGCTTTACGATCTCATCTGCTGCGGTAGCCTGCGAGGCACTGTCTGTCTTGATGTAATGTGATTCAATTTAGCCTCCAGAATGCTTTGCATACGGATGGGCAATATCCAAGAATGCTTAGTTACGAGCCATAGTTACAAATTCAAACATTCATCAATTAGCATTGATAATGCCAATCATTTAATGTGATGAAATCCCCCCCCCATTTAGGGTTGGAAATCATGGACTGAACTAAACAAAAAAACTAACTGGAACTGAATTTTCATAATGTCTGCTAAAGAGCTATAATGTCGGATGCAGCCTATATGTTTGGATGGCATGGGTTTTATGGATTACGGTTAAAAAATTGTATTTACGTATACAATGAAATCGGTCTTAAACACACAAGTTACTGGTTTATTTGTACTCTTGTGACTTAAATCCGTGAAGTGTAGTTAAAGATTCTTGTTCAAAATGGTGTTTCATGGGAATTTTGAATAAAAATCCTTCTAATTCCCATTGCCAAGTCAACATTTGTATTGCAATCACATCCACTTCTATCTCTTCTTTAAGATCTCATGTTCAGCATTCTCACTTCATCCAGACCACAGATTGCCTAACTCACAGCTTTCAAATGAAAGTCTGTCTTAGATAGAAAGTCTTTTCTCCTCCCCTCTTCCCTCTCTCTGAGAAAAGGGGCTGAATGGAAGATGCTCCTGTGGCTTCTCTCCCCGTCTTTATCATTACAGCTTCCTATTACCTGCCTCCAGCCCCAGAGATAGGCTGCCTGCGGTGCACCATGGGAACGGCTCGGTTGCCGTGCATTGGGATGACTTCTCTACTGATGTTTTCCTGCTAGGGCCTCTTCATTCTGTCAGTTCTGCTTTTCTCCTCTGCTGAGCTTCCTCCCCCAACTCCCGCTCCGTGTCTGCGTGAACATAGATGAGGTATTGTCAGCTCGGTGTTTGGTATGTCACTTGCGTGTAAGCACGTTTGTGTGTGCGCTAACATTCCAAGTCCGGTGCTAAACGATTGGTTACCTCGAGAACACGGCGTGGTTTCTAAATAACCGTAACAAGCGACGAGAATGCACTCTAATGCAACATTTAAACTGATCTTTTTTTTTCTTTCTCTGCTTATTTACCTCATTTCAGCATGTATAAATGCACGACCGTTTGTGTGTGTGCATGTGTGTGTGCGCACTCGCACGGACGCCGCTGCTGACTCACCCTGTGTGAAGCTCAGTGTGGCTCAGAGGCATGAATAAATACATTTCTCGCTGGGTTAATTGCGTCCTGGTGGCCCGGTGCAAACCTCTAAGAATGATGGGCCTTACACACACACATAAAGCACATACCTTCTAAATCTCACTTAACCTTCGTTGCACTTCAAGCTCGATGAATCAGACACTTTCCAAAAGCTCAACTGTCCTAATCTAGGACACCGTTTTCTCTCTCTCTCTTAATCCACTCTTCTGGCTGTCACATACAGTCACTGGAATTCCAGAGCTGTGGTGAAAGTCTATTCCTAATATCACTGATATTTTGGATGAAATATGCAAATTATACAAATACATCCTTTTACATATATATACACCGATCAGGCATAACATTATAACCACCTTTCTAATATTGTGTTGGTCCCCCTTTTGCTGCCAAAACAGCCCTGACCCGTTGAGGCATGATCTCCACTAGACCCCTGAAGGTGTGCTGTGGTATCTGGAACCAGGATGTTAGCAGCAGATCCTTTAAGTCCTGTAAGTTGCGAGGTGGGGCCTCCATGGATCGGACTTGTCTGTTTCAGCACATCCCACAGAAGCTCCATTGCAGGCACGTGCAGGGGGGGGGGGGCAATAAAACTAAATAAATGTGATTATTATAACATGACACTGCATACAATAGTAACGAACGGCTCAAAAGTCCGACAATTTCTGTGGAGGCGTTGTCATAACGCGTTGCTATAGAGACAGAGCGTATTTAGGCCACGCCCACACCGGGGGGGGGGGGGGGGGGGGGTCAATCCAACGCTGTCCATTGACTTTGCATTGCGTGAGGCTGCCTCGTTGTCATTTCGGACTTATAACAAAAAACAGAACAAAATGTCTAAAAGCTGATATGTGACAAAGTGTACAGCAAACAAGCTAAACAACACAGAAATAAGTTTTTATAAGCTGTCGACCCAAAAAAACGAGCGTTTAAGGAAACAAAAGTGGATAAAGGCAGTAAAACGGGACGCTTCAGCAGGAAGAATGGGTAGATTTTGGGATCCTGACACTCTGTATGCCTCAATTTACCTATGTGTGCAGTAAATATGTTGACACTGTTAAGTCAAATATCCAAATGTCAGTTTTATATGATATTTCCTGTCGCTGATTACGTTCCCCTGTAGTGCGTGTAGTTCTCAGTGCAATATAACGTGTCTCAATGGCCTGAAATTTCCACTTTTTTGTCCTTAAACGTTCGTTTTTTTGGGTCAATAGCTTATAAAAACTTTTGGGGTTTTGGTTGTGGGTTTTGCTTAGCTTGTTTGCTGTACACGTTGTCACATATCCGCTTTTAGACATTGTTCTGTTTTTTGTTATAAGTCCGAAATGACAAGGATGCCGCTTCACGCAATGCAAAGTCAATGGAGAGTGTTTGATTGTTTCCCCCCCGGTGGGCGTGGTCTTCAGATTATGACGCTTGTCGCTCTGTCTCTATGGGTCGCGTGTGCGTTTTGATTGACAGCTGATTTTCCACTGTTCGGAAATGGCTCTCGAGCCAAATATGGTCCTTTCAGAGAGTGTGTGGCCTCACGGGAAAAAAGTAAACCAATATTTTTTTTTTCATCCATAATAAGAGCTAATGTGTTGATTTAATTACAAAGCTATATATTAGCTATATATTTTAAAGTATTACACAATTCACCAATGCCCGTTTGTCATGTATAGGCTATACACCAACCAATCGTGATCTGGCAAAGCAAGTTCAAATTCCATTGGGCGATGTGAAGCGGTAATTTTCTGTTCTTATTCATAAATCGGTTGAAAATTACATGGACAGACGAACTAACGTTTGTGGAACAATTTCCTGCGGTTTGGCTCATTTTATAAATTGCATCACTGACAAAATCGATTTTAACAGACAACAAACAAATCCCTGCACAAAACCACAGCAGCAAAAGTCGCATTAATGGTAAGTAGTGTTAAATTCACTTGTATTTATGTAGCCTATATTGACACACCGTTTAGCCTACTATTTCATGAAACTATCAAAGTTAACAAAACCCAAGTGCCACCGGCACCTACAGGCCTATTATGTGAAGTGTAGACTGGCGAAATGGTTACATGAAAGGACTTTATTATACTATTTTTGAATATTATGCAGCATTATGAAATAAGTCTCTTATGTTCATCAAGCCTGTATTTATTTGATAAAAAACAGCAATATTGCGAAATATATTAAAATAATGGTTTTCTATTTTAAAATAATTTAAAATATAATTTATTCCTGTGATCACAGCTGGATTTTCAGCATCATTACTCCACTCTTCAGTGTCACATGATCATTCAGAAATCATTCTAATATGAGGATTTAATGTCAATGATGGAAACTGTGATACTCTTTTCAAGATTCTTTGATTAATAAAAAGTTAAAAAGAACACAATGTAATAATATTTCACAATATTAGGCTACTGTTTTTTCTGTATTTTTGATTAAATAAATGCAGGCTTGATGAGCATAAGGATATATATATTATATCATATATCATTTACATATTGCCCCTTTTTTACATTTGAGCCCCTGCCCCTGACGAACTCTCTGCACGGCCCTGCTCCATTGGATTGAGATCTGGGGAATTTGGAGGCCAAGTCAACACCTCAAACTTGCTATTGTGCTCCTCACACCATTCCTGAACCATTTTTGCTTTGTGGCAGGGCGCATTATCATGCTGAAAGAGGCCACAGCCACCAGGGAATTTGGTCTTTGGGTGTACATGGTCTGCCGCAATGCTTAGGTAGGTGGTACGTGTCAAAGTAACATCCACATGGATGGCAGGACCCAAGGTTTCCCAGCAGAACATAACATGCCTCCTCCGGCTAGTCTTCTTCCCATAGTGCATCCTGGTGCCATCTGTTCCCCAGGTAAGCAACATACGCAACAAACTGTGATACACTGTGTCTGACTCCTTTCTATCAGAACCAGCATTAACTCCTTGAGCAATTTGAGCTACAGTAGCTTGTCTGTTTGATCAGACCACACAGGCCAACCTTCGCTCGGTTCACCACTGTTCCTTCCTTGGACCACTTTTGATAGATACTGACCACTGCAGACCGGGAACACCCCACAAGAGCTGCAGTTTTGGAGATGTTCGGACCCAGTCGCCTAGCCATCAAAATTTGGCCCTTGTCAAACTCACTCAAATCCTTACGCTTCTAACACATCAACTTTGAGGACTAAATGTTCACTTGCTGCCTAATAAATCCCACTCACTAACAGGTGCCGTGATGATGAGACAATCAGTGTTATTCACTTTTCACCTGTCAGTGGCCATAATGTTATGTCTGATCGGTGTATATATACACACAGTATATAGTATTAGGGCTTGGAATCATTAGGCACCTCACAATCCTATCCAAATCCGATTCTGGGAGTCACAATTCGATTTTAAAGCGATTCTTAATCAGATTTTTTCCTTAATAATTCATTTGTTTAACGACTTGAAAATCTTCAAATCTTTTTGATTTAATTACATTTATAATTATAAGCACTTTTAAAAATAATTACAAATTCACAACAATTGTATGTTTAGAATTTTTACATAGTTTCAAAACAACAGCAAGCAGTAAATAAAAAAAAGAAAAATATAACGAATTACAAGCAATGAACAAAGAGTTCTTTCAGCATTTAAGAGCATCTGAACGTTTTCCATTCAAGAGCTGAGAGTGATTTTTTGTCTTGTTCTCAGCTTTACTGTTTGAATATTACTGAAGACATAGACAGCGGGAGATCTTATAAGCTGCATTCACACTAATGCACAGATCTCTTTTGAAATATAAGATGTGGTTTGTCCTGTCTGTTTAATCCCTTAAAATGTAACTGACTGTGTTTACATACATTTTGCGTCTTAAAAGCATTTTGAGGTGCAAGTACATTTAACCACTTACATGGAGTCGCACACAGATCTCCTCGAGCGAGCGCTCTTCACAAAGGGCATATGCGAATTTGAAATTGAAAGCAGCCTTCTGTCAGTGAGTTTCATATTTTTGAAATATAGGCTAATTATAGATTTGTAAACATTTGGGATGTGCATCATGGTTGCAGAAAACTCATTAGAGATCGCCTTTATAACGGCTAGAGACACGGATACAGTATACAAAATAGTTTGATTTAAAAAGATTATAGTTTATATTGATTAGATGTTATTTTTCAAAATGTTCTCTGCATATTACAACAGCTTGTCACCCAGTGATAAGCACTGTTACTCAATGAAATTGACGTTAGTGAGTGGGATACGTCTTACAGATCCGTTTGCCATAGCACCTTGTCAATGGTTAAACGAGGAAATAAAATGGCCAGGCATCCAGTGGCCAGAGATATACAATTACCTGATCGACACACCAAGTGTATACACCTACGTTTGGCTATGTTTGTATACACCTGCGTTCAGCTTCAAAGGGCTATATTTTTTTGCATTCCAATTCTGACATCCCAAGGCACACCAAAAATATTTTGCTTATTCTGTGGATTTTACCAATTTTCCTCCACTTGTTACTGCTATTTTTCTGCCACCACTATGCGCGCGCAGCTGCAAGTGACGTAACTGTGACTTCTGCTCCAAATTGGTCTATAAGCCCACTGCTTTCCAAACAACATAAATTAATCCTTCGTAGGGTATTTGGAAAATACCAGCAGGTGAGACCTGTGCATTGAAGACCGAACTTTATGAAAGACTAACCCTAATCCTAGGTTCGAGGGATGTGTGTGTGTGTGAGGAATTGGAAGTAAGCAGGAAGCACACGCAGTGCCATCGCGTATCTGCGGTGCATACATTTTTTTCTCCCACCCCTAGTATATGTATGCATAGGCAACTATAGTCTATCTGAAGGAAGGTACATTTTTGCAAAAAATACAATTATTTATCTGTTTGTTTCTGCATCCTGACACAGCAACACTAGTTCAACCAATGGATGGGGTGAGTACTGTATTCTTGTATCCTAATTTTAAAAGGGCAGTTAACGCTAATTCATAAAACAAGATTAAAAGGAACTGTAACGAATATTACACTGGTGGCAAGCTTAATGAACCCAAGTGCAGTTTATTCATAAATCCCAAGTGAGCAAAACATGAACAGATACAAAACAGACGATGACTTGAACTTGACTTAAACTCACCAACAGTGGTTTACAGGAAACAATACTCGACAATGGAACAAGGCAAACATGAAATACACAAAGACTAATGACTAAACAAGACACACCTGTGAACAATCAAGACAATGAACCAATGACAGAACTGAACTGAGAACACATGACTAAAACAACCAATAAGAACATAACACCTGAGGCTTGTTCGACTTCATGCAGCGATGCGCAGACCGATCGGCAGCTGACTTGAAGTAGTGCATGTCGGTGCAAAATTTTGTCCGACATGAGGCAGCGCTGACGTCATGTGACTGTGACATATGTCAACAAATTGCCGCGAGAGCGATTCGAGAGCAGCCGGCTGGTGCATTTTGCGCAGCTTCTACAGAGCGACTGCACGAGCTCTGATGACAACACAGCTGTCCCACGATTGGCCGGATTCACCGCATGACAACAATCACGTGCGTTTCGTGTTTATCCTAAAACCTTCAGTTCCACTAATGCTCACAAATCTGTATTTTGTAACAGTAAAACCTCTTTTCATGTAGTTGCGATGTTATATTGTGTTATGTTTATTAAAATAAAATGATAAAAAAGTTGACCCCACTTTATTGATAGTGATCACTTATGTTGAACTGTATTCTTGTACAAACACATGCTGTATTAAGCAGTGCATAAAGTATTACATGACAATAATGTCTCTGAAACATCTGTGTATTGACAAATATAAAATTTATTTCACTTGATAAAGAATGCAAACACAGCGCGGGCGTCACTGCGGGAAGCAGAAAGTGTCCGATTTGCCGTCTCTGTTTGCAGCTCCTCCCCGCCTGCACGCGGCTACTCTCGCCGATTGGTTGTATCCAGCCGCAGCCGATGTCGAATACACCTATGAGGACAAGGGCATCACATGACAATGGAGCACATGGCAGGATCACATGACAAAACCAGGAAACATGACAGTGAACATGACATGAACAAAACCCAAACACACTGTGACAGGAACGTAATGGTAACACTATTTCCATGGTCGAATTTAGACATTCTATACGTAACTTTGCAACAACATAGATTAGGTGTTCGGGTTAGTATAATAAGTTGGCGTATTTGTGAAGTTACTTATAGTCAGTAGAATGTCTGTTGAGGGACCATCAAAATAAAGTGTTAGTAGATATTAAGCTGGCAGTCTACTAGTACTCTAATGAGAGATAGTAGAACGTCTAAAGTGGACCATCTAAATAAAGTGCTACCTAAAATATTATAATATATTTTTTAATAAAATACTATTTGATTTTAAAGGTCATTATTTTAGCAAATTAACTTTGGTGACAAATTACAAACTTCCAACTTGAAAGGGTTGATTTCACTTTTACAGCTCAAATATGACGCATTTTCGTATGGAAACACTTTAACAACAATGCAAGCTTAATTAATTACTCACCCTCATGTCGTTCGACACCCGTAAGACCTCCGTTCATCTTCGGAACACAAATGAAGATATTTTTGTTGAAAGCTGATGGCTGAGAAAGGCCTCAGATAGGCCTCCATTGGCATTCAGTACATTCACACTCCCATAAAAGGCACTAAAAACATTGTTACAAAGTCCATCTCACCACAGTGGCTCTACAATAATTTTACGAAGCAACGACAATAGTTTTTGTGCGCAAAAAAAATTCAAAATAACAACTTTATCCAACTTGTTCTTGTCTTCCGTTTTGGCCTCTGCCGTGAACTCACGAAGAACCATGACGCATGCGCGAGAATATGACAGTGCCGGGGTTCGGGAATCCATGAAATGCACACTTTAGCCCCATTTTGAGCACTACGCCGAGACCTAAACCTCGATCAATGTAGAATTCAACAGCTTAGATACGAGCGTCTTCATCTGCTTGTAAACAAATCGCTTCTGGGTCATGTGTCCGAACGCCGGATCTGCGTCATATTCTCGCGCATGCGTCATGGTGCTTCGTGAGTTCAAAGGCAGAGGCATACACGGAAGACAAGAAAAAGTTGGATAAAGGCGTTATTTTGATTTTTTTTGCGCACAAAAACTATTGTCGTCGCATCGTAAAATTATTTTAGAGCCACTGGTGAGATGGACTTTGTAACAACGTTTTTAGTGCCTTTTATGGGTCTTGGGAGTGTGAATGTATTGAATGCCAATGGAGGCCTATCTGAAGCCTTTCTCAGCCATCAGCTTTCAACAAAAATATCTTCATTTGTGTTCCAAAGATGAACGGAGGTCTTACGGGTGTCGAACGACATGAGGGTGAGTAATTAATGACATAATTTTCATTTTTGGGTGAACTAACCCTTTAACATTTTTGCTTTGATACCCTCTGGAATACTTTTCCCATACATTTACATTGTATGTGCATTATGGTACAATGCAATATTTGCTCCATTTTATAAATTGATGGGTGTTTAGATTAATGCCTGTGGTGATCAACATCATGCCACAGATGCTGTCTATACAATTGACTTTGAATCAGGAAGATTCCTGTATAATGTCTGTCAATGTCTGATCCATACATGCAGGAGATCTGAAGAAACATTTTCTGTGTTGAAATGCGTTACAGGCTGTTTTCTATTCCTGGATCACTGTCTCTTATCACACAACAATCCATTTAGTGGATCTACATCTGTAGCAGTACAACAAGGCCATGCCTCCGGAAAGCAGGGAATAGAAGCCCTTCTCAATATTCAATGAGGCACTTCTCTCTTTTTCTTTTTTCTTCTCACATAGCCTCTGTGACCCCATCCTTCTCTCTCTCCTTTTCTTTTTCTCTCTCTCCCTATCTCCCTCTCTCGTGTTGGATTGTCCCCGCAGTGCTGTTTCTCCTGTCTGGTGTGTGTGTTCCTCGGCGTTTAACACAGGCCCCTCTCACCCCACTCTCTCTCTCGATGTAATCTCGCCATCTGTGCCTAATTGACTGAGTGCCTGACGTCTTTCTGTAGGGACGGAAAGGCACCCGAGTGCCAGGGAGGAAAAAAATGGAAAAGAGACACGATGGAGAAAGAGATCAGAGCAGAAGTTGATGCCTCAGTGCACTTGTCACGGCTGTGAACTCCGACCTTTTTGGAAGAGTGGAAGAATGGATGGCTTCCTCTTCCCTTCTTGTCTTGTTGTTGTTGATGTGATGGAAACTTTCCATGTGCAGGAATGACGGGCTTCCACAGGTGTGTGGTGTTGTTTTTGTCTATTTATTCTTTTAACAGGGCTGAATTTAGTAATTTAAGTTTTTAAAAATGATTTGAACAGTTGCTTTCGTTTCTATCCACTGTTTAGCTTCATATTCATATTTTGAAAAACACTTTTTTTGTGAGTGTATTTTTTATGATAAGGCACTCCTATTCCATCTTAATATGCAATTATAATCTATTACAACTAATATAAAGTAGATTTTGCAAACAAACAAAAACGGTTAATTGGAATATAGGAGGTTGAATATACAAAGAAAGATATTCAGTAGATAATGCATTCTGTGAAATGAGGTGTCCTTCCACTTTGGTTCTTAAAATGAAAGATATTTATTAAAAATAAAGAAGTGGGTAACACTTTATTTTACAGTGTCCTTGTTACATATGTACTTACCTAAGTAATAACAGTAAATTATTCATAATTACATGCAACTAACCCTAAACCAAACCCTAATCCTACCCCAACCCTATAGTATGTACTAGTTACTAAATATGATGCAGTACTTAAATATATTATTACGTTGTAACAATGACACCTTAAAATAAAGTGTAACCAAGAAGTGTATATTTATATTAAGTGTATTTTTTACAGGTGACATTTCAAACACATCTATCTCTCTGTAAGGCCTATACAACTTTCAGACTTTTGCAAGCCATCATAAATCTTGATGAATCTTTCTTTTACACACTTGGAGACAGAGCAGTTTGGCGAACCGATGGTGAGCTGCGGGACTGGCGGCAGATGAAGGAAAACCACTTTAAATCCTCATTATGAGTCCTAATCATAAATGCAGTGCATGTTCACAATAACAGTTTAAATAAATAAAGAATGTTTTACTGATACACATTTTACATCTGATATACACAGATTAAATATGTCATTCTCATTAATGGAGTTAAGCGCCTACATTACATTGAATAATTATCCAGAAGTTACTACATTTTTTATATTCTAATAAATTCATGGTCTGCGAAAATATTTTCACGCTAACAATGATCAATAATCCGCAATATAGTCCTATCTGTTTCCATTGAAAATATAAAGCAATTAAAAACACTTTTGTCCAGTGGAAAATATAGATAATAACTTTCTTTGAAATGTATTGTATACTATTTTGAATTATTTATTCAAAAAGAAGGCAAGGATACGCTACGGAATGATTTTTAGCAATGTAATGGGACGGCAGATCCATTTCTCATATTTTCTCAATGTCTGGTACCGCTAAACATGGTATCATGTGGATGAATATGCAAACGCAAATGATATGCCGATGGCGTTATGCATAGTAAAACTAGGCATTGTAAGCACCATATATGGTTATTTCAGGGAGGAGACGGGGTGGAGATTTACGCACAATCTTCTGCTGACTGGGATTTATAAAGGGAATTTTGCCCAGGTTCTGGCGCAGGTTCTTTTGTGCGTATGCAAAATCTAGCTTTTTCTAGGCCCCGGATCTTTTCAATTAATCAGTTGAAATAGTAACATGATTTGAAATATAGGGCCCGAATCATATGATACATTTATGGTGGTTTGTGTTGCTGGAAATCTCCAGTCCCAGTCCATTGTACATTGAAAAAAATATTCATAATTTTTCCTTTTGTATTCCAAAGAAGAAATAAAGTCGTGATGGTTTGAAATGACATGAGGGTGAGTAAATGATGACAGAATATTCATTTTTTGTGTGAACTATCCCTTTAACACTTCTTCTTCGCCATTACCATTTGTCACATCATTTACGTCCTTCTGTCCTATTCTTTCCTTCACATTTGTTCATCTCATATCTCCTCTACACTCCCTCCCTCCCTCCCTCCCGCTCTGCCTGCCCCCTTGAGGATCAGACTGGCTTGTCGGACTTTGAAGCTAGCTGGTTGATAGTCTTCCTATCTCCCCATCAGGGCCTTTCAGATAGGGCGGCACATCACAGAAGCAGGCTGACAGAACATCCATCCAGCCTGGGCGACCAGCTTCCACCACCCCCCTCTTGCTGTAAAGCTCCCAGAATGCCGCTTCTCTCTACTGCTCTTCAAACAAATGCTGGGCCTAAACTCCTGGGGAACTCTGGTGCAGCCTCTGAGACGGAGAAGATACTGAGGGATGGAGAGAAAGATGGAGAGAGAGAGAAAAAAAAGAAAGGGAGAGAGCGGGAGATCTTATATTTAATAAGTAAACCGATGCTGGCGCGGGGCAGACCGGTCTCTTGGGCCAGGCTCAGCCAGCCATTTCTCAAGCAAAATGAAGGATTTGGGTTAGATGCAGAAAGCCCACGAGATGCTCTCTGGCATTTTCCGCATGTGGAGGATATCAGAGCAGAAGGTGAGAGAGAGAAGGAGGGTGAGAGAAGGATATGCCCCTATAGTATCCATTCATTTTCACTCTGTCTCTATGCCATTTGTGCAAATGATGATGGCAAATGCAGGTGTGAGAACTTCAAGTCTTCTGTCAAAGGTGAGGGAGAGAACAGGAACTAGGGAGTGATTTAAAATGGAGATCTTATGGGGAAAGGGAAATAACCGTGTCCTTGGCGGCACTTCAATTAAGATGTATTGTGCGTATACGGCTTCGTTTTAATCACCTAGACCTACATAGCAATGGAATACCCTCCTCTCCGTATTCCCTCATGGTTGAGGAGGAGAGGGGCAGCCATGTTCAATAACCTCCTTCTATGAAATGGAGGTCCTCTTACCAGTGGCGTCTGGAAGACGAGTAGAAGAAATAGGGCAAATCAGGCCTTTAGGCTCCACAGAATGAGTCTCAATTATCAATTTGTGACCTTTCCGGAATGATTTTAACTCCTATATATTTATAGCCATACCTTTTAACATGTCAGTTCTTGAACAATGAGTTTTGAGAAACAAAAACCCGTTGAACTGTTCAGGCAACGCCAGCCAGGAAAGACAAGGACTGTTCAAGGCCTTCCATCACCGTCCGTTTTCCTCCCAGCTGGAAGAGGAAGCAGTTCGTTTGGAGGTTCGGAGCCTCAGGGGGGAAACTGACTGACTAGCTGTCCTTGCTCTTACCTAACGCCGGGAATCCCAACGGGGTTTCAAGGTACAGCGACTGTGCTCCGTGGCAGCGAATGAAATCCTGTCATATAAATAATGGACGGAAATGAAGGAGAATAGCTCACAGTAGCCCTTTTAGATATTTGCCCAGAAACCGCAGATGCTCTGGAACAAGCATCATAACAGCCCAACTACAAAGGAGCCCACTTCCATTGGCCCTCTGTGGCAATCGCAAGGGACAGCCAATCAGGGCTACCGCTCTAGTGCCTCATGTATAAAACGTGAGTGTGCACAGATTAGATCTTAGAGTGTGAGAATGCAAAAATCCACGGCAACGTTTATTTTTATAAAAATGGTCTTTGACATGGAAAGTGCTTAGCGCCACATCAGGGTCTAGCAGATTTACGCACGTTTAATTGGTTTCAGAGAGTCGTTTAAGTACTGCAGGTTTTTGGAAATCTAAGCAATTCTTGCTGCTCGCTATTCTAAAGTAAATTATTTGGATGTTGACTGGTGCTCTTTTATACACACCAAACAATTTTGGTTCTTCAATGGTTCTTAGGGGTGGTTGAGGTGCTATATAGCACCGCTACCATATAAAAAACCTGTAAAGCCCAGTGTGGTACTTCAGTGGTTCTTTGGGTGGTTCTCTTACAAAGAATTCGTTAAGCCCCTGTATAGTTCTTTAAATGTTCTGTAACTAAGTTTAGGTGGGGAAAGGATAAAAAAACAACAACATTAAAATACAGTGTTGAGAACCACGTTATCTTTAAGAAATATTCCAGGGCCCCCACATGAGACTTTTTGACCTCAGATAAGCATAAAACTGATTCAAAACAGCTTTTGCCATTGCAGTAAATTCCCATTCATAGCAAATATATGAGAGTGGAGTAACAGATCTAAAACCTAAGGAGAATGGGTTGGTTCTATGGTTCTACGTAGCACCATTTGACAAAGCACTTAAAGTGGTTCCCCTATGATTTGCAAGCCAATGAACCATTTTTGAACACAAGCACCATTTTTGTTTAGAGCAGTGTTGTAGTCGAGTCACCAACTGTCGAGTCCGAGTCGAGTCTCGAGTCCCAATGTTCCGAGTCCGAGTCCAAGTCCGAGTCACCAAAGAAGAGTCCGAGTCGAGTCCAAGTCGAGTCACCATTACCTGAGTTTGAGTCCGAGTCGAGTCCCGTGTTCGAGAATACAGAAAAAATACAGAAAAAAATTTAATATTGTGATATATTATTACAATTTAAAATATTTGGTTTTCAATTTATTATACTTTAAATTATAATTTATTTCTGTGATGCAAAGCAGAACTGTTTTCAACACTCATAATAAATCAGAATATTAGAATGATTTCTGAAGGATCATGTGACACTGAAGACTGGAGTAATGATCCTGAAAATTCTGCTTTGCATCACAGAAATAAATTATAATTTAAAGTATAATAAATTGAAAACCAAATATTTTAAATTGTAATAATATATCACAATATTAATTTTTTTTTGATCAAATAAATCCAGGCTTGATGAGCAGAATAAATTTCTTTCAAAAACATTACAAATAGTAATGTGTCCAAACTTTTCGCCTGTAGTGTATGTCATGCCGCCAAATATATTTGAAAGGATTGTTTATTGCTGCTTCCATAGACACTATTGTGTATTTTACAAACTATAAATGTATTGTTTTGCTATAAATTATTTGTATTTAAATATCTGAAATCTAAAATAAACATAAGCGGGATTAAGCGCTGAGCGCATCCGTCTTTGGCTCAGCGCAGCCATTGCAGAAAGCACAGTTTGAATCTGGCAGTTATTGTCACGTCACTGTACATTCGCTTCACTGTACATCGTCGTCGTCTGATGCCAAATAGGCAGACATCACCCAACCCTAGCTTCCTCTGTTTATTATCATATATGCATTAGGCAATAATAGTTTTTTTAAAGCCAATGTTAGCCAATGGAAAGCATTTTACTTACTTTTCTGGGTGCATCCGTGACAGATGTCTGTTAAAGTTTGAAGTTGTCCCAGTCTTTTCCTCAATTGTGCGATTACACACACAACATTTAGCGCTGCTCTTTTCAGCATTAGATGCAAAATCCGTGTAGGCGAACTTCACGACAAATGTCAACATTTAGCCCGCGAATAATGCACAAGAATGCGGCGTAAAGTGAGTGACGTCAGTCAGTGAGTGTATGGTCAAGCAAGGAGAGCGAGCGGTAGCAGTGTCTGTGAGGGAAAAAATTGATCACGGCCGGTCTTGGGAGCCCGAAACAGGAAAAGTGTAACAACTTATATCAAATTTTGATAACCTATTTTGTCAGAAACAACGTAATTAATTTGATGAATCCTCAAGTGCGATTTTATATATCCTCGAGACTCGAGTCCAAGTCGAGTCACGAGTCCAGAGAATAAGGACTCGAGTCCAGGACTCGAGTACTCCATCACTGGTTTAGAGTGTATGTTAATTAAATTAACTAGGCAGAATTTACAAGGTGGAGATCTAAAACCATTAGGCTAAGCACAAATTCAAGATAATTTGCGATTTATAGATTTCACATCTGGCGTATGCACGTTTTCTGTGCATACGTTCTTTCTCTGAATCGTACGTACGCACATTTGAGAAAATATCATAAGATCGAAAGTAGGACAGTTTCTACGCAACATTTTATAAATAAGAGCCCAGAACATTTATTATGGGACTTTATGCAGAGGCAAATGTTTTGTGATGGTTGTGCTTCAGATCTATAGATAAAGATACTTCTTATTTGTTTAGCATTCAATATATGTAATGTGTAATTCTGGTTAAATAAATACATTATCTTATGTTAAAGAATAGTTAAATTGAATAAAAAAAATACTTACCTACCCTCATGTTTTTCTGTGAAATAATAAATCGGTGACAGATGTGCTAGTCACTCCTTTTTCCATATAATAATCATATAAAATGAATGAAGACAAACATGTCAAAAGTATTTCAAGCCATACACTAGCTTTGTGTGAGAACCAAAATTCACTCACAATCTTGTTCTCTGCTGTCTACATGCATTTAAATATGCCAACTTTACAGACATAGTGTAAAGGTGATGATACACGGGGGAACTTTTTTGAGCAATGTTGCCGGGCAGTGTTGCCAAGTGATGTTGCTTGGTCACTTTCCCATTGAGATGGATACTTTAAATTGGTCGTGGGCCTCACATTGACGGCAACATTGCCCAGCAACATTGCTCAAAAAGTTGCCCCGTGTATCATCACCTTCAGAGGACTTTCACACAGAACAGTTTTTTTGCCTTTTCCTTTGTTTTTGTATGTACTAGATGTGCTAGATGGATGCGTTTGACCGTTGGGCTCACGTCTTGCATCTTTTGCAGCACGACACGCCATTCTGAAAATGCAGTGCTCGAGTTAAGAGGTCAACTTTAAAAAAAAACCCTCTAGACTCTTTGCTTTTTTCTGTGTCTAGTAAATAACTTTTATTATATAGCAAAGAGTGTCTGGTACATTCATCAAATATATATCTGTGTTCTGCAGGAAAAAAAGAAAGCCAGGTCTTGAATTATATGAGGGCGCAAAAATGATGACAGAATTTTCGATTTTGGATGAACTATCACTTTAAAAGAGAGAGGATGTTAACTCTATTGTAAAAGGAATCAGCTCTCTGCAGAGTTTAATCCATCTTTCCTTTCACTTGAATCATGAGAACAGTGACCTTTGCTTTTAGTGATGGTGCTTAAACCCAGGCACGGACCTATTAACCAAAGGTGAACAGCGATAGAACATTAGCTCTTCCTTTAAGAAAACCTTTTTTCTTCCTTCAAAGTCCAGTTAATAGTTCAGCGGCTGAGCTGAAAGTGTGATATATATATAAACGTTCTGGGCAGATCTCCAAATGTCACCTGCCATTTCCTGCTAGCCAACTCACTTATTGCTATGTGCAAAGGTGTAATATAGAGGTGGACACTTTGCTTCTGTTTGATATGCAAACCTAAACATGAAATTCATGGGGGAGCTGGTAATATATACTTTAATACACTTCTAGAGATGGAAAATGAAGTTCTTGCAGCAACTATTGCAGATATTAGCTAAATAAAGTGCTGCTAACCGCATACAATGCTGCGCAGGTTATCTCTTTTACTCTGTAATTCACTTTTCCTCACCTTATTAAATGTATTATATTCAAAGCGAGATGAATCATGGCTGTGCAGGCCCAACTATTAAGGCAATGAAAAGGCCAATATGGTCCAATCTTCTCCAATCACCAAATGTGCCATGTGAGGCTCCAACACTGTTACTTTTTTTTTTTTTTTGACCTGTGACTTTTAACAATAGGTTTTCTTGCCCTCTTGACCCCTAGCTAACCGTACAGGATTTGCAGGTGCTGCCCCAGGGTCACTCTTCTCTAGCTGGTAAGGTCCCACGAGAACCGGGACGACATCCGCCATCGATCCAGGGTGAAATGTCATCCTAGCAAGAGCCAGCAGGGATAAGAAGGCCACTTTTCAGAAAGCCAAGCCCAAGGATAAGGAGGGAAACTGTAAGATCCACAGAGAAAAACACAAATAAAACAACAGCATGCTGGAAGGTGAGCTAGTATTGAAAAAAAAAAAAAAAAAAAAATCTTGGCATCACATTACTATAAAAAGACATTGAAAGGCAATGCAACAAATCAAAAAGGCAAAAACAGTAATATCATTAAATGCACGTCTTTCATCTAGCTGTAAAACACGTAAATAACCTTCAGTGCCACAGTTAACGAATGTCTCTAAAAAACTGAGAACACTTCAACATAATGTGCTTGAAGAGGGGAAGGCAAGCTATTCATTAAGCGAATTACAAGGCAAAGAAAATGCATTAACGCCTGCATTGAGCTCTTTGAGCATGTAATTCTTCTTTGTTCTGACTTTTTAAGCATGTTATTAAAAGCATGTTAGAGAGGAGCCGTTAAGCTCCTTCGCACCGACATGTACGTTATATAAAGGATGAGAGGCCGTGGACACATTTGATGGGTCAGGACTGACCGTGGATCAGTGGTTTTACTAAATCAGGAATGTAGAACAGGCTACGGATGACCCGCTGTCTGCGATCTCACTGAATCGGAAATATGGAATGGGATTAGAACAACGACCCCAGGCCTGAGGATTCCCAGGAGATGGAGGTGGAGAGGGAGAGACGATGATTGGCCGAGACAACAGAGAGCACCATCAAGGCCCAAAGCACCACACCGTAATGAAAGCACTTCCAGGCAATGTGAACACAGGGAACTGAGCATATAAACACAAACTTATTCACTGCGCTGGAAGATGGATGGTCAGCAGAAGTTGCTTCTGAGAAGTGCATGTGTGTGATATGAGAAGAAATGAGAGGAGGAGGAAGAGCAGATTCAAGAGGATCGGTGCAGGTAGAAGTAACAGATGGGGTGAAGGAATGGGGTTTGTTAAAGAACAATCACCTCCAGCACCGACTTGAGAGACTTTCTTTTCCCCAGGTGATTCCTTAAACGCAATAACAAGCCTTCTAAAGAGGAAAACACAGTCCACTGTGAGGCGAGACAAAGGCATGAAAAATAGACTTGTCATACTAAAAGTAGTAAAAAAATTAAATCCCTTTAAAACACTCCGTGTAGTGTGGGGGGTGAATTATTTTACAGTATCAAAGGAAGTCTCAAGGGTAGGGTAATAGCTGTCTCCTGTTTTCTTTTTTTATCTTTTTTAATTTATTTTTAAGCAAATGCTGAGACTGAACTTATAAACTGGACAAAGATTTTTCAACAAACTGAGAAAGTGAACAGGGAATTATTGTCACTTTAAAGTTAACATGAATGTATTATTTACTTTCAGGGGTCATCCAGCAGCTAAGTGCCACTGGGAATGCTAACAGATCGTGTTTTTTTTTTTTTTTTTTGAGGTCATATAGTCCTCCATGGTCCTACCATTTTTCCCTCTTTTTCACTTGGAAATACATTATATGACGGAAGTACAATTGGTTGTGAGCATTGCGCCTCAATCATTCATATTTTTATATATATATTTAAAGTCAGCATGAATGTACTATTTGCTTTCAGGAATCATTCACTATGTAGCCGGGTGCAGCTGTTTGTATGGAAATACTAACAGATCACTTTCTCCAGGTATTATAGTCCTTCTTGGTCTTACCCTAGATTTTTTTTTGTCATTGAAAATCTTGATTTACTTTGAAATATGTTACATTATGAAAGTACAGTTGATTGTGAATATTAAGCCACATTTGCTAATAATTTCAAGCTTATTCGCATGTAGGCTGTGATTTCTATTATTTTTTTATTGTAAATAATTAATACTTTTGCAGAGTACATTTTTCAATTTCTAATTATATAATTAGAAATTGAAAAATGTACCCTGCAAAAGTATTAATTATTTACAATAAAAATAGCCTCTGATGGCTACTTCCAGCAGGATAATGCACCATGTCACAAAGCTCGAATCATTTCAAATTGGTTTCTTGAACATGACAATGAGTTCACTGTACTAAAATGGCCCCCACAGTCACCAGATCTCAACCCAATAGAGCATCTTTGGGATGTGGTGGAACGGGAGCTTCGTGCCCTGGATGTGCATCCCACAAATCTCCATCAACTGCAAGATGCTATCCTATCAATATGGGCCAACAGAATGCTTTCAGCACCTTGTAGAATTAAGGCAGTTCTGAAGGTGAAAGGGGGTCAAACACAGTATTAGTATGGTGTTCCTAATAATCCTTTAGGTGAGTGTATATACAGTGAGGAAAATAAGTATTTGAACACCCTGCTATTTTGCAAGTTCTCCCACTTAGAAATCATGGAGGGGTCTGAAATTGTCATCGTAGGTGCATATCCACTGTGAGAGACATAATCTAAAAAATAAAAATCCAGAAATCACAATGTATGATTTTTTAACTATTTATTTGTATGATACAGCTGCAAATAAGTATTTGAACACCTGTCTATCAGCTAGAATTCTGACCCTCAAAGACCTGTTAGTCTGCCTTTAAAATGTCCACCTCCACTCCATTTATTATCCTAAATTAAATGCACCTGTTTGAGGTCGTTAGCTGCATAAAGACACCTGTCCACCCCATACAATCAGTAAGAATCCAACTACTAACATGGCCAAGACCAAAGAGCTGTCCAAAAACACTAGAGACAAAATTGTACTCCTCCAAAAGGCTGGAAAGGGCTACGGGGAACTTGCCAAGCAGCTTGGTGAAAAAAGGTCCACTGTTGGAGCAATCATTAGAAAATGGAAGAAGCTAAACATGACTGTCAATCTCCCTCGGACTGGGGCTCCATGCAAGATCTCACCTCGTGGCGTCTCAATGATCCTAAGAAAGGTGAGAAATCAGCCCAGAACTACACGGGAGGAGCTGGTCAATGACCTGAAAAGAGCTGGGACCACCGTTTCAAAGGTTACTGTTGGTAATACACTAAGACGTCATGGTTTGAAATTATGCATGGCACGGAAGGTTCCCCTGCTTAAACCAGCACATGTCCAGACCCGTCTTAATTAATTTGTTACATTTATATAGCGCTTTTCTAAGCACTCAAAGCGCTTTACATATAGAAGGGGGGAATCTCCTCAACCACCACCAATGTGCAGCATCCACCTGGATGATGCGACGGCAGCCATATTGCGCCAGAACGCCCACCACACACCAGCTGATTGGTGGAGAGGAGACAGAGTGATGAAGCCAATCTGTATATAGGGATGATTAGGAGGTCATGATGGAGAGGGGCCAATGGGCAAATTTGGCCAGGATGCCGGGGTTACACCCCTACTCTTTATCGAAGGACATCCTGGGATTTTTAATGACCACAGAGAGTCAGGACCTCGGTTTAACGTCTCATCCGAAGGACGGTGCTTGTTACAGTATAGTGTCCCCATCACTATACTGGGGTGTTAGGACCCACACAGACCACAGGGTGAGCACCCCCTGCTGGCCTCACTAACACCTCTACCAGCAGCTACCTTGTTTTCCCAGTTGGTCTCCCATCCAGGTACTAACCAGGCTCAGCCCTGCTTAGCTTCATTGGGAAACCAGTCTTGGGCGTCAGGGTGATATGGCTGATGGTCTTAAGTTTTCCAATGACCATTTGGATGATCCAGAGGGGTCATGGGAGAAAGTCATGTGGTCAGATGAGACCAAAATAAAACTTTTTGGTCATAATTCCACTAAATGTGTTTGGAGGAAGAAGAATGATGAGTACCATCCAAAGAACACCATACTGTGAAGCATGGGGGTGGTAGCATCATGCTTTGGGGGTGTTTTTCTGCACATGGACAAGGCAACTGCACTGTATTAAGGAGAGGATAAGCAGTGGCTCAGTGGTTCATGTAGGTTCATGTAGGTTGTCTACAAACCGGAAGGTTGGTGGTTCGATCCCCGGTTCCACCTGACCAAGTGTCGAGGTGTCCATGAGCAAGGCACCTAACCCCAGCTGCTCCCGACGAGCTGGAAGGCGCCTTGCATGGCTGACACCGCCGTCGGTGTGTGAATGGGTGAATGTGAGGCATGGTGTAAAGCGCTTTGGATGGCCATTGGTCTGTTAAAAGCGCTATATAAATGCAGTCCATTTACCATTTACCATGACCGGGGCCATGTATTGCGAGATTTTGGGGAACAACCTCCTTCCCTCAGTTAGAGCATTGAAGATGGGTCGAGGCTGGGTCTTCCAACATGAAAATTACCTGAAGCACACAGCCAGGATACCCAAGGAGTGGCTCTGTAAGAAGCATATCAAGGTTCTGGCGTGGCTTAGCCAGTCTCCAGACCTAAACCCAATAGAGAATCTTTGGAGGGAGCTCAAACTCCGTGTTTCTCAGCGACAGGCCAGAAACCTGACTGATCTAGAGAAGATCTGTGTGGAGGTGTGGGCCAAAATCCCTCCTGCAGTGTGTGCAAACCTGATGAAAAACTACAGGAAACGTTTGACCTCTGTAATTGCAAACAAAGGCTACTGTACCAAATATTAACATTGATTTTCTCAGGTGTTCAGACCCGCCATGATTTCTAAGTGGGAGAACTTGCAAAATAGCAGGGTGTTTTTTTCCTCTCTGTATATATATATATTATACTGTAAGTCCAGGGGCTCCAAATTTCGCCTAGGGTGTCAGACTGGCTAGAAACGGCCCTGCTGTACTTGCTTTGCAGCAGCATATCTATTCTGCCAAGACCAAACATATTACCATTGTCATATTCATCACCATGGCAAACACTCATAGAGTTGTCATGATAGAAATATAATTGTAGTGCAAACTTGAATCATGATGAAACATTCATTCTCAGATTGTATGCACAAATGTGTAGTGAAACCCATTTCATGTCAAGCCTGCTAAGTTTACAAGTAATGGCAGTTGTCATCCTCTGTTTCTCTTTCTCTGTTGTACACGCCCACTGTTTTTGTACTACACAGATGCACAACGTATATGCTAATTTTACCAGCAAGTGCCAAAAAGTCTTTCCGTCAATCTGGCAACCTGCGAAAAACACACTCCATCCCGTTCTGGTGCAGATGACATTCAACCAAACCGTTTCTGACAGAAGTCATTAATGAAAGTGTGGTCATGCATCAAAAAAACAGGTTCTCCATCAAGCTGTCGCTGTCTTCTCGAGGCTGAATAGAAGAACCAAAATAAACGACGACTGAAGCTGTCTGTCTGGCAACTCATCCTATATATCTGGGTGTGTTAGTGTGTAAAAAGTTGTGTTGCATGTGTGTTGTTGTTTTCCCCCCCACTGTAGTCACTAATGAAAATGTGTGATGTGTGATTTGTCTGCTGGTGAAGGTGGGCCACACTGACTTCAGAGGGCCCACTGGAAGAAATGGTAGACGAGGATACAAAATTCACTTATTTATTTAAAGGGGTGATGAATTGAGAAATCAAATTTCCCTTGAGCTTTTGATATATAAAAGGTCATGGTAATATAAGAATATCCTGTAAGTTTCAGAGCTGAAAACGTCCTTGTTAGTCAAAGAAAAGCTTTTATAGACTCCAGGCCCAGCAAACAATCGATCTCAGAATGTGCAGGCTATTACGTAAGAGTGTAGTGAAGCACCGCCTCAACAGAAGGAGAACAACGCCTGATTCTGTAGCCCCGCCCACCGACTCATGCCACTAACATGACAGCTAAGAGCAGCATAGAGCAAAACCGCATCGAATTTCTAAGCAATAAACATACCACATAAGCTTTTCGGATTCCAATATTATGAATGCATGGATGAACTTTATTTTAATGTCTTCCACAGCTCACGTGGAGAAGACATTGCACGTATGTTCATTTAAACACGGATTCGTTTGTAAACGTGACTGGATTTGCAGAGAGGATGAGCTTACATGAACGAATGAAGCAACACACTAATGTGAGTTAAAAAATTTTTTTATATGCGATAGTATTACATTGTTACAGATATGATTGATTATGTTTACAACTCTGAAGCACGTTGTCACAGGCTGGAGAAAACTTTATTTGTGGTGTTCTTAGTTCAAGTATCGTTAATAAAAGAATAACATTCCAATCAATAGCGGGTGGATGAGAGATGAATCGTGTTTGTTTGATAAAGACATTTTGCGAGCCCTGGCTGTGGGCTGGGGGATTCATTCCGGTTGCCGTTTGCCACACGCTTTCACTGACAGGGGGAGCAGAAGCTCATTAAATATGCAAAGCTTATCCAATCCTAGCCGTGGGCGTTTACTTCCAAGTCTTCAGTGCGGCACGCCCATCAAAACCGAGTGTGTCTTGAGAGAGGCTCAAAACCAGGTCAGAAAATAGCCTATTACTTATTCATTGTGATGTTTTTGAATGTAAAAACCATGCAAACGTCATAAGTTGACCTCTAATTAATATATATATATATATATATATATATATATATATATATATATATATATATATATATATATATATATATATATATATATATATATATATATATATATATATATATATATATATATATATATATATATATATATATATATATATATATAAAAGCCAGTTCATGACACCTTTAAAATCCACTTATTAGGTTTCCTAATAATTAAATAAATTATTATTTTAGCTACACTGAAATTTTTGTCCTTTTTGGGTCAAATTTATCATGAGATGGTAACACTTTAATATTTGGAAAACATATTCACTATTAACCACGACTTTTGCTTCAATAAACTCCTAATTAACTGCTTATTAATAGTTAGTAAGGTAGTTTTTGTAGCGTTTAAGTTGAGTTATTTAAAAAATGTCCAGGCTAATCCAAGCATTATAATGACCAAAATTTGAAGCCCAAAAAAGTGCATCCATCCATTATAAAAGTAAACCACACGGCTCCAGGGGGTTAATAAAGGCCTTAAAATATCCATATTTAACACATTCTAAAGTCAAATATCTAGCTTCCGGCGGAACGCCTTCCGTATTCAACTTACAAAAAAAGTATAACTGGCACGACGATGACGTCGGACATAGCGTAAGCATTTTGAACTGTGAGAGGCGTTACACTTTCTTCATAAGTTGAATACTGAAGGTGGTCCGCTGGAATCTAGATATTTTAATTTATAAATATGGATATATTTCTTACAAAAACCCCCAGGAGCCATGCGGATAACTTGGTAACACTTTACAATAAGGTTACATTAGTTACAACAGCATTTTTAGAAAAATTTCAATCTTAGTGTTTACATGTACAGTAAAATAACCTTATAAAAACAGTAAAGCTACAGGCATTGTTCATGGTTAGAATGCATTAACTAATTGTACTGTTAATGTGAATAGATGCATTAATATATGTGTGAGTTAAGATTAACTAATGCTGAACAGAGGTGTTGTAAATGGTTAGTTCATGTTAACTAATGCATTAACTAATGTTAACTAATACAACCTTGTTGTAAAGTGTCACCAATTACTTTTATAATGGATGGATACACATTTTGGCCTTCAAATTTTGGGCTGCCATTCACTGCCATTATAAAGCTTGGAAGTGCCAGGACATTTTTTAATATAACCGATTGTATTTGTCTGAAAGAAGAATGTCATATACAGGGTGAGTAAAATATGGGATAATTTTCATTTTTGGGTGAACTATCCCTTTAATACAAAACAAACTGTATATGTTTAAGCTTGATAATAAAGGCACATATTTCAACCGATGTTCATGACTGACCGTCACCAAATTTGTGTACTGACTGAATTTCATTGACTCGTGAATTTCAGCAGAAACGGCTAGAAAGTGACTAAAATAAATGCAAGCCAATCGCAAGACATCTGGGAGGGTGGGGGGGTTCTTCCGGGTTTCAACGGAGGCAGGTGCCATCCCGCTCCTGAGTGTTACTCATATGACTTTAATCTAATTTGGAATATAAGTGCATGACTCCCATTAACCACTTGTTCACTTTTGGTGTATTTTTACAGTTTCCGGTGCAATACACATCACAGTCATCCAGTAGCTTCTCCAATGAACATGAGCAGATGAAAGAGAAAAAGTGAGCTTAAATGTTAAAGCTTAATTAGCGTTTATAAAATGGAGAAAGTATGGGAATGACCATTTAGGACTTAATTGGGTGGTGTGTCATACTCAATGGCGAGAGAAAGAGGCAGGGAGTTAACCTGTTTAGAGATCCAAATTAAAGCTGACACAACAACAAAGCACTGTGAAAGAGTTAGGCAAATGAAAGAATCTGTTTTTCTGCACAAATAGGCCAATCATTTAGGACACACACTTCCACTTTCCTCCTCAGGGACTGCAACAGCAAAGGATTTAACTCATCAAAGCATTAGTGTGTGTGCGAGTGTGACAGAGAGGGAGGGATGGAGACTGTGTGTTCACTTGTGCACATCCTTTGCCAGTATATCTGCATGTAATGGAATTGCATGTGTCCTCTAGTGCATGAGATGATTTGTTTTTGAACTTGTGTCCATGACTATGAATGTGTGCCACCCGGTCTGTGAAATGTAGGAATTTACTAATAACGATTTGCGCCTACTGATAGCGGCATTTGTTTGCACTTGCTGTTTGCCGCTTCAGCACCCGAGTCACTAAGGAATTATGCAAATCAGGCAACAGTGAAAAAGTGTGATGCACTATCATTTTGAGCTGGAAGTTGCAATGCGCCGTTTGTAGAGAAATACAATTATTTTTATTTTTTTTATTTGTGATGAAAGCTTTCAAATTTATTTGTGTAAAATTATGAAATTCAAAAAATAAGTGCAATTTTGACGATCTTCATCACTGTAACTGCTTCAGTTCAAACGGCACAGAGCGCGAGTGAATCTCTTCACTACTAGTTATTATAGCCCGACATAAACATGAACATCAACATCAAAAGGTGTGCTTAAAGATAAAACTATACTATAACACTATAACTTAGCCTGTAATTTCTCATCATGTAGTCGCCCAGCCAGTGTTTGACCAGCGAAAAAGACGTCAATAAAACAGCTTGCAAATGACATGCCCACTTGCATGAACTGACTAACCAGCAGCTAACCAGCAGTTCGCCAAGGGTATTCATTCTTACTTTTCTGATTAAAATGAGATAATTCTACCTTTTAATGTAACTGACATAAAAAAGTTATGACCAGTCTTGAAGAAAAATAAAAAGAAGACTAACTTATAAGACAAGTCTAAGCAGTTTTTGAAACTTGTTAAAGTTGTGTTACTTAAGTCATTTAATGTCCATTGTTTGTTGGTTAGAAAAATTACTTTACAGAAGAGCATATCACTAATATTGCAAATATATTAAAGGGGGTAACACACACAGTTTCAACCAATCTCATGTTAATCTTAAGTACCTATAGTATTGCATCCTTCATATCTCAAAAAACTCTTTCGTTTTATTATATTTATAAAAGACAGATACGCTGTACCGACTCTTTCTGAAAACAGCCGAACTCATGGAGGAATGCGGTGGGCGGAGCTAAAGACACACACGCTCGCACGCACACACACACCTCTGACAAACACACGCACACACAATACATTCATGGCATTATCCCTTGAAACAAACATTCAAGATTTACAACAGTTTAAGTTGGAAATTTTTTAATTTCAGGTCTATGCTCAAAAAGTGAATAAATGGATTATAACTACTGCATAAATATAATTTAGTACCATAAATATAAATATAAACATGCAAAAATATAATATAGTACTTCGATGCACCGATGACGCTGGAATCCCCTAAAAAATATGAAATAAAAAACATTATCGTTCTTAAATTTAATTGGAATAAAAAAATCTGTCATTTTTGACCGCCAGGCAAAGACCACCTCAATTCTGTCATTTTCTTAAAAACAAGTTCTAGTAAAACATGAATTATATTATTATAATGTGACCCTATAACTTGCACAGAAAGGTTTGTGATTAAAATGCAGGTCATTGAAACACTGTGCTCTGGGGAGTGTGCAACTGTTTAATACATTTGTCCTTTTTTGTTGTTGAAGGCGGACAAACTTCTGTACATTCAGAAAATGTGCAATGTCCAATTTACCTTTGCAAGTGAGTCTGGTCACACACAAATCATTTCCCATCAACTCCTGCTGTGCCAACACAATGGGGTTGGCAGGTCTCCAGGACAGCACATCTGGCACTTGAGAGAGCAACTACAGACGGTGATGGGCATGGCTCAGGAACAATGGCAACAGTACAGACTCACTACACCGCTGAGAGAGAAGGAGGAGTAAAACTCACAACAGACTCGAGGATCTTTAGGATACACAGGCTGTGATCTCTGCTGTATAAAGCGGTAATCAGAGATGTAGTGCTGCAATTTTGAAATCACATACACACAATGGCCTGTATCGCGTTCATTCGTAGTCTGCCACCCACTCCACTCTATACGTAAATATATGTGTACTTGTGGATATACTTTGGGTACACAGTAATTTGCTGTACTTATAGTGCTATACTCATATAAAGACATCTCTGTGTGCATTTGAGACATGCAGATCAAAAAGCTCTACTCCTGCTCTGCCCACCCCTGCTTCATCCCAGAATACAGGTACAGGATACCAAAAAAATAAGATCCACACAGATACTCATCCATGACAAGTCAGAATTTGTATAGTTCATAATTAAAACCATAATGTCCATAATTCATAATCTCATAAAAGTCCAACAACATTTTTAACTTATGCTTTTGAATTGTACGTTATTATTTCATTTTCTTCTTTGATTTATTCAGATTTTCAGCTTTCTTTAGTGAGTAATGCTGCTGTTTGAGCATTAAAAATGGTCTGCAATGGTACAAAGTACAAAGTCTTCTAAAGGGAGTTATTCTCTAAATGAGCAATCACTGTTTCTGAACTCATTGAAACGCCTCGATTGTAGCCTTAATTTTTCTTCTGGGAATGTACACGTCAAAATATTCCTAATTTTAACAATTCCCTCCCAAGGCATATGCAAAAATGCATATGTGTATGGGGGGGCTAACACTTCTCTTAAAGCCCGTATGTATAATGCATTATAAAAGCATTTTTAATGCATTAATTATGCCTTGTTATACACCTTATAATGCATTGTATGGTCTTATTAATAATTGTTACCACTGTTATAATGCATTATAAAACACTTTTAGAAAGTATAATGCATACCAAAAAACAATTTCATATGTAACAAGTAATCTGTGAATATTATAATGCATTTTAACTTTGGTTATAATTACTTGTAAAAAGATAAGAAAAAAAGAAAAAGAAAAACTACCGTCATATCATAAAACACACAGAAACTCAAAGGTCTTCACGGCAACCCGTCAAAATACACGGCAATCAGTACTCCATTGATTTCAATGAGTCAATGAGAAACCTTTGGCGTCATCTACAGACGCGTTGGGCATGGTTATCGTCATCATGAAACTATATATTGGGTTATGATTTTGGCATTATGACATGGAGTGCGATTCTCAATTTAATCAGCCAGCATAATTTTATGTACATTTCTTTTCTTTTTTTATTTACGCTATTCAGACACGTTTTGAACACGTAACCCAACCCCATCCCTAAACCTACCCATTTGTGTATTATAAAAAACAGGATATAACGGGCAGATACGACTGCAGCCACAATTTATTCAAAAAATAAAAATATTCTAAGTGTTCCAAGGCCAAACAATTGATTTGTGTGAAGAAAATCCATCCACCGAAGATCACGAACACATTTAAAAATTGCCGCCCGAAGAAACGTTACGTCTGCTGCGATAGTGAAATTGCATTGGCTCTCGTGTGTCTCTTGAGCGATCGCATCATGCTAAAGAGTCGGGTGTATCATTTGAATGAGATATGACTGAATGTGTGTGTTCACGGAGCGGCGGGATGGATCATAATTTCAGCGATTAAAACACTAAGATCAACTCTGTTCTTCACATAAAGATATCGTATGACTTCAGAAGACTTGGAATGCAACATGAGTTAATACTTTTAGACAGTTTTTGGTCAGTTTTTGTAATAAATATCTGTGACTGTGCTTTTATTTGCCTGTTACGTGTTTTATAAGTGTTTAGAAGTGGGTAGGTTTAGGGTAGGACTGGGGTTAATTGCTCCAAAATATAAAAGTAGCCTATAAATATGAATAAAATCATGTCTACTTTTACAAATGCAAAGAATTAAATGGGGTTTGATCTGACACATTGGGTAAACAACTGAAATCAAATGGAGTACCCTGTGACGAATAGAGTGAAACCGTGTTGGAAAATCAGATGTTTTTTGAACATTAAAGCATGAAAACCTATTCTAGTAGACCCAAAAACTAAATCAACATTTAAAAGAGGATATATTTCATATCATTTTATTTGACAAAGATTTACGGTCCTGTATCTGGTCACCATTTCTGTTTTTATCATTTTAATCGTTTTGCCCTAAAAAGAGTTCAACGAAAGTACAAATATTCAATGCAATGTTTCAATTTATATGAAATATATAAAGCTTTATGCATAGTCATTATAAAAGAATGATCAAAGTGGTTTCAAATAGTTTTAGATCCAACATGTCACACTGCAGGATGTCAGCATGTCAACTACTCTTTTAAACTTCCAATGCATAATAGCAACATGGAGACCAAAGCTCCTCAGACGACCTTAGCAGTACATCAGAAGATCTTGTTGTCTTAAACACGATTAGGACACTTTCCCTAGTTTTCTTTTTCCGACTTACCTCAGCTCATCAAAGAACTGGTGTGTAACTTTGCTCATGTTGACAAAGCTTTTTTCGCAATATAATCCTCTATCCCCTCGCATTTCAATTTCAAGGCTTCCCTGTTATATCAAAAGCTCTGCCGGTCTGTTGGGGTTTGGACTTTTCTGTGCCTTTAAACTCTAAAGCGGGTGTTGGTGAGCAGTAATGCGGTATAGTCACTGAGCTTTAGCTCGCGTGTGGTGGGTGTATTATTGAGGGCAGATGGCTTAAACCCACGAGTGTCTGTTGAGATATCACGGTGCTGAAGGGCTATGCCACCAAACCCATTTTGATTAGACTGAGTCTCTGGAGCCAGAACTGCACTGGCAGACTCTGCTTTGCCTCTAGATCATAAAACCCTCAATCACAAAACGAAAGTACATTCAATTAGTTCGCCAAACCCACATAAATGCACTAGCGTTAGCCCGAGTTTATTTTCCTCTTTTCAACCCTCTTTGACGCTATCCTCCCACCTTTGAGTTCTCAAACTCCCTTTCTGCAAAGAGAAAACGAGCGTTTCTTCTTCACAGTGTGTAAAATAAAGCCCCCACCCTTCTGAAACACAATTATGCAATGCGACGCAAATGAGCTATAGCCACGTCGACAGAAAACGGTTAATAGTTCATTTCAGTCACTGTCTGCGTGTGAGCGCGTCGAGCTTTTTGCTCCATTACCTCCAAAACAGTATGTAAATGTGCTTTTTGGAGACAAAATATTTAGCTGTGTTTTGCTCAGAGGAAATGAGTGCTGCGACTGATGGGAAGAGAGAGAGAAACAGTCGAGATGTTTGTTTGAAGTTTCCTCTGCAATTGCGGGAAAAAAACCCCCACTGCTAGCATAGCCCGAACCACGCTTAAAATATAAGCTTTAAAGACATGTAGGTCACAAGAAGATATTTACATAACAAACTGTCTGACATGTGATAAAGCAACTCTCATTATTCTGACTGGTTCCTGTGCTTTTCTAGTGGCTTGATGCCATTAGAAGAACGGTGCTATAGGTTAACGCAACATATTTTCCATAAACAATGCTGATAAATATCTTTCTTTATTTAATCTTTATCACAAACATAACAAAAAAGAAACGATCTTCGTTAAACGGTTGTTTTGAAAACACTGAACATAATGAGTACAGAAAGCAGCAAAATATGTTCACACAAACAAGACAATTTATGGAATGCATGATAGATCACCTTGGAAACCACCCGCAGAGGTGAATCATAAGTGTACATTGTAGCATAACAAAAGCAGCAATAATTTGACAGAATGAAGATGGAACACGTTAAGCTATCTTGCCTGATATCTGCTTCTGTGACTTACAAAAACGCATTTTGGTTGCAGTATGATACTGTAATGCTAGCACGGGGAACTTTGATATGATTATCATGATTTACCATTACAAACACCATAATGTATGCTTCAAAAGTTCAAAAGTTTGAGGTGAAATACAATGGAAACAATGAAATATTATTACAATTTAAAATAGCTGTTTTCTATTTGAGTATGTTTTAGAATTCAATTTATTCCTGTGATGCAAAGCTGAATTTTCAGTCCTCAGAGATCATTCTAATATACTGATTTGGTGCTCAAGAAACATTTCTTCGTATTATTTAAATATTAAAAACAGTTGTGCTGCCTAATATTTTTGTTGAAATAATGATACGTTTTTTTGTCAGGATTCTTGGATGAATAGAAAGTTCATAAGAACAATATTTATTTATTTGATATCTAAATTTTGCAACAGTATACATGTTTTACTGACATTTTATGATCAATTTAATGAATCCTTTCTGAAGAAAAGTATCAATTTTGAACACTAGTGTATGAATATGATAATTCCATTACCATATTACAATCAAACCAGGGTAAAGGTGTATAATAAGGTATTTATGATATTGTCAAAACGATCCCCGTTCACACGGATCCGCGAAAACGATTAAAGGCCCACTGAAGTGCCTTGAAGCGCACAGCATTATTCAATATGTTGACGTAATTTCCACTGAAACAGGAAGACAGGGCGGGACAGCTCCTCTACTTTTTTAAAAATGGCCAGTAGCGTTTAGTATCACAGCTCAGCCAGAGCCGCAGTTTCCTCCTAATCTCTAACCGTTTCTCCTCCTAATTTCCTCCATATTGCTTTAAAATATAGCATACTGTGCAGAATTCAAATGGGTCGTTATGTTTTCTGGTATGCGCCAACTCACACATATTATCCACCCTCTGCTATCGTGCCTCTGGACTGTAGCAGACTGTGTGTGCGCTGCGGTGGTTGACAAAAAAACGTGAAACCAAACTTCATTCACCCTAATGGAAAGCATATTTACACTGTCTGAATCGTTCCCTATCCCCTATATAGTGGACAATGTGCTATTAACCATGTAGAAAATAGTAAATGTGTGAACAAGTGACCGATATTAGCTGCAGCTTCAGAGTCTATTTATTATGTAGGATACTTTAGATTCTAGAGAGCATTTGATTGGACAGAAAATCTGATGAGGAGCTGAAGTGCATATTGGCGTAAGTGAGAGACTGTTTTTTCAATGCTTATATCTTCTAAATGCGAATGGTCTCATTGTTTTGGAGCACACTAGCTTATAGCATTCAAGCTAACATATTCATACTAAAAGCCAAAAAACTTTGAATTCATGGGGACTGCTGTATTATTTATGCCAAGCCAGTAGTTGGCGATGACACAGAAGCAATACATTTTTTCAAAAGTTTCCAGGCCCCTAAAACGGCATTATCGTTTAAATGAACGGCCAAAACGCATAAAGTTTCAAAACACAAAAGTTTTCAGTTTTTAGTTAAAACAGTGTCGCGTAAACGGCCCCTCATTCTGTTTCTATCCGATGGTAATACCAGGTACATGAACAAATTCATAAATGTACTGTACATTATCTAATTAGCTATTCAAATTGTATGCATAGATATACATATGGATATACACTGACACATACAGTCAATGAAAATACAAATAAAATTGATAGGTTTTATATTCTTCAAACCTAAATAGACATATTGTAAAGATTTGTACGTATGATAGATGTTATGATATTATAGCTATTTATTATGAATACTAATGAGATAATGTTTGATATGTATGTGTTTTCTTAAAGTCATATGAGAGAGAAAGCAAGGCTTGATAGCTTCAGAATACCTCTAAAAAGTTCTGGAAGATCTGGAAAACAGTGTCTTTCAGTTGCAGTAAGTGAACAAATCCCCAGAGCAAATCTAAACACTAGTTCACAAATAATGAGACCTGCCTTACAGACAGAGTTTTCTGTGCTCAAGCACTCCCAGACATTTCGGATTTTAGACTGAGCTCTTCACGACATCTTTCCTAAAAGCCGCCTGGTCATGGTGGCCGAGAGCTCTGGCAGGAGATCAATGCGAAACTCTGCACCCCTTTCACAGCCTTTTCGGCCGTGTGACAGAATGAAATGAAAGCGCGGAAGCATTTCAGCACAACTGATTTATTACTCTATGACAAAGGACTGGTGTGAGAGCTGTGGTCACCGACGCTGCAGCGAGACCGAGTCATTGATCTGACTGTGTGCTGACCTTTGAAAAGAGATCACAGTGATCCTGAGACATTACTGAAACTATATGGATGCTGGAGCTAAATAGTTAGGAGAATGTTTTTGCAGACTTTGGGCCAGATTTACTAAACAGGGAAAATTAGTGTGAGAGCGAAACTCCAAAAAGGCTGCAATGGGAGTGGATATTTCTGATCTACTGACACAGATGCACCCGGATCATTTCCATAATGATGGAAGAGTTGCGCAAATTAGCGTCTGGTTTACGAAATGTTTGTTTTTGGGGGGCCGTTAAATATTGGCGCAAATACCAGTAAAATGACTAGTGCAAACCTTAGTAAATCCCCATGCATTATTCATTTAAATATTCTCCTCCCATAAATTTTGCGTCTGAAAAGAAAATGACAAATACAATAAGGTCAGCCACAAAAATAACTGTGTCCAGGCCTTTTCAGAGCTACATTTTCACTGCAATTTTTTAATTGCTTGTCTTTAGTAAATCCTGATGTAACCCCTCCTGTTCGAACCGCCCTCTCCAAGCGGGACTCAAACCTGTTTCCACCGGCATGAGAGTCGGAGGCTTTAAAGGAACACGCCAATTTTTTTGGACTTTATCTTATTCACCGTATCCCCAGAGTTAGATAAGTCCATACATACCATTCTCATCTCCGTGTGTGCCATAACTCTGTCTGACACACTCACTGTTAGCCTAGCTTAGCACAAAGACTGGAGGTAAATGGCTCCAGCTAGCCTACTGCTCAATAAGTGACAAAATAACGCCAACATTTTCCTATTTACATGTTGTGACGTGTATAGTTACATCGTGTACTTAGACCGACGGAAAATGAAAAGTTGCGATTTTCTAGACTGATATGGCTAGGAACTATACTCTCATTCCTGTGTAATGATCAAGGAAACTTTAAATCTGCCTAACCACCACTGCATGAAAAGTGGGATATTCGACCCCGTAAACGCCTGTAGACTCCCGGAAATCTCCCTAATTTTCGGCAGTTTTCGACAATTTAGAGGCAGCGAACGTCGCGTTCGACTGTGCCACAAATTGTCGTAAACGATCCATGACGTAGATGGAGAGCCCCCCGCTGAGAGACCGCGCGTAGGTGCAACGCCTCTAATTAGCATATGAATAGCAGCGAAACCAGAGAGTCAACGGCCTGACTTGAATTTACTCACTCAGTATTGGCTGAAGCCACTACTTTTAAAGAAGAAAAATCTCTCGTGATTGGTTGGCAGATCACTGCAAACCAATCATTATTGGTCCCCCTGGCTCATTATAAATGTAAACCCCAATAATAATAATAATAAATACATAATAAATATATAATTTATGTTGTAATAATTTATGTTTTATATTAATGTTATTGTGCTATGAAGTATTCATACCATCAAGGAATATATGGGAAAATTATACAGACCGTGCCGTTTATTCAAAGAAAGAGCTTCATTTATAAACACACAGCTGTTTATTCAAAGAAAGAGCTTTATTGTTAAACACACAACTATGTACAGTGCAGCAGTAATGTCTCGTAATGTAATGTAAATTTCGTCGAGCTCCAGGCTGCGAGAGGGCGGTGGCTGCACAATCCATCCAGACACCACGTCAACAATGCTGTCTTCCTCGCCAGACATGAGTTCAATGGTCGCGGACTTCCAAATGTCCACCTCATCCTCAGCCAGCCAGCATACTCTCGCTTCCAGCAACTGTTATACAATCCATAAAGACAATAAGCAACCTAAAAAATACTCACATTGACAAAAAACGGATCTAATATAATAAATCTTACCCTTTTTCTTCTTGATCCGCCTGCGATGTAAGTTCAGGTTGTTTGTATCTGAAGCTCCGACGTGTCGATTCATAATACGTCTTACAGGCAGCTGGAAAACAATTACATGAGACTGGTAATAATAAAAACAGTCACGGTAAAATTAAACAAGGAATGAGAAAAACATTAGAAGTTATACTTACACACAATGTTGTCGTGATCAGCGGTTAAATCTGGACTCGCGGAAATCACTCCAAGCAGATAAGAGGTCACGGCTTCGTTATGAGGTGAGGATAGTCTATGTAAACAAAATGTGCAGTTTTAAGATTGGATCTATTAACACATCCATTTCCTTATTCAGCTGAATAAAAGCATATTCTTTAAATCGTAACGTTACATTACCCATGCTCTGGTTCATAGCGCCTACAGTTTGCCTCAGAGTTGTGAAGACGAAGACAGCTGAAAATTAGTCTATTAACCTGCACTCATGGTACGGCAGTAAAATTCCTTGATCATTACGCAGGAATGATAGTATAGTTCCTAGTCATATCGGTCTAGAAAATCACAACTTTTAATTTTCCGCCGGTCTTAATACACAATATAACTATACACATCACAACATGTAAATAGGAAAATGTTGGCGTTATTTTGACAATTATTGAGCAGTAGGCTAGCTGGAGCCATTTACCTCAAGTCTTTGTGCTAAGCTAGGCTAGTGGTGGGTGCGTCAGACAGAGTTATGGCACGCACGGAGATGAGAATGGTATGTATGCACTCCCATCCGTGTCACGGCACCAATGTAACCCCACCTGTTCGAACCGCCCTCTCCAAGCGAGACTTGAATCTGGGTCCACCGACATGAGAGTGAGATGCTCTAACAAGGAGGCTAAAGGCTGCAGTGGCTAGCGTCAGTCGCTAGAGCGTTTCTTGAGATCAGAGGAGTGAGGATTACTCCCACAATAACTACTACCTGGCCTCCGTTACACTCACCCCCCTAAACTTCACTCCCATCCGGGTCACTGCACCAATGCAACCCCTCCTGTTCGAATCGCCCTCTCCAAGCATGACTTGAACCCGGTTCCACCGGCATGAGAGTCGGGCACCCTAACAAGGAGGCTAAAGGCTGCAATCGCTAGCGTCAGTTGCTAGAGCGTCTCTTGAGTGAGGAGTGAGGTTTACTCACACAGCAACTACTAGCTGGCCTCCGTTACACTGACAGTAGTTTTTTTTAATGCCATAAGAGGGTTTGCGCTGGAAGCAAGCTGTTAGCAAATCTGGCCCTATGTCTCATATTTTCATATAATACTCATAAATGTATCTGCTGCAAATTAAAATGGTTTAGAAATATACAGTTTATCCATAAACTGTGAAAATAAGAGTTTAGAGTAAAATACATTTACTGGATGGGTTGTAAGGAACTGTTTTATGCTTTGTTTATACACCGTTGAGCTTAAATATTATGACCACCTGAACAACCTGGTCATCTGCATGCTGCCAAAACAGTGCGACAGTCCGCCAAGGCAAGGACTCTACAAGACCCCTAAAAGAGTGGCATGTGCCGTTCTGAAATGAGGAGTCCTAGCAGCATCTTTTTTTTATATATAAATCAAATGTAAATTAATGTCACAGGTAATGCTGTCACATTTTCCTGGTTGAATAAACATTACATCAAAAAACAAAATACATTTTTTAAATTTTTTTACATTAACAATATAATTAATGTTCTATTTAGTTTAAATCTCATCAAGTTAATGTTTCAATCATTTTTACATGAATTCCAAAATAATAACTAAAGGCAGTAACAATTTAAACAATATATTTATTTATATTTTATTGAACTAATGTTCAGCTGTTCTTTTTAATGCTCAACTTATCACAACGTCATCAAGCTCGAATAAACACTGACATGGGGATGTATTCATTTCAAGCTGATTGCTCACCAAAAACAACCCCCAGTCATCATGTTTCCAGGCAATTTCAAGTTTGATTTTGATGTGACATAAAGCAGTTATAGTGGCTGAGTTGTTTACCTATTAATTAATTAGTATTCCCATTAACAACATAATTTTGTTTCATTTGATATAAGAGAAGAGGAGCTACGTCCTACGTCATACAACAGGTCACCGGAACTCGTTTTGTTTTGATATTTTTCCTTACAAAAACCTATTGCTCCCTTTTAGAAGGCATCCATTGGAGTTGTATGGATTACTTTTATGAAAGATGGATGCGCTTTTTGGAGCTTCAAAAACTTGGGCATTATTAACTGCCATTACAAAGCTGGAAAAGCCAGGATATTATATAATATAACTGATTGTGTTTGGCTAAAATAAGAAAGTCATATACACCTAGGATGGCTGGAGTGTGAGTAAACTAAGGGATCATTTTCATTTTTTGGGAGAACTGTTTCTTTTATTACTGATATAATTATGGGGGGTACTTGGAAATTGTTTACCCTAAAAAGGGTCCCTGGCCTAAGAAAATTTGAGAACCCCTGATATAATCGACCCAGACCTCAATATGTGGCATTGTTAGGAGATTGTTAACCTTATTCACTTCGCCTGTGAGTGTTCATAATGTTTTGGCTCATCAGTTGACATTTATTGTGGAAATCAAATTTACTTGGTCAAAAGTATCATTCAACATCAAATGATATACCATTTTATTACAAATCAAATTGTAAAACAAATATTAATTTGTACTTTTATACCCCCCAATTGGTGTTGCAACACTCCTTGGTCTGTTGAATTTACTAAGATGCTAAAATATTGTTAGTTTAGATATTGATATTTTATGTAAAAGCATCTTTTAAAGTACTTTTCAATGTAACTATGCAATTATATCAGTGTATAATGCTTTATTTTTGTGATATGATGATATATTTTGTGTTATAATGATGCAGTGCCTCTGTGCATTATGGAAAATATGCTAAAACACACCTTACACATAAAAGAGAGTCCAGCTAGGCGTCATGAAAGAGAACAGTGAGTGATCTTTTGAGACTTAATTGGCAGGGAGCAGTTTAAAGCAAAACCATCACTTGCAGCAAAGCCATAATGAATGTCCACTAGAGAAACGCATGCCCTCTTCTGAATTATCTGTCACACAAACACCCTTTAATTGAAAGCATGAAAACAACCTTAAACCGAATTACATTATTCCTAAAGCTAATAAGCATATTGACTGCTTAAAACACACTGGATGTCGATCACATGGCGTTGTGATGAACGATTCTCTTTTCATTTAGAAGATTGAGCTGATGGCCTTGTTTTCAAGGGCTCTCCCTCGATAACATTATAATTCAAAGTGACTGAAAACAAACACACTCACTCAAACTCCTACACACGCGCATATACATTTCTTAACACTGTCTCCATTTCAGCAAGACAACACAATTAAATGCATTGAATGAATGAATGAATGAAGTATTTAAATAGCACTTTACCATGCACTACTGTACACTCAAAGAGCTTTACAAACATATCAAGGGGTTTTCTCCTTAACCACCACCAGTGTGCAGCATCCACTTGGATGATGTGATGGCAGCCACAGTACAACGGCGTCAGTGCGCTCACCACATGTCAGCTATAGGTGGAGAGGAGAGAGAGTGATAGAGCCAGTTCAGTGGCCCTGATTGATAAGGGCCAATGGAGGCCAGGACACCGGGGTTATACCCCTACTCTTTACAAGAAGTCCCATGGGATTTTTAATGACCACAGAGAGTCAGGACCTCGGTTTAACGTCTCGTTAGAAGGACGGTGCTTTTTTTTTTGACAGTATAGTGTCCCCATCACTATACTGGGGCGTTAGGACTCACACAGATCACAGAGTGAGCACCCGCTACTGACCTCACTAACAATGTTAGTGTTTTGTGGAACCTAGGTTTCCCAGGAGGTCTCCCATCCAGGCACTGACCAGGCTCAACCCTGCTTAGCTTCATTTGGGCAACCAGTCTGGGGTTACAGGGTGATATGGCTGTGTGTAGACTCTTAGACAGAACTTCGTTCACTAACAGAAAAAAAAGTAAGTAGAGAAAATATAGGCTTTCTAAGGCTGGTTATACACTCCATGTTGGGTAGAGATAAACTGCAGAACATTTCACAAAATTTTATTATAAAATTAAAGATGCAAGCAGCAATGAAAGGGCCCTCGCACCCGTGCCACCACCACCTTTGGCTTTGGGAAAACAGAGCATGGTGGGCAATATGCATTTAAGTATATAAAACTAGGAGGACTACGTCAGTCATTTGTATTTGCCACAATTCCTGCTACCACCTGGTGGCGCTATGACTAGGCCCTATAACTAAACTCTTCAGGCCAGGGCACTTATCAAACGTGAAGTTTGAGGCAGATTGGACAATGTATGCTTGAGTTACAACAACTTCCTGTTTCATGATGATAATAGCAGGCTTTAGCACTCAGCTAAGTGTTGCTAGCATGTTTTAGAATGTTTCTACTATGTTTAGTACACAAATGCATATTTTAGTATGTTGCTAGTAGTGCATCACAGTGTAAAACACATCACTTCCTGTTGCCAGTATTGTCATGTAGATGTGTTCAGGGCAGGACTCTTCTCAAACTTGTGAAGTCTGGGGCAGATTGGACATTGTATGCCTGACACCGTGTCCTAGCTACACGCGATAAAAGGTATCTTTTCCTGTTAATTAGAGTTTTTGTCCTAACCAGGCGCGACGGCGACACGGGATGATTTTATTTTAGAAACGGTTTCCATTGTTAATTAACTACCTGAGATTACTTGCTTTATTAATTGCTTTATTCAATGTTAAAAGTGTGTAATGTGACTTTGAATATCATTGAGTGCTCCCAGCTTTATAATGTAGTCGTACTAAAAGCAACAATGGATAATTCACCTCAGATCTTGAAATTAAACAAATGGAAACAAGAACGTTCAAACTGTGAACAAACAAGTATATTCTTTGACAAAGATTGTTTTAGTGACTTTTAGTAATGTTTAAATGGTGTAATATTTGTGAATTTGATTATGTACTTATCCATTTCCTTGCGAGTGCTGTCAAGATTAATCTCTGGTGTCGTACACTTGCTGCGAGAGCCCGCCCACACGCTGTTCTGATTGGCTGTGGTTTCTGATTGGTTTGTCGCATCTCGTAGTCGTGTCGCGTCGCGTCTGGTGTGGACAGGCAAGTTGCTTGTTGCTGGAAACATTTTGTGTCGAGTGAAGTTAGGACACGGTGTGAGTTTCAACAACTTCTTGTTTAGTGGCGTTAATTGAATACATTAGCACTTAGCCAAGTGTTACATGATTTAACATGTTTCTAGCATGTTTGGTCCTTCATGGCATATTTAAATTTCTTTCAGGGAGTGCATTACAGTGTAAAGCATACCATTTCCTGTTGCCAGCAGGTGGCGCTGACTAACTGAATATTGGCATGTAGATGTTTTCAGGCCAGGACTCAGGGCCGGTTGGACATTGTTGGACATGGCGAACCATCAGACTTGGTCTTGGCCCAGGACACGCCCTTTCAGCGAAAACTCAAGATCTTTGCAATTTAACATCACCAAGGCCCTAAGATTAGACTGACCAAATATGATGTTGTTCTGGTTAAATCTCAATGAGGAGTAAATCACAGTGTAAAACATGACATTTGCTGTTGCCCACAGGTGACGCTATGACTGTAACTGAATATTGGCATGTAGATGTCTTCAGACAAGGACTCTAATAAAACATGTTAAGTTTGGGGCAGGTTGGACATTGTATGACCGAGTTACAACAAGTTCGTGTTTCATGGCGAAACAGAATTTTGTCAGGCCGCCACAGACACGCCCTTCAGCAAAAACTCAAGATCTTCGCAATTTAACGTCTCAAAGGCCTTTACATTAGACTGACCAAATATGAGGTTTAGCTGATAAAATCTCTAGGAGGAGTTTGTTAAAGTACAATATCTGGAAATGGCAAAAATTCAAAATATCTCCTCTCCTGTTAGGTTTTCAGATGTTGCTCCCACGTCTTTTTTGTTGGTATTGGGCTGTTACATGTGTCTACCGAATTTCATACTTAAAACATAGCACAAACAACACTTAAAGGGTCACTTCAGTGATTTAGCATTAGGCTTTGTATCAGTAGAAACCCGGTAGTATATTCAAATTATGGTACTTTCCCCCCTTCATATCCCCCTGAGACGAGAGAATTATGCATTTTATTTCTGGAAAAAATCCTCCGATAATGCAAATATCGTCATTTTGCGTCATCTGAGGATTTTTTGGTCAGAGGCTAAAGACTACAGCCACTAGATGGAGCTGTTCCACATGTTATCAACCCGCCCATAGGGGAGAGATCTCACTCACAGAATGTAAGACACAGACAGCCGCACGGACAATCATAACGGAGCGCGGTGCAGAGTAAAGTGAGTGTTTCAACTTTTCAATTAATTCCTGTGATAGTTTAGCTTCCATATGCGATCTGAAAATGTGCCATACTGGCGCTTAACGTTACCTCAGCTCTGCTCAGCTCGAATGAAATCTGACACTGTTGATGAAATCTGACACTGCTGCGCCGTCGTTCGGCTCACTCACACTTTATGAAAAGACAGCTTCAGTTTTTAACTGTAGTGTTTATTCTCTAACTGAACGAAATGATTGTATTACTATGAAGATCAAAGCGACGGTGTACGGAGTGGCCTCGTAGGCCAGCGAAGCAAGTGCATTCTGGGAGTTGTTGTCTTTCATCCACATGAGACAAAAATACATTTTCAGTCTTTTCTCAGTCTAGAAGGCACCAAATTCAAAAATAATTTCACATTTCTACTGCATAAATGACCCAGTTTAAATACAAAGCTTAATGCTAAATCACTGAAGTAACCCTTTAATTTAAATTTTGTAGGTGGCGCTATCAAGCCATTTTGCCACACCAAAGTCTCAACACTTCTGACGTGTCCTCACACCATCTGGTGCCCTAATAAACAAAACACAAAACAAAAGTAAAACACACATAAACAAAACATAATATAAATAGTCCAGGACTGGTCCTCTCTCTTCCTTCATTGTCGTCGTTCCTCCTTTTATGCCCCGAAGCTTCTCCGTGAGAAACTCAAGACCAAGATGAGAAACCCAAAAGTGCACATAGGACACCAGAATGTAGTATGCCTACAAAGCCTCAGACGTATATGTAGTTTTATTTCCATAAGTTAAAACTTACCACCATGCTACTTATTATTATTTCTGCAGTGTATTGTATGCATACTGTGCACTGTATGTGAATTTCCTGGAGTACCCGGGTTTTTATTTCCATGATGATAGCTGAAATCAAGTGTATAGTGCGTCAGTTCTGGACGGTCACATTAGTCAAGCTTGCATCAGCTGACTGTCAGCTGACCGCGTCTACCTATAGGAATACCTATAGGCTCCTTCAGTAGAATCAGCAGCTATTGTGTGCTCCAGAGCTCATTTACCCCCCTCCATCCCCAGCTCCTCCTCTCATCCAGTCAGGATTTGGTATTCTGATTCCCCTTGAATCACACTAAAGATTCCCCTTGAATCAGACTAAATTCCCGAATTATTTTGTACATTTAATATAGACATTAATGATATCTGAAAATACATTATGTTGGTTCTGTTCTGTTTATCCTTAAGGGGGGGATATTGCTGCTCTCCCTGCTTTTATCCATGCTAGGCTGCATGGATGCACAGGGAGTCCTTGCCCAGAACATAACCATACCGCCAATCCAAACTGTATGCTAATAGTCAATCATTCATCTTTGACAATAGTGTTCCTGACAGAACAAAATGTGATAGCATCTACCCCCCTTTTTCCCATATGTCATTTAATCCTATGTATGTACTGGATATAATCATAGGAACAAGTTGCATGTAGAGTTCAGTATGAGCTGTGTGCTTATGATGGGCTCTGTGGAGACTACTCATAACAAGAGAGAGCTAATTATGAGAAGATGAGCAGTTAACCCATGCTGTCGGGGCCCATGCGAAGATGCTAATTGATGCTAAATGTATGCAACCTTATTGTACAGGATCACTGAGGCGCTAATCAAATACTGATCTACAAGGGCAATCTGTAAAATATGGACAATTAATCCTCATTCACGTGGCGTTCCACATTATACATTCCACATTATAGAATCACAGCAGGTACACTAATAAAAAATATTCTGTGGTGAAGTAAACACAGAAAAAAAAAAAATGTAATTACTACATGAAAAAGTTAGTTCAGGCAAGAATAAAAAACTAAGTCAATTCTATATTAGTACTCTATTTAAGCTTGTAGAAATTAAAGTGTAAATATCAATGTTGTAAAATCAAGTAAAGCCTACTAAACTTTTCTGATACTGCACTGGGGTTTGAATAATTAATGAGGTTGATTTTTCGTTGTTTTCCAGCTGCATTTACACTGTTTTATCATTGCTTTTGTTGTAGAGTTTCGTAACTATCAATTGGAGTTTTGTACTCAAAATGACACATTTATATTCAAAAACAATCCATCGTATGTTACCGTCACTGTGTATTGTGTACCAATTATTGAGGTCTCTGTGTTCAGGTACCGTGTTACTATTATCACATAGATATAGTGTTTAGTGACTTAGATGTTTCTAAGTAAAACATACATTTTACATGTGGTTTAATTCAGTGTTCAACCTGATCTAATATTTGTTTGTACAATCTACAAATCGGCCACGATGCTGAAAAAAAGTTCACAGCAGTAAAGGGGTGACACTCTAAAACATCAAGAGTGTGATATTGACACATCCACTCACACACACACACTTATACACACACACACACCTATGAAAAACTGAGCCTATGAACCACATTTTGAATTTTTTAATATCACAGCTTCATCTGAAAAATATGAAACTTGGTGACTTTTCTAGCATTAGGTATGTTAACACAAAAAAAAATTGAGGGCATGATTCGAGCATGCTAAGTGGTCGTAAAAAATTACTCCCACTTGTGCTCTTCTGTCATAATGACCGACCACAGGAAATGAATGGGAAATCGGCAAAAACACAAAAATTCTCCGAATATTTGTTTGTACAATCTACAAATCGGCCACAATGCTGAAAAAAAGTACACAGCAGTAAAGGGGTGACACTCTAAAACATCAAGAGTGTGATATTGACACATCCACTCACAAACACACGCACACACGCACACTTATACACACACACACACACACACACACACACATGTTTGTTTTTGTGAAATGTGAGGACATTCCATAGGCGTAATGGTTTTTATACCGTACAAACCGTATTTTCTATCCCCTTACACTGCCCCTAAACCTAAACCTAGCCCTCACAGGAGACTGTGCAGTTCACTTTCTGTGAAAAAAAACTTGTTCTGTATGATTTATAAGCATTTTGAAAAGTGAGGACATGGGGAACGTCCTCATATTTCACCCTCTTTTTGTAATACCTGTGTCATAGCCATGTCATTATACACATTTGTGTCCTGATATTTCACGAAAACATGCCCACACACACACACACACACACACACACACACACACACACACACACACACACACACACACACACACACACACACACACACACACACACACACACACACACACACACACACACACACACACACACACACACACACACACACACACACACACACACACACACACACACACACACACACACACACACCTATGAAAAACTGAACCTATGAACCATATTTGGAATTTTAAAAAATCACAGCTTCATCAGAATGATATGAAACTTGGTGACTTTTCTAGCATTAGGTATGTAAACACACAACAAAATTGAGGGCATGATTCGGGCATGCTAAGTGGTCGTAAAAAAATACTCCCACTTGTGCTCTTCGGTCAAAAATGACACTATAGGAAATTAATGGGAAATCTTCGAAAACACAAATTCACAGAAAAAAAATCTATATTTCTAACAAACAAAAAGATCTAAAACTTTATAATAAAGTTCTTTTTAATATATATTCAAATCCATCAACAACAAAAAAATCATTAAATGTGTTCAAAACAGAACTAGAGAATTCTCAAGCCTCTCCATAGAGACCTCTAGTTATTACACCCATGGTTGCATGATTTCTCAAATAATTCCAAAAGAGGGCGCTAATCTGCCTTCAATTTTTTTTATTTTGAAGGCCTAGTCTCTATTTTAACCTGAAATACTGCAATAATAAAAAATAAATAAAAAAATTACAAAACATTTTTTTAAATAAATTTTAATGGCAAAAATAGACCATACTTATTGCATAAATATTAAAAAATACCATCAAATCATCTCTAAATACAAAATTAAAAAGAAAAAATATTATTGAAGAAAAATAAATTGCATTGGTTTTACTGGGGTGGAAGAAGTTAAATTTTTAGGTGTCCAGTCACTTATGACCGGGAAGACAACCAATGCAACCCCTAAACCAAGAGCACCAGAGGGTTAAACCTCTCGAGCCGGCGCGATCAGCTTTCTTTTTTTCTTATTAGTGCCAAAGATACTCAAATAACTTGTCGTTTTTTATCATTCAGGCAAGTGTTATACATCATTATAATCTGTTAAATTTCTATTTTTGTTTTTTGTGTACAGTCACAATAAAAAAAAAAATGTTTTGCTTTTCGCAAAATAAAGAAAACAAACATGATGCGCCATCTGCAGCCTCTTTGTCAAAGACGTTCTATTCAGAAAAGGAACTCTAGCTTAGTGAATACTTGTCTCACAAACATAAGACATATATCTAAAAAAAACTTTGAAACGTTGTCAGGTTTTAAATAATGTAAACCAAATCGAAAACAAATATGCTGTGTTTATGTAACAATAACAGTAGTCATAATAAGCATATTTCCAGTGTGCCTCAGACTTGCGTTGCCAACCCAATCATCCTCGGTAATCCTCTGTATACCTCGGCAGCTGGTTGAACCGGCTCATTCAGTTCTTTTTTAATCAGACTATGCTTTTGCGTCATCAAACCGGAACTAAAGTTCGATTCAGTCCGTTTAGTGAACCGGCGCGACTGGTTACTTGCTGAGAACCGGCTCAAAAGAACGATTCGTCCAAGAACCGAACATCACTAATATTTAGTACAAATCTTGGAACTTTAGAAATTATTTTGTATTTTAGTGTACTTATTTATTTGTTCAAATGTATTGCTGTCACCATGTTTGAAATTAATTTAATGCCATTTTGATAGTATGAATTATATCATTATATATTTAGAAAGATTATTACCATGGTACCATATCCATAAAACATGGTAATGTCCTATGCTTTTGTTTATGCTTGTTTTTCTTATTGAAGTAAAAATTTATTTATATTGTATTGATGTAGCGTGGCACAATAATATTTGTAAAACATCCAGCGTCCTCCTTAAACGGTTTCATAGTTTAGAACATGAAACGAGAAAGAAAATCAGAAAGCTTGTAAAACTTGTGTATTCATCAGCATGAATAAGCTAGGATGGGAGTTACAGGTTAATAAAAAGCAGCCTGGAAGAAGTTTCTACTCATGGCCGCTATTAGATATGCAGCACCAATCTCACCAGAAGGAGGAGTGGGTGAAGAAGAAGAAGAAGAAGACAAGAGAGAGAGAGAGAGAGAGAGAGAGACAAACAGTGGCCTCCTCCATTGCCATTTTATGGTCCCTGATGACATTGAACGTTCCTTCTTTACGACATCACCTGGAGAATTAGTAAACATAAATGGCGGACCTGCTCCGCTCATTGACTGAGCCCTGATTTATGGCGCAACCTGCTGCCTTTTTCTATAATCGTCCATCAAAACGGGAAAGATATAAAATCCCAACAACCTGAGAAAAACTTTCTCACTCCGCCAACAATATATCTAACTGACATTACACACTCAACACTTATGAGGAAAAGCTCTGCTATAAATCACAAAGTACAGAATCATAAAAATGGGCTCAAATAGCATCACTTTTACACCGCCTGCTCTGATCCCTTCTGTCTCTTAGCTTTATATGCAAGCAGCGTCGTCGCTGAAAGCCATGTTTCGAGGATTCTTGCCTTCAAAAACTGACATATATTAGAGTTTAGCTGATCATTTTTTAAGAACCTCCAAACTTTAAGAGGAGCTATGCTAACTGTTGTAGAACTTGCTTTTATTGGAGGCATTTGTCTTAAGTATATTTAGACAGGAGAGAGATGACTTGAAGTCTTCCAGAGGGAGGCGGAGAATATTAAGGCACATATTTGAGGTGTTTGTCATTGTGAATTTAAAGTGTCACTGTTAGAGAGTAAAACCAGTGGAGCTGATTTACAGCCATGCTTTGCCCAGATGTACAGATAATGCTGTTAGCGTAATAAACTGTTAGTCTCTCTGTTCACTTGGCTATTAGATACGGCCATTAGATGCACCTGAGAAGTTTCACTGTCAAAATCTAACACAACGACCCAATGCCTTTTCTATAAGTCTAGTCAGGCGTGTCACTGCAGAGTGACTCTCAGTTCTCCGGAACTGGCTGAAATGAAAAGAGAAAACTCTAGAAACAGATGACCTCGGAATAAATACATAACTGATAATACATTCAAAACCTGCAATAATTAATATGTTAAATAATATTATTTAACATCACTTTAGCAGCTTGTCTTTGCTGCTGACCTTCGATGGTCCAATTGAACCACACTAAGCAAAAAATGACTTTAGTTAAACACAGTGGCGTACCTTTGCTTTGAAAAGTGGTGGGGACACCGCACAACTCGTTTTGCTATGTGTTTATTTAATAACCAAATTTACTTGGGGACTGAGTTCAGAGTTGGAAATGCACTTAATTTTCACTTTGATGTACACATGCATCACATTCACAAATTATTCTGTAAACATCCAGTAAGCAAAACGTAACATTCACAACACATCTAGGGTAATGTTAGCCTATATCAATCAAAATTCGCAAGATAAATATGGTGAATTTACCATTTCATAGTCAGCTCAGCTGCAGGCTGCAGTGTATTCATTACAGTAATTGCACAATTCTTGTGTGTGAGTAGCCGTGTTTCCATTACCCTTTAAATGAGCTGTATGTAGGACTGTGGCCAAAACTGGTACTGCAATCACTTTCAAATGACTGTTGAGCGGTGTATCCCCTCTCCCCCTCCCCCTGACTCGAGGCTGCCAGATAGGCTGCAGGATCCAGCAGGAACGTAGGTTGCTACGAGGAGCTTTCAATGGCAAGTGACGAGTCGTACACAGTAGGTTTTTTTCTTTCTGTTAATTATGTTTATGCTTCAAGAGCAATGTTTTATGAAGTAATTATGAATGGCAAAAATTTATTAATGGCGATTAGCCAAATATAATCGTAAATATGAACGCTCGTATGTGACAGTATACATTCCCACATGAAAAAATACTATAGTAAAATTACAGCAAAGCTAAATAACATTAGCAATGGTCATACAGGTCAACTTGCAGCATGTTTTGTCCACTATATATGCGAAGAATGAATGAGGAATAATTTTTACCGAGGTAATGTTAGGCTACTGTCTCAAATACGTTTTCACATTGCAATAATAAGCGTGCTAATGTTGTTTTCCTCAGCGTCCCAGCATAATGAGAGAGAAACGGGCTCTGATAATGCATTACTAATGTTAGCAATGACGACTCGCCATTTTTATTTACCAAACAATTCCTTAACGTTACGTTTCAATTCAATGACCCACCTCCTCCATCTGAGCTAAACTAACGTTACTTTGCACGAACATGCATAACTTTGTTCGACTGTCATGAATATTTGAAATGTCCATTTACATTAAGTACAAGTTAGCCAAACATAGATGAACCTTACCTGTCCAGGAGAAAATTAGCAACGTTGGCATCAGTTCTTCAAATTATTCTCCGTTTTCAGCCGTCTCCATCTTTCAAAGGCATCTCTTATACAAATCCTTGTTTTATTTCGGACACTGTCACAACGTTTTTCTGATTCATAACGAGGTCGTTTAGGTTTCGTAAAGTTAGACATTGTTTATCCAAAAAGTTTATAGCTGCAGCTGCAGCTGCGGTAACTAGAGCAGAGCTGGCAACCCGAATGCAGAAACACTACTGACTTCGTGATTGGTAGATAGGTGGAGGGTGGCGCTTCAGGCATGACACAACATGTCAACATCAACATCAGTTGAGGGCTGCAACTTCACTTTTAAAATGACAATATCTTGGCCGGACAACTGTTGTCAGTGATATAAGTATTTGAAATTAACATGATTTCTTAATGTCTAGTGACATATCAGGGCCATTTTATGATTCATTGAAATACATTTCTTACATACAGTTCCTTTAAATTGCGCAAATTGAAATTGCGAATTGAAAATACGCCCAATGGAAACGCGTTCATTTCGCAAAAACTCCCATAGCCCATATCACAAAAAAGTTTTTACGCTCGCACGAGGTGGTTTTTCAGGCAGTTCGAAGCAGAAAATGTTCGCAAAACTGCAATGGAAACAGTTTTTTCACATTTACAGGTAACCTGGTACGGTCATGCATTGCTCCCACATAGGGCCTACATATAATTTTTTTCCACTCAAGTATGTCGTAATAAGATCTTATGTCGTTAAACAACATATATTTTCTCCTGACAGTGGCGTAACTTTAACCTAGTAATGACAGACCCCGGTGCAGCCACAAATATCATAACTATCTATAGGCCTACTGTAATTAAGACATATATTCAAGAAATGTATTAAAACAGAAAGACACTAGTTTCAGCCTTATTCAAAGGCCACGGAACCCATTCCCGACGATCTTGGTTTGCTTCTTATTTATTAAATATACAGCCAAATAGGTGATTAAATATTGATCAAAATTAAAATACAATTTATGCAAAACAAAATTAATTTTAAAGAAAGACTTTCTAGAAAACAAAATTCAATGAAGTGATCAAAATCCATGTCCCCAGACAAATGCGCATCTGATTATGTGCCTTACTCATGCTGCTCATTTTTCATAATTAACACATGAAATTAAAATAATAATAATATTTAAACATAGCCTAACCATGAAACTAAATAGGCTACGTTTTCTTTAACCCTCTGTCTGAGGAGGTCGTTGGCGCCTTCTGATGGACTTTTTCCCTTATGACAGCGGAAACAACTCACATGCAATACTCCGTCATTTTTAGGCATACAGTTAGGCTAAGTGCAAGATACAATTATATACAGTAAACTGTCTACTTTTATTGTGTACACTCACAATAACAGCAAAGGCCGTTGACTCAGGGAACAGATTTTTTTGTACTCCACTCCAAACGCTGTTCATTTCAAAAATATATTTAGTTTATTAAACGCAAAGTTTTTAATTTCAAAAGCATTTCTAAATTCAGTTTATATTTCCAACAAACGAAATTCCAAGCCAAAATAACGAAGTGGTAAAAAAAACTTTGAGTTGGCAACCATGCAAATTCAAAGATTTCGCTCGTCTCTGTATGTGGCAGGCTGGCAGCAATGCGCCACAATAACCTGCCGTATGTAAAAGTCGATCATTCTTTACAGATGATGGTATGTTTGGACAGGAGACGAGACAGAGTTCTTTATTAAACTCATAAAAAAACAATAGAATATAAAATGCCACAATTTATCAAGACCTTGTAGCAGATAAGAGAGAGAAACACCCAAAAATACCTCATATGTGCCGCTCAAGTAGCCCATAAGGTGCTTTCCTTGCCATCAGTGCTTGGATAACACACACGTCTCTTTCCATTAAAAATAATGCCGTGCAGTGGCTGGGATATACATAAACCTAACAACCTACGTAGCATAATTTTTGGAATGATTTATCGTGAGAGGAAAAAGATTGTTTTAGTCGCATAATATCAGTTAATGGAAACGCCGTCATCTCGCTATATTTTTTTTTATCGAGTATTAGGAAATATCGCAAAAGTTTTGCGCAAATCTGTAATGAAAAAAAAAAAGCTTCTGACCTGCGGAAAAATGTGTTAAATGAATGAATTAGATTATGAAGAATGACAATTTGTAGATCATGCTTTTGCTTTAATACACAGCTTCCGCAATCTATTTTTCAATTACTTTTAAAAGGTGGTGGGGACAATATTGAGCCTGGAAAAAAATTGGTGGTTTTGAAAAATGTCCCACCCATTCCACTCGGTAAATTACGCCTATGGTTAAACATCATATTTGTGTTTAATTTTTAATTTGTATTACTTAAGTGAGAGTGTTGTACTTTCTTCTCCTGCGCCATATTCTTCTGAAATCCTGAATGGCCCTCTACTGTACAGGCATGATTTAGCATTTCCTTCAGAGGCTTATTCATTTCACTTTTGGTGTGAAAGGGCCTTTACATTTGCCAAAAATAGAACTTTTGTAGTTTTTTGTTATTAAAAAACAAACAAGCAAGCCCAGCCCAGATGAGGAAAAAGTAACGCAAAAGTAATTCTATAAACAGGGGTGCACATAACTGGTTGTTACATATCTGTGTTTCTGTCATGTTGTTTACTTTGGTCACATGTTCCTTTGTCTATGTTTCCCGCCACTTTCTCTGTTTCCTTGGTTACCCTCGTTAGTCTAGTTCTGTTCAGCTGTGTTTAGTTATCCTCATCTGTATCACCTGTGCCCCTCGTTAGTCAGTCATCAGTGTTTGTATTTAGTTCCCTCTTGTTCATTCCTTCCTTGTCTGGTCTCCGTTATACTACCTGTTGTACTTACACATTATGTTAGTGCTATTTGAAGTTCTGCTCTACGTCAATTTGAATAAACCTATCTTTGTGGAAGTCCCAACTCTCCTCTTCACTGCTGCACCGTACACCCGTAACACTGGTGCGCAGCAGAAAACGCTATGCGCTATTGAGTACCAACATTTTTGGGGACAGATACGTTTACTTGCCATCTCTTGTAAGCTAGCAATCATGATGATAAGTGTGTTCATTAATTATTAGGGGTGCAACGCATCGCAGCACATCCACGATCCATACGGACCAGGCCCCACTAAGGTTGGGTACCAAACTCTGTACTTTTAAGGGCACCGATGGAATTACGTCGGTACTAGTATCGATTCACATTAAATCAATCAGTACCTGAGAACGCATCTGGTGATATAGACTATTATCTGTGAATATTAAACCGCAAAAAGACTATTTAAATATGAATCCTGCATGTCCTGCGTATCTCTGTGTGAATTAATGGAGCAGAGGCGTGGTTTAATTTACCTCACACACACACTCAGAATGACGGTCGCACTCAGCATGACGGTCGCATGTTTCCATCTCTGCCGTCTCATATGAAGACATGAACGTACAAACGTCATCTCCAGAGCCACGAGAGTCCGTTTCCGAAACTCAAAGGTCTTCACAGCAACCCGTCAAAATAAAAGTTTGGTTTAACTTGACAAATGTTGTACAGTATAATTTAGATACTCTCAATGTAATAATAATACTAACAGTAATGTAATAATAATAAATACATTTTTTAAAATTCATGTTTTAATTTTAACCATATAAAGCTCAGTTGTGCAGCACTTTGTTTGATAGAATAGTCTTATGATTACCAGAAAATACACAACATATACATTGTGGGAAATATTTTCATAGAAATGAAATTAAAAAGAAAAAAAAAAACATAATATGGTTGTTTTTATGAATTAAATTAAGTACCTAGTAACCTACTACTAATACATATTACACTATACAAACATCACAGACAATAGCAGACAGAGACCAGGGCAGCTCTGGCATAATGTCAATAACACTTCTATAAATGACTTTCAGTTTCTTTACAGTTATTGATGTAAACATCCCTAAAGTACCGAAAAAAGGTACTGTTGGGTACCGGTACCAAATTTCAGGGGTTAAAATGTGACCGGTACCCAACCATAGGCCCCACGGTTTGGCACGCATGTGATTCACGGATTAACTGCTAAGTTTTAACATCATAGAGTGAAAGTTTATCATTTGGACATGTTTTGTCTTGTCAATTTATACAATCATACATATGATTTTAAACGCTGAAGAAGAGGCGGAAACTGGGACTCATATGCTGTTATCTATGCACACACTAGAAGCGTAGGTATCTAGAGAGAGAGAGATGGGCGTGTTTCAGACTGCGCTCGGACACCGAATTTATTCCTCTTTCGCATTTACTTGCACTTGAACACATACACACACAATTAAGCTAAAACAGGCCGCAGATTCTTACCCTGTAACTACACGAAACAAGAGGGGAACAAACACCACTTTAATTTACAGCCCGCAGATTCATACTTACCCTGTAACTACATGGATAATTACCCCATAGATAAGTATTTAAAAAATACTTACAGTATAAATAATGTGTTCATTTTCCTGATAGTTACCCCTTTATTCCCCCAATATTACATATTGTTCCCTTGTACCAACACGTACTTACTTTATAGTTACACTATAATTACAGAAAATTATGCTGTAAAGTCTCTTTACTTACGCAGTTTTTCCGAGCCGTAATCTAAAGCGTTACCGAATTGTCCCGAGTCAAACTGCGAGCCATTGTCAACTGCCAAGTCACCGCAGTCACTACTCTTGAAATGAGACGTTTTCATTGCGTGGGAACGTCACCGTTATTTTATAAAATATTATAAAATAAAATATTTAAGTTTTACGGAAATACAGTAGGCCTACTTGAGCAGTTGAAGTAAAACCCCGCTTATTCAAGGATGAACATTTATTGTATGGACGGAGCAAACACGTTTGTGTAAGTGTCTAAAATGCATACGCACAGTTCTGATGAATGATACATGAAATTTTACTTAATGTCGTTTAACTGAATATACGAAGGAAACTGCTAAAGTAGTACAACATTACCAACACTGAAATAAGAGCGTGCGGTTTATATATCAATCAGATGCGCATTAAAGTAGCCTCCGAAAATAGCAACAGTAGACACCGGTGCGTTTTCTTTTAGAGTCATCATAAGGAAAATTACCCGTATAAAGAGAACAAAGAGGGGTTTTCTTTCTATTCTGTGAAGAAAAGTTAGTTTAGGATTAGTTGGAAAAGTGCATGATATGAGTCTCTCTATGCAGCATTGTGTGTTTGAATGCCAGGAACACTTTAATAAGGTTGTGTAGCCATTAACATTATCCTACAATATAGTTAGCATTAACTAACAATACTTTTAAAGCCTTTTTGTAAATTCTGGCTTATGTACATTTCTACAAATGCCATTGTATATGGGAAGTAAAGTGTGTAATAATAATAAAACAATAAAGTAATATGAACTAACATTAACAATGGACTAAAGTTTTTTTTTTTTTTTGGTAACACTTTACAGTAAGGTTGTATTAGTTAACATTAGTTAATGCATTAGTTAACATGACCTAATCAACTAACCTGGTATTATGTTTTATTTTGCAACACCTCTGCTCAGCATTAGTTTATATTTGTTTATGTTAGTTAATTCAAATCCAGCTGTTCATGGTTTGTTCATGTTAGTTCACAGTGCACTAACTAGTGTTAACAAGATTTTAACAATGCATTAGTAAATGTTGAAATTAACATTAACAAAGGTAAAATAAATGCTTTAAAAGTGCAGTTCATTATTAGTTCATGTTAACTAATGTAGTTAACTAATGTTAAACTTATTAACCTTATTGTAAAGTGTTCCCGTTTTTTTTTTTGTTGCCCACTCTCTGACCTCTGAAGGCTGCTGTGTAATTCACACCCTGACTAAGACACATTAGGGGAAACATTTTAATAATCCTATGAATGCATATAAAAAAAATGCATAATCGAATCGAATTAATCGAAACGCATCGAATTTTAATGTGAATCGTCTCGAATCGAATCGTTCTGAATTGTAAAAAATCGTTCTTGAATCGAATCGAAAACCTATGAATCGTGAATCAAAACGATTCGCCTCCTACCCAAAGATTCACAGCCCTACTCGTTACGCTCATGCCGTTCTAAAAATGCAGCGCTCCAACTGAAATTGGATACGCCAGCCAGCCCCATGAAGAAACTTAGGTGGACACACAGCCTTAAAGTGACAGCAGCCTAATATTCCTGCTGTTGTCTGTGTCATTAATTTTAATACAATTAAAAGGCTTTAACAAATATTAACCTATATTTAATTTCTACAGTGATCAAATAGTGTTATTTTACATTTAGGCCTAATTATTCATTTCTGTACACTCTAAAAAATGCTGGGTAAAAAAAAAAAGTTGGGTTGAAAATGGACTAACCCAGCAATTGGGTTGTTTTAACCCAGTGAATGGGTTGTTTTAACCAGAGGTGGACAGTAACTAAGTACATTTACTTGAGTACTGTACTTAAGTACACTTTTTGAGTATCTGTACTTTACTGAAGTATTATTTTTTAGGGATACTTTTACTTTAACTTCACTACATTTGAAAGACAAATATCGTACTTTTTACTCCACTACATTTCTATCAAGATCCTCGAAGTCAAAAGTTGTTTCTGTAGCAGCTTTAAAAGTCTTTAAAAATGATTTCTTCTTCTTTAAAAGTTTTTTTTTTTTTTTGCAAAATGTAAATGTCTGGGAGAAAGAGAAGCATAGACATATGGATGAATCTGAAAAAGCATGATGAAAGAGCTCAGTTTAGTCTGTTTTTTTTGTGCCTCTGAGATGCCAGAGCACGAGTACTGAATAGAGCTTTCTTTTGCTGGGTTTTCGCACTTAAATAGACCAATACACACAAAATGTAAATTTTCATTTTGGAAAGTATTCATGTAAACAAAGTTGATTATGTCTTAAGTGAACGTAAACAGTTGGGGGAATATCGGATGTGTATCAGTGTGTAGGATTTGTGTATTCTCCCTTAAAGTGACAGCAGCTTTGTAAAGAGCTTTGTAACTTAAGTATTTAAATTAGTTCAAGGTGGTCGTATGCTAGCATGTCGGATGGAGCATCACTGAAGGGCTTAAACCACCGTGCATTTATACAACAATGCAACAATAATAAAATAATGCATTGACAAAAAAAAAAGGAAATTTACTTTTGATACTTAAGTACTTTTAAAAGCGAGTACTTCTGTACTTTTACTTAAGTAAAAACTGTTTTTAACTACTTTCACTTGTAACGGAGTAATATTTGACCAGTAGTACTTTTACTTTCACTCAAGTAATGGAGTTGTGTACTTTGTCCACCTCTGGTTTTAACCCAGCGGTTGAGTTAAATGTTTGCTTAAAACCATTTTCAACCCCACTTGGGAAGTTTTTAACCCAGCATTTTTAGAGTGTACCTGAACACTACTGTTAGACTGTAACTTTGTTATATAGCATTCATTTAAGTAATGTGATGACGACAGCTTGTAGGATAAGTGGCCATGTAAAGTGTGAGTACCAAGCAACATCTCCAGGTGCTCCTTTGAGAACCAGGCGGAAAAGGTTATGTGCACCAATGTCTTTAAAAGTAACTAAGTAACACAGTTAGTTACTTTTTTTAGGGAGTAACGCAATATTGTATTGCATTGCTTTTAGTAATTTTCCCCAACACTGAACTTGACTGTGTGCATTTTTTTTTGTATGTAGCCATATGTTGTATGCAACATGTCCCATTTATTACCCTGTACCAAGGTGTCTCTAGCTGTGTGTGCCCGTATCAGGGATGGGGTGGCTGCTTAGGTTAATGCATTACACCTGAACTTATACACATGTAACTACCAGCTGCTCCAGTCAAACCCGCTCTATCGGATCCCCACAGCCCGTTCGTCCTGACGCCCTGCACCTTCAACCCTTACCCGGCCTTCTCTCATCCCCTTCAATCTCTCCCCCAATCCCTTCATCGTGTCACATCTGGACAGTAGCCACTGCCACTCCCTGGCCACACACAGATGGCTCAGAGAATGCGCCAGCCGGTGCATTGTGGGTAATCACTTTGACCAGGCTAGAGGGCACTCACAGAGGGTCAGTACATTTCCTCTTCCGCATCAGGTCTTATCAAGGGTGTTACAGAAATTAACCCCCAAAGAGTAAAGGGTAATCACAGTGTGCAGACCTATACTGTAATTACCATTATTGACAAGAAGACTGTTAGTCATTTACAGTTTCATCACACACATTCAGATTAAACTGCCTGCATTTTCACACTTTTCATTAAAAACCTTTGCATTAATTGCACGTTGAGTCATGAGAATGATGTTAGAGCAAACAACTTTTGAATTGAGCAGTTTAATTCACTAGAAATAGATCTTGCACAGCCGTCTGCTATAGTGTGATGCTTTGCCGGGTATGTGTTTTAATGAATTGATATTCAGAAGCGGCCTCCGTTGACTTTGTGTACAGCGTGTCGAGGACTGGTGGCAGATGCCTGCTGAAGTAGGCGAGATAGCACAGACGCCCTAGATCGTTAGAGACGCAGAACTTATAAATCATTCCAGCAAGCAAAGAGAGCCAAGTCTTTATTGTTTACATTTTTAGCGCACAAGGAAGAAAAAAAGAGAAAGCGAAATAAGAACGTTTCATCTTTGTTGTGCCATTACAAGAATCTAAGAACACAAACCAGCTTTGACACGGGTCAGAGACGCTCGCAAACTTCACAGCACAGCTTTGCTTTTGTGAAACTCGCTAATATGGCACCGGGGTCGCATGGGGGATGCATGCTGGCGCCAACACAACAAGAATTGGAACAAATAGAACGTATACAAACTTGATGAAGGAACACTTGCCAAAACACACACCACACATTTTCATACATCGTATCAAACCTACGCTTGCCCTTTTTCTATCTAGTGTTGTTGTTGGTGACCTGAGCACAAATTTGAACACTATACTGGACTTGTAATGTCTTTGCTTTACTCTCTATGTCACAATTATTTGTCAGTTATTTGAAACAAAATCTAGTTCATTTGATACAAATATTTAAGCCTACATTTCAGATTTATGTATTTGAATTACATATAACATTTTTGGTTTTAAAGGGTTAGTTCACCCAAAAATGAAAATTCTGTCATTAATTACTCACCCTCATGTCGTTCGACACCCGTAAGACCTCCGTTCATATTAGGAACACAAATGAAGATATTTTTGTTGAAAGCTGATGGCTGAGAAAGGCTTCAGATAGGCCTCCATTGGCATTCAGTACATTTACACTCACAAGACCCATAAAAGGCACTTAAAACGTTGTTACAAAGTCCATCTCACCACAGTGACTCTACAATAATTTTACGATGCGACGACAATAGTCTTTGTGCGCAAAAAAAAATCAAAATAACACCTTTTATCCAACTTGTTATTGTCTTCCGTGTATGCCTCCACGACACATGCGCGAGAATATGACTTAGCGCCGGGGTTCGGGAATCCATGAAATGCACACTTTAACCCCATTTTGAGAACTACGCCGAGACCTAAAGCACAATCAATGTAGAATTTAACAGCTTAGATATGCGCGTCTTCCTCTGCTTGTAAACAAATCGCTTCTGGGTCATGTGTCCGAACGCCGGATCTGCGTCATATTCTCGCGCATGTGTCGTGGAGGCACACACGGAAGACAAGAACAAGTTGGATAAAGGTGTTATTTTGATTTTTTTGCGCACAAAAACTATTGTCGTCGCATCGTAAAATTATTGTAGATTGGACTTTGTAACGACGTTTTAAGTGCCTTTTATGGGTCTTGTGAGTGTAAATGTACTGAATGCCAATGGAGGCCTATCTGAAGCCTTTCTAAGCCATCAGCTTTCAACAAAAATATCTTCATTTGTTTTCCGAATATGAACGGAGGTCTTACGGGTGTCGAAAGACATGAGGGTGAGTAATTAATGACAGAATTTTCCTTTTTGGGTGAACTAACCTTTAAACAAACTAATAAACTCAATGTGATTCATGTTTGTCTGTCAAACCTAAATTAAACCCCTCGTTTCTGCATATTAACTATGCAAATCTATTTGTTGTTATTTAAATAATCATATTTTCAAAATCCATTCATTCAAATAGCTTAAAATCAGTACAAATCTGTTCATTGTGAAAACATTTCAATTTATGACTAGCTGTGGAACAAGCAGTTTTTTTTATTTATAAAAGTATGAGATTGAAACATTATTTACTGATAAAAACATGGTTATTTAAAACACATATAGTTTATTAGTACATTACTGAAATCTCGTTTCTTCCTGTTTCATTTACATTATGTAAGACTGCTAAATATGGCTCACATCAAGGTTATATTAAAACCATGTCATCAAAAAGTATGAGAATATTATGCAATTCAAATACATGAAATTTTAATTTAGGCCTAAATATCGGACAAATGCATTCACATCTTGTTTCCGAACAGAAAACACTGTGAAACATCCCAGCATATCAATTTAAAATATGACTTTTGGAAGTCTTTTTGGATGTTTACAGACACAAATTAATCTCAGTGCATCTGATTTCCCTCTAGAATTTTACATTTTCGAATTATTTTGCATGCACTATGTATACACGACTACTTATGAATACATTTGTGGAAACACTAAAAAACAAAAAACAATTTCTTACGACATACAGAACAACCAGCCTAAATAAGATGAACACTGCAAAAGTAAAACTAAAGCCCACAGCTGACCAATCAGAATCAAGTATTCCAGAGAGCATAGCAGTTTCATTACACTACAGGGGCGGCCTCCTTTCGCTCAAGGTCACAATGCTGAGAGGGGGACCCAGCATTTGTCCAGTTCTTGGATCACTTCTTCTGTGGTTTGAACTCTAAAGCCTCTTGGTTTCCAGCCTGGGATCCACAGTGCTCTAATGTGCTGTATATCGTGGTAAGTGTTTGTCCACCGGGTCTGAATGCGGAGGTCAAGGCTTACAGGTGTGGGCCAGCTGCCATATGCTGCTCAACCAAGGACGAGCCAAAACGCTTCTATCTCAAACACCTCCAGCTGTTCCAGCTAACACTGCTGGCACACGCGCAAAAGCCATTCACTCTCACACAGTTCCGCCACACGCAGAGACGCCCTTGGACAGGAAGATGACGCGGGGTCAAAAAGGTGTCACGAAATTGGTTTGTCATTAACCACGGCCAAACAGGTAGAAAGTAATAAAAATATGCAGTGTTAGAAGATGTTGAAGAAGCTTCAAAATAGATAAATTTTTTTAGGGATGGGTGAATCAATGCAGTCATGGCACATACTGAAGGTGTTTTCAGCATTCTGGCCATTAAAACAGGCGAGACAATCCCATTATTTTACATCAGTCACATATCAGAATGGAGAAACCACAGCAATTCACACACTTATAAATGCACATCGGCAAAGCAATTTGGAGTCTACAATATAAGCGTATTTTCGAAAGCTTGCGGCACAAGCAAGCCCTAAGGGGTCATGAACTGGAGCACGTTCAAAGCTCAAAACGGTGCGCAACGTTTTGCTACGGTTTCCGGTTGAACGCCATGTTTCCTGGAAACAGTGTGCAACGGGTTTGAGATTAGTTTTCACTCGTTTGGTGAGTGTGTCAAATATGTTAGCCCTATCAGCAGCAACATGCATATAAACCACACGGTATTAAAGAGACAGCTCGCACAATGGGTCCAAGTGAATTTGTTTACAAATGTGTCCGCTGCAGATCAGTGTTTGCAACAATTGAATATATTAGAAGAGGTGATTTATAGAGGTTTTATAGTAAAACATATAGCATATCAACATGATGATGTAGTTGTTCATATTTTTATCTTCATTACAAGGCAAGTTTATTTACATACCAAATTTCATACACAATGGTAATTAAATACTTTACATAAAAATGAGACAGAAAGTACAAGGTATTAAAAAAGTAAGAACTAGAAATAAAATGATTTAAATTAGAATTGATTACCAGGAGATAAAAAAGTGAATTAAATGGGATGGGGATGTTCTCTTTTATTCTGGATGGCAAGGGCAGTGATTGCATGTATTTTGCAGTATTAAACAGGTTTTTAAATAGATTTCCTCAGGCTCTGAAAATTCTTCAAAAAGAACACAAAGAATGGCCTTCTCAGCTGCCATAGTTGCAACTCTCTCATCATCAGAACAGGGTGTTCAACGCAGCACCGTTTCCGTTTAAAAAACGTTTCACGAGTTCACACTTACAAATAAGTCAGATAGAAAGAATGGTATGCGTATTTGGCGTGCTGTCCGAGGAGAGGGCTCCGAGATCGGTATTTGGCCCGAACCCAGAGTACTCCCCCCGTATGTCTGGTTTAGGAAGTAACCAGGTGAGTGTGAGGAAGATGGGGTGGTGGAGGGATGCTGCAAAACTTGTCGAGAAACATTGGTGAGTTGACTGGGTATTTATATGATCCTCCACTTGTGCTGATTGGGGAGACATGTTGATTACTGATTGCTGACAGCTGGTTGGAATGACATGATGATTAGATAGATCATTTGAACGTGCTCCTCCCGAACTTTGTTACTGAAACATCATTTCACGAGTTCACACTTACAAATAAGTCAGATAGAAAGAATGGTATGCGTATTTGGCGTGCTGTCCGAGGAGAGGGCTCCGAGCTCGGTATTTGGCCCGAACCCAGAGTACTCCCCCAAAAATTGCAACTAACATGGGACAGCAGCCGGTAAATGATGTTGATACCCCCCAAAAGTTGCAGAGCATGAAACTGATGCTGTGCCAATCGAAGGCGAGGGTAAGTCACTGGATCGGGAGGTCTTGTCATCGTCTGAGGTTTTGATGGTCGTGGTATCAGAAAGTGAACCTCGTTGGTAGTCAGCTGGGGATGGAGATAGCACTGCTGCGGCAGTGGCAACGAACTCCTTCCTTTCCAACTTGTTTTCAAACTGTCTAATAAGCTGGTTGTATGGAAAATTTTGCTCCTGCCAGAGCAAAAGAGATGACTCTTCTGTGGTAGTGGAGCAAGTTTGAATGGAGTAACCGAGCTCCTGCGGGAGCGGATTTGACGACACTGCTGCGGCAGTGTAGACAAGTCATTTTTCACTTGCTTTCCAACAATCAAATGAGCCAGTTGTATGGAGAATTGAGCTCCAGCCAGAGCGGAAGAGATGACTCTTCTGTGGCAGTGGAGCGAGTTTGGATGGAATAACAGAGCTCCTGCGGGAGCGGAGGAGTTGACGACACTGCTGCGGCAGTGGAGACGAGCCGTTTCAAAACTTGCTTTCCAACTATCCAGTTGTACGGGGAATCGGGCTCTTGCAGGAGCGGAAAAGATGACACTGCTGTGGCAGTGGAGCGAGTTTGGAATGGAGTAACAGAGCTCCTGCGGGAGCGAAGTTGATGACGCTGCTGCGGCAGTGGAGACGAGCCGTTTCCAACTTGCTTTCCAACTATCCAGTGAGCCAGCTGTACGTGGAATCGGGCTCCTGCGGGAGCGGAAAAGATGACACTGCTGTGGCAGTGGAGCGAGTTTGGAATGTAGTAACAGAGCTCCTGCGGGAGCGGAGTTGATGACACTGCTGCGGCAGTGGAGCGAATTTGGAATGGAGTGACGGAGCTCCTGCGGGAGCGGAGTTGATGACACTGCTGCGGCAGTGGAGCGAGTTTGGAATGGAGTAACGGAGCTCCTGCGGGAGCGGAGTTGACGACACTGCTGCGGCAGTGGAGACGAGCTGTTTCAAAGTTGCTTTCCAACTATCCAGAGAGCCAGCTGTACGGGGAATCGGGCTCCTGCGGGAGCGGAAAAGATGACACTGCTGTGGCAGTGGAGCGAGTTTGGATGGAGTAACAGAGCTCCTGCGGGAGCGGGGTTGACGACACTGCTGCGGCAGGGGAGACGAGCTGTTTCAAACTCTTTTTCCAACTATCCAGTGAGCCAGTTGTACGGGGAATCGGGCTCCTGCGGGAGCGGAAAAGATGACACTGCTGCGGCAGTGGAGACGAGCAGTTTTAAAAACTTGCTTTTTTGAATATCCGGTGAGCCGGGTTAGACATAGGACTCAGCTCCAGTATGCAGATAACACTGCTGCGGCAGTAGAGGCAAGTTGAACGGAAATGGAAACGGAACTGTTGCGGCAGTGGAGACTTTTTGGGCAGAGAACTGGGCTTTGTTAGAATGAAAGAGATGACACTGCTTTGGCAGTAAAACCGGTTGGATGGAGAAACTGAGCTTCTGTTGGAGCGAAATTGATAACACTGCTGCGGCAGTGACAGAATGAGGCGGCTCCAGCGGGAGCGACTGGGGAGATGCTGCCTGGGGCAGTGAATGTATGATCGTTTCCCTTATTGGATTGATGATGTTGAAATGAAGCAGATGCGGAGATCCTGTAGGTTTGGGTGTATGGAAACAGATTTAGCTGATTAGAGTCAGTTGGGCTTCTTTGATGTGGAAGCGATTAGAACGAATGTAGCTCTTGAAAGCTTCTGACGACCAGCGACCAAGTGCTTGGATCTGATGCTGGGAGAGGCCTTTTTGAGCGGCTGTGGTTGCTGCACCTATGCGGAACGAATGGCTAGAAAAGTGGTCTGCTGGGATGCCGGATTGAATCAGTATGGACTTGAGGTGTTTTTGGAACCAAAAACGTGTGACAGGGCGGTTGGAATCGTCTGTGAAGAGTGGGTCAGAAGGGAAATTAGTCTGCAAGCTTCTGAAATGTAGGTAAGCTAAAAGGGATTGGTACGGCTGGATTGGTGATGGGAGGTTGAAAATGTAAATGAAATGGCCTTTTTTCATTTGATCCGTCTTACTTTGTTTGATGAAATAAGACATGGTTTCGTCATCTAGCGCTGATAGATCTGAAATTGTAGGATGGACCTTTGGGTTGAAGGTGGACGTGATGGTGAGTTCTGAGCTTCTGAGAAAACCGAAGAAGGCCAAAATTAACATTGCATCCAGGGTGCGGGAGGTATTGGTGGAGTGGTAGCCTCGGCGGAGGGTGGAGATACATTTAGTGAGTATATCTAGAGTTATTGGTTGTCTGGCGTCTGGGTGGGTGGGTTGGGTTTTTTGGATGCCTTTGATGAGCATGGATGTTTGTGAATTGGCTATTTCTGAAGAGGGCAGACCAAAAATGAGTTTGTGAAAAAATTTAATTCCGCTTAGATAACCCTTGATGGAGCTGGCTTGGAGGTTCTTAATACTGTTGAGATGAGATATGAATGAAGTGATGGTAAGCAAAGAAAAATCAGGGAAATTCAGGTTGTATGTGGAGTGGAAAGACTTGAAACACTTCCATGCAGTTAGGTAAGATTGGAGGGTTCTGGGGGAAACGGCTTGAAGAATGGAATTCAGAGAGGCGTCAAGGAGGGGTTTCAATGGGTGGTTTATGGGAACATCAGCTCTGAATAGTGAGGTACTGGGGTTGGGAATGGGTCCGCCTCTGGTGCCAACAGCCTGAATTTCTGTGAGGATCTGTGCTCTGATGTTGCTGGCAACAGGGGGAGGTTCCAAGGCTGTAGCATTCGGCGGGATGGGCATTGGTGTCGCAGAAAATAAGGTAAAAGGAGAACAAGTTTGGGGAAAAGTGTTAGGAGGAAGGAAAGCTGGAGCTGAGGCTGCTTGCGGAGGCAACCTCTCGCTTAGGTCGGCCCCCGGCAGAGGAGGAACGGGAAAAGTGGGAAAAGAGCCAAGTTGGGGAGGAAAAAAGGCAACTGGGCCTGCGCCGCTAGCGGAGGCAGCCTCGCGCTAAAGTTTGATGGTGGGGCTGCAGGCCAAGGACAAGGGAAAGGGTTAGAAAAAGTGGCAGAAAAAGGCTGTGATAGCGGAGCCTGCGCTGCTGGCGGAAGCATACTCACGCTGAAAGGACAGCCTGGGGAAAAGGAAGCTGGCATTGTGGGCTGTGGTGCCACGCTGGAAAAAGCTGCGGCCTGTAGCTCGGCGGAGCAGAGAGACGAGTTGGGCTGGGTGGCGGCGGCGGCAGCGGTGGCAGTGGCGGCGGGATCTGGGGCGCGGCCCAGGCTAGCTGAAGGCCTGCTGTAGCGGACTGGCGCTCGAGGAAGGACCAGTCCTGCGAGGGACGGAGAGGGTGTTTTATGAGAGCGTGAGTTTGGAGCCTTGTGATTTCTTGACCTGTTGGCGGTTCTGGAAAGTGGAGTGGATTTTGGAGATGGAGAAGCTGCTTGGAGAGACACGTACAGGTTGTATAGTTGAGATTTATTCATTCTTCTAGAAAAATGCACGTCAGCGCTGATTAGCGCTTGTCTTAACCCCAACACGGTCCATTTTTCTATTGCTGGAATCGTAGGTTGTGCTGAAGTGTAGGAGGAAGCTGGAGATGATGGATGTCTTGATGGTGGAGGCGATGGCAAGCCTCGGCGTCTCGGGGTACGGGAGGCGGCGCGGCTGGGCCGACGGCCGCGTTGTGTTGCTGGAGGTTCGGGTGCTGTGTCCTGTTGAGTCGGGGTGCTCCTTGCATCGGTGGGATGCTGTAGGGGATCCTGGGCAACAAGAGAATCGTCATCGGACGGATAAAGTTCTATCTCAGACATTGTAACGGATGGTAAGGACCAAATGCTGCAAAACTTGTCGAGAAACATTGGTGAGTTGACTGGGTATTTATATGATCCTCCACTTGTGCTGATTGGGTAGACATGTTGATTACTGATTGCTGACAGCTGGTTGGAATGACATGATGATTAGATAGATCATTTGAACGTGCTCCTCCCGAACTTTGTTACTGAAACATCATTTTGCAACGTTTTGTCAGGGTTGAACGCAGCCCTGGATTTTTTTCTTTATTTATACTGTTGTCTGAGGTCAACTTATGACTTTCGCTTGGTTTTTACATTCAAAAACATCATAATGAATAAATAATAGGCTATTTTCTGCTCTGGTTTTGAGGCTTTCTAAAGAAACGCTCGTATGGGCGTGCCGCACTGAAGACTTGGAAGTAAATGGCCACGGCTAGGATTGGATAAGATTTGCATATTTAATGAGCTTCAGCTCCCCCCAGTACATGTGGGAATTGTTTTGAAAGCGTGCGGGGAAACGATCACAGGGCTCGCAAAATGTCTTTATCAAACAAACACAATGATTCATCTCTCATCCACCCGCGATTGATTGGAATGTTATTTTTTTATAACTTGGCCGGCCCGGTCTGCGAATATAACTGCGAGCCATACACACACACACATACACACACGCACGTGCAAGAAAGGAATGTTATTTCACTATTTAAGATAGCCTGTCGGCTGGCCGGGCTTTTTTTGCTAGCCCGTCTGAAAAAACACATAGCCCCGGGATGTTGCGCTTTTCGAGCCCTGGCCCATAACGTTACAAGTCAGAGTCTGATCACGAATTAACCAATAACACCTCAAATAAAGGATTCTCCAGCCTGTGACAGCGTGCTAAGGTATGTTCAGTTAGACACACACACATAATTTTCAGCCCAGCACGCCCATAATGCATTTGCTTTTTAAACAACGTGGCACAGGACATGAAAATTATATCTGCGTCCAGCTGAAACTAGCAAAAAACACTTGCGTCACGTCGGGCGCCGCATTGAGCCAGGTGTATGATAGGGCCCTAAAGGTGGCTCACCACCTTCGTATCTGCATTTGTCTGTCCCATAGAATGTAAAAAAGATGTGAAGCTGTCCAAATATGGCACTGACATCTTGCGCTGATTTGAGACCTGTGTCTGCGCAGTAGAGAGCAGGAAGTAGAGCCGTAGAGCAGTTTTAGGGCGTTTTCACACCTGAAAGTCCGCACCAAGGTCCGAACCGAAGTTCACGTTTTGATACATTTGATACTTTCGGTTAGTTTTGGTTTGGTTTCACATTGCAATTATGCGAGCGCACTAAAGAACTTTACGTGACACACTTGCGTCCACTCGTCATCATCTATGTGGGCGGCATCTGGACATTGATTGGTTTGTAAACGGACGTGTGTCTGACGTCAGCGTCTTTGACAAGAGTGAATGAACGGACCACTGATATAGATCAGTGGAACGGACGCATATCGTTGCCACTATTGAACAGTGCGCATTGCTTAACTATGTTCTTTTCGTCACGTTTAAAAGTGGACATTTCAAGCTTTATATACACATATTTCTCATGTTTGTGAGACAAGTAGCCTGCTGAGTTTCGGTTTATTTGAGACGCGCAAAAAAAGTTCATTTGCAAAGCATGTGATCGCTCCCGCGATTATTGTCTGCTATAGACTATTTGCTTCTTATTTATTAAATCCAGGTAATTATCTGATGAAACATTGATTAAAATGAAGATACAATTTATACAAAACGAAATTCACATTAAAGAAAGGTTCATAAGCAAAATCATGCAAAATTTAGTTCAAAATCATTTTTGACCTTCTGTCTTCTGACATATTGCGCATCTTTTCACTTTTCATAATCAATGTAGCCTAGATTGAATTTAAAAATAACATTTTAATATTTAAACGTAAACAGGAACTTCCTGTAAATGGTCTGAAAGTACGAACCATACAGAAAATGCTTTCACACTAGAAACGAACCGAACCTTTGTTCAGTTTGATCCGGACTGAGACTACCTCTTTTCATCGGACCAAATTTTGTCTGTTTGGTCCGGACCGTGGTACGGGGGAGGTTTCACACCTGTAATTTTGATTCGGACAAAACTGAAAAGTCCGAAAATCCGGAACAAACAAGGTAGGTGTGAAAACGCCCTAAAAAGACTGGACATTTTGAACATTCAGGGACCATTCAAAAATGTTTTGTTACACTCTAAAAAATGCTGGGTTAAAAAATAACCCAAGTTGGGTTGAAAATGGACGAACCCAGCGATTGGGTTGTTTTAACCCAGCAATTGGGTTGTTTTAACCCAGCGGTTGGATTAAATGTTTGCTTGGAACAACCCAATTGCTGGGTTAAAACAACCCAATTACTGGGTTAGTCCATTTTCAACCCAACTTGGGTTATTTTTAACCCAGCATTTTTTAGAGTGTAGTTGGGTATAACTATGACAAAATATACAAGTTTTATCTAGCATTATGCAAACACAAGGTGACATTCTTTTAAACACATGCAGACATCCAAAGATAACCAAGGTGTTTCTTCAAAATGTGGTTGAAACAGTTTTGATGGAGCACAGATACCTTTAGCTGTGAGTGTAAGCTTAGCAGAAAGCCACAGCTCGCTTGAGTGACCATCCGATACAGTGCTGTACATTTCAGGCCTGTAAAAGAAAGACATTGCCTGTTAAAGTGTGGGTCGTTCTGTCCACAGAATCACAAAGGCCCTGCTCTTGTCATGCCCTGTCCCTCCCCTGTGTTTAGTGGCGAGAGTTCCAGAAATAAAGCAACAAAAGCCTCTTCCAACAAGACCGGCTGAAATGAAGTACACTCCACCAAGCCATGTCAAGCTACCCCTGCACAGCAGTCTTATTCATTTGACCTTCATCCACGCTGGAGAAAAGAGGGGAAAATGCCAACCAGGTGCACAAAAAGTTTCTTTTTTCCACCCACAATGGGGCAGAGAGCTGAAGGGGGAGGTGATTGAACTATCTGGTGCAAAGCCTTTTTTTAACAACACAAAGGACAAAAAGAGTTTTTCTATCCATTTGTGCTCTCTATTCAATAAACAGCCCGCTGCAAAATACTAGCGCTGTCTTTGGAGTCTGTAATAAGGGCATTCTAGATTTGTCTGAACCTGGAACATTAAACACGTTTGTCTTCCATCCGTCAATGTCAGAGCAATCATCTGTTCAAACGTCTGCCGTTCTGCAGGACGCCAGTGTTGTGTGTTTGTACATTAATCATTTTAATAAGAACACACACAAACACACACACACTGACCATGCAACAGACGGAAAAAGGATGGAGCGTTTTTTAGTTAAAATTGTATTGCGTTTATTAGGAGGATTAGTAAAGTGGTGTGTGTGTGGATATGCTCAGCTATACAGTATCTTACAAAACCTCCTTTTGTGTGTGTTCTTTGTGTATATATTACACCTAATCATGGGCGTCGGAACCATTGTATGTGGGTGGGACAAGACCCACATACAATGGTTTCCGACACCCTTGCACCTAATATTGTGTTGGCCCCCCTTTTAGATTAGATTCAACTTTATTGTCATTACACAAGTACAATTACAAGGCAACGAAATGCAGTTTAGGTCTAACCAGAAGTGCAATAGCAGCAAGTGCAGGATATACAATGGTTGCATAAGTGCAGGACATGGATATGTACTGAATATATATAATATATATAAATAGAGACATGGTAATTACTATAAACAGAATTTACAGGTGAATATGGACAGTGAGTAAATATACAGATGGCTATTACTATAAACAGAATTTACAGGTGAATATGTACTATGAATATAATATAATATACAGATGGCTATTACTATAAACAGAATTTTACAGATAGAGGTATACAATGATATGTTAGGCTAAAATGAGGAATATAGTCGTTAAGGTAGTGCAATAAGTTATGGACAGAAGCTATCCGAAAAAAGTGTAAAAGTGCAGTGGAAAGTGATTCCATATTACAGTTAGAAGTACGGTGCAAAATGCAAATGTAAACAGTAGGTACTGTAAATAACAGTTGGCAGTGCAAATGAGCATAATCCAGTTAAGGTATGGTAGTGCAAAATGCATAAGTAAACAGTTTTTATTGTAATAAACAGTCGGTAGAGCAAATAACAAAGTGAAGGCAGATGTGAGGGGGGAGAGGAGAGTTATCAGTATATGAGGGAAGTGGATCAACAAGGGTTAGAGTTCAGTAAAGATCCTTTGAGTCCTGTAAGTTGCGAGGTGGGGCTTCCATGGATCGGACTTGTTTGGATTGGATTGGAGGCCAAGTCAACACCTCAAACTCGTTGTTGTGCTCCTCAAACCATTCCTGGACCATTTTTGTTTTGTGGCAGGGCTCATTATCCTACTGAAATAGGCCACAGCCACCAGGGAATTCCGTTTCCATGAAAGGGTGTATATGGTCTGCGGTGGTACGTTTCAAAGTAGCATCCACATGGATGGCAGGACCCAAGGTTTCCCAGCAGAACATTTCCCAAAGCATCACACTGCCTACGCCTACTTGTCATGTGTTCCCCAGGTAAGCGAAGCCATCCACGTAATGTAAAAGAAAACGTGATTCATCAGACCAGGCCACCCACTTCAATTTTGGAGATGCTCTGACCCAGTCATCTAACCATCTCAATTTGGCCCTTGCAAAAACTCGCTCAAATGCTTACGCTTGCCCATTTTTCCTGCTTCTAACACATCAACTTTGAGGACAAAATGTTCACTTGCTGCCTAATATATCCCACCCACTAACAGGTGCCGTGATGAAGAGATAATCAGTGTTATTCACTTCACCTGTCAGTGGTCATGTATAAATATAATTTTGAAATATTTGTATATTAATATTATTCTTTCAATTAATGTTAATGTCAATGAAATATATTAATTTGGTAACACTATACAATAAAGTTTAATTAGTTAACAATACTTATACAGAATTTATTGATACATTATTCAAATCAAAAGTTCTATTTATTAACATTAGTTAATGCGCTGTGAACCAACATAAACAAACAATGAACGACTGTATTTTTACTAACTAACATTAACAATGATTAATAAATACTGTAATACATGTATTGCTCACTGTTAGGTCATGTTAGTTAATGCATTAACTGATGTTAACAAATGAGACCTTATTATAAAGTCTTACCAGTAATTTGAAATAAATGTATTGATAATAGTATTAGAGTTTGGTATACATTTTTTTTAAGTCTGTTGATATTCCCCACCATTATTAGAAAATGAATGTTTGATCAAATGTAATATTTGCTACATTTCTATCCAACCCTATCAGACCAAAAAAACAGTGAAAGTGGTCAGTGTTTTTTCTTTTTTATTTACTGAGCTAATTCACTCTTTCCCTCCACATAAGTCAAGCTCCATTTAGATTTGTTTTTCTCTTTCGCCCCCATTAAGCACCCTCATTTATTAGTTCCTGAAATCCCTCCTAATACTGTTACTCTTGTCATTTAGTTGTTGCAGGCTCAAATGTATTTATTATTTGCTTGTTTTTGGTTGACTCATTTATTTGTTTGCCCGCGTATTGCGTTCAAGCGCCGTTCGTTCTCTGTCGTCACCTTCTTTCACACTAAACTCTCTCTTTCCTTCTGCTCAGTGACACAAACACACGTAATTCTTCTTAATGTGACAAATGAACTGCTCTAATCTCCAGCGAGCTCTGCGCTCGTCTCCCGCGTTCATCTGTGCTAAATGAAAGCTTTTATGCAAATGAAATATTTTAGGGGGGCACGAGTTATTTTTCATTCAAATAGGCAAGGTGGCTCCTCGTACGGTGGATTTAAGCTTGTCACGTAAACAAGTGTCGTCGACCGCTGAGTCTTGGCACCCGCATCAACGCTTCGAAACTCTCTTAGAGGAGTTATTCAGATTCACACTTTGTGACATGTCGCGCTAAGCTTGTTAGCTTTAGTCCAGGTTCTTTAACGGTGACTCACCTGTTTGTACAGTAAACAGGCGACTTCAAACAGTCACGGAAACTGGGCGCCCAGATAACGTCCATCTCCTGTGAGACGCGCTCGGTTGAAAGCTTACTCTATCAACAGAGCAAAAGGCTAAATTATGCACGGTAATACAGAGGGCCTCGCTCACGCACATCAATCACCTGTAAGCGGAATACAATCGATCACATTCCCGAAAACGTCACCGCACGCGCACACCAGAACTATTTCCTCCCTATAGCTTGTAAGGAATTACATTACAGCGCAATTCTGCCAGCTTAGACGCGAATGCATTTAAACATTTACAACAATACATCACAATATATGGCGCTGTCACCGTAGAGCCAAGAGGCATATTGCCAAGTCTCAGGCAATGTGACTCCAGCACTCCGGAATGACAAACCCTCTGTCTGCAGTATTTACAACAGCGCCGTGTTTCGGAGCTCACAGCAGAGTGCTCTTCTTTATACTTGCAGAGGAATAACCAGACCTTCATATGACAAACACCCTTCTCTCCTCTTCTGTTAGATCTGTGGTGTTCATAATGCATTGGCCGTCCCGGTGCAGAAAGCAGACAGGCTTTCTAATCTAACACGGCGTACTGCAGACCGGCGGAGGGAGAAAAAGAGAGAGAGAGCTGTCACGGAGACATGCAGCCTCACAGCCGTGGACACATCCATAATGTGGAGCTCAGTGGGACAAACACATCCCAGTGTTCCCCTCTTCATCACAAATTCCAACACAAGCCCTTCTGCCACAGCACACAGAAATATCACGTTGACGTGTCATTGGCTTAAATGCATGTTTCACTTGTTCAAGGATATGAAAAGTGACTTTATTTAAAAGTATTGTTGTTAAATATTGTAGACATCGATCCGATTAAAATCCACGTAAAAACAGCTTATATTTAACAGAAGAAAATCACGCACAATTCACTTCCGGTTCTGTGGATGTGGTTCTGAAACTGCGGTGCTGCGGGGCTGCAGCTGGATTGGACACTAAAAGTCTGTAAACTTGAATTTTTTCTCACACAGTAATTTTCATTTATACACAATACAGATTGTCACTGTCCACGATACATTTTGTTGCATTTTTGTATTGCAATATATTGTGGCACGATATATTGTTATATCCCTATCTCAGAGTTAAAAAATAAAGCTGAACTTTAAAATCCCACCAGAACATTAAGCTAAACTTAAAAATAAGACGTCGGAATTGTGAGATATAGAGTCGTAATATGTTATAATAGTGATAAAGGCACAATTGCAAGCAACAATGTCAAATGACCTATTTATTAATTAAGCTGATGTCCTGTCTCTATGGAATATTTTCACCTCAAAGTAAAAAACAAAACGTAATAAATGTGAGATAAAGCTTAAAATAAGAAGTCACAATTGTGAGATAAAATGCCATATTGCGATGATATTTGAAGCTGCAATAAAGTGTAAAGGTCAAGTATTTATGAGTTACCATACTTGGAATTTGTCTTCAGCGTTTAACCCAAGTTAGTGCACACATTAAGAGTAGTGAGTAGGGAACAAACACACACGGCAAACCGTGGACACACACCTGGAGCAGTGGGCAGCCATTTTTGCTGTGGTGCCTGGGGAGCGATTGGGGGTTAGGTGCCTCGCTCAAGGACACTTCAGTCATTTCCTGTCAGGATTGAGAATCGAACTCACAACCTTTGAGTTGTGACTCTCTAACCATTTGGCCACTACTGCCCTAGTTATCTGGGCAATAGGGTTAAAGTCACAATTACAAGCAATAATGCCAAATTGCCTGACCATGCCTGAATTACAGAACAACTAGTAATATATATATCTGCCACCTAAACCACTCACTTTCTTTAAAATAAAGTAATTGTTTCAATACATTTGCACCAGTCCCATTCCGCACCCTGGGTTTGATATTGAATTCAGGAGCTCGGCAGATTTCTGTCATGATGTGGTGAACGAATAGGCTATTGAATCTGTTCACGTCTTTCACGTTTTATCATTAAAGTGTTTTTTGCATTTGTCAAAAGATATTATTTGTCTTAATGTTAAATGATTATTAGTTAATAAAACGTATTAATTTCGTTTTCAGGGATGAAAAGACTTGAAATCTTTTCAAGTCTTTCTGCAGAAATGCAATAATATGGGCTTAAGAGTCACAAGTTTTTGTGTTTTAAGATGATTATTTGTTGTTTGCATGTTTTTTATTATTATTATGAGCTGTTTAAATATGTTTTAAACCTATTATTTTAGAAATATTTGATAAATGTCCTATTTGTTTTCATACAGAGAAAAACGTTTCACTTGTTCAAGGCCTTGTATTAAACGGTTTTATTTGACATTTTAAAATGTGAAATATGCCACATTCTCTGTGTCTAAGTATTATTTGTAACAACATGAACATGAAGGGAATAGTATGATTGAATATACAGTCAAATGGAAAACACTTTACAACATGTTACATATTTATTAATATTTTTAAAAATAAAAACGGTGTATAGTTGTAGCCTGTATCCATGAAGTATAAACTACTGTGTTTGTATCCATTCATTTACATTAAGTATGATGTTTTAAAATTTTGATCATTGTACATCATGATATGCATATTATATGATTATATGACAAAATCCATTTGAAAACAGCTTATATTTAACAAAAGAAAATCACGTGTATTTGTAGCGCAACTATGACTTTTTAAGCCCCCCTTAAGTTCCGGTTCTGTGGCTGCGGTTCTGAAACTGCTGTTCTGAAACAGCTGTGCTGCAGGGCTGCAGCTGGATATATCTCTTAGTGTCAAAACTACATTATATGTAATGTTGAATATAATGTATAATAATGCAATTACGATTGTCCGTCCTGTGCATTGGCTTACCAGCACCAAGTCCAAGCCTGTTCATTTCCACCCCCATTGTAATACAAAATTTAGCATTTTAATCAACTATACATTTTTTGTTAACCTTTTACCATACATCTTGGAGTATCGCAATAATGTCATATTGTGAGTTCAGTATCATGATATTGAAGGGTTGGGTCCGATACCCTTGTCTCTTCACTTACATAATCCTTCTTAATAATTTTTTATTACCTTTATAAAATGAATAATCAATGATAATCGATTTTATGAAACCCTTTCTATATTTAATAAGTGATTCGAATATGATTTCAAACCCTATGTTTGCTGTGTAGTGTTTGATCAACTTTTTAGGTATGTTCTAATGCCTGCCTTTGGGCCTTGCTGACATGCAAGTGACCTCTGGGAGAAAATATAAATTTTTAAATAAAAAAATCCTTCAATCTATGTCACCCACCTGTTGTTAGCTGACATTAGGGTTCCAGGGTGTCAAACCATACGTGACTTCTCCCAATTTACAGAATTGTACCTCTTTTCATCTATATTTCTTTAGAGAATAAAGTAAGTGTTATCTGTACTTCTTTCTGAGGAGAGAATGTGTATCAGCATGTTTTGGTCGTGTGTCCTGTTGATAGTGAGCTCAGGCCTCTTCGACCCTGAAGAAGATGTTATTCCCTAGTGCTTGTGTGTGTGTGCGTTCTACACTCTGCAGGTCTTTTGTTGGAGCTATTGGACAATTCTATATACCACCCCAGACCCTAAGACTGCTTTCCATGGCCCCCGAGGTCACCACTGATTTAAATCTAGGGATTGTGCAGCAACTATTTTGATTAAGGGCGACAGGCTCTCCGATCTATCCATGTGTGGAAAATTGTTTAGGTTGTATGTGCTCTTAACCAATCAGAGTAGTCCACCTGTTAGCAATGATGTAACTACGGCCCTTGAATCTGGTATAATTGGGGCGAAAATTGTGTGTAAGGTAGAGTTTGGCTTGCAACCTCCTCTTGAGACTCTGACGCTGGCTCTACCAATGAAACTGCAAACTGTTCTTCAGTAAACTTTGTTCAGTTGATTGAACATATTGACTCCTGAAATTCATTCAACATATCTGGTCTCAGGGTCTAAACTGTTACCTCAACAATATGTATAGAATCATGACATGAGGGTATCGTTACACCCTTACTCTGTAGTGATGTCCGGTTCGTGAACGAATCGTTCTTTTGAACCTGTTCTTTTTAGTGAACCGATCGATCAGTTCACCAAATCGGACTGAAACGTTCTAAATGGTTCGCGTCTTGAGCGCTGTTACTAAAGTTACTCACTTTCTGATATGAGTGACAGTCCCTCAGACTAGAAATAAACGAATATCCTGAAGTATATGTTACTAACTCCAACAGTTCACTGAACTGAGACAGGTTGTGCTGAGAGATTTGATGAGAACTCACAAGCAGCTGATACTGAGCAAGCGAATGTACTACCGAACGTACAGAGGTTCTCGAGTTAACTGTTCTCGAATCCGAACAAACCGTTTCTTTCGGACACATTCGATACTGAGAACCGATGATCCGATGAGCCAAGCATGCGTGTACTACCGAACGTACAGCAGTTTTCGGATCACCAGTACAGAACCGAGAACCGTTTCTGTCGAACACGTTCGATCTTTCGGACACGTTCGATACTGAGAACCGATGATCCGATGATCCGATGAGCCGAGCATGAGTGTACTACCGAACGTACAGCAGTTTTCGGATCACCAGTGCAGAATCGAGAAACGTTTCTTTCGAACACGTTCGATACTGAGAAACGATAATCCAATCCGATGAGCCGAGCATGCGTGTACTACCGAACGTACAGTAGTTTTCGGATCACCAGTACAGAACCGAGAACCGTTTCTTTCGAACACATTCGATCTTTTGGACACGTTCGATACTGAGAACCAATAATCCAATGATCCGATGAGCTGAGCATGCGTGTACTACCGAACATACAGCAGTTTTCGGATCACCAGTACAGAACCGAGAACCGTTTCTGTCGAACACGTTCGATCTTTTGGACACGTTCGATACTGAGAACCGATGATCCAATGATCCGATGAGCCGATGAGCCGAGCATGCGTGTACTACCGAACGTACAGCAGTTTTCGGATCACCAGTGCAGAATCGAGAAACGTTTCTTTCGAACACGTTCGATACTGAGAAACGATAATCCAATGATCCGATGAGCCGATGAGCCGAGCATGCGTGTACTACCGAACGTACAGCAGTTTTCGGATCACCAGTGCAGAATCGAGAAACGTTTCTTTCGAACACGTTCGATACTGAGAAACGATAATTCAATGATCCGATGAGCCGAGCATGCGTGTACTACCGAACGTACAGTAGTTTTCGGATCACCAGTACAGAACCGAGAACAGTTTATTTAGAACACATTCGATCTTTCGGACACGTTCGATACTGAGAACCAATAATTCAATGATCCGATGAGCTGAGCATGCGTGTACTACCGAACATACAGCAGTTTTCGGATCACCAGTACAGAACCGAAATCCGTTTCTGTCGAACACGTTCGATCTTTCGGACACGTTCGATACTGAGAACCGATGATCCAATGATCCGATGAGCCGAGCATGCGTGTACTACCGAACGTACAGCAGTTTTCGAATCACCAGTACGGAATCGAGAACCGTTTCTTTCGAACGCATTCGATCTTTCGGACACGTTCGATACCGAGAACCAATAATCCAATGATCCGATGAGCCGAGCATGCGTGTACTACCAAACGTACTGCAGTTTTCGGATCACCAGTACAGAACCGAGAACCGTTTCTGATGAACACGTTCGATCTTTCGGACACGTTCGATACTGAGAACCGATGAGCCGAGCATGCGTGTACTACCGAACGTACAGCAGTTTTCGGATCACCAGTACAGAATCGAGATCCGTTTCTTTCGAACACTTTCGATCTTTCGGACACATTCGATACTGAGAACCGATGAGCTGAGAATGGTGTAATTTGTTCAGAGGAATGAAATGCAGGGTTCAAGGCTATAAAATGAATCATGTTTGAAACATGTTCTTCACATAATTGCTGTCTTATCACTGTATTATTTTAAAGTTTGGAAACAATGCATGGATTGTAAAATTTACATTTATTTGTTTTATCAATAATGCATGATATTTTCAGGAACAGCTTATTTAATTTCTAAATAAGTTGATATAAATCTTAAAATGTATTAATCAAAACAGTAGTTCTGATTTAGACTACATATTCAGCTTGCGCAGTTCTCAGCGCAGCACACTTATACACAGAATCGAGAACTGTTTTTTTTCGGACAGGTTCAATCTTTCGAACACGTTTGATACTGAGAACCGATGAGCTGAGAGACTGAGCAAAGTGAGCATGCGTGATAGCACCGTCTGAACCGAACTGTTTCTCTCGGACAACTGATGCTGTGCTGATAATATGAGCATGGGTGAATATCTCACAATATGACTTAAAATCAGGGCTTAAAAACGGAAAAAAATATCAATCGGTTCACTCCGAGCAGAATCGATATTATAGCGTTTCCGTTTTTGCGTTCCTCAATAAACATTACTGTTCCGAAAACGGTTTGATATGAAAAAATACCGGTTAATAACGTTATTTTAATTAAGTCTATACTTTAAACAAATATGTATAAATAGACTTATTTTCAACCAATAATAATATAACACATGGTAATTAAACTTGAATATTTATTTCATAACATTTTTAAAACCAGAAATACATGCATTAATTACAAGGCATAAACAGCGGACCTGTTTTAATGGAGCGTTAGACAATCGAAAGTGGCCTCTAATGCCTAATTATTTTCAGAAGAGTGATAACATTCTTTGTACATAACTTTTTTTCAACATGACTTGTTTTAAAAAATGCATGAATAAAGAATAAATAAACTGGATAACCATTGCTCTTTTAATGCACCGTCAACTGCTAATTTCAAAGCAAACACTGCGCAACGCGTTCTTGCATCACATAATCAAATTCAGTCAGCTAATAAAGCTTGATCATTTAATGCAATATAACATACCATTTAATACAAAGCATCAACCGTCTATATAGAAAACATTGACCTCTCCTGTATTGGCAATCTGAAAGACTATAGGAAAAATGTTTGATAGATGCTAGTAACCTACTTGGACGAGTAGTATGAAGCTGCAGACTCGGAGCCTGCTGCATCTACAGTCCCGCACCCAGAGTCCCGCATTCTCAGGCCCCTCGTTTTTCGAGACAGCGCCTTCTATCAAATTGGATCGGGTAAACAATGCAATTGCAATGTGAAGGATTTAGGCCGAAACGTGAGTATCATCAATTTTTATTTAACACATTTCTTTTTTAATCAAACCACTTTATAGCTCATCGACACCAACATGAATAGCTCATTTTATATTTGTAAAGATGTTTATAGCTTAGCTAGCCTTTAACCTTGGACTTTTTGTAGACAAGCCATTGTAAAATCTGATTAAAATTAAGGTAGACCAAATAAATACATTGAGTGTGTTAATATCAAAGAATGTCATCATTAATTATTTAATCAGATTTACAGTTTGACCTTTTTTTAATGAAATCTTTTATCTTAAAACTATAAATTGAATTAATTAATGTCATTTTTTTACTTTATATAATTTATGTAGCCTACTTAAATGAGTAGCCTACTTATAAAACTTACATATTAAAATTAATGCATGTTAATTAAACTGTGATATGAAGTTGTTGATATGAAGGATCCTGCAAATGGTGAAATAACTGTATCTGAATATATAAATATTTGAATATATATATATATATATATATATATATATATATATATATATATATATATATATATATATATATATATATATATATATATATATATATATATATATATATATATATATATATATATATATATATATATATATTATGAATATAAATATAAATGTATATAATATGAATATGAAATAATGTATATAAAATAACACTTTTTGTTTGCCCCACAGGATGTTCTCAATGGGAAACCAAAGTGGTTTCCCCCAAAGCCACGTGTGCCAGTCTACATGGACAATAAGCAACAGCAGACATTCTGCACCTCAAAGCTCTGCTGGATAAGTCTAAAACTCAACTGAACTTCACAGATGAAGTGGAGTTAATTTGTAGTTTTCGTTTCCTGAGGTGGGCCCAAACATGTTTGTCAATTGGATTGTTTGTATTATTGCCATATATGCAATGTTTTATATGTTAATTAATTAATGTATTAATTTATATGGACAGGCCATCATTCATGGCCTATGTGAGATGCAGGCATTGTCCTGGCAGGAGCTGAGGAGGTGTTCCTCAGTGGCCTTACTTATCACCCTAGGTATGCTTGTAATTTGCATTTGCAAAAAATATATAATTTATTATTACACAATATTTTTGACAATGGCAATTATTTTAGTGAAGTCGAGGAATTTAACAGAGCGATTGCCAAACGAATGAAAAAACAGTCACCTAGCAGAAAGTAAAGTTATTATTTTACCTTATGCAATTGAAGATGTAAAGTAAAGTCACTAACAAAATTCTTTCTTACTTTTTTCTTTTCTTTGTCCTTTTTACAGCAACGTGATGTTTAGGTGATCGTTAAATAAAGTACAGAATTGTTTATTATTGGTGTTTTGTCTATTCTTATTTGAGTTAAGCTTTGCATTGCATTCAAAATATCAAAAAACAGGGTTTGTAATGTTAGCATGGTATGTTAATTAGACCATTAGCATAGGTTGAACTGAAAGAAACATTGGAATTTGAAAAACATTGAGGCAATATAATAATCACACAATATTAATATTGATAATAAGATAGTTCAATCTGTAATTGTATCTCTTCCATCAGTAATTTTCTTTCGATTAGGCTAGCCTACCACCCACACTCAAAAAATAACTACTGGGTAATTTGTTAGTCAGAGAACACAGTGTGTTTTTTGGCACATGCACTGAGCAGGGAACGCAAATATGTTAATTTGTTATTATTTTGTGTTAATTTATTTGAAAAACTTTAAAAGAAGCGAGACCGTTATATTGCGGATCCGGAGTCTGAGAATGCGGGACTCTGTGTGCAGGTGTTATACGATCTTCCGAACAGCAGGAGGCGCTGTCTCGAAAAACGAGGGGCCTGAGAATGCGGGACTCTGGGTGCGGGACTGTAGATGCAGCAGGCTCCGAGTCTGCAGCTTCATAATGTTGACTTGGACAGGCTTAAACAAAATCCATAAACTTAATCAGCCTAATTCAGACTATTTGAGTTTAAAGTCCGTACTGCTTATTTAAACGTTCGAAAAGAATGTCCTCCAATACCTGCGCTTTCATTGTAGACCTCAGCGGGGAAAGAAATGTCTACTTGAGGCATGAAAATGCGCGCTCTACACTGACTTGCGTTACTAGATTCATAGATGACGGGCATTTCACTCACGCTTGATCCGTCAACGTCACATGTTGTACTACTCAATTCATGATTGGTCACTGCCAAATTAAAATATTAAAGAGAACGAAAAAATAACGTTATTAACCGGTTAATGGTCATTTCAAATTAACGTTTCTGTTCAGAACGATTCAAATTGATTTTGATTTCGTTTCCGTTTTTGTTCCTCTTAAAATTTCGTTTGTTTCCGGTTTTCGTTTTCGTTCCTTGAACCGGTTCAGAGCCCTGCTTAAAATCTAACAATTGTGACTTCAATTCTAACAATTGTGCGATATATATATATATTTATTTATTTATTTATTTTTACTCTGAGGAGAAAAGGGCTTTCATACAGAAAGGACGTTAGCTGAAATTAGTATATTTTCCGATTTATTGTACTGTAAATAATAATTGTTTAAAATACACAGCACATATTTTAAAACTGTATAGTGTAAATTCCCTTTTTTTATTGTGTTTTTTAGGTTTCATTGCAAATTCCTTGTGAAGCTGTTTTAAATATTGAAAACAGGATTGACAGATGGAGTCCTGTATCATCAAATGTTAAATCTTTAATTTATTACGGTCTTTGGCATTGTTGTTTTTCTTTCAGAGGAACAGAACAGACCACAGGTAGCGATGCGACCTAACACATGAGATAATTTTCTGCTCCAGTATCTCTGCATAGGGCCATCAGGCTCTGATGTGGTCTAGAAATTACACACACACACACACACAACGACATTCCATCTCTTTCTTTTTGAAGCTCTCTCTTTCTGTTACACATACGCACTTCCTCTCTTCCTCTCCCCTTCACCAGCTGCAGCCCTCCTACCCACGGCACAGGCAAAAACCCTGCAAATTGAACGGTTCAAAGGCAGCATGGTCTACCATCTGGGGTGGGAGGTGTTTATATATTTAGACTCTGAATTAACGACACCCCGGGACTGCAAAATGGATGAAATCATTATCAAAAATCTGATCTTGATGATCAGACATGGGCCCGTCTCCCGCACACCAAGGGGGGCGTTTGATAACTACATGGATGGTAATGAAGAAGAGAGCTCCTTTATGCTTGGAGGGTCGAAGTTCTGGAACTAATGAGGGGGTTCCAGATCATACAATTGCAACATCCACCTCCTCGAAGATCACTCAAGTTAATTTGCTCCCATGAATGCCATTCTTTCGGCAAGATGCATTATACATTTCTCTGTGATGAATGAAAGAGCACAAAAATCGTTCCAGCAGCAAGGAGGTGATCGCATGACCGCCGCTCCGAGTTATCAGATGCCTGATGATTGAGTTCCATATCAGATTTATTCGCCAAACAACAGTGCTGTCTGTCTGAGGCGATAGAGCTTGTGGATTAAATGGCCCGAGTTTTCCGGAGCATCAACAGGAGAGCGGGGAGGAGGAAGAGAGAAAGATGTACCATGTGTAACCCGATCAGCACTAGCCTCTGAGACACATTGTGTTTTGCTGGCGATCACCGAAGTTCTTCTGTTCAGCTGTCAGTCAAATCCTGATCAGTGTTGACCACAAAACATAGCTTCACACCAACAGGAACATGATCCACATTCTCAACCTTCAAAGCCCTTTTTATCTTCCTATAAACTGTCAAAACTTGTCTTTAAGCTCTAACCTAGACTCATTGGGTAAAAGTGCCTCTACTTACTTTTTTGCAAAACTCTGAAAATGTTACATATACACACAGTTCATTGCAGTTTCCAGCTGAAATCAATATAGAGGCAGTAAAACGCCAAATACATTTATTCCTTCTCAGCCCTATTATAGGAACATATTATCGATTAATAAAAACTTATTTATGCGTGGTTCCTTGCACAAATACTATGTTATGCGTATGTTATGTATATACACTGATCAGGCATAACATTGTGACCCCTGACAGGTGAAGTGAACAACACTGAAGAGCAGGGGGGATTTGAAAATCAAGGTAAATTGTAGCCTACTTAATTTGTCTTCCGGGAAACATGTAAATATATTCTGTTGCTTCTGAAGGGCAGTACTAAATGAAAAAATATTTAAACAAAATAAGAACAATGTGGACACATTCATCCTGTTCAAAAGTTTTCACCCCCCAGCTCTTAATGCATTGTGTTTCCTTCTGGAGCATCAGTGAATGTTTGAACCTTTTTTTAATAGTTGTGTTTGAGTCCCTCAATTGTCCTCAGTGTGAAAAGATGGATCTTAAAATCATACAGTCCTTGCTGGAGAGGGTTCAAATATGAAAAAGATGCTGGAAAACTGAAGAATGTGCAGGAGTGGGAGGATTTTTCTGAAGAACATTGGGCAGTTTAACCGCTCAAGACAAACAAGGGACTCATGAACAATCATCACAAAACAAAAAACAGCCGTGGATCATCCAGGTAACAACACACAGTATTGAGAATTAATGGTTCATAAACGTTTTATCGGGGTAATTGTAATAAATTCAGCATTTTTTTTTGTCTTGTGGACTATATGTACATTTTTTATGTAAAATATCTTATTCAGGACAGTACTAAATAAAAAAATTACATGCATTTTTACAATTATTCCCATTTTCACAGATTCTGCAAACGGTTCACATACTTTTTCTTGCCACTGTATATATATATTTTATGTTATGACCTCAAAATGCTTTTACCATAGTACATGATTTGTAAACTAATATATTTGAATACTTGCATCACATAACTTGAATATAGCACATGGATTACTTTAATAGTGATTTTGTAGTGCCTTTTGGTGCTCGACAGCCTGTGGTACAGCCATATCTTTTTGGAATGTCATGGGTGAGTAAATAATGACATAGTTTTATTTGCGGGTGAACTGTTCCTTTAATATTTTGGTGTGGTAATGCTAGTAGCTTAATTAGCTTCCTGTTTTTACTTCTGCATTGACTGGAGTGAGAAAATCAACCATGGAGGGATTTTAGGAGCTAATAAATGCATTAATTTACACCAGAAACATCTGCTCCAAACTGCTGTTTTCACTGGTAGTTCTGTCTGCGTTCCTGGACCGTTAGCTTAGCATCACTTTGTCTCTGTGTTTGTCTCCTGCTGATTTGCTTTGATAGTGGGTCCACCGGGGCTCAGGCTGGCCTGTCTCATCAATTCGTTTTGCTTTTCATTGTCATCGTGGGAGCTTTCAAAGAGCGGCGGCCCACCAATCAGACCAGAAACATTGTACCAACTTAATCAGCTTTGTTAGCATTTCTTTATTTTGGTCATAGGCCTCGGATAGACAGAAAGTTTATTAGTAATATGTGAAGAGGTGAGAGGGAAAAATAACAGATTTAATACGCCAGGACGTTACTCAGACACTTTTAATGCCACAATGAGGGTCGATTAGCTTTCCATTGCAAGAGTAGGCCTATAAGTCTTACAAGGCCAATAAACTTAGCAATTTTCACTGTACCTTTGTTTTATTCAGAGCTGCTGCTAAAAAACGTACGTTTCATAACATCTTGAATAAAATTCTAGGAATGTGCTTATACATCTTTTATATTGATAAAACAGGGTGAATCTATATCTACAATTAATATGCAATGATATGCTACAGCTATATATTATATGCTTATTTATATCCTATTTTCATATTAAAAACATACAAATATTTAATATCATAAATCTAGATAAACTTGTTGACCTTACCCATCCCTACCTAATACATTTTAGGCCACACTATTGTCAAACTCAGAATGTCACGTGGAAAACTGTTTTCCTCATTTGTGTAGGCTAATTATGGGACGATCTCTGAGTTAAAAGTGTGAAAGAAAGTCCTGGCAGAAGATGTCTCTGTCAAGTGCTTTACCATGAGTGGATCATTTCGGGCATTGCTCATCCCGTACGTCTGACACGTAGTGGATGCTGCATGCTGATGTGTGCAATGCGCGGGCCTATCTTCCTAATTACCAGAGACATCGCACTGTCAGCAGTGTCGTGCCAGGCTAGAATCTCCTCCGAGGGGTGACAGCTACCATGTCAGCCCGTTTGCCGAGACGCGAACGCCGGCGTCCCGAGATAAAGAGAATTAAAATCCCGTCAAGGCCTCATAGCAGGTCACTTGGGCCAAAACAAAAGAGTGGTGATGGGGGGCTTTAATTACCTTGTGTTGTTGTTTGCCTTAGCGTTCCATAACAAAGCAAACTTAATTAGATGTCTCAGGATGTGGTCTCTGGGAGAGCAGCACAAGTGTCAACACAAAGTTTAAATGGAAAAAAGGGGGGCAGAATGCAGTAAGTATTAATTTAAATGTGATTATGCGTCTTCAATTTGCATTCCAGATATTGGTGCCTGAAGGGAAATTAGAAAGAGTGTGTGAGTGTTCAAGGTGTGTGAATTATTGGCAGGTTACCCTACTTGTATCATTGATGGAAAACTACTGCGCTATTGGACCATGTTTTACCAATGACAGCTACAGTAGATTGATAGATTCAACAGTCTCAGGGGCTAAACGTGGAAAAAAACGCAAGGTCTAGAGATCCAGTTTTTAAAAGTTGAACTTCTTTGAACCTGATAGGATGTTATGCAGGAGACGCTACAAAAACACAAGACATGAGCACAATGGTCAAACATGTCAAGCACGTGTTTACATAGAAAAACTATGGACAAGTAACGCAGTGAATAGAAAAACACACTCTAAGTCAACACTGTTTATATCCAACAAATCTCTCAAATCTCATTCTCGGGTCTGGTTTGTTTACGATATTTGAGAACCAATAGCATTTAGCATGATTGATGTCAAAGCTGGTGGAGATTTTTTGAAATATAAACATGGCCATAAAATATTATCATTAAATAAATAGCATTTTGGTTTGTTCCTCACGCAAAGATATCGTACGACTTCAGAAGATTTAAAGTTTATTAGTCATATGGACCACTTCCATGAGGCTTTTATGGTGTTTTTGGGTGAACTCTTCTTTTAAGGTTGTCATCCTCGTTTATCTCACCACCTTTTTCTTTTTCTTTCATTTTTCCATTCGTTCTTTAGGATCACGGACTATTAATTCCAGTGAGGAATGTCCTCATATTGGCTGGTGCTCAGAACAAAGCGCTACGACGCAGCATGAAAAATGACACCTCTAACTTTTCTACCTCCACATTGACAACTGTGAATAATGGGTAGGTTTCTGTGCCAATGCATGAGAGTAACATCACCAAACACAATGTGTAGTTTTTAATGATTTTAGTGTTCCTTACATTACCACAGATCATCAACCTAGAATTGTTAAAAATCCATCTTCAGCTGATCTGATGAGTAGCCATTTGATGAGCATATGCTTGCATATGTTCTGTATTTTGCCTGGCAACTCATTGCTCGTTATAGTGGCACTCCATGTAAGTATGTAGGGCAAGGTGTAGCTTCCCATGAGATTTAATAGAGTCCTCATTTATGTTTCATTCCCAACTTTATCTTGGGTGACTTGGATTTAGGAGAAATAAAAATTGTAATAGTGTAGAGCTTACAAAAAAGGAATGTTAAAAATGGTTGCCGCACTTATATTAATGCTTTAGTACATTTGTTATTTGAGGAGAAATTTTCTACGTTTTGGGGTCTGTATTATTTCTTTTTACTTCAGCACATTTGCATTAAATTAATCAAAAGTGACAGTAAAGACATGTCAAGCAGGTATGCTTAAAGGATAAGTTCACCCAAATTCCGTTATCATTTTCTCACGTTCATCTTCGGAACATAAATTAATATATTAAAGAAATATAAAAAATGAAGATATATAAAATCTGAGCGATGCATGTGCCTTTGTTGATACGCAGCTACCACTTTGGTGCTTCAAAATGTTCATAAATAGATTGTTAAACGAATCCATATGAATTGAACAAAACACACAAGAATGTCCCTCTGGTTCATGCAAAAGCTCAAACGTGCTTCGTAACACATGAGAATTAACCTCATTGGCTCTTGCTGAAGCTCAAACATGCTGCGTAACACGAGAATGAACCTCATTGGTTCTTGCGAAAGCTCAAACGTGCTGCGTAACACAAGAATGAACCTCATTGGTTCTTGGGAAAGCTCAAACGTGCTGGGTAACACAAGAATTAACCTCATTGGCTCTTGCTGAAGCTCAAACGTGCTGCGTAACACGAGAATGAACCTCACTGATTCATGCGGAAGCCCAGACGTGCTGCATAACACAAGAATGAACCTCATTGGCTCTTGCAGAAGCTCATACGTGCTGTGTAACACACAAGAATGAACCTCATTGGCTCTTGCGGAAGCTCAAACGTTCTGCATAACACAAGAATGAACCTCATTGGCTCTTGCAGAAGCTCATACGTGCTGTGTAACACACAAGAATGAACCTCATTGGCTCTTGTGGAAGCTCAAACGTTCTGCGTAACACGAGAATGAACCTCATTGGTTCTTGGGAAAGCTCAAACGTGCTGCGTAACACAAGAATGAACCTCATTGGCTCTTTCAGAAGCTGAAACGTGCTGCGTAACACGAGAATGAACCTCACTGATTCGTGCGGAAGCTCAAACGTGCTGCATAACACAAGAAGGAACCTCATTGGCTCTTGCAGAAGCTCATACGTGCTGTGTAACACACAAGAATGAACCTCATTGGCTCTTGCAGAAGCTCAAACGTTCAGCTTAACACAAGAATGAACCTCATTGGTTCTCGCACGTCAAGCAAACATGCGTGAGTTCCACTTACCAGATCTGATTTGTGATTTGATGAATGTTCATATGTGAATAAAAGCCTTAAATCATTCTGTTCTTTATGAACTTTTTGAAGCATCGAAGTTGTGCATTGTGTAGTTGTCAACGGAGTTACAGAAATCGCTCAGATTTTATTAAAAGTGTCTTTATTTGTGTTTTGAACATGAACGAAAGTCTTATTGGTTTGGAACAACATGAGGGTGAGTAAATGATGACAGAATTTTCATTTTTGGGTGAATTAATTATTTAATACTGCACTACAGAGTGCAACAAACTGCTCCTCTGATTCGATTCTTATTGTAGAATCTCACAGGATCTCATTTGCTGCCTAAATAATATTTTATCAGTGTTTTTCTGAGGACTTTGCCCTATAAGAGCAGCACTCAAAGGTACCGGTCACATTAAGCAAAGCCCTTCGAGCTGAATTAGGGAGAGAGTAATCTCTGTATATATTTATGAATTGATTTGGCGGTGACGGGCGTTGCTGGTCATTGCTAATGGCAATAATTTTTTGGATAGGATTCATATGTCTACTTCATATTAAGTTTCCTCACTGCTTACTGACCTTTTCATTTTCTCTGGCATACGCAATCCTTCACATCTATGGACTTGTCAGGACTCATTATCTTCTGACTGCTGCTTTGTTAGGAGAGAGAGCATCTTTTAGCGAGCAGATGTGTGCGTGCTGGCTGTCGTTTATAGTCTGTAAAACTAAGGCATAAAAAATAGAAGCCTGGGGTGGCACGGGAGCACAACCTGTTTGTCACGGATCGCTGCCGTGTGTGTTGAGCGACTGGGTGGAGACGACAGTCATAATAGCCCTCAGGTTCAGTGGTTCTGCCGTCCCATCAAAGCAAGCGCAGATCATTTATCTGATAAATGGATTCATAGATGGATGGAAAGATGTCTGAAAGCAACGTTGTGTCCAAATTCACATGCTAAACCATCTTAAATTAGCCTGACGTCGTCACACTCAGATTCTAGTCAGAATATGAGTCTGATTCTGCTCCATTGGGCTGTGATTATGGAGCGTTTCAACAGAACCAGGAAAGAAAATGCCTCAGCACTCAATTGGATAGAACTACAACCAATCAGAGCAACGGAATAAGTGAAATATGTTGAGCGATGCATAGTTATCAACTGCACTCACGCTAGAAGAAGTAGAAGAAGATGAGTGTAAACAATCTTTGCCGGCGTTGTAAAAAAAAAAAAGTAAGGTCACATGGAGTACACTCTAAAAAAAAAGTCTCGTAATCATAAGGGAACCTTTTTTAGTGCTATATAGCACCAATTTTGGTGCTTCAGTGGTTCTTCAGAGGTGCTATATAGCACCTTAGTCAAAGAACCGGTGAAGAACCTCTGAAGAACCGCTGAAGAACCTCTGAAGAACCGCTATATAGCACTAAAAAAGGTTCCCCTATGATTACGAGCCAAGAACTATTTTTGGTGCCATATAGAACGTTTTTTTTTTAGAGTGTACTTACCAACATCATTTTTGAGAGAAATAGAAAAGGTGAAGGAATATACAAACAAGTTCTTTGTTTAGGATTAGAAAAAATTCAAACCAATCGTTCTTTGGTGACGTAGATGTTACATTACTGTTGATCATCTGTCCATCATCGTATAAAGCCCGCCCTGACAATTTGATTGATCTGAACAGCTCCTGTTCGGGCATAGTTGCTCCACAACGGATCAACGGACCGAACTTCCCGACCTCCAATGTTGTGGGCGGGGTTAAGTTCGGCTGGCATCCAGACCAATCTTAAATTGTAATTGACTGTAGAAATTTAAGCACAAATTGAATTTCGGAAACAGTACAAATTTTAAACGTGCAACGTACACCCCCTGCCCCGTTGTGCAATGAAAGAGGAAATGAGAATATGAGACTAAAGCAGCAAATTTGATACCTAAAATTCCCCCTAAAGTGTAACATAGGTGTCATCATTGCTCTGTTTGTTTGAGGGTCCTGATCAGCTCACAACAGCAACACTGGCTCTATAACTACAAGTATAACATATAACAGTATTGTATAAGTCATATTTTTTTGCTATTTATACTTAGTGTCAATAGCCTCTGCCTTTTGGTTATGTCTGGTTATCAAACGCTGGAGAACCAGACATAACATGGTTTGAAGTGTTTGACAAGCTACAATAAAGGTAGACTCTTTGCTGTTTTTCAAAGTGTTGATTTTTGGCAAATTGCATAGAAACCGTAAAATAGGGTCAATATGACCACAACACAAAAGTTCATCTTTGATGAAAGGTTGAATGCTTCACGATGAGATCAATAACATGCATTTCGAAAAACAGATTTCATGCTGACTTTGAGGTGATTTAGCTAGTTACTAATTCTAATATGAAAGCCAGACAAATGAGTCTGCGGAATCCATATAGTAGTACTGATTCATTGTAGTACTGATTTTGCTAAATGCATATACATTCCCCATTACTAGTTCTTGCATAGCAGAGTGAGAGCTCAGAGACATCAGGTGGAAGACATTTTCTAAGTAAAGCACATAGACAGTGAGACAGGCAGACAGACAGATATTGCACTTTACACTCAGGCTACAATATTTTCGAAGGGTTTGGAGATTAACCTTTTGAATGTAATGTTGGGGATATGACGCCCCTCCTCTACCCGGGCAGAGTACGTTCGACTTCTCTAATTAGCTGCCTGACATTTCACTTAATCCAATAAAAAAAAAAACATGGCCGCTGTGCGATGATCTGATATTGGTAATTGGAACTTTTTTTGCTGCTGTTGTCCATCTCTGTTCTGCTGTTGCTTCATTTTGATGCCTACAGAGATATCATTAAACATTTCTACTGCAAAACAAGGCTCTTCTCAAAGGACACGTGGAGGGAAGTTTCCTCATCTGGTTTAATCAAGGTCTCACCCGATCACACACAAAAAGGCCATGAATGCAGATTCTCTTTCCCTCACATTGAGGCGTATCGGCTTTCCTCTGCTTCTGTTTCGGCTGTTTGATGACATGGGTGTTTCAGCACGCAAGCAAGCGAGTGGCTAAGATTACTTCTTGTGTTAGCATCTTCGTGGTGTGGTGTGTCACCTTGGTGTGCAAAACAAGGTCATTCTGGTTGCCATTCATGAAGCTGCTAACATCATTTCCTGTTAGAGGTTGCTTCGTGATTGCATTTTTGACTGAAATCCTTTTGTATACTGCATAGTAATGTATATCAATGTAAAACTGTTTCATGCAATTGGTTTTATGTTCAAACTAATGCAAATATGGTTCCCAAATGGTGCCCTTTCGTGCATTTCTATATTGCCTCTTCTAAATGCCTATGTGCCAAGCCTGCACTGGTGTGGACTTCACGGCGGATTACTAATAAGACTTTATCTTATTTAAATAAGTTCGCCAAATCTGCTAGGTTGTTAATGACTTGTAAAGTTAAGCAGTTCTTGCACAGTTCAGATAGTGATGCTTGTTAGTTGCCCCAGTGTTTAAGCCATAGCTAGAGGTCTGCCTAGCTTACAGCGTACAGGCACCCAGAGAAAAAGCTCCGAGCTAAATGAGCTTGGCACCAGAAAGCACTGTGCAAAAGACCAGACTTTATTTCTCCCAGAATCCTCCCTCTCATTAATTAATACCTGCCCCCAAGCTACTGATATATACAAACAAGAAGGAATGCACATGAAATGCGCCTGCAAATTGAAGCAAATACAAGATAAGAGATGGAAATGAATTTTCATCCAACATTAATTTAAAAAAATAAATATTGTACCGCGCATTACGCATTTTCATGAAATTCTTAATTAGCTTAGAAACGGGGAAGTGAGTTACTTTTGTGTTTAATTTCACAGGGCTACTGATATCAGTGTCCAATTGAATTTGTTCAGCTGCAAATCGTTTTACCCACAGAAATGTATTCCCAATCTGAGTAAAATCATCTGCTGGGTACTGAATAAATATAGCTTTTTAAAGTTCTGAAATCTAACAGAACAATCCACAAAGACATTTTTAAATGGTCGATTTGAGCAGTTTAATCTGATATTAATGTGCTATAAGGTATATATATATATATATATATATATATATATATATATATATATATATATATATATATATATATATATATATATATATATATATATATATATATATATATATATTTATATATATTTATATATATATATATATATATATATATATATATATATACCCGGTCTGCAGTGGTCAGTATCTATCAAAAGTGGTCCAAGGAAGGAACAGTGGTAAACCGGCGACAGGGTCATGGGTGGCCAAGGCTCACTGATGCAGGGGAGCGAAGGCTGGCCCGTGTGGTCCGATCAAACAGACAAGCTACTGTAGCTTGAATTGCTCAAAAAGTTAATGCTGGTTCTGATAGAAAGGTGTCAGAATACACAGTGCATCACAGTTGTGGGCATGTGAGCATCAGAACTGGACCACAGAGCAATAGAAGAAGGTGGCGTGGTTTGATGAATTATGTTTCTTTTACATAACATGGATGGCCGGGGTGCGTGTTGCGTACCTGGGGAACACATGGCACCAGGATGAAGCCAAGCCGGCGGAGGCAGTGTGATGCTTTGCCTAATGTTCTGCTGGGAAACCTTGGGTCCTGCCATCCATGTGGATGTTACTTTGACACATACCACCTAGACAATAATGAGGAAACCACAGCACATCTTCAGGGGTCTAGTGGAGTCCATGCCTCGATGGGTCAGGGCTGTTTGGGCAGCAAAAGGGGGACCAACACAATATTAGGAAGGTGGTCATAATGTTATGCCTGATCAGTATATAAAGGTTCTTCATGGAACCATAAATGTCAATAAAAATGATTTATCTTATATATATATATATATATATATATATATATATTATATTATAAAAATATAAGATATTGTTACACAGATTGACTCGGGTTTGTTCTTTTCCTTAGATCTTATATATATATGTTCCAACAATCAAACTCTTTTTGCTGAGCATTCTGTTCCAGACCACCTGGAAGCAGAGCCCATTGTACAAGTGAGCAAAAACTACTATCTTTAATGGGCCAAAAAAAAATAACAAAAATAAAAAACACCCCGCATTATGCAAAGAGGAATGATGTTTACGTTATAATCCTTGTCTGTCATTTTAGTAAAGCTGCTCTCGTGTATAAACCTGCCTGTAGGTTCCTCTGGTCGGGCGCCTGGAGCATCTGAACTGTGCAGAAGTGCCATCTTTGTGATTCAGAGCATCCTCACGCTCGACTTAAACCGCTGCCTGACTCGTGCCTGTGGGCTACCTTCGCGCTTTAATCTCTCTGAGTGGTGGGAATGTGAACTAATGAGATAAATTAAGAATCATTAGCCCGGAGCTAAACTTTAAAGATATCGTCCATGTTCTGAAAAAAGAAGAAGAAGAAAAATATCAGATATCAGATTCCAGAAGCGGGTGGGAATAACATGGGATAACCAATACTACGGGAATTCACTGCAGATTTGCGCTATAATAAAAAATCGCCATCTTCGTCAACGGAAAACCTAGATGAGGCAGCTGACTTTTAATCTTTTGAATGTGTGCCATGGCACAACGATGTCAAGAAGCATGGAGACGCATCTATTAATAAGATATTTTAGTTTTTAATGTCATAGATCACATAGAATACAGCCATAGACAATAGCAGCTCAACATACAGCCTGTGCTTTGTGTTTTTTTTGGTTGTGTTTTTTTGTTTTTTTTGTGTGCGTGTAGCGAGCAACGGGGTTTGTATAAAGTCTCATTCAATTATGGATTTATGCATTATACTTTGATGGCCAAAAATACCCCTGTTCACTGATACTGCAATCAATCTCTCTCCATGCCTACTGAGTATAATTAGACAATAATGAGGAAACTGCTTTATGCTGGATCTCAAACTATGTGTCGACCTCAGCAACTTATAGTCCATTAGACAGCAAATAGCTCACAAGGCTGGCATAATAAACCATGCCTTCCACTTCAGCTGAGGACTGAACGGTGCATGTTCAGGCAGTGCTAGTGGCCGGTCCTGAATTGGGGGCCTCATGTGACCCCAGAAAATAAACCAATATGACTGTTAAGAATAGTATTCCATAGCTTACCAATTACCAAATACTGCACAGTATATACTTTATATTGGCTGCTATTCAAAACAAGGAGGTGAAATGTTACTTTAAATAATTGAACTTTAATTGCTTCAAAAAATTGCATGCTACATGACTCATATCACATATTTATTTCAGTGAGTGACAGCCAATTATCTTAAAAATAACATTTATTTTTTTTTAAATAAAATTATATTGCATTTTAATTAAATTTGATGTAAAACTGTCATAACATTCGGCAGCCCAATTAAACAATGCAAGTCAATCTCAGTTGCTTCTGGCTTGTTCATCGTATGGAAATCAACTTAAGTGCATTGCATTGTGGGATACAATATAGTGTGCAGTGTGCTCGGTTGAATTCAGTTTTTATGCTGTGTATTTATTTGTATTGTGTTTTGATGGTAGCAGAAAAAGAGCTGCCGTTTATATGATTCCCGTTTTCAAAATTAAACGGAAAACGTGTTTTGGCCGTTCATTTACATCTCAACAGTGTTTTGATGGCCTGAAAACTTCAAGTTTTTAAAAAGATGCCGTTCTCATCTCTGTGTAAACTACAAAAATGTGAATTTTTGATGTCCTGCGCATGCGTATTACATGTTCAGTTTACAGGCGTGTAGTTTTTCTTTACAAAGTTACAAAGTGACTTTGTCGAGTACTGTCCTGGCATGAATAATACAGTGTTTTTTTTATTGTTTTCGCGTATCTGTGTGAACAGGGATCAATTTTGACAACGTTATGGGAAAAACTTTTCTACTTTTAGTACATCGTTGTCATGTAAACATACCCAAAAATCCCAAAAGGTCGGGGTGGGTGATTACAATTCACAACATCATCGCTAGATGCTGCTAAAATTCACACACTGCACCTTTAACGCATTAAAACTATTTAATGCAATTAGCACAGCATCCATTTTTCTGTCATCCTTGGACTAGTGTTACATTACATGATCACACTATTATTTCCTGACACACACAACACACAGAAAGATGTGCACCACACTCTAAAAAATGCTGGGTTAAAACAACCCAAGTTTGGTTGAAAATGGACTAACCCAGCAATTGGGTTGTTTTAACCCAGTGAATGGGTCATTTTAACCCAGCGGTTGGGTTAAATGTTTGCTTAAAACAACCCAATTGCTGGGTTAGAACATTTTCAACCCAACTTGGGTTGTTTTTATCATAACATTTTTAAGAGTGCAGAATCGAGTTCTCTTTCGCACTTGAATAAAAAAATAACACAGAATCATGCCAAAATGGAGCAGTCTTAAATAAATAGCACAGTTAAATAATGTCTTAAATTAACTTAAAGAGCTGTGAGAAAATGAGACGTGTGTGACAATGCGTCAGCTCCGTGTCATGTTCGGCAGCGGCAGATCTTAAAGTGACAGCAGCCACTAATGATGTCTGTCATTAAAGTTAATCAAAGAACAAAGGTGACAGAATTGTAGCTTAAATAACGATGCATCTATATTTAATTTATTACTGTTAATATACTGATAACTTTATTCAATTTATGTATATGTCCTACCTGTTAGGTAGGAAGGCCACTGGTAAATATGACATTTATTATAATGGGTTTATGTGAAGATTGTTTTAAGTTCACTTAAATTAAAAGGTTTTTTTTTTCAATGCCTAATAAATGTTTAAATTGATAGCTTTCAATTATGTAATGTTGAACATCTATCATTAATGTTTAAAATTATCAATTTCATAGCGACAGTACCATTATTAGTATCAGTGATACTGACCTTCATTCATAAAAAAAATGCCATTAAAGAAATATTTAAAATATACTCTCTTAAAGTTGTTTCTACATTAACTTGGAGAGTAACTGTGAAATTATTACAATATAAAAATATTAACAAAACTCATCATGATTAATCTTGATTAATTACAGAAACAGATTGACAGCACTATTGATTATATTCATTATAGTAGATATTTTTTTATTGGGGTTTTAAGTCAAACTTTTTTAAAACCCTCTCTGCAGCCTTTGATGTATTATCATTGCTAGTGAAGGTTTGTCATGATTTTCACATGACATTTGCAGCTTCCTGCATTGGTATACACACTTTTCTGAAGTCACTTGGACTGGCAGAGGAGGCAGAACAAGGGAGCTTTTGGCTTTGGCTTCGAAGAAAGGATAGAGCATGGGGAAAGCAATGAACTCGAAAGTTGGGAGATGCCCCTTCCACTGCTCTGGCACCTTGTCTGAAATCTAACAGTTACCAGTCTGACTCTCTTACCATTAGGCCACTACCACCCCCAGTATGGCAAAGAGACTGAATTCTGGGTAACTAGAAGATTTAACACACAAACTCTCTCTCTCTCACACACACAAATAGACAGAGGCATCCACCTCACACATTCAAGAGCAATAAAAAATTAAATTTAACTAAAGGTATAAAAAGGAAACAAACTGAGACGAGCGACAAGCAGGGAAGTTATTTCTATCTGTGTGGCTTCGGGTTTAAGCGTTCTTAAGAACCTTGATGTCTTTTGAAGGCGTTGTTTGTGTAAATGAAACAGACTGACGCATGGCAGTGCGCTGATCACGGAGAATCAGCTCAGTCGAAAATAAAAAGTGCTTGTGTCACACACCACAGCGAGATCTGAGCCGCAACCGCCGTGCTGTGTATTGTTATTTGTTGCGGTTGTGTCAAGTGTGTCGGCATGTCAGACTCATCACTATGTTTAGAAAAAAAACTCATTTAGATATGCTTCTCTTTCAGTTTCTCGCAACAAACTGATTTTTTTGCTATCTCCTTTTCCCGGGTACTGATAAACCCACTGTGTGGGAAATAAAGAACGAAACGAGGAGAAAACAAAACAAAGGAGAAAGTCTAGGAGAGCCTCCTTTGAAGCAGGAATACATGCACGGATAGAACAATGAATAAATATATAAATAAACCAACAGATATATAAATAAATAATGGAACAGACGCGATTGTGTCTTTATGGAAGATGAGAGAAGTTTTGTTCCCATCCCTGTGGCAGCTGTGCAGGGCGACCTGTGTTTAACGCACACCGCGGGCAACGCATTCTGATGACATAAATAGCCGATCATGAAAACTGTTTTCTTCCCCTTGAGTTTTTTTCTGCTTCTTTTGTGATTGTGGCAGCTCATTTTAGTCACAGTGCGTCAAAACTTTGGAAACATAACATATAACCGCCGTTCGTTTACAAGGAGTGCTTTTTCATTTAATTGCTGTGCCTGGGAATAGTTCAAATCCCAAAGTACACTGTGTGGGCAGGGTACTGATCTAATAACATATAGAAATATATACTATATATCTATTCATATATTCATTGTTTATATTCTCAAATGCTATGATATGAGGAGAGTGCACAAGGTCATTATGGGCATTATAAACTAAACTGGATGGATAGCTTGAGCTGCTACAACTGAGCTCCGTTTGATGTGGGAAAGATGAAAACGACAGTTCTGTGAGCCGAGGTTGCTTCAAAAGCTATGTTTAATTATGCTGTCTTTTAAGTTCCCTTCGCTTTTGGCTATATTCAAAGGCAGCAAATAAGAAAACTTTGCAGAACCCATTGCAAAAAGCTCAGTGGATGACCAAAATGGTGAGTGATACGTGTGTTGATTCAATATTTAAATGTATGGACATGCATATGCTTTCAACATGTGTTGTGACTTCCCCTTGTATTGAAGTCGGCATGAAACGAAAGTTGAGTCTTTTCTTCCCTATTGTGAGGTATATCCGAGTGAAACGGCTTCTCAGACAAGAACAAATGTTGGACTGGACTTTGGAAGGAATTGATTGGATGGCTGGATCATTGAGGTTTGATATTGGTTGAACCCATGTGAGCAGAGAAAAGAAGAGAAGTAGTTGCAAGAGGGAAGGGAAGTTATTTTGATTAAAGATATATGAGGGCGTATGATGTGCATGGATAAATAATTTACAATAAGTACTGTCAATTAGAATAGTCAATTTTCATCTCATAGTGAATTTAAAATCAACAGAGAATTGAGGCAATACGCAAAAAGACAGCTTACTGGGTTGTGGAACAGCACAAAAGGTTTTTTTTTTTTGAAAAGTGGCTGGTTTTTGTGGCTGTTGAGAGAAAGAAAGATAGATGAATGATTTCTGATTTGTTTCATGAGTACTTCAGAGGGAACCACTTTTTGGTCCTTAATATGAAACGAACAGCATGTTCTTCTGAATCCTTCCGGACCTCTGCAGTACAAATGACCTTAAAAAGACTAGACAGCATCACTAAACGTTCACAAAGGACTTGTTTCTGCTCATCGAATCAAAATAGAGCATGAAAGCTGGAAACAACACTTGCAATGAACCCAAACAACAGACATTTTTGTAAAATTAGCTGCCCATAGCTGTGTTGGTATTGTAAAAAAACTACGCAAACTGTAGTAGTCTCTTTTTAGTTTTGTTTCTTGTAGACAAAAACAAGTTGTTCAGCAAGTAGTGAACATGTCATTTAAGCAGTCTTTTCCAACACGTGTTTAAAACAACATAACCTGTCCAAACGCACAGCAGCGAGGCGAAGCAGAAAGCGAGAGCGGAAGAGTGAAACAAGAATGAAACCGAATGGAAATTAAACTCATAGAGTTTGACGACTACTAAGGCATCAGTTGCCAAGTACAATATAAGCCCATGTATATTACAACACAACCATATATTAATTTAATAAAATACACAATATAGCTCTTGTACACGTAACAATTTGGCTCAAATGCACAGAAACTGCAGAAAAATCAATAAAAATATGTCGTTTTGATGTAAACACATTAAATTGGATACATTTTACACATTAAAATGATATTGTGTATAAGTGACAATGTGAAGGGACATTTCCTTTTTTAAAATCTTTTTTTGTTGTTGTTGTTGTTAATGTGGTTTTTCTGAAATCGAAAACAGTGTCCTTTGCAGTTTAATAAATATCTTCAACCGCATTTTCATCCTGTGCGCACCCTCAATTTTTTTTCTGAGATTAATGTTTTTTCCATCTTTTTTTACAAAATGTATAAATATTTTCATTGTTATCTGGACACTATACATAAGTTCATATATTTATATATATTTATCTATATGTATATATAGATATATCTTTTCACAGTTGAGGAAAAATGTCCCTAATATACAAGAGAGTGACTGTTATAACTTAACGTCGGACACGTGAAGAGTCACTTTAAAAGTAGTGAAAAGCTGAAGACAGATGATCACAGAGGACCAATAAAGTGAGAGTAACAGGTTCACCGTTTTGGAATGTTCCATATGTACGTATACATGGGGGAAGGACACAGTTTACACGTGACTAGAAATGACAGGTGAAGAATGGTTACATTTCATAATCAACCCTCCCCACCCCGCCCTAAAGATTCCAGGCCCCACACACAGAGTTTGCTGATATCATTTGCACTTCTTATGCTGATATTACAAAGCCAGTAAAAGTTAAAGAGAAAGTCTCTGTCTTGGTGTGGTCCAACCGTTCTGGGGCGTCCGATGCACCCCGAACACTTTTGATTTGCGATTGTCATAACAAACCGTTTTCGTCCACCCGCTTCCCCTCCAAAAGTCCCTGGAGGCGAAGGGTGGGACGCTCCATCTTGCAGGTGAGTGACAGAAAGACGTCACTGTAAGAAAGAGTTTGAAGCTGGTGGGCACTTGAAGAAGAAGAAAAAGCTCGCAAGAAGCCAGAAGCAGCAACTTCTGCAACTCCAAAGGAATTCCCTTGCCCCCAAAAACACAACACGGCGCTCAGACGAACAAAAGCGAACAGTTTTTTTGCTCCTTATGGTTTTTTTTTCAGATCTTCAAGTACTCAAATATTTTGTTCTCACAAAACGCCCCTATCTACGCCGCACTCACTCGGAGAGCGTCTCGACTTGGTCCATGTTACCTCCTATGTGGTTTCTTATGCTCGCTCAAAGTCCGTTTTACTTTCTGATGGGGGTGTTTTCGTTTCCCCGACAATCCTGCAGGAGCTTATCGATGTCTCTGACCACCTGGTCTGCATCCATGGTGCCACGGCCCATCTCTCCTCCCCCCTGATCCAAGACACAATCCATTTCCACCGCTGTCTCCTGGCTGATCCGCGAACGTGCTTCAGCCAGGACTTTGGCCACAGGATCAGAGGGAGGCAGCGTGGAGTAGCCCTGCTCTTTGTTCTGCTTGTTGGGGGAGATGTACTGTCCATCTGGGGGTCCGTAGTGGCTGGTGCTGGGCTTGCCCTCAGCTCCGTCGCCCATGCCTTTGGCCGAAGAGCACGGGGAACCAGTACTGCAGCCTTTGGAGGGACTGCATGAGGCAGACGGGACTTCCTGCAAGAGAGGGCTGAGGGCACGTTTGGTCTTTAGGTAGGGTTTAACATTCGCCACCAGGATGGTGTGGTCCCGACGCTCCTTTCCAAATGTGCAGAAAGTTTTTTTGCCGTTGGGGTTGCAAACGGTCTCGTAAGTCTCAGTCTCCACTGCGACCGCTTCCATGCCGGCAGGGACGAAGAGATTGGTGCGGTAGTCAGAGCCCTCGGCTTGGGGAGTTCCTGCTCCTCCAGCCCCTACGGGAAACTGGGGCATCCAACAACGGTCAGAGTGACCCAGCACTCGACACTCCTCTGTGCAGTTCACACAATCCTCCTCTGAAAAAAAAGAGAGAAAAAGATTGATTTTGCTGGAAAATCAACAAAACATTTTCAACAGCCATGTGGAAATCATGATTTCTTTTTTTATGGATAATTAAAGACCTCCTGTGGTGAAAATCATGTTTTTAATGTTGTTTATATGTCTATGTGATGTTTTTAATATGAAATAACATGACAAATGTGCAATTTCATAAGTCAACACCATTGCTGAGTATTCTCCTTAAAACTGCAGTGAACCAAAGACAGTCTCAAAAACGTGGTTTGAAATCATTACTATGCTGCGAAGCAGGGGAGTCTCAAGAGAAGCCAGGTTATCCCGGTATATTTTTAGCAATATAGCAGGTGAATTATGTATATGATGTATATTGCGATGTTATGATGAACTATATGCCTCTCTCCACTGACGTTCTAAGTTGTTCAAAGCGTTTCTAAGGATACTGATTTTTAGAAGGCAGCCTGAGATGGCGATTGGAAACATGGTTTGTGTAACATTAGCAACACATTATTAGCTGTTTGATAACATAGTCAAGCAAAAGGCTAATCCAATAATTACTGTTATGTGTTCAACGTTGTAAAGAGCAGATGATATTGTGCAGCGTTTACTACGGTTAAGTTGACCGAGTGTATCTCTGAGCTGGTGTGTGAGTGAGTGGAGGCGGGGCTTATTTGAATATTAATGAATGAAGCAAGGGTGTATAGTTACATTCAAGCTAATTTAAGGCATGGAGACATTTATTTGCAGGGAAACAAATGGTTAAATATATATTTTTGGTGATTAAAGATGAGTTCTAAGGGACTAAAACATCGCCAATTAAAGCGATTTCAACTGAAAGATTATTTGTCACAAATGACCAAATCTGTCATCAGCGCAAAAACATCTTGAGGTAACGTAACACTTGAGTCAGTGTTTCCTGCACCACGTTTCAGCAGAGCTAAATCACCAGAGCCACGTCAAAAGAAATCACATTTTACCCGAGTTGTGAATCTGATTTTGCAGTCTAAATTGAATTTGGTGAGATAAAAAGACACTGTACCGCCACAATGAACATTCATACAGAACAACCAATGTAATCTGATCCATGAACAAATTACTCTTATGAGCTGGTGCTTTTAATGGATCATTCAAAAATACTTTTCTGCTGAATTATTAGTAATACATACACTACCATTGGGGTCAATATTTCATAATATTAATTTTTTTATTTAGTATTATCATTTTTTTAAACAGCCTTGGTAAGCATATAAAGTCTAATTCTCACTTGTAACTTATTAGCATGCATATTACTAAGATATTGGCTGTTTATTAGTACTTATAAAGCACATATTAAGCCTTATTCTGTATTACCATGAATCCATGGAATCCATGAAATGCACACTTTAACCCCATTTTGAGAACTACGCCGAGACCTAAAGCACGATCAATGTAGAATTCAACAGCTTAGATACGCGTGTCTTCCTCTGCTTGTAAACAAATCGCTTCTAGGTCATGTGTCCGAACGCCGGATCAGCGTCATATTCTCACGAATGCGTCGTGGAGGCACACACGGAAGACAAGAACAAGTTGGATAAAGGTGTTATTTTGATTTTTTTTTGCGCACAAAAACTATTGTCGTTGCATCGTAAAATTATTGTAGAGTCACTGTGGTGAGATGGACTTTGTAACAACGTTTTAAGTGCCTTTTATGGGTCTTGGGATGTAAATGTACTGAATGCCAATGGAGGCCTATCTGAAGCCTTTCTAAGCCATCAGCTTTCAACAAAAATATCTTCATTTGTGTTCCGAATATGAACGGAGGTCTTACGGGTGTCGAACGACATGAGGGTGAGTAATTAATGACAGAATTTTCATTTTTGGGTGAACTAACCCTTTAATAAGCAGTAATTATTAGTTAATTGAGGAAGAAGTCATAGTTAATAATGAGTTATTAGTGAAAATTGGACCCTAATACAAAGTGTGACCAAAAAAAATCTTATATATACACGCACGCACGTACGCACACACGCAAGCATGCACACACACAAACACACACACACACACACCACAAATAAGCTAAACAAAGGCATCAATTATATAAAATAGGGGAGAATGGGAACTGTCTGGCTAAATAAGTGAGTTTTCTATGAACATGATCAAAAAGATGGCAAAGAATCAGCCAGTTCCCCACCATCATGCTCATGTATTCAACAGTACACCCTCCCTCTCTCCTTACTCCTCCTCTCAGTAGAACAACAACAGCTCAGTTTTGGCAAAAAAGTGTGGCGCTGCTATCATAAATTTATGTCACTGGGCTTTGAAGCTATCCCAAGGCAGCCCTGCCATATCACAGAGCCAAGTGTCTAGTGCGGCACTGCATCTGTATGTGTGTGTGTGTATGCGCGTCTTCCCCTCCTTTCATCTCAGCTCAGAAGAAACCACATTTTGGATTATTGTGGGCTGTTCTGATGGTGTGTCAAATGGGTCCAGGATTGTGAAGAGGATAAAAAAATATGTATTTTAAAATGGGAAATGAAAGAAATGGGAAAAAAAATAAGGAACAAAAGGGAAAACATGAAAAATTAAAGTAAAAAAAAAAGCGAAAAGGAAAGCACAGCTGCTGTCCTGTGAATATAAATGCTCAAAGAGCTCAGGTAAAGCTGAGACCCGGGTCGTGAACACGCGCAGACCTCACAGTCAGGGACTCGTGCCATCGGTTCTATGTGCATTTGACAAGAGAAGTGCAGTGATTTGAGCAGAACAAACAAAAGTATTCCATCCATATTTAATCATTTGATGATGTCTGTCTTTAGGGAGACAAAAACATGGAAACACAAACAACCTCATGAATTTATGAGAAGAAATGTTTTCAATAATCTAGCAGTCATCACTCACCCTATTAAGACTCCAAAAAGTGTCTTGGAATAACAGATGAGATCGGAAAACGAATAGCGCAAATATTGCAATAATCTTAATTTGTGTTATTGATTTCCCCAAAATATTAATCTCTTGTTTACCTCAAACAGCACAAGTTTCTTGCTCTATTTCACATCACTCATCTTTTCTTTTTCTTGAAATGAACAGTGGGGCACAGTCATTCATAAAGCCAGTTAAAGTTTGAGAGCAGTGTGATTTGGAAACAGATCCAGATAGATGCGCTCATTTTCGGTGAAAAGAAATCACTGTTTCGTTTCCTCATTCAGTGAAAGTGCATCAATTGTCACTGCTAAAGTGTTCATAGTTGAATTGATATCTGTGTTTACTTTTGTAGAAGTGTAGTCAATTGGTTTTCTTTCTTCACACGATGAGCAAAGCTCTGAGTGTATAAATGATGACCACTTGACCTTATTATCATCATTAATCATATTTTAAATTGCTCTTTCAGATGTTTCTCTGCTAAAGGCCAAGCCATGTCATGAAAAATGATCCTCTGCAACTCGGCTCCTGAGTCCCTATTGTTCCTGATTTCACTGTGTGTGTGTCTGGCCAAACAAAAGCCTATATCCCCGGGGTTCCGTTCAGTTTGTTTCTGGTCTGTGGGGTTTCTGCTAACCTTGAAAAAGTTTTCAAACTCCCCTACCCATTCTCAATGGTAACGGTACACTGCACCTGCCTCTCCTGAGGTCAAAATATGTCTTCCCAACACACACACACACACAGACATCTGCGGTGCATCTGTGGACTGAGCAAAGAGAAAGCCACCCGAGAAAGTTGAGTTCTGCAGCGGGCCTAAGACAAAGACTAGGGGGACACTTAGGGTTTTGTGCCATGTATGAAGTTTGTTTGTGCATTTGGAGGGTCAGCAGGCTGGTACGTCCTCAGGGATGCTTTCTGCAAGAGTATGAGGGGACAGGGGTAAGTACCACATAAGAGGGGAGAGAGAGCTTGACATTTAGAATGTGGCGCTCTTGTGTTGTAAAAGAGGAAGACAAGGGCTAGTCCTGAGTGGCACAAACTAGCATGCATGACAAGGTGAGGAAGAACATGCTGTCCACTTTAAATAATGAGATCTCCCACGCACACACACACATTTCAGATCCGCATAGGCTTTGATTCTGAGCTGTTTTGCTCGTTTTTGCAGCTGTTTATCTTCCCTAAACATAAATTAACGTGGGTATGCTAAACAGTGAGACTGTGTGTGTAGTCAAAATTCTTTCATATCTTTCTGCCTCACACTTTCATATCACCTTTAGACGCAAGACTAGCAAAACAAACAACTGTTCAGGGTCAGGTTTTTTTCTAAAGAAATGAATACTTTTATTCAAAAGTGATTTATAATATTACAAAAGATTATTTCAAATAAATCCTGTTCTTTTTCATTTTTCATTCATCAAAGAATCCTTATGAACAAATATTAAGCGGGAAAAATATTGATAATTTCTGAAGGATTATGTGACTGAAGGAGTAATGTCCGCTTTGCTATCACAGGAATAAAGTACATTTTAAAATATATTGAAATAAAAGTTGTTTGTTGTAATAATAATTAACAATATTACTATTGTTAGTCTTTGTGAGCACAAGATACTATCAAAAAATATTGCACCAAATATAATGAATGCAATTTCTAGCGGAAATACGTTGCTAGTGACCAGCTACGCCAAGAAAACAAATCAGACTTGCTTTCTCCAGCATGCTCAGGACTGACTGCTCGTTCAATGAGTGGAGGCACAATAAAGCATAAATAATCCATGCTGACACATCTCCATGCAGTCGGTCAGGAAGAACCAATCCCTCAATAGATTATTCATGCCTGGGCGGAACAGGTGACCTTGAGGCTTGGCAGGGTCGCCATGACTAACAATAAGACATGTGACACCGGCTGAGGCCACTAATTTGTCGCCAGATACAAAGCAGGAGGCACGGTGTGAATTATTGCCACCTCCAATCCCCCTCACGTACAGTCAGCACACAAGGTTACAAGCTGTTTTGGGGACACTTCATTATAACTATATTGTGTGACATGCCTGTGTTTTCTTGACAGTCCATGCACAAATCTATATATCGAAGGGCTCTTCATGAGCTATGGGCTGCTCATCGGCCACTCTGCAGGAATGTCACATCAACTGCCCAATTATTATCACAAGCAGCACACGCTCGGCTCTGTGCACCATTTACTAGGAATCGCAGACTTCAGTTTCAGAGCACAAGGCTTCTGCAAGCACAGCACTTGTCCCACTCATCAAGCTAATGATGTGTGTACGACAAATCTCATTTTACTTTGCACACAAACTCCCAAAGGCAAAGCAACTCGAGACAACGCCATATTTATATGACACTCCTAACAGAAGGTCACATCATAACATATTCACTACTTTCTGGTTTGTTTCCTGCTACATCTGGAAAAAAAAGAGAGTTGAGATGTCTTATATTATGAGTCAAGTCGGAAAGGGTTGTAGGTAGTGCATGGCTCGCTTAACAACGGCCTTAAGGTCTGACAGTATTCACAATATTACCACAACCTCTCACATCTTAATTATGTTTTAATTATAATCATAATAAAAAACCTGAATTGCCTAAAATGAATGTCAATATTATCTAGTGTTTAAAGGCGACTTTGTGAAATAAAATAACATGAGATTTAATTGTGATATGTTATCTCATTAGAATACACACACACACACACACACACACACACACACACACACACACACACACACACACACACACACACACACACACACACACACACACACACACACACACACACACACACACACACACACACACACACACACACACACACACACACACACACACATATACATATATCTATATATGGATGGATGGATGGATGGATGGATGGATGGATGGATGGATGGATGGATGGATGGATGGATGGATGGATGGATGGATGGATGGATGGATGGATGGATGGATGGATGGATGGATGGATGGATGGATGGATGGATAGATAGATAGATAGATAGATAGATAGATAGATAGATAGATAGATAGATAGAGAAAATATTAAAATTAAATGTTTTACACACATATGCATATAAATTTACACATATGTGTGGCATCATCATAATTCATATACATATTTAAAATTACAAACTGAATCATGATATCCAACAGTCTTGAAAAAAAAATGTGTTTGCCTTTTAGAAATATAATGTGATACATTTGCGTTAGATCATACAAAATATTGCACAAATAAGTAAAATATATTCTACAATCTACAGTCAACAAATATGGCATACGTATGGCATAATCATAATTTAGTTTGTAATAAATATTTAATACAAAACTTCAATTCTTGTAATATATTGTATGAAAACACATTACAAACTGAATTATGATGTAATACAATTATTAAAAACATACAATTTTTTATTTTTATTTTGAAAAATGAATTATCTTTAGCCATATTTTTACTTTTGTATACTGTCATAAGAATTCGCCAGAGGAAGAACTTCCCTCTGAGCCGGGTGGGTGAAAGAAAGAGTGAAAAAGACAGGAAGGAGAATCCAGGCCACTTAAGAGTTTGAACCCATTGAGTTTGAAGCCATTTAACAAACACCTTGCACTCTCAGTTAAGGAGGAAGCTTTCAGATGCCAGGGTTCCTTTCTTTGCCCACTCCATCTCTGAGAAGAATTTGGGTGGCTAGGTGCTTTATTTGATTCTCCAGCTGGGAAACAGAATGAGGGAGACAGAAAGAGAGACAGATAGTATATTCTGACTCAGTGCATTAAGGCCTCCTGCCAAATCTTTTATTAGCATCTCGTTTTTCAGTCCCGTCGTTCCGTTTTTCTGTTCTCATTCGCTAGTGACCCCTCCCGATCTCAGCACTGCACTACCAGCTTCCTGCTTTCCTTGTTCCACCGCGTGTCTCGCAGCCAACAGCAATTTCCTCTTCTCCTTCCTTCTCTCCCTCTCTCAATCTGCTGTATGCCACCAGTGGGCGCAAACAGAGGTTGATAGTCCAAGGCATTTATAAATCGGCTCTGATGTCATCATTAAGAAACATCATTAGGCCATGAGGTAAAAGGAGTCAACAGTCAATCAAATCTTGAACTGCAGACCGAGCTACTGCATGCTGTTTATGATGCTCAATTGGTGATAAAAAGGTGATATTCTTTTGAACGTTGCATCAAACATTAAATATGATGTTAGCAGCTAGTTCTGGATGTTAGCATTCACGTGGACCGTGTGCATTGGCCTTACATCTGAAAAGGTGTGACATTGGGAGTGATGTCGAGCGAGGGTACATGAGAGGGCACAGTCACAGTGGGGTAGGGATCGTGAACACAGGCTTTGTGTAGAAAGTGTGATACGGACGCTCAGCGTGAGCAGGGTAGCATCAGAGCGCTTGCACCTGTGCCCTGGCAGACTGGGGCGCAATTGGTACGGGGATGTACGTGTGTGTGTGTGTGTGAGAGAGAGTGTGTAGTCGGCCTTGTACCTTAAAGGCTCAGAGGACAGCTGGAACAGGCCTCAAGGCCTTCATGACAGGCTGCCGCTGCACCTGTGTGCATGTTTGCGCGATTGAACATATCATTGCAGATCTCTCCCTTCCTCTCAAGTCTAAATCGCTGCAAAATATGTCAATATGCAGTCAAAAATAAAGGTTCTTTATTTGCATCTATGGTCTATGAAGAACTTGGCTTTGGCATTTATGAAACCTTTCAATTCCACTAAAAGTTCTTTATAGTGAAAACGAAAACAAACTTTAGGATTTTAAATTGTTCTCCACACTAAGTATGTGTTCATACTGTTCGATTAAAACAAACTCTTGCTCTGTTAGTGTGGTTCACATTTGAATAACACTACCATTTGAACCTTGGTGCACCCCAAACAAGTGGACTGCTTCTGCTTCCAAGCAAACTCTGGTGCAGTTCGACTGAAATATGAACGCAACACAGATCACAAACTTCTAAACTAACCAAAAACAGGATGTGATGTCACAATATGTGACCCTAAAAAGGATCTTCAGGACCTTCAGGACTGGGGCAATCAATAACTGGTTCTTCTCATCATAGGAGCTGTTACCCAGTGCAGTTTGGTGGTCACTGTGATTTTGCCAAGTAAGTATCAACATATTTTGTTGATCCTGAAACAACATTCCTATCCGAAAATGTGGTCCTAACCCTATCCCTACCCCTAAACCTAATCCTACCCATAACGTATCCCTAAAATCAGAGGCAAAATAATAGGTGAATAACACTGACGTAGAAACACCTAACCCTGGTGTTAAGCCTGGAACGTGACATGAACTGTATACTGTATTCTTCAAATCTGGTTGATTGGAATGTTTTTCCAGGACCAACAAAGATGTTGATCCAGGATCATGTTGTAGTGATCCTGTGAAATCATGTTCAACATAGTTCGGAATCCTTGCAGAAGATCTTTGTTTGTGTATTGAGGAATTGGTGCTGTTTTGACAACTTTACACATTTGATATGCTCTTTGTGAGTTCTCAACTGGTAAAAAGACCACCATAATATTCAGAAACATTTGTAAAATTGTACCTTTAGGGGTACAACAGCTTGTCACTGGGGCAGTACCCTTAAAAAGACAACGTTGTACCTTATCAAAACCTAAAATATGAATTTTAGTACTTTAGAGTAGTAATATGCACACTTAAGGTACTACTATGTACATTTATGGGCATCTGTGCTTTCAAGAGTTTACACACTACGTACATTTATATTATTATCTTTAAGGCTACTGCCCCAGTGAAAATCTGTAGAAGTGCATTCATACATACAACGAGTGCATTGTTTTGGATGTTTGGTAAGTTCTATCACAAAATATACCTCATAAAAGTAAATCAGGTTTAGACCTTATCCTTATGTGGTGTATGATTTCTATAAGCCAGGGTTTAATGTGTTATTTTCTTTTTTGGTCCAGACCAAAAGAACCAAGAGAACAGAAAAAAAAAACCCAACAGATTATTTTAAGAACTGTTCACTGAAAGGATTTTGTGGAAACAAAGTTGTTATTCACTGCGAAACCTCCCTTTTGGAACCTTTATTTTTAAGTGTGTACCTAGATGCTGTTTTACCTAAGTTCTTTGTAGAGACCACTTTGATCCAGGATAAGTTGAGAGGGGTGGTATGGAGGCAAATACCGATGGACTCTGGGGAGGCTCATCGACAAGCCTCCTGAAAACGGCAAGGGAATGCAGAGACGCTTTAACTAAGCCAAGGACAAATGTCTTTCGATCAAACGCTCCTTTTCATTATGCATTCTCAGCCGAGCAGCAGGCAGCTAATGCCTGGTTAAGTTGCTCTAAGCCGAGGCCTCAGGGTAGCCCGCCTCCGGAGTAGACGGCGAAAGAGATGACTCCAAACAAACACACAAAACCGAATCAATGGCCATTCACACGTAGGACCTCCTTGAAGACGCAAGTTGGTGGAACGAGACAAAAGTGCAAGGGAGAGAATGGGTGCTGAGTGGAGGAGAGAGGTTAGCGAGAGATGTTTTTCTCCTGGCGCAGCAGGGGCTCAACGCAGGGTTTACGGTCCTTAGCGCTCACCTGCGGGGGAAAGATCTGTTGGCCTTTCAAAGAGAATGTGCTAACCTTCACAACACACACATGAAAGATACTATGGGGGTGGAGGGCCTGGGCTACTTTTATGGATCACTGGATGTCGCATTTCAACAAGGCATACTTGCTTGTGCGAGTGTTCCCGCATGGATTCGAATGGGTTGAAATGAGCTAAATTCTGTGCTATAGAGTTTTGTGCGCTTTTGTGCCTTCATGAGTGTGTTTACATGTTCGTCTGGACAGCGACTTGCTTCTAAAAGCATCGTTGGGCTCTTCAGCTGCAAGGGGACTTGGCATCTCAGCATTTTTGATCTCAGTGATCACACTCACACTCAGATCTATCCTCTGCGCTCTAGATGAGTTTACACACTTCAAAAGATTAAACTCACATTACAGAATCTGCTCAAGCACCTGGCATTATTTGTATTTAACTTCCTATATACAGGGCTTGAAATTTTTTCTCACCATCCACTTTTCCAAAGTTACTACCGACTCAGCATTTTCACTGGCCACAATTTTTGACCGCTACCATGGGGAAAAACTGCTATATGGATATTTTTTATATTATGTCATAATTTGGCGGCAGGTACATTAGGCTGCTGTCACTTTAAGACCTGACACACGTGTTACACATGCGTTTTCTTTCTCAACTGTTTACTTAAAACATAACTGACTGTGTTTACGTGAGTACTCGCCAAGACCGGCATTTTGACTTTATTTTGTGTGTATTTGACTGTGAAAGAACTCAATTTAGTACTGAGAGGTGGCTTTATGTGCGCACACATTGGGTAAAAAAATGAGTAAAAAACACCAAAATTCAAGCCATGTAACACCAACAATATTCATTCAAAGCAATTGAAACGAGTGAGTTTGTGTTTCAACTCACTTTTGGAGAGATAAGAGGGCAAGAAAGCAAAGCTGGTATAGTGTATCTATTCTGCGGAAAAGTAGTATTGGAAGCGTTTTAGATATTTCATATCATCGACGTATTGAAAAATCTATATTTTTGACAACACTACATTACACTTAATTTATTATTTCAGGTGCCTTTTTAAAAGACTGCAACTGAAAAATGTATGTATATATTTCAATACACACACATTTTCAATAATGCAACAGGACTGCATTCAAAAATGTGTCTTTAAACATTATACTCTGTGCATCTTTAATTTTGTACTACTGCACACATAGATGTTCAATCATCAAAAAGTACATTGTTCAATGTCCCAGCTTTCTCATTACAGCACTTCAGCTACTCATTAACTGATTACATCATCGCTTTCTTTGTTATCTGATAGAAAGAAAACACATCCTGTCCTTTTAGCTCTTTATCTGTATTGACATCCCATATATAGCAGCTCATCAGGTGAAGCCTGTGCCTAATATGGCGAATTCATCAAAAAACATCCAGAAAAAGGCTGCCTGCCTATTAAAAATGCGATAAAGGCTTAAAGAGACCTTGTATACTCAATAACTGTGTATAAGACTAATGAGGTTCAATGGCTGAAAGGAAACTAGAGAGGACGGGAGGTGAACACAAAAGAACCGTTGCACCACAGAGGCGACACAAAGACAGAAAATGATTTCTAATGACATGTACCTAAAAAGACCCCCGGATAAAAAAAAAGAAAGAAAGAAAGAAAGAAAGTGGATAGAACAGGAAGAGATTTCTATTCATTTCCACACATAGACACACTCTGTGGTATGTCTTTCATGTGTGCTGTAAATATTCAAGAGCCGCGGTGACTGGTGAGACACACAGGTGCAGCTCTTCACCTGTGTGTGCATTCAAAAACATTCAGCCCATTACGAGGCGGCGTGAAAGATGAGAAAACGCGGAAAAAGTCAAACTGATGTCCTCTGTGTCATTTACGCCTTTGTAATTAGGAATAGAGGAAGACGCGTTCATGCTGGGTGAAGTTTTTGTAATAGCCAGTTCAAATTCAAGCTCTCCTTTGGTCTGTGATCGCCTGCCGCGTCAGTCAAAGTTCATTCTTGGAAAAGGTTGAAAATCCACTGCGGGATTCTACAGGTGGGAAGGAACTGGATAGCAGGTGCAGATACACACACATAGTCTGGTTCACTATCTTTGGGGGGACTCTCCACTGACGTAATGGTTTTTATACTGTACAAACTGTATATTCTCTCCCCTTACACTAACCCTACCCCTAAACCTACCCATCGCACAAAACTTTCTGCATTTTTACATTTTCAAAAAACTAATTCTGTATTATTTATAAGCTTGTTTCCACATGGGGACCTCCATTTAGGTCCACACGGTGACACGGGTCCTCACGAGTCAGTGTGCATTCAGGTTGATAGAACAACATGAACAAACACAGATAGAACAACATGAACACACACACACACACACACACACACACATGAACACACCTGTGAATCAAGTCCCACTTGCTTCTATAATAACTACAACTAATTACGCCAACAAACACACAAAACGCCTTTTTCATTAATTGTATTAATCTTTTTTAATTTCCCAAAATGGCATTTGTAACATATTTTTTTCTCCCTTTCTCTCTTTTTCCCTCTCTGTTTATCTTTGTATTCTATTTTCTACAATAATAAACTAATGTTAAGCCCAGAAAGCTATGACTCATCTAGTAATTACAAAAGCAACCCACCAGTTTTTCAGTGACAAAAAAACAAAACCCAGCGGGTGGAAAAGGGGGACTGTTCCTCATTTGACAATTACTAAATCGTCTGGAAACATCATATTAGCGTTGACCAAGGAAGCCTATAATACCTGGATTCATAATATAAAGCTAGCCGTTAGCATTTCCATTCATCTTGATCAGCTGCCGCATGACACCACAGAATTATCTGTGATATTTCCCCACAGGAACAACAAACCACCTGAGATGTAATGTTAGCTTTATTTCAATAAAAGGACACTTTTAGGGCCCTATCATACAGTTGGCTCAATGCGACGCCAGGCGCGACGCAAGTGTTTTTTGCTTGTTTCAGCCCGAAGCAGTTATCATTTTCACGTCCAGCACCACGTTGTTTAAATAGCAAATACACTCATGACCATCTGTTTGCCCATGGGCGTGCTGGTCTGAAAACGAGGTGTGTTCAAGCGCATTGTTGGCGTGTTGCTATTTTGAGGCAACTAAAAAGGATTGCACCTGATCTAAAGTCAACAGCGCAGTATTTTTTGTGTTATTTAAAGGGCGCATTAGTAATATGCGCCTATAGGCGGGTGAACAACGTGCGTACACTTTGCTTTTTACACACACAGGGACATAAAATTATTCTTCTCTGGAGAAGTGTTTAGTCTTTCCGTTAGCAAATTCCGCCATGTGAATAGCAATCCGCCATGGTGCAAGCAAAACTGGCTTTTAAAGGGAATGGGAGATGAGACTTGGATGGAACATTACGCCTAAAACACACCCATGATTCAAGAGAGTAGGTACAACCCCTTTGGACCATGCGCCTGGAACATGTTTTTTTGGTCGATAAACTAGCAAAAGTGAATTCGGACACGCCCCTAAGTGCACCTGCGCCATACGCTTCAGACAAATTAGTAATTCATAAGTTTGTGTGCCCATATAATCTTAGTGAAAGTGGTAAACAGATTTGGCTTGCTGTCTGCTATAGAGGGGCTCGGAGAGGATGTTCTTAGTTACAGTTACTAGTTACTTCTTTTAAAAGTAATTTAATTACTTTACCAATTACTGAATATCAAAAGTAATTAGTTACTACACTGTAAAAAAAATTCAGGTCTCCAATTGAAAATTTTCTAGTGACCGATCACATCTACATTTTTCAGTGGGCCAAATTGAATTTCTGTGAATTGATGAAATTTAATTCAATTAAAATTCAAGAAATTCAATTTGGCCAACTGAACATTTTAGATGTGATTGGTTACTAGAACATTTTCAATTGGAGACCTGATTTTTTTTTTTACAGTGTAGGGAAAGTAACTTTTAAGTCTGCTTTTTAAATGTAAATATGAACAGTACTAAACAGTCAAACACAATAAACATGATTTTTCATTCAACATGTCAGGTGAAACTGGACAAGTGTAAATGCATCTGGTTGTTTAGACCACATATGTAAATTATACTCCTGGCAAATTGTTAAAAAATAAACGTGTGAGAGCGTTATAGGCTAAATATGACATGTTGTAGCCAGATATGACGGCGCTACTGCAACACGCATCGCCGCAAATAAGTAAAGCAAGCCAACACGCAAACATGCCGCAAGTGAAGTAAGTCTCAGATGCTCAAAAACACAATCATCTTCATTAAAGCTAATGACACTAAATGATCTCACCAGTGCTTAGGTTGCTCTTTCTCATATTGCGATCTTTGATCTTGAAATGAGCTGATGAATTAAATGCAGCTCATATCTGTTGCTTTCGTTGATGTGAACCCCGTTAAATGTGCATATAGCGCGGGAATTGAAGATCAGATTTATATTCATTTTGCGGAGAGGTGTAAGGTAAGACAACCTGCATGTTTTTTTGTTTGTTTTTGTTGTTGTTTTTGTTTAGATTGTGTAGCCCGTTTCGTTTGCGAGCGCCTACGATCAGCCTACCTCAACTTATCAAAAATGCCTTTTTACTGTGGTGGTGGTGATAGTACACTCTAAAAAAAAAGGCTCGTAATCATAGGGGAACCTTTTTTAGTGCTATATAGCACCAATTTTGGTGCTTCAGTGGTTCTTCAGCGGTTCTTCAGAGGTGCTATATAGCACCTTAGTCAAAGAACCGGTGAAGAACCTCTGAAGAACCGCTGAAGAACCACTGAAGCACCAAAATTGGTGCTATATAGCACTAAAAAAGGTTCCCCTATGATTACGAGCCAAGAACCATTTTTGGTGCAATATAGAACCTTTTTTTTTTTAGAGTGTAGGCTAAACATTTAAACTAACATTGTGATGCTTGAAGTGTTTTATATCTATGGATTTTATTATAGGCAAGACAAGTCAAGTGTTGATTTGAGAGGCTAAAGCGAAAGCAAACTATTTTAATGGCTGCAACAATGTGTAATAGAAAGAAAAAAAACACGACCTCCAGTCAGACCCAGGCCGAGAATTTTGATAAGCTGTCGGACACAGGCCGGGCTAGGGCCTAGATTTGAGCTTCTTGACTGCAAGTGTTCATTTTTCACAAAAGCGAGTAACAAACTCATTTAAATTTCAGTAATTGAAATAGAAAATTACCACTAAAAGTAGCCTAGTGGAATTACAGTAACGCGTTACTCCCAACACTGGCGCTTAGATTGTTCAAATAATCCCTAATAGGCCCATAATTTTAGTTTACATTAACTACACTGAACTACTACATTGGAAGTGCAGGAAAATGGCATCATGACCAAATAAAGCTAACATGTAGGCAAAACAGTCTGTATCTCTTGAAGGCTAACAAACACCAAAACGTTGCCCGACAGGGTCTAAATCAAGGTGATTTGACCGGAATGGTGACTGGCAGTAAGCAACTCTCTTTCTAAATCACTTCCTGTAATGTAAATGTCACTCTCGGTCTACGCTCCTTCCTTCTCCTGCTGTTTTCCCACAATTGGATTTAATACTTTTTCTACGTGTCATCACTTTGTCACTACGACGGTTCCCCGGAGTCCCATGCGGAGGAAGAGGATTATACGTCTGTCAATTATCTCCTTTTCTTCGAGATGCAGGCGGATCGCGGCTGCACGGTGAGCTAACTAAACATGCGCTCTCGATGATGTCCAATCACTCATTACTAGACACAGCGGGTGTTATCTGTACTTGTGTGTACAACTTCACAGTAATGGAGATGGCTTTCACCCCATTAAGTGGCGGAATGGGAGGGAAGGGTGCAGGGAGGAAAAAAATAGAGAGAGAGGAGAAGAAAAAAAACAGGAATCAACTTGAAGAGATAAGGTGTGACCTTTTAATGAAGTCGAGTGAACAATAGACAGGAAGATGGAGGAAGGAGATAGAGAAAGGGAATAAGTGAAAAGAAGAAATACAGACAAAAGGACCAATGGATTGACAGACCGAAAGCATCTTTAATCTATCTCTCTTATCTGAAAGAGAGAAACATTTAATTCTGTAAGGGGATTTGAGTTTGAATCAAGTATTTGATGAACGTAATCATTGGGGTAATTGATCCATTGAAGCCGGCCCTCTCAGTGTGAACACTGAGGGTCATGGGGAGAAAGCTGTTGAATCTCATGAGTGGCTTTCAGTGGGACAGGAAGAGAGAGCAGCCAGATCCCTCTCTATTCACACAGCTTGACACACAGCTGTTCCAGTCCTTTAATTTTGCGCTGGCTTCCTTGCATCTTTCCTAATCTCCCTCTCCATTGCACCGTCCACTCGTTTTGTCCTCGTCCTAATTCCCAAATTGAGATATTGAGAGTGGCTGAGATGATGCATTTAAACTGGGCCTGTCCATTTAATTTAGAGTGATTAGTATAACAAAAATGCAATGGAAATGTTATGCTATTAATTATGCCTCCTGACCCTGAAAATGCTGTAATAAGGGATTTCCTACCATTTAAGCAATTCAAGCTTGAAGTGACACTTCATGTTTTGCCAATCCACAGTGAGCGATGAGCTGAAGAGTGAATTACTTTACAAGGCGTCTTACAAAGTGAAAGGTGAAGGTCAATAGCACAGAAATAAAGCACATATACTGACATGTAAAGCCTGACTTTGTTTGGATTTTCCCAGAAATGATTGATATATGTAAAACTAATTGCTGTTATTTTGATGAATTACTGGCATGTCATATAATTAATTTCAATACAATTTTGCTAATCCATTAACAGCCCTAATTAAAACATTACTATGAAAAGAATAAATAAAACCACATTTTATTTTACAAAGCGGATTTTGTCATGGTCTTTGTTTTTGTGATCAAAGCAATTGTGGACAGTGATGCAATGCCCTCCATCTCTTTAGCAACAGCTGCAGGGCCCTCACTATAAGAAGGCGTTCCATTGACAGAAGGGCCAATCTCTGCAGCTGACACCAGGGGTACACACACACACACACACACGCACACACGACTAGTTCGCTATCATTGTGGGGACTCTCCATAGATGTAATGTTTTTTATACGGTATATCCTCTTAAACTAACCCTACCCCTAAACCCATCCATCACAGAAAACTTTCTGTTTTATGGATGTTTTATGGGACTTTACATAGACATAATGGGTCTCATTCATGAAACTTTCGCAAATATACAAGCAAATTCGATGTAATTTGCACGTAAAATTGACCTTTTACGAAAACTCTCCTCCAGATTCACAAACGCTTCGTATACCACGGATTCGGTAGTTAAATGTGTGTATATTAATGAATTCCAAACATTCGTAAATAGGATGCGCATATTCATAATTAGCATAATCCCCGCCCCCGAGCTGCAACTGCAAATGACGTGTCCAGGAACGCTGTGGAATCTTCTGGACTTCTTTCTCAGGTTTGGCTCCAGTATTTTGCATAAATGCTAAAGAGACTAATTGGCCATATGCCTAGGAATAAATATTAAATTATTGTGTGTCCACCAAAGCACTTTTAGCTAAAAAAAAAACCTTCTTCTGAAAGCGACCAGCTGGTGGCGCTTGAAAGTGCTTTGCAAACGCAGTGCTTTCTTTGGTTGCTATGATATAGAATCCATGGCAGTAATGTTACTAGTATCTAATTTTGAAGAATATTACTGAATATAGAAATGCAGTAAAAAGCAATATTAACTCCCCCATTGTTGTTCAGTCGGTGTACAAGTAGGATGATTGGTCGGTGTAGTGTTTGTGGGTGTAGTGTTTTGTCACCACGATTGGGTAAAAAATGACAGTGACGAGCACTGTGTTTTACCCAAAGTTGAACAGTAAAAAAAAAAAAAAAAAGACAGGGCAAATGAGCTCGAATCATTATTAGGGTACATAGTGTATCAAAATGCAATGTCAACACAGTTTGCCTAAATTAGAACACAGAACGTTCAAATGTTTTACGCATTTACACGTGGTAGGGAGCAGGAGTAAATTTCTTTCGTACCAACTAACATTTCGAAAATACGAACATTTTCGTGACTTCGAACATTTACATCAGAGCGGCTTTACGAACGATTTACACACAAATTCGTTCTGCTCGCGTTTCATGAATGAGGCTCAATGATTTTTATACTGTACAAAATATATGTTCTATCCCCTAACCCTAAACCTATCACAGAAAGCTTTCAGCATTTTGAGATTTTCAAAAGAAATCCCTCAGTAATCATCCCTTATAAGCCATTTTCCACCTGGTGACCAAAAAATATCCCACAAGGACATGGGATTTCAGATATTGCCATCTTTGTGGGGAAATTTGAAACACACTTGGATATGTGGTTTACAGGGTCTGTGCATAGGCATAAACGTTTGAAGTTTTTTGAACTTCAAAAAAACAAAAAAAACAAAACACTGTTTAGTATATTTTTAAGCCAATTGCTTTACGAGGATATGGGAAGTACGAGGACACGTTTACGTTGTAATACTCATGTCATTATGCACATTTGTGTCTTCATAAACCGTATACAAGAACACACACACTGCACAGAATGCAGCTTAAGGAAGAGTGTTAAAAAACATGGTATATGAAGAAAGCACATTTCTAGGAACTGAGCATCTTGGAAGCTACAACTGTTCAGGTTCAAAAGAGGGCTTGGCTACTTGAAATGCTTAAGAACGCTACTTCAAAAGAGTTGCCATGGTAACCAAACGGTTTTGTCAAAATACCATAGCTATTGTAATTACTGTAAATAAATAATATATTCTATTTCATTCTGTTTCAATCATTCCTCATTTTGAAGTGGTTAAAAAGGTTGTGTTGCAGTATATAAAACTGGAGCAGTCATATTTTTGAAGTAAACATGGTAATTTTTTTGAAGCAAAATATTTGTCATTCTATTTCTTGGGACTTGTATATATGTATATGTATTTTATGCGCACTGTTTATTTGATTAAATAACACTGTGAAATATTATTACATTTCATTATGTTATCTATTTTAATATATTTTAAATGCAATTGAAATGTCATTTATTCCTGTGATGGCAATGTTAGTTTTTCAGAAGACATTACTTCAGTCTTTGCTTCAGAAATCCTTTTATTTGCTGATTTGGTGAAAGATTTCTCATTATTATCATTGTTGATACATTGTGCAGCTTAATATTATTTTCTGGAAACTGTGAAAGTGCTTCTTTGCAAAAGATTCTTTGATGAATAGAAAGTTCAAAAGAACAGCATTTTTTTTAAATATATATTTTTTATCACTTTACTGTCATTCGATCAATTTAATGATCAATACACACTCTAGAATTTAACACAACACTTCACGCAAGGATGGTTAAAATATGTGTTATTTTAACAACAACAACAACAACAAAATCATCAGTCAATGACAACAACATTGAAATGGAACAAATAAGAAAAGCGTGACTGAAGTGAGAGTGGTCTCTTGGTTTTAAGTATCAAATGTCGGAATCCTGGTCCTAACCTGGTTACAAAGCAAAGGAACACACTCTGACCACACGTCTGTCCAGCTCTTATCCTGTATCTCCTGCTTCCATATCCTGCCGTGCTACCAGGCTTAGCATGCTAGCAGATTTCCGTTTCACTTTATTACGTTAGCATTGACCTTTCCTCCTCCGACAGGCACAGCACTGCGCCGTCTAGAGCCCCAACGCTTCTGTAGCTTACGTATAAATACATATTTACTCTCTGCTTCATAAATTTGATCAAATTACAAAGAGATGTTTGACTGAAATGCAATAAGAGACGCTTAGCCTTTGTGTTGTTGAGGGACACCCATTTGGAGGTCTCACTTCAATATCAGATTTCAGCTGTTTTTAGCTGCTAATTTATTTATTTTTCCACATTTGCAGGTTGGTAATTTATAATGCCATTTTATGAAGAATACAATTTTAAGCATTATAAACTCAAATGAGTTTTTATTGACTCCTCTCCATGAAAGTAAAATGATATCAACAGATGATTGTTTTTCTTTCAGCGTTTAAAGGGGTGGAAGACACAACATAAAATAAAATAAAAAATAAATAAATCCGTCGCACTTTCAGATTAAGGTCAAAGATTAGCGGGTTTACACAGGATAAGAAAGGGATTATATACGCTCAACAATGTTAAAACACAGATCTGAGATTTCATCAAAACACCTGGCTTGTAAACAACCTCATAAAACATGTACATCTAACACCGACAGCCAAACAACACATTACTGGAGCCACTAAGCAACTATTTGTATAAAAAAAAAAACAGTTTCTGTAGTAACAGGAAAGGACGTGACATGCTCCTGAAAAGACATTCACAGCTGATGACAGACTGTGGTCATAGTAAAGCAGGTTCACTGGGATTAGATATGCTCCACGGGCTTCTCTGTTCTGAATTACAGATTAGATTTATGAGTGTCCTCATGTTTTCTCTGGAATCGGAGTATAGCAGAGATTAGTTTCGCTGTAACAAGCGCCTTAAAAAAACTTTATAGCCATAAAAGTCATGCATTCTCATCTGAAACTGCAAAAAAAAAGTGAAGTAAAAATCAGATTAGAATTAGATTTGTACACTTTCTACTTCATCATTGATAAAGTCGCATGTCCAGTAATTATCATGCTAATAATCACTATTAGCTCTTTCCCTGCCATTAACCGAAATTTAGAACTTTCCGTGTTTTTACTGTTACACAGTAGGGGGCGCTATGACACATCTTCTGAAAGAGTACAGAATCTCCGGATCAAAACACAAGCGAAAAAGAAGCATAAACAAGCGTATGTATGTGCATATGTAAAATAAAGTGATCATCAACAATAAATAGCATATAAATCAAAACTGCCTAATGTTACTGAATAAAATGTTGACCCAGGAATGTTGAAGCTTTGGGGTGTTGATGGACTTGATCAACTCCATCTATGTTTTGATCATCGTTCTGAATCCGAGTCTTTGACAAAAACATGTTTTTCTCAGCTTTTTGCTCAAAATCTAGCTTTTTTATGAAACTTACCAACATTCAAGTGTTGATAAAAAAGAATGCATTAAGCTAGAATAAAGCAGTCTTTTTTCTTTTATTTTTTAAGCAGAGGGTCTGTTCTTTCTTTTGATATAGTGCATGTTCGGATATTCATATTCAACTAAATAATCTGGGAGCCAATATAAATTGTGTGAAAATGATAAAAAATGCTGGTGGTGGCTGGCAATGTAAAAAAAAAAGAAATGCTGGTGGGGAAAGAGTTAAAGGGATTGGTTATCCAAAAATGGGAATTCTGTCATCATTTAGTCACCCTCACATCGTTCTAAACCCAAAAGACAACACAAAAAGAAGATGTTTTGAAGTTTTTGTCCATACAATGAAAGTCAATGGGGTTCAAAGTAACACTGGTCAAAAAATTGACAAAAACCTCAGATATCAGAAAATATCTTTTCACAGAAGAAAGTCATACTAGTTTGGAGAAAAATGAGGGTGAATAAATCATAACAAAAGATGCTAATATAAGATATCAATAGTGAGAAACGTGATGTTAAAGGTGCAGTGTGTGACATGGCTCATTCTAAGGTAATAAAAACAATACACTACTTTAAGTAAGTTCTTCATACTCCACTGAAAACATAGTTATGTATATTATATTGCATTTCTGTCAATAGATCATCCTAAATACTACACACTGAACATTTAAACTAAGTGTTTTAAGACTGGGGTGGATTGTAAAACCAAAAGCAGTGCGTAATTGTTCTCACTTTCTCCTTTAAGCAATAAAACTCATCTTGGTCACAGTCTGAGAGAGGTCATAAATGTATTTGCACTTACTGAGCTGAAGCTAATTTAAAAGAATGTGTCCCTCTCCACCACTGGAGTGTGAGGTTTACAGTGAATTCAAATGAACGAGCAAACGCAACTGATTTCAAGCCGGCCACAAGTTCTTTGAGAGCGACAAAGCCTGAGGTGAAATCACAATGAGGCAGTCTGTTTGAGCATGACTATCTCTCTTCCCTCAGTGCAGGCCCAGGTGCTCGCTCTTCAGAGCCCAACAGCAGAAAATATCCCCCGACGTCGACCATTGCACTTCGATTACTGGTCAGTGAACAATGAAGAATGTTCTAGAAACACTTGTCATGTTGATGTAGCAGCTGCACGCACAACGTGCCTACGAGAGGCGATGGGGTGAGGCGATTGCGAACGGCTGGTGGGAAACCAAAGCTCGGAGGCAAATACTCAAATAGGCAGCTCACGATCTGTGCAAAAACGATTTTCCGAGACAGGGCCGTAATTGGCGGCAGTGATAACGAAGCATGAACTGAATGTTTGTTTCATTCTGCATTAAGTGGTGGAAACCAGTTTACAGAACACGTGATTTCATAAACACAGTTATATAAAGCGGAACGTCACAAGTGGCCAATGTTACTGCGATTTTACCATGCACTTTTAGGCGCAATGTTAAACTCGAGGCTTTTTGTTTTTATAAAAGGGTGGCATCAGCAATATGATAATAGATGATCAATGTCAATGTTTTTCACATTTTCAAAATAAATCCTTTTGAAATCAATGATTTCAATGTCTTCAATGTTTTCAATGTCACATTGATGATCAATGTCTTATCTTACACAGTTTTGCTTATCTAATAATGTGTAGACTAATAAGACTAGATAATAAGATGTACATCTGAACTTTTTAACTGAATAAGAAAATGATTATTCGCACTGTTTGAAAAACAACAACAACAAAAAACTAAACAAAAAAAAACAAAACATAATGGCTTTCAAATGTGGTTCATCCAATCAGAGTTTAAAATTGGAACTTTCCATTTTATAAATCCAAATGTAATATGGGAACATTTGTTTACCTGTTGAAATCTCATTCAAATGCATTAGCTGTTGCCTAGCTACAAAAACAGTGTTTTCTCTGTGTCTCGTTTCCTCCCTCTTTAAAAACGCCCTCATCTACAGAGGCATCATCATAATCTCCAGACGAGATTATTGAGGGGGTCACTCCTGTATCCAGTCTGGGCTCGGCATGTGCAGGCGAAGGAGAAGATCAGTGGGCCTGTGATCTCCAGATTTGCACTTTTTAATCAAGGCGGATTTTGAACACCTTCAGCCCAGATGGCCGGACAATTTTTACAGACTAGAGGAACAAGCCTGTATGCGACTGTGGATCTATAGCTCCAAAACAACAGCCTTATGAAACACATTCATACACCCAACCCAGCCATGTATGGAATGAGTACCAGGGGATGTACATTTCAGAGATTGAGAATCTCAATAATTGATCCTCTGATGTTAAATTACTCTCTCTCTCTCTCTCTCTCTCTCTCTCTCTCTCTCTCTCTCTCTCTCTCTCTCTCTCTCTCTCTCTCTCTCTCTCTCTCTCTCTCTCTCTCTCTCTCTCTCTCTCTCTCACTTTCTGATCAGTGTTAATTGCTGCTGGTATTTACAGTGGAAGCCCTGGCCAAGCCAAGGCCGTTTATCAGCTAACAGCATTGATCCCCTAAGCACACTCCTCAGATAATAAGAGAATAAAAAATCGAGAGTTTCATTTTATGAAAAAATTATGGTGCTGCTTGTCGGAGCAAAAATCACTACTACATGAGCCCACCTCAATATCCATGTGATATTCTGGTGCCGAAATATGATCACTAATGGCGTCCAGGACTCCACATGATGGGGGCGATTTGCCATGTGGTTGCTAGGTTGTTCTCAGTGGTTGTTAGGGTGTTCTTAGTGGCTCCTAGGGGGTTCTAGGTGGTTTATCAGTAGATGCTTACTGCTAGAAGTGTACAAGAGAGTCTCTTCACTGAAAAAATAGGTGAATATATATATAGCAAAATTAAATCTTTATACGTTGCACAAAAGGTACACACAAAATGGTGTAGGATGAAACAATTTTCACTCAGAAATGTACAAAGAATTACAAAGAAATTAATTAAATGTGATTTTTTAAGGGGAGAGACTGAAATACCGGTAGCATTTTCTTGTAAAACATTCCAATTATAGCATTTAGCAATTAAGCATTTTTTCACAGTGTAGACGGCAAGTTTCATTTAGGTGTGAGCAATAGTAACAGGAACACGTTGACAAGGTAACACATTTGAACACAACATATATCAGGAACACTATCCCTTCGCTCCTCGACTTCCTGTTGTCTCAGGTGAAACTTCCTCCCTGCCCTCGGTTATGATAGTCACTGGATAAGATGAGTGTCTGTAGTGAGACAATAGCTTCCCAATTAAAGCGGCCCTTTCGCTGCGATTCCTCAAGGTGCTGCCATGTGACAGTTTAATTAACAAACCCTCTTATCTTAATTCAGCAGGAGAGAAAAAAACTACAGAAAAATGCAACAAGCTGAGGTTATCGAGGAAAAACACTCCCAACATTTACACAAATGATCACACACACATTCAAACATTAAACTCTATATATATCTGGTAGTAGAAAGGCCTGTGCTGCCGTTTGCGTGTTTGAATAACTGTCACATCGAAAGAAAAAAATGTCAAATAGTGTAGTTATTGTGAGCATGGGTGAGACAAGTCGATAATGCTTAATTAAAGCACTGGTGTCCCATTTTAAGTCCGCAATGTGACATGTTTTTAAGTGAAATATGTCTCATGTTTGTGAGACAAGTATTCACTAAGCTAGAGGTCCTTTTCTGAAGACTATCTGAATGAACGTCTTAGAGAGAGAGGCTGCAGATCGCGCATCATGTTTGTTTCTTTATTTTGCAAAAAGCTAAACATTTTGTTTTTATTGTGACTGTACACAAAAAAAATAGAAACTTAACAGATTATACTGATGTATAACACTTGCCTTAATGATAAAAAACGACTGAGTTATTTGAGTCTCTTTGGTACTGATAAGAAGAAAAGAGAGCCGATCGTGCCGGCGCGACTGCCGACTCGAGAGGGTTAAAGTCCTTAATGCGCTAAAATAATTGAACACAAGTTAAAGCAAATAAATTACAGAAGTATGTGAAGCGCGCAGTTAGATGATGTTAGACGTCGGGAGTTTATCACAATCACACTGAGCATCTACAGCACCTGTAACCCTGGTAGGAGGACATTTCTATTCTAATTCTTAAACCCGATTCTGCTTCTCTGTTTGTGATCAGGCCATTTTAAGCGGCTAAACTCTGGGAAAGTTTTCAGTGATCCAGTTATCGAATTCATTCAAACAGTCCAAAACAGCGCTAATGTAAAGAAAGCCAGGCTTATCAGGCTACATCAGACATATCAGAGAGATATTTAGTGAATTTTAGTGAATTATTCGTTCCATTGTGTGCTTTGCTTTAAAACACAACCTCTGTCGTATTCTGCGATTGTTTCTGAAGAGCGCAATTTTGGTGTCTTACATTAAGCGTGTGAGAGTCTGTTAAATTGATGCACAAACAAACCGTGTATGTGCGCGCTCTCGATGACTGATCGCACGCTGCATTCATGTACAGACACACAGTACATTCGCGTTGTTTCCACACACACTCAGGAAGGATAATGTTTGATTTGTCGTGTACGTTAGTGATGTCCGGTTCGCGAACAAATCGTTCTTTTGAAACCAGTTCACCAAATCAGACTGAACCGTTCCAAACAGTTTGCATCTCTAGTAAGCACTAATCCACACATTTCTAAAGTGATTCAGTTTTTGACGTGTCTGACTCTTCCTCTGACTCGAAATAAACCAACATCCTGGAGTTATTCAGTTAATCCAACAGTACACTGACTTAACCTACTGTTCAGAGAGAACTGATAATGATGAGCACGAGCAGCAGAGCAGCTGATACTGAGCATACTTAGTGAGCGACTTTGTTGTGTTTAGTAATCGTAGGTTAATGCCATCAAAGCGGCTGATTTAGGAGTTTTTTTGGCGTCTCTGTGTGGTCCTGCTCGGTATCGCAGCTTGACTCGTCTACATTTAAATAAACATTTTACATAAAAAAATAAAAATCTATACATAAAAAAACATAAAATCTCATTGTTGTTGCTCTGTACACATACTATACACTGTAAATTCTGTAAAGGTTTTTTTTTTCTTTAATGTTTTTTTTTTCATGGGTGCTTAGGTGTGTATAAATGTATTATATAATATAATTATATGGACTCCTTAAATTTGGTTATTTGGTGTCATTTTTGAGTCTCCTATGATCCTTGAAGCTTGCAGAAAATACAGTTTTGTGAGAATCACCCTTCAATCTGATTGTTTACTTTGGATATAGCACATTATGACAAAAATAATGTGTTTCATAAGATAAATGGTGTACGCTTAATTTCACGATAAGCGTGTGATTAATCGCAATTAATCGCAATTAATCGCACAACAAAGGTGTGATTAATCGCAGGAAAAATGTAATTAAAAAACAATATATATATATATATGAACAATTTTAAAATAAATAAATAAATATGACCAGGAACTGTATTTAGAAAGTAAATTGGGTCCATTTTAATTTCATATGGACTTTAGGTCGTCGCCGTGATTTTTCCAAGTTAGACATGTTTTGTTTAACAACACTACTGTCCAAAAATGTTGTCCTAACACTATCCCAACCTCTAATATCAGAGTGAAATGATAGGTGAATAACACTGATGTAGCAGCATCAAACCCTGATTGTAAGCCAACACATAAACTCTAAACTTGTCTCTTAAATCTGATTGGTTGATTTAAATGTTGTTTCAGGATCAACAAAGATGTCCTTGGCGACATCACGTTCACCATGGACATTAACATCACTGTATACGTACCATAAAGCAGAACGATTAACATCACAGTAAGTATCATGGTAGGCGATACAGAAATTATCCATAGAATTACCATAAAGCACACAGACTCAGTGACTCAACAGCTTGTCTTTTGATTATTATTTGAACTGTAGGTGGCTTACAGCCCTCAGGAAACAACAGAACTGTACTTAAGCTCACCTCCTGAGGGGAGACAGCACATCTCCCCTTCCTCGCTCAGCCCGTTCATCTCTGTCTACCCTCCATCTAGAAATAGTCTGAGAGCAGACAGGATACGATACAGACGGAAGGATGAAGTGGGATGGGGATATGACCCAGAGTCAGACTCGAACCCTGGTCGCCCACACATAAAAGCGCATCTATGCAATACACTAAAGTATTTTATGATTTTTATTCATATAGGAAATTATGGTGAATCTGGATCAACCTGAATTCAAACTCACATCAGTGTTATTTTAGTGCCATGTTTATACTACTGTAGCATTTATTCATATTTTGAATTAGCTTCAATTTCATTATAGTCATTTTGTTATGTGCTTTTTTTCATTTTAATAAGTAGTTTTGGATTTTTTTTAAATATTTCTATTTAGCTTTAAATTAGATTTTTTCCCCAGGTTTAGTTTTAAAATAAATGAAATGTTTAAACTGAAATATTAAGTTGTTTTTATTTTTAGTGAGTATTTGTAATATATAATTGTAATAATTGTTTTGTCGCAAGATTCACATCAGCAATGTGTTTTAAGGCATGTTTATCAAAGCTACTTAAAGTGACAGTTCACCCAAAAAGGAAAATTCTGCCATCATTTACTCACCCTCAAATTATTTTGTAAACCTGTATACATTTCTTTGTTCTTCTGTACACAAAGGAAGATATTTGGAAGAATGTTTGTAACCAAGCATATAGCCATTGACTACAATAGTAGGGGGGGAAATACTATGGTAGTCAATGGGGGAGCGAGATCTGCTTTTACGCTATTCTTGTTTTTTTTCTTTTCTTATCTCAACAAACCAGTGTTGTTTTCCTGAAAGCAGTTACAGAAAGGCGTTACCAAAATGACTAAGAAATGAAAAAGAGCAGGTAAAGGCAAAAAACACTATGGTTTGAGCATTTTAAACCCACTAAACTGAGACAAAATATTTCCCATCGGGAAGAAAAAACCTATATAAGAACACCGCGATAAGCCCAACGGGTACAAACAGCTTTCATGTGCGTCTCTCTCAAATCCCTTTGCTCGGCTCGCTTAAACACAGCTTGAAGATGAAGGACAGAAGATGTCACTTAGAGAGCAGAACCTCCAGACTCTTCCATAGCTGTCAGAACAGGAAGTCATCATTTATAGAACAGAATAGGCAGACAAAAGCAAAAGCAAGAGCAAGAGTGTTGAGCATGGCACTTTATATAACAATAAATATGCAAGATGACAGTGTTGAATTATGCAAATCTACTTGTTTTCCATCTAGTCCATTGTAGAACAGTTCACCCAAAAATAAAAATTCCGTCATCATTTACTCATCCTCGTGTCGTTCCAGATCTGTTTCTGAACTATTCCATTAATCCATGTTGACTAATAATTTTTTTTTTTTTAGCACACAACGCATGTTTTCTTTTGTTCTCCCTTCTAAAAATGCCGCTACTGCACGAGCGCACTCGAAACGCTCGCTGAAGACAGAGCACAGATGGGAAGGAGTGGCAGAGAGCCAGAAAGTGCGGATGCATCATCATAATCTCCTCCTGGGGCATCATTGCTATCGCGATGCTGGACAACATGTTTCCCCCACAGAGTTTGAGAGGCGGACACACGCAAGTTTAAACTAAATGCAGATTAATTTGAGCACGTACACATGATGCATATACTAAAGTAGAGTAATGTGCCAAAGACAGGTCAGGAGGGCATCTGTAGGCCTGAAGGCTGCCTCGCTCCTCTGCCCTGCCCTGCCCTGCCCTGCCGTACCCACACAACAGTCTCCATCGCTGCTAACTAATCTCTCACGCTCACTACATGCCAGGGTCACGGTAAACTTCCAGTAATGGCAAAACAACGGCCAACAAACAGTTTAATGGCAACAAGTTCCCCTTCAAATTGGCAGAGAGCACGGAATCTTAAGTCAGACTTAATTTTCACGCACAAACAGTATGTGTAACTAAGCTTACTTTGGGAGCCAAAAGATTTACATTCTGTCATCACTAACCCACTGTAGACCCTAATGCTCAAAATACTTAATTGGTTTGAGTAGGACAAACTTAAATGACACAAATTAGTTCAGGTAAACTAACTGTTTTGAGTATTTACAACTTTTTCTTTTGAGTTCACAGCACTGACATATTTCAAGTAAACTGAACTGTTTTATTGTTTTGAGTTGTATAAACTAATTTCCCATAATTTAGACTATTTTTGTGTTATTAATGGTAAGGGAGATTTAGTAGTGATTAATGTTGTCTTATGCTAATTTAGAAAAGTTTCTGTTAATGTGGGTTTTTGGAGAGTTACCATCATGGTGACAAGTACCGCATATATGTGCTATACCATGCTATTGTTAAAGTGTTACCAAATTAGCAAGTTGGTATTTTCTGAATTAGTTTGTTAGCTAGCAAAACATTTATGTTGAGATAACCTGAAAATTTTAAGTTAAATGTATAAATTAGTGTAGAAATACTCAAATATTTCAAGTTAACAACAACAAAAATGTACAAAAGTACAAAATAAAAATCTTACTAAAACTTTGAGTTTCTTAATTTAACTAAAAAAGTACACTTTTTTTTACAGTGAAGTAAATACATTTGATTTGCAAGAACTCAAAATAAAAAAGTTAATTAACTAAATGTTTTATGTTAATTGCTATCAAAATGTATGAGTTAGCTAACTCAGTACTTTAAGTTAGGAGCAATTAACATGCACGAGTACTACAAACGCAAAACTTGATAGTTCTGCTTACTTAAAATTGGGAACATCATAACTCAAAAAATTTGATGCAACTGATTACCTTGATTTTTTTTACTTAGCTCAACTTATTCAGGTTTACAGTGTAGCTACTTTATGTGATTCCAAACCCCTATTCATTTTTTTATACAAAAGAAAGAAAAATATATAGATTTTAAGCTTCAAAAAGGATGCAAAAGCAACATAAAAGTGTCATAGTCAATATGATTCTAAGATGAGTTTTCTGTGTAAAAACTGAATCATTGTTTGTTCAAAACCTTGATATCCGCCTCTCTCCATGGCATGTGGTCGGCTTCATGAACAAATTATTCTTTTTTTTAATCAATCAGTTGATCTGATTCACAAAACCTGTCTGAATTATTTGTTCATGAAACAGTCCTCGAGTAAACATTTCCTAAATTTTCAAAAAAGAAACTTTAATATTACTTTTTTTTTAAGTTTAAAAGCTTCCTATTATTTGTAACCGCATGGGGAAAAAATGGCCAGAAATGTCTCCTTTTATGATCATAGGAATAAAGACACTCTTACAGGTGATGAGAGTGAGTAAATTATATCATTTACAGTTGAACTAGTCCTTTAACTACTAAATTTCTGATGCTCAGCTTTACTCCTAACACACCTTAAAGTGGTTAAGATTGCCTTGAGGAACGAGTTAAAATTAGTTCGAAGTCATTAGCATAAATGTTCTACAGTTCTTAATGATTCATAAAACATTCCCCGGTTTGCCGGTAAGACATTGCAATCTGAAATGGAGCCGTGCCTGAGGAAAGTGGACATGACCATGAATTATTTCTAACCTGCTCCCATTCTGACACAGACATGGAACGGAATATATATATATGTATAGGTGAGATTGTTTCCAGATGGACGACGTCAGAGAGAACAAGCTTCTTCCGAATCACTGCGAGCATGCGGTCACATTTGGCACAAGCTGTTTATCGCAGAAGAAGCCAGTGTGGGTAAAAGGGAAATAATGGATAATTCATTACCGCAGAGAGAGGGATGGAGAGAGAGAAAGGACAGAAATATTGAGATTGTGATTTTGATAGACTTGATGAGGAAGGGTGGCTGTGTAGATGATTGGACACTTGAACCAAGGTCTCCAATTTGTGTCTGCAAAATGCCCTGCTTAAGAATAAAAATCTCAGGAAATAAACAATAAGGCCCGATTATTATTTGATAGGTCCAATCAATTCAAAAATGGAGTTTGCACAGGCGTTGAAAGTACGCTTTAAAAACAGACAACACAGTCCAAGCTAACAGCTAGTCTTGATGCCATTTAATACCATCCAAGAGGCAATTTCGGCTTAATCAAGTTGTTGTACGAACTGCATGGCAATTCAAGTAAGTTTCAACAACCTTTATAATCCTCCTTTCAGACAGTTTTTTTCTTGAGTCCATTAGATCCTGTCATATCTCATCACAGGTCTTAATAACTCACTAATTAAGCCAAGCGTAATTATACACCCAACAATGCCTTAAAGTAAAAGGTTAGAACTAAAATGTGAGCCGAATCGCCCGGGGACTAGACTCGGCGCATTAATTAATCCAACATATGTGTGCTTATCAAACTTAATAATCAGTTTAAGTGACGTCCACCAAGAGAAGGATGGAGAAAATGATCTACAATTATGAATCCCCAAAATAGATCAGACTAATAGGCTAAACTGCTTATATATAACATTTATTTCCCTGTGACATACTTCAGACACGTTGAGATTTTATCCATCGGCAATAGATTGGACTGAGAACAGGAATAATGTGCACTGATAAAATATTCTGGCAACCATAGTTTTTCAAGGCAACCATTATTTAGAATGTATTACTTTTTTGTTTCCATGGTGTTGCGTAAGTGCTTGTCATGTGACACACCGCAGTCACAATAGTGCTTTATGACTGATGATCTGCTTTGAGCTATATGTGCGATGGGCGCCATTTTAGTTTGTGCCACAGTTCAGAGAATCGGATCTATTGGCTTTACAACACATGAATTAATCCACGTCTCCGGAAATGCATGAAAGTAAGTGGCCGGTGAACTGGGAAAATAATGGAGTTAACTTTAAAGTTACTTACACAATGTGTATCTTATCTGAATAAGTCTAATTATAATGAAAAGGACTATTATTGCCACTTCAATAGACATCAGTGTGTATTTTACGTTATGCGGTTAAAAACACAAAATAGTTGTTGTACTTGACAATCGCTGAGTGTGTCTATCTCTGGCTCAGCGCCAGCCAACTTGCAAAAGCTCATTTGAATTTAGCGGTTGATCATGTGATGCACTGACTTCTCTAATCACACCGGTGTGATCGGACGCTCCAGGGACCAGCCAAGACTGATCACACCAACGTGCAAAAGGGTTAAAGAGTTAATTCATCTGAAAATGAATGAACAACATTGGACCCCATTGATTTTCATACTGTGACATTTTATAAAATACCTTCTTTTGTGTTCCACAGAAGAAAGACAGCCAAACAGTTTTGGAATGACATAACTGCGAATAAATGTCAACAGAATTAAATTTTTTAGGTGAACTGTCCCTTTAAGAAAGTAAATGGGGTCATTTTAATTCCTTCAAGTTGAAAGTGCTGTACTTGACACTTGGCTGGTGACACCGTTATAATGTCTAATATTCTTCCTAATTCTGTTTGCAACAGGAAATGTCATTTGTTTTTTGACCTGCACACAAAAAGGCCACATGAAAATGCAATAAATGTAAACCAGTCAGTGACCCTGAGCAGATATTTGTCAGAAATTGCAGTGACATGAACAGACAACGACAGACTCTACATACTGACTGTTTGGTTAGAAAGACCACAAAACAAATGGCCTAGACTTATAACATACATCATTAGACACAGTTTGGGCACTTCCATCTGTCCGTAACTGTGTAAACTACCAAAAAGTACCACGGGTCACGTATGACAGAGAACAAAGAGGCTGATTTTTGCATTAATACTGCAGCCTACATCTGGAGCTGTCAGGCTTGTTTTATGAACTCATATGTGAAAATCTCTCAAGCACTGTTAAAGTATATTAATCTACTGCTGATTCTAGAGATATTGGATGTAACGGTTTACAGCCATTGAGTTTAAACGCTGTCTGTACTCAGATAGATTTGATTGCTTTCATAAAGCATTTTTTTCAATTCTTAGACAGTAAAATAAGATCGTGGTCAAAGAAAATTAAAGAAACAGGATTGTTACGCAGGCTTAGCCCTTTGGGAAGAAAAATAAAACCACTTTTCTAAAGGCTGCCGAAAAACATTTTTTCCAACCTTTATGTCAAAGCGTTTGAACAAATGATAAGGTCAGATGCAGAAGATCATAAAGAACAAGCGTGTGGTTCGCACTTGAGCTGCTCCGCACTGCGACTAGCCTCCAATTACCACCACTAAAGTTCCTCTCTGAAACGAGTCCTTGTCCACTTCGCTTGTGAGGTATAAATTAGCTCCTTGTGGATTAATACCTCCTAATTTCTTCATTCCAGTACGGGCTGGTGAGAGAAACACCCCGTATAGCATTTAGCACACGTCAAATAATGAGTTTTCATTTAAGGGGAGAGGGAGATGATGAGCGAGCGGCCAATGAGAGCAAAGGAAAATGAGTCTACGGCTCCGGCGGGTCCCTTCTTAATCATGATCACGCTGTACCGTGTGAAGAATAAGCCATTACTTATACAAACAGAGCATAATTAGTCACCACGGCGACAGGGGCGGCGGGCTAATGTCACAGATTTATGGTTTGCTCCCTCAGAAGGCAGAGGACACAGTGTCGTTATGACTCTCAAATATCATAACCACGATACCCGGGGCTAACGAGGTTCCAGCTTAATTACATGAAAGAGAGGTATGTGGGAATGTGCACACACGCAGACACAAGGGCTGGGCATAGAAATAGAACAATTTATGTAAGAACTAAAATCTAGTTAAAATGAATCAGTGTTTTGCTAATGAACAGTAATTATTAATAGAATATTAACTTTTTGCATAACAAGGCCTAATTAAAGGGGCATTGTTTATCGACATAATTTTTCTACTAAAACATTTTAATACTGAAAGAAAATAAGCAATTTGATTTTGAAAGCAGATTTTAGCAATACTAACTAATTTGTGCAACTAAAGTTTAAACTACAGTTTGTAAAGCCTTTGTAAAGAACAGTTTATTGAGAAGAATTTATAAATACAAGAAATAAATCTATATATATACACCGATCAGGCATAACATTATGACAGGTGAAGTGAATAACACTGATTATTTCTTCATCATGGCTCCTGTTAATGGGTGGGATATATTAGGCAGCAAGTGAACGTTTTGTTCTCAAAGTTGATGTGTTAGAAGCAGGAAAAATGGCCAAGTGTAAGGATTTGATTGAGTTTGACAAAGGCCATAGCTAGATGACTGGGTCTGAGCATCTCCAAAACTGCAGCTCCTGTAGGGTGTTCCTGGTCTGCAGTGGTCAGTATCTATCAAAAGTGGTCCAAGGAAGGAACAGTGGTGAACTGGCGACAGGGTCATGGGCGTCCAAAGCTCATTTATGCACATGGGAAGCGAAGGCTGGCCTGTGTGGTCCGATCAAACAGACAAACTACTATAGCTCAAATTGCTCAAGAAGTTAATGCTGGTTCTGATAGAAAGGTGTCAGAATACTGAGTTAATCGCAGTTTGTTGCGTATGGGGCTGCATAGCCGCAGACCAGTCAGGGTGCCCATGCTGACCACTGTTTATACAGTTTGCATTTGTGTTTTTGTTGAGTAGCATATTTGATAGATCATAAAGAGCTCATACTTGAGGAGAAAAAGACCCAAACTGAGCAAAATAATATGCATTAAATTACAATTCAGAGCAGTTGCTGATATGGCAAAAAGTAAGGTGAAATTCTGATAGCTCGTAATGTAAATCAATGGAATATTTTTATAACATGCATATCAGTATCTGGAGGTGGACATTTTTGGAATTACACTAAAAGGCATTTTACTTGCTAAAAATGCATAAACTATTAATCAGACGACAGAAGACGTAGTAGACGTAGTTTTTCAGCAAAGTTTTGAGCAAAACATTTCTGTAATTACATCCCTGTTGAGCCTTACACTACACTTTATTTCAAGGTGTCATTGTTTAATAATATTTTTAAGTACTGAGTAACATCAATTAACTACATACTTAGGGTTAGGGTAGTATTAGGGTTTGGTTGAAGGTTAGTTGCATGTAATTATGCAAAATTATGACTGTTATTACTATGGTAAGTACATACTGTAAACAAATGTTCTCACCTTCCCTTACACCTTAACCCATCCTTTCCCTTACACATTAACCTACCCAAATCCCCAAACCTAACCTTACCTGTATCCCACCACAATAGCAGCAAAAGTCTTTTGCAATACAATATGAGCACAATAAGTACATTGTACTTATTTTTGAAGTAAGTATATAGTAGTTAACACACCTAATATAAAGTGTGACCAGTTTTACTGAGAGTTTAAGAAGCCAATTGAGTTACGAGCTCTTTTGAATACTTTTGAATACATATTTGCAATACCCACGGACAGATGTAAAGGGTGACCAATAGTAATGACTTACAAGCCAAAATATGGAGATACAAGTGTTCCATCCGACATCGATGATACGATACAGCAGATTTTGTAGGGTCTTGACGCTCTCATACTCGTGAGACATGAGACAAAAGTAGTCATTAGTCAACATGGGATGATGGACAGAGGAAATCTTTTCTTAACCTCAATGTCCGCAATGCTTCTGTTACCACACAAATACACCCACGCAATGGAACAAAATGAAACTTTGTGTATGAAGAGTGAAAGCTAATCCCTTAAATCTCCTGTAATAAAGGAAACAAAATCCTAAGCTCCTGATATTGCCCTTAAAAAGATTTGCAGCCTTTCCGTGGGATTGCGCTAGCTTAGTGGACTAAATTGCTTTAAGTGTGCATGTTTGAGTGTGAACGAGTGAGGTGAGGACACAAAACAACAACAGCAAGAGTGATACATGAATGATAAGACTCACGCTACTCCAGATTGCTCAGGCTTCTAATTTCCCTCTCCAAATGTTTCTTCTGACATTCGCATGCATCAATTGGGTCGTGCTTATTCAGTTAGAGAACAAAGGCTGTTGCAGGAGAGGGACTATTAATGAGGGTGAAAAAAAACATTGATTTCGGGGTGATGAAATAATTATCTGAAACATCAACAAAAGGCTGCAATCTGACAGCGAGAGCTGTACACTTCCAGTGCAAAAGAGCAGGTTTTTACGGAAATTATGCTCCTTTCATCATTATAAGAACAGTTCACTTCCTCACTCGATTCTATTGACGCCACTGAATTGAAACATCCCTGAGACATAATTTTTGATCAATAGAATTGAGATGCAAGCCATTAAACATCAATTAATCACATTTAACAGACAGATGTGATATAGAAATATGAACCAACAATCTCCCATATGGTACCTGTTTAGGTCCTATGAGTACAATCACGTTAATTAGAGTTCTCCGCCGAGGCTAGTCGTACCAGCTGTTGTTCTTAACGGCAATACAATGTTAATGTGAGTTTTACAAACAAACGAGGACGTCACTCAAAGGGTAAGTTCACCCAAAAATGAAAAGTATCCCATAATTTACTCACCCTCAAGCCATCCTAGGTGCAAATGACTTTCTTCTTTCAGCCAAACACAATTCCAAGCTTTATAATGGGAGTGTATAGAGCTTTTAGAGTTTTTGAAGCGCCAAAAAGCGCATCCATCCATATATATGTATTATATTTACATATTTATAGACTATAATCACTGGCTTCTGATAACGGGCGGACCTCGAGTGACCTCTGACCCGAAGTATGACAAAGGATGTAGGAATAGCGTAAGCTTAGGTGAAAGTAGACGCTTCTCGCAGTTCAAACAAATAGGGCTGGGCAAAAAACCCAAGCTCCTCTGACATTTCTCTTTACAAATTTTCATTTTAGACTTTAATAATCCTCTGTGTTTCTGCTTTCGTCAATACGTCATGTGACGGGTCACTCTTCTGCCGGAACTAGACTCGCATATAGACGTTACCGGAAGTATAAATATGGATATTTTTCTTCCAAAAATGCAGTGCATCGCTTCAGAGTACTTTTATGATGGATGGATGCGCTTTTTGGAGCTTCAAAAACTCTATTGACGAGCCAGGATATATATTTTTTTATTTAACAAGAAAAAAGAAAGTCATATACACCTAGGATGGCTTGAGGGTGATTCAATTATGGGAACATTTTCATTTTTGGGTGAACTAACCCTTTAAGTAAATGACAACGTTTTGTCATACAATCTAAGAAAAATCTGTAAAAATAAGGCCCAATATATTCTGAAAAAACTCTTAATATACAGTAAGATTATCAACTTGACTATACTGTTAGAAATAAAAGGTACAGCGCTGTCACTAGGGTAGTACCCTAAGGTAAAAAGGCGAAAAGGTACTAATACATACTTTTAAAGTACTAATATGTACCATTTAGGGGTAAATAAAGTACAAAGATGTACCTTTTCACTTCTGTACCTGACAGCGCTGTACCTTTTTTCTGGGAGTGTACTGACACTATGGATGACAATAGGAACATAACTGAGCTGGATGATAACACTATTGTCCTCTGTAGAGCTGCTTTATAACTTATATAATCAAATTAGTTTCATAATTGACAAATTATGCAGCACCACTGTTTGTAAAGACTTGAGCTAAATAATGACACCATTGTCTTGTTAGAGCTCTTTTACAGCTTGTTTTTTTCTTATATTTGATGAAGTTGGAATCATTGATTCTGTAAATTTTCTGTTTACACTTTGAAGCTGCTTTGAAACAACCTGTATTGTATAAAACACCATAGAAATAAAGGTGACTTGACTTGACCCACAAAGAACGTTGAGTTACGCATTGCATTGTGCTGTGTTTTAGAGTTAAAGCAAAACTATTCGTAAACATAACGATTAACATCCTGGCATAAAATTACTGGTAAATTTTCCATATTCCTATACACAGATTTTTTTTTTTTTTTTTACAGTGTAATGCAGACATAAATCTCCATTGGAAAGCCTGAGGTAGCATTCAGTATGCTAAATGTTTAGATAAGCATCTTAATAGCATGAATATTACTTTGATGGCCCCTGAAAACAGCATTCAGTGGCCCCGGAAGCTCTGTAGAAGTGAACGAACATGGTGCGTTTGAGAGAGCAACAAATCTCCAGCTTTATTCTGCTATTGAACAATGCAGTCCGAGACCTGCTACCATTGTTTAAGTCGTGAGAGTCATTGCTTAGCCCCTAGTAATTGCATTGCTGGCAATTTGTAATCGTTATGAGGGAAAAGCCGCACTTTCCCAAGGGGCTCGGCAGGTCAGCTGCTTTCATGCTCACGCAGTCACAGGCTATATATCTGCTATACGGCCGAGCTGGTGCTCGCGTGCCTGCGAGACGTTTTTTATTTTAAGCCATATCTCGCCCACACGTTTCTGGAAACATGACTCATGAAAACAGATGATCAGTTTTGATGTATGCTCTGATCAAAATCTCATTTGCTCAAAGTTCATTTACAAGTGTGAAAAAATACAGAAATGAAAGGGATTAACTATTCAGTGATTTTGACTGATGAATCACCGCACCAATGCTGAGAGGTATCAAAAAATGACCAAAATAAATCAGAAGGGATTTGCTGACCCTTCAATTTGTCTACATTGTTAGTTGCGTTTTTCTCTCGACTACAAATCAATTACATTATTGCGACATGTCTGTTGTTGTCGGAATTGATAGAGAGCAAATTCGAGAGCTTATGTGGCTAAATCAGATGCGCGGTGACAGCTCTACCTCAAAACAAAAAAAAAAGAGATAGGAAACTTGTCAAACATGAAAAATACACTGACGTCTAAAACTGTAAGATTTATGTGATATTAATGCATATTTGAGTCACTTTAAAGCGAGACAATGACAGTGATTACTCTTACTGACAGTCGACTCACGAAAGCATTGATGACAGAGCTGAGTCTATTCCTGTGAAACCAAAAAAAAGCCCTGCTTCCAGAGTTTCTGCAATATAAACTTCAGTAAGATAAATTTTGGAGATTATGGAGTTGTGCGAGAGAAATTCATAGAGAACTGCTTTACGGAAATGAAAGGATCCATGCTCATTTACTGTGATTTCACAAAGTAGGATGTGGATCAAGTGTAAGGTCTAATTGTAAAGTCGACTAAAATATTATCTGATATCAATATATTGATATAAAACTATTTAAAAATTTTTTATGGCTAATTGAAATAAAGCTAATATACACTAGTGGCCAAAAGGGATGTCTAGAAGGGATATTTGTATTTAATGACCCTGCAAGTTCAATTGCACCATCAAAAAAATTTGGAAAATATTTTGTATTTTTTAAATATTTTAAATGTGAGAGAAGAACAAAACATTAAGCTTAGTTAAGGTATTTATCTGACAAAATTATTTAAAAAATGCAAACTACAGCTACAGCATTTATTTTACTATGTAAGAAAATAAATTGAACATTGACTACAACATAATCAGTTATTAATATTTTGTTGGTTCTCTCTTGTTTTTGCATGCATTTATAATTTCTTTGTATGACAGCCTGGGCGAAAATTATGTCAGGCATGTTGGAGGCAAACAATTGACTCCAAGCATAATATGCTTACAAAATGTTTAACACATTTTTAATAATATTTGAATTAATATTTTAAAGGGTGAAGATGTCAATTTCCCTAGGCCGGACATCACTTTTGGCCACTAATGTCTAAATAAATAACAACAAAATACATTATAATATATAAAAAATAAAATAAAATAAAATAAAATAAAAAAAGTGTTCCCTTGGAGGCTAAATTAAATAAAAGTTGAAATATTAGAGATTAGAGAATATTATAGAGAAAAAAACTAATGAAAAAAAAAAAACACCAAAATTACTACAACTTAAATTAAAATGAAAACTGAAAATATAAAAATAAGAATATATGTAAAAATATTAAAAATAAAAGTTAAAAATGTTAAATATTATTAAATACTATACTATTATATAAATAATACTAAAATGACTCAAATGTATGTATAAATAATTTCAGGATCAATATCTTGTATCCTATTTGGCAAAATCACGGTCAAAATAATTTTTCATGCACAATATTGCTTCACAAGAAAAACCTTTCTGAGAAAATTGGTTCAATTTGTTTTCTTATTTTATCTTAATTCTTAGAATGTGTGAGTCAAGGTGAATCCCAAAATGTCAGCATTTTTTGGCTCCCATGAGGAAAACAGCTTATAAATCATAACAAGTGCTGCATTTTTTTTCTCCTCTCTTCTCTGTGATGGGAAGGTTTAGGGGTATGGGATAGAATATAGTTTGTACTGTATAAAAATCATTATGTCTATGGAAGGTCCCCATAAAAAACTCAACGTGTGTGTGTGTGCGTGCGTGTGTGTGTGTACTGCAGCTCTACCGTCTTAAAAAAAGCCTGATGTCTTGTGTCATTTACACACATCATTCTTCGTCTGTATTACACAGACCCGCTTTTCTTTGCAGAAAAGAAAGAATAAAACAGATGTGGAATTTAAGGAAAAGAGCGTTCTGAAAAGAACTGAAAAGAGGCAAAGAGTGCTTATATATATTCCATTGAAAGTGCGCATGAATAGCCCTGGAAAAGTGCAGAGCTATTTCAAACACAGCATCGTCGTCTAAACACATCTGCATTATATGGGCAGAAAATGTGAATGACAGGAAATGACCTTTTTTGGTGGAAAAAGGAGCAAAAAAACATTCAAAATCTGTCAATATGGATTCCAATAATGCCTGAGTGCCAGGAAGAGGAGGTTACCTAGGCAACAAGTGGGAAAAGGGCATCAGTTAGAATGTCATTAATTAACTGATTTTGCTCTTTTGAAGTGGATGTGTTTAAGGATCACAAAAAGGGATATGCACACAAAAATATATAAATCCCTTTTGGTATATTTTCAGTGCTACTCGTTTCTTGATTTATTTCCTACCTGAAGCGATATCATCTCTGCCCCTTTATCACACACAAGACGAACTCGCCGGTTATTAAATGGCATAGCCATTTTTCTGTGCTTTCCGTAGAAGCGCTTGATGCCGTGTACAAAAAAAGCTGGGAGAAACTGCATTGGTCTTGAAGACAACATGACGTTAAATTTGAAATAAGCGTCCTTGATCTTAATGTGCACGAATCATCCGTGCATATTCTGAAGGAAAATGTAATAACCTTCTCGGCTATTGAAAAACGTCTTTTCTGCTTTTGCAGACACAACCTGCGTAGGCAGGGGGGAAAAAAATAATGTAAATTAATAATATCATGCTTAATGAGTCTGATTCAACCAGATCCCGATGGATAACATTATGCCCACTGAATATGTTCACTCACATTAAAACATAAGACACACCAGGTTTGATGTCAATGAGACACGTGAGATGCGACGGCATTATTGGCATCAAATTTCACAGGATGCATCTTGCATTTGAATGCGATACGATGAAGGGTGAAGTTTTCAGTAAATATCATTACAATGACTTGATAGTTGAGCGAACGATTCCTTTACGAATGCTGCTTTATGAGACCCTTAAACATATGCGTGTTCGAGCACCTGTTCCGTTAACGAAGGCCCTGCTGAATGAATCATGTATTGATGAATGAATCATGTTGCTGGCAGAGAAGTTAAACAAGGCTTGTAGAATCCGGATCTTAATCAATATGTCTGATCACACCTTTCGCCTGCGTGTTGTTCTGACGCATTTTGGAGTGTTGCTGGAACGTCTGTTGTTTCCCAGAGCTCTGCCTCCACCTGACTATTGGATTGCGGTGGCCACAGAGAATCAATCAGCCGTCACTCTCAGGTAGTCTCAAAACTATAATGTGTGTGTGTGACCAAGCATCACGGCGATTTGTTCCAATAGATAAAGTGGGTAAAATAGATTGTGATTACTATGCCCCCCCAAAAAAGAGTAGGAAATGGGTGACTGGGTTTGTGTCTGGAGAAATCTATCCGTTAGCATTCTCATTCATCTTAATGGCAGGTGCTTGGCTTGCTAACGTTTTTATTTTGAACCAATATCATGTGACTAATCACTCTGAAGCCTCACGAAAATAGGTGCGTTCGACTTGAAGCGTAGCCGCGCAGACCGATCGGTGTATGACTTCAAAGTACCATACACCAATCGGTCGGTGCAAGTCAAACACACCTAGTGACATCACGACGGTGCTGATTGGCTGAAAGGACCATCAATCATCATTGATTATTCTGCGCTGTGACGTCAAATGCAGAAGAAAAGGGAAAAAAATAGAAACCCATTTCACACTTTTGTGTGTAAGGCAGTCACTTCTACTAGCCACTTTGATGGGTTGAATTTTATATATAATAAAGTATTTTAAAAAGGCATCTGAAATAAAAAAAAGTGCAATGTATAGTGTTTCCATACATATTGATACTAAAATATCTCTTCCAATATTCCTTTTCCTAAGAATTGATACACAATACCAGCTCTCTCATCTCTCTGACAGCGAATTGACACCAAACCCGCCTCCCCCCAATCATTCATTTGCTCTGGATGAATATCGTTGGTGTTACAGGGCTTGAATTTCGGTCTGGGATTGCACGTTTTGCGCATAAACCGATTAGAGCGATTTATTCAGTCCATTCAAATTCTGATTTTGGCCGCCTCTGAAATGGGTCAAACTGTAGATATTACCTAAGAAGTTCAAGTAAATATAACCAAGAAATCCGCGCTCATTCAAGGATGTGCGTACGCTTATTGCATGGACAGAGAAAGCATGGAAGCCTACAAGATTTAATCTGACGGTACGCACAAAAGGTTTTTATTCAACACTATAAAGTTAACATAAGCATAGCCTAACTAGTACGCACCTTTCAGAGTGAGAGCAACGGTGCCGCAGAACGAGTGTAGCTTACTCTATTTCTAAAAATAAATCTGAAAATTGCAAATAGCAAAGAATTTAGCGCATGTTCACAGGGGAAAACTACTGAAAAACAGCACTAGTTGTTCTCTCAATACTGTCTGTTTGTTTTACTGACTGAGAAATCTCATCAGATGATTCAATGAGAGAGCAGTCCAAATTAATTCAAGTGGATTCAGGCCGTTTTGCAAACGCGTTTGACCCATTCATAATTTAGAACATTATTTAAGTGTCTAAATGTGCGCACTGTGCAGTACAGTTACAAAGTTTAACTTCTTGAACCTATTGCTGTTAAACTGAATATGCGATTTTTTTTTCTTCTTAAATATCCACATAAACAAAAAAAGTTTGTTGCTATAGCAACAGTAAACCCCCGTTAATATACCCTCGGGCCTCGCACATCACGTTCGCACAAGGCTCTTGCGACCCCCCTTGCGACGGGCCTGACTGTAATGAAAAAAAAAAATGAATTAAATATTAGCAATATATATTGCTTTGCCGCCATAATGGTGTAGTTATAGCAGGGGGTTTACTGGATCATGGATATTATCGTTAACTAAAACTAAAACCATAAAAAATTACTTTTATAAAATAAAATATACAACATTGTAACATTTTTCATTTCTGTTTAGTTTAACTTGAAGGACTAAAATATTTTAAACCAAAATTAACAAAAAAATACATGCACATATTTAAAAAAATTAAAATTTACGACAAAGCGCACAAAAATACTAAAACTTAAACTAAAATGAAAATGAAAATATAAAAATAAAATCTCATTTAAAATAGTAGAAACTAATACTAGATCAATGATACCAAAATAACCCTGAACCCTAACCCCAGCTAACCAGCCAGCAGACTGGTAGACACATGGTTCAATTATTACAACAATTGCTTTTTCTATTTCATCCTTCTTCCCCATTTTGTTCCTTGAGACGAATAATCTGAAGCATTACAGTGGAAAAGAAGTGAGACAATTTGATTATCGTGCTCCAATCAAACACAATTAAGGGAGGTCATCTAGAACACTTACACAGCAATCTAATGGGACCTTTTCATGCACGCACACGCACACATTATCGCAGGTACACATCTCGGCACTTGCGTATAATGGCCCGGTGTTCGTAACTCGTATACGTGCGTATCGGACCGTGTGATGGCCGCTGATGAACACATTCCAGGATTAGCCCTTGCTGCGGGCAAAACTTTACATCAATTAATCACCAATTAATACGAAAAATACTTTTCTGCTTAATTAATACACAGCTCCCAATTTAGAGAGCCTAATTAATCAATTTCACGACTAGACACGTGCCGGGCGACAAAAAGAATGGAGGGAGGGAAAGAGGAGAGTGAAAGAATACATAGCGCACACCGATACTGAGTAAAATAGTTAGTCTCCATGCATTCCGGGATTGCCTTATCTGCAAAGGATACTCAAATTTGGGCCAAAACAACATCTCAAATTGCAACCCTGCTACCCACTGGGAAGTGGGAACATGATGCTTTAAAACACTGTCTAACTATAGGCAGCTCACTCGGTTTTGGAACAGAGCTTGTGTTTGTTCTAAGAACAACTTGGTTCTGATCCAATTAAGAGCAGAGAGAACGAGAGAGTGAAAGGAACATGGCAGATAAAACTAACTCTTCTCTACAGGGATCAAAACATGACACTAGATCCATGTGGGACTGTGGTTCTATTCATAATGCGTATGTCTTCACAGTTATGATTCCCATGAATGTGTTTGTGCTAGAGGGTGAGCATAATTAGAGTAGATGGCGAAAGAGAGAGAGAGAGAAAGAGAAAGAGAGGAAATTGTCTTCTACTACCCTCTGTTGTTTGTGTCTGTGTGAACAGGGTTTGGTTTCTCTCTGCTCGAATGAATTATGACTTAATACACAGCCCAAGGAAAAATCGCAAACACACACAGATACACACACTTATACGGGCATTAAATTCTCACAACCCGGAAAACTAGCCAGGGAGCATGTCTGAAAGGAAGTGAAAACATGCATGTGTATACATAATAAGAATAATAAGAAAGACTGTCCAGCGATTAAGATCTTGCTGTGTTTCTTTTTTCCGTTCGCATCTCTGTATTTAATTTTGCCCATATAAATACACAATTTGCCATCAGCAATAACGGTTGTCGGTACAGCAGCTAGTTAATATTCTAAGCATGGATGTGTAGAAACACATCTACAGATTGAATTCACAACGTACCCGAGGGGGTACTTAAAGTCAACATGAAAAAGCATTTTACTTCCGTAATGTGACGTATTTCAGATTTAATGAGAAAAAAAAAACATGTAGGATGGGACTTTTTTCAATCAGGAATTGACTGAAAAGTGGGAATTCAATATCAGATTGAAGGCAAACTGAATGTCTGGCTATTGCTTAACATAATACTCTCCCCTCTTGATGATATGATCCAAGAAGGGAAGTCGTTTCAGAGACAGATCAACACGTGATTGTTTTCCCCCCAAACCAGCGCAAACATCACCCCGCAGACAATTCAAAATATTTCATTGGTCATCAATCACAGTGCTGATTGCCTACAGACCGCCGAAACAAACACTAACCCTTTGGTAGCACATTCTGATAAAAAGCATTAATGTCTGTTGCGATTGGATCCATGTTTCTAAACTGTGAACGGAATCCATGAAGTCTGAGCTTTCTTGACAGGTTGAGATGACCAATGAAATTGACAGTGGGTGGGTTTGACCGTAACGGGTTTGGGGGGGGTGCACAGAGCAATGAAGTATTAATAATTTTGATTAAAGACTATGGGCCCTATTTTAACGATCTAACCTAATGGTTTGAAGCGCATGCCACAGGTGCACTTAAGGCCTATTCACACCGGGACAATTTTCGAGCGCGTTTATCGCTGACGTTTAACACCTCGTGACTAAACAAAGGGCGCCAATGTGAGTGTGCACACCGACCCGCAAAACGGCAGGCGTAAAAGCGTAATTATTAAAAAAACGTCTCAGCTTCGTTTTTTTTATTTTGACGCCACGGTTTAAAAACTGGCCGACCAATGAGATCAGCGTTTTTGTTCACGTGCCTGGAGCTGCTGAAGTGACAGTAAAACACGACTTGGTGGCGCTCAAGGACAAAACGGTCTTGCCGAGCACACAATGATACGATGAAGAAGTAGTAAGTAGAAAAAAGAAGAAGATGAGCTGCTAAGGCTGCTTGCCAGTTAGCAAAAAGTGTGTGAATGGTTTTGGCCATAGACATAATATGTCTATGGTTTTGGCAAGCACGTAAATACTGTCTCTCTTCTTCTTCTTCTGTGTGACAAGCGAGTGTTAGAAGCGTAAGGTGCCGCAGCACAACCTTGTGTACCGGGAGCACTATCTACTGAATTTGCACGTTCGAAAATCGCTTGGGTGTGAACACTCAAGATTCGCCGGAAAACGTCACGAAAAATGCTGGCGATAAGCGCATGCGATATTCGTCCCGGTGTGTACAGGCCTTTAGGGCGTGAGTTTAGGGCTGAAACTAGCAAAAAACACTTGCGTCACGCCTAGCATAGCATTGTGCCGGGTGTATGATTGGGCTCAATGAAGCCAAACAATGGATGGATGGATAGATGGATCCTTTTAAAGAAAGGATATATAATATTCATTAACTTTAAAGGTATAGTTCAGCCAAATACAAAAAATATATATAATTTACCCTCAAACTGTTCCAAACCTGTATACATTTCTTTGTTCTGGTGAACACAATTGAAGATATTTTGAAGAATGTTTGTAACCAAACAGTTGTGGGCCACCAGTCAATGGTTTGGTTAGCCAAAGGAAGTCAATGGTTTGTAACCAAACAGTTAAACTGTTTGGTTACAAACATTCTTTAAAATATCTTCCTTTGTGTTCAGCAAAACAAAGAAATGTATACAGGTTTGGAACAACATGGGGGTGAGGAAGGCAGAACTATCCCTTTAATAGTAACATAGGCCTACTTGTCAAAAATCATAAATAAAAAGACACTGGGCAGAAGTTGATTTGTGCAGGAGATAGGCTAGTTTGTTAGTCGAATCACCCACACTTCTATCTGTTCTTCACACGTCAAATAAAATTGCAGTATGAACTGTCAAAACTTGTGAAAGACAAACAAGCTCAGGTGTCTCATTAAAGGAAGAGGAAGCTACTTGGTAAGTCTGTTGTTCAACCACAGTATTGATTGTTTTTAAGTTTAAAAACAAATAACTGTAATAATGGACACTTTAATAACTTTAATGATAATTATAAATAATATATAGTGTAGGGCATGAGTCAAAACCAAGGGATGAGAGATTAGAGAGGGAGATAAAGTAGGGAAAAGCAGGCAGAAAAAGAGAAGTTTCCATTTCTTAAATAATGCATCAAACCCAAGCGGCTCCTTGTGTGCATGCGCATGCACACACACACACACACACAGATATCCACCGACCATACCCTGCTGCCATAAACAGCTATAATACTCCACTGTTAAAGACACCACTACAACACGCTGCATTTGCAGTGAAACATAACGTTTACTCCACAGCAATGTTGTTATAGCCATACACTACAGTAAAATATCCATTTCAAAGGCTTTTAGCACAGATTTAGAAGCTGGTGGTAGTGGAGACGGTGAAATGTTGGATGTGATAATGCTTACAAGAGGACACAGGGGATCTTTGGGCTAGCCTGGGCTTTCTCTAGACTGTCATGTGTCATCTGTGTGTAAAAGAGAGAGAGTTTCAAGTGTGCCTGTCTGAGGGAAGATACACACAGGCCTCTGGAGTGATATTGGCAAAACAGACAGCCGTTCCCAGTTAACTGTCTTGTAGCTTAAATATTGATTTCAATACTCAATAAAACAGAAAAGAGTGAGAGAGTAAAGTGAGTTTAGCCATCAAAAGTGACCCGTTTGAGAGGATAACTAAATATACTATAAAACTAATAGACAACAGCAACAACAACAAAAACGTGACCACTTTTATATAAGAGTTCAATAAACGCAAAGAAATATCGAGGAACATGCATTTTAGATGCTACATTTTCCAGGTAATTTGTGTATTTTTCCTGTCAGTGGAAATAATTCTAATCGAAGTCGAACAAAAACTGTCATCTCTGAGCAAAGCACTAGTGTTTTGTTTCTAAATGAATGACAGTTTTTGAACCAATCAATTCAGTGTGAGTAAATGATTCAATAGGCCGTCAGCCACTTTGTTCCTGAATGAATCAGTGTTTTTGAGCGAAACAATTCAGTCTGAATAAATGATTCACTAGACAATCAGCCATTTCATTTCTGAATGAATCTGTGTTTTTGAGCGAAACAATTCAGTCTGAATAAATGATTCACTAGACAATCAGCCATTTCATTTCTGAATGAATCTGTGTTTTTGAGTGAAATTATTTTGATTTAGTAAATTATTCACTAATCAGCCGCTTTGTTCATGAATGAATCAGTGTTTCTGAGTTAAATTATTTGGATTTAGTAAATTATTCATTAGACAGTCAGCCGCTTTGTTCCTGAATGAATCAGTGTTTCTGAGCGAAAAGATTCGGATTGAGTAAATGATTCACTAGACAAGTCAGTTGCTTCGTTCATGAATGAATCAGTGTTTCTGAGCGAAATTATTTGGATTTAGTAAATGATTCACTAGTCAGCCGCTTTGTTCATGAATGAATCAGTATTTCTGAACTAAATTATTTGGATTTAGTAAATTATTCACTAGACAGTCAGCCACTTTGTTCCTGAATGAATCAATGTTTCTGAGCGAAATGATTTGAATTTAGTAAAAGATTCACTAGTCAGCCGCCTTGTTCCTGAATCAATCAGTGTTTCTGAGCGAAATGATTTGAATTTAGTAAAAGATTCACTAGACAGTCAGCCACTTTGTTCCTGATTGAATCAGTGTTTCTGAGCGCAATGATTCAGATTGAGTAAATTATTCACTAGACAGTCAGTCGTTTCATTCCTAAATGAATAATAATTTTTAAGCAAATTTGTTTAGTTGAGTAAATAATTCAATAATTTACTTATAAAGATAGTCAGCGGTTTTGTGCCTGACTGAGTCAGCGTTTTTTAAAAAAATTTTTATTATTGGTCAAGTGAATGATTGACTCACTCAGACAGTTAAGTAAATCGTTGACTCACTTCGACTTTTGCTTGTCGCCACTAATTGCATAACACTGTAACGTAGAACAAGTTGATAACAACAACAAATAAGGATAAAACGCATGCAAAAATCCTAATTGACTGTTGGGTTTTCATTGGTCATGGCTTAGGTTATTATAAAGCTTGTTGGACATGCGACTATTGTAGCTGCGGCTCTTGACTTTGTGTGTGTAAGTGAGTCTCACTGTTAAACTAGCTAATTTCAGCCATTCTCTAACCATTCCCATGCACCATTAAATGACAACATTCTCAAAATATGAAACATATGGGCCTCTTTAATTGGCCAATTTCTCTTGCCAGTGCATTCAGTCTATTCCTGAATCCAAATGAAAACACACACACATACACACACAAGCCAAATCAAGGCAGACAGGCTTGGCGTACTCGTCCGCTGCCTCGGCTCAGATAGCGGTAGATTCCCCTCTGTTCTATTGATTAATTGTGCCATTATATTTGATGTATTGCTTTCTGTGGCCCATTTATTCTCTTTCTTTCTCTCATGTTTTGTTTTTTTCTCCCTCGGATTGTCATTTGAGGGATACGGCCCCAGTGTAATAGTCTTCAACATGGCCCAACAGACCTGGGTATAGATGAATAAAACCATCTTTACATGCTTCTTTCGAGAACGAGTGCAATGGAAAGGGAGTATGGGACTGCTTTCTTATCTGAAGTTATTGTTCTAACATGTCACAAGTAATTTGTCCTACCAAGAGAGACCTGGAATAATTATTCATATTTAATCAGGTTGAGAATGTGACATGGCCTGCTGGATGATAAGTCATTTTCCATGTTCCATTATCAAAATTTTAAGGAAGCGCCTCCCAGCGCCTAACCAGCACTCACTAAATGGAACGGCTAGAGTGGTTTGGCTTATAAAATCATAATGGGCCTGCCTGCTATGATAAACTGAGAACGTGGCTGGAATACAAGAGAGAGAGAGAGAGAGAGAGAGAGAGAGAGAGAGAGCGAAGGGGGTGAGGAGGAAAGATGGAGGAAAGAGGACAAGGAAAATATGGAGTCTAAAGGATGGAAGATAGCTTGAAAAGCAAAAGAGAGCGAAAGAGTGGGAGCGAGAGATGAGCTGTTACGAAAATGAGAGCGAGACAGCATGAAGATTCAACTGCGGTGAGGTCAGCAAACGAATAACCGATTGAGCCCTCTGACTGAAATCTTTCATTTCATTTGAGGAAGGAAGGGACAAGCAGAGAAAAACAGCAAAGAAAAAGATAACACTTCCAACCAATAAGAATATATTTGTGACTTTTTTGGTATACGTGTAAGGAATATTACATTTAAATAATTAGAAATATATGCATTATAAATAATGAATTAATATTAAATTGTTATGGCTAATATCAGTTCAGCAGATTGTTAAAATGATTATTTACTGTATATGTTATATATGATATTAATTGTTAGAAACAATCAAGAAGGCCTCCAAGGTGGAACATACACCATTTTATCTAAAATCGAATAGTTCCTATAAAACCATGGGACAAAAGTGTACTGCCTTAGTGGAACGTTCCAGATAAAGACAGCTGAAAATAAGAGAAAAACAACAAACACGCAAGGAACCTAAGGTACGTCCAATAACAATGAGCAAATTGCAAATAGAAAGACTATAAGAAAGCGCATGAGAAGAGAGACAGACCCTGAACTCTAAATGAAGTTGCTGATGTTGAAGGACTCACCCTGCTCAAGTGGTTGAGGCTTGAGGCCAGTGGCCTTCATCTTGAGTGCTTCCTTAGCGGACATGTCACAGCAGGAGCCTTTATTAGTGTCCTGATCACTGTCCGCTTGGTCGCTGTCTCCGTGCCCGCTGTCTCTGAGACTGGCTCGCTCCGGATCTTTGAACGTGGAGCTGCTACGAATCGGAAAAAACACGACGAAAATGATCAAACGGGCATGGGTTTTTAGTTCTAATCTGAAGAACATTCATGTGCGGAAGAGTTCAAGACAAATAAATCTGGGGAAACTGTTAAATAGGCCTTACCTTTGAACAAACTGCTGCCTGTTACCCATGTAATTGGGCTCAGCAGGAAAATTGTCTGTCTGTGAAGGAAAAAGGAAAAGAGTTTACGTCTTGCACGACACTGAAATGTGTCCTGGTGTGCAACAGAATCTCCTGGTGAAAGAGATTGATTAATTATTCATAAAGGGGGGGTGCGAGAGAAGGAGAAAAGGAGGGGGGCTTTAATCCTTAGATTTGTGCATTTTAATTAGTCGAGGAAACATGCTAATTAAACATCCAAAATACTCAATTGCACATTTGTGAACTTAATGACCTGTTAGATACAAATAAGAGTGGAGGAGCAAGGCAGTAAATGGAATGAAGAGGAGGGAGTGTGTTGGTATGAGAAAATGAGAGGATGGGTTGTTAAAGGCTCTGCACACTCACCCACACATGCACAACCTTCTTTATCCATCTGGGAACTTCCATTCACAACTAATGCTCTTAATAGAAGCTAACTGTATTTACTTTTTAGACCGACTCTAAGAATAAAATAAAGAAATGAAGAGGACCACGGTAATGTAATTTGATCTGCCATCATCGTAATGCTCTTAATGTCTTGCTGAGAGTTTATTTTATTGCGTTATGTTTTATTTTAGATCTCTTGTGTGTATTAATGTTTTGCTAATACTTAAAGGGTTAGTTCACCCAAAAATGAAAATTCTGTCATTAATTACTCACCCTCATGTCGTTCAACACCCGTAAGAACTCTGTTCATCTTCGGAACACAAATGAAGATATTTTTGTTGAAAGCTGATGGCTGAGAAAGGCCTCAGATAGGCCTCCATTGGCATTCAGTACATTCACACTCACAAGACCCATAAAAGGCACTAAAAACGTTGTTACAAAGTCCATCTCACCACAGTGGCTCTACAATAATTTTACGAAGCGACGACAATAGTTTTTGTGCGCAAAAAAAATCTAAATAATGACTTTATTCAACCTCTTCTTGTCTTTTGTGTATGCCTCCACGACGCATGCGCGAGAATATGACGTAGCGCCGGGGTTCGGGAATCCATGAAATGCACACTTTAGCCCCATTTTGAGCACCACGCCGAGACCTAAATCACGATCAATGTAGAATTTAGATACGCGCGTCTTCCTCTGCTTGTAAACAAATCGTTTCTGGGTCATGTGTCCGAACCCGGATCCGGATCTGCATAATATTCTCGCGCATGCGTCGTGGAGGCCTACACGGAAGACAAGAACAAGTTGGATAAAGGTGTTATTTTGATTTTTTTTAGCGCACAAAAACTATTGTTGTCGCATCGTAAAATTATTGTAGAGTCACTGTGGTGAGATGGACTTTGTAACAACGTTTTAAGTGCCTTTTATGGGTCTTGTGAGTGTAAATGTACTGAATGCCAATGGAGGCCTGTCTGAGGCCTTTCTCAGCCATCAGCTTTCAACAAAAATATCTTCATTTGTGTTCGAAGATGAACGGAGGTCTTACGGGTGTCGAACGACATGAGGGTGAGTAATTAATTAAATAATTTTTATTTTTGGGCGAACTAACCCTTTAATGGAAAAAGAAAATCAAGTCAATATATTTTCTTCTTTGTGTGAATCTCACAAAAGCATACACAAAAATTACTAAATGATATATAGTAGTAGCTTGTCTGTTTGATCGGACTACACAGGCCAGCCTTAGGACGCCCATGACCCTGTCGCCGGTTCACCACTGCTCCTTCATAGGACCACTTTTGATAGATGCAGACCGGGAACACCCCACAAGTTTCGGCGATACTCTGACCCAGTTGTCTAGCCATCACAATTTAGCTCTTGTCAAGCTCGCTCAAATTCTGACGCTTGCCCATTTTTCAACTTTGAGGAATCTCACAAAAACATTTAACATTTATTAAATATATATAATTTATTATCATTTTTTTGGAAGATTTTGCATATATATCATCATTATGTGAAAAAAGAGAATGTCTCAATGTCTGCCAATCAGTTGTGCCACACAAAGACAGAGTTGAGTAATAAGAAGCAGGGCTCTGAACCGGTTCAAGGAACGAAAACGAAAACCGGAAACAAACGAAATTTTAAGAGGAACAAAAACGGAAACGAAATCAAAATCAATTTGAATCGTTCTGAACAGAAACGTTAATTTGAAATGACCATTAACCGGTTAATAACGTTATTTTATCGTTCTCTTTAATATTTTAATTTGGCAGTGACCAATTATGAATAGAGTAGTCCAGCATGTGACGTTGACGGATCAAGCGTGAGTGAAATGCCCGCGCACCAGTCATCTATGAATCTACCGTCAGTGTAGAGCACGCATTTTCATGCCTCAAGTACATTTCTTTCCCCGCTGAGGTCTACAATGAAAGCGCAGGTATTGGAGGACATTATTTTCGTACGTTTAAATAAGCAGTACAGACTTTAAGCTCAAACAGACCGATTTAGGCTAGTTTATGGATTTTGTTTAAGCCTGTCCAAGTCTACTAGCATCTATCAAACATTTTTCCTATAGTCTTTCAGATTGCCAATACAGGACAGGTCAATGTTTTCTATATAGACGGTTGATGCTTCGTATTAAATGATATGTTATATTGCATTAAATGATCAAGCTTTATTAGCTGACTGAATTTGATTATGTGATGCAAGGACGTGTTGCGCAGTGTTTGCGGTGAAATTAGCAGTTGACGGTGCATTAAAAGAGCAATGGTTATCCAGTTTATTTTTTCTTTATTCATGCAATTTTTAAAACAAGTCGTGTTGAAAAAAAGTTATGTACAAAGAATGTTATCACTCTTCTGAAAATAATTAGGCATTAGAGCCACTTTCGATTGTCTAACGCTCCATTAAAACAGTAAAAACATTAAAAAAATTAAATATTCAAGTTTAATTACCATGCGTTATATTATTATTGAGTGAAAATAAGTCTATTTATACATATTTGTTTAAAGTATAGGCTAAATTAAAATAACGTTATTAACCGGTATTTTTTCATATCAAACCGTTTTCGGAACAGTAATGTTTATTGAGGAACGCAAAAACGGAAACGTTAAAATATCGATTCTGCTCCGTTTTTAAGCCCTGATAAGAAGTGCTTTATTGAGTAAACTTCATCAGTTTGTCATTCTTTACAGAGTTATATCAATTCCTGTCTCTCTCTCTAAGTCTTTCTCTCTCTTCAATGGCTGACGAAAAACCGATAGCCCCTCTCTGATCTCTCTCCAATAGGTTTCAATTACTCAACTCAATGTTACATCAATGTTGCCACTACGTGTTTGCGCACCAACTCAGAGTCAATACGGAGTGGAACGGAAGAAAATCTGGACTCAGCTGTGGTCCAGACAGTATTGACACGGCTAAACTGAGACTGAGAGAGACTAATGCGCTGGTTTATTTTTCCTCTCCCTCCCATCCTCATCCTCATCCTCTCTCTCTCTCTCTCTCTCTCTCTCTCTCTCTCTCTCTCTCTCTTCACCATCATAAAACCTCTCAGACATCTTGATGGTACAGTAATGCAGTGCAGAAACATTCTTTATTACTAACATACGCTTTTATGCCTGACATTACCACATGTACTCTGTGTATAAAACGGTTATCTCACCTGTTGTTTCAAAGACATTTAAAAGATCCCACCAGGAAAAGATCCAGGCAAGCAGATCTAAAGGACTGCTATATAATCAAAGTGTTGATCTTTTCAATTTTCTTTTTCGTTTCGGAAACCTTACACCATAAAACAATGTCTGTTTGCCGGAGAGAGATATCATATTTTTCTTCAACGCACCGTTGGACTTCAAAAGGAGATATTTGAACGGTACGCGATGTCACTGACGGCTGAAATGATGAAACGAGACGGTAAAGCCACAGCAGGAGGGGATTGTGGGATTGTGTGAAAGGTCACGTAGGCCTCCCTGTACCCTCGTGACCTTTATGGAGCTTTGTTGAGACTCTATCGCAGTACGACGCGCGTCTTTCAACTCCAGCCGCAGATAAAAAGCGCAGATGCACAAGCCGAATCAAAGGCTAAATCAGCGATTGGAACGTTTTACAGCTAAAGTTGTAGATTCAAGGCATTTCGAGTTCTGAAAATGTATTTCCAGAGGAAAAAAAAGGGTATTTTTAAGCACCTTTCGAGTGGTCAGAGGACAAATCAAACTTTTGTACAGCGTTGACGCTAGTAGCTGTGCTATTTCAAGGTATTTCAATTTAAAGCAATTTCCCAGAATGCAAAACATCAGCCATTACAAAAGATGAGTTAAAAAAAGGCACTATCTATTAATGAAATAATCGCAGTGGTGCCAGAACGCAGGATGGCTCATTCTGATGGCAGCGCCAGTGTGCCCTTGGCAGCGACAGGAATCACAGCAATACGACCTACACACGTCTGCGTTTTAAAAGGTTGATAAGAGCACTTTCCGAGGAAGTGTTTTACAACATCCTGCCTGTATGCAAACTGCCCCTGGAGAGAACGTCTGAGCGAGAGAACGAGGAGGATAGTGCCAGTCTCAATTCGAGATTCATGAGGCTTTTCTGAGATTACGCAAGCTGTGTCCGCTGGCCGTGGCAGGACTGGGTCATGCACGGTTCCACACAGCCCGCTTATTTATCTTTTCTTTGCATACCACGTGCCTTTCGCAAAAACTTCACCAGAAGCATCCAGCTTGCAAATATCCACAATCATGAAAAACACAACACGATCTTGCAGGCTGGCAGCCAAGGTTGCCTGTTCGTTCCAAAGGTGTTGCTGCGAGCTGCTATAAATAAACTTTGTATCAACAACTGAAAGCTAATAAAAAGTACATTACGGTAGTACGGATCACACATTTCTACTGCCAATTAGCACAAAGTCATTTTTTACAACTCTGGGTCCTGGCTTTAATGAGACGCGGAGGTGTACAGCATTAGGTAGCCATCAGGTGACTTCAATAAATAATGCCGCTCTGCGTTTCTGCTATTTTCATATCCAGTCCAGCTGTTACATGCTACAGGCTAGCAGACAGCTAATGGCCACCACTACTTATCACTGTTACTAAACTTACGCTTGTTTTAATTGAGTGTTTAACTCCTAATTGAGGGCACTGGACCATCATTTGCAGTAATGCATCAAACGAGTATTAACAACAGGCTTTGCTTCCATCTGCATGTTTTCGAACGGAGTCATTAACACAATACTTTCCATGACTGATTTCTAGATTTTCTAACTTCTACCATTCTTTTATCATTTACATAGACTTTTCAAAGTTGCCAGATGCTTCTTTATTAATAGAGACAAATGCTAACGGACAACTCCTAACTTCGAAATACATTTTTCAAAGAGAACATTGCTGCTTGTACTTTAACCAAATATCTATACAAACTCTCACCACTATTTGCACTGTGGTCCAGTTATTTAATATGAATTATAAAATATAAAAATACACACATTTATCTAAATGAGGACATACCCTTAAAAATGAAATATATATTCCTTGTCATTTAATTAATTATATTAAGATATATATTAAGCTATCACACACACGCACACACACAAACAAAGTTTCTGCCTTTTTTGAGAACAATCAACTTATATTTAAGTCATTTCAACTTAGATTACATTAAACTGACATAAAATGTGAATATTGTATAGCTTAAAAAGATGTATATACCGTATATATACAATTAATATAATAAGTAACATATTAATTAGGGCTGTCAAAAGATTAATAGCGATTAATCGCATCCAAAATAAAAGTTTGTTTACATAATATATGTGTGTGTACTCTGTTAATTATTATTTATATATAAATACACACACAAGCATGTATATATTTAAGAATAAAAATATTATTTTTATGTATAAAACATGTATATTTATATATATTATAGATTATATAAATGTATATACAGTATAAACATGCAAATATTTCTTAAATATATAAATGAATGTGTGTGTATTTATAGAGTACACACACATATATTATGTAAAAACAACCTTTTATTTTGGATGCGATTAATCGCGATTAATCTTTTGACAGCCCTAATATTAATATTACATTTTTTATAAATTACATAAAAATTGCTAAAATTATTTTGATGAGTTAAAGCAATGTAAACCATACAGTGTTTGTTATAACGTATTGATCATATAATTTTTTACAGTTTATAATTTTTCTATAAACACACACACACACACACACACACACACACACCAAAATATATACAATAAAAATAATGCTATATGTATATATATATATATATATATATATATATATATATATATATTTAGTAATAATATAAAATAATTATCATTTATAAACACTAATAAAAATGTATACAAATCTAATAGTATTATCCCCAAATCTCCCCAAAGGTGGTTTTGTAAGACATTTAAGCATAAACTTTAAACTCCCCAAACAACAGGTTAGCAAACTCAAGTTCATGTAAGTTCCCAGTCTGAAGCGAAGCAACAAAACGAGAAGGACTTTGTATGTCTAAGCTAGTGTGTGGGAAAACAACAGACTCTCTCAAGAGAGAGGCAGAAAATGGCTCATCTATTTCAAGAATTCCTCACTACCCTCTCTTGAGTGTTTTCACAGTGACCAGCCAGATGCCTAGAGACAAATGAACAAAAGACAGGAAATCCTGTGTGTGTGCATAAGAGTGTTTACAGGACAAACAGAGAGAGAAATTTAGAGGCATGCGAGAGGTATGGAGGTGGGGGGACGATGTCATGAGGGAAAGGAAGGGATGCTTATGCAGCAAAGATGCCCATCTGCCTTTCGAACGTCATTGGAGCTCTCCGGCTTGTGAAATGCATCTGGGTATTTCGCCGTGCCAGATATGTGTCCTCTGCTGTCCTGAATATACACAAACGACTCGGAGAAGAGCATGTGTGTGCATTACGTTCAATTCAACCTTGTCAGTCTGCCAAGTGGAAAAATATATATAGTTTTCTAACAAACACTTCACTTTTTGGGATGGTGGCTGTGTTTAGCAGTTGTGCACAATTACAATTTGATGTAGTAAAAGTTTGATGTAGTAAAAGTATTTGTGGCAATCGTTTACTAGCGTTTTTCTGCAACGTTGAAATAATTCATATCAAATAATTGAAATAATTGAATAACATTTTTGGAAATTCTAACACTTTTATTCTCATCATTGTAACTTTATTCTCAAAATATTAGATGTTTTTTTTAGTTTACAGTTTTCTCAATTGTTTACACACAAATACTGGTACTTGAGACACTATGACCACAACATGCAACACATGCACCAATCCCCTGAACCAATTCTGCTAAACTACAAGCACAATTCCGGCTTTACACTCAAATTGCAGTTCTAAAAGACACTTTTTTCATAAACACTACACACAATTTTCTGCATTTGGCACAATTTTCCTGCAGAAAAGAACACACTGCCATTCAAATATGCACACTGACCAATCACATAGGCAAACACCTGTCACACAGTTTTACAATTAGCAAACAGAGCTTTAACATAAAATGGCAACAGGTGAGCTCTTCTGTTTTGGAGCAGCATTGTTTTTTTTTTTTACTGTAACTGTATACATTCTTATGTAGTTTTGTATGTAGACCACTGTATGTACATTTTTGTGTTGGTTGGGATGAACACTGTGTACATTGTTTTTGTGGGAAAAATAAAATATATTTGTTACCGTGTATTTGTGTGTTCTGAGTATAAAAAACAATATTCTCAATTATTTTGCAACACACTTATGTATGTACTGTCTGTAGTAAGTGTGACACTGAACCAAAAAAATCATTATGATGAATGGAGAAGAAGTGTTTTCCATTCATCATAGTGTTTTACACTGAGCACATCGGTGTTCAACTGGTTCTAATAAATGTCTATTTCTATTTCTGTGTGTCATTTGAAAACAAAATAGCATTTTGAGAAGAAATAACATTGTTTTGAATGTAAAGTTTCATGTTGCAGGAGAATTGAGGGGTTTTGTCCATGAATGTGTGTAAACAATCGAGAAAAACTGTAACGTGGCACTAAAATAATGCCATAAAAAGGTGATTTCTTATATGTAACTGCATAGGATTTACCAAGAAAACTTTGAAACAAGCAGTTACGGTATGAGAAATGCATTATACTATGGTAAATGTGACCAAAAATGAACGCTTTTTAGATTTATTCACCCCTCCACATGAACCATACCCCAGAAGAAAACTTTCACAGCAACTTAACAAACCAAACTCTGACTGCAAACAGACTGGGGTCCAATAGCTCCCTAATTGAGTGTAAAACAGCCATCTGACATGACGGGCTATCGAGAATCAAAGGTTTCAAGGGCAAACAAGCCTTTTTTTGCTTCTGTTTGTTTGGCTGTTTGAACACCAGGCCCCTGGGTGGAATCGCATTTGCGAAATGTACACAATAAAGCTTCATAAACAAAGAGCGATCGATGTTTACAACTACATAACAAACAAGACCAGGACAAGTAAGCCCTGTGCGTGCCGAGCCGACTCGAATGAATAAGAGAATAATCGGACTCTCAAGCGATGCATGCATTATAGGGGCAGAGACAAAGAATGGCCTACTCAATGGCACGGGCATTGATTAGGTCATTTCTCTGGAGCATTACCAAGTGATCAAATTCAATTAGCCGGTCATGTTTTCCTGTGGTTACTGAGTCTATCTATCGTCTAGCCTTAACGAACCAAATGCCATCGCCGCTCATTTCCTGCTCCAAGCCCCAGACCCCCAGTTAAAAGTTTTGAAAAATTAATAGCTTCCTTTGAAATTAACGCCACATGACTCTAGACGTTTGTGGTCAGAGTTATATTCATTAAGATTAATTACAGGGGAGCTCAATAGACACCGCAGGTCATCTGTTTTTATCTAAGCCTGGATTTGACAGGAACCTTTTAAATATAATAGCCACGGCACACAGCTTTCTGTTGTTCAAGGGTTTAAATCGTCATTAATGCTAAAGTCTAATCTGTGCACGTCCCAAATGTCCACTTATGAGTGGATATCACTGTCCTAAAGTGTCCCGTTTAAAAATCTCTAAACTTAATAGTTTTCTCATGATTGGTTTGGTCACAATACAAAGAAAAAACAATGCAGCCGGACACGTGAAACAAAAATCTGTCTTCATTTACAACTCACCCATCATGTCATTTTCAAACCTGTATGACTTTCATTCTTCTGTGGAACACGAAAGAATATATTTTGGAGACTGTTCTTATCCATCTTATATTATCCTTATTTCAGCTGTTTTTATCCATACAATGAAAGTCAGTGAGGTCGAAAGCAACACTGGACTTTTAAAATACATATTTTATTAAAAAATATCATCTTTTGGTTTCTACAAAGGAGTCAAACAGGTTTGGAACAACATAAGGGTGGGACGGTTGTATTGGAAAATTGTCATGCGACTTACTTAAAGGGGACCTGTTATGCTAAATTCACTTCTGCATTATGTTTAAACATGAAAGTGTGTCGGCAGTGTACACAACCACCCTATAATGATAAAAAAATCCACCCACTTAATCCTCACGAATCATAAGCAGTGTCTCAGAATAAGCCGTTTGCAGATTCTACCTTTTGTGATGTCACAAAATGCCCCGCCCACAACTGCTGACGGACTCTGCCCTATTAGCTTAGCTCCTCCCATGAGTGCAAGTTATCCCCTCGCCAAGGCATTTAACAGGAGCATTTAAGTAAGAAACATATTCTTATTAAAGCTACTAAAGTTATTCAGTCAAGAGCAGTGAGTGATTTTCTGTTTTTCTTTTTTTGTTTGCTTCATAATAACAGCATAGCAGTAGGTACTGTATATTACGCTGCTAATACACTTAATACACAGGTTTAATATATACATGCGGTTTCTTTCCCTGCTGTTTATGTTCACAGACTTAAACAACTGTGTGTGATTTTGACATAACCATGTGTGTATTTGATAGTTTAAGTGCAAGTTTAAGACGTAAAAGAGAACGAATGATGTAGACGCTCAGATAACCATACGTCAGAAGTTTAAACTGTTACGGCTTTAAAACACACACAAATAATTCACTTTCATGATGACGAAAAAATGCAATGTCATGTAAGCGTGCCCGTGATAGAGATGTTTTAGTTTTTGTCAGAGTTTCGAAGACACAAGCTGTACAGGCTCCGCCCTCTTCTGGATGGGGGGCGGGGAGAAGCAGCTCATTTGCATTTAAAGATACATGCACGAATACAGCATGTTTTTCTTTCCACTCAAAAATGGGCATTTAGAACATGTATAATAAATGATCTATCGGGTATTTTGAGCTGAAACTTCACAGACACACTCTGGGGACACCTGAGACTTATTTTACATCTTGTAAAAAGGGGCATAAAAGGTCCCCTTTAATATTCATAAGCAAAGCTAATGATAATTATGTCTCCCCTCACATGGTTTTCTGAGCCTGTAGTCTTTCGGAATAAAAGCTATTTTAATGCATGATCAAGAACACTGGGCAAATTAGGCTAAAATATGCATTACATTTTTAATATTTCTTTTCTTTTGTGTTTTGAATACATGAAATCCTTTCTGAGAGCAATTACAGCGATTTTCAACTACAGATAAAGCGATCTGAGCCACAAAAGAAGCCCTTATGCATATTTAAGCCAGACAGTGTATCTCAGTGGCAATAACCGCATCTAGTCACCATTTCTTTTCACAAATCCCGATTTCAAAAATGAAGAGAGGGAGATTACAGTAATCCCGGGTGGGATTATAAGTGCTTCAGGGCAGACCTGCTTCTATCTCCCAACCGCCTGTGTCCGGCTGACACGGATGCAGTCAGTAGCAACTGTCATACAGACCAGATAAGACCCAATTTTCTCTTGGGAAAAAGCAGAACATAATCCCATAACTAAGTATGTTAACAGAAAAGATGGCGGTGTCCTTTTCTATAAGTACACTGAAAAAAAGAAAAAGAAAAGATAAATCACATTTCAAAACGTGCGTTTTGCTTTATTGAAGCCTCTCAGGTTTGTTGAGTGAGAAACAAAAGGCTTCCTGACATTCAACTTGTCCTTACAGCTCTGGTCGTTGTTCTTAAAACAAGCGAAGTGGAAAATACATTTCTTAAGCTCATTATGATATATAAAAAGGCTCACGAAGTGTCATTTTTCATGCTCAGACTCTCCAGGAAACTCTCTACAACGATGAGACCTGAGGCAGACGTCAAGAATAGAGGAACAGAGTGAGAACGAGAGCTTGAGATAGAGAGAGAAAGAGAGAGAGAGGGGTGGCTTGGCTTTCTAGTTAAGCACATTAGAGGTGTGATACAAGGGATAACCTCTCTGAGTCGAAACATGGTGGATGGTTTAACCATTCTGAGGCTTTAGGGAGCAAGACTTGTGAAAGAGAGAGCAAAACAGTTATTTTAGGTAACGGGTGGCTTTTCCAGTTGATAAGAATAGCTGTATGAACTATAATATTGCAATAAATAATGTGTTTATAAACTGCCGTCATATATATACAGTATATATATATATATAATGTGCATATATATACTGCCGCACACACACACACACACACAAATGACACACATATATATTATAGAATATATTATACTCATGTATATTATAGAATGGCCCTTGAAAGAGTAAATGAAAGGACAATCTGAATCTGATTCCTTCTTGTCAAAGATATAAAAATGTGTGAGGGGGGGAAATCCTGCTCAAAACTAATTTGTTCAAAGATGTGCACCTCTTGTTCCTGTATTATTCCCTTTCAAGTAGTGAGCTCCGCGGTTCGGCCGAAATGTGACTCTCCAGGAAACTCTCTACAACGATGAGACCTGAGGCAGACGTCAAGAATAGAGGAACAGAGTGAGAACGAGAGCTTGAGATAGAGAGAGAAAGAGAGATAGAGAGAGAGGTGGCTTGGCTTTCTAGTTAAGCACATTAGAGGTGTGATACAAGGGATAACCTCTCTGAGTCGAAACATGGTGGATGGTTTAACCATTCTGAGGCTTTAGGGAGCAAGACTTGTGAAAGAGAGAGCAAAACAGTTATTTTAGGTAACGGGTGGCTTTTCCAGTTGATAAGAATAGCTGTATGAACTATAATATTGCAATAAATAATGTGTTTATAAACTGCCGTCATATATATACAGTATATATATATAATGTGCATATATATACTGCCGCACACACACACACACACACACACACACACACAAATGAAACACATATATATTATAGAATATATTATACTCATGTATATTATAGAATGGCCCTTGAAAGAGTAAATGAAAGGACAATCTGAATCTGATTCCTTCTTGTCAAAGATATAAAAATGTGTGAGGGGGGAAAATCCTGCTCAAAACTAATTTGTTCAAAGATGTGCACCTCTTGTTCCTGTATTATTCCCTTTCAAGTAGTGAGCTCCGCGGTTCGGCCGAAATGTGCCCAGCGATTCCACCGACAGCTTAACAACCTCACTTCCCACATTGCACTGCATGTTTTACTTGTGCAGAAATCTCCCACATAATTTGATTTCGTTTGGATGAAGTGTGTGGGACTAATTAGAATTTCAAAAAGGTGTTACATGGAAGAGAACCCCGGATGAGATGGTTAACATCAAACAGCGTGACAGTTAATCCTTATTTGAACCCTGTAGTTCGGGAAAAAAAAAAGCTCAGGGGTTTCTGCAAACGCAAACATGATACTTGAGATAATGTGAGTATATTAGAAACAGAACCATCCAAAAATGGACTGCGCACTAATTAAGAGCGGTTCTGGGTGTGTGACACCGATTCTTGAATGTGTTTCTTAAGCGGAAGGGTGTTAAAGTTTCCGCTGCGGGCTTTGAGATCCGAGGTACTGCTTTGGAAATGTCAAGCACACTTCTGCTTCAATGAACTTGAAGACAAACAAACACGTGTGCAATCTGCTCTCTCTATTATTGGATAAGGTCACCCGTTGGGTTCACGGCTGGAGCAGTGCCGTCAGGGGTCGGTCAGAGTGCAGGGTGTCTCGAATCGGCAAGGCTCCATGCTGAGGTTACAGAGCTATGGCACATGTTCCTCTGTTACGAAATGCAGCGGCGTGTAATTGATTTGTTAATCGTCCGAGGTCGCCCCTGAAATCCCAGAGACTGTGGATTCCTCCTGATTCTCCACCACTGGTGGTCCAGACCTCCCGGAGGACACCTCGCAGAAGAGCACAAAGCTTTTAGAGCACTTCAAAAACAAACATTCTCAGACACACGCCAAAGCTCCGGTCCACTGCGGCCTCTCATATTCATAAACATCAACGCACTTTTAAAAATCAACAAAATGCTGTGCTCTGCTGCCTCTACATGGATTTCAAATGATCCATTGTCTTTATTTATTTTAAGTGTTTGACCTCTATTCCAGTCAATATATTAAATATGATACGTCAAGATTTATTAGAAACATAAGATTTAAAAAAAAAAAATATATATATATATATATATATATATATTGTGTGACTACATTCATTTGATCAAAAATACAGAAAAAAACAGTAATATTGTGAAATATTATTACAATTTACAATAAAGGTTTTCTATTTTAATATGCTTTAAAATATAATTTATTTTATGCAAAGATGATTTTTCATCAGCCATTACTCCAGTCTTCAGAAATCATTCTAAAGGCCTGTTCACACCGGGACGATTTTCGCACGCGTTTATCGCCGACGTTTAATGCCTCGGGACTAAACAATGGGCGCCAATGTGAGTGTTCACACCGACGCGCAAAACGCCAGGCGTAAAAGCGTCATTTTTAAAAAAACGCCTCGGGTTCGTTTTTTTATTTTGACGCGGCGCGTAAAAAACTGGCCGACCAATGAGATCGGCGCTTTTGTTCACGTGCCTGGAGCTGCTGAAGTGACAGTAAAACACGACTTGGTGGCGCTCAAGCACAAAACGCTCTTGCCGAGCACACATTGATACGACGAAGAAGTAGTAAGTAGACAAAGAAGAAGATGAACTGCTAATGCTGCTTGCCAGTTAGCAAAAAGTGTGTGAATGGTTTTGTCCATATACATAATATGTCTATGGTTTTGGCAAGCACGTAAATACTGTCTCTCTTCTTCTGTGTGACAAGCGAGTGTCAGAGGCTTAAAGTGCCGCAGCACCATCTTGTGTACCGGGAGCGCATCTACTGAATGTGCACGTCGTTCACTCGGCGCAGCGCCAGTGAAAATCGCTTGGGTGTGAACACTCAAGACGCGCCGAAAAACGGCACAAAAAACGCTGGCGATAAGCGCGCGCGATATTCGTCCCGGTGTGTACAGGCCTTAATATGCTGATTTATTATTAATGATGAAAACCATTGTTTTTATAACACAAAAAATCTCTGATGAATAAAAAGTTAAAAAAGAACAGCATTTATTTAAAATCTAAATATTTTGTAACAATATACACTACCATTCAAAAGTTTGCAGTCTGTAATTTTTTTCTTTCTTTTTTTGAAAGAAATTAATATTTTTATTCAGCAAGGAAGTTTTAAATTGATAAAATGAGATGTATATATTTTTTTGAAAATATTTATATTTTGAATAAATTCTGTTCTTTTTAACTTTTTATTCATCAATGAATCATGAAAAAATGTATTAAAGAAAAAAAAATTATATATCTAAAAAAAATAAAAAAAAAAATAATAATATATATATATATATATATATATATATATATATATATATATATATATATATATATATATATATATATATATATATATATATATATATATATATATATATATATATATATATATATATATATATATATAATAAATAAAGCGGCACAACATTTTTTAATTTTTTCAATATTGATAATAACTGAGCATCAAATCAGTATATTAGAAAGAGTAATGGCTGATGAAAATTCAGCTTTGCATCACAGAAATAAATTCTATTCTAAAAGAACATTAAAATAGAAATAAATATATTTAAAATTGTAATATTTCACAACATTACAGTTTTTTTCTGTATTTTTGATCAAATAAATGCAGGCCTGATGAGCATAAGATACTTATTTTAACTATCTATATATGCTGTATATGTTATGAGCTGTTTCGGAAGCCAAATGTTGCTTTTTGCTTTCAGATTTTTTTTTATTTATATTTATATATATATATATATATATATATATATATATATATATATATATATATATATATATATATATATATATATATATATATATATATATATATATATATAATGATGAGACGTTACTGCAAGCAATATTTTAAAATGAGGATCTCTGCAGAATCAGAAGGGGGCATGCATCTAATAATTCATCAAGATAGCGGTCTTTATAACATTTCACACACTAAATACAAATATAATAATTAATATTTAAGTTTTACATTGTGGGTGAAAATGAATGCCATGCAATGTATCATTTCATGCATTTCCAGGGCATCAAACGCATGACTTTGCTAGCACCATGCGTAAAAGGGAACAACAAATATAAAGCATACAGAGAAAGCACAAAATATAGAACAGGAAAAATCAATACACTCAAATCTGTCCAAGCTTCTTAGCAGCCAGCTATATCAACCTGCTTCTTCCCAAGCATATCTCCTCATTAAAGACAATGAGGCATGACACGAAAATGAGATTGAGAGACAAACAGTAACCTAAGCCCTACAAATGCTCAACTTCTACATCAAACTTTTACAGCCCATGTTGGTGAGAAGTGCACCAAGCAATTCTCCGTGTTGCTGGAGCCTCCGTTATTAGTTTTTCCATTTTACGTAACGGAGGCCTTTTGAAAACTTCAAGCCAAACCACAAAACACATCCAACTAGACGTCGGCCCTCGATATCGGCCCTATCTGCTCGCTGCTAAAAGGCTGGAGCTGGGAACTTAAATGGAGCTGTGGTCGGGATTCTCCGGCCTTGACGCAGGAGATCAAATTATCGCTGGATAAGTATCTGAAAGGTTGTGTGTGGGAGCGTGCTGGAAGTTGGATCCGGAGTTGAGCTGAGGTAACGACACTTGGTCATCTTTCAAACGCAAAACAGATAATTTGCACGCCAAGCTAAACCTATTTAAACACGATAACCCCTCCGCCAATAGCCTTACAGCTCTCACCAATAGGGTTAACTCTGCTAAAGAAGGTGTTAAAACGAGTGTGCACCAGGTCAAAGACCTCTTAATCTTTCCTTAGAAAAGACATCCACTGAAAAACACCCCATGCAGTTTGCAGACGGTGAGCACAGCCCAGTCTTTGACCACCTGTTAGTGATTTGGGAGCTGAGGCTATCATCAGCTTTGCCTAAGCCGTCCCCAGGTGGCATGCTAGTCATGCTGCGTTTGGCCTTCGCAACGTGGGTGTGTGTATGGAAGAAACTAGCTAAATTAGCCGTTCTCAACTGGTTTTTGCTTCAGGTTCAAGATTTTACATTGGATGTCAACATAACATTGTAATATAAAAAAAATTATGTTTTCAAATGTATCCCTGTATTCATGGTGAACTACATAATCTGCATTATTTTATTTGATAATTAATTCAAAATAACTGTTAAATGATTAAAATATATATAAAAAATACGAAAATTCACGATTAATCGTTTAAAGATCACAATCTCAATTCAAACACCCACGCGTGTATATATTACACTTGGGTAGGTTTAGTGGTGTGGGTTACGTGCATATAACATGTTATAAAGTGCGTATCATATGTACGTAAAAACTCATTTTGGCAAAATATTATTTTGAATGTAACATGGTGCTTCAAATAAGATTATATTATTACATCACTAGGTGGCAGCAGGTAACTGTTAAAAGTGTAATAATTAATTCAAGAGACTTGTTCAAAAACGTTGATTCATCCAGTAATGAAACAAATGAAGTATTTATGAGTGAGTCATTGAATCATTCATTCAAGAGACTCGTTCAAAAATGTTGAGTAATGAAACAAGTAAAGTCTGTATGAGTGAATCATAGAATCATTCATTCAAGAGACTCGTTCAAAAACGCTGATTCGTCCAGTGATGAAACAAGTGAAGTCTTTATGAGTGACTCATTGAATCATTCTTTCAAGAGACTCTTTCAAAAATGCTGATTCATCCAGTAATGAAACAAGTGAAGTCTTCATGAGTGACTCATTGAATCATTTATTCAAGAGATTTTTTCAAAAACGCTGATTCATCCAGTAATGAAACAAGTGAAGTCTTTATACACCAGTCATTGAATCATTCATTCCATTAAGAAAAAAAGATATATATTAATAGGGGTGTGACGAGATCTCATGCCATGAGATCTCGCGAGACTAAACTGTGACGAGATTTCTCATCGAGATGAAAAGCTGTCTCGTGTCATAATGTCATGATGGAGTGTGAGGGTGAAGTTAGGATAGAATAGGCCAACACTACGTTTACATTACGCATCCACTCTAATCTTAATGAAGCGCTTGCATTGTACGAGTGTGTGTTACATGTAAGTGGACTCGATCGTGGTGAGTTTATATTTTAAAATGCGCGTTCAGCACCACCATTCTATCACTATTCCCAGAGTATGCACGACCGCGAAATTCAAAGTGAAAGTAAACGTGAGCGCGCATTCAAACCAAGCGGCAACCTCCCGCAGTTTCTCTTGAAGCCAATACGGAAGTGCCTTAAACTGCAATTCATAGACTGGCCGCTAGGGACAGGCTCCAGAAGGGAGCAGAATCTCATTGAGCCCCATGTTAAAATGGCCAACTTTACAGCAGAATAAAACATGTTTACAGCCTGGCACAAATTGTGGTTTTGGTCTATACGGCTAATTTTGCCCTTCATGACAACTGTGAGGGGGGTGAATTTTTTTATAACTCATTCGTTTACATTATATAAAGCATTAAAGTTCTGCATAATTAAGGGCGTGGCCACTTTGAGTGACAGGTGGATAGCCATTTATCTGCTGTCTGTTAGTCATCGCATCACTTAAGCTCCGCCCACGTCCTGCCTTTTTGCCCATTTTCTGTTATCCGGGAGTGACGCGCGACGACACACTGCCAAGACCCTACTTTGCGCTTCAACACAGCTCATCAGAATCCTATGGGTAACGTCACGGACACTACGTCCATATTTTTTTTACCTATGGGTAACGTCACGGACACTACGTCCATATTTTTTTTACAGTCTATAAGCCCTATTCGGATGGGATTAGTTTAACATGGGGAGGTGGGGGTAAAGTAATTTTACCTCAGGACGTCTGTAATGTCAATGGCCAATTCGCACGGGATAAGACATCTCAGTAAAACTAGCAGAAGTGGGAGGGGTAACTCGCTTTACGCACCACAGTAACCTCCTTGTCGAATGACGTTGCTTCCTGTTATCACGTGAGCAAACACGCCAACAAGAAAAACGCGAAACTGGAGCAGGGAGGAAACGCTGTGTTTAATCTCGGAATATTAAAAAAATCTTAAATAACATTTTATATTATATGAATATTAAAAAATATTCTAATGTAATGCTAAAATAAGTGTTGTGCCTCTGATAAGTGCTTTCAATCTTCTTTTTGGTTTAAATGGTATGCGGAAAATACTGGAGGTTTGCCACAGAGTTGTCCCACCACCTACAATGCAACCGAGTGCTGTTTGAAGCGGCTCCATGCTTGCAAAACGCGCCAAAAATTACTTTTAAACAGTAAATGATGGAATTTTACCGTACATTTTTACAGCAGGTCTATTCGAACAGGATTAGTATTACCCGAGGTCATTTTTCCGGACCTTTTTACAGAAGGTAAAAGTCTCTGTAATCTTTACTGACATTGTCCTTAATGATTACAGAGATGGCACATTCGGACAGGACTAAAATCACAGAGAACCTCTGGTAATAATTACTTTACCCCCACCTCCCCATGTTAAACTAATCCCGTCCGAATAGGGCTTATGATTCAAACGCGATTTCAATTTCGAATATCTCCCAATATAAAAGCTATCCCGTTGTAACCACCTCTTAGCTCTGTATCATGCTTGAAGATAAATTTGGTCTCTATTTGCACTTTGAATATTGATTACTTTGATTATGTTTATTGTTTGCACTTAATATCTATGATCAATTTGAGGGAAGGAGTTCATTAGGAGGTCAAAAGAAGCTTATGTGCAGTTCTAAGGTCCGAAGAGACAATCATACAGGAAAGAAGCCAGTTGAGTTTTTGCCAAAACCTTTACAGTGCTTGAGTACTGTTGTCTTTTACTGCATATGATAATTCATACTCAGAAAGTAGAACTGAAATAACATTCATTACAAGATGATGAGTTAAATCATTTCAAATGCACCTGCGAACAATTTTTCTAGTCATGTATTTCATCATTGAGGATTTAAAAAAAATACTATGTAAAACTCTTGTCTCGTCTCGTCTCGTCTCGTTCTTGTGAACCCAATCTCGTATCTCGTCTCGTGAGATAAGTGTCTCGTCACACCCCTATATATTAATTCTAATTAAATAAAAAAAATGAAATAGACTGCAGCAATTAATATTTTGTCAGAATAATTTAAATGTTATTTTATTTAGTTGTCTGTTCAGAATCGTGGGAGAATCTCTGTGACACCAGAAAATCGTGATTCTCAATTTATCCAGAATCGTAAATCATCAGCTGTAATATTATCAGAACACATCAGAATGTGAAGCACCTGTTTTGAACCACTGACCTTAAAAGTGTTGTGTGTATTAAGAGACCTTATGCACTTATCGGGAAGTCTGATGTGAATGAATGAACAAACCTGATCTCTGCAGGAGAAATGATGGATTATTTATGTGCAACCCTCTCAGAGGTCTGAATGCAGAAAATACTAATGCATCAACGCACAGTGATGAGTATATGAGCTGGCCTCTCATCTCTCATATGGGCATGCTTTTATGAGCACAGCTATTGTTAATGGAAGCTTTTTTTCTTCAAAGAAGATGAGAAGTTTAAAACGGGACGCTGGCAATGTCACTGGACCGTTTGTGTTGGTATCACCAAACCGCATCTGTGACATGTTCAGCCTCGGGGAATGAAATATCGCTTTTCTCCTCCCCTTCTCCCTGAAATTCCTAACACAGCAGTTCACACGCTCTCTCAAAATAGAGGCTGTTTCACGCCAAACCGCTTCCCGCCGTCACGCAGGAACAATCTCCACAGACCGTCAGGCCGCCGTGTGAAATCCGTTTAAAAAAAATTATTAAATAACTAGGTGGCTTGAAAACAAAGTAATGGAGGAGAAAACTCAATTCAGAGTATGTTATGTCCAACACAATGGTTGAAGGAGATGAGAAGCGAGATGTTAATCTCTGATTGGCTCTTTAAGGCTCCAGACCTCAACCCTGTAATCCAAGTCAACAGCAAAAGATCAATTATCAGAAGTTTAGAAGGAGATAGGAACGAGAACGTGTGTAGCTTGAGAGCTCAAAAACATTCATGTTCCCACTTTTTTTTACGTAAGCTTTCTGATAAACTTGCAAATGATAAATACCGCCACAGACTATATATAGAACCAGATTCCCCACGAAAACGTGAGTGTTGCTTACCTGTGCAAAAGCTGCTGTCATGTTTCAAATTGGTTGCTTGTGTGCTTTTTGGTGATTGATAGGCTATACTGTGTGATTTCTGGGGGATTTTGAGGTGGTTTCTAGGGTGGTCTGGGTGGTTGCTAGAGTGTTTTATGTGGCTGCTAAGGTGTTCTAGTTGGTTGCTATTGTGTTTTGGGATAATATAAAGCCTATAAAGCCAATAAGCTTTATAGTAGTAGTAGTAGTAGTAGTAGTAGTAGCTTTATATAGTAATAGTTGTTGTAAAATGCACTCGATATTAAAAGGGTTATTAAAAATGTGCTCAATATTAAAAAGGGTTATTAAAACTGCATTAAGCTGAGAAAGAGATACTGTTCTCCAAGCGGCTTTCTGTGCATGTGCTCTGAGATGTAGTGGAACACAGACAAGCAAAGTTAACTTTGAGCTTTGTGTTCGTGCCTAAATGGTTAAAAACACAGAAATATGTCAAAATGCCATGTTTGGTGAGTACTCGCTTAAACAAAGTTGTTTTTGTCTTAAGTGAACATAAACAGTTGGGAATAAGTTGCATGTGTAACAGTATATTGGATCCGTGCATTATGTCTTAAAGTGATAATATTCCTGCTGCTGTCTGTCATTGATGTTAATCAAACAAAAGATCACTTCCTGCTCTTTAGTAGATTTAGTAGGATTGATCTATATTTAATTTATACAGTGAAGGCTATGCAGTGGTTTTACTTTTGATTACTTTCTTTTTTATTATTATTACTATTTATTTCACAGGAATGTTAAATTTGTTAAGCTCTAAACTGTCCCTAATCACCTATAAGAGAGGGAATAGCATATGTTGCTTGCCAACATATGCGTTTTTAATTTATGATACTTTCTTATCTCTTATTTTTTTATACTTACTTATACATTGGGCCAGATTTATTGAACAGGGAAATTTAGCACGAGAGCGCAATTCCAAAAAAAGCCTTGATTCGAATGGAAAGTTAAAATTGAAATTAAAGGGTAACTAAACCCTAAACTGTAAGACTGCAGGCTTTATTAGTGCTGTTCATTGATTCAAGTAAATGTTTTGACATTTGGGTATAAAGTGTTTTAATTCTACAATATATGGTGTAAAAACGTCTGAGTGCTGCCCTCTTAAGGTTGAACGGTGGCTACTGCAGTCGAATTTTCCTATTGGACGTTGTAGGTCATCATGACTTGTGATGGTTCTTCCAACGGCTCACTACCACGCCCCTGGCACGAGCTCACCACGCCCGCATTGATCACATGAGAACGGCTTCACTTCAGTATGAACTCTCATGTTACATGAAGTAGAGACATTATGAATGAAACTTACTTGACACTTGCTATCAACATTCTAATGAAGAAAATGCGGTTAAATAATGCAGTTGACAGTACACGTCAGGCTTTTCTTGCAATATTTTTGCTGCCCGTCATGTGTACAGACCAATTTCATGCATGAGACACACTTTCAAACCCTGATACTTAAGTGGTTGCCATGGTAGCGAACAACAATACCGTAACGTGCTGGTGTAATGGAGGCCAGCTAGCAGTCGAGTAAACCTCACTCCTCTGATCTCAAGAGATGCTCTAGCGTTGCAGCCTTTAGCCTCCTTGTTAGAGCGTCCAACTTTCATGCCGGCGGATCCGGGTTCGAGCCCCGCTTGGAGCGGGCGGTTTGAACAGGAGGGGTTACATTGGTGCCGTGACCCGGATGGGAGTGAGATTTAGGGGGGCGAGTGTAACGGAGGCCAGAAGGGGTTACACTGGTGTATGTAGTCTAACTTTTATTTGAGGAAATCTGTTTATAATAAGCTAATAGGTTTGAACTTATTGGTCCTGCGCTGCTTATTGATTCAGTTAATTTGAATAAAAATACATAGCATATATCTGATCTATTTTTAGTGGCATTCAGTAAAAGGATTTGACTGTTCATAGATTAGGTCAGTGGTCCCATTCTCTCTTGCGCTGCTGCTTCGCTAGCATCGTTGGCATCGGGAGTTAACGCAGTTTGAGCAAGTGGCTCAAATTGATAAGGCTCTGGCCCTGTGTCCACAGACAATTCACCCTCCTCCACTTCAAGTCCTCTACCTCGAATGACCACTCTGTTGCAAGTCTACTGGCATCACTCCAGTCACTCTCCATCTTTGCGAGTCAGACAGCTGTCAATCAATCCGTCACTGCGGGTCTTGGGTACACGCCCCCCACTCAGCCTCGCCCGCGGTTCATCCCCTCCGTCTCCGACTCTGCCCACTTTTCCAGCATTTTTCAAATATTGCCAGTGGGTGGAGTTAGGCTCTTAGCTGGGGTTGAGCTACCCTTTAAAGAACACAAACGCAGGTGGATCATTTCCCATAATGAGCAACGCAATCTACCAAGATCAGCGCAAGTTAGCGTCTGGTTTTTTTTTTTTTGGGTGGTAAATAATGGCGCAAATTGACTAGCCCAAACCTTAGTAAATCACCTTGCGTGATTCATTTAAATACTCCCATAAATTGTGCATCTGAAAGGGAAACTCCTACAAATGCATATGCAATAAGATCATCCGCTAAAATAACTGTCCACGCCAAGCGCTAATTTTTCACTGCATGTTTTTAGTAAATCCTGACAGTAGTTACTTAATGCCAAAATGGTTTGCGCTCGTGCAAGCTGTTAGTAAATCTGGCCCATTGTTGGGAAGAATAGCTAAATAACTCCAGTGGGTCTATTTGAAACCTTCTATTTATCATGTAGTATTATTTTTTCGGTGATTGTATCGGCCAATACTGATCGGCCCCAAAAACCCTGACCGGAGCACCGTTAGTTGATAGGGTGTTCTAGTTTGTTGGTATGGGATTTTGAGGTGGTTCTAGGGGGTCATGTCTATACCGAGATTAAGTTCTCATGGTCTGTTCACATCCCTAAGGATGAGCCTTAGCGCAAGCACCACTAATTACAAATGCCAAACTAGCTACAGCTTTTTGCTATGCATAATGAAAGGAGGGTGGTTAAACATCTCCACTCCCGGAGCATTCTGAAAAACGAGCTAAGCGAATGAGTTTCAGATCTCTTCCCAAATTAGTTTACAGCATACCACTTCAACACATTTTTTGTTTACAAACACATGATTTAATCTACACCAGACCAAAGATCACGTAAAGAGGTTCCCATGAGCCAGGCATAGAATCCAGAAACTGTGAGACCAGACTCCATTAGACTCCATTCATTAGTGCAGCAGCCTTCCTCTGCAATCCAACATGCTTTGATAAAGATTAAAATGTTGCCAAATGACTCAACAGAGCAACAGAGCCTCGAATTTAGGTCACGGGGAGATGATAAACAATTCATAAGCAAAGCAGAAAATTAAATATATAATATGATTCAATATAGTAATGAAAGAAAGCATTGTTAAGCCACTAGACTGCTCTCCAAACAACTCCAGAAAGAGATGCCTCGCACACAAAAACACACACGTTCGCACATAAAAGCCTGCACGCATTACTGTCGTGGCAGCGCTCAGAACAATTGTCTTTCACTCCAAGGTGACTCTCTCTCTTGCCATTTCCATTTCTCTCAGGGTCAGCTATGTGCATCTCTCTTTATGTGTGCGTATAAATTGAGAAAAGCATGGTTTGCTTAATGCAATGCTGTCAGAACGTCCCGCTTGCAGCCCTGTCCGCTGTGCATTAAGAACCTGTCAGCCAGAGTATGGAATTAATCAGCAAACCCCTGAAGAAACAATTGCATAATCTAAAGCTATAAACTCGGCCGACCTTGCCTTCAAACGCGCTTAAATTTCCACCTTCAAACGGGAGATTGAGGGAGCTAAAGGATCTGAGTCAATAGATTTCTCTCTCCTTTCTGCCCTCCAATCTTTTCTTCCTATAAACAGGAATGATTGACTGCTTCTCTCGCCTTCCCAACAGTTCTGAATAAAATTCCATATGAGTGTTTTTTTTTTTTTGAATGTGACCTCCGCTTTGGCTTTGCTATACCTTTTGTTTGGTATGAAAACACTGACTCCTGCTTTGGATTCCTCATAAAGGCAGCACTAAAGGGGGATTCCTGCCGGTGTGAATCTTTTCTTCTTAACTAGTTTTTACTGGTTTTCATATCATTTTTGTCCCTATTAAATCCATTTAGGGCTTTAATTATGTTCTATAATTAAGACAAGACAGACTTTATCGGTATAAATTACAGTATCATTATTAAAGCTTGTATAAATGATCGTGCAGCTTTATGTTCTGCAGACAACACCAGAGAAATGAAACCTGTTCACTTGTTTTATGGTCTAATTTTCTATCCATCCAGACATAAAAATATATAGGATTTTGATGGCAAATTTAAAGCAAGCCAGGACAAGATTTTAACTAAGTTGCTCCAACTTAGATCCAACTTTACTTAGAGAAATTGTAGTTGAAAATGTTGTTCCGAAATAAGATATTTTGAAGAATGTATCAACTGTGTTTGCCAATACAATGAAAGTCAAGGGGAATACACTAGGAAGCATCTTCATTTGTGTTCAATAGAAGAAAGAAATGCATACAGGTTTGGAATGGCATGAGTAAACGACAGAATTTTCATTTTTGGGCGAACTATCCCTTTAAAAACAACCAGCCAGAAAGGCAGCTCTAAGCCCTGGATATTCACTGACCTTAGATCCAGCTCAGAATGGAGGCAACAGATTTTGAGAGCACCACTTCATTTATTAACAAAATCAATTGACGTAAAGGTGTGAAGTTTGCTATGGTGACAAGATAATCTAATCGTCAGAAATTTGGATTTAGCTGTCAACGACATGAGCCATTGCACCTCTGATGTGAAATGACAAGAGCATAGAGAGCGCATGTAAGAGAAAGCGAGGCTGTAATTATCAGCTCAGAGTGTGTTAGTGGTCTCTTAGAAAACAACTCTCCGACTGGACCGGCCCTTTATGAACCTCTCACTCTTTGGATCAATCATTCGGGCAGAGACTGTGGATTGATCTAACTTTAAAAGGGCGCCAATGATGACTCTCTTAAAGGCGGAAGATGGGGCGGCCTTCAAGACATTAATTTCGATATTTGCTTGTAACGTGAGCGTGTTTTGATATACTGTTTTTGTAAATATAAGTGGAGGGCTATATGGTAATCTTTAGTCTGGTGTTTAAGTGCTGTGATACAATACAGATACTTGAGTGCGGTATTGATTTACAATCTACTTTCAGAAACCTTGCATTTGTCAACTGATGAACAATCATTAAAAGTTCAACATTTTCTGCCTGATTTCTGAGTTCTCTGTAAAAGTCAATGTTCCATAATATACCAGCACCTTGTACTATTTCTACACTGATTGAATTATAAGATGAACAACAACAACAACATTTATTTATAGAGCACATTTAAACACAATATGAATTGATCCAAAGTGCTGTAAAGCAAGAGTGCAAGAATCAACTATTTTTTTGTACTAAAAAAAGTTGAGTATTCTTATTTATTTGACAAAGCAAGCAAAAAAAAAAGAGTTGTACATATGCTTTATCAATTTATTTGATAATTTCAGTGCTGCCACCGAGAACTATGGGAAATGTAGTTTTTTTGTCACACTTGCTTATCATCTCAAAAATTAGCCATCTATCATAAACTAAATCATAAATATATCCATAATGAATTCATGATATGAATGATTCATCATTAATTAATAAAAGTAGTAGTACTTTTTGGCAAGCTTAATTGCTGTATGAACCCTGCTGTATGATTTCAAAAAATGAAATAAAATAAATATAATAATAGATAAAATAATAATAAAATAAAATAAAATAAATATTGCTAGGGGCCCCATGCAGTACAAGTAGCTTTCTACTTTCTCCTTGAACGAGGAAAGATTTTAAGATTACATTTTCTATAACGTATTTTAAATTGGCAAATACAAACTGACATATGGCTAAAGTGAACTGGTGTTCTAGAGCAAATAAACTCAAATAAAATAATGGAAAGGCAGAACTTCCAAACCCACAGCCACCATAATGAGCGCTGCCATTTCTCCCATTCGTTTTCTTATGAGTTGCCTGTCACCTGTCACCTTAAAAATATCTCTTACTGTATGTCTCTGCTTGAAGGCTGCATTATTGAACCCAAGCATAACAGGTAAGGACATCACCCTCACAGAGCAATAACAGACAGAAGGTAATAACCATAAACAGATAGAAGGTTTTAGTCAGTCAAGCATTTTCACATTGTATTTACAAGGATTAAGAAAAACAAACAGAAATAAGAGCCCCATTAAAAACTGCCAGCCATTTTTCAGGTGCTGACAGCCTTCGGCCCATCCATGCAGGGTTGCAGGTGAAAAGATGTAACTGTAGACAGATAAGACTGTGTACAAAACATGAGTGCTGACAAGCTCACTCATTAAACTTGACCGGGCCACAGATGCAGGGTTTATGTTCCCAGTCAGTCGTGTCACATGGCAATCCGATATCTCGAAAGAGAGCCATCTCTCTGTGCCCAACACCTCACTGGAAAGACAGGCCTAGAGCCAGAATCTATCTTTAGGTATTTCGCTAAAGCTTGTGGATAGCATGAGGAATAAGATATGAGAGGAGTACGAAGGACTTGTTCAAACATCACCCTGAGGCGGACAAGAACTGTGCAAATTTATTGTTTATGCTACCGGGAATTCTTTAATTACCTATTTTCTCTGACAACATTTATGGCATCAGGACATGTGCGTAGGCAGCAAGCAACATGTCTGTTGGAAATTTGCAGAGTTCCTCAAATTGTAAAACGACACAGTGCGAGAAAAAGGACAAAGTTAGGAGGTGGGAAATGGATCTCTCTTTATTTCCCAGAAAAAAAGGCTGCAATTCCCAGTGTGATAATGTACCTGAGAAAACATCTGTTGAAAGAAAAAAAAAAAATCTGTTTATTGGACAACTGCCAACACTTAATAAAACATGTTCCACATCGTTTGACTTTGAAACAAGATGCCGTTTTTATCGTTACCTTCTACAATATCTACATGTAAATTCCCAGATGTGTGCTCTGCGAATCTTAATGCTAATGTAGGAACTTTGTCTTTTGATAAATAAACAAAGGGGAAAAGAAGAGAATGAAAGAGGTAAATAAAAGAGTAGCAAACAAACATTCTTAAGTGGAAACTGCCATTTAAACAGTTTAGCAGAAGTAGCCCCGTGGGAAGTATCCCAAGAACCCTTCGGGGTCTAAAGTGGCCCTGCAGGGGGAACTGACGCAATCTGCAAATAATAAAAGGAGAGATGGTGCTTGAAAGCACAGCTTGTGATTGAACAATGCTCCATGATTTCTGACACACAGAGAAAGGACGCAGCAGAGAACTGCGAGGACTCGCTTCCCTGTGGCCAAACGCGCCACAACAGACAGCTGTGTGTGTTTTTGCCGTGAAGATGAAGAGAAAACGATCTGTTCGCATTGATTGAGACTAGAATTTAGAAGAAAGTTGCTGCTGTTTTCTTTGGATACAAAGTCTGGATTTGGACAACCACATTTACCAACAGGTGTGACTCGCGGTTTGACTGCTCATAATATCTTACAGTAGTAGTTTGAATATTGGGTCTCAATCACTTTATTTTAAATTGACAAAAATAAAATGTGAACTGAAACCACACGGACGCAAAAATCACACGTCTTTAGAGAGCGTCATATGTTTGCTGATAGTGACGAAACGCTGTAAAGGAAAGGTGCAGAAAGACTTTATGGGAACGATTTGGGTGTGATTTATGCAAATGCTTAACCTTAAATAGTTGCTCATTTAGAATACTCTATATTCCATGGCCGTAACCACCATAGATATTGAGGGGGACAAGACCCCCCGAAATAATTAGAAATGGCCAAATTATCCCCCCCCAATATTTGATATTCTTGATGCTGCTCTGCTGTACTCCTTTACGCACCGCTCTGTTTTTTGCTAGGATGACAAATGTAAAATGTAAAATTTTTTAGTTGGTCTGCCTCAGCGGTCTAACAGCGCTCGTCACTGTCAGAATGAGTGAGATGGCCTATCAAGTCAAAGAAGGCGGGGCTTACTGTCAGTGTGAATTCCAACGCAACGCGTTATAGCAGTGAAAGAATGCATCGTAAGATGTAAGTAGCTAAACATTTAATATCTGACAACTGTTTTAGGATAAAAAATGTTCAGCTACCAACAGTAATATCAAGTCATGCAAATCATTGTTGATGAAATTTCACAATTTTGAATCGAAAATATGACATTATTTATGTAAATCATAATTGAATTTGACGTGACAAGAAACGTTTTGCATTTTTACATGTTAGGCAGACGAAAATAAGTTTACTTCATAACTACAAAAGAACTGGACCTTTTACCATTCTTATCTCTTTTTTATTTCCTTAAATCCCTTTTAATCCATTAATAAACCAATAAGACCAATACACACACACACACACACACACACACACATGGTTACGGCCTTCCTACAACGAGTTTAAGGTTTAAGAACAAATTCATGCATGTACGCATAATCCACGCAATTATTAGTGAATGAGACCCATTATATGTATAAATGGGAACACCTGTAACCACAAAAAACTGAAGTAAATATCAAATATGGCAACTTTTAACACCTGAATGTCTTTTCACAATTAGTCCCCCCCAAAAGTTTAACTTATTTTAAATTGACACAGAATCCTAACTCTTTCCCCGTCAGCGTTTTTTACAAAAAGTTGCCAGCCACTGCCAGCATGTTTTGATAATTTTCACAAAAATGTCATGATCTCAGAATATTTTGTTGTATGAATATCTGAACATACAATACAACAAAAAAGAAATAACTCTGCTTTTAAAAAAAAAAAAAAAAAACATTTTATTCTAGCTTAATGCATTCTTTTTTTTAAATCAACATTTGAATGTGGGTAAGTTTTGTTTGGGTAAAATTTTGACCAAAAAGCTGAGAAAATCGTGATTTTGTCAAAGACTATGTCTGGATTCAGAATGATGATCAAAACATAGATGGAGTAGATCGAGTCCATCAACACCTCCAAAGCATCACAGTCCTATAGCTCGCCCTGGGTTGACATTTCATTCGGTAACATTAAGCTGTTTTAATAATGTTGATCAAAGTATTTTACATATGTATCTGTCTACATATGTTATTCTGCTTCTTCTTCGCCTGTGTTTTGATCAGGAGATTCTGTACTCTTCAGAAGATGTCCCATAGTGCCCCCCGACTAGCCTAGAAATCTAGACGCAAAATTTATTTTGTAGTCTAGCAACTCTCGGTAGACCTGAGAGCTGGAAAAACCAAACTCTGGTCAGGCCAATCACAGCGTGTGTAGAGTCGGTGGGCGGGCTTAACATAATGACGGCATGTCAAGGCAGAGTTGCGGAGGTTCTGCGTGCTACTCGTAAACAAAGAAGCTGACGAACAGCAGTCTTTTGAATCGGCTTTGGCCACAACTCTGGAAGACTTGCCAACAGCTTTTCTTTGAGAAAAGAACAAAGAGCGGTACTGAAGTCATTCTTAAGAAAAGAAGATATGTTCAAAGTTTTGCCTACCGGATACTGCGAAAGTCTATCAACTAACGTTAGCTCGGCTTCACCTTCTTCTTTGCTCTGGTTGGTTGTGGCGCTCATGGCGCTATCCAATTGCATGCAGAGGGAATTTGAAAGACAACCGTTTATCCCGCCCCTCGGATTGAGCCCTGTCAATGGTTTTTGACAACATCTTGATGTGGGTCTGGCTTGTCAGGCTACCCCCAGACCATATAATAGTGAAAAAATGGAAAGCCGGAAATTTTCGTCAATAGCGAGAACAGCGTTAAAAATAGTAATCAAGCGCAAGATGCTAAAAAAACTGCGAGAGAACATTTAACGAGTGTGGAAAACAATTAAAAAACAGATCTAAATTGATTCTGTTACCATGTGAATGTAGTCTTTCACTATGCACTGATGTGTGGGATTTCATTTCATTCATTACCTCCAGCAAACTTAGTCCTTGTGTTCAATTATTTGGTCCCATGTCAGTGTTGGCTTCTTTTATTCAGGACTTGTAATTTGATTTGACGTTGTATTTAGCCGCCACACTGTTCACAAGGCTAGCATCAACTATTTACAAGTTGCTCCAGCATTCAGACTGAAGAAACAAGGGCAAAGGTCAGTCATTTGACACATGTAACCTAGCAGATTGCTAGCTTAGCATTCACATCATTTAAACATGCAGATGATGTTTTCGTTTCTAATTAAAGAGCACTTGTCTGATTGAGTGTCTCATCTCAAAAACTAAGCGCCACATGGCTAAAAAGGCTAGCTGGAAAACGCTGCCAGAAAGAGAGAGAGAGAGAGAGAGAGAGAGAGAGAGAGAAAGAGAAGTGTATGCACAACCATAAGCCATCTGAAATGTGGGCGTCACTCTGCCTGACATCACTGACACAGTCTAAACCATGTACATCAGGGTTCGATTATCCCACCATCCAAAACAAACAAGCAACCAAACCTTTGACAACAACTCCAACGCCAGTGCCCTGAAGTGTTAGCAAGGCTAGCTTTAGCCATTAATGCTCGCATGGAGGAGCCAGAACAAATATTGACAGTGAGTAACTGGGACTTGTTTCCCAAACACCCCACCGTGCAACGTCTTTGTGGGCAAGGAAAGTGGAACATGGTGTTTATTGTGAAATCAATAGAAGGAGCATTTTAATGCAGGTATAATTTAAAAAACTGAATCCTGACAACATAATGCTCAATGTATGATTTAAAAACTCGAACTTAAAACCGTTTTGGATGTTCGAGTCCTCAAAAAAGTTCCACACCAATATGTCCTTCTGAGTTTCTTTCCTTTGACCAAGCAAATTAGTTTAAGTGGCTCAGTATTTTTTCCCTCGAGGGTCAGATCTTGTGGTCTTATATCTCTTGCCGGAATATTTCTCCTTTTCACATTCAACACTAATAGGTTTGGGTGCTTGCTTAAGTAATTAAATAACCTCTGCACTATGGGAGCATTACTTGCTACCCTTCGCAAAAACTGACATAACTAACATCTCAAACTATACTACTCTCCTAAATCAATACGGCTCTCGTCCCGGACTCAGACTTTCAATCTTCAAATATGAAAATATGAATTATTAAAGGATTACGATTATGTTTATCTAAACAAAGTCTGAAATAATCGTAAACCACTTAAATAATATAAACGTTCAATCGAATAACTTCCATATAATAAACTTTCAATCTTAAAATACAAAAACCCATCATAGAAATATGAATTATTAAAAGCTTAACATTTTGCTTATCTAAACAAAGTCTGAAATAATCATAAACCACTTAAATTATGCACTTAATTATTTAGTTAATTCATCATTTATTACACATAAACCACACAAAATTATTTATAAATGTTTCAAAAACCGTCCCACAGTTGTGGCTTCATTTTCACAACAAATAAATTATGTACTTGTTTAGGTCACTTTCAATCAAGCTTTTTTTTTTTTGCATTTAATTATGCAAAAAGTTTGATAACATAATTTCATTTTATGTAGGATATCTAAAATTCTAGCTTGTAGGTATCCTAAAAATAAAGTGTTTTAAGATTTATATTTAAGACATTTCAGTTTGTTTTCTGAATGTTCAAAGGGCCTACAGTTAAAAAAAAAAAAGAAATATCAGCAGCACACTTGGAACACTGTAAACTATAGCCGTGTCTCTGGCTCCAAATTCACTTAGATAAGATGTATTTGGTCACGAAAAAGAATAGGAAGAAATCCGACAGCCTCTCATATCCGTTCATTTCTCCAGACCATATGTATCATTCATTCATCCGTCCATTCATTCGTCTGTGCATTTGAAGCCACATCGTCAATCTAGCCCAACGACTCCGGCACAATGACTTTCTCGAGATTAATTCCATCGTTCAAGCGGAACTGTACAAGGGCGGGGTAAAATTACGAATGCGTTTATGAGTTATTAATGGCCTCGGCCCGCTGGTTCCCAAACGGGTCTGGGATTCCAAACCACGCAGGGTGGACGGAGCTGGGTTATAGAGCTATACAACTCAATAAATAATTCAACGGCGTTACTTGGATTTCCAGAATTGCCATACATTATATATGCAGTTCAACAAATGTCTCTGCTATTATACACATATCTGTACACTTCAGCTGTGCAGTAATTAATCACCTAAATGTGTGCCAAAAAACTACAGAGATCTTTTCACCCTCCCTGCTACATTTTTCATGCAGAGGTTTTGACACACTCCAGCGCACCCAAAGAAAATCAGCAACCACGTGAAGGAGGAAGGGAGGGGGGGACAGACGGATGGATTTTTTTGTTGTTTCTGGCTTTGCAGGATTGATTTTCATCTCTCGAAGAACTGGGCTAATCTCAATCCTTCCTCTAATCTGTATCTAAAGCACTTGAAACCTAAGGCGTCTTCACAGATGAATAAAAAAAAAAAAAAAGTGTCTGATTGTGCAACATAGAGGTTGTGCGTCTTTCAGATGAAGGCATTCTTATGAACATTTTACCCAAAATATGAACACATTCTCTAAAAGATGATTTAAAAAAAAGTGAGGTTTTGTGGTGACACTCTCCGCTGTTAACATGAATTGGCGAGAGAAATTTCAGACGTTTATCGTGACATTCTGGTCTTGTCTTGTTCTGTTAAATCTGCTGATTTATTAATGAGCGAGTAAATATAGCAGAGGATCGGATGAGTGCGGAATACACACGCGCGCAATAAACAGCCACACAAACAGCGATCACGAGGTAAAGAAATAAAACCCCTGCAACTCTAGAAGGACTAAAGCCTGGAGAAATCAAACAAACAAAGGCAGGATTTACTGTAGGGTCTCATGTGCACCGTTTAAGCCTAGCAGACAAGTGCTGTTTAGATTTCCCTCATACACTGAAGAACACATCGATCACATGCGTATATCAAAACCGGCTATCAATAATTCAGCGCAAACACACAACCTGAAAATATGAACAAGACACCAAGGGCAGAAGAAAGAACAAATTTAATACGCAAGAGCTAAAGAAGGACGAGCTGGGACAGAAAGAGGAGGAAAAACTCCTCTTAAAACCGTCATGATTATCTTTACTCCATCTCTCTCTCTTTCTTTCTTTAGTCTTTGGCCATAAACAACACTCTATTTCTCAGGCTAAAAGGGGGGAAATGCATTTTTACATTTGCTTTTTTCTATAGATTCGTTCCTCTGAATTATAGCAGAAATTGCAATTTGATGTCAATCGAAGAGAAGATAAGAGAAGAGAACTTGAAGGACAAACAATGGGCTGTTACACCCATCAAGGGGAATTGTTATGACTCAATTTGCCAGCACACACACACTAATACCCCCTCCCACACTGCACACACACACACACACACACAACGCACCGTATAATGCAGCATGCAAGGACAGAACCATTAGCATGCATGACTGTGCTCACACTCCTGCTGTCCCACTGCAAAGCACACACAGCGAGAGAGAGTGAGAGAGAGAGAGAGAAAGAGAGAGGGAGAGAGGGCACTAAACAGATTGTCAGACATTGACTCTCTCATGCCTTGCCATTTGACAGTATTTCGCTTCAGTTCCCAAAGCAATACATTTAGAGCTAGTGCAGCAATCTGATTACCTGACAGTCGCTTTTATCGCACAATTTTGCAAAAACAAGCTGACAGAAACCCAATCTCTATGAAACACTGCGACTTCACTGCACGACACAACAGCATTATGCTACAAGCACAACTGCAGCCCTCATATCAAGGCAGTTACTCAACTATTGTCATCTGTTTTCCACTCCTCTCTTTCTGTTTTAGATGCTTTTAATGGAAAGTAACAGCTCAGACGGACAATCCCAGGAGAGACATCACTATTGTCCACCTGCAAACTTCCTCCAACCATTGACCTTTACAACTGGAGTGTGTGCCTTCCCCCAGCGCTACATGAATTGCTACTCCTGCCTTACCGGTTTGACCTTAAGTGGCTCATTTGACCTTTCTATTTAGGATAAACACAAAAAAAGACAGATGGAAGCATCAAAAGATTTCAAATTGCATGCAATTGTCACTTCATAAGCATCTTTATAGTCACGCATTGAGAAAAAAAAACATACATTTTAAAGCAAACACTGGATGTGTATTCAAATCAAGCCTCATTCTGTTTGCAATGTGCTCACAGTACACTGAAGGCAGACTGTCGCCACCTAGGGGACACTTTTATAGCTTAGATCACCAACGCTGATGCTCACAGCAGCCGTATGAGCCTCTGGCTCATTCTCACGAACATTTCCACTCTCCCAAACTGAGGTAAGTAACAGTAAAAGCATTATCTGGCAAATTAAGCCCAAATAAAGCAAGGGAATTCATTTTCCTGCGTGTGTGTTTTTTCTGAGGACGCAATAAAAGTCTGCAAATAAATCCATGGCTTTTTTTCTGGCCTCAGATCTGCTATTAAGTATGTTTAAGACATGAGGACGAATATTAAATGCTCTCTAGATGAAAAAGAAAAAAAAGAAAATCCCCTGATCTCGACCAATGAAGATTTTCTTAAACCTCGCTTCGCTATTAAGTAATAGATCTGGACGCCTGTGGTGCAATTAAACGTTATTACATCCGTTTATCCAGGAAACTTTTCTCGGCCAATCGAATTACACCCCTCATTCTGTTGTGCTCTCTGAGAGCAGACAGCCCTGGCGCTGTAATTGACCCTAAACCTCTTTTCATTTCAGACGTATTACTTCAACGGCCAGCTGTTCGCAACCTCTGGAACAGCTACTATAAAACACCATTAAGGAGCCCCAGGTCTTACCCTCTTGCTGCCGCTGTTGCCGCCGGGCCTGATGGAAAGCATTTGAAATGCCCTTGTGCAGCTGTGGGGTAAGCAGCTGGGACTATGTGGGTTTTTATTTATATATTTGTTTATATATCCATTTATTTTAACCTTTCAGGCTACCTCTAGTTCCGATGACAGATGCAGATGACAGCCACCCGAACACATCGATCGTCAGGGACTGGAAAGGGAGAGATTTCTAACATTTTTATAACCTCTCAACTGGGATTCACATTTCTATGGCTCTCTTTTAATCTCTCTCTGTTCCAGGCCAGGGGAGAGGAGAGCCAGATTGTTTTACGGGCTCAGTAACAGGATAGCAGATCTGCCTCCTGCCACACTTTTGCTGTAAATAATGGAGAGTATATATCCAGTACTGTATGGATCTGTGTAAACACAGCAAGCACTCTATGTGTTTTGGGACTTGTTTGTTTTCAGTGATAGAGTGAAGGTAGTGAGAGAGAGGAGCGTGTATCAATGCTGTAGTGTCGGCGTCTGTGATTTGATGAGGTCTCTGCAGTTATTCTGCTCATTATTAAAGAGCCCAGAATAATGAGCCTCACTCTGACCTCTGACCTGCAGCTGGGACGCGATGAATAGCAACGCACTCACTCGCACAATCATGGACAGACACATGCGGCAGAGAACACACAGATCTAGGAAATGTGAATCACACAGATAGATACCCATGAAAAACATGCATAATACAATTCAAGATGTACTTTTGAGAATAGCATGCTCTTTACTATCAATACCTGCTCTCACAAATTCATGTTTATCCACAAAAACATCAGCTTCAAATCCCTGGAATCACAAACTGCTTTAATTATCCACAATGCTAATGTGCTCTGGGCGGTTGTTCACTTGTAACATGTCTATAGCAACACTGTGGGAAGCTTAAGTGAAATACTTAAAGCTGCTGTCCGTAACTTTTTTTGTGCTCAAGATTTACAAAAATGATATAATGAGAATGTACAACATGAATCCATTTTCCAAACCGTGTTTTTGTCTTACCCTGAATCATTATGCTACACTTATAATAAGTGTTTATATTAGGACTATTTCAGACCGGACTGGTAGGAACCGCTGCGGAGGAGCACAGTCCCTGCGTGACTCGCCATAGACATAAACAGAGAGAAGTAGCTCCGGCTTCAATGTTCTTCCGCAAGACGCATGCAGTTCTGTTTATTAAAAGAGTTACCGAATGCAGCTTTAATGTTGGACGTTTGTTCAGATCACTAACCCTAAATATGAGCAATAGCAACATTAGCATGTGATAATAAACACATCCAGCACAGAGTTAGCTACAAAAGGCACTCTTAATACTACAAAGACATATAAAATAAAGCAAGAGAGAGAGAGCTAAATTAATTTTTTGCCAGCCGTAATCTCAAATGCGGCACATACACGCGCACCTGATGTACAGAGTTTAAAGAGGTGACTTTAGCCTCATCTGACACGACAGATTTCAAATGACTTTAAACTGGCTTAGCAGCACAGACACACATAAGTTGTCAGTGGCTTAACCAAATCGCTCCACACAAAGACGCATTAGCAAAGGAATGAGGAAATCTGGGAAAGCTCTTTCTTTCTTTCTTTTGGCGAAATGCAGTCTGAGCGTCTTTAATAAACGTTCTTGAGTACGAAGGTGACAGACCTGCTGAGTGAGTAACACATTAAGGGTGTTACAATGCCAAGGCTGAAAATTGAAATGTTTGAGGTCAAGAACAATTACATTACTTTGTATGAAAACACATATTTATGTATTTATTTGATCTGGCCTGTAAGTAATAGCAGTAATTCTGTCATTGTAAGAGGCAAACTGTAGGAACCTTACATCCAAAGCGCCACAGGAAACTACATATTGATTGAAGCTCTATTCATTTGCAATATAGTAGCTGGAAAGATATTCTAGGCGAGAGCAGCAAATCATCACGGTATGGCCGTTATGAAATAACAAACCTCTAGGGCTGAACCTGTCAGTGCATCAAATCTCCCCACACCAGAGGTAACATCAAAACAATATCTCCAGAACAGAATTATGTTCCATACTCAATTTCCTCTTAACGCATTACCTGAAACAATATGAGCAAAGCTAGATTTCAAAAAAACGATAGCGAGGTGCTTTTCGGCATCTGGCGAGGAGTGGAGAGCGACTTGTGTTTCGTATTGTGATCCCCTTCCTTTCTCCCCACATTACTATTCACTCGCTGCTTTGTATGCACACACATCTACTCATCCATTCCTGTATTGACCTAGTGAGACAGAGCAGGATGAGAGGGGGATGGAGGGTAATAAGGAAGAAGAATATAAGTTGTCCTTCCTACCTGTATTATTGACATCCTGTTCACTGGCGTCTCGGTGGTGTTCGTAACAGGTCCGGTGAAGCTGGTGTGACAGCCAACGTGTCCTTGAGGAACGCTGAGGTTGTTGGCTGTTGGTTTGAGATACATGACCTCTGACCTCGGAGAGCTGAGGGGCAGACGAGTTTGGTAGTCAAAGTACATGGGCGAGGTGGCCAGAGATGGACTGCTGACAACGTTCATCACGTTCATGGTGTCCCGTTCCTCCACTTCGCTCTGCACTAGCATGATGTCGTTCTTGTTGATCTTCTTCTTCTTGCTCTTGCCGAGTTGTGGGTGAGTGTACTCAGCGATGCGACAGTTGTATGTGCGGATCTCCTTGTTCTCCCGTTTGCACTTGACTGCGATGGTGATCATAGCTGCAAGGAGCATGATCGAGATGATACTCAGGGTTACTATTAGCGGGAGCGACATGTCCCAGTTGTGGTGTTCCGCGTTAATGCGCGGTTCACCCTCCGGCAAGGGCCCCGAGTAGGCTTTGACGATAAGTTTCGCCATGGCGGAAAGTGACGGCTTGCCATGGTCAGTGACCTTGATGATGAGCTCCACAACAGGTGCCACCTCCTCCCACAGTGGCTGGGCTGTCCGTACCTCGCCTGTCACCGAATCAATCTCGAACAGGTGTTCCTCATTCCCATCCGAGATCTCGTAGGTGAGCCGACCGCTCTCACCAAAGTCGTTGTCCACCGCTCTCACGGTGGTGATAATGTGTCCGACTCCCACATTCCGAGGTACATGGATCTCAGCAGTGTCATTCTGAAGTAACGGAAGGACAATGACAGGAATGTTATCATTAACATCCAGCACGCTCACACGGACAGTGGTGTTGCTCTCCAGGTGAGGGTTTCCTGAATCCTTCGCCTGGACTTTAAAGTCAAAATACTTGGTTTGTTCATAGTTAAAACTCCTCAGGGCATAAATTGCACCATCAGTCGGTTTGATGTTAACATATGTAGTGATAGATTCCTCGCTTACATTAGAGGGAAGGAGGGAATAGGACACAGTGCCGTTTTGGCCTAAATCTGGGTCATGGGCCAGAACAGAACCCAGATATTCCCCTGGGATGTTGTTTTCAGGCACCTGGAGAAGGTAGACCATTTTTGTGAAGCGGGGTGCATTGTCATTTTCATCTAAAATCTTAACAGTGAAGGACTTTGTTGAGTTCAGGGGAGGGTTGCCATTGTCTTTGGCCACAATAGTAATGTTATACTCATCTTTTACCTCCCTGTCCAGAGGTCTGTCAGTCACTACTGTGTAGAAGTTGTCATAGTTCTCCTCCAGCTTGAAGGGAACGTTCCCCAAAATCCTACACTGGAGCTGCCCATTGCGGCCTGAGTCTTTGTCTGTGACTCTGACAAGCGCAATCACCGTCCCGGGAGTTGCCGCTTCACTAACCGCCCCCTGACGCACCGCTACGAAACCTATTGATGGCCAGTTGTCATTCTTGTCAAGCACTTTAACAGTGACTTTACAATGGCCAGGAATTGGGTTGGGGCCTTGATCCTTTGCCTGAACATCAATCTCTATAATTGGGTTCTCCTCATAGTCGATTTTACCCTGAATCTTTATGACACCCGTTCGGGGGTCTATTGAGAACAACTCTTTGATCCTGTCTGGGACGTAACAGCTAAACGAATAAGTAACCTGCCCATTAACGCCTTCATCCGAATCTGTAGCATTTAAATCTATCAATATTGTGCCTGGGGGGGAATTCTCAGGGACCTCCACTACATACGAGGGCTGTTCAAACACAGGGCTGTTGTCATTAGAATCAGTGACTTTAACATTGATTTGCATTGTGCCTGATTTGGGATATTCCCCTCCATCTGTGGCGGTTATAATTAAAGTGTGATGGCTACGTTCCTCTCGATCTAAGGCCCTCTGAACGACCAATTCTGGGAATTTAGTTCCGTCCCCTCTGGATTTGACATCCAAAGAGAATATACTGTAATCATCCCGCGTGATCTGATATGTTTTCAGGCCATTTTCCCTAGTGTCAGGGTCATAGGCAGCAGCCAAGGGGAAACGTGTGCCTGGGGCTGCATTCTCAGATATGTCAATATCGATCTGTTCAGAAGGAAAGCTCGGTGCGTTGTCATTTATGTCCTGTATCTCAACTTTAATCATGCAGATCTCCTTGTCATTGGCAAACACTTCCATGGAGAGCTGGCACTTGGAGTTTTGTCTGCACAGTGTTTCCCTGTCGATCCGCTGTTTAGTGTATAATAGCCCACTTTCGGGATCCACATCAATAAGGTGTGGGGCGGAGTTCTCCAACACCCTGAAGTTGGATTTTTTCCCCTGCTCTCCCAGTTCCAGCTCCGCATCCTTGGCAATGTTTCCAATGACGCCCTGAATTTTCTCCTCAGGTATTGAGTAGTTCAAGTTTTTCAACGTCAGGGCTTGCGCCCATAAAAGTAGGAAAAGGAAAACAGAAAGATGCATCCCTTTCAGTGAGAGTGTCTTAGGTTTCTGATGCGTTTTACGCCTCCGACCTGTTGATCTTCCCAGCAATATCACAATTTATACTTTCAGTAACTGAGCACGCATGCTGATTCATGATAAAAAATGTATAAAGTCATTGTGTGGGCTTTTCCTTTAAATGCTCTTTTTCTTAGCAGAGCTCCCTTTATCCTGAGTTTTTACAACAAACGGTGAGGCTGTACAGCTAATTTATATTCTGCTGAACGCCCAGGCGCATTGGAGGCATAATCACAATCCAGTTTCCACAAAGAAATAGCCTTTCCCAGCCTCTTCGCCTGTAATGAAAAAAAGAAAAGAAAAAAACATTTCTGTTTCAGATTATTGCATGTAATATTACACTTAATCTTTTCAATTCTGACACAATGATTTAAACAAACACCTCGTGTCTCAACATATGCGCTTTCCCCCCTCTGTACTGTGACCGCGTAATTCTAATGCGTAATTCCTCATTCCCTGGCGAACGACGTGGATGGCATGTCAATCTAACCTTGAGATGCGTCGAGCGCTTTACCACTGAACACAGGTGGATGTTTGTGTTATTCTGCTCTCGACATGTAGGTTAAGCAATGCGTCGAGGATGCGCCATGTGGCACGAAGAGCGTTACGCGCATCAAACGCGCAATTATGGATAAAGGTGGCGAGCAAATAAAAACGGACAAATCTCTTTCTGTGTCCCTTCGTCTTGAAACAGCTACTTAACTGATGCCATATCTATAGCCTACCTTGCTGTCTTAAGGCAATCCCTTGAATGCAAATGCGTTGAAATAAGCCTCTTAACCAGCATAATCCTGCTGTTAAATACAATTCTTACATAGTCGCATAAAGCAGAGCAAATGAAACACAATCCTAGATGGTTATTTATACTGCGCTTCTTGAATAAATACGAGAAGAAGCTGTTGCATCCTCAGTGACACTGTGCGCATCCAGCAGCTCCAGGAGCATTTATGACACATCGTCTCATCTTTTTCTTTTTTTCTTTTTCAGGATGACACTTTGGAACATAATGATGATGACTTACCTGTAGCCTGCTATCCAGTCTAAACACAACCATCACCAAAGACGAGTTACATCCTTAATGCACCTTTCCGATGAGTGCAAAAAACTCCAACTAGACTGTATGGGAAAATAAAGTGCTCCCCAAAAGTGCGCGTGTAATGTCAATGAGGCTGATTAGGATGCAGTGACTCTCCTGCGACCATGGACTCGGGCAGTAGACGCTTTAGGATAGATGTCTTGACCCAGGCGTAAAATGTACATCCACAACCGTTGATATCACCAGCGCGAACAGCCTCTTATACTGCAATGATGCGGGGTGAGACATCCCCGTGATAAATGCGTCCTGGCCCCTTAGGAGACTATCCGTCCAGTCCCTAGTAAAAAACAAGAATAATACCGAAAAGAGAAAAAAACAAGAGAGTCCAAAGTTTAAATGTGGAAATCAACCGAAAGTGTTCAGTCCAATCCGACTGTCACTAAAAGCAGCTGTCAATAACGGTACGGGAATAAATGCACTGTGGTGTGCCGGTGTCCCTTCAGCCTCCTCTGTGCGTTTCTCTCTCTGACTGTCTCACTCTGTCTCATAGTGCATTAAACATTGTTACTGATCCGCCGCCAACCAATGGATGAAAGAGGAGGGGGTAACGCAGCCAATCAGATTCTCTGAATTCAAATTGTAGGCGGGGATTTCAAAGAGGTCCTTTATGTGAGTGATGTGGACGCGTTTCTAAGCGCAGACGGGAGTTTATAAAAGACTCTTGTACTTTGAGAGCTACAAGCGGGGTTGGAAATTTGTACGTTAAAGAAACAGTTTGGCACTCGTGGCAGATATAATCGAAAATGTTTCCGTCTGTTTCCCTCCCACAACATGGGGTGTTTTTTGATTAGTTTTACTTTAATAATGGCAGTGACTAAAATTATTTATAACAATACAAAAAAGATATCCAGTATATAAATAAACATATTTCTGGTTTGGAGCTGATGAAGAGTAGCCTAATATTAATGTTCAAAAACTCACAGCTAGATGAATGAACAAGTAAAAGCTAAATTCATTTTGCCTCGGGCTATACAAGATCATAGTTTGGTCTTATTCACTGAGCTTTTTCAAGAACTCACTTGGCAGTTTCGTGGGTTGAATCTTGTTTCTTCTTTTCTCAGCATTTTGGTGCTGCATGGTAACTTTGCATTTGACCTTCAGCTCTAAAGAAGGAAATCAAAACAACTGTATTTATTTTTTTAGAACTGACCAAAAAGATCAGGAGTTCTGCTAGTAGCCTATATGAGTTGTCCATTTGTTAAAGTAGTTTGTGCATAAAGTAAATCTCAATAAATGTATCTGTACTGATTAGATAGGTGAAAAAGCATGATATGAGAACATGAGATGTAGCCTAGCATATGCGTGTTTCTATATGTTTGTCAATTAATTCTGGTAGAAACAGAGAGTATAAAACAGTTTATAGAATGTCTCTTAAGACAGCCATGAACGTTTTGAATTATTTAGAATGCTTTACCTTGGTCTGCGTACTTTAACAGTGAAAATGTTCAAGGTTTTCAGACTAGTCTACACACAGGAACACAAAATATAAAAAGCAAAGATATAAATGCTTTTAAATGCTATATAAATGCTTTATGAGATGTTGAACGCAGCTGAAGGATGAGAATAGAACAGAATACACAAAATGCTTCCATCAGCTCATTAGGCCCTCTAGTGGACATCTTTGAACCTTCAACTAGAGTTCCCCTCGTTTTTCACTGTGAAGCTCATGACGGCACATTACGTACATTGTGTGTGTGTGTGTGTGTGTGTATATATACATGTATTTTATAGAATATTAAATATTTATTTGTGTACATCCTTTATTACATTGTTTAGTATGGAAATATGGATATCTGTGTGTTTTATAGAGTTAATGAACATTACACATCCATATGTAATATAAATAAACAAATATTTAATATTATATTTAACATTTATTAAATATATCTTATTTAGTTATAAAATTATATATATATATATATATATATATATATATATATATATATATATATATATATATATATATATATATATATATATATATATATATATATATATATAATATTTAGTTTTATTTAAATTATTTAATATTATATATTGTATATATATATCAAATCTATTTTATGTAATTATAAAATATATATTTAAAATTTTATATTATTTATAATATTATAATAATTAATATACAAATATAAAAAATATTTAATATAATATATTGTATATTTATCAAATCTATTTTATTTAATTTAAACTATATGTGTGTGTGTGTGTGTGTGTGTGTGTGTGTGTGTGTGTGTGTGTGTGTGTGTGTGTGTGTGTGTGTGTGTGTGTGCGTGTGTATAATTTTACATAACAAATATTTAATATAATATATTGTATATTTATTAAATCTTTTTTAATTAATTATAACATTATATATATTTGTATTTAATAGTATTTATAATTATATATAATATTAATAACAAAATATTAAATATTTAATAAATATATAATGCATGCAATTCACTGAATATGTATGCAATTCTCTCTCTCTCTCTCTCTCTCTCTCTCTCTCTCTCTCTCTCTCTCTCTCTCTCTCTCTCTCTCTCTCTCTATATATATATATATATAGAGAGAGAGATATTTATATATTAGCTATAAATAAATTATATAAATAACAACATATCAATTATAGTTTAATATTATTTCATAATAATTATATATTTAATATATATATATATATATATATATATATATATATATATATATATATATATATATATATATATATATATATATATATATATATATATATATATATATATATATATATATTTAAATATTTAATAAATATATATTTCATGCAATTCACTGAATATGTATGCAATTATCTCTCTTTATCTCTCTCTCTATATATCTATATTGATATAGAGAGAGATTTATATATTAGCTATAAATAATATTAATAATAACATATCAATTATAGTTTAATATTATTTCATAATAATGATATATTTTATATTTAATAAATATATAATGTAGCCTGTGCCATTCTCTGAAACAAAAATAAAGATATCTAGGTGGCACTCACCTTCATCCACTGATCTGGTGTCAGTCATGCGCTGTAATCCTCTTTGATATGGCACGTAATAAAAACCGATTCCAGATCCGCTTCCTTTGTCTGACGCAAGTTTTCATTTGCTGATCACATGGGCCTGACTCATCATTGGCCAGCATGGGGATTGGAGCTGCTGTCTGAATTCATTGTGAATACCGGCACACGGCCCCTTAATATTCTAGAGATGCTTCTCTATTGTCATATCATTACAGGACTGCCTCTGTAATGCAAGCTGTTTGAAGCCTCTCTGTCTCTAATGCCCTTTGATTATGCGCTGATAGAGGAGCGTTTGATAGTGCTTCGGCTGTAAATCTTCCCGTTCAGGCTCAATATGGGCTGCCGTATCCTTGACCTTGGATGTGACCTTTCCTCTTAACGTCGATGATGAGGTTTTGCTGTTCATGAGGTGTTATATGATGGGGGTGTATCCGTCTTTGTGCATCTGTCCTCTTGTGCCTCTTCTTGACTACATAGAAGATGCATATGGCATTACTGGCAAGCCCAAGCTCACATGTGAATGACTTCAGTGGATTTTGAGGGACTTTATAAAAGAAGCCATACGGCACGTGTTTGCATGTGTGTGTTGAGTCAGATCTCTCTCCTTGTTGCTTGCAGAAGCCGAAAGCTCCCTTCTGGGTTCCAACTGAATCTACTTCAAACTCTATCATTGTGTCCTGAGGGTCCAGCCTTGATGGAAATCCACCAAAGCCACACAATAGAAGCCCTGTTATTAACAGCTGTCTCTATTAGTCCAATTAAATTGCCTTAAGACACGCCCGCGACAGAAGCCACATCTGGACGGATGGAAGCGAATAGCTATACTAAAACACAATTTTGCAAATTAAATTTCAATTTGAATTGCCACAGTTTTTCTTCCGGTGATGTGCGAGGGCCTGGTCTTTTTGGACTGGCTGCCTGAAACGCAGCGTTTCTGTCTCCTTCTCTCTTCCTTCTATGGAGATGAGGCTTTTATGTGCTACAAAATGATTTTTTTTTTATGTCTGCTGAGGACAATTCTCAGAGGAGGTGGTTTTTCAGTGTAGTTGCCCTTTCCAGTAACATTTTCATCTGCGTTTGCTCTCTTCTCTTCTTGTTCTGTTTTGCAGTGGTAAGGGAATGAAGGGGTGTGTTAGATCAGAGCTTTTCTGTCCCTGCACTCGCAAAATGACAGTTGAGAAAACACACCTGTTTGTCCGTCTATCCATCTGTCTATCCATCCGTCTATCCATCCGTCTATCTATCTGTCTATCTGTCCGTCCGTCCGTCCGTCCGTCCGTCCGTCCGTCCGTCCGTCCGTCCGTCCGTCCGTCCGTCCGTCCGTCCGTCCGTCCGTCTATCTATCTATCTATCTATCTATCTATCTATCTATCTATCTATCTATCTATCTATCTATCTATCTATCTATCTATCTATCTATCTATCTATCTATCTATCTATCTATCTATCTATCTATCCATTTGTCTGTCCGTCTATTCATCTATCCGTCTTTCTTTTCATCACTATCTTCTTCCATCTTTCAGACCGCCTATCTCTGTCTCTGTCTATCCATACGTCTATCTATCCATATGTTCATCTATCTCTCTTTCTGTCCGTCTCGTCCGTCTGTCTGTCCATCCGTCCATCTGTATAACTATCTGTCTGTCTATCTATCCATAAATTTGTCTGTCCGTCTAACAATCTAAATGTATTTCTGTTCATCTATCTTCATCTGTCTTTCAGATGTTTACTCTGTCTCCGTCTATCCATCCGTCTATCTATCCATCTATCCATCCGTCTATCTATCCATCCATCCATCTATCTATCTATCTATCTATCTATCTATCTATCTATCTATCTATCTATCTATCTATCTATCTATCTATCTATCTATCTATCTATCTATCTATCTATCTATCTATCTATCTATCTATCTATCTATCTATCTATCTATCTATCTATCTATCTGTCTGTCTGTCTGTCTGTCTGTCTGTCTGTCTGTCTGTCTGTCTGTCTGTCTGTCTGTCTGTCTGTCTGTTTGTCTGTCCGTCCGTCCGTCCGTCTATATATCTATCTGTCTGTCTCCGTCTATCCATCTGTCTATCTATTCATCAATTTGTCTGTCCGTCTAACTATCTAACTGTCTTTCTGTTAATCTATCTTCATCTGTCTTTCAGACATTTACTCTGTCTCTATCTATCTATCTATCTATCTATCTATCTATCTATCTATCTATCTATCTATCTATCTATCTATCTATCTATCTATCTATCTATCTATCTATCTATCTATCTATCTATCTATCTATCTATCTATCTATCTATCTATCTATCTATCTATCTATCTATCTATCTATCTATCATCTATCTGTCTGTCTGTCTGTCTGTCTGTCTGTCTGTCTGTCTGACTGTGTGTCATCATGACTTGCTTCACATGCCACCCACACACTGAAAGGTCAGTAAACTAGTGAAACAAGTACACAGCGGCTGGTATCACCCACCCACCCCTGCTGGACATTCAGTGTTGAGAACAGTTAAGCAGGCTTTCAGATCAGACACCACAACAACTCAAGAAAAAGGCCCAGTGTGTGGCTCCATCTCACCGCGAGCCAAGCGAGGAATGTCTGGGTCAGACCCGGGGCAGTTTGAGAGAAGAAGGTTTCCACTTTACCCTGCTAGCCACCCTCAATCCGCCTTACAGCAGGGGGGCCTTGGCTGAGCGGAGGAGGAGAGAGCGACAGGTCTGCTGGCTTCATTCGCTCTGTCTGTGTGGAATCCCTGCCATGCTGCATTCAGAGGACTGGTAATGGCGCTGAGGTGATGTCTGTCTGTGAGAACCTTGCCAAGCTGGATTCAGAGACATGGCGCTGAGGTGTTTGTGTGCCATTCTGGATTCTAAGTAAAAGTGCAAGAATCTGAGCAGATATATAAAGCTTTGTTAATGGAGTTGCTGGATGTATATAGAAATCTCACTCACAATGGAAAATTTAGAAACCAAATAGATTTCAGAGAAAAGTTTACAATTATTAATTTAGCAGGTGATGTTATACTAAGACACATTATCTGTCTGGGCATGAGTGGGGATTGAATCACTGAATCATTCACTTAACCCATTTCTTTCTTTCTTTCTTTCTTTCTTTCTTTCTTTCTTTCTTTCTTTCTTTCTTTCTTTCTTTCTTTCTTTCTTTCTTTCTTTCTTTCTTTCTTTCTTTTTTTCTTTCACAATTTGTGAGGTCAGGCACTGATGTTGGACGAGAAGGCCTGGCTCGCAGTCTCTGCTCTAATTCATCGCAAAGGTGTTCTATCGGGTTGAGGCCAGGACTCTGTGCAGGCCAATCAAAAAACAACCCAACACCATAATCCCCCCTCCACCAAACTTTACACTTGGTACAATGCAGTCAGGTAAGTACCATTCTCCCTTAACCAGCAAACCCAGACTCGTCCATTGGACTGCCAGACAGAGAAGCGTGACTCGAGAGAACACATCTCCACTGCTATAGAGTCCAATGGCAGTGTGCTTTACACCACTGCATCCCACGCTTTGCATTGCACTTGGTGATGTAAGGCTTGGAAGCAGCTGCTCGGCCAAGGAAACCCATTACATGAAGCTCTCTATGCACTGTTCTTCAGCTCATCTGAAGGCCGCACAAAGTTTGGAGGTCTGTAGCTATTGACTGCAGAAAGTTGGCGACTTCTGCGAACTGTGCGACTCAGCAAGCGCTGACCCCGCTCTGTGATTTTACGTGGCCTACCACTTTGTGGCTGAGTTGCTGTTGTTCCCAATTGCTTCCACTTTGTTATAATACCACTAACAGTTGACCGTGGAATATTTAGTAGTGAGGAAATTTCACGAATGCACAGGTGGCAGGATACCACGTTTGAATTCACTGAGCTCCTGAGAGCGACCCATTCTTTCACAAATGTTTGTAGTCTGCAAGTGTGGCCATGGAAGTGATTGGAAGACCTGAATTCAATTATTCGAAGGAATGTCCCAATACTTTTGGCAATATAGTGAAGCTCAAGAAATTCAACTTAAACATGTCTATAGATTTTACATTTGTAATTTATATTTTATTTTATTTTATTTGACTGCCCCGCATACCACATTTTTAAACATAAAAATGCTTTCTGCATAAATGTCACCTTATACTTTATTTCTAATTTTGCATGCATTGATTCAATCTTAGTTAAACTCGCCCTGCCACTAAAGAAATTGGGAGCACATTGATGAACTTGAGTGTACGCTCTCTCTCTCTTTCTCTCCCTTCTTCCACCTGCTCCCAGTGGAGCCAAACTTCTATTTCTTTCTCTCTCTTTCGCTTCTGTCCTGCAGGTGTGAGATAAGCTGACAAAGGCGAAATTCTAATTAATGTTTTGTCAGTCTGAAACACCCTGAGAAACGTGAGATCATTGGACGACAGTGATTTGGACTGCACACACATACAAATATACCATTTTAATTAATGTTTAAAAGATTAAATTAAGACATAAACAGCTGAATGTTTCTTGAGCTAATGTTACAAGCAGCCATTGTTGCCATATAAAAACGCATTCATTTCCTTGCTTTATTCCACATAGATAATTGACTCATTTTTTTTCTGCCTTATAAACATCACAAAGGCAAACCACTTAACTGTAATTGCCACTGTGTTATGATGAGACTAACAACTCTCATAATGCAGGAGATGACAGGAAGTTACATAGGACATCAATCATTAGTGAAATCATCCCGCTAACCTTAAAGCCAGCTAAACCCAAGCTCACCAAATAATGAATACAACCTGCATTTGTTATTAACAGTCAAATACAAATTTCCACTGCATCGTTTCTAATGAGTATGTGTAAATAATAAAGTATAAATTCGAAAATCTAAAATGAATAAATAAATAAGCGCGGCATACAACATTTGCACGAATGAAACTTTTACAGTGGTAGTATCCATCAAAGATCTAACTATAAACCAACCCAAATAAAATATTGTTTAATGATATCAACTATGGACAGCATCTGTTGCAGTGGTGCACTTACACTGGAAGTCTACGGGACAAGACATTTCAGATGTTTTAAAATCGGAAAAGAAAGCTTGTTGTCAGAATTTGGTATACCAAATATGAATTATTTGGTACAAAATATTGTACATGCGCTGGAAAGTTGTCTAATTCATCCCAAATCATACTCTTAAAAGTTTATTCAGGTGAAATGCCTTGCCCCATAAACTTTTTACTTCAAATTCATTACTGATTTTTGCTTGATTTTATGAAGTATTTAACCTGGAACATTCCTTTAAAAGCTCGTTTCAGCCTCAAATAATTTCCCACACGAAGACTGTACATCTACCCATCATAATATTGTTTTTGTATCTTTAAACTAACACCCACTTGAACACAAACACCCACATTTTCCGTTCACTGTAATTGGTGTGTAATGCTGTTGTTCCGTATTCATCATATTGAGTTTCCCGTTGTTTTAGACCTCTACAGGGTAGGTGTATATATCTAAACAGGACACAGACTTGGCAGGAGAAACTAATGCTCTACATGTGATTATTGATCAGCCCTGAAGCACAGCCAACTTTGAAGTGTCAACACTGCAAGCAAGCCACAACGAGAAACACTCCATACACGCTTCCTGGTTTTGTTGTGTCTTGCGCTCGAGGTGTAGACGGGCTGTTACAATTACGAACCCATTGAGTACGTTCATTGTAGACGTGGGGTAGTTAACCAGTCTCCACAGCCCAACATATCAGCACTTTTACATCCCTTTTCCTAGCTTCCCTCTCTGTATTTCTCTCATTTTCGAGCCCTATGGGCATGATCATTGTCTATATGAAAACAGCGCACAATCACTATACTCAAATCTATTTCTGTCCTAGTGGGAATTGCAATAAATTGGTTTGTGTGAGACAATGCTCTTTATAGAAGGCGGGGATGGCCTCCGCGCTCTCATTTGTTCATCTCAGCCGTAAGGACGGAATAGAAACTTGCACTACTTCACACTAAAATGGGTCAGAGGGATTTTTTTTTTCTTTGTTCTGGGGAGTTGGGTCAGCACATGATTTCATGTAAGGCACATGAGTCCTAAAGATGTAAAGAAATTGTTTTAAATTGTTAAAGTGTTTAATGTAGGCACCCTAATAGTTCAATGGGAAAAGTCTGAGATTGATTGAATCGGATGTAGCAAAAAGCCACAAAGCCGCCATCCTCAAATACGATCAACAACACTACAAGTAACTAAAAGTAAAAGCAACAATGTGTTTTGTGCTGTGAATTCGTGGCAACTGAGAATATTCATCAAAAATCAAGTACAATTAAAAAATCTAGTCGATTTTCCTTTTTTAGCTCATTCCATGTGCTAAAATTTGTGACCCTGGACCACAAAACCAGTCATAAGTCGCACAGATATATTTGTAGCAATTGCCAATACATTATCGATTTTTCTTTTATGCCAAAAATCATTAGGATATTAAGTAAAAATCATGTTCCATGAAGATATTTTGTAAATTTCCTACCACAAATATATCAAAAATGTATTATTATTAGTAATATGTGTGGCTAATAACTTCATTTGGACAACTTTAAAGGGTGATTTTCTCAATATTTAGACTTTTTTGCACCCTCAGATTGCAGATTTTCAAATAGTTGTATCTCGGCAAAATATTGCCACAAACCACATGGAAAGCTTATTTTATGATGTATAAATCTCAATTTCAAAAAATTTACCCTTTTGACTGGTTTTATGGTCCAGGGTTACATATTTTCATACTGCAAAATGCAACAGGCCTATGCAATTCATGGTATTTATTCAATATATAATAACATTTAAATGTCCGATACCATCTGTATGCTGAATATCAGGTTGAAAAGACATTCAGACCCATTTAACCCATTTAATCCCACGGGCAGTGTATAGTTGACATTTTCCTTTTGTAAGTATTTTTCTAGAAAGTATCCATGTTTTTAAATCTCAATGACACGCAAGAAAACAACAAAATAAAGGATTTCAAGAGAGAAAAAAAAGGTATTAACTTCCTTCCTGTCACATGAGACTGCCAACTTCCTACCCCTACTTCCAGGAAGCATAATGAAGGCAAACCCTCCCAAACAAAGGTTATTTTCATGTTACTAATAAGTATTTTTTGTTGACATATATATATATATATATATATATATATATATATATATATATATATATATATATATATATATATATATATATATATATATATATATATATATATATATATATATATATATATATATATATATATATATATATATGTACATAATTGTGATGGTCTCTAGAATCATCCAAACAAAACAGTTCTTACAACAGATCTATAGTTTTTTGTACACTTAGTCAAAAGTCCAAGCGGCAACTATAGTTGCCAATGGGCAAATGACGCGCAAGTACATATAATGGGGAAATGGGTTAATGTGTTAACAGGTTAATAAATCAAGATTTTTGGTCTTTAGTGCTTTTTGCTTTCATAATATCCCACCTAAAACATAACTTAACCCTTTAACTGACATCACTACTGTACAGTAGACCTTAATTCGATAGGGTAAAATATCATATTTTATGATATTATGTCTTGTAAGGGCCAAAATATTGAGGACCATTCATCAATTTTGGAATGGATGCGTTTCATTCTAATCAGGTCAAGGACCCTAATTCTTTTTATGACTAGTAGCTTACGATTCCATTATAATGTGGAAATTCCGACAAGTAATGAGTTTACATTTACATTATTATATGAAGTCACCTACTACAGTCAGCCATTGAATACAATGGGACTATTTATTTATCTATTTTTGTCATATAGATGTATTTTTTTCGTCATTATATTCATTTATTTTCATTTAACTTTTTGATACACAATGCTCTGTTGGGGCAACTTAATGGCTGCACGTTCTGCACTATGTTCCACCACTTTATTGTTTGTTGTATTTTCATATTCAACAGATTATAAGATAGATGCAGTTTTTTTGAGTTTGCATCAAATGTTCTTCGACTTTTATATATAATGAATTTGTTTATGAATAAAGATTGATCTGTTGAAAGCAGTTATTTTGAGTTAGATGCCAAATGTTCTCCTCCTAGTCAAATTTGACATTGAAGGGGTACATACAACACATTTACCCACCGGCAACTAGTTGCCGCACATTCAAATACGATTTTCAAGAAAAAAACCTAAAACCTGAGGAAAATAAATGCAGAACATGTTCACATAAAACACTATTAACAGAAAAATTTGGGCACAAATGGGTTAAACATGGAATATAACATCTATTTCACAAACCGACAGTGTAAAATGTTTTGCAAGCCAATCACTCAAAACAGATATTGAAAAATGCATGTGACTATATCACATGTGCAGTCTAAACTGTAATCTATCCTGATGTATCCCAACAGCAATGGACCGCCTACTCACCTGTCAATCAAACACTGTGTTAAAACAAGAGTTTTAAACGTTGCCAGTTGCAAATGACTTTAAAGTTGGTATGAAACGGAAGTTGCAATAGTCTGTGACGAATGTCCGAGTGAAAGAGAAATGATTGTAGAGTGGGACTTGATTTTGTCAATCGGGAATTGATTGAATTGTTGGATCGTTGTGATGTCATGTGAGTGACAGGTTGTCATCAGTGAGAAGAGATGTCGCTGCAAGAGGGAGCGGAAGTTATTTTGATTAAAGTTTCAACACGTTCTCACTCCCAGCTCGTCACATATTGACGCTCGGTCAGGACCCCTTTGGCATCAATTTTTTACGCACAGGGTACCCCTTTAGCGTCATGTTCCAACGCACAGGGTCCTTCACTGATTTCAGTTGTTTGCACAATGCGTCAGATCAAGACGAATTTAAGTCTTTGCATTTGTAAAAGCAGACATGATTTTATTAATATTTATAGGCAACATTTATATTTTGGAGCAACTAACCCAACTCCTACCCTAAGCCTACCTACTTCTCAACCATATAAAACACGTAACAGTCAAATAAAAGTACAGTCACAGGTATTTATTGCAAAAACTGACCAAAAACAGTATAAAAGTATTAAAGGAGCTGTATGTAGGACTGTGGCCAAAACTGGTACTGCAATCACTTTCAAATTACTGTGGAGCGGTGTCTCCCCTCTCCCCCTCCCCCTGACTCGAGGTTGCCAGATAGGCTGCAGGATCCAGCAGGAACGTAGGCTGCTACACGGAGCTTTCAATGGCAAGTGACGAGTCGTACACAGTACGTTTTTTTTTCCTTTCTGTTAATTATGTTTATGCTTCAAGAGCGATGTTTTGTGAAGTAATTATGAATCGCAAAAATTAACGAATGGCGATTAGCCAAATATAATCGTAAATATGAACACTCGTATGTGACAGTACATTCCCATATGAAAAAATACTATAGTATATTATAGTAAAATTACAGCAAAGCTAAATAACATTAGCAATGGTCATACAGGTCAACTTGCAGCATGTTTTGTCCACTATATATGCGAAGAACGAATGAGGAATCATTTTTACCGAGGTAATGTTAGCTATTGTCTCAAATACGTTTTCACATTGCCATAATAGGCGTGCTAATGTTGTTTTCCTCAGCGTCCCAGCATAATGACAGAGAAACGGGCTCTGATAATGCATTACTAATGTTAGCAATGACGACTCGCCGTTTTTATTTACCAAACAATTCCTTAACGTTACCTTTTCAATTCAATGACCCACCTTCTCCATCTGCGCTAACCTAACGTTACTTTGCACGAACATGCATAACTTTGTTCGACTGTCATGAATATTTGAAATGTCCATTTACATTAAGTACAAGTTAGCCAAACATAGATGAACCTTACCTGTCCAGGAGAAAATTAGCAACGTTGGCATCAGTTCTTCAAATTATTCTCCGTTTTCAGCTGTCTTCATCTTTCAAAGGCATCTCTTATACAAATCCTTGTTTTATTTCGGACACTGTCACAACGTTTTTCTGATTCATAACGAGGTCGTTTAGGTTTCGTAAAGTTAGACATTGTTTATCCAAAAAGTTTATAGCTGCAGCTGTGGTAACTAGAGCAGAGCTGGCAACCCGAATGCAGAAACACTACTGACTTCGTGATTGGTAGATAGGCGGAGGGTGGCGCTTCAGGCCAAAACACAACATGTCAACATCAACATCAGTTGAGGGCTGCAACTTCACTTTTAAAATGACAATATCTTGGCCGGACAACCGTTGTCAGTGATACAAGTATTTGAAATTAACATGATTTCTTAATGTCTAGTGACATATCAGGGCCATTTTATGATTAATTGAAATACATTTCTTACATACAGTTCCTTTAACTCATGTTGCATTCCAAGTCTTCTGAAGTCATACGATATCTTTATGTGAAGAAAAAAGTTGATCTTGATGTTTGTTTTTGGCTGAAATTAAGATCCCGCTGCTCCGTGAACACACACAAACACACACACACACGCACTCAGTCAAATCTCATTCAAAAGATACACCCAACTCTTTAGCATGACGTAATCCGTCACAAGACACACGAGAGCCAATGACATTTTACAATCAAAGCTGACGTAATGACGCATTTGGTCACGAGACATACGAGAGCCAATGCAATTTCACAATCAAAGCTGACGTAATGTTTCTTCGAGCGGCAATTTTTGAATGTGTGCATGATCTTCTACGGATGGAGATGCTGATCGGGATTTTCTTCACACAAATCAATCATTTGTCTTCGGAACACTTGGAATATTTGTACTTTTTGAATAAATTGTGCCTGCAGTTGTTTCTGCCAGTTATATCCTGTGTTTTATATCATATAACACAAATGGGTAGGTTTAAGTATGGGGTTGGGTTCCGTGTTCCCACGTGTGTCATAGCGTAAATTAAATAAATGTAAATAAAATGATGCTGGCTGATTAAATTGAGAATCACACTCCAACATAGACTGTTTTAACAGATTTGATTTCGCCCTGCAGCTCTAGCTGGAATCCTGTACATTAATTTATCCTGCGTCTGTTACACATTTGTGGGAACCAATCACTGGCTTATCCACCTGGCACGCTATTGGCGTGTTTAACACAATGACGGATAGAGAAGCGATGGATCTATGCCCGTTGATCACGCCTCTTGTGGTCTGAATGGTTGAAGGACTATCCAATTGTGTACAGAGTCATTTGAATTATGCCCGTTGATCACGCCTCTTGTGGTCTGATTGATTGAAGGACTATCCAATTGCGTACAGTGTCATTTCTGATCATGCCTCTTGTGCAGGAGAAAATACATAGCAGACTCCCCAGACCAATGGTCAATCTTAAAAGATTCTCCAACATGCCACAATGGCAAAATCATAACTCAATATTTATTTTCATCATGACGATGACATTTCCATGCCTAACGTGTATGACGCCAAAGGTTTCTCAGCGAAATCAGTGGAGTACCCTGTGCATCGAAAAATGACGCTAAAGGGGTTCCCTGTTCCGAAGGGTCCTGCGTCAATATGTGTCAAGTTGGGAGTGAGTAAATTGTTTATTATTAATATGGTAATATCTCATAAAAACAAGAATGTACACTCATCTAAAGGATTATTAGGAACACCATACTAATACTGTGTTTGACCCCATTTCGCCTTCAGAACTGCCTTAATTCTACGTGGCATTGATTCAACAAGGTGCTGAAAGCATTCTTTAGAAATGTTGGCCCATATTGACAGGATAGCATCTTGCAGTTGATGGAGATTTGTGGGATGCACATCCAGGGCACGAAGCTCCCGTTCCACCACATCCCAAAGATGCTCTATTGGGATCTGGTGACTGTGGGGGCCATTTTAGTACAGTGAACTCATTGTCATGTTCAAGAAACCAATTTGAAATGATTCGAGCTTTGTGACATGGTGCATTATCCTGCTGGAAGTAGCCATCAGAGGATGGGTACATGGTGGTCATAAAGGGATGGATATGGTCAGAAAAAATGCTCAGGTAGGCCGTGGCATTTAAACGATGCTCAATTGGCACGAAGGGGCCTAAAGTGTGCCAAGAAAACATCCCCCACACCATTACACCACCACCACCAGCCTGCACAGTGGTAACAAGGCATGATGGATCCATGTTCTCATTCTGTTTACGCCAAACCATCTGACTCTACCATCTGAATATCTCAACAGAAATCGAGACTCATCAGACCAGGCAACATTTTTCCCGTCTTCAACTGTCCCATTTTGGTGAGCTCATGCAAATTGTAGCCTCTTTTTCCTATTTGTAGTGGAGATGAGTGGTACCCGGTGGGGTCTTCTGCTGTTGTAGCCCATCCGCCTCAAGGTTGTGCATGTTGTGGCTTCACAAATGCTTTGTTGTAACGAGTGGTTATTTCAGTCAAAGTTGCTCTTCTATCAGCTTGAATCACTCGGCCCATTCTCCCTGACCTCTAGCATCAACAAGGCATTTTCGTCCACAGGACTGCCGCATACTGGATGTTTTTCCCTTTTCACACCATTCTTTGTAAACCCTAGAAATGGTTGTGCGTGAAAATCCCAGTAACTGAGCAGATTGTGAAATACTCAGACCGGCCCGTCTGGCACCAACAACCATGCCACGCTCAAAATCACCTTTCTTTCCCATTCTGACATTCAGTTTGGAGTTCAGGAGATTGTCTTGCCCAGGACCACACCACTAAATGCATTGAAGTGACTACCATGTGATTGGTTGATTAGATAATTGCATTAATGAGAAATTGAACAGGTGTTCCTAATAATCCTTTAGGTGAGTGTATATGTATTAGTTCTGTCAATCGATTTAAAAAAATATATATAGGCTAATTAATCATGATTAGTCGTATCTAAATTTAAAGTTTTTAATCTATTTTATATTGTTATAATTTCACATTTAACCGCCAAAATAATGTACAAACAACATAAAGAAAGTATAGGTCTATATTTTAAATAACAGGAAATAATACAGAAATTGAATAAAGTTATCATACACTTCACAGTCTTCACTGCATAAATTATAAATTAAATATAGATTAATTCTTTATTAGATTAATTAAAGCTGCAACAGTTCAGACAAGAGCAGTGAGGGATTTTCTCTTTGTCTTTCGTTCTTTGATTTACATGAATAACAGACAGCACAGCAGTGGGTTTATTAGACTGCTGTCACTTTAAGATCTGAAGCACCTGAGGCGGATCCGATGTCCTCACAACTCTCTGCATTAATTTAACACTTTTTTAACTCATTTAAGACTGTGCTTAAGAGGATCCTCGACAAAGCGGACATTTTGGCATACGTTTGTGTGTTTATGTCCGTTCAAGCGCGAAAGAGAACTCAACGCGGCCGTCTGTTTGCATGAGTCCTGTGTGTGTGTCACACAGAGAGGAGATTCACAGATGCACCAGTACAGATTTAACTTCTTATTGTTGTGTCTTATTGGGCGTGGATGGTTTATTAGCGCTTGAATTAATGATAGCTTGATTATATACTGTAGCGCAGCCAAAGGATGACAGAAAAAACTGTTAATTGCTTTAAATATTTTAACATGCTAAACTGAAAAATATAATTGAATGTGTTAATGTGCTAATTTTGACAGCCCTAATATGTGTATGTGTATGTATATGTATATCATATGGACAATTCTAATACTGAATTTATGGTGCCTTCATAATAAACAATGAACAACAGTGGACCAACTTTTCTGTGTTTTATTAACATGCAGCAGGTAATGAATGCAGTCATGAAATAAACAGAGGATTTACCTGCATGTGTAGATTTGATCAGTTTGTGTTTTCCCTGCAGGGAATCAAACCTTGTTGCTAGTTGCATATTCTACCAGCTGAGCTACAAAAGAATAGGGGAGAATGTTTAAAAAGTCACTCTTTTATTCATATTATCATCCCTTTTATGCTCTTGGTTGCATATTTGTAGATGAAACATCCTATCCACAGTAAATAAATTCTCTGCTCTCAAATCTACTGTATGACAAGTGTGTGTGTGTGTGTGTGTGTGTGTGTGTGTGTGTGTGTGTGTGTGTGTGTGTGTGTGTCAGTGACTGCTGAGAGCTCACAGCAGTGTTTTCACATGACTGACAGCCTGACTCATGAATTAATAATGTGAATCAGAGTCAACACGAAATCTATAATAAACCCATTGTCACATTAATCACCAAAAATCTCTCTCTATCAATAAACTTTGCTCCCAGAGAATGCCACGATTTCTCCATGTAACGTTGCAATAAATGGTGTCAAAAATCGAACTGAATGAGGTTAAAATGATTTCGTTCTATATTCCGTCAGGCCCACAGGTTACTCCACAGAACCAAACATTCAAATTCACTTCTTTCTTCATGCCAACCAACAAAGTAATTATAACAAGGTCAAAGACTCTATCAAGGATGACATTCTTTTCTTAGCTCTTAATTTAGTTTGTCCTTGACTAATTCACACAAGCTAGTTCACTTTTTTTGTCCTCTCAATTACTCTTTATTTGAGATTTTAGCTTGGAGTCTTTATAGTATATATCAAATGAGAGCGCCAGTTAAGGCTAGAGTCATACATTTACAAAGGAGTATCAAAACACTGAACAATGAAAGGTATATGTGTATGTATGTGTTTTAGATGGATATTTGGAGACCGTGTCACAGGGCCAGGATGAGGCTGAATCGTGCCTGAGGAAGCTACTGTCAGGCGACTCTGTTCTCAGGCTGCAATTTAGCCCCCAATTATTGTTATTATTCACCCAAAGAAAGAGACACAAGAGGACAAGGGGTCATTTTGGAGGAAAGAGACCGAGCAGGAAGTGAGTAGGAGAACAATTCATTGGGTTTCTCCACTTATTTATCTTTGGTTACTTTGGAAGATTGGAAATAATATAACAGTACATCATCTTTGTTCAAATGGGTTTTTGTTTATAGCCAATTACAGACCTTTTTATAGAAAAGCCTCTAAAAGCTAATGATTTTAGGATAAATTTGGGACAAAAGTCACATTTTATCCCAATATGTAGAGCTAAAAAATACAGTGAGTTGTATTTTGCAAAAAGAAAATAAACTCTTTTTTTATTAATTTGATGATAAATGAGCCGTTTATAATCTTACAATGCCTTCTCGCACACTTTGATGTGGAAATAAGGGTTGACAATGTTAGTTAACAGGGTGGGTTTTACATACCACTCAGCCCAGCACACTCGATAGCTTTCAATGGGACGATACGTCAGGATTCTCTGTTGAAATGTCTCATCTGAGGTCTTAAAAGGACATATTTGATAAAACATCCTGCCATGCCTCATGTAATTCCAAACCTCTGTGACTTTTTTTTTCTTCTGTGGAGATATTTTGAAGAGCCTCATTGTTTATTTGTCCTTACAATGAAAGTCAATGGGGTCCAATGTGGTTTCGACCCCATTGAGCTTCAATATACACTATATTGCAAAACGTTTTGGGATGCCTGCCTTTACATGCACATGAACTTTAATGACATCCCATTCTTAATCCGTAGGGTTTAATATGGAGTTGGCCCACCCTTTGTAGCTATAACAGCTTCACCTCTTCTGGGAAGGCTTTCCGCACGGTTTAGGAGTGTGTTTATGGGAATTTTTTACCATTCTTCTAGAAGTGTATTTGTGAGGTCAGGCACTGATGTTGGACGAGAAGGCCTAAAGGCCTAAAACACATTTAGGATAAATTTGGGACAAAAATCACATTGTATCCCAATTTGTAGAGATAAAAAATAATAACAATAAAAATAAAATAAACTCTATTTTATTATTTTGATGACAATTAAGCAAAATTTTGAGCAAAAGTATCATTACAGACTTTTTTTAAAATTCCAATTATTCTCTATGGTGATCTCATTATGTTCTCATTAAAATAATAATACTTGTGTTTAATACAGTACATGTTTTTCTTTTTTTATTAAATACATTTACTAAACTTGTATACATATTTTGCAAATGGTGTTGGGGGGGGGGGGGGGTGTAACGCATTACAAGTAGTGTGAGTTAAGTAATCAGATTACTTTTTTCAAGTAACTAGTAAAGAACCGGAATACTTTTAATTTACAACAAAATAACTGAGTTGCTTTTTCATACAAGTAACACTTTGTTTTCTCATTTATTGACTGATAACTCTTCTTTCCCCATTTTAAGAGAAATCGAGAATGAGGTGCAGAGGTGTTGTGTGCGCTGTGTGTAAACATGACGGTTATTGCAGTTCTAGACTTATTGTGAGCATGCATTTACTCATCCCACTTGCACAAAAACAGATTCAGTATTCCTCAAAATGAATAAAATATTACGCAAACCTGCAATAATGAATACTTTATGTATTTAATCTCACTTTATTAACCAATGTCTTTGCTGCTGACCTACGATGATCCAATTCAACCATCCCAATAAACAAAAATGACTTTGGATAAACATCACATTTGTGTTTAATTTTTTATTTTTTTGTATTGCTGAAGTAAGAGTAATGAACTTTATTCTTATTCTTCTGCAATCCAGAAGAATCCTTGTTGCATCTAAGGTTTGGTGTAACCCTTTACTTAAAGCCTTATGTGTAATACATTATAAAGGTATTCATAATGTATGGTATTATGCGTTATATTTTTTCATAATTAATTATAACCAATGTTAAAATGTATTATAATCATTATTCAAAGATTACTTGATATATCTGAATTATTATTTTTTTTGTGTGTGTTTTAATGCATTATACTTTCTAAAAGTGTATTATAATGCAAGTGGTTACAATTATTAATAAGACCAAACAAGGCATTATAAGGTGCATATAATTAATGCATCAAAATGCTTTTATAATGCAATATACATAAAGGCTTTAAGGAAAGTGTTACCGAAGTTGGTTGTTTGTAAGTTGTAAACATTAACCTTTAAAACATTATACTTTCTAAAGGTGTAACAATGAATAGATATAATGTATAATAACGCTGGTTACAATTATTCAGAACATACAATGCATTATAAGGCATAATTAACACATTAAAAAATACGTTTTACTAAAGGCTTTGAGTAGTTTTACATTTTTTTGTGAATCTAGAAGAAAAAAACATTGAAAAGCTTGGATTCATTTTAGGTTGCACTTTATTTTACAGTACATGCAACTACAATGTACTTACCTAAGAAAGTAATGGTAATATAAGGTAACTACATGTGTTAATGTTAGGTTTGGGGCGAAGTTCAGGGTTAGTACCTAGTAATTACCCAGTTATTGTAATAACTATAATAAATACAAAGTATGTACATAGGGAACAGGACTGTAAAATAAAGTGCTACCCATATTATGAAGGGACAAATTGAGCATCAGCAAAGTGCGCACGGCTTTTCTGACTGAAGTGGCAGAAACCCACGGAAACCAGGCCATAATTCCATTGAGGCATTGCTGGATCACGTTATAAACCTGTCCAAAATACTTCTGAGGAAAGGGAGCTTTGAGAATAAGACACTCAGTCACATCTAACTCGTCTTGACTCATATTTTTGCCAGTGCTCTTCCAATAAGAGCAGCCTTTTATAATCTCACAATGCCTTCTCGTACACTTTGATGTGGAAATAAGGGTTGACAATGTTAGTTAACAGGGTGGGTTTTACATACCACTCAGCCCAGCACACTCGATAGCTTTCAATGGGACGATTCGTCAGGATTCTCTGCAGAAATTTCTCATCTTAGGTCTTAAAAGGACATATATGATAAATAAAACATTCTGCCATGCCTCATGTAATTCCAAACCTCTATAACCTTCTTTTGTTTCTGTGGAGATATTTTGAACATTGTACAGTATATTATCAGTATATATCCATGCAAAGAAAGTCAATGGGGTCCAGTGTGGTTTCGACCCTAAGGAGTTTCCATATATTGCCAAAGGTTTTGGAACGCCTGCTTTTACACGCACATTAACATCCCATTCTTAATATGTAGGGTTTCATATAGAGTTGGCCCACCCTTTTCAGCTATAACAGATGCAACTCTTCTGTTAAGAAATACAGGTTAAGGAGTGTGTTTATGGGAATTTTTGACCATTCTTCTAGAAGTGCATTTGTGAGGTCAGGCACTGATGTTGGACGACACTGCATGAAAACACTGAAATCCGGCACTATCCGGGCATGGTATACTCCTGTGTAATTTGATGTTTACCGGATGTATGTGGGAAAAAGCGGATCAGAGTAACACGGAACAGTATATTTCCAGAAAAACCCGGAAACCTCACGTTTGTGGACGTATACAGGAATCCGTGAAATTTCACGGACATATACAGCATTTTGTTACATTTGTTTCCCCATTGTTTTAATGTTTGTTTATAATGCTCTTAAGAATGTTTTTTTAATACCTTTTTAATAAATATTTCGGACTTTATCAAATTGTTTTGTGTGTATTTTTCTTTTGGGGGGGAGAGGGGATATATATATATATATATATATATATATATATATATATATAGAGAGAGAGATTTTGCATATATATGAGCAAAATCTGCATAGCTGGCTTATAACCAATCAAGACACTATGCTACAAAACCTAGCCCACCCTTAGCCTTAGAAGTAACCAATAAAATCACTTTACTGGGTTTTCAATGCGTGCTGTCCTCCAATAACAGTCTGGGTTTTGGGAGTGGTTTTAAAAAAACAACCAATCCAGTTTGAGATGAAGGACCAATAGGGGATTGAAGGCAAAGCTGTTTAGAGGTGTGAAAATGTCTCCTGGGAAAAACTTGATGGGATTATTTGCCATGGCAACAAATGGCTGTAGCATGGGAGTATACGGCCACAACATACATCCGATTTGGTACCATTTCGGATGTATACGGATATTTACGGATCCATGGAATTTGACCTATCCGGCCAGTATACTCCTGGATTCTTCCGAATTTCAGCAGTGTATACAGGAGTATCCTGGTCCGGATACACCTTTTTTCATGCAGTGCGAGAAGGCCTGGTTCGCAGTCTCCGCTCTATTTCATCCCAAAGGTGTTCTATCGGGTTGAGGTCAGGACTCAAGGCCAGTCAAGTTCCTCCACACCAAACTCGCTCATCCATGTCTTTATGGACCTTGCTTTGTGCACTGGTGCGCAGTCATGTTGGAACAGGAACATCCCCAAACTGTTCCCACTAAGTTGGGAGCATGAAATTGTCTAAAATGTCTTGGTATGCTGAAGCATTAAGAGTTCCTTTCACTGGAACTAAGGGGCCAAGCCCAACCCCTGAAAAACAACCCCACACCATACTGCACAGGTGGCAACCTATCACGGTACCTTGCTTGAATTCACAGAGCTCCTGAGAGCAACCCATTCTTTCACAAATGTTTGTAGAAGCGTCTGCATGCCTCGGTGCTTGATTTTATACACCTGTGGCCATGGAAGTGATTGGAACACCTGAATTCAATGATTTGGAGATGTGTAATACTTTTGGCAATATAGTGTAGGGGAGCGCGGGACACAACCTAATGCGGGGTTAATTGTAACACGCATGGTTTAAAACTTTCCACACATGCCAGGATGATGAAACTTAGTGTATTTACTAGTTGCCATATCAACATTCTATAGAGAAAAAAAATGGGGTGCGTTGTCACACTGCGTTACAATGAGCCTCTATTAGAAATATGCTATTATATTCTATACTTTTATGAAATCTTTTGAGAAACCATGAGGAAAGGGTGAATAAAGACTGAGAGTCAATGTTCAGAAATAATTCATTATTATTATGTTTTTAACTATGCTGTAAAGCTGTATTTAGCTATTTGTTTGATGTCAAACTCAAAAATCTTTATATTTTTAATGATAAAAAATGCTATTATTTTATTTTAAAAAGTTAATAAATGTATTTTATTGAAAACGTATTTTAGTTTGTCATGGATTATATCAGATGACATTTTAAGCTGTCATTTGGTCATGTTACATCATGCCCTACCTATGGGTCTTGTCTTCCAGTATTTCGGGGTAAATCAAGAGAAAAGTATACACCGTATTAATGAAACAAAACCACATTATTGTACTAGACATGTGGGAAATTAATGTGGGAAAATAAATACTCTGAACCACAAGTGGATTTATACAAACTGAGACAGTCAAAAAGCGTTAGGTTGTGCCCCGCTCTCCCTTATATCAATGCTACCAACAGATTTTGGAACTGACAAAAGAAGGATCTAGTCAATGCCCAAAATCTTAAAATAGACACATTTTGTATTATATCAGTCAATCGCTAACCATGAAACAGATAATTCCGGTTCTGGATGCTGGTTGGTCAAAATAGTATACCACACATGACATAAAAACATTTGGTGTAATTTAGCTGTTGGGAGGATTTCAAAGGCAAGTTTGCCTGCGCCCAAACATATGGATCAATCTTTCTCTATGTATTTCCGCCCCTTAAAATAGCACCTATTTAAATAGCTGTCAGACGGATCTATGTCCTACTGATGCACCTGCGAAGAGACAATGATTAGAGATTGATGCTTCTCACCACTGAGATAAAACAAATCACTCTTACACTCTCTCTCTCTCTCTGACTTTCTCTGCCCCCTCCTTCCTCTCTCCTCTTCTCATCCTCTCCCTAAATAGCTGTTAAGTGTTTGTACTTTCTCGCTCTCCTTCTGCCCCTCTCTCCCTCGTTCTACGTGCCGGCTTGTGTTTCTGCTGTGTATAAATGGAAGCGTGCTTGTGCAGGTATCGAACCAGCAATTCACAGCTGGTTCCTGCTATTATCTTCAGCTACAAAGCCAAGTCAGGCATGTAACCCATTTCAAGTGTCGTGTCCCCTCATGCATGAGCTGCGTTCACTCTTTTTGCCTGCTCATATGTGCTCTCTCTCTCTCTCTCTCTCTCTCTCCCTATTGCTCTTCACTCTTTCATGGCAGGTGGAATAAAGGTATAGTAAAATAAACAGTACTCCTTACTGACGCACCCTTCCTCCATACCCAATGTGCTGTCTATAAAGAGCAAAACACGACCATCTCTATTATTTATGAATGTTGAGTGTCAGTTGTGTTATGTGGTTAAGGATGTTTAGCAGTGTTTTAATTCCCTCGGGAAACACCAAGACGACTTAAATTTACCCATTACCTCACAGCGTGTTGTATCTCACTATGGTAGCAACGTGTCAGATTGCTTGCGGTGAGTACATGTGTATTCATGAGCGGTATGAACTAGTACAGATTTTAATACAAGGACAATTAGGCAAAGGTATAGTATTCAAATAATTAATAATTTTTAGTGTGTAATGTTGCTGTTTGAGCATGAAAAAGGTCTGCAAAATTACAAAACACAGTCCACTTACAAGTCCACTCTAAAGGGAGTTATTCTCTATATTAGTAAGAACTGTTTCTGAACTTCCTGAAATGCCTCCATTCTAGTCTTAAGTTCCGGGAATGTACATGTCACAATATTTCTCATTTAAATATTCTCATTGAAACTCGCAGTTGTGACATTTCTGAAGAACGCTTGAAGCGGTTGACCAATCACAAAGCACTGATCCAGCTGACCAATCAAAGAACACTGTGCTTTTTGGAAACAGGGGCTTCATAGAGTGTAAGTGTAATGGACGTAGGCCAGTAAGAGCTGTGCGTGTAAACCTCACTCCCCTGGCCTCAAGAGGCGCACCAGCGACTGACTTTAGCACCCGCACTCTGTATCCCGAATCCTTTTCGGAGCGGGTCGAGTAGGACCGGTTACATTTGATGCCCGGATGGGAGTGAGGTTTAGGGGGGTGAGTGTAACGGATGTCGGCCAGTAAGAGCTGTGCATGTAAACTTCACTCCCCTGGCCTCTAGAGGTGCGTTAGTGTCCTTGTTAGCGCCCACCCCAGAGACTCCGGTTCGAATCCCGCTCGGAGCTGGTCGAGTAGGACCGGTTACATTTGGTGCCGTGACCCGGATATAAATTAGGTTAACAGACATAGTCCAGTAAGAGCTGTGCATGTAAACCTCGACTCTCTGGCCTCAAGAGGCGCGTTAGCAGCTGCGGTCTTTAGCATCCTTGTTAGTGTGCCCGCCTCCTGCGCTGGAGACCCCGGTTCGAATCCCGATCGGAGTGGGTTGAGTAGGTCCGGCTTCACAGGTATGAAAATGTATTCTCTTTATCGATATTACCATTTTAAGTTGTATCCGTCTGGTGATTTATGGCTGTCTCTCGCCAGAATTTTCTGGGGTAGGTTACCAGGTCTTTCCCCAGACAGAAAACATATTCTAGTAGACCCCAAAAACAAAAGGTCCTATTTAAAGTAATGTGACACTTCCAAATTAAACAGGATATAGGGAAACAATGTAGGGAGTGACCTGACTTGATCATAAAAAAATAAAATAAAACTGTTATCACATTTTGATTAAACATTACGTAGCCAAACATTTACTTAATGTTTTTTTTTTAAATATGATATTGTGTTGAATTTAATTTCATACAAGCCCATTTTGCCTGGTTTTCATACTGGACCCAGTCTTTGCACTGCATACAAATGAACAGACATCTGGGCAAGCTATTATTTTGCCCTACATCCTATCCACATTTAGGCTTAATTATTTCTATTATAGCTCATTTTAAAAATCAATTTCAATGCTAATAGTCCTGGGACAGTGCATGTAATGATTTATGTTCAACATGAATCACTTCTCATGTGCTCTTTTGCCCCACCTAGTGGTACCTCCACAATTGCCTCGGCACTAATTGCATCTTAACTTAAGAGTGTCCGTATTTCAGGTAATCATATGTGTGAGCTAATGAAATATTCAAAGCTTAATCACTCATTTTAAACAGTCTGAGTGATGGTGGAAAAACAGATCCGTGTTTGAACAGAAGATTTTTGGGGACTGTGCACTTGTTGTGCATAATTTAACACTTTTATTCTTCTATTCTATTTGTATATAGCACACCTCTACATATGAATTCGTTTGTTTTGTTTATATATACTTGGCAATAAAGCTCTTTCTGATTCTGATTCATATTCACATTTTAGATTGACTTTACTGTCTTTATGTTTAGGGTCTCAGAGAGACCGAGTTGATTTTGTGTAAAAATAAGTAATAACAATAATTTCAAAATCTACATATTATGTGTGCTTTAAAACTTTAAACTTCAACCCTCTGTACTATCAAAAAGACTTGATCTTTTCAGAGATCTGGCTGTTATCCAATAGTGTAATCAAAACACATCGTAGAAAAATAGAATACAGTCAAATCTACAGTGAAATGCAACAGTTTAATCAGAATGTAAAAATATTATGTTTAACTTCAGTAGCACTTTATTTTACAGTCCTGTTCTGCATGTACATACTATGCACTTACATTAACTGGGTTATAACTAGGTACTAACTCTGAACCTACCCCTAAACCTAACCTTAACCCATGTAGTTACCTTATATTAAACAGTTTAAGTACACGCTAAGTACACATACTGTAAAATGAAGTGTATGTGCTACCAGTGTTCATTACAAACACTGGACTCCCTTGACTTTCATTGTATGGCTTTTCATTGTATTTCTTGTGAAATATCTTCAGTGTTTTGCAGAAGAAAGAAAGTCATAGAGGTTAGGAGGAAGGACATGAGGGTGACTAAATGATGACACAATTATTATTATTTTACATTCTTATTCAATATTTTATTGCACAAATTAGACCATCTAAAGCTGCTGTGCAACATCATATATAGGAACATGATGTCTGTCAAAAATAAATAATCAGTTCTCATAAGATAAAAAAAATCATCAAGTATCAATCTGCAACTTCCTCTTTCATAAGCCTGTCTAAAAGACATACATTTTGGCTATTTTGGTTCCCGAGAGCTGACCTCAAACGACAAGGTCTTAAATTTATTCATCTTCAATGAATGCTGATGTATAACCGTTTGTCATTCACTTCATTTATTTATTTTGCCCTCAACCTTGACTCTGTCTTCTTTCATACTCTTTTTATTTATCTGCTTTAACCCATAGCTTCTGCTGGTCACCAACTTTCTGCCTTTTCGTACGCACACACAAAACACAAACAGAGTGTGTGTATGTGTGGCTCAGAAGGAGCAGCTATAAACACAGTTATTTTGCATGAATGTGGTTATTGTAATTGCTGTTATTTTCTTTGGCCTCTCGTGGAACCAGGTGTGAATTCATGTGGGGGGAAAAAAAACAAAAAAAACAAATCAGGAATTACATAATAAGTTGATTTATATTCTACATGTTCATGTACATCATGTACCGTACACATGAATGAACCCTTTAAATGAATGTGGACAACAGTACCAATTAACGCTTATCCCGGTGACATGAAAAATTGAGAATCATAATAATAAAAGGAAACAAAAGGTACATAGAAGTATGCCAATCACATCTCTAAGGATGTACTGTATATGGCTGCTCAACTCACTCCTCACACAATTCTTCTGGCATCCCTCCACCACGCCTACTCCATAATTACATCCATATAGCTCACTGGCCTCAAGCCCTTACAAAGTTAGCTGAATATGTTTACATGTATTTCTGTCGCTCTCAAAGCCTATATGAGGATCCTAACTAGGTGTGATTCTACAGGTTTCCAGCAACAAGTCAGTGTCTGTTCATACTGAAAGCGAAAATGCTGTGCAACACCACACAATCACAGCCAATCTGAACATATTTGATAGTAGAAGGGATATTACACCTAAAAATGAAAATCATTTACTCACCCTCATGTCGTTCCAAATCGGTATGAATTTCTTTGTTTCTGTGGAACACAAAAGACGATATTTTTTTGTGATTTTTGTTATTATAGATTAAAATAAATGGGGAATGGTGCTGTCAAGCTCAAAAAAATGACGCAATGACGGCAACATTTTCATTTTGGGAGAACTCGTTCATTCATCCATTCATTCATCATAATCTTAAGATATTTAGCTTAAGCTTATTTGGCTTGCTGTCTACTGATGAGGGGCTCGAGGAAGCGGCTTCGTCTCGAGCTCTGATATAACCCCATAGTGACTAAATGATTATAGGGCAAGGTACCTAAGATAAAAGTGGAGTTTGGGGAAGTGGTGGGATGCTGGAACATCTGAGACTGAGGAGAGGTAAGCAGTTGTTTATATACTCTGGCTGTTGGCTGTTGATTGAAAGATTAGATGGGCTCGCTCCTCCATAAATTACGTTTTGAACTTCAGGGTTTTGTTGATATTTTATTGTGGGTGTAGTTACCCAGCATGATGTCATATGAATAGAGTGCTGCAATAGTGAACTAAAGCATGAAAAGGATTTTTGCAATTCTGGATCTATTGTCGACGTCAATGGGTTTTTGGTTAACTCTTTCCATAATTTGTGAGAAAAGGCTTCTCTGCCATTGATGGAAATTTCCAGCTTTTGTGTTTTCAGTATTAAACGGTAGGGAGCGCTATTACGCATTGTAACACAGTTCGTTGTTATTGGAAGTAGGAGGCGGGAACCGGCGAACATTTAAAGACTTTAATAAAATAAATGAACAAAATTAAAGTATAAGCGGCAGCCCCTCACGGACGACTGCTGCGCGCACACACACACACACACACACACACACACACACACACACACACACACACACACACACACACACACACACACACACACACACACACACACACACACACACACACACACACACACACACACACACACACACACACACACACACACACTGTAGATCTGAAAATTCAGCTTTTGTCCCCGTTATGATTGAATCACAGGACCGGATACCAGTAATTTGCCAAGAGATCTCTTTTTATTATTTTATATATCAGACATAGTTGAGACATTCAAAAGTTATTGTCTCATGCCAGCTGTATGTTTCTCCATTCCTCCATTTCTCTCCCCTCTCCCTTCTTCATCCTCTCTTCGTCCCTCGTCCATCTCTCATCTCGTCTCGTCTCTCCTCTGAGTCTGAGGCTGAACACTCAATTTGGATATTACATATACTACTAACAGAGGATCTCACTAGGAAGAGACTTCCATAGAAGGAAGAGAAACATGTCTTATGTTTAAAATAGAGCGTATACATCATGCTTACATCAGTTGCACAATCCACTTTCCTTATAAAGAATCAGTTTACAATACATCATGAACAGATGCATGCTACTGTGTGCATCAGTGGAAACATGTTCTATAAGAGTGCACATTCCTGTAACAAATATAGCTCATCCAAGTCTCTCCTTGGGACACAATGTTCAACACAGTCTGAATTTACATTGTACATTATACAAATAATTATGAAAAATAATAAAACATAATAATACTAAATAAAAATAACATTAAACAATAAAATTTCGATCTTCACACACACACACACACACACACACACACACACACACACACACACACACACACACACACACACACACACACACACACACACACACACACACACACACACACACACACACACACACACACACACACACACACACACACACACACACACACACATAACAAAACGTAAACAAAACAGCGTAAAGTCCAGGCCTGGTCCTGTCTCATCCTTCACTGGTGTCGCTCGTCCTTATATGACTCTGGGATCCCTCATGAGAGGACTCGCAAGTGACGCTCATTCTCAATCATGCACCGGTCTCGCTCACTCCTCCCACGTCTCTCGCTCGCCAACCTCGCCACATGCATCTTCTGAAAGAGTACAGAATCTCCTGATCAAAACACAGGCGAAGAAGGCACAGAAATGAGCGATATCATAAGTAATCATGCGCATGCTTTGGATAAAAGGGTCTGCCAAATGCATAAATATGTAAAATAACGTGATCGTCAACATTAAACAGCATATAAATCAAAATTGTTTAAAGTTACTGAATGAAATGTTAACCCAGGACGAGCTATAGGACTGTGAAGCTTTAGGGGAGTTGATGGACTCAATCTACTCCATCTATGTTTGATCATCGTTCTGAATTTGATCTGGACAAAAACTTGATTTTCTCAGATTTTTGCTCAAAATGTTGCTTTTGTTTATAAAATTTACCCACATTCAAGTTAAGGAAAATAATGCATTAAGCTAGATGTTTTTAAGCAGATGGTCTGTTCTTTCTATTGACATATTGCATGTTCAGGTAGTCATACAACAAAATATTCTGGGGGCAATCTTTTTTTTTTTTTAGCTTATTTTTTCTTTAAAAAGGTGGATGTCAAGTGGCTAATGGGACTATAAAGTTTTAGAGGACAATAAACATCATCATGGCAAACAGGTGAACCCATCTACTCACAAGCCTGTTTTTAGAATCTCGTTGTGCAAAATATTATAACTCAGACTTTCTAACCTGAAGATTCCAACCAAATTTCATGTGTGAACAACACATGCACAAACATAAACGTTGCTTGGACACAGAGCTTATTTTCTGCAATAATCTAAAAGCCAATGGAAAAAGCCTGTTAGTTTTTAGTCAAGGGAATCAGGGTGATGTTAACTTCTGGGATGGCCTACAAAAATACATCAGCCATGCAGCACTCTGTAGAAACCAAGAAAAAGACTAAATGTCCTGTCGTATCTGGTTAGGAAATACATTTCGATTTACATGGACTTTATAGCTTTAAACGCTCCTTGCTTTATCAGATTAGACTGATTTAGTTCCATTTAAAGAAAGTCCGTTCACTTGGTGGCCATCTTGGTCTCTGGCAGCTATTTCTGTGTTCGATTTTTGAAAAGCACGCAGGCTCCTATCTACTTAAATAGACTGAAATCTCCAGAAATGGTGGCTCAGCTTATGCTCCAATGAAATATTTGAAATCACCAATAACATCTGGGCCAAATGTTATCGTAATTTTGACTTTAAATAAAAGAAAAAAAATATTTTTCAGGTTGGCCCTGCTAATGCACATATATGCTCTACTAATAAACTGATTGGTTCTTTTAACTGAAAGGTGGGACTTCATTCTAAAAAATACTGGGTTAAAAATAACCCAAGTTGGATTGAAAATGAAAAGAAGGAAAAAATGCTGGGTTAAAAATAACCCAAGTTGGGTTGAAAATGGACTAACCCAGCAATTGGGTTGTTTTAACCCAGTGATTGGGTTGTTTAAGCAAACATTTAACCCAACCGCTGGGTTAAAACAACCCAATTGCTGGGTTAGTCCATTTTCAACCCAACTTGGGTTATTTTTAACCCAGCATTTTTTCCTTCTTTTCATTTTTCTGCAAGTTGCTATATCTAGTTATCCTCGTACTTTCTCAGTTTATGACTTTCATTCATTTTGAAACACTTGCTTCAGTGTGCTGGTGGGACTTTCTTTCATTCTTTTCATTTTTCTGCAAGTTGCTATATCTAGTCCTCCTCATACTTTCTCAGTTTATGACTTTTATTCACTTTGAAACACTTGCTTCAGTGTTCTACACAGATGAATAATAAAGCTCGCCAAGGTGGAGACGAGAGGTTAACGGTAAAGTTCGCACCGATACAGATGTGAGGTTAACTGTAGTGTGCTGAGGCAGAGATGGGAGGTTAACCATAAAGTTTGATAAGGTATAGAGCCGAGCGGTAAAGCGGCCCAGCTACAATCTAACCCTTTAAAGAGAGGTCTCCGACCCGATGCGTGTGGTGTGATTGGAGGTTATCTCTCTTTTCATGAGATGAAAATAAGGAGAGAAAGTGGTTTCATGTTCCCCTCCCGTTTCCGCGCCATCACGTTGACACACACCAGACAGTACAATCTGAGTTCGACCAAGCAGTTCCTTAGCAACCAAACACACTCATCTTACTGTTTCCCTCTCGCTCTCTCATCTCCTTTGCTCTCGCTGTTGTATCTTGGTATTTCCCCAGGTTGAAATTTATAGAATTATCAGTCCTCTTTGATGTGAGGATGTACGGAGAGTAACAATTTGAAGAGAGAGAGAGAGAGAGAGAGAGAGAGAGAAAGGCAGGGAGGGAGAGAGGAGGGAAAACGCACATTACAGCCTAACCTTTGACCCCCAGTCCATCAGCTGGGCCTGTGGAAGCACTTCATCATCTTTAGGCGTCTCTCGGTCTCTCCCTCTCTTTTTGCAGCTAAGGGTCGTTTTAGAGGACCTTCAATACGGTGTGATCATGACAAGGCTGTTTGATGGCTGAATGATATCATCTATTTGCTGAAAGGACAGTCTGACACCAGTCAGATCGACGGAATAAGAGCAAAAATAGTTTCGTTTTAATTTAGTTTGTTTTTCAAATAAGACTTTGGACTAAGACTTTGGTCTTAGTTTAGTTTAATTTGGTCAAAATAATGATAGTTTCTGCACTTTAAAGACAACTTAAAATGGCTTTTAGTCTTGCTTGTTACTTTGGAGGCTATAGCAAAGTTGTGCACGTAATTTACCTTGTTTCACACTCCAAAAAAATGGTGTAAAAACTATTTTCACTATATCCATTGCTAGTGCATGTCAAAAACAATTATAATGAAAAACCAAGTAACACATTGAATTAAACTGTATAAACTGCAGTTCAGAATGGAATACTAGTTTAACACTTACTGATTACTGTGGTAAACGCTGCATAGTGTTTACATAAACAGTATTCGACACAGTAGGCATTATTCCAAGATAAACTCTTAGAATAGTAGTATGCTGCATTGTTGTTGCTTGAAGTCTTTAAGCTCATGAATGGCTTCCAGAATTGCTTCTAGAAAATAAAAACTGTTTAAAAGTAAAAAGACAGAGAGAGATGTAACATGGCAGCTGTAATTTTGTCTGATTCATTCATCACACTGGAAATGGAAGGTCAATGTAAAGTGTATAACCTACTACTAGTACTATATACAGACATAGTAAGAATAGTATGTTAGTATTATATTCCAAAATACAGGTATTGGTTGTGGAGGAGGACTGTTGAAGGTTACTTTAGTGTGTGTGTGTGTGTGTGTGTGTGTGTGTGAGAGAGAGAGAGAGAGAGAGAGAGAGAGAGAGAGAGAGAATGTGTCATGTCCTCACCTTGAGAAGACGAATGACAGAATCCCAACAGAATAAGTGACATTTATAGTAAAGACAGAGCATGGAAACTGAGAGAAGGAAGAAAGTTCAGCCTGTTGATCTTCTTTTGTGATAATGGCTTCTAAAAGACCATAAATTGCACTCTATTTGTTTTTTTATTTTGTGATCTAGACAGACCCATTCATTTAGATTTCCTGAAATCGGAGCACCGAGAGAAATCCCAGTGGCCTATAGCGATCATTTATTTATTTATTACTTTATTTTATTTATTTTATTTTATTGCCTGCTAAGCCACTGGGATTTCTTCCGGTGCTTCCGATTTCCAATTCAGCCCTGGTGATCCTGGCTTAATACTTACTGATTACTGAATTGGAAATATATACCATATACCAGCAGGGGCGGACTGGGGCAAAAAAGTGGCCCTGGACTTTCTGGCACAAAGCGGCCCATAACAACCGATCCGCAACACATCTCACCATAAACTCACCAGCTCATTATGTTCATTAAAGCAATTTTAAACGCCACTTACTAACATACAAATATAGATGCTATTTATACAGAAATATAAATGCTATTTTTTTTCCATACAGTGAAGTTTAAAGGGATACTTCACCCTGTCATCATTTACTCACCCTTAGTTATTCCAAACCTGCATGAGTTTCTTTGTTCTGCTGAACACAAAATATAATATTTTGAAGAATGTTTGTAACCAAGCAGATAGAGCAACCATTGACTACCATAGTAGGGGAAAAAATACTATGGTAGTCAATGGTTGCTCTATCTGCAGTAAGTTACCTTGGAAATTAGTTTGATCTTCACACCTGTTAGTTTTTTAGTTTGTTATCAGTGTATACTTAAATTCCTTGTTTCCTCAGTTCAGTGTTGGTTATTGTTTGTGTACCCCTTGGATTAGCCTGTTTATTACTTTATTAAACACAATTTTATGTTATTCATATTTATTAAATATTAAATACTCAACATGGGGACAGGAGAGACGTCAGTCAATAAATGAGAAAACAAAGTAACTTGCGTTACTTATTTGGAAAATTAACTTAGATATTTTATTATAAATAAAATGTAAAAGTAATGCATAACTTTATTCGTTACTTGAAAAAGTAATCTGATTACATAACTTGCATTCAGGGGCACCGTTGGGGGTGGGGGAGGGGGGGTGGTTGGGAGTTAGGATGATTCTAATGTGGCGTTCACACCGGATGCGAATGACGTAAATAAATTGCGTGTGAAATTCGCTTCATTCGCACGCGTCATGGGAGGGGCTTCTGCCAGCCGGCTCGTCTCATTGAGAAATGGCTGACATGGGCTGTGTTTACACGTTTTTTTTGTTAAAATCTACTGTTAATGTGAGACTTTTTCTATATAATGGCGATAATGTAGTTGTTTAAAGCTCAAATCTGTGGTTTATTTATAAAAAGAGTGCCTATTTGAACATTGTATCTGGCGTTTTAGGAGTTGTGAGCTCCATCAGCGGTGCTCCGCCCTTGTATACCCCGGCGAGAGTAGCCTTTCCTCGGCTAGTGCTTCTGCCGTCTGCCGCTGGCTCTGATGTCTCTGTGGTATCTCGAGCTATAATTCGTCTTGTAACAGGCGATCTTTGGTCTCATGGATCTATAATTTGTTCCCTGGCAAATCGTTTAGGCTGAGGGCAAAGTGAAGTTTCATTACTTTTTTAATTTTAGGCTATAACTTTACGTTACAGTTGTAGCCGACTAGCACTGACTTTGAATGTTTGACTGAATTGTTTGCTTTATTTCATGTATAGATTATTATACCTTTTACTTATTCTTTTGTATTATTGATCAAACATAAACTTGCATTTAACAAAAAGAGACTGGGTTGTGTTTCATGTCATTTAATGTTATCACAGTGATAATCATACTGTCTGAACCAGATATAAATATACAGATTTTCTCCTCATTGTTGTCACTACTAGAGGAAGCTCCTGATTGGTTAACGTCATTCGCGCAAATCGCGGGGCAGAATGTCTATTCGCGTCTTTGCATTGACTTAACATGTGCGTCATTCGCGTCCGGTGTGAACGCACCATTAGGGCCCATGGACTTTTGGGGCCCCCAGAGATTGGTTTTATTAGTAGTAACAGTACTAGTAATAGAAATTATAAATGTATAATCTATCAAAGAGTAACAAATTAAACAAAATTACGGCTCATCAACCCCTCCTCCCCCAACCCAATCCCCCCTTCACTGCATGGTTCTGTCCCGTCTTACGCTGTCATTGAGTGAGATCAGATGGTAAACTGGTAAACTGTCAAATTTGCGATGTTTTTGAGTTCAACAAAGAAGTATAAGTCCGGTCATCAAAACCGAAAAGAGAAGTTACAGAAGGCAGAGAGACAGTAAATTACTAACCCAGTTCATTGAAGAGAAAGGTTTATTCACAGAGCTTCCTTTGTTGTAATGTTAGTGCTACGTGCGTTAACCACTACCTGATAGTAAATTCAATAGGTTACGTTTTTCACCACTGAAAATGAAAATAATGTAATTTTAGCTTTTGTAAATATGACTTATATAATGCATTTAACGTCAAATAATAAAACAAACATACTGTAGGCACTTAAAGGTTTCTATTGAAAGATATTTTTCTCATGTCAGTCTGTGCGTCAAATATTCACTGTGTTTTGGTTCATTTGTGTGCACGTGAGCCAGACAGATGTTGGAGACGGAGATGGAGACAGAAAGCACGTCCTGTTGTTTTCTTTAGTTTTCAAAGGCATGACATTTTGTAGTCATTTTTAACATGCACAAATAAAACACACTTTACCATTTTGAATGATGTACTCTTCTGAATGGCCATGAATAACAGGGTATTAAGTTGTTTCCACTGCTGAGGAAAAAAATCCAAGTTATCGCGCCGGCACCTTGGATGAGAAGCAGGTATTGTGCTATTTAACATTGATATACATATATATCATTAAATTGCAGACAAAGATTTTGGATTGCTAGGTTGGCCTGTATGTTTGGTGCGGTAGGGGGACAACCTCATATTCTTCCACAGGGCCCAAAAATTGCTAGTGGCGCCCCTGCTTGCATTACTTAATGCGTTACCCCCAATGCTGACTACTAAAGATGGCACTGATGTGTAAACATCTACAATTTGCACTCTTCTCTCTCCTGCCTTCTCTCAGTTTCAGTCCTTCTATCTCTGAATGAGACTCATTTTAACCCCTGGGTCAATCAAGGAGGCAGAGGGCAGCGCAGTTTGTGGAAAAACGATGCACTAGATTATATCCCAGGCCATAATTAAACTGAGACGAGACACCTCAATCTCACACACACACTCCCCCACAATCTCTCTCCCGTCACACCGCAGGGCCAAAGCTTTTAGCACTGGCTTCTGTCTGGGGCTACAACTCAAAAACAGGTCAGTGAGCACCAGCCAAGATGCGATGTGTGGGTTTCACATGTTTTCAGAAAAGCGGGCAACAGACCAAGCAGAGTATTTTCTGCAGTTCCTTGTTTAGAACAGAGGTGAGACATGAGGCTTATTAGCATTAGCTGAGACAAATAAGAGCAGAGAATGTTGTGACAAGCAGAAGTGTTTGGATAGGTTGTGCTTGTCTTGCCAGTTGCACTGATGCTTGATAACATGTAAACACTCGGCAAGAACCCATGGCTCTCACCAATTTACAGCATTGTTGTAATACATAAATTAACCATTGTCATCACCAGGTGTCAATTCGTTTCAAACAAATAGGTTTGTCACACGTCAGGGCTGAATGTTACAAAGTTAAAGTGTTGCAAAGGCAGCGCAAAAACATCTGACTAGCAAATAACCACCAACACATTATTCACACCTTATTATTTTGTTTGTACTTTGTACCATGTAAGGGAAAGCTACAATATGAGTATAAATGAACTAACGAAAACACTTCCTGAATTATACACCCACACTCATGTTAAACGACATCCTAAGATGACGGGGAGAAAAGGAAGGAAGAACCATAAAGTATGGAAGAATCTGCAAGAGCCAGCATCGTCTGTACAAGAGTAACTAAGATGACAAGATATCGACACACTTGATTTCCTTTGCAGACAAACTAGACTTCCTCTTTGGAAAGAACCCAGATTGCTTAACATGTAAACAGTTCGGTATAAATACCCCTGTATTTTTTCTGTCGGTGTGCATTCCTTTTCGATTTCTTTTGATTGATGTACCATCATTGAGAATTACTCTCTCTCTGTATTTTTATTTGCATTGCTCTGCTGTATTATTCTGACTTGTATTGCTCGGACGAGAACAAGTTACTTTTTTACATCTATTGCTTGAAACTGCATACAAGGTATTTTAAACCTTTATATTGACCCACTCATTCATGATTGTCTGAGATTGGATAAGCTGAAGTATTATAACCTGTAACCTTTTATTATTTTGCTAATTACTTTTGGATCATTGTTTAACCAGTACTTTTATCTTTTGTATAAATAAATTTTCATTTTATAAAGAAAAAGTATTTTTCAGTTTTTTACCTCAGCTTATAAAGTCAGTTGCATAAAGAATAGATAGAGCATTTTTATCACATCCGACACGGCCAAGGGGTCAAGCAACCATCGTTGAGAAAAACCACCGGGTGGTGAGTATGGTCTCATTACAAGGGTTATTGACTGTTTATTGATTTTGTATTGTTCATTAAGGGACGAGATGTTCATATCACTAGATTAATGGTATGAGATAACGAGCTAGTGTAGGCGTAGACCTAATACTGACCTGACAGCACAAGACTGCTTATCTGCAATTAATATAATTGTATCTTAAGGGTTAATCAGGAACTGGGATAAATACCGGATCCCACTACATGGGGGCTATCGTCCGGGATTGTTTAATATTAATATAATTTAATATTGACAAACCTAAAAAGAATCCGAGTGAACAATAATAATTTAAATCAATAAAGCGTTTTTATTCAAATGCTCCATCAGAGTCTCAAAGCACAGAGAGGAAGCTACTAGGAAAGTAACTTCCGCATTTTTTAACTTCAGTAATATATCTCAGGGACGCCTGAGAAAAGATATTTCTGTTGTTAAAACTGGTAATAAAATCTGGAGGACAGCGCTGTGGGACCAAGAGAGTACCCAATACTAGGACCTCAAATGTAAAAGGATAATTACCAAAAGAGAGGAAACAGATACACAGTTATGGATAATATAACTAATATCAATTTGCTCTCCCAAGATGAATTAACTAAACAACTAAAAGATGCGGGATATGAAGGAAGTGAGGAAATGTTAATCACTGGAGACACTTTATACACCGCAAATGTAGAAAGTTTACCAAAACTAGTCAAAAAGGTTGGGGAATCGAGTAAAAGCAAAAAAATTATAGTAGATATTGCAGACAGTGATACCACCGTTCCAATTGTTAAAGGAGTTAACATACGAGTGCTTAAAAACGGTGTCCCCAATACGGAAGCATTGGTCTTAGCAAACTCGCCTACCCCATCAGAATCTGACAGGGAGGGAGCGACGGGTTGTGACGCTGACCATTTCAAAAAAGGAAGTAGATTAATGCCAATGGAGGCAGGGGCGATTCCAAAACATAATGCTTTCGTTACAGGATTCAGTCCTCTGATAAAGGGGGGAGGATCGTGGGAAGTTGGAAAAAATGCGTTTAGACCGTACCAAACATCCACGGAAAGAAAAAGTAAAGATAATCAAAACATGCGGTTAGAAGATAGATCTGATAAGAGTTCAAGTTCAGAATATACTGAGGATGAGGAAATACCTCGTAGAAAGAAAATTAATTACAAAAAATCTAGAAGCCAATCTCGTGAGAGGCGAAGTAGCTCTCATCAAAGAGAACACGACACTTTGGGAGGAAGAACGTTCTTAACCTGCCCCGGTCTTGTTCTTAAAACAGGAGATGCGCACCTGGCAAATATAAAGGGACCAGGACAAAAAATAATTAAATTAGCGTGCGGGCCTACCGCGGATGAAATTTTAGATATGCCCGGGACAAGTTCAAAAGCTAAAATAGATATGTTAGCAGAACAATTAGATTGTATGCAGAAATCGTTGTGTTACATGCTGTTAGATGATAACAGAAACGACAAACAAGAACCGACTAACAACGAAATTTGGAAGTTGAGAGAATACACACACCAGGAGCTACCACCCCGTAAGGGTAAAGCTCCCAGAAAACAAATAAAACCTGATAAAACTAGGAAGCTTATCAGGGAGAGTAGTGAAAGGGACTACAGAATAGAAAAATATGAAAGGAAAATAGAGGATGAAGAAGAATCCTCAGAATCTCTGTCTGAATCTGAGCATTCAACCTCTGACAGAGAGGAGACAAGCAGCAGGAAACAGTTACTTCCTCCTAAGCCTCAAGTAGACTTGTCACTAATGGCAGCCATCTCTAGACAGGAAAGGGGGAGGGTAAACTCAGAATCTGATGAGGAAGTAAGGCCTAAACTGAGGCGCGGGCCTAAACGACAGGCAAAAACTGACAGCGTCACTTCAATTCAGCTACTGCAGAATATGAGATTCCCTGGCGCAGGCCAAAATAACATGGCTAAAGCTAGGATGGTAGCTGAATTGGGGGAAACGCTAAATGTCACAAAGAACCTGATTGAACAAATGATTAAGTATCATACAGGGTTATCTCTAAGATTGGAAACATTAAAAGATCACAATTCACAAGTAATTGGAATTGACGAAGAAGCTGAATTTAGGAAAGAGGTAGAAATTGTAAAAACCACAGGATTGTGGCCATATCTATCTGAGAAGGCTAGGGAAGGCTGGACTGAAACAAAAATGCTAGCCAGATTAAAAAAGATAGTCGTAGACCTACCAGGTTGCAGAGAAATTGCAAGTTGGGGGGCAGAAACTGACTGGTCAGAATTGTCTAAATTTGCAGCCAGATATGACAGAGAAACAAATAGAAGACAAAGAATGAAAGACAGCTCAGGACCAGAAAGGAATAGACCAACAGAGAGAGCTAGAGACAAACAAAAATCTAACTTTCAAAAAGATAAATTCAGATCGAATGACAGACAAAAGCTCAGGCCTAGTGAAAAAGACCATAAAAAACAAGCGTATCAAAAAACTAAACCACAGGCCAAACCAACACAGACAAAAAATCAAGGAAAGAAAAATGATTACATTGAACCAGAAAAATGGGCTAAAATGTCAGACGAACAGAAAAAGGCACACATAAGCAAAAAGAATAAAAAAGCAGAAGTCAAATCAGAGAAGTCTCTTAAAGTCAAATCAAATAAGACTGAGAGAGAGAGTAAAAAATAGGACAGCGCCCCCCCAGGGAAAGCGGCTATAGCCTCGGATTTAGTGGAAGAAACAGACGATAAAGACCTATTTATAAATTATAAAGGGGTCCGATTCCTTTTAGACACAGGAGCAGAAATTACAACGATAACAAAATTACCTACAGAAGCCAGAAAATTAAAGGGCAAATATAAAGTGTATGGCTTTAGTAAGGAAATGGGGCCTGTCACCAGAGATAGATATCTTTGGGAAGGTTTGCATTGCATATTAGGCAGCTCAAATTTAATGTGTTTGAAAGATGTTATTTTCGTTAAAGAAATGACAGAGAAGGTTCCTGAGGAGATCAGGGAAGTTAAGTGGCTTAAAACAGTCGACCTGGGGCAAGAGATAAATAGAGTTGTAAACGAGACTCTACTACCAAAAGACGAGTTAAGAAAATTACTCGAAAAATATAAAAATAACTGCGCAAAAAGTAAAAACGATTGTGGGAAGTTATCAGATAAATATGAGTATACTATAGTGGGAGGAATCCCAACACCACAGAGGCAATAGCCGCTAAATAAAGCTGCATATGCAGAAATAAAACAAACTATAGGGGAATTGCTTCATAAAAAGGTTATAAGTATACAGGAAAATTGTCCCACCAACAGCCCAATTCAAAGCATGGAAAAACCGGATGGGACCTATCGTTTAAATTTCAAAGCATTAAATAAAGTAACAGTACCTGACACCAGGTATTTAATTAATGCGAGAGATGCAACAAATGGCCTGCAAGGTGGTAAAATCCTGTCTAAAATAGACTTAGCTAATGGGTTCTGGTCAGTCCCATTGGCTAAAGAAAGCCGACCACGTACGGCCTTCACCTTTGAAGGGAAACAGATGATATTTAACCGTTTGCAAGGGTTCTGCAACCCTCCTAAGGTATTCCAGGCAATAATATCGGAAATTTTGGAAGGTTTACCTGTCACAGTGTACATTGATGATGTATTAATTGCCACGGAAACCGTAAAAGATCATATGGAAGTCCTAACGGACACCATTGGCAGATTAGCAGAAGCTGGCTTCCTGTTAAATCTGAAAAAACTAGAGTTGGGGAAGGAGAAGGTCAATTTTCTAGGGTTTGAAATTTCAGGAAATGAAAGGGGAATTGCACAATCAACCCAAGAGAAACTTAAAGAGTTAAAAAATACAGAAATAAAAAACTTGAAACAGTTGCAAAAACTGGCTAGGGAGATTAAATTTCATACGAGATTTAATTCCAGGATATAGTGCTAAAGCAAAAACAATGTATAAAGCCACAGCCGGGGATAGCTTTAAATGGGATGAAAACCTAGAAAAAATCAAATGTGACCTAATAGAAATGGCTTTAAACTCAGGGAGGATTATCCGAAGAGATCCTGATAAGAACCTGGTAGTTAAAGTAAATAACACGAATGAGGAAATGGAAGTTATCTTGTATAATGAAGGTAGCCCAAAATCACCAGTGATGTTCATTTCGCATGAAAAACCGGCAAATCAAAGAAAGCATGAAAATATGTCATCAGTTGACATATTAGCAACGCTAGCTAGAAATTTACTGACAATTAAATCCTTAGCTGCAGAGAAACTGATAATAGTAGTAGCTAAAGGCGAAGGTATAGATTTATTGGTAAGAGAAGCCAAAAATCTTGTGAATGAACAGAAGATGATTCACACCTTTACATGGGCGAAATGGAAGAAATTAATCTTTGATAAACAGATTGAACTCAGAAATGAAAAAACGCCGAAAAAGGAAAAACAGACTATGATAAACCGGAAACAAATGTGCTAGTTTACTGATGGTAGTTCAGAAAAAGGTCAAGTATGGTGGGGTTTCTTAGTCAAGCTAAATGGCAAAATTATCCATAGAGAGAAAGGTAGATTAGAAGATAGTAAAAGTGCTCAGGAAGCTGAAGTAACCGCAGTGGACAGAGCAATTTCACATATGAAAGATAACAATCATAAAGATTGTATACTAGTAACGGACAGTGAATATGTATATTTGGGTCTAGTTCAAAATTTGGACATATGGCAACAGAATGAATTCCATAATGCAAAAGGGAAACCTTTAGCACAGAGAGAATTATGGATGAATATTAAAATGAACTATGAGATTGCTAAACCAAGAGTTCTCCACCAGACAAGCCACACGGTTCAAAAAACGGAAGCTGCTAGAGGAAATAGAGAAGTTGATGAATAGATTCGAGTAAGAGCAGTTACGAAAGCAAGCGAGGGGACCCTATTGCAAGACCTGCACGATAAACTGAAGCATCCTTCCACAGCGTATATTGCGAAATACTGCCAACAAATGGGTTTGTATGTGCAGAACCTGAAAACCAGCTATCACAAAATCAAGCTTAACTGTCCTGATTGTAGGAAGGTAATGACCAGTGTATATCATGATTTTGGAAAAATCAAAAACTGAAAAAGAGAATGTCGAAATAAGCCTCGATTTCGCGGGTCCCTTGAGACCTAAAACGAAGAGAAATAATGTTTATTTCTTAGTGATAGTGGACAATTGCTCAAATTTCACACAAATATACCCATGTCCACAGGCTACGAGCACAGTGGTTGTGAATAGCTTAAAGGACTGGATAAAATACAGAGGTGCGCCAGAACGTGTTCGTGGAGATAATGCACATAATTTAACAGGGCTAGAGGTTGAAAACTTTTGTGAAGAACAAGGTATCACCTTAATTAAAGCAGTTAAATATCAGCCAAATTCAAATAGAATAGCTGAGAATTGTGTGAAAAGATGTAAAAATTGGTTTATTAAAAATCAGAGTCTAGGAGACTGGGACCTACTAATTCCAGAATGCCTCCATTTTCTGAATTATAGGGTTTCAAAGACAAATCAAATTACTGAACCGACTGACACAAGCAAAAATCCGTTTAAGGTAGGCCAAAAAGTTTATATCTTATTAAAACAAAAACAGGGACGTTTTAGAAGTAAAACAGGAACTGAGGATAAGGTAGTAGAATTAACTTCAAATACGACCGTTAAACTTGAGGCAAACGGAATTTGGTCAGTTAGAAATCTTGTGGGGAGCAAAGACTAAGACAACTATAATGAACAAACAGCGAGTGACCTTTCAGCAGGATTTTAAATGTCCGGCTGAGGGTGCTGTAGTAGTTGTTAAAGATTCTAGTGAATCCTTTTTGGTGAAAACGTGGCATAGAGAGAGTCGAGAAGGCACTACCTCTATCCGACGGAGACCAACTGAATGTGTGATCTGTGGCAAACAGGAAGTTTGCAAACTCCTCTGGGCAGGACCTCGAGAAATGAGGGAAAGCCACACCTGGCTTAAAGCGCAGGTGGAAACTGTGCCAAAATGGTTCTGTAGTGAAAGAACCGTTGGCCCATGTGCAATCGGAGACATTTCAATCTGTGGAGCATGTCGGATAAAAACGCAGAATTGGATCGTTTGGCAGTACGAACTAACCACTGGGAATTGTGGTTGTAAAAACTGTGTAGATTGTAAGTTAAAATTTAATCTACGAGGCCAAGAGTGTAAGTGTGTTCTGGTTGAACAAGGACAACTTAAAAGGTGTGACAAGTGTGTCATTCTTCTGAAAAAACGCTGGATGGTTGTGACCAGCCAGAAAGGAGTATGGCAAACTAGGAAAAGTGGTACCAGTTTAGGATGTTTCCAAAATGGTAAAATTATGGAAAAATGGGAAGTGAACCCATTAGCCTTAATCTCTGACAAAGAAAAGGCATTTTTATGGGACAGGCTGTTTATTTGTGGACAACAAATACCGTTAGATTCCGACCCGTTCCGAAAAGGGGAGGTTCTGGACAAAACCTTGTCTAGAGACACTGACCTGAATCTATGGAAGCAAGTGGTGAAAGAATCATTGCATGACGGGGATGGTCTTGTGAACTATAAAGAAAAGGGAGAGTACAAGGAAAAATTGTTATACGATTTGATGATTGATGTAATTAAAGAAATGTCTTTCCAGGAAGAATTCCCTATTTATATGCCGAGAGAGTATAGTTTTTATGTCTGGGAAACGAACCTTACTATCCAAGCACGTCGTCAGAGGACGTTTACAGGGTCAGAAATAGTAAAGGTCAAAATAGAACCTGGACAGCACAGTATAGAGTGGGAAGTGAAAGTCTCACTAACAACTACCTCAGATTACATGGGGGTTGGAAGATCAATAGAGGGGGTTCATGTGGAACGATCAGTGATCCCTAAAACTAACTCGCTGAGCAAAGTAACCAATTGGTTCAGAAAGCAGTTAGGGAAAGTTTAGGTTGACATGTCTCTCTGTGTCTCTTTTTCTGTTTTGCAGCAACATGAGGCGAAAAGGAACGGAAACGAGACGAAAGCAGAGGACGCTGAGAGGAAAAAGGAGAACTTTAAGTCTGTTCCTGGTTGCGTCACTAATATCGTTGTTAATAAGTTTTTTCATAGTTTGCTTGGGCATATCTGTAGAAGATAAAGAAAGTAAAATAGGAGTAGCCTCGTGTTCTGAAATTGAAAGAATAGTTAGTAAAATTTGTTATAAACAAAATGTAACTTTAAAAGGCGAAATATATGGGCCAAGAATGATAAGGGAAATGTTCAAGGGATTTATTGCTAAAATAGATAAATCTTTTTGGAATTGTAAGGGTACAAAACGAATCAGTGCAACCAAAGGGCCAGTTCTTTATGGGAATAAAGTAATAAAGAATAAAACCAAGTTACAATGGAGTAGTTTAAAAGCCCATAACCAGACACATGTAAAATTGAAGGGTTTGGTTTATAATTTTTCAGATATAACTAACCTTACGTCCAGGTCGCATGTGTACAACATATGGAATAGTCCTATTGTGGAAGTATCACAAAAAGACAAATGGGATTGTTTAACTAAACAGGTCAGTACTGTGTTGCAGGAAACCTGGATGGGAAAAAGTGGCATAGAAAGAGCCATACCTATGGAAATAAAAAATGACAGCGTAATTGGAGCAAACAAAAAACGAAAAATTAGATCTACTAGTAAAATTAAAATAACTAAGAACACGTGGAATAATGCAGATTTGAGCAACCCAGTGCAGAAAAGTTATTGGCCAATAGGACTGAAGCCACATGTATTAATTTTGGGGGTGTTTAAAAATAGACCCAAACCAGCCTATGCAGAGTTAGACTGGGTGACATGTGAGAAAAAGGTTGTGCCACTTGCATTGTGTGAGAACAGAAAAGATTGCCCATATTTGACTAAAAATACGTTTTTGAGTAATAAACCTGAAAACCAGTTATGGTACAATTTAGATATACATTGTAAAACGGAATATGGTATGACTAGTGCCTGGATCTGCTATTTGGATAGTGAATCCGAATGGGATAACGATAAATTTAAAGAGTATGGCATTGAGGTCATCAAGCTGTGGCATTCTTGGATGAGTTATCAAGACGCAAACAATGAAATGGTTAAGGCCGAGTCAAAGAGAGACACATGGACGATTAACGACACATTGTGGAAAAACGGAGTAGGGGGTAGTAGACTACACCCATTGACTTTGGATTATGCGCCACGAGCAGGAATATCGTTAGAACTAGCGAATGCATCAGGGATAGTGAGTTATATTCTAACTAATATATCTGATCAACAATATAGATCCGCTATAGTGCTTTATTGTTTGGCAATTGAGGGCCCACTTCGGTGGACTCATACAAATCAAGGTATTTGGAGTAATCATAGTGATGGAATGAATAAAGGTACATTAAGATGGATTGGACTATCCAACTTCCAGTACCGAGTTTGGGATGTGTTCCCTGTAGCAATGGGATTGGATGAGATATCTAGCCAAACAGTCACTTGGAGAACGTTCCAAGAGAGCAAAAATAAGAATATATTCCCAATTTCTATATCTTATAGGAATAATAAATCAAATATAGGACTAAACAAATTAGTGTTGACCCATGGCTATTGGAGTAATAAATACTATTTACCAATGTTGAAACCTAGCGAACATCGGGGTAGCAATGGTAAGGATTATAAAGTATTGATGGCGTCATCTAATTTTAATATAAAAAGATCGAGTCCTTTTTCTAGGCATAGTCTACGGTCGGATGACTATTTAAAGGACGTGAGTAAAATTAGATCAAGCTCATGGAATTTTGGAGTTGGCAAGTTTCAATTTAGAAGAGATGAAGAGGAGAAATATTTGTGGTTTCCGGGTAAAGAACAGGCTTGCGACAAAAAGATGTTCGATGAATGGACTGTTAAAACCCCAGGTGACATGTTCAGCCCTAATATAACATGGATGTATAAAGGGGAACACTTATATTGTACATTTAAAGACTTGATGAAATTGGGCCAAGACAAGATTGGAAGTGAGGAACGATGGGAAGATATAAGTCAAATTACGCCAGGGGCTCCTTTAATGTTGATAGCAAAAAATCAAATAATGAAAAAATGCGCATTTTCATCGATGGTGAAAAGTCAACTTGAGCTAGGGGGTATTTTTGATTTAGTCGACGATTACCTGGAAGGCCTTTCAATGGGCCCGCATTTTATGTTTTCTGCAGACTTCTCATCTCAATTAATAAGGCCCAATACAGGGAATCTATTCACGGTTTATTGGAAAGTACAAACTAAAGCGATTATGTGGGCTTTGGATAATGTTAAGGAGCTTGCTGTCTCCATTTGGGATTTATTCGTAGAATCATGGTTTTACATACAAATAGTGGTAATCTGCCTGGCTGTCATCTTTATAGTGACAGTATCGACAGTTATGATAATTAAATTTTCCAAACTAGGATTGGTTTGCAACCGACTGTCGAAACTGAACGGTTCCTTAAAGGACCGGAAAGCGCTTCTCTCTGCAAGCGAGTTCGACTCTGACATTGAGGATGGAAAGGTTTGAGGACTGCGAGTTACGCAATTTTAAGAGGCCCCTCGAGGCCTTATAAGCATGGCAGGTTGACTAGTGAACTTGACACAGACTGACACTGGAAGGTGACTGAACATAACTGAATTACAACAGCGGTCATTACGAAAAAAAAAAAAAAAGATAATGGCCTATCTAAATTGCTCAAACACAAGCTCGTCCTGGCCCAGCCAAGAACAAGCGAACCGCGATATAGTGAGTATGTTTATTATAAACTTTTGGTTAATTATGTATTGGATTTCTGGGCTGTTCTATAATCACCGCCAACAAATTTTGCTAATGTGTTTGAGCCTAGGTCTTTTTAACATTTTGGATGATTTTTCTTTAGTTCTGATTTTAGTATCACAGCTGTTGAGAAGCGCTAGATATGTAAAACTTTTTGGTCAAAGAGGCATTTTTGCGGTAATGATTTTTGCAGGCGCAATTTTTGTATACAATTTCGCTAGATGTTATCTTGACGTTTTTTGGCTGAAATATGTTGGAATAGTGATTGCTATCCTAACATACATTTTTCTGATCGCATTAAGCTATCAGAGAAATAATATGCTTAGACCCCTTGTGATAAAACTGGCAGTTTTGTATTTTTTAGTAATTATAATGGCTGCCAGTTCTCGACACACTGAAGAGCCAAAATTATTCATGCTCTCAATTCTTGTGGGCATTAATGATTACAGCCGATTATTCAAATTTTTAGATAATTGTAAATTTTGGTGTTGTTGAAACACAGTTGAACACAGGAGGAGAATGACTCATGAAGAAAAAAAAAAAAAAAAAATGAGTCATTGCCCTCTATTTAAAAGGGTCGGGGATATTTTGTTTTCATTTCATTATGTTTTAAGACCAAGATGATTTTGTTTATCATTTTTATTTTTATGACCATGATGAGTTGTTTTCATTTTATTTTTATTATAAAATTAGAAGGATTACTTTTATAATGTCTTCATTATTTTTAGTTCTCCATAGATTTTTCCAAATAGTTTGGTAAATAGGAAGATATGACATTTTTTGGAACTTGAATTGTATTAGTTTGTTATCATTGATGACGAGAGATGAAGAAGACGAATATTCTGTATTTTGATTTTTTCTTTCAAAACAATTTTTTTTGAAAATTTATGATCTATTGCTCAAATTATTCATTTTTTTTTTTTTTGAGTTATAGACTAAAACAGATTTACGAGTAATTGATAGTAAATTTTTAATAGTATGTTAAAATGTTCTCTGTTTTTATTCTGGCCAAATAAAAGCAGACAACAAAGAGGATTTCACTCTTTATGATTGATAAGTGATTTCTTTTTGTTTTTGTTGATTTTTCTTTCTTTAACATAATCTACCATCATCTAACATTGATTTGGTTTAGAGGTATTAGGTTTTCTGTCATTGAATGAACTATGATTAACGGCAACATTATAAGTTGATTTATTTTTTATTTTTTTATTTTTGAATTAACTATCCTAGATAGGGCAGGATAAATGATTTATTGTTTTATGATTGTGTGTTACATTAGGTGCCTATAATGAAAAAGACACCGGGCGGGGCAATGCAGAGAAGATGTCACGAATGTGAAAAATATTGTTATCCTTTGAAATTAATAGTTTATAAGAGAGAAATGTTGATGTATGTGAATTTTTGTACAGAATGTGTAATCAAACAGGGTTATTACATGGCTGAAATAAGATCTATTACATTTTATAAAGCGATGGCGGATTTTACTGACCCAAAGAGCACTCATCATCTCGATTATCACGCATTGAGCTTTATTATTGACATGAAATGGATAATAGTAGACCTAGACGAAGCTGTTGAGCTTTTGATTGGACACAGGGAAACTATTTCGAAAGGACGGTGCTGTGCGGAGATTCAAACCTATCTATGGCGGAAAATGGTTGTTCCAGGGTTTTGTACAAGGATGGCGCGTGTTAACGGCCAAATTGTCTTTGTCTATGTGCTCGATCCAACAGCTCTGCTTTGTACGTCTGTCGAGAGCCCGCTGGGTTCCAAGGATGGTAGACGAAAGCATATTGGAGAGTGGTGCCGAGTTGGCGTTATCTCCGCAAGTGCTGATGGCAATGGATCGAGCCCCGAGGAGAAGGAACTCATTCCGATGGATGTCCGTGTCGAAGACATGGTACCGGGAGACGGTTAAGAATCTGTCCGCACAGTACGGGACTCTCGTGATTGGTTTCTTCTGGAAAGAGAGTGAGACTAGGTATCGGTTTCATGAGTGTTGTTTGGATTATGTACTTCCTACTGTCTATGTTTTTAATGTGAGATTGGATGAATTGAACGTAATATACCCTGACGAAGTTAATAGTAAAAGTATTTCCGTGAGTGCAAGAGGGGGTGTAAGGGAAAGCTACAATATGAGTATAAATGAACTAACGAAAACACTTCCTGAATTATACACCCACACTCATGTTAAACGACATCCTAAGATGACGGGGAGAAAAGGAAGGAAGAACCATAAAGTATGGAAGAATCTGCAAGAGCCAGCATCGTCTGTACAAGAGTAACTAAGATGACAAGATATCGACACACTTGATTTCCTTTGCAGACAAACTAGACTTCCTCTTTGGAAAGAACCCAGATTGCTTAACATGTAAACAGTTCGGTATAAATACCCCTGTATTTTTTCTGTCGGTGTGCATTCCTTTTCGATTTCTTTTGATTGATGTACCATCATTGAGAATTACTCTCTCTCTGTATTTTTATTTGCATTGCTCTGCTGTATCATTCTGACTTGTATTGCTCGGACGAGAACAAGTTACTTTTTTACATCTATTGCTTGAAACTGCATACAAGGTATTTTAAACCTTTATATTGACCCACTCATTCATGATTGTCTGAGATTGGATAAGCTGAAGTATTATAACCTGTAACCTTTTATTATTTTGCTAATTACTTTTGGATCATTGTTTAACCAGTACTTTTATCTTTTGTATAAATAAATTTTCATTTTATAAAGAAAAAGTATTTTTCAGTTTTTTACCTCAGCTTATAAAGTCAGTTGCATAAAGAATAGATAGAGCATTTTTATCACATCCGACACGGCCAAGGGGTCAAGCAACCATCGTTGAGAAAAACCACCGGGTGGTGAGTATGGTCTCATTACAAGGGTTATTGACTGTTTATTGATTTTGTATTGTTCATTAAGGGACGAGATGTTCATATCACTAGATTAATGGTATGAGATAACGAGCTAGTGTAGGCGTAGACCTAATACTGACCTGACAGCACAAGACTGCTTATCTGCAATTAATATAATTGTATCTTAAGGGTTAATCAGGAACTGGGATAAATACCGGATCCCACTACAACCAAAAAGTTTTTCTGTAAAAGTTCATTAAGAAGTTTACCATTTAATTATTTAATATAATAATTTAGTTAAAGGGGTCATGAACTGGCTTTTTTTTTAATTTTTTTTTTTTATACTGTTGTCTGAGGTCAACTTATGACGTTTGCGTGTTTTTCAGAAACATCATAATGAATAAGTAATAGGCTATTTTCTGCCTTGGTTTTGAGGCTCTCTGAAAAACACTCGGTTTTGATGGGCGTGCCTCACTGAAGACTTGGAAGTAAACGCCCACGGCTAGGATTGGATAAGATTTGCATATTTAATGAGCTTCAGCTGCCTCAGTACATGTGGGGATTGTTTTGAAAGCTTCCGGAGGAACCCTCACAGGACTCGAAAAATATCTTTATCAAACAAACAATGATTAATCTCTCATCCACCCGCGATTGATTGGAATGGTATTTTTGTATTAATTGTCCAGGCCGATCAGTGAATATAACCGCTAACTGTACACACACACACGCACGCAAGAAAGGAATGTTATTTCACTATTTAAGATAGCCCGTCGGTACATGTATTTTGCAGATATTTAGATAAAAAACAAACAAAAAAAACATTTAAACAGAAAAAATTATATTATATTGGTAGCAATTTATTTTACAGTCCTGTTCCCATAATCACAAAATGATTAGAACACTTGGCATCTGGGAGTCGTCTGTGGCCGTGCTCCTGGGTCGAGGTGGGGTAGCTGCCATCCGAGAGGGAGCGGAGGAGTGTTTGCCGTGGGCCAGAGCCTGCTGCCGTCCGCCATGATGGGGAGGAGCAGGGAATGCGGGGGCGGAGGAGTGTCGAGCCGTCCACCGAGGGTCCAGTACCATTCTATGGCACCACGAGGAAGAGCCTCTCGGTTGGTTAAGGACTGAGCGGCATTGTTTTTTTTTTTTCCAAGATTTGTTTTTCCTCTCTCCCCTCTCGTCTCTGTCGCGCTCCTCATACTTCATACTTCTCCTTTTCTTTTGGCTCGTCTGTCCTTAGGTGCTGCGGCTGCCGTGATCGGTCCCCCTGTGGGGAGGGGGGTAGAGTGCAGTCTCGGGAGTATCCCCCAGCCTGCGAGGGGGCGATGGGGATATGTGGCAAGCAGCGAGGCCGAGGGAGCATGAGAACGGAGATGACTCACGGAAGAGCTCGGATGCATAAAAGAAGGAGCGACGACAGTGAAGGATGAGAGAGGACAAGGCCTGGACTTTACATTATGTTTTGTTTATGTTTTATTATGTGTTCGAGAGGCAGCCGTCCGTCAGGGGCTGCCTGCGTTTTACTTTCAGTTTGTTTATTTTGGATTAAAGTGTTTAAACGTTCGCCGGTTCCCGCCTCCTTATTCCCATATCAGCATACTTCATTACATCGTCTTATTGGGCTTGGGTTTATTTTCCAAAAAGACAATGACCCAAAACATTCGTCTAACTATTGCCGGAACTACCTGCGATGGAAGGAATCTGCCGGAACATTGAAAATGATGGACTGGTCCCCTCAAAGTCCGGACCTCAACCCCATCGAGCACATTTGGGGCGAGTTAGAAAATAAACTGGACTGATATATTGTACATTCAAAGGAAAGCCTTTGGCTTCAGATGCAGAATGCATGGGATAACATTAGTGTTGAAGTTCTCAGCGGAAATATATTGACACAGAGAGATGTGTTGCTGTAATTGCTGCAAAAGGTAGACATACCAAGTATCAAAGTTAAAAGTGAATCAAAACTTTATATAAAAAGACTCACTTCATCTGATATTTGATGGTCAGAGCAACCATCTGTATGTTTCATGAACATTATGAAAGGAAATCATGTTTTATAGGCAGACAAATGTCAATATTTTCAGATCTGTCAGGTGTTCTAATTTTGTCCACCACTGTACATACTATGTACGTATTATAGTAATTAAAATAACTGGGTAATAACTAGGTAACCCTAAACCTAACCTTAACCTATGACATGTAGTTACCTTTTATTAACCAGCTAAGTACACTGATAGTATACACTTAATAAACCTTTGTTGGTTATATTTTTATGCAATTCTTTTGCAACACATGCAAAACAGCTTCTTGATAATTGTACAAGTCATTTGCACACAAGTATAGGGCGGCATTACCTAAGACTGAGTACACTAAAATAGAGCTGAAGTTTTGATTGGTTTCTGCTTTCAGAAAGGCTAGTATTTCTCACAGTCTTCCTGTCTCTCCTTCTTGATTGACAGGTACCCTGCTGATGCTACTCTTCCCGCTAGAGACTGACTCAAGCCATTTCACACACTCATATTTTCTCCCTTGTTCCTTCTCTTTTTCATTTTCCCTTTATCATCATTGAGAAGACCAGCCTATTCTCCCCTCTGAAAACAACACTAAGGAGCTGAACACTGCTGAATGAAAAAAAGAAAGAGAAAGAGAGAGAGAGAGAGAGAGAGAGAGAGAGAGAGAGAGAGAGAGAGAGAGAGAGAGAGAGAGAGAGAGAGAGAGAGAGAGAGAGAGATGGAATCCCTCTGCAAATGGGCTTTCCTGAATGAAATTAAATATCCAGATCAATGGACCGAGCCCTTGACCTGAAAGGAATTTCCATCTGAACAAAGATACACACGCACATAATACACACACGCAAATATTGAGGGAATAGAAGAAATGCAATGCTCACTGTCTGACTGAAATTTCAACCTTCTTTGCTGACAATACCAAAAATACAACTCTGAAAACAACAGAAAAAGTGCAATTAATCTTTGACTAGCTTTTGTGAATGCCTCTAACTTTTTATCTAACTTTTTATGAGCTTTTTAAATGACTTTTGACTAATAGCTTATTTTGGCCAAGAGCCGCCAACTTAAACAGGGAGAGACTGACAGATATTTTATTAGCAAACAGCTGTATAGAAAACAAATAATAAATTATAATAATACATCTAAAAAATCTTAAGATTGAACATTGGTCTGGCGAGTCTGCTTTGTATTTTCTACTGCACAAGAGGCGTGAACAATGGATAGTCCTTCAACCAATCAGACCAACGATCTATTGCTTCTCTATCTGTCATTGTGTTAAACCCGCCAATAGCGTGCCAGTTGGATAAGCTGGTTTGTGATTGGTCCCCGCAAATTTGTAACAGAAGCAGGATAGAGAGGTTTCCAGCCTGAGCTACAGGGTGAAATCAAATCCGTGGCAAATTGTTTTTACTGTACTTTTTCACAAATAAATGCAGCATTGGTGAGTACGAAAGACTTGGTGAGAAAACATAAATAGATACATAAACAAATCTTACTAACCTCAAACTTTTGAATTGTGGCGTATAATCCAGCCAATCAGATTAGAGCTTGTCATACTGAGAAAAATCTTGCCATTTCTGTATGCAATATGCATCAGATGGGCATTGTGTGGTGTAGTTTTCAGCTGGAATTCAGGTATTTAAATAAGATTTTTGTTTAAAGATGGATAGAGAACAGTGTTTTCTCTATTGTGATCAGGGAATCTATTCTTGGCCTGGCATGTTGGGTTAGATTGGTGTGTTTCTTGCATCCCATCCCATCTGCATGGTAGACGCCAACCCACATCGGTTTCCATTCATGGTTCCACTCCAGGGGTTAGTTTCCCAGAGAGAGGCATTAACATACCTCTCATTTCCTCTTCCACCTCTCTGGAGCTGACTCATTTATAAAGAAGACCCGATGCCACTGCTGACGAGTCCATTGCAGCCTCTGTCTGGCCCTGAGCCAGTCAGGTGTGACGTCTAAGAGGTGTAAGCAGAGGCTAACAGGTCGCCTTGAGCCTGTCCTTCACTGTGCATTGTATTTGCTGGCGGTTTCAGCAGCGGAACAGGTGGCAGATCTAAAATGATCTCTCAGATGGACCAGTCTGATGTGTCCGTTCTGCTCGGCTGTGGTCAGTTGGGGGCAGCCAGATCGGATGGCGGTCTGTTGGGAGTTTCGCTGTGGTTAGCAGGGCTGTGCCAAATTCAGACCTGAAGAACTGACTCATATTTAATTTACGAATTTTGAATATTGTATTGAATTGGACACACCCCACATCTGTTTGTCTATCTATCAGTGCATCTATTTATTTATCTATTTGTCTGTCTGTCTGTCTGTTGAAAAACAGTTAGCATCCATGGAACCTTTGCATTGCACAAAAGGTTCTTTAAAGTGGCAAAAGGATCTTTCGGCCATCCATCCATCCATCCATCCATCCATCCATCCATCCATCCATCCATCCTTGTAGTAGTTAAACAATATAACTATATGTATCTTGTATTTTTGAATTTCAAGGATTTAAACTTTTCAAAACATTCAAAAAAGGCTTTGTGAAGACAAAATTCAAAGTTTGTCTTGATACACTTTACTTTTCATGTTAAATTATAATAAAGGGGTCATGAACTGGCTTTTAAAAAAAAATGTATACTGTTGTCTGAGGTCAACTTATGACGTTCACTTGGTTTTTACACTCAAAAACATCATAATGAATAACAGTGTTGGGGGTAACGCATTACAAGTAACCTGAGTTACGTAATCAGATTACTTTTTCAAGTAACAAGTAAAGTACGCATTACTTTTAAAATTTACAACAAAATTTACTTTTTCACATTTATTTGACTGACAGCTCTCTGTCCCCATGTTGAGAAAAACAGAGAGTAAGTGCAGAGGCGTTGTGTGTGTAAACGTTATTGTAGTTCTAGTCTAAATGTGAGCATTTATTCATCTCACTTGTACAATAAAGATTCAGTACTCCTCAAAATTAATAAAATCAGTCAAATGCTAAATCAGAGTAGCAAACCTCCAATAATTAAATGTTAAATAAAACCAATATTTGTATGCATTTAAATCTACGTTTATTAACAATGTCTTGCGGCTAACCTTCGATGATTTAGTTAAACCATGAGCAAAAATGACTTTATTATTTGTAAAAAAAAATTCTCCTGCATCCTATTCTTTCATTATCCAGAATGGCAGCACAGCTGAAAGGTTTGTTTGAGCTCCACCCTCTACTGTACATGCGTGCATATGCATTTTTACCTTAACCTGAGGCTTATTATTTCAATTTTGGTATGAAGAGGTCTTTACATTTGCTCAAAAATATATATTTTTTGTTATAAAAAACAACAACAACAAAAAACAAGCCCAGCTGAGAAAAAGTAACACAAAAGTAATGTAATGCATTACTTATCTTAAAAAATGTGTTACTTTTTAAGGGAGTAATGCAATATTTTAATTCATTACTTTTCAAAGTAGCTTTCCCCAACACTGATGAATAAGTAATAGGTTATTTTCTACCCTGGTTTTGAGCCTCTCTCATGGAACGCTTGGTTTTTATGGGCGTGCCGCACTGAAGACTTGGAAGTAAACGCCCACTGCTATGATTGGATAAGCTTTGCATATTATAATGAGCTTCTACTCCCCCGTGAGTACATATGAGGAATTGTTTTGAAAGCGTGTGGGAAAACAGCAACCGGAATGATTCGCCCAGAGGGCTCGCAAAATGTCTTTATCAAACAAACACAATGATTTATCTCTCATCCACCCGCAATTAATTGGAATGTTATTTTTGTATTACTTGGCCTGCCCGATCGGTGGAAATAACCTCAAAACGTGCATCACTAACATGCACACACACGCACACACACACACACAAGCCTCACTGCAGAGTCAGACAAATCAGCATGATCAAAACTTCCGTGATTGTATTTTTCCTTCAAATATCAAGTCAAGAGAGTGAACAACTCTCAACGCACATCAAGAAAGGAATGTTATTTCACTATTTAAGATAGCCCGTCAGCAGGCCAGTGATACGTTTTGGTAGCCTGTCTGGAAAACACATAGCCCTGGGACGTTGGGCTTTGCAAGCCCTGGCCCAAACATGTCCGAGTCTGATCACGCAGGACAATGAACCAACAGCACCTCAAATAAAGGATTCTCCAGCCTGTGACAGCATGTTATGTTCAGTTAGACTCATACACATAATCAATAGATATCAAACAATCTGTAACAATGCAATACTATCACATATAAAAAATAAAAAAAAATTACTCACATTAGTGTGTTGCTTCATTCATTCACTTAATCTCATCCTGTCTGCAAATCCAATCTCTTGTTTACAAACGAATCCGTGGTGAAATGAAGGAACAAACGCACAAAGTCTTCCCCACGAGAGCTAGATATTAATTAAAAATAAAGTTCATCCATGCATTCATAATATTAGAATCCGAATTATGCTTATGCAGCATGTTTATTGCTTGGAAGTTCGATCCGGTTAAGCTCCACGTAGGCCTATGTTATTTTTCTTTTACATGCCATGCTCAAATCGGTGTGGGGGCTACAGAATAAGGCGTACTTCTTCTTCGGTTAAGGCGGTGTTTCACCACACTCTGACGTCACAGCTTGGCACATTCTTAGACCGAGCGTTTGCTGGGTTTGGTGTCAATAAAAGCTTTTCTTTGACTAACAAGGAAGTTTTCAGCTCCGAAACTTACAGGATATTCTTATATCACAATTAACTTTTATATATCAAAGGCTGAATGAAAAGTGAATTCATATGAACTTCCGTATATTTGAATTCATATTCTATGCAGTTCTGCATAGCCTGGTCCTACCAGACTCTCATACATTTCATTTATAATGTACAGAGAGTCTGGCCACTCTCCATTGACAAGCGTTTACTTCCTTGAGGGCAGGTACTCTGTTGAAGTTTAAAACTATTGGATCTGCCCAGAGCCACTCTGGATCTGCCCAATAACCAATTGCTAACGTTTGGTCGTGACGTATGTCATGCGTCATTTGCCTCTATTTCTCACATGGAAATCCGTAAAAATAACTGTGCAGATTGTGCACGCCACCTCAGTGATAAAACCTTGTGCATTTGGATTGTGATTTATTCACGGTGGAGTGGAGAGTTTTGTGTTCGGGAACGCGCTGCTCACGTGGTCCATAACATACTGTAAATAAAATGCTTGGTAGCCTAAGATAAGAATAAATGCTGCTGTTAATAACGGCCTAATTCAAATGTTTACGTGCTTTTCTTCCTTTTTATTTTTTGAGCGTTGTAACAGTACTGATTCAATCAGCCATCTGGCAGGATGGCCAAAGCCTGAACTCCTCACAGCTCTCGTGACTTTTCTAATCAAATCATACTTAAACAAAAGGGCCTGTGTGTTGATGTGACTATCTACGCTGATTAGATTCGAGGCGCCATCATGTCTCCGCAAGAGATTGGAACGTTGAAGTCTTTGGGCGTCGGCCATCCCATCTATAAGAACGGGAACCGACCATTAACTCTTTGCATTTCGCCACCACGAGAGAAGGACCCCTTGGCATTTCGCCATGGAGAGGAAGACCACACCTGGTCTTCGCCACCCTGAGAGAAGGCATCCCCCGTCACGGAGAGAAAGACCGACAGCTTCCTCTAACAACTTTTACTAACCTTCAGAGAAATTCTCCTGGGACCCAAAGATCCGGTCCAAAATCCCCTGACGATTCAAACTCAGACACTTACACACGAGAAGCCATAGTAATGCAAGTATTTTATTTCACAATCAAACGGCGTGTAAAAGGTTGTCTGAATTATTCCTGTCCACGGGACTGTTAATTTCTTGAGGTCTCTTGAGAAAGGGCGGTGAAGCTGTCTCTTTCTTTCTCTCTCTCTCTCTCCCTCGTTAATTCTCTCTTTCCATCATTCTTTCCCCTTTATATTATTTGTTAAGTTTGATTTTTCCTTGTTTGTACCATATTGTTTGTTTTCTCCTACATATATATGCATATTTCCCCCGTGTGAATCATAGCTTTGTATACTGTAGTTGTTTTATTAAAACCCAATAATTGCATTGAATTGAATCCGTATTGGTGTTCGTATTGCTGCCTGCCTAACAGACATTTCTGCCTGGATGAAGGAGCATCACCTGCAACTCAACCTTGCAAAGACTGAACTGCTTGTGGTCTCAGCCAACCCAGCACTTCATCACAATCTCTCCATTCAGCTAGGATCATCAACCATAACTCCGTCCAGGACAGCCAGGAATCTTGGAGTTGTGATCGATGATCAGCTAAAATTCACTGACCACATTACTGCAACAACCCGGTCCTGCAGATTTGCATTGTACAACATTAGGAAGATTAGAGCCTTCCTATCAGAGCAGACCACACAACTCTTGGTCCAAGCTCTTGTTCTCTCCAGACTGGACTACTGTAATGCTCTTCTAGCAGGCCTTCCGGCATGCACTATCAAACCCTTGCAACTGATCCAGAATGCAGCGGCGAGGGTGATCTTTAACGAGCCGAAGAGAGCGCACGTCACGCCTCTCTTCATCAGACTCCACTGGCTACCAATAGCCGCTCGCATCAAATTCAAGGCACTGGTACTCGCCTTCAAAGCAACCACTGGCTCTGCACCAATTTACCTTAACTCGCTTGTTCAGACATACACACCCTCCAGGAGTTTGCGTTCTACCAGTGAACGACGCCTTGTGGTGCCATACCAGAGAGGCATGAAATCACTGTCACGGACCTTTTCCTGGACTGCCCCCACCTGGTGGAATGACCTGCCTATCTCAATTCGAGCAGCCGAGTCTGTAGCCATTTTCAAAAAACATCTAAAGACGCATCTCTTCCAGCAGCACCTAACCAATCAAGAATAGCACTTAACATTCTATTCATTTTTCTGTCTGTCTAATTTATTTAAAAAAAAAAAAAAAAAAAAAAAAAAAAAAAAAATCCTGTGTGTTCTGTGTTAGATTAACTGAGACTTGTTACAGCACTTGCATACTGTAGCCTCTGACTGTTGTAGTTGCTTCTATTGCTCTCATTTGTAAGTCGCTTTGGATAAAAGCGTCTGCTAAATGACTAAATGTAAATGTAAATGTAAATGTATTGTTTTGCTCACAAATATCGAAGTCAATGAGACGTAAGATTTTAGCTACCCATTTAAGCTTGATTTTCTTGTATTATTACTTCAGTAATACAAATTGTACAAACATAAGAAATATTATTTGTCCTGATCAAGCAGATTAATGTTTCTTAAAGTTTGTAAGATTGATAATTGATGAAGAAATCAATTTGGATAAAGGTTACTTTTACATGATTAAAGGTTTCCGTTATAAGTTCATATTGTCTGTACAACAAGCAAATCATATTCATAGACTCATGAATATTTTCACCATTTGAATTAATTATTCCCCGAAACTCATTGTTGTTACAGCGTGATAAAATATATTGCTCTTGAAAAAACTTGCCAGGATTTAAAGAAATACAAGTCTAGAAATGCCTCCAAATGACAGCGAAGTGCGGCCGTACAATGCTCTGCAGTGGTCAAAAAGGATATAAACAGTGAATTTTGAAGTCATATATTCTTGAAAACTCAGAGATGTGGATTCGGACAGCAATTCAATGACCACACGACCTTGGTGTTTGTCTAAAATGGTAGGTAATTCGGCCGGGGAATTTTATGCTGGTGGTGGGAGACAGACGGCAATAAAATTACTGACTAGCCCCTGTAAATGATGATGTTCTTGCTCCGGCTTTAACCTCTGGATATTCGGCAGCGGTGCCACAACTGAATGAATGGCTTCGCTCGCATCTTTTCTCCGACGCCATTAGGCTACTGAACTACAACTCAAACTAGCGCACGACATCAACGTCATCGTTTTCAGCCACTCCCTCTGTTCGCTGATTGGACCGGTAAAAATTTGTTCGGAGAAAACCTAAGGCTATACAGCAGTCCCAGACGGAGTACTGAAGGAAAATGAAAATTGAGCGGAAGTACATAGGAGGGCGGAGCCAGGTTAAATTCTGCATTCATTTAAATTCAAATTCAACTCAAATTCAGGAAATGAATTGGAATTTAAAAAGCATTCTAAATTAGAATCTCAATGGCGCACAACATGGCGTTCAGAGGAGCCGCTTAGGACCTTACATGCTGTCTAAGAACACAGGCACCTGATAAAAATGCCTGAAGCATGCCAAAGACGCTCTTTCTTGCTTATTCTAGACATTTACAATGCACATAAGATGGCTAAGCATGGCCGCCGGTCTTTGAACTATGCTTTGGAAAAAGGCCTTGTTAATTAGGCATCGTTCCATATGGACCTCACAGGTTAAAGAGTCTGGCTTGCGGCTGCTTCGCTTCACAAACGACATTGCTGGTATGAGAGCTTAAAATAAACCAATCGTGCAATTCCTGTGAAAGTGCATATACACTATAACTGAAGTACTTTCTTTTCACACAATGTACATGCAGACTGACACACAAGGTGGGTTTGCTCAAAATGCATTTGTGTTTGGATACATGGCTCTGGGGAGGCTCTCTCTGTTTGTGTGTGTGTGTGTGTGTGTGTGTGTGTGTGTGTGTGTGTGTGTGTGTGTGTGTGTGTGTGTGTGTGTGTGTGTGTGTGTGTGTGTGTGTGTGTGTGTGTGTGTGTGTGTGTGTGAGTGAGTGAGTGAGTGAGTGAATGAGCAAACACAAGCGAGAACAACACAATTAATTCAAGCTAACAGTAAACAGAACTCTCACAAAGCCACACAAACACACACACGCACACCACGCTCGCACACACATTTCTATGTATACCCATTATTCAATTCTCATCTGAGCGCTGTTTGGATATATCTGGACGCTCCAAACATTTTCTTTGGAAATGAAGTGTTCTGGAACAAATCGAAAAATGAGCAGAACAGAGCAAGGAGACATTTATCCAACAAATAAAACCATATTTGTAACTGAAACACGATACGTTTGTTACTTTCATTCATCAATTAAGTCTCCTAATTGCTGTAAATAAGACAAAACGTATTAAAAGACGTTAAAAGAATAAAAGTATAAATGCCATGTTTAATTAAATGTTAATTGCTATTTCTTTGTAATTATCTGTGAAATTTACTAGCAATTTTTGAGTGACAATTGTTTCTACACAACATGACCCAGACACATAAAGATCCTGCAAATTTAAGTAGCCACCTGTGTGTTTTTCTCTCTCTCTCTCTCTCTCTCTCTCTCTCTCTCTCTCTCTGTGTGTGTGTGGTGATAATCGCTAGTGTCTTTCTATCTTTAGACATCATTACTCTCTGCTGTTTCAAGGATTTCAAACTACCATTCCAGCGACTGGAGCATCTGCCAGCATCAAGGTATCCGTGTGTGTGTGTGTGTGTGTGTGTGTGTGTGCTGCAAAGTCTGAAGATGAACTGCTTTCATTTTGTGCTCAGCCAGAATGGGATCTGATAGGTTAGGTTGTTCTGAACGATGTGCAACAGCAGCGTAACAGACAAGGAATTTCCACCTCGTGATTTTGGTGATGGGGTAATGTTTGTTTTTCACGCTGGTTTAAGCGCACTCTCACGCTCAGCACTCTTAAGTCAGGATTAGAAGCTTAGACACAATCATCTCCTAATTGGATCATGGCAGCTCTGTAGAACACCTTAAGATGGGCCACCGGCCTCTCCCCCTTTCTCCTTTCTCATCCCTCCTCCTAACCTGAGCAGATGGATTGATGTGGACAGAGATAAATAATGCACTTTGTCCCCAAGTCATGTCAAACAGATAATGCATACACCCGCATCTCACCAGGTCCAAGTCATTTTTCACCCCAAAATCAAATTAAAGAGAATCCTGTTTTAGGGCAACTTCTATGACATTCACAGCTATTTCATTATTTACTAATTTTGTAAAGCAGTAGTGCAAAACGGTAAAAAAACAAAACCTTAATTTTTAACAGTAAAAGACTGTAACCCCCCCCCCCCTCATTGGTTAACGGTAAGTTCTCTTACACTTTACGATGAATAATAATAATAATACAGTTAAGGTCAGAATTATTAGCCCCCTTGCTAAATATAATCAAAGATGGCTGTAAAAATAAATCTGCAATGTTTTTCCTTTTGATCTTTCATTTAAAAAATGCTTAAAAAAAAACTTTCATTGAAAATGTTTTTCTTCAAAACACGTTGGACACAATTATTGGCACACCTAGAATTTTTAATGAGTAAAATATCCCTAAAGTATATTCCCATTCTTAAAAAAAAAATACAAAAAAAAAAAATAGCCCACTAGGTAGACTAGGAACTTAAAATTGTCCAGCTATGACTTGTTGTTCCACAGGAGTATAAATATGACGAAAACACAAAGGCCAAATTCCCTTAATCATCCATCTGAATAAGTAAAACCAAAGAATATAGTTCTAATGTGCAGCAAAAGATTGTTGAGCTTCACAAAATAGAAAGTGGCTGTAAGAAAATAGCTAAAGCATTGAAAATCCCCATTTCCACCATCAGGGCAATAATTAAGAAGTTCCAATCAACTGAAGATGTTACAAATCTGCCTGGAAGAGGATGTGTGTCTATATCGTCCTAATGCATGGCAAGGAGGAGAGTTTGAGTGGCCAAAGACTCTCCAGGGATCACAGATGGAGAATAGCAGAGATTAGTTGAGTCTTGGGTCAGAAAGACTAAATAAAAATGATCAAACAACCCCTACATCCCCACATGTTGTTCGGGAGGGTTTCAAGACAAATCCTCCTCGCACATCCAGAAACAAACTCCAGCATTTTCAGTTGTCAGACACAACTAGAACATCAAATGGGACCAGCTTCTACCCAGCTTCTATCATGGATTCTAGTAAATACCAACAGATAAAAAAAAACATGAAAACCTGACGGCCTTCTAGAAATCTTATAATGGGCCTAGTTGGATCTTCCATCAGGCCAATGTTCCAAAACAAACATCAAAATCAACACAAAAATGGGTCACTGAGCACAAAATGAAGCTTCTGCCATGGCCGTCCCAGTTCCCTGACCTGAACCCTATAGAAAATTAGTGGGGTGAACTGATGAGTGAAGCACAAACATGGAGCTGTGAATCTGAAGGATCTGGAGAGATCTGTAGACGTCTGACAGAAATAGAGTCAGTCTGGTTAGTAATGCATGAAGCTGGTAATGCTGTTTGTGGAGTTGTTTAATCCTCCTCTGCTGTGACCTTCAGAGATTTAATGTCTTTTTAGATTTCATCTTAGGCTGTAGTTGAAGTCAGTTGTAGTTTTTGGCTGAATACGAAATTGCCCCCTATACCCTCAAATAGGGCCTTTTTTGAGGAGACAGCCATTTGTCATGGTATCCAAAACCATAGTGGACGTTATTGAGCGCACTCATTCAATCCCACATTGCACCGCAATAACGAGTGTACAGCCGATGTACACTCAATGACTGTCCACCTTCACGCACTCATTTTCATTCACTCCTTCAAGTGAACTATATTAGTAGATAACATAGGGAATAGTGATTGAGGGCTCAAGGGATGATTTCGGATACAGCCCTTGTGTTTCTCTTCCTTCAGTGATTCTGCTCATTATCATCAGGTGTTCATAATTAATGCTCAATTGTCACTTAATGAATCACTTAATTATCTCATTAACTTTAACACTGCTTCAATGGTACTTAAACTTAGGCCCCATCCAAAGAGAGTTTAGCTGTATAAGTAAAAAATTGTACCATATCAGTGTTTCGTCCACATGGATCCAGCGTTTTGGGAGCATGAATCCGAAATTTTTTTTAACCGGGTTCCAGAGTGGATGAATCTGAAAACGACACCCTTGCAATTTTGTGTGTACAGCCAATCCATATATTTTGTGAAACGGTGATGTCATCACACCACGTCCCGCACGCAAAAGACTAGAAAGGAATACAACTACGGGCACTGGGCATGCCCACATCAATATCATTATTGTAAGGGTAGGTTTAGGGTTGGGGCAGGTGTAGACGTTAATTAAACACATCTGGTAAGTAGCAAATTTATTTATTGTTATTTTATTGTGAGATTTTGCCTCACTTCCTACCATTGCTGTACCCCTTCTAGCCACAACTCTTCTTCTCCGTTTTTATTGTATTTCTGTGGCAGAATTACAGCGCCACATACTGGCCTGGTGTGTATACTACATCGTTTTGAGTCGGTTTCAGTGCTCTCGTGTGTACGCAGATATTTCTTGAAACGAGGGAAAAAAAGATTGGATAGGGAAAGCTCTGGCTTCGTGTGGACAGTGCCTTAGTAGTGAGCACTCACATGAACACTAGGGCCCTGTCCACATGAACATGGGTATTTTCAAAACCGCAGCTATTTCTATGCAGTTTGGCTGTTTGTCCACACGCAAACGCACTATCCGGACACTGAAACCAAACTTTTTTTTAAACTTCTGCCAGGGTGAAAATGTTTAGAAACTCCGGTTGCAGTGGTGTAGTGTGGACAGTGAAACCAATGATTTTGGCTTGTTGCGTCAGAACCGGAACCGGCAATAACCGTTTTTCCAGGCTTCTGATTGGCCAACATGGCTTTACAGTTAGGGTTATATAGCCACCTGTTGGTTTGGCTTGCTCTTGACAGCGCTTCATAGCGTGTTTTGCATTTTCATGTGGACACATTTTTTTTTTTTTAACAGAAGGAGAAACTGTTTATAAAAATACCTGTGTACGTGTGGACTAGGCCTAGGCAGTGGTAATTTAACATGGCCGTTTTGCTGTGTACTAAATAAAATGTAGCAATTTCATTTACGTATGACTGACAAATATGAATCATGAACATTAAGTAATTTTCCTTAATAGGAAACATGTTTAATTAAATACATATCCTTTTGTTTAAAGCAGCACTAGGTAACTTTTCAACCTTCATAATATATTTTAAAACTCTTGTGATGATACATCGAGTTACAATAGGTTGAATGACACGTCTGCCATAGCCTGACGGGGTCTGTATCGTTTTTAATCATACTTTTAAACTTCGGGTTTCGGGTAGTAACCCGAGAAAAAAAAGAACTACAAAATTCGACTGCTTTACAGCATATACGTCACTTCCACCACCACCCCCACTTCCTTAAATTCGGACGTGCGAGAAAAACTATCATTTGTTTGCCAAATGTTATAGTCATAGCCGAAGCAGCACAGAAAAATAAGAAAGCAAAGGTTTTGTCGGAGGAAAGCAAAAAGAGGAAACGAGAAAGTGATCGGATTAAAGGCAGGACGAGGATCAACATTGAGCCAGTGTTTGCTCGTTGCCGTGAGCTGAAGGAGGAGGGGCTACATTCTTGCAAGTAAATCCGTAATACATATAAAATCATATTTTAGGATACCTAACATGTCTGTGATATTGGTTTATTTGTCTTTCCTCAAGCTATAATGCAAATCGATTTTTCAAATTTGCAGATTCATCTAGGGTAGCTTGATATTATAATATTGGCGATATATGGTGATTACCTACCACTCAAACATTGAATTGAAGTATCATATAGATTCTGTAAAACGGTAACCAATAGACTAGGCTACTATAATGACGTTGGCTTGTAAACGTGAGCATCGCGATCATTTGGCGTTTGAAAAAAATAAAACCCATGAAATTATATTCATATGACATGCTGAAACATATGCCACTGTACCTGGGATGAAGACATTTCACACGCGACGCAAGCAGAACACCTGCATGTGAACTCCGGCAGTGTTCAGGGCTATCATAGTTGTCATGTCAACAAATGCACGTGCGATGCATCCGCTGATGTAGAATGACAGTTTACGACAGTAGTAGAGGACAATACTGTTTCACAACTGTAGGGGGAGCCCGAGAGCAAAAGTTACCTAGTGCTGCTTTAAAACAAATAATTTCTATTAACTTGTTTTGTTTGTTTTTTTTTAAATGAGAAACAATTGTTTAATTAAATCTACATCTATTTCAATGGATAAAGCAAACATTTCTAATACATATTATTTCTTAAATGAGAATTTTTGTTTTGATTAAATCTATATATTTTTGTTTAGATCAAACATTTGTGCCAGGTTTTATAACATAGTTTTCATAGACATAGAAAATATTGTTTAGGGCAAGTTTTTTTTTTTTCACATTGGCTCAAGTTATAAAATATAGATGTGCACTACCCTACATTTTGCTTCACATCATATGCATGTTGATGTGTGACAGACATTACAGTGGGTATCTGCTATGAGTCATGACATACATGGGCTACGTGCAAACATTGCTTTCTCTCAGAACCTGCACAGTTTGTTTCCAACAACTTCCTCTCGTTCCCCTGATTAAAAGGTCCATCAGTCATCATAACAAACGACTTCGAAACCAGGGAGATAATGAGTAACGATAATAACGCTACTCCTCGGGGAGATATCAACCGCCGTTTGACAAGGTCGCGGGGACAGAGAAATGCTGATTCGCGTGGTGTTTGATAGACAGGTCTCACCCCAGTGAGCTCGGGATCGCGCAAGTCCCAAAAGACACTCGCGTTAAAATTCGCCAGTGTCAGTGTCTATGCATTATGCAGTATTATGTCCACCCAAAACGGGCAGGTGTATATGCATACTGAAACACGATACTGTCAACAGCATATGAAGTAGAACAAAACCTTAAATTTTAAACTTAACCTCTAAAAATGGTCTTGGATCTATATACTTTAGTTAAACTTGATTAGAATGACAAAGATAAGCAGGTCATAATAACATGCAGACGAAAAAGAATAGGATGTGTGTCTGTCTCTGTGTGTGTTAGCTTCTTTTTTATTTATTTCCTTTTTTGGCACAAGCTTATATTGGCAAACGCAATAGCCTTTAAAATGTCAAAGCGATCAATTTCAAATTAAAGTCGAGAACAACAACGAGCCACATGGATCCGTTTTCAGATCTTTGGGGAGCTTAAGAAAAACGTCATTTTCATTTCTATATCTTTTTTTCCTTCAAAAAATTGGTCTAAGTAGTTTGGTGAGCCTTTCACACAAGATGTCCCAGCATGTGTGTTCCTTTCATTCTGTCATCTTTTAACCCAGCGGGGGAACTGTCACCGCGCTTCCGCACGCCGCCATACGCGCTCTCTGGCCGGTTTTGCGCGCTCCAGGGGATCCGTCACTCAGGAGTGTGAGACGCGCATTCTTCGCTCGTCACCGTTTCAGCGGACTTCACTGCAGGACTTCTTGTGTGCGCGTCAGTTTGCTATGGTAACAGGCGCGCTTAGGTGTCTTCTCTGTCTGAGAGGAGCTAAACTTGCCGCTTTGACACTGACTTTAAAACTCTTTCGCCCTTACATTCACAACATAAAACCATAAACGAACTTTTAATTTCCATTTTTAGCCTTACCTTAGAGGGCATTCACACAGGAAGTGTTTTTTGCAACAGCTACAATGCACGGAGTAGACCTTTGACATATTGTCTGGGTAAACTTTTTAAAAACATTCTCTATTCTTGAGTCAACAAATGGAAAATTAAATACTGTAATAATGTTTTCCTGACATTCTGCAGTGACCCAGATGCTTGAAAGCCTTCATATAGGCAATTTGTTTAGTCAATTTCTCGAACTTTTCTTCCTGTTGACAGTGTTAATTTAGAAATAAAAATAAATAAATCGTGTTGTTGACAATTTTCCATAAGTGCATTCTAAGTAACAAACAGCCCAGTCCTCAGAGGCTGAACTGTTAAATAGCCTGAAGCTTGTTAAAGCTGCATCAACAAGTTCTCTCCTTTCTGTCTGTTAACAATGCTCATTTATAAATAAAGTAAGCTTTTGTTGAGAACATGTTGGTGCTTAATAAACATGTATTCAATACAGCCCTGTCCTTGGAGGCCAAATTAAGTAATAGACTAAATCATTTGTGCATTTTAAATGTCTATATTAAAGGGTTAGTTCACCCAAAAATGAAAATAATGCCATTTATTACTCACCCTCATGCCAGCCACACCCTTAAAGGGTTAGTTCACCCAAAAATTAAAATTCTGTCATTAATTACTTACCCTCATGTCGTTCGACACCCGTCAGACCTCCGTTCATCTTCGGAACAGAAATGAAGATATTTTAGTTGAAATCTGATGGCTCTGAAAGGCCTCCATTGGCAAAATGGCACGTTACACTCTCAAGACCCTTAAAAGGTACTAAAGACGTCGTTACAAAGTCCATCTCACTACAGTGGTTCTAAAATAACTTTATGAATCGGCGACAATAGTTTTTGTGTGCAAAATAACCCTAAAAAACCCTAAATAACGACTTACATAGTGATGACGATTTCAAAACACGGCCTCGTGAAGCTTCGAAGCGTTATGAATCAGCGAGTCGAATCAGTGGTTTGAATCGCCAAATTTCAGCAGTTTGGCGGTTTGACACGCGATCCGAATCCTCATTCGGCTCACTGATTCATAACGCTTCGAAGCTTCATGAGGCCGTGTTTTGAAATCGTCATCACTATATAAGTCGTTATTTTGGGGTTTTTTTGCACAAAAACTATTGTCGCCGATTCATAAAGTTATTTTAGAACCACTGTAGTGAGATGGACTTTGTAACGGCGTCTTTAGTACCTTTTAAGGGTCTTGATAGTGTAACGTGCCATTGAGCCAATGGAGGCCTTTCAGAGCCATCAGATTTCAACTAAAATATCTTTATTTACGTTCCGAAGATGAACGGAGGTCTGACGGGTGTCGAACGACATGAGGGTAAGTAATTAATGACAGAATTTTCATTTTTGGGTGAACTAACCCTTTAAGACCTCTGTTCATCTTCGAAACACAAATGAAGATATTTTTGTTGAAATCCGAAGGCTCAGGGAGGCCTGCATAGGCAGCAATGAAATGTAAACTCTCAAGATCCATTAATGTACTAAAAACATATTTAAATCAGTTAATGTGAGTAGAGTGGTTCAATATTAATATTATAAAGCAGCGAGAATATTTTTCGTGCGCCAAAATAACCCGTGATGACCGATTTCAAATCACTGCTTCATGAAGCTTCAGAGCGTATAGAATCAGCGAGTCGAATAATGATTTGGATCGCGTGTCAAACCACCAAACTGCTGAAATCACGTGACTTTGGCACTTCGAACCGCTGAATCGACTCACTGATTCGATACGCTCTAAAGCTTCATGAAGCAGTGTTTTGAAACTCAATGAGCCATCAGATTTCAACAAAAATATCTTAATTTGTGTTCCAAAAATGATGAACTGAGGTCTTATGGGTGTGGAACGGCATGAGGGTGATAACATTATTTAAATTTTTGGGTGAACTAACCCTTTAATTCGCTGAAGTTATTGCTGATATGATTTTTAGAAGGCAGTTTGTGATGTCGGAACTGGAACATGGTTTGTGTAACATTAGCAACACATTATTAGCTCTGTTTGAAGCAAAACGCTAATCAAATTAAATTAACGTTATGTGTCCAATGTTGTTAAGAGCAATACCTTAGTGCAGCGTTTTACTACAGTAACTTGAGTAAAAGTTGACAGAGTGAATCTCTGAACTGGTGAGTGGAGGCGGGGCTAAGCAAGTATGTAGAGGTACATGCAAGCTATTTTTAGACATAAAGATTTTTTTTTTTTTTTAGGAAAAAACGTTTAAAACGTCATTTTGATTATCAAAAATTCGTTTTAAGGGATAAAATGATTGACTACAGGGGGACTTTAAAATAAAAATCACACATTTGAATTAACATCTTACAAATGTTTTAAGGTAAATTAATAATGTTGATCCGGAAAAGCATATATATATTTTTTTATTTCATTATAATAAAATAGTAAAATAATAGTAAAAAAAATAATTACTCGCAGGGACACTTAAAGGGGCTACATGTATAATTCAAAAACCCTTGTCATTAGCGACACCGTGTGGCCGTTCAGTGAAATGCAGCTGACTACTTGTTGCTCGTGCTCGCTCCCGTGCACACCTAATGTACAAGAAATGGAACATGATTCAAGTTCCCAATATACTCACTTTTTCGTTCGTTGCTTAGAAGTAAAAAAAAGTTTTGCCGCAATATACTTTTAACGAACATCCTGACAACGTCCATTCTGCTTCTAATTGCTGAGCGACGTTTAGATGAATATGTAAATAAGTGCTGCATGCTTTCCTCTCATGAACAAAATAAACACGCAAAAAAGACAACGGGGTTCTTTTTTCCTGCTGGTGTGACAACATTTTGTTGGCGGATGCACTGGTGTGGCCACCATGTTGCCCAACCGATAGGAGCTGCCATTTCTGTTACATATGAGAAACATCAAATGGCAAGCGAAACGAAAGCAGATCGGAACCGCCACTTGTTTGAGCTGCGCTAGGAAGACTGTTTATCAGCTCAGAGCAATAATAGATAGTGCAAGCTCATACACGGGCCGATCTCAATCAGACGACAACGTTACAATACAGCGTGAGAGTTCCGCCCTCTGGGGTGGGGAGCAGCAGCTCATTTGCATTTAAAGGAGACACACACACAAAACAGCTCATTTTTCTCAAACCCCAACATTGTCATTTTCAAAATGATATATTAAATGATCTGTTTGGAATTTTGATCTGAAACTTCAGTCCACAAATCATAAACATTCACCATGGATTTAATGTGGTAACACCAAATGGTATTGTGGAAGAAATAGTCAAATGTTTTTATTTGTTTTACATTATTCATCTCATGGTTCGTACAAACTTTTGAGAGTGCAATTCAAGCACTTTTCAAGGGCTTTCAAGTGCTTGACACGTTTTCCAAAACTTAAATGCTAAATATTATACAACTTTAATGCTAGTTTTAATGTGATAATTTGTAAAACTAAAGGTTTAAAGGTGTAGGCCACTTTGTGGCAAACAAGCACATTTATTTTAAAAAGACACAAAATGACCACTATAACTAGTAGGTGGCGGCAGAGGACCACTTATTGACTTATTAGCCATTTCCACTCCTTAACATATGGAAAAAAGTAGGAAGTAACAAAGTCTTATGAAAAACAAAACTTTTCTTCAAATTGTGACTGGATTAAACAGAAAGCAAGTAAAGAGCGCTCCTTTTATAATAACTGAAGCTGTTGGTCAGTTCAGTGTAGGGGTGTAATGATATACTGTTAATCGATATATCACAATATAAAAATGTGACGATATGTATCGTTGATGTAAACGATATGATTTGCGATATAGAGTTGTTTTATCCAAGGCTCAATTTGCTGTATTTATATGGTATAATTCACCCAAAGATGTAAACTCAGTCATCATGTAGGCTACTCACCCTCATGTTGTTTCGTTTAACTTCCAAATACAAATGAAGATATTCTTTATGAAACCTGAGATATTTCTGTTCCTCCATTTAAAGTCCATTCCTCTCAAACTTAAAAGACCCCACAAAAATGTAATAAAAGCATCGTAAAAATAACTAATTGAGTGTCTAATCCAAATCCAAGTCTTCTGAAGAGACACGATGGCTTTATATGATGAACAGATTTACAACAATGCATATAGCCTACTGTACTAAACACGGACATTTAAATGATTGCGTGACGCGGGAAAACATGACAGTGAGCATTATACGACTGACAGACTGCAACAGCCCTGGGGGTAAGCAGATAAACATCAAATTTTCAATTTTGGGTGAACTATCCCTTTAATCATAAAATTACTCTTGTTTTGTTAATTAGTGTAGTTACTAATAATATTACATGTTTGTCTATTCGAAATGTAACAGTGAAGCACTGATCTTGTATTGATTTGCTGATAAAATTAACTTTAATACTTTAATAAAGCTACAAAAGTTCATTCAGTCAAGAGCAGTGAGTGATTTTCTGTTTATCTTCTGTTGTTTGATTCATATTAACAGCAGATAAAGCAGTAGGTAATACTGTATATTACACTGCTTTCACTTAAGTACACAGATCTAATAGGGATTTCTGTGCTGCATACGTTCACAGACATAGCCAACTGTTTTCATGTGAAATTTGTGTGTTTCTGACATAACCTTGTGTGTATTTGACAGTTTGATCGCAATAACACATGAAAGAGAACTAGTCTAGTAGTTTAGTACTCACGTTGCACCGACATCCAGCTCTCTCTGTGCATGCGTCGGGTGTGTGTGTTCAAGTTAAGAGTGATAAGGCTTTAAAAACCATGCAGATGATAATATTTCATAATGATGAAGAACTGTAATGTCACATGAGCGTGTCCGCGGTAGAGATGATCATAAAAACAGAACAGATTTATCATGTTTCAGTTTTCATTGGCGTGTGTTTTTTTTTTCAAACTGATGGGTGTTTATAAACCATGCAATGAAAAGGATTCCCTTCACCCAACCCTACCCCTAAACCCTACCCATAATGTGACGTGGGCAAATCAGGTAATGCAGTGAGAAACGCCCCTCTGTTTATGGCCTCACCCACTGATCTAGTAACTCCTATTACTATCTTGCAGAGACCTAGCCTAAATCTAGACGCACCCTAGCAGCAGCAAATCTAATTTGCAGCCAGGGTAGTCTGGCAACTTTCCGTTGGCTTGCGAGCAGGAAATACCAAACTCTGTTCAGGCCAATCACGTCATGTATAGAGTCGGTGGGCGGGCTTAACATAATGATGGCAGAGTTGCGGCGTTTCTGCGTGCTACTTGTAAACAAAGAAGCTGGAGAAGAAGAGGTCTTTCGAATCCGCATCTCTGGAAGACTTGGAGTTAAAGGGTTAGTTCACCCAAAAATGAAAATTCTGTCATTAATTACTTACCCTCATGTCGTTCGACACCCGTAAGACCTCCGTTCATCTTCGGAACAGAAATGAAGATATTTTAGTTGAAATCTGATGGCTCTGAAAGGCCTCCATTGGCACAATGGCACTTTACACTCTCAAGACCCTTAAAAGGTACTAAAGACGTCGTTACAAAGTCCATCTCACTACAGTGGTTCTAAAATAACTTTATGAATCGGCGAGAATAGTTTTTGTGCGCAAAAAACCCCTAAATAACGACTTATATAGTGATGACGATTTCAAAACAAAGCATCATGAAGCTTCGAAGCGTTATGAATCAGCGAGTCGAATCAGCGGTTTGAACCGCCAAATTTCAGCAGTTTGGCGGTTTGACACGCGATCCGAATCATGATTCGGCTCCTGATTCATAACGCTTTGAAGCTTCATGATGCCTTGTTTTGAAATCGTCATCACTATGTAAGTCGTTATTTAGGGTTTTTTTGCGCACAAAAACTATTCTCGCAGATTCATAAAGTTATTTTAGAACGACTGTAGTGAGATGGACTTTGTTACGACGTCTTTAGTACCTTTTAAGGGTCTTGAGAGTGTAAAGTGCCATTGTGCCAATGGAGGCCTTTCAGAGCCATCAGATTTCAAGTAAAATATCTTCATTTCTGTTCCGAAGATGAACGGAGGTCTTACGGGTGTCGAACGACATGAGGGTAAGTAATTAATGACAGAATTTTCATTTTTGGGTGAAATAACCCTTTAAGCTTTTCTTTGAGAAAAGAACAAAGAACATCACTGAAGTCATTCTTAAGAAAGGAAGATGTGTTCGGAGTTTTGCCAACCGGATACGGCGAAAGTTTAATCTATCAACTAGCTCCACTTCACCTTCTTTGTTGCTCTGGTTGGTTGTAGCGCTATCCTGTTGCGTGCAGAGAGAATTTGAAAGACAACCGTTCATCCCACCCCTCGGATTGAGCCTTACCAATGGCGAGTTCCCAGACCCAACATCTTGATGTGGGTCTCTGGCTTGTCAGGCTAGCAGAGACCTATACTTGTGTTCACAAGCTGTGAAAGCTCCGCCCTCTGGGGTGGGGAGCAGCAGCTCATTTGCATTTTAAGGAGACACACACAAAATAGCAAATTTTTCTCAAACCCCAAAATTGGCATTTTCAAAATGGTATATTAAATGATCTGTTAGGAATTTTGATCTGAAACTTCACAGACACACTCTGGGGACACCTGAGACTTGTATTGCATCTTGTAAAAAGGGGCATAATAGGTGCCCTTTAATAAAATGTTCATGTACACTTTTTTTCAGTTTCGTGACTCGAGAGACACGGCACGTGTTTGTCTCCATATGTTAAGAATGACTCATCACACAACAGTTAGCAGTCAATATCTGGGTATGTGGGTAAGTAAATCATCTTGAATTCTATGTTGACTGTAGAATCATACAGTATCTGAAACTATGGCTGAGGGGGAATAATCTAATTCATTTATGAACTATATTGATTCCGTTGTCAAGATTTCTATTTGTTGTAATTCCCATAGCTTATGCATTACCCTTGTCAACTCCTGTAAAATCAAATATAATGAGATTCAAGCCGACATTTGTTCTCAGAACACGCATGCATACGTACATGCACCTCCAGGACACGCATTCTCACCGCAGCTCATTTGAAAACACAGTGACAACTTTCCTGGAAAACAAAATTCCATCTCCATAAACAATGAGATTATTACAGCAAGATCAAAGCCATGGCAGACAGTGTCTGTGGATAAAAAGCAAAGCATTTTCTCACACTGCCCTGTTATAGGCCCAGTTCCGGCCAGGTGGGGGATAAAAACGCCTGTGGCAATTTCATCGCTCCAAGGTCAATTTGGAATTCTGCTCAGGCCGGTTGCATGCAAGTTGCATGGAGGCTGTTGCCGCAGGAGCTTTAGAACAATCCGTAGCAACGGCATCCATCAAGACCTTATACCGGAGTGGGCCTCAGATTCCAGATTGGATCTCGGATTTGTGATTAGCGGACAGTCTTGGCCCAGAACATTGAAAAAAATGACTTTTAAACTTTATCCTGGATTATATCCTCTCACACATTCCATCTCGCACCCTCTCCAGGGAAAGGCCGTGACGACAGCATCTTGAAAAAGTCAAACAGGGATTTGAGATGGCATTCAGAAAGATAAATAATATAATTAAATGTTCAGGGTAAAAAAAACTAAAAAAAACAACAACCATCATTTGTTTATGACCCACTTCACATTGAAATGAGACATAATCAGCGCTAATCTGATTGAACCTATGAGCGGATTTACAGTATATACCAGTGGAGGGATCATTAAATCATTATTCCAGTTCTTCTAATGAGATTTTTAATTAGTTAAAAACATCAATGTGAACATTATGGGATATCTGCGTATGCATGAGAAGTTTTTATAATCACAAAGCGAATGCCATCTGCCTACATCATGTCTCTGAAATGATAGAGAAACATAATCATTAATCATTATACAGATTTCACCTGTCTAAATATTACCTTCATCCAACAATCAAAGTCTTTTTTTTTGGCTACTAATGAATACAGAACGGATTGCCAGTATGCTTCTGGAACTACTGGATTACTAAAGCGCTTTATTGTGGCGATGAATAAAGTCCTTCTTGTGCTTTAATGAGAGCAAAACATTTGCTTTTTTTGCAGCCCATGGCACCTGAATACTTATTATGCCATTGTGCCGATTGTGCCTTATTGTTAGCAGTAACCTCATTTTTTTACAGAATAGGAAGGTTATGACCTCTTGGCAACTAAGTACACTTGCTACGTTTCCATTTTGAGCAGATTAGTGCCTCTCTAGCGGAACTCTTGACCCTAATGCTTGAACTTGAGTTGAACAAAACACATTTGTCCCTCTACTGTATGTGTTCACACACTTGTAAATACTCACACAGACAAAAAAAAAGAAAAGAAAAAAAAACACGCCTGAAAAGAGCAACTACAAAAAAGAGCTGACCTGAAGACCTCAGCTGATCTGTATGAATTATGAGATGATGTTTACAAGATGCAACCTGTCATATTGATCAATGGCCATAGAAATGCAACTGACAGGTTGTGTTATTACACTAAACAATGTTCGATCAAACATAAGAGTATAAAAGGGATGTGGAGGGAACACAGGTTGGGTTTGCTACCTGTAATTTGAAGTTTAAGTGGCAAAACTCTTCCAAAAAAATGAATATTGTACAGTCATGGTATCAGATGGTGATCCCACTGTTGATCCTAAAAATCCTTTACTATATTATCATCTTTATACAAAAACATTGTATTACCATGGTATCATGTCAAATGGTGTTATTTTAGTTTTGTTAATTGAAATTGGGTGAATCAACTCCATTTAGTTAGTGTCTTTGTCAAATCTAAGCATTTGTTTTTGGTGACATCTGAAACCAGCGAAACTCGAGTGAGAATATTATGATATTTTTCTCTGGAGACTATACTTCAGTAAGAGTCTACTTTTTGTCCTGTTCTCTGATAGAACTGAAGTATTAAAAACATCGGTTACACTTTATTTTACAGTATGTGCACTTAGCTAAGAAAGTACTGGGTAATTGTCAAGTGTTTTGTCTAACTGTGCGCTTTTCCACACTTGAAGATGATAAGTCTCACTCTTTGAAGATTTTTAACTGGATTTCACTCAATGATTAGGCCTTGTGAATTTCTCCATCCATTTATTTAGGTGAAAAACCTTTAAAAATACAAAAATGCAGACAGTGTAAATCACCAGAAACACAAGCCAACAGTACATTTCACATAGGAGTTATTAATTATTGCATATTGAAGTTAAAGCTGATAGATATTTCACAGCTCAACAATAAGTTACATTCAGTATCATTAATTTCACATTTAAAGTACAGAATAAATACATTTTAATAGCCTTTACACATTTGTATAGTTTAATTGACTACAAAATAACGCGCATTTAACCATCTTTCCCAATGAATTGCTATTTTAATAAATGAACAATCTACCTTTGATTTTATAGTCAAATCATTTAAGTTATTATTTATATTTATATATTATTTATATTTATCAAATTGATTAAGCAATAATTCATAGACTTTAAACTACCACCCAAACCATGATTGACCAACTTTAAACCAGGTAAATTAAGTAATCTTAAGTAAATCAAACTCAAGTAAATATTATCAAACCCTAACCGTTAACCAAAGTATAAACATACACAAAGATGCGTTTAACACACTACACAAATAAACACCTTGTGAATTAATACGCTACTCTAATCAATGACGCGAGTTACAGAGCGTCATTTAATACTACGTTCATTCACTCGGGAAGCAGTAACAATAGCAGCTTCAGAGCTTACCGACTGTCACTTCAAAGTCCTTTAGTGAGTACCCGCTCCCGCACAGTGTTTGAACTAAACAGGCTTTAATACTCCAGCTTTTAATACTCAGTTGTCTTTGGGTCAGCGCTGCTATCTGCTGTAGCGTCAGCGTTGCCTTATCCGACCCGGGCACGCTCAACAGATTGCAGATCAGTTTCACCTGGTACTAATGAGGGAAGGCGGGGTGACGGGCGGTTTGCCGCAACAGTAATATTTCCTTATAAGGAAATAAATAGCCTAATGTATACTTCGGCCACATGTTCGACAAGTGACTTGATTGCTCAAAAACATATCCACTAGATAGTGCGCACACGCAGAACGCGTCTTTCCGCACTCACGGCCAAAGTTTAAAGGCCTTATTATACTCCAGTTTGGACGGGTGACATCTGCGGACAGAATGGACACAGACCACTTGTATTTATACTACTGAAAGTGTATGCTGGGGTTGCATTCCACACATGCGCAGTAGATCGGCGTGTACACTTCCATACTTCCAATTTCCCTCCACGAATTATTGCACATCTGGCTGTCTTTATATTGTTTTAACAACGAATTGTAGAAGTGCGGGTAGCGAGGGACTTCTTCACACAAGCCTCTCTTCAAATTCGACGTCCATGTCTTTTCAGCGCATGCCCAGTTGGTGCTTTTGTAGCCTAGTGACAAGTACGCATGGTCACAAAAAATGGGAGGCACTTGAATGTCCTCAAAGAGCCTCCGTGTACACCCTCCGATGGCGATTTTTACGTCACGCGGTCCCTATCGGACCCTTACGCAATCGGACAGATTTAAGCCCCGGATATACTTACATTTCTGCGTCCGGACATTCATGTCCACACAGCTTTCAAAATATACTCAACCGCGGATGAGCACAGATGGCCGAGATCGACACATGTGCAGTACAATTTTTGTTATACTCTACCAGACACTGGCGACTTCACTTACAACAATGGAAGAGAGTGAAGGTGCGTCGTCCATCTTTTTTTACAGTCTATGGTCCGAAAAAAAAGGGCCTCAAAGATCGGGCTGCACGCGGACGGGGTGTGCAGACGTCGACCAACCCTCCTGATGACAAAAATTAAGTCATGCGGACGGTACGCCGATGCAGACAGCCGAAGTATACTTTGGGCTTAATGAGGAAAACTGGGAATGGGCGGATTGATCCAGAAGTATTGATACTTTCAATGTTGTATTGAGAGGCTCACATAAATGATGGATCTTGAAAGGACAGACTACCCCTGTCATTTCAAAACGGCGTGACTTACATTTCTGTGGAATATAAACGAAGATACAGTAGTTTGAGTAATGTCTCAGTGTTTAGTTTGGTTATCAGTGTTTGGTAACCAATATCTTCCAAAATGTCTTCTTTTGCGTTACACAGAAGAAAGTCTGTACTTAACTACAAAATCCAACATATCAAATAAGATTGACAAAATTACCTGTTAGTAAATAGTTGTAAAGTAATATGTGAAAATGCACATAAATGCTGAAAGTGTGTACACAATAAATAAAGTCAAAGCGTAAATGTGACTTATTACAATACATTTAGGTGGTAATTGCTTGATTGTTTGACTGAAGCTGAAATTATCTTATTAAATACATTGACGTTGAAGTAATTATTCTTAAATGATAAACAAAAACATAAGTCTAATAAATTACACGGCCTATTAAAAAAGATGGCTTTTGAATATAATATCAATGGCTATGATTACTCGTGTTGTTTTTGTGTTTAATAGAGGAATAGCAACAATACTGGTCTTGATAATATCGATATTGAACCGAAAAGAAAAGAAAACAACAGGAAAAGATTGTTAGAATTATATGAATATACAACTTTGGTGGGAATGAATTAATTTATGCAGTGACCTAAATTGAGCCGACATTTTACTCTCTCAGCATGACACAATATTAATCAAAACAGCAGAAGACGAGACCTTTTCTTTGTTAAAATAAGTTATAACATAATTAGAAAAAGCCAGTTGGGGGCAGGTTGGAGAGAGATTACAGATGATTTTATGGAAACACACACATACACACCGAGAAATAGAGAGACCTTTAAATACCCTGTTTATCCTCCATCAGTAATTTGGAGGGAGCTCTGTGTTCCTAATTGAATTGTTCTGTTTCACAGAAAAAATGGCCACGCCTGGCCAGGCTTACACAGTGCTTTTCAGATTGTGTTTGTATATGCACGCCTGTGGGACTCAATAGTAGAGCTGACCATCTGGAAAAAGAAAAGCTCTTTCAGTGGCGATATGGCTGGAGTTTATGGACTGGCAGGCTGCAAATGAACATTATCTGTGAGCACGTCCCCGTCCAGAGGAGGACTTCGAATAGACAATGTGTTTACCAACATCGTTCACTCCGAGCACTCATCTGAAACAAGGACACACACTCATACACTCCCACTGACCTTTTTTGCACCGTTACTCCAATGGAGGTTGCTGGGATTTACAGCCGTTCACACACATTAAGCTGTTGCACTAAACAAATTAAGATTTAAATTGAAGGTAATATTCAGTCACATGTAAAATACACATTCGCACGCTTGCCGACCTTCCCATGCTTGTGTTTTAATGAGGTGATATGATTAATGGATCCTGATATAGACTCCGTAACACACACACACACAGACACAGCGGGCACCGAAGTATGGCTACCTCTGCATTATTCCATGAGCTGAATCCCAATCTTCCTTCAAGTCCATTCTGAATAGACCTCTCGTTATTTATTCAAAATAATTATGACTGTGCATTTCAAGAAGCCGTAACCTGGCAACCGTTACTTCAAGTGGAAAAAAACACCAGCACTGAGAACAAAATAGAGAGAAAAGATGAAGATTATTAGCGAGCATCACTAACACTTCTGCTCATACTGTAGTTAAGGTTTGGGATTTTAATAAATCCAAGTAATAAACTCATGAATCCACACTGTTTGTTTTGCAGACTTGATTAACACTTCAAATTGTGTGACTTGTCGAGGAGAAGTGTGCTATTATTTTCAGACAGATCAGACTTATCATTTTCACCTCATAGACACTAAAATGGGTATGAAGGGACCACAGATTAAATATGGTAAAACAGAAATATTGTGAAGTATTATTATTATTTAAATACATTTAATTCCTGGCAAAGCCATTACTTCAGTCTTCAGTGTCACATGATCCTTCAGGAATCATAATAATTTGCTAATTTACTGCTCAAGAAACATTTCTCATTATTATCAATGTTGGAAACAGTTGTGTAATTTAAAATTTTTGTGGACGCAATTTTTTCAAGATGCTTTGATTAATATGAATGGAAAGAAAAACATTATTATATGAGATATACATCTTTTTTCAACATTATAAATGTATTTACTGTCACTTTTGATCAATTTAATGCAAAATGAAAGTATAAAAAAACCATCAATCTTTTAATTGCTAGTGTTGTCTATGTAAGAAGCAGAATATCATTGAGGCCAGTAAGTACCCACTTAACAACCACCCAGAACACCCTAGCAACCATGTAAAAACATTCCGAACTCCATGGCAACATCATAGGAAAGCCCTGGCACTACCCACAAAACCCTAGCATCCCAGAAGGACCACTCATGTTCAACTCGAAAAATAAGATATGATAATTAGTAGAATTAGTATAATCTAATGATAATTAGACTTCATTTGAAATTCTCTGTGTGGTCATTTGGACGGTTGCTGTGGTTCAGTAGTTCAGAGGGCAATTAAAGGATCAGGCAAAGGGACGCGTCAGTCCCTGTCCTCCCAACAGACGCCTCTCGTCCACTCTGACCGGATGGACGGACTAAATCAGGACGACAGAGGCCTCGGGCCTTCTCACTATTTTTCCCTGACTGTTCCTCGACTGTCCTTATAGTTACTGTTTCTCATCAAACTGTCCGTACATCCTTTAAACAACTCAAGTATCCATATACACTCTTACTCTTTGTCCTTCTTTTGTTGCTCAAAATAAAATACATTTTGGTAACGCTTTAGATTAAGGCCTGGAAAGTACTGCGTAAGTAAAGAGAATTTACAGCATAACTTTCGGTAATTATAGTGTAACTGTAAAGTAAGTACGTGTAGGTATAAGGGAACAATATGTAATATTGGGGGATTAAAGGGGAAACTATCAGGAAAAATAACACATTATTTATACTGAAAGTATTTTTTAATTAAGGGGTAATTATCTGTGTAGTAACAGGGTAAGTATGAATCTACGGGCTGTAAGTTAAAGTGGTGTTTATTCCCCTCTTGTTTCGTGTAGTTACAGGGTAAGTGTGAATCTGCGGGCTGTAAGTTAAAGTGGTGTTTATTCCCCTCTTGTTTCGTGTAGTTACAGGGTAAGTATGAATCTGCAGGCTGAAAATTAAAGTGGTGTTTATCCTCCTCTTGTTTCATGTAGTTACAGGGTAAGTATTAATCTGCGGGCTGTAAATTAAAGTTGTTCTTTTTCCCCTCTTGTTTCGTGTATTTTCGTGTACGTACAATAAAAACACGTACACAATCTGGTATCACTCTGAAACCTTTATTTAAAAACGTTTTTTTTAAAACAGATTTACAACACTTATTCGTTTCTCTTGCTTGGCTTTATCCTTGTCTTGTTCCTTTACTTTTTCGTCCTTGCCACAGATGAATATTAAGAAGGATGTCTCTAGCTAATCTGTATTATGTAACTACACTGAAAGATTCGAGAACCAGAAAGAACTGTTGTATATATGTATTAGAATGTATACATATATAACATATGTGTATATCTCTGTAAACATTTTAAAGTTTCTTTTTTTTTTTTTTTTGGTCATTGGCACATTTTGCTGTCAATTTCTATTCTACTATGTCTACCAGGGACAAACTATACAAATGTTAGAGCTAATCTGGGCATTAACATGATGTCAACATTAACGACACAGAAGATGATAACCAAATGGTTTTTTCACAGCATTTTGATATTTGCCCATCACAATTATGGCCATTCAGTGCAAAGGGCCCCAGCATCTGGCTGTACTGTGAAAAGGGCAATGAGCTATTCCTTTACACTAGCTGCTGCATTATTACACATTAAAAACTCATGAAGCCAGGCCAATATGGCCAAGCACATAAACATATATTGCACAGACACATTGCAAGCATTCATACACGGAAACACACACACACACACACACACACACACACACACACACACACACACACACACACACATACACACAGCGTTCAATCGCAACCTGACGTAAACGGCTCCAGCCTCAACTGGAAAGTGATGGGAACGTTTAAAAGAGATTCAAAGGCCCACTTGGGCAGTAATGCCAGTGACATTTTCGAGAAGTCATTTTAAGAGTCCAGCAAGACCACGGGAACACAGTAAAATATGTGCATTAAGCCTACTGGGATCGTCTAGAAGGGAAGTACACACATATCACACATACATATTTTTTATGTTTGTGTGTGTGTGTGCATGTGGTTTTGTATATGTGAATTGTGCTGGTATAAGCACAGAGTAATTTGTTGCCAAGTGCTAGCTGTAGTCAAGGGAGTGACAAAAGATACATGTACAAGGTTATATTATAGTAAAAATGTTGATTAAAGCCTTTGAGAAAGATGGCATTTCTCTCTCTCACACACACACACACACACACACACACACACACACACACACACACACACACACACACACACACACACACACACACACACACACACACACACACACACACACACACACACACACACACACACACACACACACACACAATAATGATACATACACTATAGACATTCCATTTTCTAAACCTGACCTTCACACAAACCAATGTTCATTTTTATGTTTTCATTAAGACATAATATAGTTTGTTTATTAACCCGTTTGGGACATTTGGCCCCCACAATATAGGCTTAACCTGCCTACTCAAGCAAAAATGAAAGTGTGAACTTTAATGAAAGAATTATGTCTTTGTATGCATTCAAATACATTTAACCATTAACATGTTACTCATGACATTTCATAATAATGAATGTGCTTGAGAGTGAGTCATTCACTTAATTTTCTCTCTCCTTACATTGGTGGATGACCAAATGTGTTTGGGTGACCTTTCAGACGGCCCATTTATAAAGCATAAGTCCCATTCAGGGACCCTTTCCATGTTCACATTATTCTTGTCCGTTTTGCATAATCTGTTGTAATCTCAAATCTTTTACCTCCTCTTTCCACTCTATCATTCATTTGACAAACAAGCCTTGAGGTCACACTGACTGGTTTGTTCGATGTGCCATAATTATCATGAATTTAAAATTATTTTCAATGCCCTTTCCTAAATTAAAACCATTAGGCTTTAAGTAAACCATAACACAGCATCACCTTTGACATTAATGATTTAAAACATTGCATCTATTTATCTATCTTTCGAACTGTCTATATATCTATATATCTGTCTGTCAATCAAACTATCTGTCTGTCCATCCATCCATCCATCCATCCACCTATCGACTGAACTGTCTATCCTTCTATCTACTGTATCAAACCATCCATCCATCCAACTGTTCATCTACCTATATATCCATCCATCTGTCAGTCCGTCCATCCAACTGATCATCCATCCATCCATCGAACTGTTCATCTACCTATAAATCCATCCATCTGTCAGTCCGTCCATCCAACTGATCATCCATCCATCCATCCATCCATCCATCGAACTGTTCATCTACCTATACATCATCCATCCACCTATCGACTGAACTGTCTATCCTTCTATCTACTGTATCAAACCATCCATCCATCCATCAATCCAACTGTTCATCTACCTATAAATCCATCCATCTGTCAGTCCGTCCATCCAACTGTTCATCTACATATAAATCCATCCATCTGTCAGTCCGTCCATCCAACTGTTCATCCATCCATCCATTCATCGAACTGTTCCTCTAACTATCCATCCATCCATCCATCCATCCATCCATCCATCCATCGAACTGTTCATCTACCTATACATCATCCATCCATCCATGCATCAATCCTTTGACATTAATGATTTAAAACATTGCATCTATTTATCTATCTTTCGAACTGTCTATCTATCTGTCAATCAAACTATCTGTCTGTCCATCCATCCATCCATCCATCCATCCATCCATCCAACCAACCATCCACCTATCGACTGAACTGTATCAAAACATCCATCCATCCATCCATCCATCCAACTGTTCATGTACCTATAAATCCATTGATCCGTCAGTCCGTCCATCCAACTGTTCATCCATCCATCCATTCATCGAACTGTTCATCTAACTATCCATCCATCCATCCATCATCCATCCATCAATCCAATTGTTCATCTACCTATAAATACATCCATCTGTCAGTCCGTCCATCCAACTGTTCATCCATCCATCCATTCATCAAACTGTTCATCTAACTATCCATCCATCCATCCATCCATTGAACTGTTCATCTAACTATACAAACATCCATCCACCCAACTGTTCATCTATCTATACATCCATCCATCAAACTGTTCATCTATCTATACATCCATCCATCCATCCATCCATCCAAACTGTCTATCCATTTACCTATCAAACTGTCTATCCATCTACCTATCGATTGAACTGTCTATCCTTCTATCTACTGTATGTATCCATCCATCCATACGTCCATACATGCAACCATCAGTAAGTACATCAGTATTAGTGTCCATTGGTAAGTACTTAGGAGTACTAATGAACATATTCTTAGTATGCACTTGTAATTGTTTTGTAAACAACTTGAAATGGCCAATTTTGTTCGTCATTTCTCAGATTAAGTAGATCGTCATTTCTCACATTAAGTAGATGAACATGTAATATGTGTACCATGGACATTGCGATGCAAAGTGTAACCCTTTTCACTGACCATACCCACATAACAGCTGACAGGAAGGCTGGCTGATACTGAAGCGATAATCAGTAGACTAGAGCGCTTTGCCCAGGCATCAGCGATAAACTTTACATAAGCTGCTTTCTCTTTTGACTTGGAAGTGATTATAGCATCGTCGTGCAACTCCTGTGGTATAAACAAAGGCAGACGATTACAGCGCTAATGCTTTTATGAAGGAGCCAGGCTGGTGTTCTATTGTGTGATTTCCCACTCCACTCAGTTTAAATCTATGAAACCTGAAGAGATTAGGGAGGTAAAGACATATTAATACTTTGATCTTCTAAAAGATTTAATCAAAATCATTGCAATGATGGAGAGAAATAATTTTTTTTTTATGTCTGGATTGTTGGAGACCACAGATGCACAAGTCCAGGTTATGACTTCATTGCTGCTTTCTTAAAGGAACAGTTCACACTAAAATGACAAATGTAATTATTTACTCGTTCAATGAAACATTTCTGATAAAGCATGTTATCCAAATCTTTAATCAACTGTTCCCTTGCAATTTTTTTATACCCTTTCAGCCTTTTCCTTGGCTTTTACATCCAACAGTCCCTTTTAGTATAAGCACTAATAAATATCAATGTTTACATGCGATTGAATGTGTGATCGGGTGTACAGGCATGTTTCTGAGTGTACACATGCCCTGATATCGATAGTGTCTGAATGTGTGCACATCTGGCTTTAAGCCTGGGTTTGGGCTAATCGCACCCCTGTTGCGTTTTTCATTACTTCCTCAGATAAGATACCATTCAGCCCAAAACTTCTCTCCCAATCTGCAAATTGTTTTTATTTATTGATTGCCCTCCAAACCTTCTTAATAATTCTTAATAACTTTTCTTAATATCTTCAATATCTTCAAATCTAACCAGAACCTTCTTCTATCCCTAGATCCCCACAATCAAATCTCCACTGATCCTCCTTATTGCTCACTGATGGTGCCAAAATATCAGAAAGTTGCATTTAAATCCTAAGACGATTTAAATCCTGGGGCGATTTTCCAAAGATAATCCTGTCAGTTGTTTGAAACAGTTTGCAGCAATGTTATATTTCATTGGGAAATGCTACACCTGTCCAAAATGGCACGAGCAAAATCTGCCAGATGGCAAAAAGAAAATCCATTGTGTCATTTTTAGAAACAAGAGCGAAAATGTAGTAAAAATGCTTGCATTTGTTATTAATTGAATACACATTTTTTTCATTACAAGTGATATAATCAGCATAACAATTTAAGTGAAAATCTGAATAATAGGAACAAGATCTAAACGAAGCCCCTAAATGGACATGGTGAAGGAAAAAATTAGATAGGAGGAAAAATTATATGCCAATGCTTTTGCGTTTTCTCACAAATGTTTTGCGTTCCCCCAAGAAACTTTGTATTCACGCTCAAAACGTTTGAGTTTATGTATGTATGTATATATGTATTTATTTACTGGATTAGTGAGCTAAAATAGTAGCCTGACGTCGTCATACTCAATTCTAGTCAGAATATGAGTCTGATTCTGCTCCGTTGGGCTGTGGTTATGGGGCGTGTTTCAACCGAACCAGGAAAGACCTCAATTGGATAGACCTACAACCAATCAGAGCAACGGAGCGACGCATAACGTTAGTTGTCAAATGTCAACGGAACTCAACTGCACTGTGTTGCCATGTCCGCGGGTTGAAGCGACCCCAATTATGTGATATACAGACCCAGGAATGCGATTTTTAGCTGCCAGCCCTGTCAAAATAACACATATTTTATCCCCCAAATGCCTTTTTTTCCCGGAGAACCCCCCCGGAAAGCTATTGGACTTGTTTTGGGCTAGTTTTGAGGAACGTTAGCAATTGGGCGGGTTTTGTTGTAAAAACTTGGCAACTCAAAAGATGAGTGTAAACGATCTTTGCCGTTGTTGTAAAAAAAGAATTTAAGGATACACAGAGTACTTACCAACACGACCATCATTTCTGAGAGAAATAGTGAAGGTGAATGCATATACCAACAAGTTCTCCATTTAGGATTAGAACAAACTCAACCCAAGCACCTTTGATGACATGGATGATTACGTTACTGTTTATCATCTGTCCATCATCGTCTAAAGCCCGCCCTGACAATTTCATTGGTCCGAACAGTTTCTTTTTCGGGCATAATTACTTCTCTACCGATCAAATCCAGACCGAACTGCCCGAGTAAAAATGTTGTGGGCGGGGCTAAGTTCGGCTGGCATCCAGGCTACTAAAATAGAGCAGAATTGAAGAAGTTAAGTTGTTTAAAATTATTCTAAAGTTCTTTCAAAAAACTCTAGTTGGCACAGGCTGAGAGGTTTTGATCCCCTTAAAGGGATAGTTCACCCAAAAATAAATTTTTTGAAAAAATATTTTTTTTCAAAACTCATTAGTTTGAATTATATTAAGCTTTAAAGTTCTGAACGTGGCCACTTTGAGTGACAGGTTGATTGCCGTTTGTCTGCTGTCTGTTAGTTATCAGGTGACCTCAGCTCCACCCACTTACCGCCTCTTTACCCATTTTCATTTATCCGGGAGTGAAGCGCAGTGACGCGCTGCCGAGATGGTCTATGGATACAGGATACAGTCTAGATACAGTCTATGAATCTGACGCGACTGGGAGCAGTTAAGTAATCGTAATGACACCACACAATTAAGGATTATTTGGACAAAAAGTCCTTTTCGAATCGAAGTCCTCAAATCGGGTCACACTTTGAGGTGCAAATCAGACTCAAAATCAGGCTTAAAATCAAGTGTGTGGCCAGCCTTAGCAGTGCCGCACACTTTCAGAAACCCTCCACCTTCCCCAGCTCCACCTGTCTAGATCTGCTACGGGTAATTCATGTACACTATATTGTACAGCAGCAGCATGCCTTACATGTATTGGCAATAGCAAGTCCCGTACTTGCTCTGTAGCAGAAGATCTATTCCACCAAGACCAAACATATCAACATTGTCATACCCGCCATGCAAGACATTCAAAGAGTTGTCATGACAGAAATAAAGTTATTCCAAGTTATAAATCAGACTTTGAATCCCAGAATTTCCAAGCAACATTCATATGCATCAAATTGTGCTGTTAAATATATTGGTATTTAATTTCTTTATGCACATTTGTAGTTATTGATTGAAACTACAATAACACACTCTACAAAGGGCATAATTAGATACGTGTACACATTTCAAAATGATTCCTCTCTCTGTGTTATGCCTAAAAGGCACAGAAAAGAAAGGCTTTGAAATTTTACATGAACTTTGAGAGTTGCCTTGAACTTTCTCTTCCACAGTAGCAAACGATTTGATTTTCCAAAAGCACACAACAAAGTCTTTGTGTTTATGGCTTCGGTTTCTTGAATTCACTCTCAACAGATCTTCATTAAGAGTCAAACGACTGTCCATGGGGGTTAGCGGATAATCATTTGTCCTCATCTATATAGACCACCGTCTGAATGAAAAAACACAGTGCCTAACGACAGGTTTTAGAAGAAAATGATTTAAATGTGATTGCAATAATTTAAGGCACGAGACAAATCCGGCTCCGGAGCACATGCTTCATTTTACAGGAAACACAAATGGCTTTGTTTCATAGCTCATTTGAAAAAGCTGTGAATGAGGCTCGATTGAAACATATTGCCTCAGGAGCTAATTAAAAGAGACGGGCGATGCTGTGTCTTGGTTATTGATGCCTGTTGACAGATGTGGTGGTTTTTCCGTATCACTCACTGCTCTTTCCATCTCTCTCTCCTTCTTCCCCAGTGTTCTAAAGCACATCCAAATAGCACCTAAAGCAGCAGTTTTCACTTTGCTTACCAAAAGAATCTCATTTGCGATAGGTGGAGTGTTGCCTAACATATTTGGAAGTGCCAGCGAGCTGAAGATGTTATATTAGCATAACAAATAGCCGACATCCCTCCAGATACGACAGCAGCCGATCAGAGCCGAGCGATGTGAACAAGAGCGACGGTTCGTTCATTAAACACGTTCATTTGGCACCAAGCAATCCCTGAACGCGGGCAAAAGACTGGCGTGTCTGTTTTTAGATCCCTGACCTGCTTATGAGGAAATAGAGCTGTAATCTGTCAGACAGGAGCTCGGTCTACCCGCAGATTAATTGAATTCTCTTAAATACATGGTAACCCAGTCAGGTCAATTAAATCATTCAGTGTAATCACAAAACTGTTGTTCACTAATAGGAAAAAGTGGATGTATGTGTGTGTGAGAAAGATACGCTGAGAGAGAGAGAGAAAGAGAGAGAGAGAACATCCTTACATGGTTTTTGCTTTCACAATTTGATAATTTCGGATCTCTGGTCACTATGGCATCCAAAATGAGGCTGTTTATTATAAGTCGCTAAGAGCATTTGCTTAATGAAGAGGATCTGGAAAGGGACAGATCGGTCCATTAGCATCAGCATACGAATCAGTCCTTCACCGGGCCTTAATGGAGTTCACCTGTAGAAGAAGCATGAGTGACACTTGACATTTGATGTCATGGACCTCCACCTTTAGTACAGTGGAGGAAGTTGAAAGTAGGACATGAGAATATTGTGTCCCCTTCTCGTTTGAACAAAGCCGTAGTAGTGTTCTTGAAAGAGCAAAACTTTGTTAATCATTTAATCGAAAATGGTCTCATCATAAATGAAAACTTTATTCAAGTTTCCCTGATAACATGCTCCGACAGCGAAAATCATAGTATCGAACGTTCCACCGTTTATTCCAGATGACGCGTTGGAATGGGAATGGGAATTAGTATGGTTTGGCAAATTTGCCAGTGGTTTCAAAACAATTACACTTGGATGTAAACACCCGTCTCTGAAACATGTCAAATCTTTCAGAAGATTCTGAAAGATATGTATCTGATGAAAATGGTTCCTTTCTCGATTATGAATGTGACTCACAAGTAGGTTCTGTATGTGGACATGAAAGTGATTCTCAAGATAGGTCCATTAAAGATAGGGTAATAGGGAGTCCCGGTTTTTGGTGTCCCCGGAAATGTCCCCGTTTTACAGCTCGTTCAAAACAACCCACAGATATATTGCAAAAAAAGTGCCCATACACCAACCTGCTGGTTATAGGAGCAATCGTGTAGTGATAATTTTCACCAGCAGATGGCGCTGTGAGATACGCTGACTCTACTTGGTCTCGCAAGCGCCGCTACTACTTCATGAAGAACGTAACCGAGAGCATCGTTATTTTCCTTTCAAGGTAGAAACATACTAACTATTCATGTTAAATGAAAGTAATACTGTTTCTGTCAGGATCACTATCGTCACAGTGATAGACAATTAGCATATATATGTACCCACATGAGAACCAGAGAAAGGCCTTTCCCTTATCTTTAGTGTGAGAAGACTTTCACAAACCAAATAGATCTGAGAAGTAATTTGCAAACTCATTCTGGCAAGAAATAATATCATGCGTCTTTTACTCGATTTCTGAGCCTATGATGTTTTGTATTGATTTTCTTTGAATTTATTATGTAATTGGCATTATACATTTTCATGACCAATAATTAATTGTTACATTAAAATTCATTCTGACTTAATGTGAAAAAAACAACACTTTAAATTGTAATGTAGACGCATGCATTTTCTGTGAAGCTGCTTTGAAACGATACGTATTGTGAAAAGCGCTATACAAATACATTTCAATTGAATTGAATTGAATATAGTTTAGATTGGCGGTATGGTTCTGTTCTGGGCAAGAACTCCCTGCGCATCCATGCAGCCTAGCATGGATAAGAACAGGGAGAGCAGTGATAAACCCCCCTTAGGGTAAACAGAACAGAAGCAACGATGTATTGCAGATAGCATTAATGTCAATATTAAAATGTACTTCGGGAATTTAGTCTGATTCAGGGGGAATCAGAATGCCAAATCCTGACTGAGGAGTGGAGGAGCTGGGGATGGAGAAGGGTAATCAGCTCCGGAGAACACGATAGCAGCTGATGATACTGAAGGAGCTGTATGCTGTGATAGGCATCCTATTCCTATGGGTAGACGAGATCAGCTGACAGTCAGCAGATGCAAGCTTGACTAACGTGCCCTGCCAGAACTAACGCTATATGCTGGATTTGTGTGTGCTTTAAAACAGAGCCTCAACAGGGTGAGGGATTGTTTTGTCCCCAAAAGTTGTTGTTTGCAGTGATTGCCGCACATCTTAACTATAAAAACCCCTAAACAATTAACGTTACACTTGAAACAAATACATGTGCAGAATACAAATACTTTCTGCTTAAAATAAACCTAAAATAACAACCCTTATTGGAAACACTTTATTTTGATAGTCCACTTTAGACATTCTACTAACTATAAGTAACTTTGCAACTACATGTCAACTAACTGTCATTAGAGTATTTGTAGACTGTCTGATTAATATTTACTAAAACTTTATTTTGTTGGTCCCCCAACAGACATTCTACTGACTATAAGTAACTTGGCAGCTACAATTCAACTTATTCTACTAACCCGAACCCTAACACCTAACCATAACCTACCAGTCTACTGACAGTCAACTAATACTCTAATGACAGTTAGTTGACATGTAGTTGCAAAGTTACTTATAGTTAGTAGAATGTTTAAAAGTGGACTATCGAAATAAAGTGTAACCGTCTTGGTAAGGATAGTAAGAGTTATTTTCAAGCACAAACGTAACAAAACATTTGAAGTAAAAAAAGTAATTTATATAGTATAAACTTGTGAAAATTAAAATATTAAATACAATTTTAAAATGTTAAAATATTTGTTAAATAGTTTTATTTATCATATTTATGGTGTTTTATTTTTGTAATGTGTTTTTGTTAAGTCATGTTATAATGTTTTGAACTGCTCGTGATTTACAGTGGTTGCTATTACCTGTTTTTGTTTTTGCGGGAGCGTTGAATTGTATTAAATCCAGACCAAAAATCCTAATCCTAATATTCAAACTAGATCATAACAAATATTAATGTTAATAATAATATAGGGAGCCCACAACAACAACAACAACAAAAACATAAAAAAATGTATTGTCCCTTTTTTTTAATTAAAAGATAATGACAAATGAGATTTTAGCAATATTTTGACCACTCAAATAGGAAATGTCCCTGGTTTCCATTTCAGAAATCTGGTCACCTTAATTAAAGATCCTTCTCTGTATATATATTGTTAGAGGACATTAATGGCTTTCTTGATGAGACACTCTAAAAAATGCTGGGTTAAAAATAACCCAAATTGGGTTGAAAATGGACTAACCCAACAATTGGGTTGTTTTAACCTAGCAATTGGGTTGTTTTAAGCAAACATTTAACCCAACCGCTGGGTTAAAACAACCCAATTGCTTGGACTGAGTGGACGTTTGGAAAACAAGTCAACATTAAAGATTTCTTTCCTGATGTTGAAAAATTTGAGAGGTCAGTGGCGGTTCTCCAAAAGACCAGTTGAGTCTTGATCAGTTGAGTGACAATACATTTTTTTGTAAAAAAAAAAAAAAAACATTTCACAGTCATTAGAAAATGTCGAAAAGTGGATAAAAAGAAGAGGCAAAAAGCATTTTTATAAGTGATTAGCCATGAATCACGTGGTGTTCTTGTCTCTTTTTCTATTGTTTTCTTTTGCTGTTGTTTTTTCTCTCTCCTTCCTAAACCTATTTATGGATATTTTGAGGGTGGGTTCATTAAATATTAATGGAGGGAGGGATAGACATAAACACTGGCATTGGTGTCTGGAATAATGCAGAATAAAAAGCTACATGTCATTTTACTGCAAGAAACCCATAGTGATTTTGATAATGAAGCAAGTGGGGGATGTGGTGGAAAGGTCAGCATATACGTAGCCATAGTACAAAACATGGAGTGCTGGAGTTGCTCTACTTTTTTCTCCATATAGAAAAGTTAGTATTGAAAAAAACTGAAGAATTTGTGAAAGGTCGTCTAGTTCTTGTTAAAACTATTATTGAAGGGATAATAATTTACTTTATAAATGTTTATGCATGAAATGTGGGACATGAGCGACTACAGTTTATTACTAACTAATGTTTTAAAACAAAATTTTAGTGATGGAAACATCATTATTGGTGGAGATTGGAACTGTACAAAATGTTTCAATGTTAATCGAAACATTGAATAGCCTCATATGCTTTCCTATTTGTCAAGATTGGTGAGAGAGGCTGAACTTTTAGATATGTGGAGAATCAAGCATCCAGAGGACAAAACAATACAAATGGGTTAAAATTTCTGACAATAGAGTAAGTGCTGCTCGATTAGATAGAATCTATGTTTCCAAATTTTTAAACAACATGGTTATTAATTGTTGTATATCTCCTTTAGGATTTTCAGATTTTTTTATTTCAGTAAATATGAGACAGTTTCCAAGAAAATCCTCTTATTGGCATTTTAATGCTAAATTGTTGCAGGATGATTTATTTATCAAACTTTTTTATTTGAAATTTTAAAACAATTTTCAAATAAAACTCAAATAAAACTATGCTGCCAACAGTAATCTTGCTGCATTTGGGGTTATTAAGGATTTTATCAAATGGAATGGATACAGTTGTTATATACTGGAGCTTCTTGTATGGTTAAAGTGGGAGGTGGTCTAAGTCGGCTATTTTGGTTTCATGGGGCATTAGACAAGGATGCCCTTCATCAGGACAATTGTACAGCATTGCTATTGAACCATTACTTTCTAAAATAAGGAAAAATTTAACTGGTTTAGCAATACCCACAATGTCTCATAATTTAAGAACTACAATGACTGCTTAAGCTGATGATGTTACAGTCTTTGTCAATGATATAAAAGCTCTGTCTAAAGTACTTGATATGTATGAAGGTGCATCATCAGCAAAAGTAAATTGGAATAAGACTGAGGCTTTCCGGTCAGATCAAAGAAATTTGGGAAATCTTCCGCAACTACCAGGTAACTTAAACTGCAATAGTGAAGGGTTAAAAATACTTTGTGTGTTTTGGGTATCTGCTGTCTTTCAAAAGAAAAATTGGGAGGGAGTTTTGGAGAGAGTGTACACCCGATTGTCTAGATGGAACTGGTTGCTACCCAAGCTATCCTACAGGGGGAGATTTTTAGTTTCCAACAACCTGGTCGGTTTGCTCTGTGGTATACATTTATTGTGTTATAACCTCCTGCTGGACTAGTTCAAGAAATTCAAAGGATGCTGGTGAACATTTTTTGGTCAGGGCAGCATTGGGTCCAATAAGCTGTCCTTTTATTACCAGTGCAAGGTCTTGTGGACATTAAATCTAGGCTTTTCGTCTGCAAGCTGATCAGAGACTGCTGTATAACAGTGGCATTGCATGGTCTAATGCTGCTGTTGCACTCTCGAGGAAAGCAGGCGATATGGGACTTGATACACATCTCTTTTTACTGAACCTAAATGAAACCACTCTAAAAGACTTCACTTCCTTCCATAGATCTGTGATGGAAGCCTGGAAAGTTTTTTCTGTCTCAAGACCTGCTGGAATACATGCAGGTTTTTGGGTGATGGAAGAGCCATTGTTTCAGAACTCTTTTTTACCTTCTTAAGCTCTGTCAGTTTGTCATCAGGGCTGATAGCAGCTGGATGTGTAAAACTTGACCACATTTTAAGCATCAGGTTGGAGACCTTGAGTGAGAGAACCAGGATAAAGTCTATTTGTTTTCTGAAACAGCTTACTGGTTAAGTGTTTGGAGAGCTGAATTATGATCAACAACTTTTTATCAATAACTCTAACCATATGAATGTATGGATGGCTGGGTGTGACTATCATTTGCCATCCTTGATGATAACTGCTGACTTAACCCTCAGCTGGATGTGTAAAACTTGACCACATTTTAAGCATCAGGTTGGAGACCTTGAGTGAGAGAACCAGGATAAAGTCTATTTGTTTTCTGAAACAGCTTACTGATTAAGTGTTTGGAGAGCTGAATTATGATCAACAACTTTTTATCAATAACTCTAACCATATGAATGTATGGATGGCTGGGTGTGACTATCATTTGCCATTCTTGATGATAACTGCTGACTTAACCCTCTGGGGTTCTTCATTTATGGGTCACACTCAGGACCTTCAGGTCAAAAATGACCCGGAGGGCAGGATTAAGATAAAAAAGATTTGAGTAAAATCAATTAAATATATTTTTGTTCAATAATATTTTTTCTTTTCTTTTTTGGTGTTTTGAGATAATTTTATGATTTATAATTAATATTTATGCAATAATTATGACCCATTTTTTCCCATTGAATATAATAAAAAATGTATATATAATATATACATTTAAAAATTTGTTTTTATTAAAGCTGTATTTCATTTTAGAGTCAAGCCTAGGCCTCATGAAAGCAATTTTTTATATTAGATCGGTGCCATCCGGTGGACACATTGAGCATTTTTATCACGCAATAGCACATTTTTACCACTATAATGGATCTTGCGTTTTATAAAAGAAATGTAAAAAATCATAGCTTCATCGGAATGGTCCGAAGCTTGGTGACTTTATTGGTACTTGGTATATGAACACCCAAAAAAATTGGGGACAAGATTTGAAAAGTCTAAGTGGTCGTAAAGAAAAACACTCAGCACCTTCGGGTCAAAAATGACCCCCATAGGAAATGAATGGGAAATTAGTTTTTTTGTGCATACAATCTACAAATCAGCCAGGATGCAGAAAAAAAGGACTCAACAGTGAAGGGGTGAATCTCTAAAACATCAAGAGCGCAAAACAGACAAAAAAACTCACACACACACACACACACACACACTTACGTATACACACAAAAACACACGCACACACAAATTAACGTGCGCCATTCCAAAAGCTAATTGTGTTCCCCTTCATGGGAACTTGAGCTGCGTCACCGCTTTGGGAATGCCTCTGCGTGATTGCGTCGTGAAGCACGTATGTCATCAGTCCAATAGAGAGACGGAACGTCATAGACGGGTGACGTCATCGACCGGAAAGTATAAAGCATCCCCGGAAACACACACCCACAGCTTCTGTTGTCTTCAGGAAGCGCTCTGTGTCATTGTCAAATATTGTCAGCTCTGTGTTTTGTGTCTGAGTTCAGACTTTCTTGTTTTCTACAAAAAGCAAACACACTGATTTATTGAGAGAGAATGGCGAGTGAACAGCATTTCGTTAGATGTGTTCCTCCCTGCTCACGTTACATCACGAGCGGGGATACACATCTAATGTGTGTTGTTTGCTTGGGTGAGCAGCACGCGCAGTCTGTGCTCGAGGGTGCCGGCTGCGAGCATTGTGAGGCTTTGCCTTTGCGTGTACTGCGATCCCGCCGGGCGCTCTTTGAGGAGGGCGTCCCGGTTCGCGCTCCCCGCGGCTCGGGTCCTGCTGTGGCTGAGGCTCAGCGGCGGCTTGAGACGTGGGGTTCGCAAATGGATCTGTCAGGTGGGTTTGAGACGGGTCCCGCCCTATCTCAGCCTTTTCCCGTCAGATCCGCGGCTGCTTCTCTGGGTTTGGGAGCATCAGCGGTTAGTGGGCAAATCATACTCGGCAGCAGGTCAGGCCGCCGCATGTCTGCATACTATGGCTATAGTGCAGGCATACCAGGCTGATCTGCTGAGAGACCTGGGGGAAAGCGCTGAGATCGGAGCTGATGTCATCAGCGAGCTCCGATCCTCGGCAGATTTAGCCCTCCGTGCCACCAAGGAGACGGCCAGATGTATTGGCCATTCTATTGCAGCCCTGGTGGTCACGGAGAGACATCTTTGGCTAAATCTGACCGAGATCAAAGAAAAAGATAAGAGTTTTCTGCTTGATGCGCCGGTGTCTCCTGAGGGTCTGTTCGGTGACTCCGTTACTACGGTTACCGACAGATTCCAGGAGGCAAAGAAACAATCTGCGGCGCTCAAGCAGTTTCTCCCTCGCAAACCCCAGGCTCCGTCTGCCGCTGTGAGAGAGCAGCAGGCGCAGAGTGCAAGCTCCTCCCATCGAGCGCAGCAAAAGCAGAGCGTCGCCACCCGCGCACCCCCTCAGAAAGGGTGGGCCGGTGGGCGGCACTCTCGGGCGCAGCCTTCCAAGGGCAAGACTGATCTGAGGACAGTCATTGTCTCGCGGAAGGCTGCGTTGAAGAAGCCCTGACACCTGTGGGCTCAGGGCTGTGAGGGTGATCCCTTCTGGAGGCGGACGGTGCTTACCTCATCTCACGGTACCCGTCAGCCTTCAGCACCCTCACAGGGTCATTCGACCAACCCCGCCCGAGTGCCGGGGCGTGGAGGGCCCTCGCGAGTCATCCGAGGATGGCCTGCCCCCTCAGAGGAGGGAGATGGCGCTGTCGGGCCCTGCCGGTTCGCCGTTTCAGGGCGCTGCGCTCGTGGTGCAGAGTACATCAGAGGCCAGCCTCGAGAGGCTCGTACCCTTAGTAGATTTTGTGTCAGAGTGGGAGAATCTGCCAAATATATCTCGTTGGGTCCTGCGGTTCATAAAAATTGGGTATGCCATTCAATTCAGATGTCGCCCTCCCAGTTTCAACGGGGTTCTACCCACAGTGGTGGGCCCCGAGCAGGCTCTGGTTATGTCTTAAGAAGTACAGACTCTGCTGCAAAAGGGGGCGATAGAGAGGGTTCCCCCCCCAGACAGGGAGTCAGGCTTTTACAGCCGGTACTTCATAGTGCCAAAGAAGGATGGAGGGCTGCGCCCTATCTTAGATCTGCACGTCTTGAACCGGGCCGTAGCAAACCTCAAGTTCAAGATGCTCACACTCAAACAGATTGTGTCTCAGATCAGGTCCGAGGACTGGTTTGTCACGATAGATCTCAAAGATGCGTATTTCCACGTCTCCATCCTTCCGCAGCACAGGAAGTTCCTGAGATTCGCTTTCAAGAGAGAAGCGTATCAGTATCGGGTGCTTCCCTTCGGTCTAGCTCTTTCACCCCGCACGTTCACGAAGTGTGTGGACGCTGCGTTAGTCCCCTTGCGTATGCAGGGGATTTGCATTCTCAATTACATCGACGACTGGCTGATCCTAGCACAGTCAGCTCGTCTCGCGGTTCAACATCGAGATGTTGTGCTCACGCACATGAGGAGGCTGGGTCTGAGGCTCAACTCCAAGAAGAGCGTTCTTTCTCCAGTACAGAGAATAACGTATCTAGGCGGGAGTTGGGATTCGGTCTCTATGCGGGCCCGCTTATCGAGTCGATCCGCTCGGCCGTGAGAGGGGTGAAGCTAGACCAGTCACTTACTGTAAAGCAGTTTCAGAGACTGCTGGGTCTCATGGCAGCAGCGTCCAATATCATTCCATGCGGCCTGTTGTACATGAGACCGTTACAGTGGTGGCTCAAAACCAGAGGTTTTTCCCCGAGGGGAAATCCCTTTCGGGTGATCAAGGTTTCGCGGCGATGTCTCCGCTCCTTGGTCATGTGGAAGGATCCTCGGTTTCTGGCCCTAGGCCCGTTACTGGGGGCACCGTGCCAGCGGGAATCTCTGAGCACGGATGCCTCCCTTACGGGCTGGGGGGGCGACCATGAGTGGTCGCTCGGCCCAGGGCTTATGGCAGGAGCACCAGCATTCGTGGCACATAAATTGTCTAGAAATGTTGGCAGTGTTTCAGGCTCTGAAGAACTTCCTGCCATATCTCAGGGGCCATCATGTGCTTGTTCGCACAGACAGCACATCGGTGGTCTCCTATATCAACCATCAAGGGGGTCTGAGGTCTCGTCAGTTGTACAAACTGGTGCGCCTTATTCTCCTTTGCTCCCAGGGGAAACTACTCTCAGTGAGAGCTATGTACATCCCTGGGCGGTTGAATGTGGAAGCAGACATCCTGTCGAGACAGGGGCCGAGGCCCGGGGAATGGAGGCTTCACACAGAGGTGGTGGAGCTCCTTTGGGAGAAGTTCGACAGGGCCCAAGTGGACCTGTTTGCAACACACAAGAACACCCATTGTCAACTGTGGTTCTCCCTAACGCCTCCAGCTCCTCTCGGACTGGACACTATGGTGCAGGAGTGGCCGATGCTGCCCCTGTACGCATTTCCCCCGATCACTCTGCTTCCGGGAGTTCTAGAGAGAGTGCGCCGGGACGGGGCCCGTCTTCTTCTAGTAGCCCCGTACTGGCCGGGCCGAGTATGGTTCTCGGACATTGTGTCTCTCCTCGACGACTCTCCCCTGGAGATTCCGCTCAGGGAGGACCTTCTCTCTCAGGCGGGCGGTGTCTTCGTACACCATTGCCCAGAGTTGTGGAAGCTGTGGGCTTGGCCTCTGAGGGGGCCCAGCTCATAAGCTCTGGTCTCTCAGCTGAGGTTGTGGAGACCATTCTACACTCTAGAGCTCCATCCACGAGGAAACTGTATGCTCTTGAGTGGAGACTTTTCACCATTTGTTGTAGAGAGCGCCTGTGGGATCCAGTTTACTGCTCTGCGAGTGCGGTGCTGGAGTTCTTGCAGGAGAGATTCTCAGCTGGGTTAGCTCCCTCCACACTGAAGGTGTATGTGGCGGCCTTAGCTGCTTACCACACTCCTTTGGGTGGTGTTTCTTTGGGGCGACACCCGTTAGTGACTCATTTCCTCCGTGGAACCTTGAGGTTCAGACCTGTTGTACGCACCAGGGTGCCAGCCTGGGACTTGGCCATTGTGCTTAAAGGCCTTTCCGAGGCTCCCTTTGAGCCGCTTGAGGATGTTTCTGAGAAGTTTTTGACTCTTAAGACTATCTTTCTGCTTGCTATTTCTTCTTTGAAAAGAATTGGAGATTTACAAGCCCTTTCGGTGGCACCCTCGTGCTTGGAATTTGCTCCCGGTATGGCCAGGGCCTTCCTGTCTCCAAGGCCGGGTTATGTTCCGAAGGTTCTCACTAATCCTGTGAGACCTATTGTACTTAAGGCTTTCTGTCCTCCGCCCTTCATGACGTCAGAACAGGAAAGACTTAATCTACTTGGCCCTGTTCGTGCATTAGATACTTATGTCCACAGAGCTGCCCTGTGGAGGAGATCTTAACAGTTGTTTGTGTGTTTGTTTTGTTATGTGTGTGCGCGGCAGTCGTCCGTGAGGGGCTGCCGCTTTTACTTTCCTTTTGTGTTCAATTTTGTATTTTATTAAAGTGTGTTGAATGTTCGCCAGTTCCCGTCTCCTTCTTCCCTGAACCTACATACTCCGTTACATATACAAACATCACAGACAATGGCAGACAGCAATCAAGGCAACTCTGGCATAATGTCAATAACACTTCTATAAATGACTTTTCTTTACAATTATTGACGGTTTCTTTACAGTTATTGAGGTCAACATCCCTAAAGTACTAAAAAAAGGTACCGGTATTGTTAAAATGTGAACGGTACCCAACCCTAGTCGTGGTTATTCATAAATGACAATGGGCGTTGGGACGCAAGAATAGATTGTTTCATCTTGTATAGTGTGCCATAAGTGTGCACACTGTACAAGTGTGCCATATTGACAACCGATGCCGCATCTGTGAAGCTTCACAACGTCATGACAGAAAGACTAGAATGTTCAAATGTCATCACATCTGTGAAGTTGACCAATAGGAGCACAGAAGCCCTTTCCGTACACCGATTTTAAACATGGCGAAACAAAAGAGAGATTGGCGGAAAGGTTTGTGGAACTATAATACAGTACTTTACTATAAATAAAATGCCTTTATGATGTTTGCTCGAGGGACTACCAGAAGAGAGTGAAAAAAGATAGAGGAGGTGCTTCAGCACCCCGGTGAGCATTAGCATTAAGCTAGCTAACATGTCACTTCGGAAGCCTTTTGTTTATGTTCTTCTTTCTGGAAATCAGACGCTAGTCCCGCCTCCTCCATGACATCACGCACTTTGTTAACGACGCAAACTGATTGGTCGGGAAGCACCGTGTAGTCGGACAAATTTCTTGTCAATGCCCGAAATGACAACAATTTAGGAGTCAAATTCGCATAATCTGACACAGTGACTATCAAAACAGACAAAAATATTGTGTAGTCTGAACCTGGCATAAAGGTGATTATTTGATTAGAAAACAGCGGTGGAGGAGAGGATTTTCCTCTTTAGAGCTTGACAGCTGTGGTCAGTATGAACAGATGTTGTACATGATGATCCCTTTGTGTTTCACGGGGAAAAAAAATAGCAGCATATGGGTTTGTAACTGTTGTTATTGTTAACTAAAACTATTAAAGTTAATTGAAATAAAGCTGAAATAAAATAAAATATAAGTATTAGATAAAAAAAAACTTGACTTGGTATCTAACAGACATAAAGTAAGTACTAAAATTAGTCTGTTAAAATAAATTAAAGCTAAATAGAAATATGAGGAAAAAAACTAATATAAGACAAAAGCAACACTGAATATATAAAAATAAAAGCTAATTAAAAATATTATTATAATAGCATATAAATGATAATAAAATAACACTTCTTTTCTTCTTTCTATTTTGTTTTGTTTTGGAGGGTTGACCAAAAAACTTCCATAATCTGAATGCCAATGTTAAACTGGTTGAATAATGAAATATATGAAATAAATAATTTACATTGATAAAAATTAGATAAAAACAGGACACTACGATATTAACAGTTTTTTAAACTGCTGTGAAAACATTAATTTCTGCTTTTTGAATTATGATGAATACTGTGGGAAAAAACACTTTCTGAACTTTATGACTTTTTATAAGAAGACATTCATTATTCTGCTATTTTCTATATACTTTATCTGTTACAAATGAATTAAAACCAGAACAAAACATTATTAATTATACACAAATAGCCTTACAATATCCCAAAAGCAATGAATAAGCGATACTGCTTTAAAAGTGCAATATGACAGGAATAGTTTGAAAATCCTGTTATTTACTTGCCTTCATTTTGCTGTAAACCTGAGACACACCAGGAGAGATCACAATAATGTCAGATGCCAAAATATGCCAAAAAAATAATAATAATAAAGGTCAGAGGTTTCGATTTGATCTCAAACATTTCTCATCCAATGCTTCCAAGACCAGTTTAAGCAATGTTATTTTGTAGCTCGACAACAGACTTCTATCACATGCCATTTTTAATGGTTAAATAAAGGTTCTTTATTGACATTTATGGTTCCATGAATAACCTTTGACATCCAAGGAACCTCTTCAGTGCACAAAATGTTCTTTATAGTGGAAAAAAAGGTTCTTTAAAGAACTGTTCACTGAAAGGTTATGTGGGGAATCCAGAACTTCTTCTATGGCACCAGTGTGAAAGCCCACTATTTTTAGAGTATAAGATACTTTAAGAGAAACATCTGCGCCCAAGTTGATACAGTACATGAAACATATCTAAGAACCTATTCTCCTCAAAACCTCACGAGATTTGAAAGAAAGAAAGAGCTAAAATCTTCCTCTAGGAACATTCGACAGTTGTATAAAAGTTGCAGAAAAACAAACAAACTTGACTTTAGTTTATAAGACTAAGCTTATATAGTATTCCAGGCATGGGTTGTCTTTTCCCCGTTCATAAATCTCCCTCAAAACTTCTCTTGTTCTCCACCCCCAATTTCCCTCTCTCCCCGTCTCTCCTGCCTCTGTTGTCCATTCCTGCAACGTTTTAATCCCTATTGCTCGGGCCTGTCGCGCAGACAGTGCAGCATCTTGATATGGAGTGTCCTTCACTGTCACCTATCGTCTCCATACAAGAGGGACTTCTTATATCACCTGGACCCTTCGGCTGCCAGATTTATTGCCTTGGAGTGGGTTTAGGTGCTTGCGCCTTTCACTGATGATGTATTCACACTGATACACTGACAATCCGGGCACCTGAGAGCAGAGATGAGCTCCGGCCATCAATAAAGCCCATGAGGATTGGCAGACGGGGGCGTTTGGAAGAGCTTTTTTGTTGTGAGGAGGAGCCTGGGGGGTAAATTATTATGGTGGGCCAAGCTGGGAAAAATGAGTGTTATTTAAGAGTGACCTTGAGCTTTTTTGGAGACGCTAGGCCATGGAAAGCACACTGAGGATGTGTGTTATAAATGATGGGGTGCGGCAGGAGGTTGTTTTCAGCATTGCAGTGGGTTTACCATAACATACAGCCCATACAGGCATGCAAATGAACATATTGGGATGTAAAACCAATAGCGTATGAAATAAATAATGATAGGCCTGAATATTTATTGACAGATCGGAGTCAAACAGCAGCCCTTTGAGAATGAAAGAGTGTGTGAGCATACATGCATGTCAATGGGTATATAACTTATGTGTGTGTGTGTGTGTGTGTGTGTGTGTGTCTGTGTGTGTGTAATTATGAGCCAGCTGGTTGAGGGTATGGGGTCTGAATGATGACTCTGACTGTCTATGACAGAACCTCCTTGAGGGACTGGGGCAGATATATGGGCATATCCTGCTGAAGTTGTTTTACTCATCGTGAGGATAAAATGTACAGCTCTATATTAGCTAAATTAGTACTGTGACCTTCAATATATTTCCCTGTTTTCACAGACAAGACCTAAGCCCAAGTCCCAGACTAAAATGCATTATTGAGCTGTTTTAACTGAAAGTAACTTGCACTGACATATCTTAAAATATGTCAGTTCCATTGTTTTGTCTCAAGATGCACCAGTAATGCTTTTTTCTAAGGCGTGTTTAACAAGGCTACATAAATGTCCTAATTGAACTAAAGCATAATCCTGACTTAATCTAAGCCCTGTCTGTGAATCAAGGCAATTATGTTTAAAATTAATCAATAGACCTAACCCGGCTTAAAACTGTTTAAAATGGTCTGGTTTGATGGTTTTAGAGGGGTTTTGGGAGACCAGCCAACCTGTTTATCTTAGTTAAACCACCAGTTTTTCTCAATAGTGTAGTCTGGCCAAGTAGGTGTTCAATTGGTTTAGTTGGTTGTTTAAATGACCAGCTAGCAAATTAATAAAAGTCCTCTAAAACTACCAAAGTAAACTAGCCTGATCAGTTTGGTGGACAACAAGCTTCAGAAAACAAACAAAATATTTTTGATGAAATCCGAGAGGTTTCTGAACCACCCATAGGCATTGCAACCTTCAAGGCCCATAAAGGTAGTAAAGATATAGTTAAAATAGTCCATGTAACTCCAGTGGTTCAACCTTAATGTAATAAAGCATGAGAATACTTTTTGTGTGCAAAAACCCCCCAAAATAATTTATTCAACAATCTCTTCCACTTCATTCTCCTACTCTGTTCAGCGCTTCCAGGATCTACATCAGAATGCCGGCTTATTATTGGCTAGCACAAAAAGTATTCTCATCGCTTCATAAAATGAAGGTTGAAACACTGCACTGTAAAAAAAAAATTGGGGGGGAAAATTGTGAAAATTGATCATTACATATTGGCCCAATAAATGACTTCAAAATAATTATCCCAATGCAAAAAGATGCATTGTACTAATCATAGCTTAAGGTTTACTCAAAATTAAAATGTTATATTCACCGAACATATTTAATTGAGCTCAATCAATCTATGAAGTCGAAGTGAAAAATCCATTTTGGATGAACAAGTCCTATGTCCGAAAAACTGCATACGCATGCGCAAAATGCGCTTGAGGAAAACCGTTCCTGTGGAGCAGTGTGGAGATTTCAAATGCGGATGCGCGCGAGTGCGAGCAGACTGCAGAGCCAAACCAGCTGAAGACCGAAACAAACATTCCCAAGAGAATAGAGATATTCATCGTCACAAGACGTTGGTGAGTATTGAGCACTGAAATTATTCTCCAGAGTTTTGCTTCATGACCCGGTATGAAGTTTAAAAGACATTTTGTAGAATCACGAGTTCATGCATTCATTGGTTTCATGAGCGTGTTCTCGGTTACCACTTAATTATCTAATGGTAGCCAATAATTTTATTTTCCTCATGTCTCATATGTCTAAAATAATAGGTAATAAGTAAATTAAGTCATTTGTGTGGTATGTGTGGCATACGATCGTTGAACACGGTGCCGTTAGATTGCATTTGGCGTCGGCCTCTTTCAGGGCTTAACGTTAAGTTATTGCCTTTTAATATCAAACACGTCAAGCTCGTGATTTTCTTATTCGTCCATTAATTCGCCTCATACTCATTATATAATGAAGTTACTTCTGTTCTGTCACTTGCCAGATGTGATGAAGGGGAACTTTGTCATTAATGTTATTTGCATGTTTTTAGCCTATGCAGTGCCGCGTTTTCTTCACCACATTAAGACATCCTGGTGTCACATGGACTATTGTAACTATGTCTTTACTACCTTTCTGGGCCTTGAAAGTTGCAATGACTTTGCTGCCTACGGGTGGTTCAGAAACCTCTCAGATTGCATCAAAAATATCTTAATTTGTGTTCTGAAGATGAACGAAGGTCATACAGGTTTGGAACTAAATGATGGTGAGTAATTAATGACAGAATTGTCATTTTTGGGTGAACTAACCCTTGCAGTTTTTTTTTTTCAGAACACGGTCATTTAAGTGACATTTTTGGCTACTTAAAAGCATACCTAGTTGAAACACAACACAATTAGAGCCACTGACAATCTTAATCTCCCCGTCTATTAAATTACTGCCTCACAGGTTTGATGTGTATATTTTCAGGAGAAGAGAAAACTAGAATCTTCACGCCTGCCAAAACATAGGTTACACACAGCTTGCAAGTCAAGCTGGCCAAGCTTGAAGGGAGATCAGTTTTTTTTGTTTGTTTGTTCAGATTGTATTTTGAATATAAATGTATTTTTAATGCAGTTAGAGGACACTTAAAGCAGAAAACAAAGACACAACCAAAAAGTATAAATAGCTTATGCAGTCCTGCTTAAAGGGTTAGTTCACCCAAAAATGAAAATTCTGTCATTAATTACTTACCCTCATGTTGTTCGACACCCGTAAGACCTCCGTTCATCTTCGGAACACAAATTAAGATATTTTAGTTGAAATCTGATGGCTCTGAAAGGCCTCCATTGGCACAATGCACGGTTCACTCTCAAGACCCTTAAAAGGTACTAAAGACATCGTTACAAAGTCCATCTCACTACAGTGGTTCTAAAATAACTTTATGAATCGGCGAGAATAGTTTTTGTGCGCAAAAAAACCCTAAATAACGACTTATATAGTGATGACGATTTCAAAACACGGCCTCATGAAGCTTCGAAGCGTTATGAATCAGTGAGCCAAATCAGCAGTTTGGATCGCCAAATTTCAGCAGTTTGGCGGTTTGACACGCGATCCGAATCATGATTCGACTCACTGATTAATAACGCTTCGAAGCTTCATGAGGCCGTGTTTTGAAATCGTCATCACTATATAAGTCGTTATTTAGGGGTTTTTTGCGCACAAAAACTATTCTCGCCGATTCATAAAGTTATTTTAGAACCACTGTAGTGAGATGGACTTTGTAACGACGTCTTTAGTACCTTTTAAGGGTCTTGAGAGTGAACCGTGCATTGTGCCAATGGAGGCCTTTCAGAGCCATCAGATTTCGACTAAAATATCTTAATTTGTGTTCCGAAGATGAACGGAGGTCTTACGGGTTTCGAACGACATGAGGGCAAGTAATTAATGACAGAATTTTAATTTTTGGGTGAACTAACCCTTTAAGTAATTGTATCATATTTTTTAACAGGAACAAAAATGTTTTTGCAGTGTAGCTCATCCAGGCTGGTAATTTATGTCATTACCATTCATTAACTGGTCCTAACTGGATTAGATAGTTAATAGACCAAGTTTTCGACCTTGGTTAAACTGGTTTTACCTAGTAGATCACATTCACCAATTACAATGCTCCAAAAATCAGCTCGACCGCCTTATGATCAGGGAAACCCTGCAGGGCTGCATTCACATAAAAGCTGCATAAATCATCCGGTATCTATAAAACATGCTCATGTGTTCTGGACGTATAGCCTTGAATTAGGGAAATGATTGCATCTCGTGTACATTGCCATATTCTTAGGGTGATGTGCTGTTTACTGCTGAAGACCCTGAGAGGCAAACACCAGTGTATCAGGCTTTGCCAGCCTCTGCGCCTTTGCGATAAAATCCCTTTGTCATTGTGTTTGAGATTTTTGTCTTGGCACGGTTCATCTGTGTGCCCACATACTGTCTTGGTATGCTAAATGCGTGTACATACACATAACGTTGTGTCTAATAAAGATTACATTTGATAAATACCAAGCATGTCAAAACCGATGAAACGTGATGCGTGATAGAGGGAGATTGAACAAGTCAGGGAAGTGCTTCATACGTCTACATCTTTGCTCTTCCTTATCTTGCTAAATACGGAAAACAAAAGTGGTTTGCTTTTAAGTATGAGGGGGATTCAAGAATAAATTACAGTTGCTGATACCGCTTTTATTTGCATGCACTGTCTGTATTGTTTAGCACACAATCCACTCAAGAAATTATGCAAATTGCGTAACGACACAAATGCTTTTCACCATCATTTGATGAATATCAGCTGCCATGATGAATAGAAAATGTACATCAATGCACAACATCAGTTGTTGTTGTTTTAAAGTCGACATGAAATGAAAATTCACCCTATTCTCTAAATTATCTTATTGTGAATGATTCATCCATGCATGTTTTTTTTCTTTTTCCATGTAATGTTTAATCAAAATGTCATAACTCAATCTTCCAGTCAAATCTGCCACCAGTCCTCGCAATACATTTTTTTTCTTTCTTTCTTTCAATTATTAATTTCGCTTGGATGTATGTCAATACATAAAAATAATTATTTCACTTGCAATCAGAAATCCTTCAATAGAGATATCTTTCCTCTCTGAGAAAAAATTAAATTAACTAATATGTTTCGCTTCATGCTAACTGGTGAGAGAAACCCCATTCCAAGCAATCAAGGTGCGAGAGAGAACACTCCCAAAGCACATCTTGACCAATCAGACTGGAGGACCTGAACTAATAAAGGCTAATCAGTCCCATTGCTGGCCATCTTGGTGCCCTAAGCGTAAAACAAGCAATTGCCAGACTACAGTACATCAGTTCTCAGACATTCCATAAGTCATCAAACATCAATTCAACATGTTAATTCAGTAAAAACAAGAGCCGCCAAAGGCAACAGACGCTAGTATCAGCGACAAAACCCGTCAAAATGTGTGTTGCCGTTGTTTGGTATCTGTCGGTGCAGTGCACTATATACCCAATGCTTTCTCATGACCCACAGTATTTGTACGAGGTAAATACGTACAAATTGCTGTGAGATCGGGTTGGTAAACCCTAACGCTCAAAAGTAATTCATCAGTTGGAGTAGAGCCAATTAAAACGAACTTTTCCCCCACCAAACACTGAATTTCCCAGGTTTTTGTGTTTTCACTGATATATGCTAGGGGGCGCTATTACACATATTCTAAATGAGTACAGTATCTCCTGATCGAAACACAGGCGAAGAAGACGCAAGAAAAACAAGCGATCGTATGTAAGCAGATGTATATGTAAAATAATGTGATCATCAATCATCGATCATCTAATGTTACAGAATGAAATGTCCACCCAGGACAAGCTATTGGACTGTGTAAGCATTAGGGGTGTTGATGGACTCGATCTACTCAACCTGTGTTTGATTATCGTTCTGAATCCATTCGGGATGTAGTCTTTGACAAAAATAAGATTTTTCGCAGCTTTTTGCTCAAAATGTTGCTTTTTTATTAAATTTACTCACATTCAAGTGTTGATAATTATTATTATTATTATTATTATTCTTTTTTTTTTTAAATCAGAGGCTCTGTTCTTTCATTTGATACATTGCATGCTCAGATATTCATACTACAAAATATTCTGGCGGCCATTACATTTTTGTGAAAATTATCAAAAACAGCTAACTTAAAAAAAGAAAAAAAGAAAACGCTGGCAGGGAAAGAGTTAAACTAAATTAGTTCAATCAAATTAACTAGTATATATAACTTTCTTTTTCACAAAACTGATACATTTTAATAACTGTTTTGAGTTTTATGAACTTGTTTCTTTTAACTTAGACAAACTTAAATTTAACTGAAACTGGCCTGGGATTTCTATTCCCAGCATGTTTTGCAATGACATTTAAAAGGGAAAGTAAATTCTGAAATTAAGTGTTATATAATGTTTTTTTTTGTTTTTTTTCGTGCAAGATTAATGTTAAGTGGGAGATTTGGTACTGTTTAATGTTTTTTTATGCTAGTTCAGAAGAATTTCTTGGGAATTTTGGTTATGAACATGGCGAGTGGAGCACGAGTTTAGTTTGAGAACAGATATATGTTAAATAATTTGTATTGCTGTACTCATTCAACAGCTGTTATGCTATGCTAATGCTATCAAAGCATTGTCTTACCAATAAGCAAGGTAGCATTTATTGAATTAGCTAGTTAAAGCTAGCCAAGTTTCCACAACTAAATATATTGAAGTTGAGATTACATAATAATTGTAAGTTAAATGTATGAATTAGTTTCCTCAAATATTAGTAAAGAGCAATTAAAATGTATGAGGACAAAATAAAAATCTACATCTTAAACTTACTTAAACTTTAAATTTCTTAAAATAAAAAAATGTGATGTAACCGATTACTGTACCTCATATTTGTGAGTTTTGCCAACTTTTTAGGGTTTACAGTGTGTGAATAGGCATAAAAGTGCATTTTCTTTAATGAAACAAATGCCTTTTAAAGGGTTTTCCTGAGAAACACTTCTCTGGAAGACATGACCGAAATAATGTTTTTTTTAAAGACTGTACAATCTCAAATATGTCCGCAATTCCTCTGAATCCCTTCTGAGTTTATTTTGACTGAATTTTCCTTAAAAGCAGAAAGCAACACTGAGCAGAATGGGCACAAATTGATCGATCAATGCAGAGAAGAAGGAAACAATAATTGGCCATGACACTCATTATTACAGCGTCTTTGTTCTCTTCCAAACCTTATTTCTCCCTTTTGTCATCTCCATCTCGGTTTCAGTCTCTACCTACTTCCTCCTATATTGTCTTTTCTTGTCCATTCCTCTACGATAACTACATGTCCTTCCCTTCTCTCGCTCCGGCTTTTGTGATCAATAGAGGTCATTGTGAGCAAGTGTGCAAGTGTGATTGAAATGCCTGCTCATATCAATGTGTGGGTGGAACAGAAGTGTTGACCCACGACCTACCCTTGCTCCTGTTTTCATAAAACTTTTTGTCAAAATGAGCCAATTTGTTCACACTGAGTCGTAATGAAAAAGGAATTGGTGCTGCCCCAGGGCCAAACTCTGAATGCCAAACAAAGACCACACATTTCAGTCATAAACCATCTGATGCTTGTGATCATCGCTTCTGGATTATTCATTTAGTTGCCCTTGCTTTTGATTGCAGAAGGAAAGAGTTTGTATTCAGCTTTATTCGCCATATGTAATAAAGTAACACGGAAACACTTAACAATAAGGTTTTATTAGTTAACATTAGTATTATTTAATATGAACTAATAATGAACTGCTCTTCTAGCATTTATTAAGCTTTTTGTAATGTTAATGTTTTACTAATACATAATTAAAATCAAAAGTTGTATTTGTTAACATTAGCTGCACTGTGAACTAACATGAACAAACCATGAACAGCTGTAACAAATGTATTGCTCATGGTTAGTTCATGCTAGTTAATACATTAACTATAATGTAAACAAATGAAACCTTATTGCAAAGTGTTACCAGTAACACAAAACATGTAGTCATGGCGCTTTCGGGAGTGTGTTGGTGGAAGTGTGACAAAGATCCCAGGGGAACTTTGATTGCTCAGAGGTTGCTCTTTCATAGCTCGAGGGACTTAATGGAGTTCTCAGTCATTGTTCATTTATGTATCAGCTTTGTCGCAGTTGGTTCTCTCTTAAAATACTTTAGGAGAAATTACACAAAATGAGTCAGTTGTTGTATAAAATTAGTACAAAATTACACTGAAACTAATTTTCTGCTTGATGCACTTAAAAAATATGATTTTTTGCATAATTTTATAATGTAGATTAGACTACTTTGTACAAACACATTTTTCTGTCTGCTTTAAATTTGCACATAAAATAAACTTAGATTTAGCATTTCTCTAGTAATTTTTTTGTGTAGTTGAAATGTCCTTTGAAATACTTTTTACTTAAACAATATAGTGTTGTCTGGTTCGTGAAAGAATCGTTCTTTTGAACTGGATCTTTTTAGTGAACTAGTCGAACCAGTTCACCAAATCGGACTGAATCGTTTTAAACAGTTTGCGCTGATCCACAAGTTACTAAAGTTACTAACTTTCTGACAGGAGTGACAGTCCCTCCGACTAGAAAAAAACAACAATATCCACTGAACTGAGACATATGCTGCGTCCCAATTCGCCTACTTATACTACGACCTAAAAGTATGTATTCTTTTTGTGAAGAAAAAGAAAAAGAAGAGTATGCACGCTTTGGGACATACTACTTCGTCATCTTTAATGGACTCTTAGTTACGTCACCGTTTAAACTGCGCTGTCAATCATAGTCACAGTTAAAATCATCCACATTCAGTTTAATTTCCTACCCTTTAATGCAGAGACTCTCATCATGTGTTTGCAATTTAAATATAATGATGTGTTTAAAAGTTAACGGTGAAACGTATCAGTACAACATTTCACAATGCTGCTGGTGAAATATAATGTGGATAACATTGAACAAAAATCTTTTCGTCAGGTTAAATACTCACTCAAACCCCTTTATCTAAACCTCTACCATTGGACTCGCACAACCGCCATGTTTGTAGTTTTTAAATCCTCGTCCAACTCGCAATGGGTTGTGGGCAATATCAGCCGTTAGAGTGTGCGTCGATCTGCACTTCGGATTCCGGAACTAGTAGACTATCCGGGGTATCTTTGGAATACTCTTTTCAACATACTACGATTTGGGACATAATTCTATTTTCGAATACTATTTAAATAGTAGCACTAGCAATATTTAAAAAAAACATATCTTGCACTTTGTGCATGGCGGTTTTGTGTTGTGAACCTCTCGAATTTAAAGAGAATAAAATAATGACAACAATAAGAAAAGAACAAATGTGCAAATCTTGTCATGGCGTTAGAGCATACAGTTCTGTTGTGTCTGATATGAATAGACCAAGCTATTCCCAGATATTGCCAGATAATCACTTTACCTCTACCATACTACCATACATATTTTGGTGAAAGTTACTCAAAGTAATACAGAAGTAATATAACGCATTACAATTCTGAGACAGTAATATTGTAAGGTAACAAATTACTTTTAGATAACAGTAACAAGTAATCTATAATGTACAACATTGGAAAAATCTAAGTAAATAACACAATAGATCACAATAGATATGTGTAAACACAGCACCTGAACACAGAGACCTCAATACTTGGAACATAATACACAGTGGCGGTAACAGTCGATGGAACTTTTTTCAGTATGAATGTCATTTTGAGTAGAAAATCAACTCCATTTGTCACAAAATGGCAAATTACAACAAAAGCAAGGATAAAATATTGCTTTTCACTTACTATTCATTCCCCAGATTAATAATTCCTTATTAACTATTCATTCCCCAGTGCATGATGGGAACACCAGTATCAGAAAAGCTGAGTAGGTTTTACTTAATTTTATAATGTTGATATTTACGCTTTAATTTCTACAAGCTTGAATTGAGTACTAATATAGAACTTTTTCATGTAGAAATTACATTAGTTTTTTCTGTAGTATTTACTTCACCACAAAATCATTTTTATCAGTGTAGTCAAATGTTGTATACAATGAATACCTTAAAGCTTGGCTCGGATCAGTTGATCTTTATATTGAAAATTCAAGACCTTTGATTCCAGACCCTGTTGCTTTAGCAAGCAACTTAAATCAGTTAATAAAAAAAAAAGTCAAGCTGGATAGAAATACTTACAAAAAAAACTACAAAACCTTAAAATTATAAACTACATTTAGAATAAAATATTTTATTTTGTAAAAATGTACAAACTAGTAATAAATACTATAATAGTATATCAAATATTCAGTTAAATTATAAAATAATGATTTGTTCTTAAATGAACAATTGCTGCTTCTCTCATGAATGTGTTTAGGGGAGCTAGTGCAGAAGTTAATATTTTCAGTCAATAATGATTTAAATTTTGATTTTGTTCCTTAAAAAAATATAATTTAGCTTCAAAACACTTAGAATAGCCCATAATGCAAATGTAATAGACACTTTTATTATAACTGTATGGTATAACTTTGTCACTTAAAGCCTTAGTTCCCATTCAGTCGGTCACGTTCGACGTACGTCGGACGTACCGACGAATTGGGATCACTTCAGGGAGCCCCTATCAGCTTCGAGATATAGAGAACAGGCCAATGGGCCATTGGCGTGCGAGATTTGCATCTCGCGCTCCGCCCCGCGCCGCGGGTATAAACAGGAAGCGAGAGCGAATGCACGCTGTCATTCACTTCGGAGCCGAACGGCGTTGATGAAGCAAGACTGCTTTTCTAAAAGAGAGCCTATCTGCAAGAGAGATGCTCCAGAGAACGAAAAGGACGCTCTGTGTTGGCGAAAAGGCACAATCAGCGCGACCGCATATTCACCGCTGCATCAGCATAACAAACTGCTGTTCTCACAGCAACTGTCGGTTTGGTGAGGGCGTTTGTTTCAGTGAGTGCACCACAGGACTGCACTTACCACCTGTGTGTTGCCGCGGTCTTCCCCTGGGTGCTTCAGCACTGTTTAAAGAGCGTTTCCTCACAAAAGAGCAACACGGGTGTGACACTGCGTCTTTTTCAAGACGTCATTCCACTCGTGCGTTTCTGGATGCGGTTGTTTCCTGTCCTGACGGCCACGATCCCTCTTGCATAAACATGTTGAGACTGTGTTCGTGGGTGATCCATGTTCTCTCAGGGGAACGGGATCACGTCGACGTGCTGGTCATCTCACCTTCCGCGTGAGGGTTTGAGTGTTCAGCGCGCCGTGTGCCGTCTGGCTGCCGGGTGACAGCGCGGGTTGCCACGGCAACTCTGCGCGCGTCACTCGGCGCCTCCGATGCGCGGTCGAGACTATGATGCCTCAAACGGGGTTGAGTCCCTTCGCTTATACCCCGATCTAGTCTCTTTTCTGGTGCACCAGAGGGGGGACTATTTTGGCTGATAAGCCTGGGTGACCTGAGGATTACAGTGAGGCTTCCCTGCCGCGTACATCTCTGTGGGCCCCTCACTCCTCTATCGCATCACAAGCATGTTGAGACTGTGTTCGTGGGTGGTCTATGCTCTCTCATGGCTATGCCTCGCCACTCTTGTTCCCCGCTGAGGAAGGAGGTGAGGCAGACCGTGCGCAACGCCACAAAGCCTTGCCACGCTCAGCCCCTCCTTAATTTGGGAGCGCGCTTGGCGGTGGTCGACGCTCCCATGCCTCGCCACCCTCAGACGCCTCTCCCTTCGCCAGCAAGGGGCGCCGGCTGTGGGAACGCACTCAAGCGGCCTCCCCACACTCGCACGACCCCTCCGCGGACGCAGGTAAGTGTTGCACAGCACACTCAGATCCCACTTCGGGCCGCTCCATGCCGTCCGAGTCGGATCCCTGCATTCCGCGTCGCTGCCCCGCTGCGGGTACGTCTGTGGTTAATCCCCTTCCTCGGTGTCTGGAAGCCTGGCTAGAGCTTCCCAGCCCGTCTCGGGGCCGTACCATCTGACTCGGCTATGCGATTCAGTTCGCCAGGCGTCCCCCTAAGTTTGGGGGCGTTCACTTCCCAGTAGCGAAGGAGAACGCCCCCGTGCTCCGGGCGGAGATCGCAGTCCTACTGGCGAAGGACGCGATGGAGCCGGTCCCTCCAGCCGATATGAGGTCCGGGTTCTACAGCCCGTACTTCATTGTACCCAAGAAAGGCGGCGGGTTATGGCTGGTCTTGGACCTGCGATTCTTGAACCGGTCCCTTCACAGGCTGCCGTTCAGAATGCTAACGCAGAAGCGCATCTTCAGGTGCGTCCGTCCCCAAGATTGGTTTGCAGCGATCGACCTGAAGGACGCGTAATTTCATTCTCGATTCCCCTCGACCGGCCCTTTCTGCGCTTCGCGTTCGAGGGACGGGCATGTCATTACCGCGTCTTGCCCTTCGGCCTGTCCCTGTCGCCCGCGTCTTTACGAAGGTTGCGGAGGTGGCCATTGCCCCCATGAGAGAGCATGGTGTTCGCATTCTCAACTACCTCGACGACTGGCTGATCCTTGCCCAGTCGTGAGAGCAGTTGTGCGAACACAGGGACAAGGTGCTCAGTCACCTCAGCCAGTTGGGACTTCGGGTCAACTGGGAGAAGAGCAAACTCTGTCCCACACAGAGGATCTCTTTTCTCTGTATGGAGATAGACTCGGTCGCCATGACAGCGTGCCTCTCCTTGCGACAGCACCTCCCTGGCCCATTCCTCTGAGGAAGGACCTCCTGACTCAGAGACGGGGCACCCTATGGCACCCGCGTCCAGACCTCTGGAAACTCCATGTCTGGTCCCTGGACGGGACGCGGAGGTTCTAGGTGACCTACCGCAAGCGGCAGTTGACACCATCACTTCCGCTAGAGCCCCCTCTACGAGGCGCCTCTATGCGTTGAAGTGGAACCTGTTCGTCGATTGGTGCTCTTCTCGCCGAGAAGACCCCCGAAGATGTTCGGATCTGTGCTTGCCTTTCTACAAGATGGGTTGGAGCGAAGGCTGTCTCCCTCCACCCTCAAAGTCTATGTTGCTGCTATCGCCGCTAATCATGAGCTAGTAGATGGAAAATCTCTAGGTAAGCACGATCTGGTCGACAGGTTCCTTAGGGGGGCGAGGAGGTTAAATCCGCCTCGTCCTCCCTCCATACCCACTTGGGACTTAACTCTGGAGCTAACTGCACTACAGAGAGAACCCTTTGAGCCTCTGCAGTCAGCTGAGTTGAAAATTCTGTCGTTAAAGACAATACTCCTGACTGCGTTGGCCTCCATCAAGAGGGTAGGGGACCTGCAGGCATTTTCAGTTGACGAATCGTGCCTGGAATTCGGGCCCGGTAACTCTCATGTGATCATGAGACCCCGGCCTGGATATGTGCCCAAGGTTCCCACTACTCCCTTCCGGGACCAAGTGGTGAGCCTGCAAGCGCTGCCTTCGGAGGAGGCAGACCCAGCCCTAGCTTTTCTCTGTCCCGTCCGTGCTCTCCGGACTTACGTGGACAGAACGCAAAGCTTCAGGACCTCAGAGCAGCTCTTCGTCTGTTACGGAGGACAGCGGAAGGGAAAGGCTGTCTCCAAGCAGAGGATGGCCCACTGGATAGTGGATGCCATCGTCTTGGCTTATTAGTCCCAAGACGTGCCCTGCCCGCTCGGGTTAAGAGCCCACTCCACTAGGGGTGTTGGCTCTTCCTGGGCGCTGGCTCGTGGCACCTCGCTGACAGATATTTGTAGAGCTGCGGGCTGGGCGACACCTAACACGTTCGCTAGATTCTATAGCCTCCGTGTAGAGCCGGTATCTTCCTGTATGCTCACTTCCCATAGTCAGTAACACCGAAATGCCTGTTCTAGTGTCGGCTTGCTGCGTCATTCCCTCCCCTATGGTAGACGGATGCGTGCGCTTATTCTACTCCAGTCGAGTTCCCCGGATCGGCGAACCCTGTTGAGTCCTCCGCAACCCACGGCAGTCGGACGTGGCGGAGCGCTCAACGCCAGGTCTAACACTCGTATGCATTGGTGGAACTTGTGTTAGGCTGGGTTCCATATGTAGTGACCCCCCGGCGGTCCCATATGTGTATTCTTCCACGGTACGGCTCCCTACGGCGAGCCCGTGTCTTTCCCTCGGCAGAGTCTCCTCTGCCGTCCCAGGTACGTGTTGTCCCCCTCCACTAATTGGCTGGGGCCACCCCTGGGACTTCCGTTTGTTGTGCTGCCCATGGCCAGCCCATACGTGTATTCTCCACATGGTAACTCCCTCTGGGCATGATGTGGCTTCCGCAGCGGCCTTCACAGGCACGCCTTCCCAGCGTTATCCAATACAGTCAGCTGAATGGGCTTTTGCGGAACAGCAGCTTGGACTCTCCCTGCGTGAATTCCCCGCCCGCATCAGATCGGGTTCTGAGGGGCTCATCGCTGGGCGCTGGAAGTGGTAGTAACTATGGCGTTTTCCATAAGGGATCCCAATTCGTCGGTACGTCCGACGTACGTCGAACGTGACCGACTGAATGGGAACGTCTCGGTTACGTATGGTAACCCACGTTCCCTGAAGGAGGGAACGGAGACGTACGTCTCGTCGCCACAGTTGCTGTACCATCACTGCAGGTTGAGCCACTAAGTTCGGCTCCTCAGTGAAAAACAGCGTGCATTCGCTCTCGCTTCCTGTTTATACCCGCGGCGCGGGGCGGAGAGCGAGATGCAAATCTCGCACGCCAATGGCCCATTGGCCTGTTCTCTATATCTCAAAGCTGATAGGGGCTCCCTGAAGTGATCCCAATTCGTCGGTACGTCCGACGTACGTCTCCGTTCCCTCCTTCAGGGAACGTGGGTCACCATACGTAACAGAGACGTTCTCAATCACTTTCATTACACTGAAACGACAAGGACAGGACAGGATATTCTTTAAAAAAAAATGTTGTGTTCTACAGAAAAAATAAAGGTTTTAAACAACATGAGGGCGAGTAAAAGACAACATTTCAAGTTTAGGGGTGAACTGTCCGTTTAAGCCGAAGGAATAGTTCGCCAAGAATAGAACTCCATTCGCTCTCCATTTGATTTCATTGCACTCAAATGATATATTAGAGAGATCTTATTGTGATTTGTCTTTCCTGTGGGATATTGTGTCCTCTGTAGATGAAAATTTGACTAAAGTCATTTTCACGCTTGCTTTTGACGCAGCTATGTTGTGCCACTCTCTATATTAATTATGACATGATACGCTTTAAGAAGATTAGCATAAACTCCTTAATGTAATTATCTTTAGTAATGCTATTTACTGAGTTAATGCACAGTTTAACGATGTAGTCTAGAAAAGAACATATTTCGAGCATATCAAGGCTTCTGTCCGCCGTTTGGGCATCTCATGTGAGTCCTTGTTTCTCCTCATGAATACTCACAACCGGATTGACGGCCGTTCTGTAGTTCCATTTTGAACAGTTTGTGATATTTGATGGAGTGGATGTGACAGGTGGTAGAGAGCTCTGGAGGACAGCTGTCGCTCTGAAGGGAGTCTCTTACACAGATCAGAGAGTGTGTGAGCATGTCCGAGTCGGCGGGACACAATCAAAAGGCCTGGTCACCATCCATGTGTTGTTTAACACACACACACTTACACACCTGCCGATCTGCCAAATAAATGTAAAATGTTAGTGGTAGTTGCTCAATTGCACTTTAATGCATGGCCACTTTAATCGGTCAATCTGCCACATGGGTTTTCAAAGAACCCAATATGTGCAGTTATGTACTTCAACAGAAAATCAAAATCGACCCTATTTACTTATTACATTTTTTTTTTCTTGTGCAAAAATATTCATCAAAATGTGTTCTCCACCTCTGAAAACCTTTTTAGCTGACATTACATCAGTTACATCAATGACATCAGTCATCAAGTTAACCAGTAGCCAAACAGCTATTCATGCAGTGTGTTAGGCTGCTGTTATAGGCAATGCAGGCCTTGTGGAATCTTGCAAGTAATTATCACAGCAATTTAATGCTGGCTAATGGTCCTGTAATAAAGTTTAAAGCAAAACGCATTAAGCATTAAGGATTCGTTGAGGCACTTTCAAGGGTGACCGTTTTTATACGTTTTCATAAATCATTGGTCACCCTTTTTTTTCTGTGGGTTTTGCTAATATTTGAACAATCAAAAATATAAAAAGAGCTTGTGACTATATATATATATATATATATATATATATATATATATATATATATATATATATATATATATATATATATATATATATATATATATATATAAACACACACATTGATCAGGCATAACATTATGACTAAGGCCCTGTCCACACGAACACGGGTATTTTCAAAACTGAAAATAGCTTTTTCTACGCGGTTTGGCTGTTCGTCCACACGCAAACGCAGTATCTGGTTACTGAACTCCGGCCAGGGTAAAGGTTTTTAGAAACTCCGGTAACAGCGTTGTCGTGTAGACGGTGAAACCGGAGATTTCGGCTTGTTAAGTCGAAGTGTGGCCGTTCTCTCCCTTGTTTGACGTCAGATTGTGCGCCGTTAATGCTTTTTTTTACATGAGTGGAGTCTATGCAATGGCGGACGTAGCTTTTAATAACTCTGCTAACAGGGCTTATCATGTATACACATACATGCTCAGTTATCTCATTGTATTGCAGAACAGAGGCGACAGAATATAATAATACAACATAGTAAGGCAAGTGTGTGAAGCTATTACAGTCCACTTGGGCCCTGCCCCTGTATATACAGTTACCTGTCACTAAGTAAAGGAACATGTAGAAGGGTTTCACTGAGCCCATGGCATCCCTCAGTGCATCAGTGCCGTGGATGGGACCATGTGGAAACCAGGCAGCCAATCATAGCATGGTTTTGCGTTTTCATGTGGACAGCGATTTTTTTTTAAACTGTGCTTGTTTGGACGCGATTGTTTTTTAAAACGGAGGAGGAAAAACTCAGGTTATAAAAATACCCGTGTACGTGTGGATTAGACCTAATATTGCTAATATTGTGTTGGTCGCCTTTTACTGCCCAAATAGCCCTGACCCATCGAGGCATGGACTCAACAAGACCCCTGAAGGTGTGCTGTGGTATCTGGCACCAATATGTTACCAGCAGATCCTTTAAGTCCTGTAAGTTGCGAGGTGGGACCTCCATGGATCGGACTTGTTTGTTCAGCATATCCCACAGATGCTCAATTGGATTGAGATTTGGGGAATTTGGAGGCCAAGTCAACACCTCAAACTCGTTGTGCTCCTCAAACCATTCCTGAACCATTTTTGCTTTGTGGCAGGGCTCATTATCCTGCTGAAAGAGCCACAGCCACCAGGGAATAACGTTTCCACGAAAGGATGTACATGGTCGGCAGCAATGCTTAAGTAGGTGGTACGTGTCAAAGTAACATCCACATGGATGGCAGGACCCAAGATTTCCCAGCAGAACATTGCCCAAAGCATCACACTGCCTCCGCCGGCTTGCCTTCTTCCTATATAGTGCATCCTGGTGCCATGTGTTCCCCAGGTAAGCAACGCACACGGCCTTCCACGTGATGTAAAAGAAAACGTGATTCATCAGACCAGGCCACCATCTTCCATTCCTCCGTGGTCCAGTTCTGATGCTCACGTGCCACTGTTGGCGCTTTCGGCGGTGGACAGGGGTCAGCATGTAGACCCTGACTGGTCTGCGGCTATGCAGCCCCATACACAGCAAACTGCGATGCATTGTGTATTCTGACACCTTTCTATCAGAACCAGCATTAACTTCTTGAGCAATTCGAGCAAGTAGCTCGTCTGTTTGATTGGACCACATGGGCCAGCCTTCATTCCTCATGTGCATCAATGAGCTCTGACCCAGTTGTCTAGCCATCACAATTTAGCCCTTATCAAACTCGCTCAAACCCTTACGCTTGCCCATTTTTCCTGCTTCTATCACATCAACTTTGAGGTCAAAATGTTCACTTACTGAACAATGTTCACCTTTCAGGTGCCGTGATGAAGAGATCATCAGTGTTATTCACTTCACCTGTCATAATGTGTCTGATCGGTGTACACAGAGACGGTCCAAACTGTGTGATACAAGGTTTAGTCACAAGCTCTTTTTACACCGATATATATATAGGCTAATGTTTCATGTATTCAAGTAACAGAGAAGAGTCTAGCATTTGTCATTGAGTCATAGCAAATAAATAGCCTGTGTGTAGCACTTCATATCTTGTATAGTTAAATAACTTTTAACTTCAGATTTAACACCGGAACCAATAAATCCCTGGTGTGACTTTGCATATTTATTTTCTTTTCATTGACTCTGCACTGACACATTCTGAGAGCTTGGCTAAAGTTTTTTGCCTACTAGACTCTCCTCTCCTCCAATCGGCTCTTAGATCCTGCAGTTCTAATTGAAAACAAATTGATCTCTAGGGAGCGACGTGCAAATTTGATGGGCTGGAAAGTCCAGCTACCAACATTACGGATGTTTAATCTTGTCAAGTCCTGGATCGGCAACAAGATTAATTAACCTAATTATAGTTGAATAAAAGCATACGGGAGCACCCACTGCTCATCGCTCTGTCCTGAATATCAAACATGATTGTTCCCACTGATTTTAGATATAATGGTTTGGGAGATTGTTCCAGGCTTTTTTTCCACCCACTCTTTGTTGTTATGGCCATTAAAACTGTGACAAGTGTTGGACTAGTGTAAATAGCACAAGTTAAGGTGTTAGATGTAGTTGTGGAGCACATGCCCATATCATTAATTAATAAAACCACATTTGTGATAAATACACTATATTGCCAAAAGTTTTGGGACGCCTGCCTTTACATGCACATGAACTTTAATGACATCCCTTTCTTAATCCGTAGGGTTTAATATGGAGTATGTCCACCTTTTGCAGCTATAACACCTCTTCTGGGAAGGCTCTCCAATTCAATTCAATTCAATTCAATTCAATTCAATTCAATTCAATTCAATTCAATTCAATTCAATTCAATTCAATTCAATTCAATTCAATTCAACACTTTATTTGTCCCCAAGGGGCAATTAACAAGGCCACGTAGAGTAACACACAATCGCTATGGTTTCACAAGGTTTAGGAGTGTGTTTATGGGAATTTTTGACCATTCTTCTAGAAGCGCATTTGTGAGGTCAGGCACTGATGTTGGACGAGAAGGCCTGGCTCACAGTCTCCACTCCAATTCATCGCAAAGGTGTTCTATCGGGTTGAAGTCAGGACTCTGTGCAGGCCAGTAAAGTTCCTCTACACCAAACTCCCTCATCCATGTCTTTATGGACCTTGCTTTGTGCACTGGTGCACAGTCATGTGGGAACAGGAAGGGGCCATCCCCAGACTGTTCCCATAAAGTTAGGAGCATGCAATTGTCCAAAATGTATTGGTATGCTGAAGCATAGAGAGTTCCTTTCACTGGAACTAAGGGGCCAAGCCCAACCCCTGAAAAACAACCCCACACCATAATACCCCCTCCACCAAACTTTACACTTGGCACAATGCAGTCAGGCAATTATCGTTCTCCTGGCAACCGCCAAACCCAGACTCGTCATGACCATGGAATATTTAGTAGTGAGGGAATTTCACGAATGGACTTATTGCACAGGTAGCAACCTATCACGGTACCACGCTTGAATTCACTGAGCTCTCTCGAGAGACCCATTCTTTCAAAAATGTTTGAAGAAGCGTCTGCATGCCTAGGTGCTTGATTATAAACACATGTGGCCATGGAAGTGATTGAAACACCTGAATTCAATGATTTGGAGGAGTGTCCCAATAATACTCTTGGCAATATAGTATATCTATTCTGCCATGCGCCCATCCCAACCCATTTTACGTGCATGCATGTGATATATTTTGGAGTGAAACAAGCCATTCTAGAGAACAAAAAAGTAGGATGGGGCTATATATACATCAAATGACTGAATCATACTAAAATATCTCAGTATGACAGATATTTGGAAAGGAGGGGTTTAAAAATAAGATGCCTTGGTAAAGCTGTTCTACATTTATATTTAATTTAGCAGATGCTTTTATCCAAAGCAATTTTATCACAACTAAAAAATGTGTGTTGTAATAACAGATTTGAATGATACC